>NW_027362761.1:396084519-397480019 GCF_046119375.1 Phyllobates terribilis
GTGCTGGTATGCGCGGTGTCTGTGCGATGTCTGCGAGTGTGTGCGGGTGTGCGCGGTGTCTGTGCGATGTCTGGGGGTGTGTGCGGTGTCTGTGCGGTGTCTGCGGGTGTGCGCGGTGTCTGTGCGACGTGTGCGGGTGTGTGCGTGCAGGCAGACATAGGCCGATGTGACACTACTATTCCCATCGGCCTATGTCTGTCCCCCGTCCACTCCTGCCAGCAGGATCAGCTCGATGGGAGCAGTAGTTCCCATCAGCCTGATCCTGCTATATAAATTGCCCTACTGTGTCCCCAATAAATGTTAAATACATGTCATTGGTGGCCAGTGGTTACCTACAATAAATTAGTTCATCCATTACCTGTCCCCGCCGATCGCCACCTAAAATAAAGTAAAAAATAAAAAACTACACCTATACTCACCTAGACACCTAATTCCCCGAAGCCATCAATCTCCTGTAATAAAATATAAAATAATAAACCACAACCTTATCCTTACCCCTCCGTAGTAGTCCACGAGTGTCCCACGAAGATCTCCAGTTCAGAGCAGCCACATAGAATGTGACCGCTCTGAACCGCTGCCGCCGCTAGAATGACGGGGCCGTAAAGCAGCCCCGTCATTGAATAAGCGGGTTCGCCGGAGTTCAGGCAGCGCTGCTCCGGTTAGCTGCTTTACGGCCCTGCTGTATCGTGAGAAATTCCCACGGTACAGCAGTGCCGTAAAGGCGGTCTCCGGAGCTGCGCTGACTGAATGCACTCCGGTGACCTCAGTCAGTGGCTCCCGCTGCCGGGAGCGGACGTGTTCCCGGCAGCGTGAGCTTACAGCAGCCATGCACAGCTGTCACCATCTCCAGATGTGACAGCTGTGCATGGGAGATCAGCGCAGGAACGTGGACAGGTAACTATTTTTTTTTTTAGTAAACTAAGAATTAAATAAAATGGTGTGGTTTATTTCAAAAAAAATATTTTTTTCTTGGTGTAGTGTGTGTTTTTTCTTTTTAACACTTTGTAGGTTAGTAATGGGGGTGTCTTACAGACGCCCATCATTACTAACCTGGGCTTCATGGCAGCTGGCGCTGACATGAACCCCAGCCCTATTAACCCCTGCCACCGCACCAGGGCAGCGTGGAAGAGCGAGGCTAAGTGCCAGAATTGGCGCATCCTATGGATGCGCCATTTCTGGGGCGGCTGACGGCTGGTGTTTCTAGCCTGGGAGGGGGCCAATATTCATGGCACCCTTCCTGGGCTATTAATATCAGCCCCCAGCTGTCTGCCTAGCCTTTGCTAGCTATTAAAATAGGGGGGACCCCACGTCATTTTTTTGGGGGGGTCCCCCATTTTAATAGCTAGTAAAGGCTAGGTATTCAGCTGGGGGCTGATATTAGTAGTCTGGGAAGCTCCGTGGGTATTACCCCCTTCCCAGGCTTCAAACATCTGCCCCAGCTGTCTGCTTAACCTCCGCTAGAGACTAAAATTAAGGGGAACCCCACGCCAATTTTTTTTTAAAATAAATCCTTTATTTTAACACTAAATGACAAGTACAGTAATCAACACTGTCACTGTACTTCATATATATGTGACTGACATGTTTCTATCTATCTAATCTATGTATGATTCTCTATTCCTTCTATTCTAAATTGTCGGGTACAGATGCTGAATTGCCGGCCGGCTTTTTTAAAGAGACGGTGCATGAAAACACTATTATTTTTTTAAATAAATCCTTTACACTAAATGACAAGTACAGTAAGCAACACTGTCACTGTACTTCATATATATGTGACTGACATGTTTCTATCTATCTAATCTATGTATGATTCTCTATTCCTTCTATTCTAAATTGTCGGGTACAGATGCTGAATTGCCGGCCGGCTTTTTTAAAGAGACGGTGCACGAAAACACTATTATATTTTTTAATAAATCCTTTACACTAAATGACAAGTACAGTAAGCAACAATGTCACTGTACTTCATATATATGTGACTGACATATTTCTATCTATCTAATCTATGTGTGAAGCTCTATTCTTTCTGTTGTAAATTGTCGGGTACCGGTGTATGCCGCTGATGAAAATGGATGATAGCAATGTTGTTGTTGTATGCCTTATGTTTATGAGTGACAGTTTTCCTGCTATATACCTGCATGTCATAAGAATTTAAATTAAAAAAGGACCATGTTAAATTCAAATCTGTTTTTTTTTAATTTTTACCGGTGTTTGGTATGCGTTGGAAAAGGGGTAGTCTTATACGGTGTATATATCCTAAACTCTATATTTTAACAGGAAAGTAGGGGGGTCGTCTTATACACCAGGTCGTCTTATACGCCGGAATATACGGTAGCTTACACTCGCACTATCAATGAAAAAAGGGTAATGAAAAGGAGATTAGAACCGTGGAAGAGGAAAACCACAGTTCTATTTCTCTGGCCTACATCAGAATCTTTTAAACAGATATATTTGTGACTGAACAGACAGGGAGACACTATTACTGTTTTTTTTTTAAGTCAAACAGGCCAAAAGCTGGATAATACAGAGATTTGAACAGTGGAACTGCAAAACCACAGTTCTAATTTACTGGCATATACCAGACTTTTTTAAATAGATATATTTGGGGCTGAACAGTCAGCGACACACTCAAGCTGTTTTTTTGTATGTAAAAAAGGCCCAAAAGTGGATAATACAGAGATTTGAACCATGGAACTGCAAAACCACAGTTATAGTTATGTGGCATACACCAGAATCTTTCTAACAGATATATTTGTGTCTGAACAATCAGGGAGACACTATTACTGTTTTTCTTTACAGAAAAAATACCAAAAGCTGTATAATACAGAGATTTGAACTGTGGAACTGCAAAACCACAGTTCTAATTTACTGGCGTATACCAGACTTTTTTAAATAGATATATTTGGGGCTGAACAGTCAGCGACACACTCAAACTGTTTTTTTTATGTAGAAAAGGCCCAAAAGTGGATAATACAGAGATTTGTACCGTGGAACTGCAAAACCACAGTTATAGTTATGTGGCGTACACCAGAATCTTTCAAACAGATATATTTGTGTCTGAACAATCAGGGAGACACTATTACTGTTCTTCTTTACGGAAAAAAAACAAAAAGCTGGATGATACAGAGATTTGAACCATGGAACTGCAAAACCACAGTTCTAATTTACTGGCATATACCAGACTTTTTTAAATAGATATATTGGGGGCTGAACAGTCAGTGACACACTCAAACTGTTTTGTTATTTTTTATGTAAAAAAGGCCCAAAAGTGTATAATACAGAGATATGAACCGTGGAAATGCAAAACCACAGTTATATTTTTCTGGCCTACACCAGACTCTTTTAAACAGATATATTGGTGTCTGACCAACCAGGGAGACACTATTACAGGTATTTTTTACTGCAAAAAAATGCCAAAAACAGGATAATACAGAGATTTGACCCGTGGAACTGCAAAACTACAGTTATAGTTATGTGGCGTACACCAGACTCATTTAAACAGATATATTGGTGTCTGACCAGTCAGGGAGACACTATTACTGTTTTTTTTACGGCAAAAAATGGCAAAAGCAGGAAAATACAGAGATTTGACCCGTGGAACTGCAAAACCACAGTTATAGTTATGTGCCGTACACCAGACTCTTTTAAACAGATATATTGGTGTCTGACCAGTCAGAGAGACACTATTACAGTTTTTTTTTACGGCAAAAAATGCCAAAAACAGGATAATACAGAGATTTCACCTGTGGAACTGCAAAACCACAGTTATAGTTATGTGCCGTACACCAGACTCTTTTAAACAGATATATTAGTGTCTGACCAGTCAGGGAGACACTATTACAGTTTTTTTTCCGGCAAAAAATACCAAAAACAGGATAATATAAAGATTTGACCTGTGGAAATGCAAAGCCACAGTTATAGTTATGTGCCGTACACCAGACTCTTTTAAACAGATATATTGGTGTCTGACCAGTCAGGGAGACACTATTACTGTTTTTTTTACGGCAAAAAGTGCCAAAAACAGGATAATACAGAGATTTCACCCGTGGAACTACAAAACCACAGTTCTATATTTCTGGCCTACAGCAGACTCTTTTAAACAGAAACAGACACACTCAATTTTTTTTTGGGGGGGGTCAATACCAAAAGGTTAATACGACGCGTATTTGGACAGTCTGAATGAGGAAAAAAAAAAGCAGGATTTAGATGAAATAAAAAAAAAAAATTTCCTGGCCCCTGAGACCTGGGTGATCAGTGTAGCAATTTTACCAACAGGAGCACACAGGACTGTAATGCAGCATTTGCTGGTATAACCACTGCGTCTCCTATACTGCCTGCCTGCCTGCCTACATGCCTGATATCTGGGATGGATATTAGTCCTGAGAAGTACTGTTTGTTTGATTTGGCAGCCTTTAGAGACCCTACACTAACTATTTCGCACTATATACCTCTCCCAAACTCAGCAGCACTCTCCCTACACTGTCTGATCCCGGGCGACTGTGTACAAGATGGTGGCGCCCGGTTTTAAATACTCGAGGTGACGCTGTGTGGCCAGCCAATCACTGTAATGCCCACAAACATCATGGCTGCGACATTACAGTGACTGGCTGGCAATCCCTGCATGTTCATTGGCTCTGTAAAGAGCTCCAAGCGTGCAGGGCGGAGACCCGAGCTCCAGCCCGAGTAACCCGGAAATGTTTGGTGCTCGCCGAACATCCCGAGTAGCGTGATGCTCGGGCGAGTAATGAGCAGTGTCAAGCATGCTCGCTCAACACTAATAAAAATCTTATGTGCTAGACATTAGGTCCAAACGGTTAAAGACTTTGACTTTGATCACTTGAATAGGTTGCTGTAGATCTAATGGATCAAAGGTTCAGAGTCACAAAGGAAGTATTGGGAAGGCAATGTGGAGAAGGTTCACCTTTTGGAAATTAAGGGGACTCTGTCAGCACAGAATGACTGTTGAAACCAAGTACAGGCGCTCGGTGTTTCATGGAGGGGACAATCATTTATATACGCCTTCTCACCTGCTTGGTTTCCATCTACAGTTGTGATCAAAAGTTTACATACCCTGGCAGAACTTTTGCTTTCTTGGCCTTGTTTCAGAGAATATGAATGATAACAAAAAAAAATTTTCTCCACTCATGTTTATTGGTTGGGTGAAGCCATTTATTGTCGAACTATTGTGTTTTCTCTTTTAAATCTTAATGACAACCAAAAACATCCAAATGACCCTGATCAAAAGTTCACATACCCTGGTGATTTTGGCCTGATAACATACACCAAATTTGACACAAATGGGTTTGCACGGCTACTAAAGGTAACATCCTCACCTGTGACTTGTTTGCTTGTAATCAGTGTGTGTGCATAAAAGCTGAATGAGTTTCTGGGATCCAGACAGACTCTTGCATCTTTCATCCAGCCACTGATGTTTCTGTATTGTGAGTCATGGGGAAAGCAAAAGAATTGTCATCGGATCTACGGGAAAAGGTAGTTGAACTGTATAACACAGGAAAGGGATACAATAAAGATATACAAGGAATTGATAATGCTAGACAGCAGCATTCAAACTGTGATTAACAAATTGAAAATCACGGGCTCGGTAAAAACCAAACCACAGTCAGGTAGACCAACAAAGGTTTTGGCCACAACTGCCAGAAAAATTGTTTGGGATGCAAAGAAAATCCCACAAATAACATCAGCTGAAATTCAGGTCTCTCTGAAAAATAGCAGTGTGGTTGTTTCAAGATGCACAATAAGGAGGCACTTGAAGAAAAATGGGCTGCATGATCGAGTCGCCAGAAGAAACCATTACTGTGCAAATGCCACAAAGTATCTCGACTACAATACGCCAAACAGCACAGAGACAAGCCTCAAAACTTCTGGAACAAGGTAATTTGGAGTGATGAGACCAAAATTTAACTTTTTGGCCACAATGATAAACATTACATTTGAAGAGCTGTCAACAAGGCCTATGATGAAAGGAACACCATTCCTACAATAAAGCATGGAGGTGGGTCGATGATGTTTTGGGGATGTGTGAGCTACAAAGGCACAGGAAACTTGGTAAAAGTTGAAGGAAAGATGAATGCAGCACGTTATCAGCAAATAATGGAGGCAAATTTGCACTCATCAGCTTGGAAGATGCGCATGGCACGTACTTGGACGTTCCAACATGACAACGATCCAAAGCACAAGGCCAAGTCGACCTGTCATTGGCTAAAGCAGAACAAAATGAAGGTTCTGGAGTGGCCATCTCAGTCTCCTGACCTCAATATCATTGAGCCACTCTTGGGAGATCTCAAGTGCGCAGTTCATGCTAAACAGCCCAGGAATTTACAGGAACTGGAGGCTTTTTTCAAAAAGAATGGGCAGCTTTACCAGCTCAGAAAATAAAGAACCTCATCCACAACTACCACAAAAGACTTCAAGGTGTTATTGATGTTAGAGGGGGCAATACATGGTATTAAGAACTGGGGTATGTGAACTTTTGATCAGGGTCATTTGGATGTTTTTGGTTGTCATTAAGATTTAAAAAGTGAAAACACAGTAGTTTGACAATAAATGGCTTACATGTGCACATGCCAATTTTTAGTTACTTGATCCCATAAATTTATCATCACACACAAATCGGATTATAAAAATATTTAAACACAGTTTGTAATGTAACAAAATAGGTAAAACGTCAAGGGTAATGAATACTTTCGCAAGCCACTGCATTTTAATGTGTGTAACTATATGTGTGTATAATGTAAATGTGCTGTATTTGGGTGTATATGTATGTGTGTGTAGTGTGCATGAATATACACTGCTCAAAAAAATAAAGGGAACACTTAAAAAACAGAATATAACTCCAAGTAAATCAAACTTCTGTGAAATCAAACTGTCCACTTAGGAAGCAACACTGATTGACAATCAATTTCACATGCTGTTGTGCAAATGGAATAGACAATAGATGGAAATTATTGGCAATTATCAAGACACCCACAATAAAGGAGTGGCTCTGCAAGTGGGGACCACAGACCACATTTCAGTACCAATGCTTTATGGCTGATGTTTTGGTCACTTTTGAATGTTGGTTGTGCTTTCACACTCGTGGTAGCATGAGACGGAATCTACAACCCACAGAAGTTGCTCAGGTAGTGCAGCTCATCCAGGATGGAGCTGTGTCAGGAAGGTTTGCCGTGTTTGTCAGCGAAGTGTCCAGAGACGAGTAGACAGGCCAGTACACCAGGAGATGTGGAGGGGGCCATAGGAGGGCAATAACCCAGCAGCAGGACCTCTACCTCCGCCATTGTGCAAGGAGGAACAGGAGGAGCACTGCCAGAGCCCTGCAAAATGACCTCCAGCAGGCCACAAATGTGCATGTGTCTGCACAAACGGTTAGAAACCGACTCCATGAGGGTGGTATGAGGGCCAAAGATGGGGGTTGTGCTCACAGCCCAACACCATGCAGGACGCTTGGCATTTGCCACAGAACACCAGGATTGGCAAAGTCGCCACTGGCGCTCTGTGCTCTTCACAGATGAAAGCAGGTTCACACTGAGCACATGTGACAGACGAGACAGAGACAGGAGACGTCATGGAGAGCGATCTGCTGCCTGCAACATCCTTTATCAAGACTGGTTTGGCAGTGGGTCAGTAATGGTGTGGGGTGGCATTTCTTTGGAGGGCCACTCTGCCCTCCACGTGCTCGCCAGAGGTAGCCTGACTGCCATTAGGTACCGCGATGAGATCCTTAGACCCCTTTTGAAACCATATGCTGGTGCGGTTGGCGCTGGGTTCCTCCTAATGCAGGACAATGTCAGACCTCATGTGGCTGGAGTGTGTCAGCAGTTCCTGCAAGATGAAAGCATTGAAGCTATGGACTGGCCCGCCCCTTCCCCAGACCTGAATCTGATTGAGCGCATCTGGGACATCATGTCTCGCTCCATCCACCAACGTCACGTTGCACCACTGACTGTCCAGGAGTTGGCGGATGCCTTAGTCCAGGTCTGGGAGGAGATTCCACAGGAGACCAAAAGCAACCTCATCAGGAGCATGTCCAGGCATTGTAGGGAGGTCATATAGGCATGTGAAAGCAACACACAATACTGAGCCTCATTTTAACTTGTTTTAAGGACATTACATCAAAGTTGGATCAGCCTGCAGTGTGTTTTTCCACTTTAATTTTGGGAGTGACTCCAAATCATGGCCTCCATTGGTTAATAAATTTGATTTCCATAAATGATTTTTGTGTGATTTTGTTGTCAGCACATTCAACTTTGAACAGAACAAAGTATTCAATGAGAATATTTCATTCATTCAGATCTAGGATGTGTTATTTGAGTGTTCCTTTTACTTTTTTGAGCAGTGTATATATGGTCATATATGTGCACTTGGTGTTTGTAATTTATAGATGTACAATTTGCCTATGCATGTGTGCACTTTGTGTATATACAGTGAAGGAAATAATTATTTGATCCCTTGTTGTTTTGGTAAGTTTGCCCACTGACGCAGACAATGAAGACGATGAAGAAATTATGTTCTCCATCTCCTTCTCACCCGTGCTATGATTATCACATCTGAGAAAATCGGATCACACTGTGCTGACACTCTGATCAAACTTGGATCAGAGTTTGATTGGAGTATCATTCATTACCATAATCAATTTGAAAAAAAATATGCTTGCGTGACCCTGGCCTAATTCTCATTTTTGGTGATAAAAAATACAACATACTGGTAAGGACAAAGCCTTCAAAGATTTCAAGAATAATATAAATGGTAATACACTTGACAAAATTATTTTGTGGTCTTGATGAAGACTGCAACTGGAATCATTTCTCAGCTCCTGTTTGAAGCTTTTGGTATTTTGTTTGTATTCTTACTCAGTAGATCAACTGGATGGTGATATAAAATTTCAAAAATGTAAAGGAAATACGTAGAAAAACAAATAAATATAGACACCAAAAAATCCATTGACATAACATTTCCAGCAATGATTCATATTTGTACTATCTTCATAGAGAATTTTATATGGTCTACGACACAGTTAAATGTCACTGGAGAAAAAAATATATTCCATTTAGCCTTAAGCAAACATACGCTTTAGAAGGCCTAGCTTTCCATATGCAAAAACTATTTTTACTGCTTCCAACTGAGACATTTTTATAAGCAAGGCTAAGATCAGTCTGGTAAGGTGCTGAATGCTAAGAACTTGCTTGGCAGATACTCTGCAGCTGAATGACTTGAATCACAAAATCCCCAGCTGAGTGTTTTGAAGCTAACAGCATTTACACTCTGCAAGAGGATCAATACTGCACCTCGATTGATTCTCTTCACTGGCAGAACCAGGATTATTCACAGTATGAGACTGTATTCCCAGACTTATCCAGTCTTATTTTATAGGCTGTAATAAAAAGGCATGATGTTCTAAACACAAAGTTATATAACTAGGACTGTGTCGGTATTGCACGACTATGCCTATCACATTTACAAACTGAAGCTTAAAAAAAAAAGCTTATGTTCTCCTACTAATGTTAACTCTATGGCTGAAAGACTTCTATTTATTGAAAGCTCCACTTTGTTAAAAAAAAAGATATCAGAACTAAATTTGAAATGTACTGCATATGTTTAAGGAAGTCCCAAGGCAATTTAGAAATGTCATGCAATTTTGTTCTTTTGGCAGGTTAAAGTAAGAAATTGTTTCTGCAACACATTTAATGCTCTCATACACTACTTCAAATCACCTTATAATTTGCACTGTCAGTTACATTCTAGTGCGTAACAGTTATTATAAAATGTATCAGTGCTGCAATGACAGTTCTGGCAGTCCCTTCTCTTTCTTCCATGGTACTTAATCTGACACATATCTCTGCTGTAAACAGGCAAAAAGCCATGTTTATGTGATGATGTAGAAGTGCAGTGCAGCTGTTCGCTTTCTGTGGTTCTGCTGAACCAGCGCCGTTCTTCCAAATGATGCTTAATGAAATGGCTTACATTCTGCAAATGGATACAACGCACATTTTAGCTCTGTTATATCTCAACTCATTTTTACGGCTTAGTGGTCGAAGGGTTGGAAATGTCACCTTATGTTTTTTCATCAATTACAAACTATATGGAAACATGCATTTTTATTGTAATCTGTTTATGTCATTTTTTTTTTCAGACTTTCTTACATGTTAGTTAAAGCACTTAATCAGCATTTTTTTTTATTTTACCGCTGGAGTGGGCCACTAATGTAAGTTCCCTTAGTATTAGGGTATGTTCACACTAGGCATTTTTTCAAGGTTTTTATGCAAATTTTCAGCTGTGTTTTACAGTACCAGCAAAGTCTATGAGATTTCAGAAATCTCGTGCACACAGCTGTTTTTTTATCCTCAGTATTTTGTGCTTTGTGTGTTTTATTGCACAATACAGAATGTCACTTCTTTCAACATTTTTTCAGTGTTTTCACCCATTGAAAGCAATTAGTGGTGCAAAAGAACACGAAAAAATGTCTGGTGTGAACATTTTGCTGCGTTTTTAGTAAAAAAAAATCAAGTACAGCAGTATGTGAAACTCTTTTATTTTTGTGATTTTCCCAAGTTTACCATCTTGTCTTGGTCACCTGAGATGACAGTTTAGATTAGTACAGTTTATTTACCTCAGTGATGCATGGACAGTTAACATTCGCTGACCTAGGTGTGAGATTGAGCAATACCTGTGGCCAGCCCAAGGTGTGAAATTGAAGAATGCCTGAGCAACTCAATGGCAGACCACGGTGTAAAAGTAAATAGTGTACAACAAACTGAATGCACTGCCAGTGTCTTAGGTAAACCATTCACCTAACCAATTCACCTCCCCCTACTTGCATTTGTAATGTGTATTTTACATGAACATATGTTTTGCATTGGTGACTTGTGTTCATGCTTCTATGGTGGAAGCAAAGCTGAACTTTGTGATCCTGAAAAATACACCAAAACCTGCATTTTTGACGCTGCTTCTTTCCTGCCAAGACATCAGGTTTTGCTGCTGAAAAAAAAGCTGAAAAAATGCATAGTGTGGACATACCCTAATACTCACCAGCCGCCGACTTCATTTGTTATCCGTGACTCTCCAATTGGTCTTTTGCATGTCATGACCTGCCGTATCGCTCCAGTGTTTGCTGGGCAATCTGGAAGTCACAACTCAATATAAATCTATGAGAGCTAGAACGAAGTCAGATCAAGGATCTCATAGACTTACATTGAGATCTTGTGACTGTTACCTCTGATTTCCGATCAATCAGATGTTGTGGTCACAAGTAGTGTTGAGCCACCCCCGTAGTGTTCGAGTTCGGTTCGGTTCGTCGAACACCCGTGTGTTCGCCGAACTGTTCGTCGAACACCTTCGAACACCGTTAAAACCAAGGGCAGGCAAACAAAAACACATAGAAACACATAGAAAACACCTTCAAAGGTGTCCAAAAGCTGACAAACTGCTCAGAAGACACAACTAACACATGGAAAAGTGACAAGTACATATAGTCATGCGAAAAGAAAAGAGGTGGAGGAGTAAAAGGAGGGGGAGACACAGATATAGGCATGTCATGCCCTTCTAAAATCCAAAAAGTGAGAAGCCGACACGTTCAGTCCGCTCCTGCCCGTGCCACCTCCGTGTCGCGGGGGTTGTGCCAGAGCCGCGGTGAACCCTGACGGCCAGCCCCCCTCTCCCAATACTGGTGCCTGTCCGCTGGTGGGTCGAGCGAGCCCCCCTGTGGTGGAGGCAGCTCTAAGCTTTTTAACTTAAATTGTCTCTCTAATTTGAATAAATACACTTTAAATCCATTTACAAGGATCTATTGGAGGGCAAGTCTCATGCCAGCAGCCGCGTAATTCCAGCTCCCGTAGCGTCCACTAAAGCTGCTGCAGTTAAAAAGCTTTTATAAGGATCGAGCTGTCCACCGCAAGGCATCCTACTGCCAGTCCCAGCCCCTATGCCTTGGGGTTCCACCTGATGCTCTTCACTGAGTATCCCGTGGTCCCGAAGCATTTCCTTTGAAAAAATGAAGTGTCCAAACTACAGGTGGTGTAGCTTGCTTAACAGCCGGGATAATCCGCTGACTAGCAGACCCTGCTACTAGGCACAAAGTATTTCCTGGGCTAGATGCAGTTAAAAATTTGTAAGTAGATACTCTCGTTGGATGCTGAGAAAGCATTCCATAGAGTCTCCTGGCACGCCATATATGATTCTCTTAAAAAGCTTGGGGTAGGGGTCTAGGGGACCCTTTTATAGCCAAAATCACGGCCCTGTATCGCAATACGTCACCTAGGCTGAAAATAAATGGAACTGTAGCACCCTGAGGGCTCGGTTGCTACAGAGGTATTGCACCTCACCCAGAGGTGTGATATCTCACTCTCAGGTAAGGATGTAGTGTGGATCAGGACACGACACCTGCATGCATTACACCACATTGCCGTGGGGCAGGGCGACCAATATGCCCCTGAGATGGGCACGACAGTCCCTGTCCCTGGCTGGAGTGGGGGGAGGGAACACTGAGGAAGGGGAACCCTGTAGTGCAGGAGCAGGGAGGAAGCAGTTCCTGGGTGCATTGAGAAGGGAGTATAAAAGGTGGGCACCATCTTATTTCACTGCAGAGAAGTCTGAGCAGAAGTGGCAGGGAGCAGGGGCTCTGCATGAGCTCTGCTCCGGAGGCGGGCCTAGTAACAGAGGCCCAGGCCTGGAAGAGGGAGAAGGAAGGAAGAGGAGCGGAGAAGGCTCCAGGAACGAGGAACGAAGGGATCTCAGGGGTGCGGACGGGCGAGTCGCCACCGCACGCCCGAATCCACCTGCGTGGAGGGGTCAGGCCAAAGGGGGAGACCGGTCCCCGAAACTAGTGGAGGCAGGAAACGACCCTCAGCTAGAAACAGGAGGCTGTGACATTTTATGTGGCGCAGCCCCTCGCTACACCCGCTAGGAAGGCACCACATAGGGTCAGGGAAACTGGCGCCAAGTTTACCAAGAGGAGGCCCGAGGCAGCCGGACAGAAGGGTTGGTAAGAAAGGCCAGACAAAGGACACACAAAGGGGGTCCTGTGAAGCACTCCAAAGTTATCTGGGAGTTGTCTGAGCCCCTCACCTGGTGAGCACAGTACGACGTGGGCAGCCGTTACCTGCAGACGTGGTCTGGATAATAACTGTGAGTAAAGGCCCTGGACTGCATCACTGACTCCGTGTCATTACTGCTGCTGCCCTGCACCATCACCCCCATCCTCCGCATACACTGCCCTGAGGCTATAATCCTCCCGTGGGGAGTTATGCTACGCTCTGCTGCACCCACAACACCAGCCTCAGCGGTCTGCCCTGGAGCGGCGGTTCACTCTGACCGCAATCCACGGGTGGCGTAGTCGGACATTTAAACAACAAAACCACATAAATAGTTCCGCCACTGGTTTGGCCGCCCTGAGCCACGGAACCGGGTTGCCGCCACGGAGACTACAACCACCAGCATCCACCAAAAAGGGTCCGGCTCCAGGTGTCCCAAGGCCCAGGGGGCGCGTCAGAACATTTTCATCACCTTTCACAATCACCAATGGGACAAGGCAGGGATGTTCTCTGTCCCCTCTCTTATACATCCTAGTGACGGAGCACCTGCTCTCATCAATTCGCCATAACCCCAATATTAGGTGGATTGAGGTGGGAGGCACCGAGTGTAAGTGCTCTCTATTTGCTGATGATGTCCTAGTATATATCACTCAATCACATATATCCATCCATGCTGTTATGGCTGAAATAGATCACTTTGTTACATGGTCAAATTTTAAAATCAATGCTGCGAAGTCTGAGGCCCTCGATGTCTCCCTCCAGAAATCCATATAGGATTCCATCCAGTCCAACTTTCCCTTTGCCTGGCCCTCACAGAGTATCAAATACTTAGGAATTCCTATTCATAGAGACCTCTCCCATCTATGTTGTCTTAATTTTGGGCCCTTTATTGAACAACTCCATACAGACCACGGTTGGCAAGTTAGAACTGTAAGATTCACTACGTGAACCACTGGTGTTTTGTGGAAAAGCACATGTACACTGTGTTCCAAATTATTATGCAAAAAGTGTTTAGGAGTGATAAGGGAAGAATTTGTTTGCTTGTCAGTTAAACTCATTGATGGTGATGTGTGTCAGGGCTCTTTATATCACTGTAAGCAATTTCAGACACCTGTGCTAATTAGTTTGGCAGGTGTGTCCAATGAAAGGCAAGACTACTTAAGAAGGCTGTCTCACATTATTAAGCAGCCTACATTTTCTGCCAAAATGGGAAAGAAAAAGGATGTGTCGGCTGCTGAGAAGCAACAAATTGTGGAGTGTTTAGGTCAAGGCATGACTACAATCAACATTGTGCGATGATCAGGATGAAGTGTCTTGGCAATCAAGAAGTATGTAGCTGATTCACAGTACACACGTGTGCGTGCTGATAAGGGCAAATTGAGGACTCTTTCCTACAGGCAATTACGTCAGGTTGAAAGAGCAGCGGCAAAAAAGCCTTGTCATAGCAGCAGACAAGTTTTTGAAGCTGCTTGTGCCTCCAACGTCCCCCGAACAACAAGATGCAGGGTCCTTCAGAGGTTTGCAGCTGTGCATACGCCATCCTGTCGACCTCCTCTATCCACTTCAGACAAGCAGAAACGGCTCCAGTGGGTCAAACATTACATGAAGACTGATTTCAAAACTGTTTTGTTCACGGATGAGTGCCATGCAGCGCTCGATGGTCCAGATGGATGGAGTGGAGGATGGCTGGTTGATGGACACCCCACGCAAACACGGCTACATCGCCAACAAGGAGGAGGTGGAGTAATGTTTTGGGCTGGAATCATGGGGAGAGAGATTGTCGGCCCCTTTAGGATCCCTGAAGGCGCTAAAGATGAACTCCATAATGTATGTGGATTTTCTCAAACAGCACTTCCTGCCATGGTTCAAGAAGAAGAACCGTGTATTTCACAGCAAGATCATTTTTCTGCATGATAATGCACCATCTCATGCTGCACATAAAACATCTGCATCTCTGGCTGATATGGGCATAAAATGGGACAAACTTATGGTGTGACCCCCATGCTCCCCTGACCTCTACCCCATTCAGAACCTTTGGAGCATCATTAAAAGGAGTGTCTATGATGGCGGGAGGCAGTTCACATCTAAGCAACAGCTCTGGGAGGGTATTCTGTCCTCATGCAAAACAATTGAAGCAGAAACCATCCAAAACCTGACAAATTCAATGGACGAGAGAGTTCAGAAGCTCCTTTCGAACAAGGGGTCCTATGTGAAAATGTAACATCACCTAGAATAAAGTTTTGAGTTGAAAACTGTTTGATTTCAGTTTCTAACAACCTGCTAATGCTTATAATTTCAAAAATGACCATTTTTTTGGTCTTTATTAAAATGAAAAGGTTGATCGAAAAGTTTGGGGGATCTAAGAGTGTGGCAACCCAGTAGTCATAATTACTTCGAATTCTGACAATATGAGGGTCATGCTGCAGGTAGTGCAGCAAGAAGGCACTTATTTGTCTTGCGCATCTCGGAGCCCCAAAATTATTTTCCGGGCTAGATGCAGCTAAAAATTATTATTAATTTTAAATCTGGTGAAGCTTTAGTATAGATGGCCTAATAGGATCAGTGCTGCACACTGCTACAAAGCCCAAATTATTTTCCAGCCAAGATACAGATAAACATGATTAGTAATTTGAAAGCTTAAAACGGTTGGTAGGGTGATTTTAACCAATCATCAAGCTTTTACTCTCCCCAGGATGACACAGGGGTAGAAAAGTCGTTTCGGATCCATGATTTGTTCATCTTTATGAACGTGAGTCTGTCTACATTATCAGTGGAGAGCCGCGTGCGCTTATCTGTCAGCACACCACCAGCAACGCTGAACACACGTTCAGACAGAACGCTGGCTGCGGGGCATGACAAGATCTCCAAGGCGTAAGTGGCTAGCTCCGGCCATTTATCCAGATTGGAAGCCCAAAAAGAGCAAGGGTCCAGTGACACAGTCATGGCTTCAATGTTTACTTGGAGATACTCCTGTACCATCGTCTCTAGGCGTTGACTATGTGTCAGACTTCTTGTCTCCTGTGGCCTTGCAAAGGATGGGCTAAAAAAGTGGTGAAATGATTCCGCAAAATTGATGTTACCAGCAGATACTGTGGTTCTGTTACGGTTTGAGTGCTGAACACTTGACGGTCCCATGGTTGGCAAGTTGGAACTGTGAGATTCACTACGTGCACCACTGGTATTTTGTGGAAAAGCACATGTAAGATTCTGCAACAGTCTCTGCTGATACTCCTGCATGCGTGCATCCCTTTCTATGGCAGGAATAATTTCTGCAAATTTACTTTTGTACCGGGGATCTAACAGTGTGGCAACCCAGTAGTCAGGATTATTTCTAATTCTCACAATTCGAGGGTCATGTTGCAGGTAGTGCAGCAAGAAGGCACTCATGTGTGTTGCGCATCCAGGAGCACCAAGTCCCTGTTGTGTTGGTGGCGAGGTAACAATCATGCTTCCTTCCTCTGTCCTCTCCCCCCAACCTCGCACAACAGAAATGTGATCAAGGTCTCCCTCATCTGATGAGTCTTCCATCAGTTCGTCCTCCACTTCTTCCTGGGCTCCTGCACCTTCCTCACTAGTTTGGCTGCTACCATGCGCCCTGGTAAAACCATCTCCCCCACCCTCACATGCCTGCCGCCTTGGTGCTGCCGACCGTCTGGACCTTGCAGATGTTAGCCCTTCCGCATACAACTCCTCCTCCTCTACTTCCTCCACCTCCTCTTGTGTCACCACCTGACTCCGAATTCTCTTTAACATGTGCTACAGCATGTAAATCACCGGAATAGTCATGCTGATAATGGCATCGTCAGCACTAAACATCTTCGTCGCCATTTCAAAACTGTGCAGAAGGGTGCATAGGTCCCTGATCTGAGACCACTCCTCCAGCGTGACTTGCCCCACCTCTGGATCTCGTTGGCCCAGGCTATACGTCAGAACGTATTGCACCAGGGCTTGTCGGTGCTGCCACAGTCGCTGCAACATGTGCAGAGTTGAATTCCACCGGGTAGGCACATCGCATTTTAGCCGGTGAAGTGGCAGGCCCAACGACTTCTGTAGAGATGTAAGTCGCTGAGCTGCGGGATGCGAACGGCGAAAGTGAGCACACAGCAACCGTGCCCTCTGCAGAAGGCCATCTAGTCTGGGATAGTGGGCTAAAAATTGCAGGACAACCAGGTTCAACACGTGAGCCATACAAGGCACGTGTGTGACATTGCCCCGGCGAAGGGCCGCACCCAGGTTTGCAGCATTGTCGCACACGGCCTTCCCTGGTTTCAGGTCCAGTGGAGACAACCATTCATGAAATTGGTTCTCCAGAGCTGACCACAACTCCTCAGCTGTGTGACTCACATTTCCCAGACATTTCAATGTAAAAACCGCCTGATGACGTTGAGCCCTACTGCCAGCATAGTAAGGAGGTGTGCAGGATCCCTTCTGCGCAGTTAGAAAGCTTGTGGCATGACCAGACAGGCTTTGGGTGCAGGTGGAAGACCGAGAGGAGGTTGAGGAGGCAGAAGCAGTGGAGGAACTTTGAGATAAAGAGGATTGACGCACAACTCGTGGGGGCGGCAAGACTTGGACAGCAGCCCCTTGTCCTGCTGTCACCATAGTTACCCAGTGCCCAGTCAGCGACATGTAACGCCCCTGTCCATGCCTACTCGTCCAAGTGTCTGTGGTGAAATGCACCCTGTCACACACATAGTTTCTCAAAGAAGCGGTGAGGTTGTGTGCGACATGCTGGTGGAGCGCAGGCACACCTTTCTTTGAGAAGTAGTGCCGACTGGGCATCTGGTACTGGGGCACTGCGACGGACATAAGGTCTCGAAAATCCTCTGTGTCCACCAGGCGGAAAGGCAGCATTTCTGTAGCCAAGAGCTTGCAGATGGTGAAATTCAACCTCTTAGCTTTCTCATGGCTAGGAGGAAATGGTCTTTTACTTGTCCACATCTGAGGGACCGAGGGCTGGCTATTGTGCTTAGACGGGGTTGATAAGGGTGTCCCCGGCAAACTGCCGGTCTGTGAGGAAGATGCAGGCGGACATGTTAGGTTGCCTTGATCCAAAGGTGGTGCTATCGATGTCGGACAGCGCTCAACACCAGCTGGTGTTACCACCTCCAAAGAAAATGATGACCTGCCAATCACGCTGGCTGTTGCGGGTAAAGAGGTGGCAGGTCTGCGCCCCAAAACAGGTGTGACTGCTGTCCCCCCAGTCACAGAGGATGAAGAGGCCGCGGATGCACAAGATATGGCAGACGGTGGTTGGCCCGGCCGGCTAGGCCGCATTGTAGCACACTGAGCTTCCCACTGCAACTTATGCTTCATGTCCATGTGCCGGTTCATGCATGAAGTACTCAAACTATGTATTTTTTGGCCTCTACTTAGCTTTTGCTGACAAATGTTACAGATAACACGAGTTGGGTCATCTTTATCGATCTGAAAAAATGCCCAGGCTATGCAAGGCTTAGCACCCATGCGACCTGAAGAGCCACCACGACTTGTGGTGAGAGGCAGAGTTGTGTTTGAGGATGCAGTTGTTGACGTGCTTCCAGTACTACGTCTCTGTCCAGGAAGGCGCAACCTGACCTCGTCGTCACTAGCATCTTCCTCCACCTCCTCTGCTGACCTCATCTCTTGGCTGACTGTGGGTTGACAGTAAGTGGGATCTCCAACCTCATCATCATCACCCTGTGCGTTATCACACCCGTCGTCCTCAGAGCCAACCTGTTCCTGCCCTGACAAAAAACTAAAGTTGTCGCTCCAATCAGGTATTTGAGTCTTATCATCGTCTTCCTCATTGTCTCCACCAACAGGAGTTACAGTTTGGGAATGAGGGTCTACATTATGGTCAGAACCTTCTGCGTCTGGTCCTGGATCCGACTCATAAAGATTCTGGGCATCAGTGCAGATCATTTCCTCGTCTGGATTCACAGAAGCGCTGGAGTCGACCTCTGATTCCCAGGCTATAGTATGAGTAAACAGCTCTGCAGACTAAACCATCTGTTCTACCTCATACTCAGACGGGCAGCTGGAGATTTGGGAGCTGTGAGGAAGCAAGTGCGATTGGGGTGACACCTTTGAGGACTGGAGTATTTGTGATGTTGAAGTTGATGTGGAGGAGAGCCCACTTAAAGGAGCACTTGATATCCGTTGAAGCACCTGCTGTTTTTGTGCCTCATCTGGAATTTGTAGCGATTGGCGTGGCCGTAAGAAAGGGATCTTATCACATTGTCCGCTATAAGAAGTAGACATTTTAGTTTGGCTGGAAGATGGTCTTTCTTCTGCAGATGTTACTGTTGCTTTAACACCTACCCCACGGACACAACCTTTTATCCCCTTCCCAACACGCCTATTCCCCTTTCCACCAGCAGCAGGCCTTTTTCCACTCATTTTGATGGTTAACTAATTAACAACTCTGGAGTTGTTTGCACAAAAAAACAATGGATGGGAACCGAGCAGAGCTGAGTGGCCAAACTGTGGTATTAGGCCAAAACTATTGGCTGGGTTAGATGCAGAAAAAAATTATATTCAATTTGCAACCTGATGGAGGTCAGTATAGATGGACTAATAGAGAAAGTCCCACACACTGCTAGAAGGCCAAATATTTTTTCAGAGCTAGATGCAGATAAAAATTATTTTTAATTTGCAACCTGATGGATGTCAGTATAGATGGACTAATAGAGAAAGTCCCACACACTGCTAGAAGGCCAAATATTTTTTCAGAGCTAGATGCAGATAAAAATTATTTTTAATTTGCAACCTGATGGAGGTCAGTATAGATGGACTAATAGAGAAAGTCCCACACACTGCTAGAAGGCCAAATATTTTTTCAGAGGTAGATGCAGAAAAAAATATATTTAGTTTGCAACCTGATGGAGGTCTGTATATATGGATTAATATAACAAGTCCCACACACAGCTAGAAGCCCAATATATTTTCAGAGGTAGATGCAGAAAAAAATATATTCAGTTTGCAACCTGATGGAGGTCAGTATAGATGGACTAATACAACAAGTCCCACACACAGCTAGAAGCCCAATATTTTTTCAGAGGTAGATGCAGAAAAAAATATATTCAGTTTGCAACCTGATGGAGGTCTGTATAGATGGATTAATAGAACAAGTCCCACACACAGCTAGAAGCCCAATATTTTTTCAGAGGTAGATGCAGAAAAAAATATATTCAGTTTGCAACCTGATGGAGATCAGTATAGATGGACTAATACAACAAGTCCCACACACAGCTAGAAGCCCAATATTTTTTCAGAGGTAGATGCAGAAAAAAATATATTCAGTTTGCAACCTGATGGAGGTCTGTATAGATGGACTAATACAACAAGTCCCACACACAGCTAGAAGCCCAATATTTTTTCAGAGGTAGATGCAGAAAAAAATATATTCAGTTTGCAACCTGATGGAGGTCAGTATAGATGGACTAATACAACAAGTCCCACAGACAGCTAGAAGCCCAATATTTTTTCAGAGGTAGATGCAGAAAAAAATATATTCAGTTTGCAACCTGATGGAGGTCAGTATAGATGGACTAATACAACAAGTCCCACACACAGCTAGAAGCCCAATATTTTTTCAGAGGTAGATGCAGAAAAAAATATATTCAGTTTGCAACCTGATGGAGGTCTGTATAGATGGATTAATAGAACAAGTCCCACACACAGCTAGAAGCCCAATATTTTTTCAGAGGTAGATGCAGAAAAAAATATATTCAGTTTGCAACCTGATGGAGGTCTGTATAGATGGATTAATAGAACAAGTCCCACACACAGCTAGAAGCCCTATATTTTTTCAGAGGTAGATGCAGAAAAAAATATATTCAGTCTGCAACCTGATGGAGGTCAGTATAGATGGACAAATACAACAAGTCCCACACACAGCTAGAAGCCCAATATTTTTTCAGAGGTAGATGCAGAAAAAAATATATTCAGTTTGTAACCTGATGGAGGTCTGTATAGATGGATTAATAGAACAAGTCCCACACACAGCTAGAAGCCCAATATTTTTTCAGAGGTAGATGCAGAAAAAAATATATTCAGTTTGCAACCTGATGGAGGTCAGTATAGATGGACTAATACAACAAGTCCCACACACAGCTAGAAGCCCAATATTTTTTCAGAGGTAGATGCAGAAAAAAATATATTCAGTTTGCAACCTGATGGAGGTCTGTATAGATGGACTAATACAACAAGTCCCACACACAGCTAGAAGCTCAATATTTTTTCAGAGATAGATGCAGAAAAAAATATATTCAGTTTGCAACCTGATGGAGTTCAGTATAGATGGACTAATACAACAAGTCCCACACACAGCTAGAAGCCCAATATTTTTTCAGAGGTAGATGCAGAAAAAAATATATTCAGTTTGCAACCTGATGGAGGTCTGTATAGATGGATTAATAGAACAAGTCCCACACACAGCTAGAAGCCCAATATTTTTTCAGAGGTAGATGAAGAAAAAAATATATGCAGTTTGCAACCTGATGGAGGTCTGTATAGATGGACTAATACAACAAGTCCCACACACAGCTAGAAGCCCAATATTTTTTCAGAGCTAGATGCAGAAAAAAATTATATTCAATTTGCAACCTGATGGAGGTCAGTATAGATGGACTAATAGAATGATGCTATGCCCAAAAGATTTTACTTCACTAGGTGCAGTAAAAAAATTGGTATTCTATACACAGGTGGTATATCTTGCAACACAGATAGGCTACTCCACTGACTAACACACTCTGCAATAGGCCAAAAAGGATTAGCTTTGCTAGATTCAGCCAAATGCTGTGAAAAAAACTTGCACAGCACTGGCACAGACCTGCCTGGCAAAAACTGATAGGAACTGATGTAACCTAGTCCTGAAAAGGACTCTAATTACAATTAGTCTTTACTCCCACAATCTATCTATTTAAGAGCACAGACCTGCCTGATAAAAGTCGTAGGAAATGCTGTAACCTAGTCCTTAAAAGGACTGCAATCACAACTATTCCCTACTCCCAAGCTATCTGTAGATTTGTGCGAAAATTGGCTTGAAATTAACAAGGTATAGCGCACACAGCAACAGCGGTGCCGTCTAACACGCAGCTGCAGCAGTGAGAAAATGGTGACGACGGGGAAAATGGCTTGGTCTTATAGGGCAAGGACATGTGACATACACTGCCAATGACACATGCCCTTGCTTGTGTGAAAAAAAGCAGTTCGCTTCGTGTGTGCGCTGCTGATAGGCTGACAGATTGCACCTCCCCACTGTAAATGCGGGAAAGAGAAAAAAAAATGGAGATCTTCATTGTTCCTGCAGAGATCCATCCCCTGCCCCTCCCCCCGCCCCGCTGTACACTCAAACTGCGTATTAACATTAATTTTCATCATTACTGAGAAAAAATCCAGTTATGATTTTGGTGCACGAACAGGTATCGAACATAACCTCGAACAGCCGAATTTTTCTCAAATTGTTCGTGTTCGCCGACCGGCTCGAACACCGCCCAAAACAGCTCGAATTTGAGATTGGCGAACAGTTCGAGTAGAACAACGCTCATCTCTAATCACAAGATGGCGGAGCGGGACTCTAGTGGAGTCGAGAACAGCTGAAGACTGCAGCTGATAAGTATAATGCTAGGGTTAGGGAACTCACATTAGCGGCACCACTCCAGCACTGAAAATTAAAAAATGCTCGAGTGATACTTTAAATAGACAGATAGACATTTTAATGGCAAGCATAATCTCAAATTGTTTTTACTTATTATGTCGGAAACTATAAAAAAAACAGATACACATACAGTAGCGTCCATAAGCATTCTAGTTGCCCTAATAATACATATTATATTTTACATAAGAACCATTGGATTCAGCAGCCTTAACAGCCCTATCTTACAATCATTTTTTCCTGATCATGTCTGATCCAAACTATACAGAATTTCCAAACATCAATGTTCTTTCAATAACTGGCCACTTAAATATCAGTAAAAAAACTAACTAAAACCACATTTTTCAAAACCTTTAAAAAAAAAAATCCGCCTTTAGGCTATGTGCACACGATGCAGAAATGAAGCAGAAAATTTCTGCATCATTTCTGCATCTCCCTGGCAGAAAAAACGCATGCGGATTGTACATGCGTTTTTCCTGCGGAATACATGTGGATTCACATGCGTTTCCGCATGCGGATTGACAAACGCTTTCCAGGCGATATTAGCATCACCCGGAAAGTGCTTGACAACTAGGTCACACTATATAAATCCATGCAACCGGCATGGATTTATATAGTGTGACCGTAAAAGAATGTTTAAAAATAAAAAAATAAAGCTATACTTACCATCCGATGGCCCGGCGTGTGCTGCAGCTTTCGTTCCTGGCTGCCGGGATATCGCGAGACACTGCGCTGAAGGGCCTGCGGTCACATGACTGTGACGTCACCGAAGGTCCTGCAGTCTTGCGGTATTGGCGCGTTCTAATGCAAGTCAATGGCGGCGAAAACGCCGCGTTTCCGCAAAATTAATTGACATGCTGCAGATTTTTGAGCGCAGCATAAACGCTGCGGAAAAACTCGCAGCATGGGCACAGCACATGCGGATTATCATTGGGGAACATTGCTGCCCTTCTACCATGCGTTTTTAATGCGTTTCCGCAGCATTTCCGCAGCTGCAAAAACGCTGCGGAAACGCATTAAAAACGCATCGTGTGCACACAGCCTTAAACACATTTGGTTCTGTAAAACCAGTACTCATTTTTATTGCTTAGTGGTAATAAGTAGTGATGAGAGAACATGCTCGCCACTACTCGGTACTCGCCTGAGCATCATGGTGCTCGACAAGCTCGGCTAATATTTCCGGGTTGCTCTGGTGGGTACTCGGGTCCCCTCCCTGCATGTTTGGCGCTCTTTAGAGAGCCAATGAACATGCAGGGATTGCCTGCCATGCACTGTAATGCCGTAGCCATGTTGGTTGTGGGCATTACAGTGATTGGCTGGCCGCAAAGCGTCATCAGGTGTATATCAGACCTGGCGCCGCCATGCTCGTCACAGTCACTCCGGATCAGACAGTGTAGGGAAGGCTGCTGCTGAGCTAGGGAGAAATTTGCTTGTGTATTAGGTAGTGTAGGGAAAAAAAACGTACATTACACATATCCATCTTAACAAACAGTCCTTTTGAGGACTAACTAATCCATCTGCACTGATATCATACAGGCAGTGTATATAGGAAGGCAGGCAGTGTATATAGCAGGCTGCAGTGCACATGGCACAAGAGGCTCCTTTCTAGTTCTGTCGGCTGCTGCTGTTAGATATTTCTGGAAATAGGCCCAGGTCTCATGGGCCAGGAATCATTTTTTTGCATCTTAATCCTCATTATTTGCTTAAAAAGCAATCCAGAGAACACGGTTTTTCTGCGCCATTTGCTTGTTGGCACTGCAGAATACAGCCAGGTCCTTTCCAGATTACAGCGCTAAAAATCCATCTATTTAAAACTGTGTTTTCTCCGTCACACAGATCACATATACGTTTTAAGAAAATGCTGCCATTTCTGGCCTCCATTAAAACATTTTTTCAGTGTGTCAGCAAAGTTTTTGACACTGGTTTGCTGTTCAAAACAGTTACCTTCAGGCCAGGTATTTAGAACTGTATTTTCTCTGTCACACGGATTACATATACATTTTCAGAAAATACTGCCATTTCTGGCCTCCATTAAAAATATCTTTCAGTGTGTCAGTGAAGCAATTCACAGCAGTTTGCTGGTCAAGCTACTTACCTACAGGCCAGGTATTTAAAACTCTGTTTTCTCCGTCACACGGATCACATATAAATTCGCTCCAAACTTAGTCATTTGCAGTGAGCGTGGAAGTTACTGTCCTCCATTTAAAATGGGCAAGGCATGTGGCAAGGGACGAGGAACTGGACGTGATGGTAATGGTGCATGAAGAGGCCGAGGACAAGGCCGTGGGCAAGCTGAAATTGTGCCACAACAAACACCCACATCTTCTCGCCTGACCTTCCTGTCCCAATTTCTAGGGGACTGCAGCACACCCCTATTGAACCCAGAGCAGTGTCAAAAGGTTGTTGGTTGGATAGCAGATAATGCTTCCAGTCACTTAGCCACCACCACCACCCTGTCTTCCACATGGTCTAGTCTCAGTAGCCATGAGTCTGGACCGCATATTCCTCAACCGGATCCTCCTTCCTCCCACCATGCCGAGTACCCAGAGACAACTGATCCCACACTTGGACACTCTGAAGAGCTGTTCACTTTTACATTTATAGATTCGGGCCTCTCGCCCGGTCCACTTGAAGCGGGGCAAGAGGAGATTGCGTGTAGCGATGCCCAAATATTTGAGCAGCCACGGTCACATGAAGGCGACCGTGGGAAAGTTTCACAAGAGGTGGACGATGATGAGACACAATTGCCAGAAAGTCAGGAGGAGGACCAGGGTGCAGAAGTGGAAGATGAGGTGGTGGATGATATAGTAACTGACCCAACCTGGCAAAAGGACATGCAGAGTGAGGACAGCAGCACACAGGGGGAGGGAGGCAGAGCACCCCAACAGGCAGGAAGAAGCAGTGTGGTGGCCGCAGACAGAAGGCAGTCAACCGTTCTCCGTAACACCAACACGAAGGAAGTTGCCAGTACAACTGTTAGGTCTTCCCGAGTCTGGTTGGTTTTCAAAGACTCTGCCGTTAACCCCAAAAAGGCCATTTGCAACACCTGCCAGGCCAGCATCAGCAGGGGTAGCAAAACGACCAGCCTGACCACCACCAGCATGATCAGGCACATGGCAGCAAAGCACCCGACTTTGTGGGCCAAACCCCAGGGTCAAGGAGCAGTGTCTGCGGGTGGCACCATTGCTTCTTTCGCTGTTGTGCATGCAAGCCAATCCCCTGTCCATTGTGCATGTGAAGATGCCTCCTGCCCTGCACCTGTCGTTGCACACTCTCAAGTAGCAGCATCAGGAAGCATGTCCATGTCCATGTCCCAGTTCAGCGTTCAGTTGTCCATACCCCAGTCTTTGGAACGCAAGCGCAAATATGCAGCCAACGCCCCACAGGCCACACTACTAAATTCTCACATTTCACGACTGGTTGCGCTCAAAATGTTGCCTTTTAGGCTCGTGGAGACCGAAGCATTCCGCAACCTGATGGCGGCGGCCGTCCCTCGGTACTCGGTCCCCAGCCGCCACTATTTCTCCCGGTGTGCCGTCCCCGCATTACACAAGCACTTGTCCAAAAACATTAGCCGTGCTCTCAACAACGCAGTTACCGGTAAAGTCCACCTAACCACGGACAAATGGACAAGTGCTTGTGGGCTGGGACGGTACATCTCGCTGATGGCACACTGGGTTAACATAGTGGAAGCTGTGACCCAGTCGTACCTTGGGACTGAACACGTCCTCCCTACGCCAAGATATGCGGGCCCTAGGTCAATCAGGGTGGCCCCCATGGTCTACAGATCCTGCACCTCATCCTCCTCAGCCTCCTCCTCCTCTTCAGCCTCCATCTCCGAAATGACTACATCAGTCACAAGCTGGAAGCACTGCAGCACTACCTCGGCCAAGCAGCAACAGGCTGTGCTGAAGCTAATATGCTTAGGTGAAAAACCGCACAATGCTGAAGAGTTGTGGACAGCTCTGAAACAGCAGGCAGATCTGTGGCTCACACCGCTGAACCTTCATCCAGGCATGCTTGTGTATGACAATGGCCGGAACCTGGTGGCGGCTCTGAGGCGAGTTGAGATCACACACGTACCATGCCTTGCTCATGTGCTTAACCTCGTGGTTCAGCAGTTTCTCAAATCCTACCCGGAGCTGCCGGATCTGCTTGTTAAAGTACGCCACCTGTGTGCCCATTTTAGAAAGTCAGCTATAGCTTCCGCCGCCCTTGCAGTGTTTCTGTAGCGTTTGCAGCTTCCGGCTCACAGACTGGTGTGTGATGTCCCCACACATTGGAACTCTACACTGCACATGTTGGGAAGCATTTGTGGGCAGAAGAGGGCAGTTGTTGAGTACCAGCATCAACAAGGCCATCGGTATTCAGTTCAGACTCCACACATAAGACCTCAGGAGTGGACATGGATGTCAGACATATGTTACATCCTCCAAAACTTTGAGGACTCCACCAAGATGGTGAGCGGCGATGACGCCATAATTAGCATCACCATCCCGCTTCTCTGTCTTCTGAAACGCTCTCTGCTCACAATCAAAGAGGATGCATTGCAGGCGGAGCACGATGAGATGGAGCAAGGAACCATACAGGGTGATTACACACAGCCAAGCCTCATCTCATCCCAACGTGGATTGGGTGATAATGAGGAAGAGGAGGAGGAGGAGGAAGGACAGGAGCTAGTTTCATGCACTATAGATGGTACTACCTGCACAGCTGTCATACCGCCTGTTCAACGTGGATGGCCAGAGGACAGAGAGGAGGAGGAGGAGAGCATGGTCAGTCATCCTCTTGGTGAGGACATGGAAGTCTTGCCTGTTAGTAGTCTTTCACGCATGGCCGAGTTTATGTTACGCTGCCTTTCCCATGACCCTCACATTCTCAAAATTTTGGGTGAGAGTCATTTCTGGTTGGTGACACTTCTAGACCCACGCTACAAGGAGAACTTTATATCTCTTATTCCTGAGGCGGACAGGTCTACAAAAATGGGCCTGTACCAGAAGGCCCTTGTTGCGAAACTATTTAAAAAATTCCCATCTGAAAACGCTGGCGGCAGAGGGCACACTTCGTTGGACAACCAAGGAGTACAGGCGAGAGAGACACAACTTCAATCCAGCAGAGGCAGGGGAACACTGTCAAAGTTCTGGGAGAGTTTTCTCAGACCCTTCCATCGCACAGGCCCTGAGGCGTGGGGTACTCTCACAAGGAGTGCAAAATTTGGGAAGAAGCTGAGGGAGTACCTTGCCGACCGTACCAACATCCTCCGTGATTCCGCAGTGCCTTATAATTATTGGGTACCCAAGCTGGATACGTGGAACGAACTGGCTCCCTATGCCTTGGAGGTCCTGGCCTGCCCTGCCGCCAGCGTTTTATCAGAGCTGGTTTTTAGTGCCGCTTGTGGAATTATAACTGATAAGCGCATCCGCCTGTCAACTGAAAATGCTGACAGGCTGACTGTTATAAAAATGAACAAGAGCTGGATTGGGCCAGACTTCTCAACACCACTGTAACATCCCTGGCGGCGTGCTGACAAGGCTTACCACCTCCCACCATGCAAGACCGCCATCTTACCTATCAGTCCAGGCTGCACACTTTGCTCCAGTACCTGCTGTGTGCATGTCTCTTGTCTGATTGCTTAGGGTGGTGGCACGGTTACTGCCTGATTCATGTAGCTGCTGTGTGCGCACTCCTAATGCGTCCCCAGCCTATTGTTGTGAGTCACTGGATACTTATACCCCCTTCACCCAGTGGGATGGGCCTGAGCAACACTTTCTTTCAGTTTGTTCTGTGCAACTGAGTTGCCAGGTCCTGTCCTGCATCTTGTCTGTTTCCGCCACCCTGGGGGCTGTATACCCAGGCCTGTTACCTGTATCTGTGACGTATAGTCTGTTCTGCCACCCTGGGGGCTGTATACCCAGGCCCGTTATCTGTATCTGTGACTTCTAGTCTGTTTCCGCCACCCTGGGGGCTGAGTTCCCAGGCTCGTTCCTGTATCTTGTTCCTCGTTCAGTTCCTGTCTGAACAGTGTTCTAGCCCGTTACTTGTTTGTTTCTATGTTCGTATCTTTCCTTTTCCTGCAGTGTCTGAACCTGCACCCTGCTCCAACTCGTTGTCTCTGTACTTCTGTTTGTGAGTTTAGTGTCCACTCGCTACTTCATTGCAAGTACCTTGTGTGTATCTGCTCTGCTTGTCTACTGCACCTGCTTGTTTTGCTCTGCTCTGCTTGTCTACCACACCTGCGGGTTTTGCTCTGCTCTACTTGTCTACCGCACCTGCGGGTTTTGCTCTGCTCTGCTTGTCTACCGCACCTGCGGGTTTTGATCTGCTCTGCTTGACTACCACACCTGTGGGGTTTTCTCTCTCTGCTTGTCTACCGCACCTGCGGGTTTTGCTCTGCTCTGCTTGTCTACCGCACCTGCGGGTTTTGCTCTGCTCTGCTTGTCTACCGCACCTGCGGGTTTTGCTCTGCTCTGCTTGTCTACCGCACCTGCGGGTTTTGTTCTGCTCTGCTTGTCTACCGCACCTGCGGGTTTTGCTCTGCTCTGCTTGTCCTCCTTTTGGTTTTGCTCTGCTCTGCTTGTCTACCGCACCTGCGGATTTTGCTCTGCTCTGCTTGTCTACCGCACCTGCGGGTTTTGCTCTGCTCTGCTTGTCTACCGCACCTGCGGGTTTTGCTCTTCTCTGCTTGTCTACCTTTTGGTTTTGCTCTGCTCTGCTTGTCTACTGCACCTGCGGGTTTTGCTCTGCTCTGCTTGTCTACCGCACCTGCGGGTTTTGCTCTGCTCTGCTTGTTTACCGCACCTGCGGGTTTTGCTCTGCTCTGATTGTCTACCGCACCTGTGGCTCTGTTCCTGTATCCCAGTCTGTACTGGTCACTATCCTGCCTGCATTCCTACCTGCCAGTACCCACCTGTCTGTATAACAGCCGTGCCTGCCAGTATCCACCTGTCTGCATACCAGCCATGCCTGCCAGTTCCCACCAGTCAGTATGCCAGCCTAACCTACCTGTTCCTGCATTCCCCGGTGTGAGTCAACAGCTGTGACCAGGGTCTGACCTGGAGTAGCACCTGGTCCCTCTGCTCGGTTCCTCCCTGGTTCACGGAGTCGATTGAGCCATTATGCGTCCTTGGTCAGACCGAGTTGATACTTAGTTGCGCCCCTCCAGGCACTCCTCGGTTCATGATCTAGTGGGATCACTAAACACGCTCACGCCAGTCAGTCCGGGCGTGTGCGCAACAACCACCGAATGATAGCAGCGTAACATAAACTCCAATCCAGTGTCTTTTCTTGGGAGGTGTATTCCCATGCACCTTTTCACACCCACACATGGGTATATGCTTCCTGATTTTGGCTATTTGCTCTTGTCCTCCTCCTTCTTCTCATCCTCCACCACCATATCACCAGGGTGACCGTGGTCCGTGATGTTAGAACCCTCCTGTTAGTTTTTTCTATTTTGCTGGTCTCATGACTTTTTGCCTATATAATCCAGCTCCGCCCTCCTGGCCTTGCTGGACTTCAGTGTTACTTTTACTCTTCAGCTAGCCTGGTGCTTTGTACCTTTCTCTGTAGTTTGCTTGGTCTTTGACCACCTGTACTTTTGTTTGTCTTTTCCCTGCTACAATTTCTGCTAGGAGATGTCCAACTATATCCCAGTCCTTACTTCTTGTAGGGACCCCTCCCTTATATCTATAGGTCTGCGTTCAGACTAGCCGAGGACTTAGGCGGGTCTGTTTACAAGGAACAGGTCTCCCACTGCATCGTAGGGAATCAGCTTAGTCCTATTGTAGGGACAGTTTTCCTATCTTTCCTTAGAGTTTGTAGCAGTTCAAAACAGTAAGTCGAGCCCAAAAATAAAACACTCTAAGGAAAGAAATCCTGATTTCTGCATGGTGTCGGTTCAGGAGTTGGCTCAACGCCTGCAGGGACTGTCTTTGGAGGTGGCCGAGCTCCAGCAACACATGAGTAGATGTCCTGGAGCGCATTTTGTCGAACTGAAGGTAGGCCTGTTACCTGTATCTGTGATGTATAGTCTGTTCTGCCACCCTGGGGGCTGTATACCCAGGCCCGTTATCTGTATCTGTGACTTCTAGTCTGTTTCCGCCACCCTGGGGGCTGAGTTCCCAGGCTCGTTCCTGTATCTTGTTCCTCGTTCAGTTCCTGTCTGAACAGTGTTCTAGCCCGTTACTTGTTTGTTTCTATGTTCGTATCTTTCCTTTTCCTGCAGTGTCTGAACCTGCACTTTGCTCCAACTCGTTGTCTCTGTACTTCTGTTTGTGAGTTTAGTGTCCACTCGCTACTTCATTGCAAGTACCTTCTGTGTATCTGCTCTGCTTGTCTACTGCACCTGCTTGTTTTGCTCTGCTCTGCTTGTCTACCGCACCTGCGGGTTTTGCTCTGCTCTACTTGTCTACCGCACCTGCGGGTTTTGATCTGCTCTGCTTGACTACCACACCTGTGGGTTTTTCTCTCTCTGCTTGTCTACCGCACCTGCGGATTTTGCTCTGCTCTGCTTGTCTACCGCACCTGCGGGTTTTGCTCTGCTCTGCTTGTCTACCGCTCCTGCGGGTTTTGTTCTGCTCTGCTTGTCTACCGCACCTGCGGGTTTTGCTCTTCTCTGCTTGTCTACCTTTTGGTTTTGCTCTGCTCTGCTTGTCTACCGCACCTGCGGGTTTTGCTCTTCTCTGCTTGTCTACCTTTTGGTTTTGCTCTGCTCTGCTTGTCTACTGCACATGCGGGTTTTGCTCTGCTCTGCTTGTCTACCGCACCTGCGGGTTTTGCTCTGCTCTGCTTGTTTACCGCACCTGCGGGTTTTGCTCTGCTCTGATTGTCTACCGCACCTGTGGCTCTGTTCCTGTATCCCAGTCTGTACTGGTCACTATCCTGCCTGCATTCCTACCTGCCAGTACCCACCTGTCTGTATAACAGCCGTGCCTGCCAGTATCCACCTGTCTTCATACCAGCCGTGCCTGCCAGTACCCACCTGTCTGCATACCAGCCGTGCCTGCCAGTTCCCACCAGTCAGTATGCCAGCCTAACCTACCTGTTCCTGCATTCCCCGGTGTGAGTCAACAGCTGTGACCAGGGTCTGACCTGGAGTAGCACCTGGTCCCTCTGCTCGGTTCCTCCCTGGTTCACGGAGTCGATTGAGCCACTATGCGTCCTTGGTCAGACCGAGTTGATACTTAGTTGCGCCCCTCCATGCACTCCTCGGTTCATGGTCTAGTGGGATCACTAAACACGCTCACGCCAGTCAGTCCGGGCGTGTGCGCAACAACCACCGAATGATAGCAGCATAACATAAACTCCAATCCAGTGTCTTTTCTTGGGAGGTGTATTCCCATGCAACTTTTCACACCCACACATGGGTATACGCTTCCTGATTTTGGCTATTTGCTCTTGTCCTCCTCCTTCTTCTCATCCTCCACCACCATATCACCAGGGTGACCGTGGTCCGTGATGTTAGAACCCTCCTGTTAGTTTTTTCTATTTTGCTGGTCTCATGACTTTTTGCCTATATAATCCAGCTCCGCCCTCCTGGCCTTGCTGGACTTCAGTGTTACTTTTACTCTTAAGCTAGCCTGGTGCTTTGTACCTTTCTCTGTAGTTTGCTTGGTCTTTGACCACTTGTACTTTTGTTTGTCTTTTCCCTGCTACAATTTCTGCTAGGAGATGTCCAACTATATCCCAGTCCTTACTTCTTGTAGGGACCCCTCCCTTATATCTATAGGTCTGCGTTCAGACTAGCCGAGGACTTAGGCGGGTCTGTTCACAAGGAACAGGTCTCCCGCTGCATCGTAGGGAATCAGCTTAGTCCTATTGTAGGGACAGTTTTCCTATCTTTCCTTAGTGTTTGTAGCAGTTCAAAACAGTAAGTCGAGCCCAAAAATAAAACACTCTAAGGAAAGAAATCCTGATTTCAGCATGGTGTCGGTTCAGGAGTTGGCTCAACGCCTGCAGGGACTGTCTTTGGAGGTGGCCGAGCTCCAGCAACACATGAGTAGCTGTCCTGGAGCGCATTTTGTCGAACTGAAGGTAGGACTTCCAGATTTTTTTTATGGTAAACGGCAAGATTTTTTTTCCTTTAAAAACGCTTGTTTATTATATTTTCGTTTAAGACCCAGATCCTCGGGGAATGAATCACAGCGCATTGAGTTTATAATGTCACTTTTGCGCAAAGAACCACAGGGATGGACCTTTTCTCTACAACCTAATGATCCGTGTTTTAGATCTGTGGAACCTGGGATTCTGAAAGCCCAGGAGGATGCCCCGTCTAACACTCCCCATGGGAGGCTGTTTGTGCCTAGGAACTTTAGGAGAGATTTCTTTGTGGAGTGTCATGAGTCTCGGTTGGCAGGTCATCCAGGAATTTCGGAGACTAAGAGACTTGTAGGTGGCAGTTTTTGGTGGCCTGGGTGGCAGAAGGAAGTCATTAAGTGGGTGCGTCAGTGTACTGTGTGTGCTAGATCTAAGTCTTCACATGCTCCTGCTGCGGGGTTGCTTTGCCCTCTGGAGGTTCCTAGTGCACCTTGGATGCATCTTGCTATGGATTTTATTACTGACCTTCCTGCCTTTGAGGGTTTCACTGTTATCTGGGTGGTCGTGGACCGTTTTAGCAAGATGTGTGACTTGGTTCCCTTCATCAAACTGCCCTGCACCAAGACACTCGCTAAGGCTTTTGTTAAAGAAATTGTCAGGCTCCATGGCGTTCCTACCGACATTGTTTCCGATAGGGGACCTCAGTTTGTGGCTCGCTTTTGGCGTGACTTTTGTGACAGGTTGGGGGTTCATTTGTCATTTTCGTCTGGTTATCATCCTGAGTCTAATGGACAGACAGAAAGAAAGAACCAGGATGTTGAACAGTTTTTGCGTTGTTTTGTGGCTGACAATCAAGTGGGGTGGTCTGAGTTTCTGCCACTGGCTGAATTTGCTCTTAACAACCATACATCCTCCTCTGCTGGGTGTTCTCCTTTTTTTTGTTGTACTGGGAGACATCCGTCGTTTGGGTCTTTCTCCAAATTGGTATCGGCTGTGCCGGAGGAGGAGAATTTTTCCGGTGATTTGGAGAGAGTTTGGACTGATGTACGTCGTAACCTTCAAGAGGCTAACAAAAAGGGTACTTTGACAGAAAACGTCAAGAGATTTTGTTTACTGTTGGTGACATGGTTTGGTTGTCCTCAAGGAATCTGCGGTTGAGGATTCCTTCTAAGAAATTGGGCCCGAAGTTTGTAGGTCCGTTTAAGGTGCTTCAGGTAGTTAACCAATCTGCTGTTAGGTTGGAGGTTCCTACCTCCTGGAAGATTAATCCGGTGTTTCATGTTTCCTTCTTGAAAAAAAGCTGATGTTTCTGATAGGGACGCCACTGTCTCTGTTCCTCCGGTGGAGGAAGACGGTGAATATGAAATTTCTCGCATTCTTAATTCTAGATGGCATAGAGGGAGATTGCAGTATCTTGTCGCTTGGAAAGGTTTCGGTCCCGAGGATAACTCCTGGGTAAGGGCGGATGATGTCTCTGCTCCTAGACTTGTTGGAGCGTTTCACAGGAGGTTTCCTGATAGACCTGGGCCTGGAGGATCCGGAGTATCCTCATAGAAGAGGGGGTACTGTTTGAACCCTCCTGTTAGTTTTTTTCTATTTTGCTGGTCTCATGACTTTTTGCCTATATAATCCAGCTCCGCCCTCCTGGCCTTGCTGGACTTCAGTGTTACTTTTACTCTTAAACTAGCTAGGTGCTTTGTACCTTTCTCTGTAGTTTGCTTGGTCTTTGACCACTTGTACTTTTTTTTGTCTTTTCCCTGCTACAATTTCTGCTAGGAGGTGTCCAACTATATCTCAGTCCTTAGTTCTTGTAGGGACCCCTCCCTTATATCTATAGGTCTGCGTTCAGACTAGCCGAGGACTTAGGTGGGTCTGTTCACAAGGAACAGGTCCCCCGCTGTATCGTAGGGAATCAGTTTAGTCCTATTGTAGGGACAGTTTTTCTATCTTTCCTTAGTGTTTGTAGCAGTTCTTAACACGTGATGCAACACCCACCTAATTTTTGTAAAGGGTGTTAATGATGCCCGTAAAAAAATTTTTTTATACTGTATGTTCATGTATACCCCCCAGGGGTAAATGTTTGTCAGGCCATACACGTAGTGCATGGGCATTACAAGTATAGGAGGCCAGCTCCTTTCTAATGGGAACATTTTTTTATGAGGCCCTCCTCCACGTCTCTTCCAAGGGGCATTGAAGGGCCTCAAAATTTTTGACAGCCCTTGCATTCACCGCATAGGCCAACAAAATGGGAGATTCTCTCCTTTCTAATGGGAATTTGTCATTACTGTGGCCCTGCTCTGTGTGTCTTTAAATTCTTAGTGGGGCTTTTCCTAAAATTGTCAGCCATTGGACTCACTTCATACCCTATAACTGTATAGCAGACCCTCTCCTTTCTAATGGGAACATGTTGTACCTTGTTACTGTGGCCCTGCTCTGTGTGTCTTTAAATTCTTAGTGGTGTTTTTACTAAAATTGGTCAGCCGTTGGGCTCACTGCATACCCTATAACTGTGAGCATAGCTCAAGGTGTGGAGGAGTATATTTGTTTTTGGTTATTTATTTTGCTTTATATACATTGTACGTGTCATGGAAAGGATGTTCCTTAGCATATTTCCCAGGAAAATCCATTTTGGTTTAGTTTTGGTATGTTTTATTATGAGTCCGTAAAAGTGGCGTAATACCTCTGACAACATTGTTGACAGAAGTGACCTGGGAGTCAGAAATGCTTCCAGGGGTCTTCCCCATGCTGTTCCCATGTCATTTGAGCACTGTTCCCATCGATTTGGGCAATTTTTAGGCCCTCTGCAGACTGCCGGGGGAGCCGCCTGAAAAATGCTCGAGTTTCCCATAGACTTACATTGGGATCATTGCTCGGGTCGAGCACCCGAGTATTCCAATTTGCTCGACCCGAGCAATGAGTACCCAAGCATTTTAGTGCTCGCTCATCACTAGTAATAAGGTGTGATATGTTTTTTTTCATCAATTAAAATCTATACTGAAACATACATTTTATTGTAATCTGTTTTTTTGTGTGATTTTTATCCTATTTTCTTACATGCTAATTAAATAGACAGACAGAAAGGTACTATAATGCCAAGTGTAATATCACACATTGTTTAGAGCTACCATATTGAAAACTGTAAAAAACATCATATATACACACAGTACTGCCCATAGACTGTAGTAGTGGCTCTCTCCGTGTTCATCTAGCAGCTCTAAAAAGAGCTTCCATAGATAGTACTTGTGCTAGCTACTCCAACTATCAAATCTCAGGTGAGCTCTGGCTTTCACCCTTTAATCCCAGTACAGAAATCTGGATTTACACTGGAACCCTAGTTTGAGTGTTGTAAGTAGCTGCTAATGATAGAGCAGGCTGCCAAGAAAGTTAGGTAGTTTGCCCAGAGATCTCATTCTCGACAGTGTATGATTGTGTATAAACAGGACTTTTGCCGCTGAGAGCAATGGCAGCCTATGGGCACTAAGCAACCTATTAAAGGTTGTTCAGTGTGAACCTGAAGCACAGTCGGCTTATATAAAGAGGCTATTAAACAACCACTGATGGGCATACATGTTACTGGTTGGTGGTCATTTAATGCGGTGCACAATCACCGATTGCTCAACTTAATCATCACCATGTGACAAAAGAGGTCCTGGACTCCTTGTAGTATTTGTCAGCTACTTTACAACGTTCCACATATCCTATGAATTGTTGTTCAGTTTGTCCTGCATCCAGCTATTATAGTCACATATTGCCCTAATAGTTGATTTTCATAGGACATATTTGGCCTTCTACAGCAGATTAATGTTTTCCACTGCAAAGGCCACAGATCTTTATTTCAATTTAGGTCTGACTTAAGTGTTTATCCCAGTTTTCTGATTTAATTAAAGGGGTATTCCCATCTCCAAGATCCTATCCCAATATGTACTGGGTGTAATAATAATAATATTAGCAAATACCTCCAATTAGAAATGTAGTATAGTTCTTCCGATTTGCTATGGCGCTTACCTAATGTTCAGGGCATTGCAATAGCTTAGATATCCATGGTTACGAGCATTGATATAGTGACAGTTAAGGCCCCATCACACTTAGCGACGCTGCAACGATCCCGACAACGATACGACCTGTCAGGGATCGTTGCTGCGTCGCTATGTGGTCCATGGTGAGTTGTCAAGCAGGCAGGCTCACCAACGATCAGGGGAGCAGCGACATCGTCTAAAGAATCTTTCCACGATGTCCAGCTCCTGGTTACGAGCCTGCTGAAGCAGGAGCAGGCTGGTAACTATGGTAAACATCGGGTTATTAGGGGCACGCGCGCTCCTAGTAACCCGTTGTTTATCATGGTTACCACTCTGCTACAGTGAGCGGGAGGTTACCGCTCACTTTAGCAGGCTCATAACCATAATAAACAATGGGTTACTAGGTGCACGTGTGCCCCTAGTAACCAGATGTTTACCATAGTTACCAGCCCGATCGCTGCTACCGCTGGTCACACACAGCGATGAGTGCTGACCAGCGGGAGAGCAACAACCAAAAAATGGTCCAGGACACTTTGCAGCAATCAGCGACCTCACAGCAGGGGCCTGATCATTGCAAAGTGTCACACATAGCGACATCGCTGGTGAGGTCGCTGTTGCGTCACCAAAACCGTGACACAGCAGCGATCTCGCTAGCGATCTCGCTATGTGAGACGGGGGCTTTAGTTGTTAGTGTTCATAGCCATGGATACCTAAGCTACTGTAATGCCCTTCAAGGGAAAACTGACTTGACAAATCAGAAGAACAATACTACATTGCTAATTGGATGTATATGCTAAAACTATTATTATTACTACTCCTACTACATATTGGAATGGGATCTTGCAGATGGGATTACCTCTTTAACCCCTTTACAACCCAAGGTGGGTTGCACGTTAATGACCAGGCCAATTTTTACAATTCTGACCACTGTCACTTTATGAGGTAATTACTCTGGAACGCTTCAACGGATCCCCCTGATTCTGAGATAGTTTTTTTTGTGACATACTGTACTTCATGATTGTGGTAAAATTTCTTCGATATCTTTTACGTTTATTTTTGAAAAAAATGGAAATTTGGAGAAAATTTTGAAATTTTTAAAATTTGAATTTTTATGCCCTTAAATCAGAGAGATATGTCACACAAAATAGTTAATAAATAACTTTTCCCACATGTCTACTTTACATCAGCACAATTTTGGAAGCAACATTTTTTTTTATTAGGGAGCTATAAGGGTTAAAAGTTGACCAGCGATTTCTCATTTTTCCAACAAAATTTACAAAACCATTTTTTTAGAGACCACATCATATTTGAAGTCACTTTGAGGGGTCTTTATGACAGAAAATACCCAAAAGTGACACTATTCTAAAAACTGCACCCCTCAAGGTGCTCAAAACCACATTTAAGAACTTTATTAACCCTTCAGGTGCTTCACAGAAATTTTTGGAATGTGGAAGAAAAAAATTTACATTTAACTTTTTTACAAAAATGTTACTTTAGGCTCAATTTTTTTATTTTTTTTCTGGGGTAACAGGAAAAATTGGACCCCAAAATTTGTTGTGCAATTTCCTCTGGGCACGCAGATACCTGATATGTGGGGAAAAACCACTGTTTGGGCGCACGGCAGGGTTCGGAAGGGAAGGAGCACCATTTGACTTTTTGAATGTAAAATTTGCTTGAATAATTAGCGGACGCCATGTTGCATTTGGGGAGCCCCTGATGTCCCTAAACAGTAGAAACCCCCTACAAGTGACACCATTTTGGAAACTAGATCCCTCAGGGAACTTATCTAGATGTGTGGTGAGCACCTTGAACCCCCAGGTGCTTCACAGAAGTTTATAACATTGAGCCATAAAAATAAAATTTTCACATTTTTCCCACAAAAATGTTTTTCATCCCCCACTTTTGCATTTTCATAAGGATAACAGGAGAAATTGCACCATGCAGTTTGTTGTACAATTTCTCCTGAGTAAGCAGATACCCCATATGTGGGGGAAAACCACTGTTTGGGCGCACGGCAGGGTTCAGAAGGGAAGGAGTGCCATTTGACTTTTTGATTGTACAATTTGCTTAAATAATTAGCGGACGCCATGTTGCGTTTGGAGAGCCCCTGATGTACCTAAACAGTGGAAACCACCCACAAGTGACACCATTTTGGAAACTAGACGCCTCAGCGAACTTATCTAGATGTGTGGTGAGCACATTGAACCCGCAGGTGCTTCACAGAAGTTGTTAACATTGAGCAGTAAAAATAAAATTTTTACATTTTTCCCACAAAAATGTTTTTCATCCCCCACTTTTGAATTTTCATAAGGGCAATAGGAGAAATTGCACCATGCAGTTTGTTGTACAATTTCTCCTGAGTAAGCATATACCCCATATGTGGGGGAAAACCACTATTTGGGCGCATGGCATGGTTCGTAAGGGAAGGAGCGCCATTTGACTTTTTGATTGTAAAATTTGCTTGAATAATTGGTGGATGTGCCCCTGATGTACCTAAACAGTGTAACCCCCCCCCACAAGTGACACCATTTTGGAAACTAGACCCCTCAGGGAACTTATCTAGATGTGTGGTGAGCACCTTGAACCCCAAAGTCCTTAACAGAAGTTTATAACATGGAGCCGTGAAAATAAAAAAATCAAACTTTTTCCACAAAAATTATGTTTTAGCCCCAATTTTTTTATTTTCACAAGGGTAAAAGGAGAAAATGGACCCCAAAAACTTTTGAGCAATTTCTCCTGAGTACGCCAATGCCCCATATGTGGGGAAAATACAGAGTTTGGGCTCACGTTAGAGTTCAGAATGGAAGGAGCACTGTGTGACTTTTTGAACGCAAAATCGTCTGGAATCGAGAGCGGACGCCATGTCGCGTTTGGAGAGCCCCTGATGTGCCTAAATAGTGGAAACCCCACACAAGTGACCCCATTTTGGAAACTAGACCCCTCAGGGAACTTATCTAGATGTGTGGTGAGCACCTTGAACCCCCAAGTCCTTTACAGAAGTTTATAACATGGAGCCGTGAAAATAAAAAAATCTAACTTTTTCCACAAAAATGATGTTTTAGCCCCAATTTTTTTATTTTCACAAGGGTAAGAGGAGAAAATGGACCCCAAAAACTTTTGTGCAATTTCTCCTGAGTACGACAATACCCCATATGTGGGGAAAATACAGAGTTTGGGCGCACGGTAGAGTTCAGAAGGGAAGGAGCACTGTGTGACTTTTTGAACGCAAAATTGTCTGGAATCTAGAGCGGACGCCATGTCGCGTTTGGAGAGCCCCTGATGTGCCTAAATAGTGGAAACCGCCCACAAGTGACCCCATTTTGGAAACTACACCCCTCAATGATTTTATCAAGGGGTATAGTGAACATTTTGAACCCAGAGGTATGACACAGAATTTGATAACATTAGGTCATCATATTGAATAAGTTGTCATTAGTCTTGAGCGTAAGTGCTCGCTACTTGAGTTTGCATCGGGTACTCAGGTATGCACCATGTATCGCGGGTGCTCGAGTGACATGCTCGAGTCCCTGCCCGCATGTTTCACGGTTATTAGACACCCAAAAAAACCATGCGGGTATTGCTCATGCATGGCAGGCAATCCCTGCGAGATTTTTTTGGCCGCGAGGCATACGGGGCAGAGACTCGAGCATGTCACTTGAGCACCCGCGATACTCAGTGCATACCCGAGCACCCGATGGAAACTCTAGTAGCGAGCACTCGCTCTCAACACTAGTCGCCATATCATCATCTTTTTTTTTTTTTTACTTTTGAAAAAAAAAAAAACAACTCTAACCCCAACCCTAACCCTAACCCTAAGCCCAACCCTAACCCTAACACCAACCCCAACCCCAGCCCTAGCGTTTATTTTTTACGCCGTTCCTAGTGTGGTATAAGTGATTAAACTACTTTATTCTTCGGGTCGGTGCGATTACAGCGATACCAGAATCATATTGGGTTTTTATGATTGACAGCTGTCACACACTAAAAGACACATATTTTGTAAAATCTAGTTTTTGCATAGCCATATTTTGAGAGCTATAATTTTTCCATATTTTGGCCGACAGAGTTATGTGATGGCTTGTTTTTTGCGGGACAAGTTGACGTTTTTATTGGTACTGTTTTCGGGCACGTGACATTTTTTGCGTGTGGTAAAATTGATAAGGCAGCTTTATTGTTCGGGTCAGTATGTTTACAGTGACACCACATTTATATTGCTTTTCTATGTTTTGGCGCTTTTATGCAATGAAAGCTATTTTATAGAAAAAATGATTTTTTTGCATCGCTTTATTCTGAGAGCTATAACTTTTTTATTTTTTTGGCTCCTGGAGCAATATGGCACCTTGTTTTCTGCATGACAAGATGACGTTTTCAGTGGTACCATTTTTATTTACATCCATCTTCGCGTGTTATTCCATTTTTTGTTTGGCGGTATGATGATAAAGCATTGTTCTTTGCTTCGTATTTTTATTTTTTATTTTTTACCATGTTCACTGAAGGGGTTAACTAGTGGGATAGTTTTATAGGTCAGGTCGTTCCGGACGCGGCAGTACCAAATATGTGTACTTTTATTGTTTGTTGTTTTTTTTTCATAATAATATTTATTGATGGGTACATTATATTTTTATTTTTGGTGGATTATTTTTTGTTATTTATTTTTTAATATTTTTACAAATGTTTTTTTTTTTTTTTTTCACTTTCTGACAGCTATTTTATTTGTATACTTTGTCCCACTATGGGACTTTCACTTTTTTTATTCTGATCGCCTGCATAGCATAGGGATGGAGCACCATCCCTGTGCCATGCAGGCAGTCAGCGCTGCACAGTGAGAAGATCGTTTGGTCATGTCCTGCGCATGACCAAACGATCTTACTGCTGTCTCGTGACCCGGATGTTGTCATGACGACATCGGGTCACCATAGTAACATCCAGGAAGCCGCGGCGGACAACGCTGGAGGCCGGAAGAGGAGGTGAGTATCCCGATCACCTCCCCTTAGCCACCGCAATGCTGCGATCGACTTTGATCACAGCATTGCGGGGGTTAATGTGCCGGGAGCGGTGCGGGACCACTCCCCGCACATAGTGCCGGGTGTCAGCTGTGACAATCAGCTGACTCCCGGCGGCGATCGCGCCCGCAGAGCCTGTGTGCACGCGCGATCGCCATGACGTACTAATACGGGTCAGGCTCTTAAGTTCCAGGGCACAGACGCGTGTTAGTACATCATGGGCTTTAAAGGGGTTAAACCTTCACATTGTTAACTTAAATACAAACATCAATGCAAACACAGCCTTAGCAATATCAAAGTGACCTTAACAGCATGGTAGCTCAGTGGTTAGCAATGCTAGGGTGCTTGCTTCAAATCCCATCAAGCACAACAACTGCAAATAGTTTGTATGTTCTCTCTGTGTTTGCGTGTATTTCCTCTAGGTACTCTGATTTCCTCCCGCACTCCAAAGACATACTGATGTTTTTGAAAATAGGGAATCTAGATTGCAAGCCCTGTGACAAAGTCACTGGCAGAATGCTGGAGGGGAGATATGTTTCACTAAGGCTAATAGCTTCACTAATGTAAAACCTGGAAGTCTTCTCCTGCATGTTATGTGCTGAGAGGGTTAATTAGCAATTTTTAGTGGGCCAGTTTTTATTTGAACACCTGCAGAGCGGGTGGGAGGCTGTTCACCATATCTCCACCCTGGGGTGTGGTCTGTGATATAAATAGATGGCCTGCTGAGGTATTCAGTGTTCAGAGTCTGGAGAGTCTGGCTCCAGAGAGAGGAGCTTGTGTTTGTTTTCCTGAACCGTGTCTGATGTGCTAACACTGTGCGGGTGGATCACCACAGGCCTGTGGACTGTACTACCTTATTTTCTTTTGTTTACCCGTTACGCCAAGAAAGGCCTGTTTTTTTTTATGGACTTGATTGTGGTTTATGCCGTTTTTTAATAAACCATTCAGGAATTTAAAGACACAGCGTTTCTGTGTCTACCTCTGTGTGCAGCTGAGTGAGTGATCTACCACAGCCCCTATGGAGACAGTGCTGATAATGTCTGAAAAGTGCTGTGGAATTAATGGTGCTATATAATTGAGCAAAATAAATAATAATATAACATGCTGTTTATGGGTAATTGGATTGTAACTGTTCTTTACAGCTGTGCTGTCAGACACACTATCTGTAATTTTCTGCTACTAATTTATGGATTTCTCTCCCTAACGCTATGGCTAAGCTGTGCATTTCGACACCCTTTCACTATCCAAATTCTTTCCAAAATGGCACTTGTGATTCCTGCCTCTGCTTTTATATAGGCTATGATAGTTGTTCCTGAGTGGCCGAGGTCATATGAACCTCTTCTGACTGATGCAATCTTCTGAAATGTGTAACATGGCGATGGCAGAATTGAATAGTAATTATTTGAATTTGCAGGGTTCAGCAATTTCCTAAAAATTCATCACAAGTTTAATTTTATCATCTCTAGGGTCTATCACTTATTGTCAGTAGTTTCACTTTAGATTTTTGTTCTTAATTTACAAAGTAATAATGAAATCTCTAGAAAACTATAAATGTCTATTATCAGTATGAAAACTGGAATATTTGCAGATTTCTTTGTAATATAGATAAAATGAAAAATGAAGATTTGAAAAATTTAGTTAAATGTAAACATAAGGTCATTTTATTTTTGTAGATTCCTTCTACACAATACAATTTAATTAATCTAAAAAATGTTCTTTGTATAATGATTGCTCTTTGTAAATGACCTGTAGTGATTGTTTTCACTTGAAGCTAATCATTGCTCTCATAATGGAAAATCATATTCCATGTTAACAATTTGTGTGACTCTATGGTTACATGTGGACACAGTTGTTTTAGCGCTTTAGAATAGAAATGAATGGCCTCCCATTGTCAAGCTCTGATCAGTCATATAAAGGAATTGTTCAGTAGGCAGACCACACATGGAGCATTGTGTACAATTATGGGCACTTGCCTAAAAGATGTAACTAAACTAGAGAAAGCTCAGGCAGGGAAATCAAAGTAAGTGAAGAATCAGTGGACTGCACTACAAAAAAAAAGATTCTGAACTTTGGGGTTATTTAGTTTGGAGAATGAGATCTACACATGACACATGAACATCAATTGATGGTACAGAGATATTTCTAATGATCTTTTTATATGTAGGCCTGAAAATACAACTAGGGGCAACTATTACTTCTAAAGGAATGAAGGTTTCCTCTTCACCATAGAAATTTCTTTACTGTTAGAGTTGATGCATTGAATGACTTTAAAAGGGGTCTGGTTTCTTTTTTATGAAATAGTAATAGAATAGGTTGCCTTCTCTTTTTTCTTTCTTTGGATCAACACAGCATGATGACAGGATGAACTGTGATGCACTTGTCTTTTGTAACTTTACAGTGGATACATTTATAGCAAACTCAGCTGTTAGAATGATTATTTCTGGATGTTTTTTTCAATTTATGGAAGTAAACGATAATATTTTTCTCCTCAGACAGAGAACATAGATCATACATATATACAATGGAGAAAATAAGTATTTGATACCCTGCCGATTTTGCAAGTTTTCCCACCTACAAAGAATGAAGAGGTCTCTAATTTTTATCGTAGGTACACTTCAACTGTGAGAGATAAAATCTAAAAAAAAAAAAGATATCACAAAATGACATTTTTCTCTGCTATGTGGCTCATTTATGATGACCCCAATAAAGTTGCTGTTGCTGAATGAATGATCCGCAGGTTGGTTCAGGGAAATCCTAGTGTGGATAACTACTGTTCTCAGCTCAGACGCTAGGCAGTGGAAACCTCCTGGAATGACCTAGCTCTCCGCAGTCAATTTTCCCATGGTCTTTCTAGCCAGATAGGAGATATGATGGTTTACATTCCTCTCCACTGTCTTTGGATGAGACCATGTCACTGGCAGTACGTTTGGACAGACGTCTAAGAGATAAGATAACATTAGGGTGTTTTTGTGTCTTCTCCCTCTCATCCTATTGAGGCTGGTGAACCGATACAAATTGGGGCCTGCAGAGTCCAAGGAGGGAATGAAATTTGGAACACTTGCTCATTTCTGTCTATACTGCGGTTCAACTGGTCATGTTATGATTCAGTGTTTCAGACACAATAATGAATTTCTGAAAGCTGAAGAGAAAGAAAGGAAAGAATCATTAATATGTAAGGACACTGGTTTTAAATGTTTAAGGTTATCTCTCATGCATACTACTGGTTGTTTTTTACAAGTGTTTTTGGTTACCACACATAGAATCTATTTCATTCATAGTTCTTCCTTCCTTGCCAGTTAAAGTTGTGTTGGGTATGCCCTGGTTGCTGAAACATAATTCTACCATCAATTAGGAGATTCGCGAGGTTAAGTCTTGAGAAATTTTTGTTTTTCCAGCTGTTTATCTAAATCTCTGTCATCTATGAGATCTCATCCTCCAGATTTTATTCAGGATTCAGAGGATGTTTTTTTTTGAGACTGAATGTAAAGTTCTGCCCCCGCATAGGTTTCATGATTGTGGTCAAATGGATCCCTTTAAGGTGTAGGCTGTCCTTGATGCGGTACAACCCACTAATCTAAAAGCTTTATAGAGATTTTTAGGCTTTGCTAATTATTGTCATCAGTTTATTAAGAACTTTTCAGGCATAGTCAAACCTCTTACTGATATGACCAAGAAGGGTACTGACTTTTCCTCTTGGTCTCCTGAAGCTGTTGATGCTTTTGCTGCTCTCAAGACAGCCTTTTCTTAAGCTCCTGTCCTCAGTCAACTTGGCTTCGATTTGCCTTTTGTGTTTGAGGTAGACGCTTCTTCTGTGGTGATCAGTGCTGTTCATTCGCAGAAGAAGGATGGTTACTTTTATTCCTATTTGTTTATTTTTTTCTCATAAATTTTCACAAGCAGAGTTCAACTGTGATATAGGCGATAGGGTACTCTTGGCTGTTAAGAGAGCTTTTGAGGAATTGAGACATTGTTTGGAGGTGGCTAGGCATAGAGTAATGGTCTTTACTGATCATTAAAATTTACTGTATGTTGACGCCTCTAAGTGCTTGAATACTAGACAGGTCCCCGTGGGCCCTATTTTTTGCTCACTTTGATTTCTCTGTGACATATCTCCCTGATACTAAGAATGTTTAGGCTGATGCTTTATCATGTAGTTTTGTTCCTGAGTTGGGGAATAAAAATCCAGTCAAAATTCTTAGTGAAGTGATGGTGGTGGTAGCTCTGAGTATTGATCTCAGACAACGTTTTGTGGAAGCTTAGGTTGGTGCACAAAGTTTTTTGTGCTCGCTTTGCACTGATTTTCTTAACAAAGTTCATCAGTCTGTGTTGGCTGGACATCCTGGTTCCTCTGCCACCTAGAGAGCTGTTTCCAGGTCCTTTTGGTGGCAGAGTGATCGAAAGGATGTTGATGAGTATGTCAGAAAGTACAGAATTTGCGCCAGGCCTAAAGCACATCACCATTCCCGGGTTGATCCAGAAGATTTGCATGGGGTCACCTAGTGATGGAGTTTTGTCAGCAGTTGGGGAACTTTGTGGGTCCAGTGGCCCCTCGTAGAAGGGGGGGTACTGTCATGCCCCTGGGGTTGAACTCTTGAGCCTGTGTTTTGTGGCCGGCTTCTCTGTCCGCCAAGTCACAGGAGACACACCGTTACAGGGTGTTTAGGGTTGTTATTCTGGCTGTAGTCTGTTTACCATAACACAGGTGTTTTCATTTGTCTGCCCTATAACCTTTTGGGTGTGGCTTTATATTCTCTACCTCTGCTGGCATTTCCTGCTGGTGATAGTTTACTTGTGGATGTTCAGCCATTCTGCTGTAGCTTAAAGACAGTCAGTGAAATTCCAGCTAAGGTTTTTCTCCTTGCTGTTTCTGTTCTTTACTCTGCATCTAACTTCTACTTCTTTTTAGGTAGTAGACAGCACATAATCTAACATTACGTACTTTAAACTTTATTTTGTATTTAGTGGTTTACTTTACTCACTCTGGGATCTTTCCTTTTTTCATTACACTTTCCCTTTTGAAGGTAATTTTCATTCTGCACTGCGCTCCGGTTCTTTAGGAGGAATGTGAAGCGCTTGACGGCCTTTCAGGCAGCATAAATCCGAGCTTCCATCTTCTAGTCTGTGGTTAAGGCTATCTCTGCTTACGTAAGAACCATTAGGGACTGCAGGAAAGGATCTCTTGTCGGTACAGGAACTAGCGGAGTCAGTTGCAGTTTTTAGTTTGTTACTCATTTTCCCGAGTAAGTTGCTACTCTATCATAACACACGATTTAACAAACCTACATTTTCCAGAGTATCTTTTACCAAAAAGTCCCTGGGTTAGGCAGTCCCAAAGTTGTCCTGGGACTCCTCCAGAGATATTGGCTTCAAGAGATGCTTCCTCATACTCCTTTCTAGTCAGTACAGTGAAAAGAAATTCACTGTTTACATCATGTGACCTTGTTACCATAGCCAGCTCAGGCGGCATACTGGACTACTTGGTGCTACAGCTGTTGCCCAAAAATGCCAGAACAATGGAAAGTCTCGTTCGACAATTATAGCATGTAATAAGTCCTCGACAATTCCAATTTGGTGAGATAGTTCTTGCCATCTTCATGGATACACCTTACCCCCACCCTCTTCCCAGTGACTAGCACATGTGGAAGTGGGGCCCTTACAAGGGTCATTAAACTTCCTGAGTCCAGTCACAATCACACTGTACACCATCACCTGGCAAAGCTGAGATTACTCACCAGGGTGAAGTAACACATTACACTCGAGATGTGCAAAACATAAGTATCAGCCTACGGAGCAGTCCATTGGTTCTGAGACCAATGGACAGTTGGAGCACGACACCTCCAACAGACAATGATACGAGATATAGCCCTTGATCCTGGCCCTGGTCTTGGGTCCCTTCTTTTGGGTATCCCAGAAAGTTGACCTCAGGCTCCCTAATTGCTCAGGAAATTCTCCACATCCAAGTATCTTTCATGAGACTCACAAGGTCATCTGCATTCTGGGTATCTCCTTGAGCAACCCAGCTTTGTACAGATTTAATTAGTAAGTGGATAATACGGTCCACCATGATTCTTGTTACCTGAATACCAGGTCTCAGGCTGCAGCTATTTTTGCACAAGGTGTAACAAGTCAAATATCTGAGACTGGGGAGGATTTTCCTTGTGGTAATGCCAAAAGTGCACTGGTCCTCAAGGGCTACATCTAAATGTGCCATAATTTCTGGCTTCCGCTTGTTTTACTCCCTGGCATTCTGCAGGGCAAGGTTGTAGAATGCTTTATGCAGTTCCCCTGTAAGGTATGGCGCTTGGACCTCTGCCCATTGTTCTGTGGGCAGTTTCTCCCTGTCTGCCACCCTCTCAAAGACAGTCAGGACAGTCTTGATGTCGTCCTCCACAGTCATTTTCAGAAAGGCCACCCATACTGTTCGCCTCACATAGATACCTTCATTTTGGCTGGTATAAAGTGTGGTCTCCCTGATCCGAACAGTTTCTGCCAAGTGAACCATATGCTGCTGATGCTGCTGCTGTTGCAACTGCTAGATTAGGAATTTGTTGGCTTCTTGCTGTGCTTGCTGCTGCCAGCTTGTTGCTGCCAACACTGCTGTTGCTGCCACTGCTGCTGCACTAGATTGGCTTGTATTAATTGCTTAACACGGTCTTCCATGCTTCCTGACCGTGTTTGCAATGCTGTAGCTGCTTTGACCCAGGAGAGTCAGCCTTTAAGCTATAATCACCTGTGCTCTTTGGGACTTTTGTCCCAGATTCAAACACCAATTGTAGGTGTTCACACACAGCACACAGCCACAGGGGTTTTTATATCACACACAAAATAGTGTTTATTTCCACTGTTGCACAGTACTAAAAGACCATAAGCAGAAAATCCCTTGTGTTTTCCAGGCACTAACTAAACAATACAGACCCTGACTACTCAGACACGGCAGAGCTAGTCTCAGTATGGTCATACAAAACAGCTATTGTCCATAGTGATCAGTGATAACTGCAGTTTGGTGCAAACAGCCTGTGCATTCTCTTTTCAGAAAGATTCTTGCCTGTGTCTTTCCAGCTCCAACACAACCCATGCTGCTCAGTTTCCCCAGCTGACTGACCAGTGAACATATGGCCTGGTTCTAGTCACAGCTATCCAGGTTCACCTAATCAGAACTTGTAGTGCTAGAATTTAATCCTAGCCTACCTTGCTTTGCTATATATATACAGTACAGACCAAAAGTTTGGACACATCTTCTCATTTAAAGATTTTTCTGTATTTTCACGACTATGAAAATTGTACATTCACACTGAAGGCATCAAAACTATGAATTAACACATGTGGAATTATATATTTAACAAAAAAGTGTGAAACAACTGAAAATATGTCTTATATTCTAAGTTCTTCAAAGTAGCCACCTTTTGCTTTTATGACTGCTTTGCACACTCTTGGCATGCTCTTGATGAGCTTCAAGAGGTAGTCACCGGAAATGGTCTTCCAACAATCTTGAAGGAGTTCCCAGAGATGCTTAGCACTTGTTGGCCCTTTTGCCTTCACTCTGCGGTCCAGCTCACCCCAAACCATCTCGAGTGGGTTCAGGTCTGGTGACTGTGGAGGCCAGGTCATCTGGCGTAGCACCCCTGCACTCTCTTTCTTGGTCATATAGTCCTTACACAGCCTGGAGGTGTGTTTGGGGTCATTGTCCTGTTTAAAAATAAATGATGGTCCAACTAAACGCAAACCGGATGGAATAGCATGCCGCTGCAAGATGCTGTGGTAGCCATGCTGGTTCAGTATGCCTTCAATTTTGAATAAATCCCCAACAGTGTCACCAGAAAAGCATCCCCACACCATCACACCTCCTCCTCCATGCTTTACGGTGGGAAACAGGCATGAAGAGTCCATCCGTTCACTTTTTCTGCGCCGCACAAAGACACGGTGGTTGGAACCAAAGATCTCAGATTTGGACTCATCAGACCAAAGCACAGATTTCCACTGGTCTAATGTCCATTCCTTGTGTTCTTTAGCCCAAACAAGTCTCTTCTGCTTGTTGCCTGTCTTTAGCAGTGGTTTCCTAGCAGCTATTTTACCATGAAGGCCTGCTGCACAAAGTCTCCTCTTAACAGTTGTTGAAGAGATGTGTCTGCTGCTAGAACTCTGTGTGGCATTGACCTGGTCTCTAATCTGAGCTGCTGTTAAACTACGATTTCTAAGGCTGGTGACTCGGATAAACTTATCCTCAGAAGCAGAGGTGACTCTTGGTCTTCCTTTCCTGGGGCGGTCCTCATGTGAGCCAGTTTCTTTGTAGCGCTTGATGGTTTTTGCAACTGCACTTGGGGACACTTTCAAAGTTTTCCCAATTTTTCGGACTGAGTGACCTTCATTTCTTAAAGTAATGATGGCCACCCGTTTTTCTTTACTTAGAATTTGTGTTATGGCAAGAAAAAATCAGCTAACAGTCTATTAAGTAGGACTATTAGCTTTGTATCCACCTGACTTCTGCACAACACAACTGATGGTCCCAACCCCATTTATAAGGCAAGAAATCCCACTTATTAAACCTGACAGGGCACACCTGTGAAGTGAAACCATTTCCGGTGACTACCTCTTGAAGCTCATCAAGAGAATGCCAAGAGTGTGCAAAGCAGTCATCAAAGCAAAAGGTGGCTACTTTGAAGAACCTAGAATATAAGACATATTTTCAGCTGTTTCACACTTTTTTGTTAAGTATATAATTCCACATGTGTTAATTCATAGTTTTGATGCCTTCAGTGTGAATGTACAATTTTCATACTTATGAAAATACAGAAAAATCTTTAAATGAGAAGGTGTGTCCAAACTTTTGGTCTGTACTGTATATATATATATATATATATATATATATATATATATATATATATATATATATATATATATATATTTGATGGATATATATATTGTGATAAAGCGACTTGCTCGGCTGTGTGCAGAGGTAAACAAATAACACTGACTTTACATTTCGGGTTAGTTTATTAAGCGCCATAAACTAACCTGGAGTCCATAAAGCAAACACAGCCCATTTGGCATAAAGGCAAAACAAAATACAAAGTTGCAGCACAGTCCGTATATCGTCCAGCATCCGGACGCTCAAAATTAGTCACTCCCTGTTCAGCATAGCATATGCGAGCTCCTCTCTGGAGCAGGTTTTTCCACACACTGAACCCTGTGCCAAACAAATGGCCTACATTTTATAGGTTGTTAACCACATCCAGAGGTAAGATATATGAGTAGCTGGACTCGCCCAACTCTCCAAACTACTCGTAACCTGTTCCCAGGTGCACCAATCAGTCCTCTTAGCACTTTTGTGCACTGGAGCAACACTGCAGGTTACATCACAGAGAACAGCCATCTCTGTGAAACATACCTCCCATCGACTATGTTGCTGTTAGCCACTAGTGTTGAGCCACCCCCGTAGTGTTCGAGTTCGGTTCGGTTCGTCGAACACCCGTGTGTTCGCCGAACTGTTCGTCGAACTGTTCGTCGAACACCTTCGAACACCGTTAAAACCAATGGCAGTCAAACAAAAACACATAGAAACACATAGAAAACACCTTCAAAGGTGTCCAAAAGCTGACAAACTGCTCAGAAGACATAACTAACACATGGAAAAGTGACAAGTACATATAGTCATGCGAAAATAAAAGAGGTGGAGGAGTAAAAGGAGGGGGAGACACAGATATAGGCATGTCATGCCCTTCTAAAATCCAAAAAGTGAGAAGCCGACACGGCCAGTCCGCTCCTGCCCGTGCCACCTCCGTGTCGCCGGGTTTGTGCCAGAGCCGCGGTGAACCCTGACGGCCAGCCCCCCTCTCCCAATACTGGTGCCTGTCCGCTGGTGGGTCGAGCGAGCCCCCCTGTGGTGGAGGCAGCTCTAAGCTTTTTAATTTAAATTGTCTCTCTAATTTGAATGAATACACTTTAAATCCATTTACAAGGATCTATTGGAGGGCAAGTCTCATGCCAGCAGCCGCGGTAATTCCAGCTCCAGTAGCGTCCACTAAAGCTGCTGCAGTTAAAAAGCTTTTATAAGGATCGAGCTCGGCTGTCCACCGCAAGGCATCCTACTGCCAGTCCCAGCCCCTATGCCTTGGGGTGCCTCCTGATGCTCTTCACTAAGTATCCCATGGTCCCGAAGCATTTCCTTTGAAAAAATTAAGTGTCTAAACTACAGGTGGTGCAGCTTGCTTAACAGCCGGGATAATCCGCTCACTAGCAGACACTGCTACTAGGCACAAAGTATTTCCTGGGCTAGATGCAGTTAAAAATTTGTAATTAGATACTCTCATTGGATGCTGAGAAAGCATTCCATAGAGTCTCCTGGCACGCCATATATGATTCTCTTAAAAAGCTTGGGGTAGGGGTCTAGGGGACCCTTTTATAGCCAAAATCACGGCCCTGTATCGCAATACGTCACCTAGGCTGAAGATAAATGGAACTGTAGCACCCTGAGGGCTCGGTTGCTACAGACGTATTACACCTCACCCAGAGGTGTGATATCTCACTCTCAGGTAAGGATGGAGTGTGGATCAGGACCCGACACCTGCATGCATTACACCACATTGCCGTGGGGCAGGGCGACCAATATGCCCCTGAGATGGGCACGCCAGTCCCTGTCCCTGGCTGGAGTGGGGGGAGGGAACACTGAGGAAGGGGAACCCTGTAGTGCAGGAGCAGGGAGGAAGCAGTTCCTGGGTGCATTGAGAAGGGAGTATAAAAGGTGGGCACCATCTTAGTTCAGTGCAGAGAAGTCTGAGCAGAAGTGGCAGGGAGCAGGGGCTCTGCATGAGCTCTGCTCCGGAGGCGGGCCTAGTAACAGAGGCCCAGGCCTGGAAGAGGGAGAAGGAAGGAAGAGGAGCGGAGAAGGCTCCAGGAACGAGGAATGAAGGGATCCCAGGGGTGCGGACGGGCGAGTCGCCACCGCACGCCCGAATCCACCTGCGTGGAGGGGTCAGGCCAAAGGAGGAGACCGGTCCCCGAACTAGTGGAGGCAGGAAACGACCCTCAGCTAGAAACCGGAGGCTCTGACATTTTATGTGGCGCAGCCCCTCGCAACACCCGCTAGGAAGGCACCACATAGGGTCAGGGAAACTGGCGCCAAGTTTACCAAGAGGAGGCCCGAGGCAGCCGGACAGAAGTGTTGGTAAGAAAGGCCAGACAAAGGACACACAAAGGGGGTCCTGTGAAGTGCTCCAAAGTTATCTGGGAGTTGTCTGAGCCCCACACCTGGTGAGCACAGTACGACGTGGGCAGCCGTTACCTACAGACGTGGTCTGGATAATAAGAACTGTGAGTAAAGGCCCTGAACTGCATCACTGACTCCGTGTCGTTACTGCTGCTGCCCTGCACCATCACCCCCATCCTCCGCATACACTGCCCTGAGGCTATACTCCTCCCGTGGGGAGTTATGCTACGCTCTGCTGCACCCACAACACCAGCCTCAGCGGTCTGCCCTGTAGCGGCGGTTCACTCTGACCGCAATCCACGGGTGGCGTAGTCGGACATTTAAACATGAAAACCACATAAATAGTTCCGCCACTGGTTTGACCGCCCTGAGCCACGGAACCGGGTCGCCGCCACGAAGACTACAACCACCAGCATCCACCAAAAAGGGTCCGGCTCCAGGTGTCCCAAGGCCCAGGGGGCGCGTCAGAACATTTTCATCACCTTTCACAATCACCAATGGGACAAGGCAGGGATGTTCTCTGTCCCCTCTCTTATACATCCTAGTGACGGAGCACCTGCTCTCATCAATTCGCCATAACCCCAATATTAGGTGGATTGAGGTGGGAGGCACCGAGTACAAGTGCTCTCTATTTGCTGATGATGTCCTAGTATATATCACTCAATCACATATATCCATCCATGCTGTTATGGCTGAAATAGATCACTTTGTTACATGGTAAAATTTTAAAATCAATGCAGCGAAGTCTGAGGCCCTCGATGTCTCCCTCCCCAAATCCATACAGGATTCCATCCAGTCCAACTTTCCCTTTGCCTGGCCCTCACAGGGTATCAAATACTTAGGAATTCCTATTCATAGAGACCTCTCCCATCTATGTTATCTTAATTTTGGGCCCTTTATTGAACAACTCCATACAGACCACGGTTGGCAAGTTAGAACTGTAAGATTCACTACGTGAACCACTGGTGTTTTGTGGAAAAGCACATGTACACTGCGTTCCAAATTATTATACAAAAAGTGTTTAGGAGTGATAAGGGAAGAATTTGTTTGTTTGTCAGTTAAACTCATTGATGGTGATGTGTGTCAGGGCTCTTTATATCACTGTAAGCAATTGCAGACACCTGTGCTAATTAGTTTGGCAGGTGTGTCCAATGAAAGGCAAGACTACTTAAGAAGGCTCTCTCACATTATTAAGCAGCCTACATTTTCTGCCAAAATGGGAAAGAAAAAGGATGTGTCGGCTGCTGAGAAGCAACAAATTGTGGAGTGTTTAGGTCAAGGCATGACTACAATCAACATTGTGCGATGATCAGGATGAAGTGTCTTGGCAATCAAGAAGTATGTAGCTGATTCACAGTACACACGTGTGCGTGCTGATAAGGGCAAATTGAGGACTCTTTCCTACAGGCAATTACGTCAGGTTGAAAGAGCAGCGGCAAAGAAGCCTTGTCATAGCAGCAGACAAGTTTTTGAAGCTGCTTGTGCCTCCAACGTCCCCTGAACAACAAGATGCAGGGTCCTTCAGAGGTTTGCAGCTGTGCATGCGCCATCCTGTCGACCTCCTCTATCCACTTCACACAAGCAGAAACGGCTCCAGTGGGCCAAACATTACATGAAGACTGATTTCAAAACTGTTTTGTTCACGGATGAGTGCCGTGCAGCGCTCGATGGTCCAGATGGATGGAGTGGAGGATGGCTGGTTGATGGACACCCCACGCAAACACGGCTACAGCGCCAACAAGGAGGAGGTGGAGTAATATTTTGGGCTGGAATCATGGGGAGAGAGATTGTCGGCCCCTTTAGGATCCCTGAAGGCGCTAAAGATGAACTCCATAATGTATGTGGATTTTCTCAAACAGCACTTCCTGCCATGGTTCAAGATGAAGAACCGTGTATTTCACAGCAAGATCATTTTTCTGCATGATAATGCACCATCTCATGCTGCACATAAAACATCTGCATCTCTGGCTGATATGGGCATAAAAGGGGACAAACTTATGGTGTGACCCCCATGCTCCCCTGACCTCTACCCCATTCAGAACCTTTGGAGCATCATTAAAAGGAGTGTCTATGATGGCGGGAGGCAGTTCACATCTAAGCAACAGCTCTGGGAGGGTATTCTGTCCTCATGCAAAACAATTGAAGCAGAAACCATCCAAAACCTGACAAATTCAATGGACGAGAGAGTTCAGAAGCTCCTTTCGAACAAGGGGTCCTATGTGAAAATGTAACATCACCTAGAATAAAGTTTTGAGTTGAAAACTGTTTGATTTCAGTTTCTAACAACCTGCTAATGCTTATAATTTCAAAAATGACCATTTTTTTGGTCTTTATTAAAATGAAAAGGTTGATCGAAAAGTTTGGGGGATCTAAGAGTGTGGCAACCCAGTAGTCATGATTACTTCGAATTCTGACAATATGAGGGTCATGCTGCAGGTAGTGCAGCAAGAAGGCACTTATGTGCCTTGCGCATCTCAGAGCCCCAAAATTATTTTCCGGGCTAGATGCAGCTAAAAATTATTTTTAATTTTAAATCTGGTGAAGCTTTAGTATAGATGGCCTAATAGGATCAGTGCTGCACACTGCTACAAAGCCCAAATTATTTTCCAGTCAAGATACAGATAAACATGATTAGTAATTTGAAAGCTTAAAACGGTTGGTAGGGTGATTTTAACCAATCATCAAGCTTTTACTCTCCCCAGGATGACACAGGGGTAGAAAAGTCGTTTCGGATCCATGATTTGTTCATCTTTATGAACGTGAGTCTGTCTACATTATCAGTGGAGAGCCGCGTGCGCTTATCTGTCAGCACACCACCAGCAGCGCTGAACACACGTTCAGACAGAACGCTGGCTGCGGGGCATGACAAGATCTCCAAGGCGTAAGTGGCTAGCTCCAGCCATTTATCCAGATTGGAAGCCCAAAAAGAGCAAGGGTCCAGTGACACAGTCGTGGCTTCAATGTTTACTTGGAGATACTCCTGTACCATCGTCTCTAGGCGTTGACTATGTGTCAGACTTCTTGTCTCCTGTGGCCTTGCAAAGGATGGGCTAAAAAAGTGGTGAAATGATTCCGCAAAATTGATGTTACCAGCAGATACTGTGGTTCTGTTACGGTTTGAGTGCTGAACACTTGACGGTCCCACGGTTGGCAAGTTGGAACTGAGAGATTCACTACGTGCACCACTGGTATTTTGTGGAAAAGCACATGTAAGATTCTGCAACAGTCTCTGCTGATACTCCTGCATGCGTGCATCCCTTTCTATGGCAGGAATAATTTCTGCAAATTTACTTTTGTACCGGGGATCTAACAGTGTGGCAACCCAGTAGTCAGGATTATTTCTAATTCTCACAATTCGAGGGTCATGTTGCAGGTAGTGCAGCAAGAAGGCACTCATGTGTGTTGCGCATCCAGGAGCACCAAGTCCCTGTTGTGTTGGTGGCGAGGTAACAATCATGCTTCCTTCCTCTGTCCTCTCCCCCCAACCTCGCACAACAGAAATGTGATCAAGGTCTCCCTCATCTGATGAGTCTTCCATCAGTTCGTCCTCCACTTCTTCCTGGGCTCCTGCACCTTCCTCACTAGTTTGGCTGCTACCATGCGCCCTGGTAAAACCATCTCCCCCACCCTCACATGCCTGCCGCCTTGGTGCTGCCGACCGTCTGGACCTTGCAGATGTTAGCCCTTCCGCATACAACTCCTCCTCCTCTACTTCCTCCACCTCCTCATGTGCCACCACCTGACTCCGAATTCTGTTTAACATGTGCTCCAGCATGTAAATCACCGGAATAGTCATGCTGATAATGGCATCGTCAGCACTAAACATCTTCGTCGCCATTTCAAAACTGTGCAGAAGGGTGCATAGGTCCCTGATCTGAGACCACTCCTCCAGCGTGATTTGCCCCACCTCTGAATCTCGTTGGCCCAGGCTATATGTCAGAACGTATTGCACCAGGGCTTGTCGGTGCTGCCACAGTTGCTGCAACATGTGCAGAGTTGAATTCCACCGGGTAGGCACATCGCATTTTAGCCGGTGAAGTGGCAGGCCCAACGACTTCTGTAGAGATGTAAGTCGCTGAGCTGCGGGATGCGAACGGCGGAAGTGAGCACACAGCGACCGTGCCCTCTGCAGAAGGCCATCTAGTCTGGGATAGTGGGCTAAAAATTGCTGGACAACCAGGTTCAACACGTGAGCCATACAAGGCACGTGTGTGACATTGCCCCGGCGAAGGGCCGCACCCAGGTTTGCAGCATTGTCGCACACGGCCTTCCCTGGTTTCAGGTCCAGTGGAGACAACCATTCATGAAATTGGTTCTCCAGAGCTGACCACAACTCCTCAGCTGTGTGACTCACATTTCCCAGACATTTCAATGTAAAAACCGCCTGATGACGTTGAGCCCTACTGCCAGCATAGTAAGGAGGTGCGCAGGATCCCTTCTGCGCAGTTAGAAAGCTTGTGGCATGACCAGACAGGCTTTGGGTGCAGGTGGAAGACCGAGAGGAGGTTGAGGAGGCAGAAGCAGTGGAGGAACTTTGACATAAAGAGGATTGACGCACAACTCGTGGGGACGGCAAGACTTGGACAGCAGCCCCTTGTCCTGCTGTCACCATAGTTACCCAGTGCCCAGTCAGCGACATGTAACGCCCCTGTCCATGCCTACTCGTCCAAGTGTCTGTGGTGAAATGCACCCTGTCACACACAGAGTTTCTCAAAGAAGCGGTGATGTTGTGTGCGACATGCTGGTGGAGCGCAGGCACACCTTTCTTTGAGAAGTAGTGCCGACTGGGCATCTGGTACTGGGGCACTGCGACGGACATAAGGTCTCGAAAATCCTTTGTGTCCACCAGGCGGAAAGGCAGCATTTCTGTAGCCAAGAGCTTGGTGATGGTGAAATTCAACCTCTTAGCTTTCTCATGGCTAGGAGGAAATGGTCTTTTACTTGTCCACATCTGAGGGACCGAGGGCTGGCTATTGTGCTTAGACGGGGTTGATAAGGGTGTCCCCGGCAAACTGCCGGTCTGTGAGGAAGATGCAGGCGGACATGTTAGGTTGCCTTGATCCAAAGGTGGTGCTATCGATGTCGGACAGCGCTCAACACCAGCTGGTGTTACCACCTCCAAAGAAAATGATGACCTGCCAATCACGCTGGCTGTTGCGGGTAAAGAGGTGGCAGGTCTGCGCCCCAAAACAGGTGTGACTGCTGTCCCCCCAGTCACAGAGGATGAAGAGGCCGCGGATGCACAAGATATGGCAGACGGTGGTTGGCCCGGCCGGCTAGGCCGCATTGTAGCACACTGAGCTTCCCACTGCAACTTATGCTTCATGTCCATGTGCCGGTTCATGCATGAAGTACTCAAACTATGTATTTTTTGGCCTCTACTTAGCTTTTGCTGACAAATGTTACAGATAACACGAGTTGGGTCATCTTTATCGATCTGAAAAAATGCCCAGGCTATGCAAGGCTTAGCACCCATGCGACCTGAAGAGCCACCACGACTTGTGGTGAGAGGCAGAGTTGTGTTTGAGGATGCAGTTGTTGACGTGCTTCCAGTACTACGTCTCTGTCCAGGAAGGCGCAACCTGACCTCGTCGTCACTAGCATCTTCCTCCACCTCCTCTGCTGACCTCATCTCTTGGCTGACTGTGGGTTGACAGTAAGTGGGATCTCCAACCTCATCATCATCACCCTGTGCGTTATCACACCCGTCGTCCTCAGAGCCAACCTGTTCCTGCCCTGACAAAAAACTAAAGTTGTCGCTCCAATCAGGTATTTGAGTCTTATCATCGTCTTCCTCATTGTCTCCACCAACAGGAGTTACAGTTTGGGAATGAGGGTCTACATTATGGTCAGAACCTTCTGCGTCTGGTCCTGGATCCGACTCATAAAGATTCTGGGCATCAGTGCAGATCATTTCCTCGTCTGGATTCACAGAAGCGCTGGAGTCGACCTCTGATTCCCAGGCTATAGTATGAGTAAACAGCTCTGCAGACTCAACCATCTGTTCTACCTCATACTCAGACGGGCAGCTGGAGATTTGGGAGCTGTGAGGAAGCAAGTGCGATTTGGGTGACACCTTTGAGGACTGGAGTATTTGTGATGTTGAAGTTGATGTGGAGGAGAGCCCACTTAAAGGAGCACTTGATATCCGTTGAAGCACCTGCTGTTTTTGTGCCTCATCTGGAATTTGTAGCGATTGGCGTGGCCGTAAGAAAGGGATCTTATCACATTGTCCGCTAAAAGAAGTAGACATTTTAGTTTGGCTGGAAGATGGTCTTTCTTCTGCAGATGTTACTGTTGCTTTAACACCTACCCCACGGACACAACCTTTTTTCCCCTTCCCAACACGCCTATTCCCCTTTCCACCAGCAGCAGGCCTTTTTCCACTCATTTTGGTGGTTAACTAATTCACAACTCTGGAGTTGTTTGCACAAAAAAACAATGGATGGTAACCGAGCAGAGCTGAGTGGCCAAACTGTGGTATTAGGCCAAAACTATTGGCTGGGTTAGATGCAGAAAAAAATTATTTTGAATTTGCAACCTGATGGAGGTCAGTATAGATGGACTAATACAAATAGTCCCACACACAGCTAGAAGCCCAAATATTTTTTCAGAGGTACTGTAGATGCAGATAAAAATTATTTTTAATTTGCAACCTGATGGAGGTCAGTATAGATGGACTAATAGACCAAGTCCCACACACTGCTAGAAGCCCAAATATTTTTTCAGAGCTAGATGCAGAAAAAAATTATTTTTAATTTGCAACCTGATGGAGGTCAGTATAGATGGACTAATAGACCAAGTCCCACACACCGCTAGAAGCCCAACTATTTTTTCAGAGCTAGATGCAGAAAAAAATTATATTCAATTTGCAACCTGCTGGAGGTCAGTATAGAAGGACTAATAGAACAAGTCCCACACACTGCTAGAAGCCCAAATATTTTTTCAGAGCTAGATGCAGAAAAAAATTATTTTTAATTTGCAACCTGATGGAGGTCAGTATAGATGGACTAATAGACCAAGTCCCACACACTGCTAGAAGCCCAAATATTTTTTCAGAGCTAGATGCAGAAAAAAATTATTTTCAATTTGCAACCTGATGGAGGTCAGTATAGATGGACTAATAGACCAAGTCCCACACACTGCTAGAAGCCCAAATATTTTTTCAGAGCTAGATGCAGAAAAAAATTATTTTTAATTTGCAACTTGATGGAGGTCAGTATAGATGGACTAATAGACCAAGTCCCACACACCGCTAGAAGCCCAACTATTTTTTCAGAGCTAGATGCAGAAAAAAATTATATTCAATTTGCAACCTGCTGGAGGTCAGTATAGAAGGACTAATAGAACAAGTCCCACACACTGCTAGAAGCCCAAATATTTTTTCAGAGCTAAATGAAGAAAAAAATTATTTTTAATTTGCAACCTGATGGAGGTCAGTATAGATGGACTAATAGAACAAGTCCCACACACTGCTAGAAGCCCAAATATTTTTTCAGAGCTAGATGCAGAAAAAAATTATATTCAGTTTGCAACCTGATGGAGGTCAGTATAGATGGACTAATAGAATGATGCTATGCCCAAAAGATTTTACTTCACTAGGTGCAGTAAAAAAATTGGTATTCTATACACAGGTGTTATATCTTGCAACACAGATAGGCTACTCCACTGACTAACACACTCTGCAATAGGCCAAAAAGGATTAGCTTTGCTAGATTCAGCCAAATGCTGTGAAAAAAACTTGCACAGCACTGGCACAGACCTGCCTGGCAAAAACTGATAGGAACTCATGTAACCTAGTCCTGAAAAGGACTCCAATTACAATTAGTCTTTACTCCCACAACCTATCTATTTAAGAGCACAGACCTCCCTGATAAAAGTCGTAGGAAATGCTGTAACCTAGTCCTTAAAAGGACTGCAATCACAACTATTCCCTACTCCCAAGCTATCTGTATATTTGTGCGAAAATTGGCTTGAAATTAACAAGGTATAGTGCACACAGCAACAGCGGTGCCGTCTAACACGCAGCTGCAGCAGTGAGAAAATGGTGGCGACGGGGAAAATGGCTTGATCTTATAGGGCAAGGACATGTGACATACACTGCCAATGACACATGCCCTTGCTTGTGTGAAAAAAAGCACTTCGCTCCGTGTGTGCGCTGCTGATAGGCTGACAGATTGCACCTCCCCACTGCAAATGCGGGAAAGAGAAAAAAAAATGGAGATCTTCATTGTTCCTACAGACATCCATCCCCTGCCCCTCCCCCCACCCCGCTGTACACTCAAACTGCGTATTAACATTAATTTTCATCATTACTGAGAAAAAATCCAGTTATGATTTTGGTGCACGAACAGTTATCGAACATAACCTCGAACAGCCGAATTTTTCTCAAATTGTTCGTGTTCGCCGAACGGCTCGAACACCGCCCAAAACAGCTCGAATTTGAGATTGGCGAACAGTTCGAGTAGAACAACGCTCATCTCTATTAGCCACCTTACTATATATATATATATATATATATATATATATATATATATATACATATATATATATATATGTATATATATATATATATATATATATACTTCTTTGCGGGGAGTGGCTAAAGGCAGGCATAGATTTAGCAAAAGAAAAAATAACTTTGCAGAAAAAAAACTTCTGAGCTCTATACTTATTTATGGAAAACACTCATTGAGGGAACATGGATCAAAGGAACACAAAAAAGCCTGTACACAGGTATATAATGTGCTAAACAAATTTTGGAAATGCAAACATGATCTCATTGCAAGGAAGAAAATAGAGTGGTTATTCAAGTAATTATAGCTGAGCAGAGCTCCCATGCATGATCATAGCTTAGCAATATCTGAGTTTAACCATTCCTTGGGGGCAAGGACATTGTTGCTCTAGAGAATAATATTTTACCTTTATTGTGAAAAAAGCATAATGATTGGTATACTTTTTGTCAGGATACTTTCAGGATTATTACATTTATAACCCTAAATCTCTTGCTTTTAATGCCAATAATCTTCGGTACTTGACTGAAGCAAAAAATATGACATGTTCTTATAAAAACTCACTGGACAGGAACAGATTAGATGCTCTATACTGCCACAGTAGAAGCAACTCCCCTCGGCGTGACGGGCCTCCTGGCAAGATTTGACAATCTTAACTTGGTCTATTTGCATAGACTCTGAAGGAGACACCGGAGGGGATGCTGGCTGCGAGACTGGCATTTGGATGGTTGGTGAGAGGCGCAGGGATCTTCTCTCATGGATAGCCTCCTTAGAACGCTCCTGAAAACGGATGTCGATCCATGTAGCTAATGACACGAGGTCGCCCAGAGAGGGAGGTATGTCACGACCGGCTAGCTCATCCTTCATCCCTCCGGAAAGGCCCTCCCAAAAGGTGGACACCAGAGCCTCATTGTTCGCCGCTGGTTTGAGGTACCGCCGGAGCAGGTGCCGCTTGGTTAGAGGCGAACACAGTCGGGGTGGACAGCGTGTCCAAGTGGGAGTTGACTGTCCGCAGATAGGACAGGATAGTATCCTGTTAGGTTCTCTGGAGAGAGACCTCTTGGTACAGGTCTGAGAACGAAGGAGCCTTGGAGTCACCGGATTCCATGGCCTGTGCAAACTGTTACAGATCCAGGTGGTGGAACCTCTGTGCTCTGATACAAGGAGGGACAAGAGGGGAGTAACTAAGTGCCTACCCGGACCAACCCTGGCCACACGGTGGCTTAGTAAACTCCTTGAAGCAAGGAGGGACCAGGAAGATGAACCAGGTGCCACTCTGGGACAGACCTTGTGTGAGAGCAGGCGACTCCAACGGGACTGATGGCCGAAGCCGACAGGCACAGCAGATGAGCATGGCTGGTAGACAAGCAGGAAATGCAGGTAGACAAGCAGGTGGGCACGGCAGATAGACAGGCAGGTGGGCACGGCTGATAGACAGGCAGGTGGACACGGCTAATAGACAGGCAGGCAGACATGGCTGATAGACAGGCAGGCGGGCACAACTGCTAGACAGGCAGGTGGGACAGCTGATAGACAGGCAGGTGGGAACAGCTGATAGACAGGCAGGTGGTAATAGCTGATAGACAGGCAGACGGGCACAGCTGATAGATTGGCAGGCGGGCACAGGAACCTGAGGGCTGGAGAGTATTAGCACACAAACAACAACCTTGCAGAGGCACCTCCATATTGGAGGAGGTGCCTTATATAAGGGCAGTCCTCCAGCCATTGGCCTGGGACTCTTTAGGATGGCGCCCTAAGTACAATGCCCAGGGAACTGTGCGTGGTGCGCACACCCTGGGCAGATGCAGCAGGGGAGCCGGAGGATGCCAGACCGGGACCGCGGCGGTGAGGGGATCGGCGTCTCTGCCCGACAGGAGGCAGAGACGCCAATGCTACATATACCAACTAATGCTCCAGCTCATTTCTTTTGTTTTTCAGTAGTTTCTTGTATTTTGTACAAATAGGGGAATGGCCCCCCTTTTTGAGCTTGGCCTATCATCTATATAGTGTCAGAACTTTGTTGTCAGATTGCCAGGGGCTCCTTTCCTGTACCTAATGCTAAGAGCATCCTTGCTATCCCTGTTCCCCGGATTACTTCTCGTGGTTAAAATGCCAGGGCCACGTACCTTGCTGAACTCCTGAATCAGCCCTATATGTGTCCCCCTCCCCCATCCAGGGAAGTAGGGAGTAATAGTATACAGGTACATCTCATTAAATAAGAATATCATCAAAAAGTTAATTTATTTCACTTCTTCAATACAAAAAGTGAAACTCATATTATATAGAGTCATTACAAACAGAGTGATCTATTTCAAGCGTTTATTTCTGTTAATGTTGATGATTATGGCTTACAGCCAATGAAAACACAAAAGTCATTATCTCAATAAATTAGAATAATTAACAAAAAACACCTGCAAAGGTTTCCTAAGCATTTAAAAAGGTACCTTACTCTGTTTCAGTAGGCTCCACATTCATGGGGAAGACTGCTGACTTGACAGATGTCCAGAAGGCAGTCATTGACACACTTCACAAGGTCCCAGAGTTCCAATTTTCATTTGGAAATCAAGGTCCCAGAGTCTGGAGGAAAAGTGGAGAAGCACACAATCCAAGCTGCATGAGGTCTAGTGTGAAGTTTCCACAATCAGTGATGGCTTGGGGAGCCATGTCATCTGCTGGTGTAGGTCCACTGTTTTTTATCAAGACCAAAGTCAGTGCAACTGTCTACCAGGAAATTTTAGAGCACTTCATGCTTCCCTCTGCCGACAAGCTTTTTGGAGATGGAAATTTCATTCTCCAGCAGGACTTGGCACCTGTCCACACTGCCAAAAGTACCAATACCTGGTTTAAAAACAACAGTATCACTGTGCTTGATTGACCAGCAAACTTGCCTGACCTTAACCCCATAGAGAATCTATGAGGTGTTGTCAAGAGGAAGATGAAAGACACCAGACCCAACAATGCAGACAAGCTGAAGGCTGCTATCAAAGCAACCTGGGCTTCCATAACACCTCAGCAGTGCCACAGGTTGATCACCTCCATGCAACGCCACATTGATGCAGCAATTGATGCAAAAGGAGCCCCGACCAAGTATTGAGTGCATTTACTGAACATACATTTCAGTAGGCCAATATTTTGGATTTTAAAAACAACTTTCAAGCTTGTGTTATAAAGTATTCTAATTTACTGAAATAATGACTTTTGTGTTTTCATTGACTTTAAGCCATAATCATCAATATTAACATAAATAAACACTTGAAATAGATCACTCTGTTTGTAATGACTTTATATAATATATGAGTTTCACTTTTTGTATTGAAGAACTGAAATAAATTAACTTTTTGATTATATTCTAATTTAGTGATATGCACCTGTATGTAAACACACAAACCAGACTAGGAAGGGAGAATGTACAGGGATAACTGAAAATAATCAATCATATAACTACGCCCTCACATACGACAGAGAGGAACACCAGGGAAAAAGGAAGGAACACCAAACACAGTCACAAATCAAAACTCCAAAAGCCTCTACCAACAACCTCCACTTCACAGCAGGCGGTAAGAAATTAATGCTGGCAATCCAGATTGCCAGAGGCGAGTATATATAGGAGAGGGGAGTGGCCAATACTGAACAGCTTACATCATCCAAGCAGGAAAGCTTCAGAAACACTAAGTTGAACAAATAACCCCTGCACTGCTAACAGAAACCTGCATCATTTAATATGAAGGAGAAGTGCTTCTGATCAGTGCAGGAGTATGTGAAATCAAACGCTGCAATATTCTGGCCCCCTCTGTGTCGTGGTAAACCCGTGACATATAGCTTCCCATGGGTAGGTGTCTAAGCAGTCGGGCCTGGGTGTTGCTCTCCCTCATCTATACTGAGGTCGGCTGACACAAGGTGAAGTTTTTATACTAGAAATAAGATAGGACAATCCTGAACTGGGTATACCTTGTCACAGTGGGATGGATTTTACGTTTTTTATCATAATAGTGCTAAATAAGAACCCTATGTTATTTACAAGTACTATTACTATTCACTTACTACAGGGCATATGCTCATTTTGGTTTTTTTCTTGGGTTTTGAATGTTTTCATGATAAATTGCATAGTACTGTATCTGGTCAAATACCCTTGTATAAATGCATCTCTTTTTCTACTGTATTTGGCTCTGATTAATGCATTTTTGGTGTGTTTTTTATATGTTTTCCCCTTTTTAATTTATTTTTGGTGAAGATTTGAAGCAGTATTTTTTATGCATTTTTTAGTGTAGAAATGCTGAAATTTTGCACTTAAAGGGGTTGTCCATTCTCGAGCTAAATGTTTGGCCCCGTTAAATTAAAAAAGACATACTCAGCTCCCGTGCCGGCGGAGTTGGTACCCATGGTCCCAGGACTCACATGCGGTTGTTATGACATGTGAGCCTGGGGCCCAGTTGGCACTGGCATCACTGTCTCCACCTTCAAACAAACTGAACATGAAGAGGAAGTCAGGGCTGCAACTTATCTCTGACTTCCTCTTTATATTCTGCCTTTGACAGGCAAATTAGCTCAGTCTACTGGTGTGTTTTTTTGACTTTTCATACTTTTCATTTCTATAAAATAACATTAAACTATTGGTATAGAGTCATTGGATACTAGTGCGTTTAAAGTTTTTTATGTTTTTGAATTTCAAGCATACCAGTTACACATATATTGGCCTGTTTATATCAAAGATTAAAATAGTTTACTTGGAATGCTCTCATATATGGACAGGACTTTGTGTCACCTCAGGGTTATACCATTGGGTTTACAAGCAATACGATACAAACAGATGTTCTTTTGGCAATGCTAAGTTCCTTGTACTTTTGTACACAGCATGCTAGTCTTAAAATGTACTTGTTAACACATGCCAAGATAATGTAATAAAAAGCTGAATTTATTGATTCAGCTGCTAGACCGAACACATAAGGTAGGCTTAATGAAATATCTTTATGAATATTAAAAGTCTAAATCACTGTGTCTACTACAGGTTATAGAAAATGTGTTTTTATAGTTTATTTAAACACAGATGCGATTAGTCTGTTCACAGTAGCATCATTGCTTCTGTTAATCTTCATTATGGATAAAAACAGTGACCGACATAACTAGTGATGAGAGAGCTTGCTTGTCACTGCTCGTTACTCGCCCGAGCATCATGGTGCTCGAGATGCTTGTTACTTAGGCGAGTATTTTTTTAATGCTCGTGCACAAGCTCAAGTCCCCGCCCTGCATGTTTGGCACCAATAAACATGCGGGAATTGCCTACCAGTCTCTGTAATACCGTAGCCATGTTTTTTAGTGGCATTACTGTAATTGGCTGGCCGCATAGCATCATGTGTTTATAAGCCACGGGACCCTATGCTCGTCACAGTCTACCGCAGAAACAGGCTGAGTAGGGAGAGCTGCTGCTGAATGAAGGAGAGAATTTTAGCTGTGCATAGGCATGGATTATACCACATTTATATTTCTTTCAACTACACCAACAGTCTTTCTAAGGGCTAATTCTAATCAATATTAATACTGCTGTTATCAGTAGTTAGGGAGAGATTGTTCCAGAGGCAGAGTGTAGGACCGGGTAGGGTTCATTGCACGTCCTTTCTGCTGCTGGAACTCATATCAATAGCCTACTAATATTCTTTTTGCTCTTAATCCTTTAAATTGTTGTGAGAAGAAAGAGATATTATACACCATTTATAGTGCTCAAGTTGTGCGCTAAAGGCATAGAGCCAGACTTGGTTGATTGGAGTAGCATTGCTATACAGTGAAAGCAGTGGAATAGCCCATCTGAGGTGTACTAAAGTTGCTGCAATACAAATACTGCAAAGTTTTCTCAGCCTCAAAATATTATACTCCATTTAAACTGCGCCATTTGTGCATTGAAAACTTAAATCCAGATTTGGCCGGTAACCAATAGCATCGCTATGTAGTATTACTGCAGTGTAACAAGTCCATCTGAGGTGGGCATGTTTTATTGCGATACTAATCCTGACATTTTTTTGAAGCAGCGGAACGTTATACACTATTTAAAATGCGACAGTTGTGTGTTGAAATTGTATATCCAGACTTGACCGGTAACCAATAGAATTGCTATACACTGTGTTCCAAATTATTATGCAAATAATATTTTCTCAGATTTTCCCAAATTACCTATATGAATTGCAGTCATTGTAATTTTCCAGTCAAATAACTATTAGAGTACAATTGAAAGGTTTTTGTACAAGCTGCCTATGATAACAGTATATTTAAAAAAAAATAAAAAACTCAAACTGCACTCAAAATGCATGTTCCAAATTATAATGCACAGCAGAGTTTTCAACCTTTTCATTTTAATAAAGAACAAAAAAATGGTCATTGTTGAAATTATAAGCATTAGCAGGTTATTACAAACTGAAATCAAACAGTTTTCAACTCAAAACTATATTCTAGGTGATGTTACATTTGCACATACAGTAGGACCCCTTGTTCGAAAGGAGCTTCTGAGCTCTCTCGTCCATTGAATTTGTCAGGTTTTGGATGGTTTCTGCTTTAATTGTTTTGCATGAGGACATAATACCCTCCCAGAGCTGTTGCTTAGATGTGAACTGCCTCCCGCCATCATAGACACTCCTTTTGATGATGCTCCAGAGGTTCTCAATGGGGGTGAGGTCAGGGGAGCATGGGTGCCACACCATAAGTTTGTCCCCTTTTATGCCCATAGCAGCCAGAGATGCAGATGTGTTATGTGCAGCATGAGACGGGGCATGAGAGATAATATTCCTGAAATTTTTTTGAAGCAGTGAAATATCATACAAAATATAAAATGGGCAATGCTGATGGTGAGCGCAGAGGCCGAGGACGTGGATAAGGTGAAACTGTGCCTGCTGCAGGACCACAAACACACACATCATGTCAACCTAGCTTCCTATCACACTTCTTATGGGTGGCAGGGAACACACTCTTGAAGTCAGACCAGTGTGAAAAGCTTGTTGGTTGGATAGTGGATAATGCTTCCAGTCTCAGTACCTGTGATTCTGGATCCTGACAGTCCTTCCTTCCACCATGCTGTGTCCCCGGAGCCAAGTCATCCCACATTTGTACACGCCAAAGAGCTGTTCACATTTCCATTCAAAATAATTTTTATCTGCATCTAGCTCTGAAAAAATATTTGGCTTGTAGCAGTGTGTGGGACTTGTTCTATTAGTCCATCAATACTAACCTCCACCAGGTTGCAAATTCAAAATAATTTTTATCTGCATCTAGCTCTGAAAAAATATTTGGGCTTCGGCTTGTAGCAGTGTGTGGGACTTGTTCTATTAGTCCATCTATACTAACCTCCACCAGGTTGCAAATTCAAAATAATTTTTAGCTGCATCTTGCCTGTAAACTAATTTTGGGCTTATTAGCTGTGTGTGGTACTGATTCTATTAGGCCATCTATGCTAAGCTCCACCAGCTTCAAATTACTAATAATTTTTAGCTGCATCTTGCCTGGAAAATATTTTTGGGCATAGTAGCAGTGTGTGGTACTCATTGTATTAGGTCATCTATTCCAAGCTCCACCAGCTTTGAAATTAATAATAATTTTTAGCTGCATCTAGCCCGGAAAATTTTTTTTCTTCCCAATAGTGGTAGCAATAGAAATATGGGGCGCGCTCCTGGCTAACAAAAATATACGCTTCATAACAAAAAACACCAGCCTAGTGCACTGCATTAATAAGATGGCATCATCGTCTCTCCCGTCTATGCCGGCTAGCATTTCTGTGCCTAAAACACAATGCATGGGTCCGCGCTAGCCACGATGCTGAGGGGTCTAAAGCTGCTGCTAACGCTTTATCACAATTCAATTGGCAGATTTTCACAGAGCTCCTCCCAATGCCCACCCATCGGGCAACAGTTGCCCACCCTCCCTATGGGATCTAGTGGCGAATAGTTGATGCCATTAATCAGAGTGTCAGTTGCCCCGTCGATGTGGCAAGCATACGGTAAGGCATGGGAAGAATGGACACGACTAGTAGCAGGCAGACGGGTTGACCAATGTGAACAAGCCATATTACAAGTCACCATAGAATTTCTCCACCAGCTTATGATGAGGGGCATATCAGGGGTGTCGGCGCAGCGGTGTCTGACCGGAGTAGCATTTCACTTCCAACTACTGAATTGGGGAGATATGACAAAGAGATTCATCATCAGACAATCCATAAAAGGGTGGAAAAGGGGTCAGCCAAGTCAGCAGTGTAGACGTCCCGTCCCGTGTCACTAAAACTGATTTCTCACATCATATCCCTAATACCATTAACATGACACTCACAATTTGAAGCAACACTACTGTCTACTGCATTTGCGATCGCCTTCTTCTGGGCACTATGCATAAGTGAATTAGTCCCTCAATCCAAAATTACCACCAGTGGAGGCTTATTACACCAGGACGTAGTCATAGCCAATAATGCAATACGTCTACGCATACGCCAATCGAAAACAGCTCCAGTGGGCAGGGGCACTTGGGTACTTCTACAACCCACAAACGGTACACTGAGTCGGGTAACAATAGTAAAAACATATATAACCATCAGATCACAAAGTAATTTCTTCCTATCACACATTGATGGAACGCCATTATCAAGATACCAGTTCCAAGCTATATTTAATAAATGCATAACATCGGCAGGGAACCACCCCAAAGATTACGGGACACACCCATTCCGCATAGGCACGGCCACGGAAGCAGCAAGAGCAGGTCTGTCAGAAACGAAAGTTCAGAAGATAGGGAGATGGCGATCCACGTGATTGGCAAGATTCATAAGACCGGACTTGTTATCCTAACGTGGTTTGTTTCTTTTACAGGTGACGCTAAGCCAACAGTGTGGGTGATAGGCCACTCGCATATATATTGGGCAGAAAAAAGGGCGAAAGTCTGCCCAGGCGGGAGGAAATTAGAGTTTCATAACACATATTTCAACTGGAGAGGTATTAGAGGCCTGCTATGGCCACAGGTACTAATGGAGGTAATCAAGGTAGGGAGAGAGGCAAGAAGTCCGGTCATCTTAGTTATACAGGCCCAGGGAAACGACCTAGGTCATCACAAGAGCGCATAACTAATGGAAATAATGAAACTAGACACTGAGCGCTTCAGAGAATTTTTCACAAAACTAACTGTAGTATGGCCAGAGATTGTGCCGCTAGCGGTATGGCAAGGTGCGCGAGACATCACGGCCATCAAACGGACAAGGCGGGTAATAAATATTCGGATGGCAAAATTTAGAAGAGACAGAGCGGTGTAGTGATACAACACCGACAACTGGAAGGAGATAAAGCAGGCCTCATACCGCCCGACGGTGTTCACTTAATGAATATTGGACTGGACATATTCCTGTCAGGACTCCAGGATGGAGTGGAACAAGCGTTAAGAGTGATGGATGGGGGTCAGAGTCCTGCATACGAGTACGCAGGATCCTCCGTGGCCTGGAAATTGAAAGGACATGTTGGAGAGTTACACTTGTTGGCCAACTTGCCGGTGTGGAGACCCAGGGCATGCTGCAACAAGCTGAATTATTTTAGAAATTAAATGCCTTTCTAGTTGAATGAGTATAAAGAGTTAATAAAGCTGTGACCGATCCTCACCCATCCAGTTGTAAGAGTTACATTATTGTATTGTCAAGGAAAGGGGGGCGGTAGGGGGGCTGAGCGTCTGGGTTTGGTTCGGGGTCCCCACAGTCTGCCTAGGCTAGATGCATTTAAAAATTCTTATTAGATACACAGGCGGTGCAGCTTGCTTCGCAGCTGGGCTACTACGCCCAAAGTATTGCCTAGGCTAGATGCAGTTAAAAATTCTATGCTGACTAGCAGACACTGAAGCTTTGGAGCAGACCTCTGAGTAAACAGCTCTTCAGGCTCAACCATCTGTGTTACCCCAAGCCATAGTGCATGTAGTTTCTTACAGTTAAAAGGGGGGGGGGGCGACCAAACCCACCTGGAATTGACGATGCCAACGTCATGTAAAACACAGCAAGGGGACTCCAAAAAGATTCTCCATTTTTTCCAAAAATTGTGGCACAAACACCACTTAAGTGGCATCAATTGCCCCACAGTTGCTTAAAATAGTTGGTGAGGTGATTTTACCAAATCCTCAAGCTTTTAGTCTCCCCAGGATGACACAGGGGTAGAAAAGTCCTTGCGGATCCATGGTTTGTTCATCTTTATGAACATGAGTCTGTCTACATTCTCGGTGGGCAGCCGCGTGCACTTATCAGTCAGCACACCAACAGCAGCGCTGAACACACGTTCAGAGAGAACGCTGACTGCAGGGCATGACAAGATCTCCAAGGCGTGAGTGGCGAGCTCTGGCCATTTTTCCAGATTGGAAGCCTAAAATGAGCAAGGGTCCAGTGACACAGTCATAGCTTCGATGTTCACTTGGAGATACTCCTGTACCATCATCTCTAGGCGTTGACTATGTATCTTACTTCTTGTCTCCTGTGGCCTTGCAAAGGATGGTCTAAAAAAGTGGTGAAACGATTCCACAAAATTGCTGTTACCAGCAGATACTGTGTTACTGTTGCGGTTTGAGTGATGAAGACTCGACAGTCCCACGGTTTGCAAGTTAGAACTGTGAGATTCACTACGTGCACCACTGGTGTTTTGTGGAAAAGCACATGTAAGATTCTGCAACAGCGTTTGCAGATACTCCTGCATGCGTGAATCCCTTTCTATGGCAGGAATTATTTCGGCAAATTTACTTTTGTACCGGAGATCTAAGAGTGTGGCAACCCAGTAGTTGGGATTACTTTGAATTCTGACAATCCGAGGGTCATGTTGCAGGTAGTGCAGCAAGAAGGCACTCATGTGTCTTGTGCATCCAGGAGGACCAAGTCCTTGTTGTGTTGGTAGCGAGGTAAGAATCATGCTTCCTTCCTCTGCCCTCTCCCCCCAACCTCGCACAACAGAAATGTGATCAAGGTCTCCCTCATCTGATGAGTCTTACATGCCCATCACCAGTTCGTCCTCCACTTCTTCCTCGGCACCTGCACCTTCTTCAACAGTTTGGCTGCTACCATGCGCCCTGGTTAATCCCTCTCCCCCACCCTTCCATGCCTGCCGCCTTGGTGCTGCCGACCGTCTAGACCTTGGAGATGTTATCCCTTCCGCATACGACTCCTCCTCTACTTCCTCCACCTCCTCTTGTCCCACCACCTGACTCTGAATTCTGTTTAACGTGTGCCCCAGCATGTAAATCAGTAGAATAGTAATGCTGATAATGGCATCATCGTCAGCACTAAACATCTTCGTCGTCATTTCAAAACTGTGCAGAATCGTGTGTGGCGCCCCTGAGGGTTCAGTCGCCACAGAGGTACTGCATCTCACCCAGAGGTGTGGTATCTCACCCTCAGATAAGGAAGGAGTATGGCTCGGGACCCTAACACCTGCATCCAACACATACCTGCAGTGGGGGTGGCGCGAGATTGCTCCTAAGGGAGAGCACAGTCCCAGGTCCCTAGCTGGTGGGAGGGTCCTATGTAGTGGGTGTGGGTGGAGAAAGCCGCTTAGGGGAGCACATGAAAGGGAGAGTATAAATAGGAAGCCATCTTAGAAAGAGCAAGCCAGTCAGAGGAGAAGGGACAGGAGCAGAGGCTCTGCATGAGCTCGGCTCTGGAGGCGGGCCTAGCCTGGGAGGCCCAGGACTGAAGGAGAGAAGAGAGGAGTAGGAGCAGGAAGGCTCCAGGAACCGAAGGGACCCTAGGGGTGCGGGCCGTGCAGAAGGCCACCCATACGCCCGATGCTACCAGGAGGTAGAGGGGTCAGGCCAGATAAGGGGAACCGGTCCCTCAACTAGCGGAGAAACAGCCAAAGGCCACACCGGTCTCACTAAGAAGGTAGCCACATAGGACCCAGGGGACGGAACACACGTCGCCCGTCAAGGCCCGAGGATACCGGATAGAAGTGTCACTGGGTGTGAGGTGCAGGGAGAAGGCCAGAGAAAGGACACACAGAAGGGGGTCCTGCTTAGTACTCCGGATCTATCTGGGGGTGGACTGAGCCCCTCACTGAGTACGCACAGCACGACGGGGGAGATTGCTCTGGTACCTGTAATCTGGACTGCAACAACTGTGAGTAAAGATCTTGGTACTGCATCACATGGACTCTGTGTTCATTACTGACACCCTGCACTACAACCACCGTCATCCACCCACACTGCCCTGAAGCTACACTCTTCCTGTGGGGAGTAATAATACCATTGCTGCAGAACCACCAGCTTCAGAGGACTGTTCCGCAGCGGCGGCCCCTTTGGCCGCACTCCACAGGTGGCGTAGTCGGACATTATAAAACCCATATATACAAATTATCCTTGGATTGACCGCCCTGGGTCACGGACCGGGTCGCTGCCACAGTGACTACAACCCCCAGCGTCTACCGGCCCGGCTCCGGGTACCCCACGGCCAAGGGGGCGCGTCAACTTTATAGGTCCCTGATCTGAGACCACTCCTGCAGCGTGATTTGCCCCACCTCTGGATCTCATTGGCCCAGGCTATATGTCAGAACATATTGCACCAGGGCTTGTCGGTGCTGCCACAGTCGCTGCAACATGTGCAGAGTTGAATTCCACCGCGTCGGCACATCGCATTTCAGCTGGTGAACTGGCAAGCCCAACGACTTCTGTAGAGATGTAAATCGTTGATCTGCGGGATGCTAATGGCGGAAGTGAGCACACAGCGACCGTGCCCTCTGCAGAAGGCCATCTAGTCCGGGATAATGGGCTAAAAATTGGTGGACAACCAGGTTCAACACGTGAGCCATACAAGGCACGAGGGTGACATTGCCCCGGCGAAGGTCCGCACCCAGGTTTGCAGCATTGTCGCACACGGCCTTCCCTGGTTGCAGGTACAGTGGAGACAGCCATTCATGAAACTGGGTCTCCAGAGCTGACCACAACTTCTCAGCTGTGTGACTCACATTTCCCAGACATTTCAAAGTAAACACCGCCTGATGCCGTTGAGCCCTGCTGCCAGCATAGTAAGGAGGTGTGCAGGATTCCTTCTGCGCAGTTAGAAAGCAGGTGGCAATACCAGACATGCTTTGGGTGCAGGTGGAGGATCGAGAGGAGGTTGAGGAGGCAGAAGCAGTGGAGAAACTTCTAGATAAAGAGGATTGACGTACAACGCGTGGGGACGGCAAGACTTGGACAGCAGCCCCTTGTCCTGCTGTCACCATAGTTTCCCAGTGCCCAGTCAGCGACATGTAATGCCCCTCTCCATGCTTACTCGCCCAAGTGTCTGTGGTGAAATGCACCCTGTCACACACAGAGTTTCTCAAAGAAGTGGTGATGTTGTGTGCGACATGCTGGTGGAGCGCAGGCACACCTTTCTTTGAGAAGTAGTGCCGACTGGGCATCTGGTACTGGGGCACTGCGACGGACATAAGGTGTCGAAAATCCTCTGTGCCCACCAGGCGGAAAGGTAGCATTTCTGTAGCCAACAGCTTGCAGATGGTGAAATTCAACCTCTTAGCTTTCTCATGGCTAGGAGGAAATGGTCTTTTACTTGTCCATATCTGAGGGACCGAGGGCTGGCTATTGTGCTTAGACGGGGTTGAGTAGGGTGTCCCCGGCAAACTTGCCGGTCTGTGAGGAAGATGCAGGCGGAAAAGTTAGGTTGCCTTGATCCAAAGGTGGTGCTCTCGATGTCGGAGAGCGCTCAACACCAGCTGGTGTTTCCACTTCCAAATGAAATGATGACCTGCCAATCACACTGGCTGTTGCGGGTAAAGAGGTGGCAGGTCTGCGTCCAAAAACATGTGTGACTGCAGTCCCCCCAGTTACAGAGGATGACGAGGCCGTGTATGCACAAGATGGGGCAGACGGTGGTTGGCACGGCCCGCTAGGCCGCATTGTAGCACAGTGAGCTTCCCACTGCAACTTATGCTTCATATCCATGTGACGGTTCATGCATGAAGTACTCAAACTATGGATTTTTTGGCCTCTTCTTGTCTTTTGGTTACAAGTATTACAGATAACACGAGTTGGGTCATCCTTATCGATCTGAAAAAATACCCAGTCTATGCAAGGCTTAGAGCCCATGCGACCTGAAAAGCCACTACGACTTGTGGTCAGAGGCAGAGTTGTGTTTGAGGATCCAGTTGTTGACGTGCTACCAGTACTCCGTCTCTGTCCAGGAAGGCGCAACCTAACCTCGTCGTCAATAGCATCTGTGATGCCTAGCTGCGCTTGGTATCACAGATCCAAGAAGAGTGCATTGATGGATTCCTCCACAAGAGGCCCCCATAAACATTCACACATCTCCACCTTCCACCTCAGACCAGCAGAGAGAGCCCGTTAGGGATATAAATAGGGAAGGTGGAGCTAGGCAGTTCAGTTCCTCTGAAGAGTTCCTGCAGTAGAGAAGCCTAAGAGAGGTCAGTCTGCAGTGGAGCTCAGTCTAGTCTAGAGAACGCAGTTAATAGTTCAGCAGTGGAGCACGAGGATCCTGTTAGCTAGTTTCAGGGAGCCCAGTTAGAGCTTAAGGTGTGCCGGCGCCATAAGATTGGTGAAGCGCGGCAAGTTGCCGTTAGTGTGTATAGCCTAGTGAGGGCCCGAGTAGGCCGAAGGCGAGTGGAGAATTAGTACATAGGGGGCAGAGGAGCTTAACCAGCTCACCCCGAAGCATTTACCGGACACCGGATCCGAGCTTACCGTGATCTCTATGACCCAGTAAGGCATAACCGGAATCCCTGGAGAACTACAAGTCCCAGGATCGCTAAGGTGCTGATACGTAACAGAGCCAGGAGACGCTTAGGCCCCGCATACTGGGAGCGTGAACTCCAAGACAAGGCCTTACCACAAGGTCAGCCAGTGCAGGACAGAGACAAAGTTAGGCCTAGCTCAAGGCAGGTCAGAAACTTACTACGCAGAGGCAAGAAACAGGAGGCCCTACACCCGCTCATTGGGGAGGATCCTGATATGCACCCTTCACCCTACAGTGCTCCAGGATGTGCTTGAATTTCCACCAGTAAAAGGTACTGAAGTGACTACCGTGTCCGTTCCCGTTCTTGTTCTTACCCGGCTGGGTCTCGCCTGCCCTGCATTCCCCCTGCATACGCTTTTCTGAGGCCTAGCTCCACCTGTGGGGAGCTATACCATCGAGCTGCCTTATCACCGGCCTCAGTGGACTACTGCAGCGCTGGTGCTTCTCACCAGATACCACAGGTGGCGTCATGAACTCTTATAAAATTAACAATTATCCACCCTTTTAAAGACTGACCCCAGGGTACGAGCCCGGGAGCCGACCACCGTGACATCCCAAAGGCCAGGCAAAGGCCTGGGTATCGAGTCATCCCCATCCCCTGGGCTAGTCACATCCTCCTCCACCTCCTCTGCTGACCTCATCGACTGGCTGACTGTGGGTTGACAGTAAGTGGGATCTCCAACCTCGTCATCATCACCCTGTGTGTTCTCACACCCGTCGTCCTCAGAGCCAACCTCTTCCTGCCCTGACCGAAAAGTCAAGTTGTCGCTCAAATCAGGTATTTGAGTCTCATCATTGTCTTCATCATTGTCTCCACCAACAGGAGTTACAGTTTGGGAACGAGGGTCTACATTATGCTCAGAACCTTCTTCATCTGGTCCTAGATCCGACTCATAAAGATTCTGGGCATTTCCTCATCTGGATTAACAGAAGCTCTGGAGCAGACCTCCGTTTCCCAGGCTATAGTATGAGTAAACAGATGTGCAGACTCAACCATCTGTGTTACCCCATACTCAGACGGGCAGCTGGAGACTTGGGAGCTGTGAGGAATCAAGTGCGATTGGGGTGACACTCGAGTATTTGTGATGTTGAAGTTGAGGTGGAGGAGAGCCCACTTGAAGGAGCACTTGATATATGATGAAGCACCTGCTGTTTTTGTGCCTCATCTGGAATTTGTAGCGATGGGCGTGTCCGTAAGAAAGGGATCGTATCACATTGTCCACGAAAAGAAGTAGACATCTTAGTTTGGCTGGAAGATGGTCTTTCTTCTGCAGATGTTACTCCCCAACCACCGCGGGGGGGCTCGACCCACCAGCGGACAGGCACCAGTATTGAGAGAGGGGGGCTGGCCATCAGGGTGCACGGCAGCTCTTGCACAAACCCGGAGACACAGAGGTTGCACGGGCAGGAACGGACTGGCCATGTCGGCTTCGCACTTTTTTGGTTTTAGAAGGGCATGACATGCCTATATCTGTGTCTCCCCCTCCTTTTACTCCTCCACCTCTTTTCTTTTCGCATGACTATATGTACTTGTCACTTTTCCATGTGTTAGTTGTGTCTTCTGAGCAGTTTGTCAGCTTTTGGACACCTTTGAAGGTGTTTTCTATGTGTTTCTATGTGTTTTTGCTTGCCTGCCATTGGTTTTAACGGTGTTCGATGGTGTTCGACGAACAGTTCAACAAACAGTTCGGCGAACTTATGGGTGTTCGACGAACCGAACCAAACTCAAACACTACGGGGTACGGGGGTGGCTCAACACTAATAGTTATCAAAAAAAAGTGTGAAGCAACTGAAAATATGTCTTATATTCTAGGTTCTTCAAAGTAGCCACCTTTTGCTTTGTTGACTGCTTTGCACACTCTTGGCATTCTCTTGATGAGCTTCAAAAGGTAGTCACCGGAAATGGTCTCCCAACAATCTTGAAGGAGTTCCCAGAGATGCTTTGCACTTGTTGGCCCTTTTGCCTTCACTCTGCGGTCCAACTCACCCCAAACCATCTCGATTGGGTTCAAGTATGGTGACTGTGGAGGCCAGGTCATCTGGCGTAGCACCCCATCACTCTCCTTCTTGGTCAAATAGCCCTAACACAGCCTGGAGGTGTGTTTGGAGTCATTGTCCTGTTAAAAAATAAATGATGGTCCAACTAAACGCAAACCGGATGGAATAGCATGCCGCTGCAAGATGCTGTGGTAGCCATGCTGGTTCAGTATGCCTTCAATTTTGAATAAATCCCCAACAGTGTCACCAGCAAAGCCCCCCCACACCATCCCACCTATTCCTCCATGCTTCACGGTGGGAACCAGGCATGTAGAGTCCATCCGTTCACCTTTTCTGCGTCGCACAAAGACACGGTGGTTGGAACTAAAGATCTCAAATTTGGACTCATCAGACCAAAGCACAGATTTCCACTGGTCTAATGTCCATTCCTTGTGTTCTTTAGCCCAAACAAGTCTATTCTGCTTATTGCCTGTCCTTAGCAGTGGTTTCCTAGCAGCTATTTTACCATGAAGGCCTGCTCCACAAAGTCTCCTCTTAACAGTTGTTGTAGAGATGTCTGCTGCTAGAAGTCTGTGCGGCATTGACCTGGTCTCTAATCTGAGCTGCTGTTAACCTGCGATTTCTGAGGCTGGTGACTCGGATAAACTTATCCTCAGAAGCAGAGGTGACTCTTGGTCTTCCTTTCCTCGGGCGGTCCTCATTTGAGCCAGTTTCTTTGTAGTATTTGATGGTATTTGCAACTGCACTTGGGGACACTTTCAGAGTTTTCCTAATTTTTCGCACTGACTGACCTTCATTTCTTAAAGTAATGATGGCCACTCGTTTTTTTTTACTTAGCTGCTTTTTTCTTGCCATAATACAAATTCTAACAGTCTATTCAGTAGGACTATCAGCTGTGTATCCACAAGACTTCTGCACAACACAACTGATGGTCCCAACCCCATTTATAAGGCAAGAAATCCCACTAATTAAACCTGACAGGGCACACCTGTGAAGTGAAAACCATTTCCGGTGACTACCTCTTGAAGCTCATCAAGAGAATGCCAAGAGTGTGCAAAGCAGTCATCAAAGCAAAAGGTGGCTACTTTGGAGAACCTAGAATATAAGACATATTTTCAGTTGTTTCACACTTTTTTGTTAAGTATATAATTCCACATGTGTTAATTCATAGTTTTAATGCCTTCAGTGTGAATGTACAATTTTCAAAGTCATGAAAATACAGAAAAATCTTTAAATGAGAAGGTGTGTCCAAACTTTTGGTCTGTACTGTATGTATACTCCCTAGGGGTAAATGTTTTCCAGCCCATGCGCTTTGTACATGTGCATTACCAGTCTAGGATACCCACTTCTTAATAATGGGGAAAAAAATGTTTTCTGAGGCCCTCCACTACATCTCTTAAAAGGGGTATTGGAGTGCCTCCTTCTTATTTTTGCATCCCTTGCACTTAGTGCATACACTTTACCAATCTAGGAGACCCACTCCTTAGTAATAGGAAAAAATGATTTTGTGGGGCTCCACCTTCTAGTTGAGGGAACATTTTTGGAAACCAAAAGAGCCGGTGGGTTCTATTAGTATATGATCCAGTGCCTTGTTGTGGGCTGTCAGGTGGTCGTCACATAGGGAGTTCTCACACTGCATACAGGATTTATTTCACAGCCGGGACAAGAGACTTTGTACAGTAAGTACAGAAAATCATGGTCTCCTCCATATCAGGCTGAGCATATGCAAAACGCTCCACTATATTCCCCAGCAGGGTTGATTAAATAACAGTCATTGGTGCAGCTATGTTAAACTAATAGCTTTTTTCAGGGCTAATTCAATTGGATTCTATTCTCTAATAATACCACTCTTATGTGCATTTCATGTAGAGTGCATTGTTACAGTAGGGATAGCATATTACAGGCATCTAGTCAGGGATTGTTGCCTTATAGTCCTTGATGCTGCAACCAAAAAAAAAAAAAAAAAACTTCTATTATATTCCCTATTAATACCGCTGTTTGCTGCATTTAGTATAGGGATAGGCGCTAGGTGGTATCATCTGCTGGAAATGAGTGTTCATTCTGTTGACATATATCTCTTCCACTGTCCATAACTTGATTGCCTTTTTCAAAAAACTCATTGACAGATTTGTGATTTTTACGGTGATCTGTACTCAGAAATTAATCAAAGCAGGCAGGGTTGCGTGCATTCCTCCACAGTTTGCTGCTGCCATTTACAAAAAAAACCTCTTTTCAGGACAGATTCAAATCTATTCTATATTATACCATATTCCCTTTCCTATCTGCAATTTGTGTATCGTGCAAGAGATAGAATATTGCAGGCATCTAGTCAGGGATTATTGCCTTATAGTCTCTGCTGCTGCAACCGCAAAAAAAAAGAAAAAGGACTATTCTATTCCCCATTAATACCACTGTTTGCAGCATTTAGTATAGGGAAAGGTGCTAGGTGGTATAATCTGCTGGAAATGAGTGTTCATTCTGGTGACATACATGTCTTCCACTGTCCGTAACTTGATTGCCTTTTTCAAAAAACTCATTGACAGATTTGTGATTTTTACGGTGATCAGTACTCAGAAATTAATCAAACCAGGCAAAATGAAATGATTTAATGTGTCCATTTGCAGTTTCTCTGCAGTATCTGTATGTAAGAGGTACAGATGGGAGACTTTACTCTACTGGAGCTGGAATTACCACTTCAGAACTCTCCAGTGCTTTGTTTACATCCATTTCTGGGTGCTTCTTGAAGTATTTTTGGGGTCACTGTCCTGCTGTAAGACTCATGACCTAGGATGCAAACCCAGCTTTCTGACACTCGCCACTACATTGCGAACCAAAATCCTTTCGGAATCTTCACATATGATGCCTTTCCCACAGTCAAGGAACCCTATGTCAGAGGCAGCAGAACAACCCCTTAAAATATCTTTGAACCTCCACCATATTTGACTGTAGATACTGTGTTCTTTCATTTGTACACCTCATTCCATTTACAGTAAACAGTTGAATCATGTGATTTAACAAAAAGTTCTATCTTGGTCTCATCTGCCTACAAGACACCTGCTGGCCCTCCTGCTGGCACACTATAAATTGTGATGGCCGCCTGCCAGCCCTTCAAGTTTCAAAATTTACAGTATTAATACTATTAATACAAAAAATAAAATTTGACCATCTCAGATGGATAAATTATATTGCAGTAGCAATATATGGCTATGCAAAGCATAACCAGCTTCTGGCCCTCTAAAAATGCTTAGTGAGGGATGGCGGTTGGCCCTCTAAAATTAGAATCAAGGATGCCTGATGGCCTTCTGACAATAGTGAGGGCCGCCTACTGGCCCTCTAACAATAGTAAGGGCCGCTTGATGGCTACACAAATAATGAGGGCCATCTGATGGCCCTGAAAAAATAGGCTTTTGACATTATGAGTTCCTCCTTCATAAATGAAACAGACCACATGACCAGATACGGTATTGAATTGTTAAAATTACATTTCCTGCTGAATGTTTTTTTTCACCATTGAAAGCAATGTGAATGTGCCAAAATTCAGCAAAAACACTACGTGTGAACATACACTGTGTGCAGAATTATTAGGTAAATGAGTATTTTGATCACTTGATACTTTTTATACATGTTGTCCTACTCCAAGCTGCATAGGCTTGAGAGCCAACTACCAATTAAGTAAATCAGGTGATGTGCATCTCTGTAATGAGGAGGAGTGTTGACTAATGACATCAACACCCTATATAAGGTGTAATTAATTATTAGGCAACTTCCTTTCCTTTGGCAAAATGAGTCAGAAGAGAGATTTGACTGGCTCTGAAAAGTCCAAAATTGTGAGATGTCTTGCAGAGGGATGCAGCAGTCTTAAAATTTCCAAACTTTTTAAGCGTGATCACTAATCAATCAAGCGTTTCATGACAAATAGCCAACAGGGTCGCAAGAAGCGTGTTGGCCAAAAGAGGCGCAAAATAACTGCCCATGAATTGAGGAAAATCAAGCGTGAAGATGCCAAGATGCCATTCGCCACCAGTTTTGCCATATTTCAGAGCTGCAACATTACTGGAGTATCAAAAAGCACAAGGTGTGCGATACTCAGGGACATGGCCAAGGTAAGGATGGCTGAAAAATGACCACCTTTGAACAAGAAACATAAGATAAAACGTCAAGAATGGGCTAAGAAATATCTTAAGACTGAGTTTTCAAAAGTTTTATGGACTGATGAAATGAGAGTGACTCTTGATGGGCCAGATGGATGGGCCAGAGGCAGGATCAGTAAAGGACAGAGAGCTCAGACGCCAGCAAGGTGGAGGTGGGTTACTGGTATGGGCTGGTATCATCAAAGATGAACTTGTGGGACCTTTTCGGGTTGAGGATGGAGTGAAGCTCAACTCCCAGACCTACTTCCAGTTTCTGGAAGACAACTTCTTCAAACAGTGGTACAGGAAGAAATCGGTATCGTTCAAGAAAAACATGATTTTCATGCAGGACAATGCTTCATCACATGCATCCAACTACTCTACAGCGTGGCTGGCCAGTAAAGGACTAAAAGAATAAAACATAACAACATGGCACCCTTGTTCACCTGATCTGAACCCCATAGAGAACCTGTGGTCCATCATAAAATGTGAGATCTACAGGGAGGGAAAACAGTACACCTCTCGGAACAGTGTCTGAGAGGCTGTGGTGGCTGCTGCACGCAATGTTGATCGAAAACAGAGATCAAACAACTGACAGAATCTATGGATGGAAGGCTGTTGAGTGTCATCATAAAGAAAGGTGGCTACATTGATCACTAATTTTTTTGGTTTTGGTTTTTGCATGTCAGAAATGTTTATTTCTAAATTTTGTACACTGATATTGGTTTACCTGGTGAAAAAAAACAAGTGAGATGGGATTATACTTGGTTTTTATTAAGTTGCCTAATAATTCTGCACAGTAATAGTTACCTGCACAAACAGATATCCTCCTAAGATAGCCAAATCTAAAAAAAAACCCACTCCAACTTCCAAAAATATTAAGCTTGGATATTTATGAGTCTTTTGGGCTGATTGAGAACATAGTTGTTGATCAATAATAAAAATAATCCTCTAAAATACAACTTGCCTAATAATTCAGCACACAGTGTAGGTGTGGAGGAGAATTTTTTTCTCTTATTTATTTTGCCTTACATGCAAGTCATTATCCTGGAAAGTATGTTTCTTTACATTCTATCCAGTAAAATCCATTTTATCTTCGGTTTTGTATGTTTTATTGTCAGTCCATAAAAGTGGCGTAATACTCTGACAACATTGTTCCCAGCAGCGACCTACGATTCAGAGATGCTTCCAGGACTCTTCCCCATGCTGTTCCCATGCCATTTCAGCACTTTCTCCTTCGACTTGACCAATTTTGGGAGTGGGCCGCTGGAAAAATGCTAGAGTTTCCCATTGACTTCCATTATACTCGTTACTTGGGTAAAGCACCCGAGCATTACGATTTACTCGACTCGAGTAACGAGCACCTGAGCATTTTAGTGCTCGCCCAATACTAGAGTTAACCAAATGGCTTACAGTGTGGTGTTTTTTTGGTTCTTTCAAAGTTTTTGTCATTTTTATGGCAAGAATAGCTCTATATACTGCATTAATGTTTCCGCTAAGAATGACGCAAAACATTACTGATAAAAATACTAACACTGGCTATACATACTGTACATATTATATAGCTGCCAGCTGAATTCTTATTCAGACCCCTCCATAAACTTGCATGCTATCAATAGCTTCAAAGTTGATAAGATTGAAAATAAACATAAATTTATTGAGTTCAACCTATACCCTAATATGCAATCCAGAGGAAGGCAAAAGCCACATGATGCACATGCTGATTGCCACATATTAGGAGAAAAATTCCTTCCCAACTCCAAATACATCAATCAGACTGATTCCCTAGATAAACGTCCCATCACAAAATCTAGTACCGATAACTTAAAATATTATTTTTACAAGAAAGACATCCAAGCCCTACTTGTACTTTTTTAGTTAATCAACCATTTCAACATCATGTGGCAGAGTTCTATAGTCTCACTGCTCTTATAGGAAAGAATCACCTAGTGTAATTATGAGGATACTATCTTTCCTTTATATGTAGAGGATGCCCCCTTGTCATCATTGCAGGCCTAAGTGTAGGAGACTCATTAAAAAGATCTCTGTACTTTCCCTTTATATATTTGTACATTGTAATAAAATCTTTACAAAGCCTTTGTTTTCCAAACTGAATAAGCCCAAGTTTCATAACATGTCTTGATTAGTGTTGAGCCACCCCCGTAGTGTTCGAGTTCGGTTCGGTTCGTCGAACACCCGTGTGTTCGCCGAACTGTTCGTCGAACTGTTCGTCGAACACCTTCGAACACCGTTAAAACCAATGGCAGGCAAACAAAAACACATAGAAACACATAGAAAACACCTTCAAAGGTGTCCAAAAGCTGACAAACTGCTCAGAAGACACAACTAACACATGGAAAAGTGACAAGTACATATAGTCATGCGAAAAGAAAAGAGGTGGAGGAGTAAAAGGAGGGGGAGACACAGATATAGGCATGTCATGCCCTTCTAAAATCCAAAAAGTGAGAAGCCGAGACGGCCAGTCCGCTCCTGCCCGTGCCACCTCCGTGTCGCCGGGTTTGTGCCAGAGCCGCGGTGAACCCTGACGGCCAGCCCCCCTCTCCCAATACTGGTGCCTGTCCGCTGGTGGGTCGAGAGAGCCCCCCTGTGGTGGAGGCAGCTCTAAGCTTTTTAATTTAAATTGTCCCTCTAATTTGAATGAATACACTTTAAATCCATTTACAAGGATCTATTGGAGGGCAAGTCTCATGCCAGCAGCCGCGTAATTCCAGCTCCAGTAGCGTCCACTAAAGCTGCTGCAGTTAAAAAGCTTTTATAAGGATCGAGCTCGGCTGTCCACCGCAAGGCATCCTAGTGCCAGTCCCAGCCCCTATGCCTTGGGGTGCCTCCTGATGCTCTTCACTAAGTATCCCGTGGTCCCGAAGCATTTCCTTTGAAAAAATTAAGTGTCCAAACTACAGGTGGTGTAGCTTGCTTAACAGCCGGGATAATCCGCTGACTAGCAGACACTGCTACTAGGCACAAAGTATTTCCTGGGCTAGATGCAGTTAAAAATTTGTAAGTAGATACTCTCGTTGGATGCTGAGAAAGCATTCCATAGAGTCTCCTGGCACGCCATATATGATTCTCTTAAAAAGCTTGGGGTAGGGGTCTAGGGGACCCTTTTATAGCCAAAATCACGGCCCTGTATCACAATACGTCACCTAGGCTGAAGATAAATGGAACTGTAGCACCGAGGGCTCGGTTGCTACAGACGTATTGCACCTCACCCAGAGGTGTGATATCTCACTCTCAGATAAGGATGGAGTGTGGATCAGGACCCGACACCTGCATGCATTACACCACATTGCCGTGGGGCAGGGCGACCAATATGCCCCTGAGATGGGCACGACAGTCCCTGTCCCTGGCTGGAGTGGGGGGAGGGAACACTGAGGTAGGGGAACGCTGCAGTGCAGGAGCAGGGAGGAAGCAGTTCCTGGGTGCATTGAGAAGGGAGTATAAAAGGTGGGCACCATCTTAGTTCAGTGCAGAGAAGTCTGAGCAGAAGTGGCAGGGAGCAGGGGCTCTGCATGAGCTCTGCTCCGGAGGCGGGCCTAGTAACAGAGGCCCAGGCCTGCAAGAGGGAGAAGGAAGGAAGAGGAGCGGAGAAGGCTCCAGGAACGAGGAATGAAGGGATCCCAGGGGTGCGGACGGGCGAGTCGCCACCGCACGCCCGAATCCACCTGCGTGGAGGGGTCAGGCCAAAGGGGGAGACCGGTCCCCGAACTAGTGGAGGCAGGAAACGACCCTCAGCTAGAAACCGGAGGCTCTGACATTTTATGTGGCGCAGCCCCTTGCTCCACCCGCTAGGAAGGCACCACATAGGGTCAGGGAAACTGGCGCCAAGTTTACCAAGAGGAGGCCCGAGGCAGCCGGACAGAAGTGTTGGTAAGAAAGGCCAGACAAAGGACACACAAAGGGGGTCCTGTGAAGCGCTCCAAAGTTATCTGGGAGTTGTCTGAGCCCCTCACCTGGTGAGCACAGTACGACGTGGGCAGCCGTTACCTGCAGACGTGGTCTGGATAATAAGAACTGTGAGTAAAGGCCCTGAACTGCATCACTGACTCCGTGTCGTTACTGCTGCTGCCCTGCACCATCACCCCATCCTCCGCATACACTGCCCTGAGGCTATACTCCTCCCGTGGGGAGTTATGCTACGCTCTGCTGCACCCACAACACCAGCCTTAGCGGTCTGCCCTGTAGCGGCGGTTCACTCTGACCGCAATCCACGGGTGGCGTAGTCGGACATTTAAACATCAAAACCACATAAATAGTTCCGCCACTGGTTTGACCGCCCTGAGCCACGGAACCGGATCGCCGCCACGAAGACTACAACCACCAGCATCCACCAAAAAGGGTCCGGCTCCGGGTGTCCCAAGGCCCAGGGGGTGCGTCAGAACATTTTCATCACCTTTCACAATCACCAATGGGACAAGGCAGGGATGTCCTCTGTCCCCTCTCTTATACATCCTAGTGACGGAGCACCTGCTCTCATCAATTCGCCATAACCCCAATATTAGGTGGATTGAGGTGGGAGGCACCGAGTACAAGTGCTCTCTATTTGCTGATGATGTCCTAGTATATATCACTCAATCACATATATCCATCCCTGCTGTTATGGCTGAAATAGATCACTTTGTTACATGGTAAAATTTTAAAATCAATGCAGCGAAGTCTGAGGCCCTCGATGTCTCCCTCCCTAAATCCATATAGGATTCCATCCAGTCCAACTTTCCCTTTGCCTGGCCCTCACAGGGTATCAAATACTTAGGAATTCCTATTCATAGAGACCTCTCCCATCTATGTTATCTTAATTTTGGGCCCTTTATTGAACAATTCCATACAGACCACGGTTGGCAAGTTAGAACTGTAAGATTCACTACGTGAACCACTGGTGTTTTGTGGAAAAGCACATGTACACCGCGTTCCAAATTATTATGCAAAAAGTGTTTAGGAGTGATAAGGGAAGAATTTGTTTGTTTGTCAGTTAAACTCATTGATGGTGATGTGTGTCAGGGCTCTTTATATCACTGTAAGCAATTGCAGACACCTGTGCTAATTAGTTTGGCAGGTGTGTCCAATGAAAGGCAAGACTACTTAAGAAGGCTCTCTCACATTATTAAGCAGCCTACATTTTCTGCCAAAATGGGAAAGAAAAAGGATGTGTCGGCTGCTGAGAAGCAACAAATTGTGGAGTGTTTAGGTCAAGGCATGACTACAATCAACATTGTGCGATGATCAGGATGAAGTGTCTTGGCAATCAAGAAGTATGTAGCTGATTCACAGTACACACGTGTGCGTGCTGATAAGGGCAAATTGAGGACTCTTTCCTACAGGCAATTACGTCAGGTTGAAAGAGCAGCGGCAAAAAAGCCTTGTCATAGCAGCAGACAAGTTTTTGAAGCTGCTTGTGCCTCCAACGTCCCCCGAACAACAACATGCAGGGTCCTTCAGAGGTTTGCAGCTGTGCATACGCCATCCTGTCGACCTCCTCTATCCACTTCACACAAGCAGAAACGGCTCCAGTGGGCCAAACATTACATGAAGACTGATTTCAAAACTGTTTTGTTCACGGATGAGTGCCGTGCAGCGCTCGATGGTCCAGATGAATGGAGTGGAGGATGGCTGGTTGATGGACACCCCACGCAAACACGGCTACAGCGCCCACAAGGAGGAGGTGGAGTAATGTTTTGGGCTGGAATCATGGGGAGAGAGATTGTCGGCCCCTTTAGGATCCCTGAAGGCGCTAAAGATGAACTCCATAATGTATGTGGATTTTCTCAAACAGCACTTCCTGCCATGGTTCAAGAAGAAGAACCGTGTATTTCACAGCAAGATCATTTTTCTGCATGATAATGTGACGCGCCCCCTGGGCCATATTCTTTAGGGGAATACCCGGAGCCGGATCAGATGGGGGTTGTAGTCTCCGAGTGGCTGTGACCCGGTCCGTGCCCAGGGTGTCAAGCTCAGTGTGTGTGGCAGTCCTACAGATGTTATAAAGTTCTTTATGTCGACTACGCCACCCGTTGTATTGTGGTCACTACGGCCGCCGCTGCAGCAGGGTCCGCTGAGGCTGATGGTGTTGGTGCAGCTTTTGATAGTATAACCCCCAACGGGTGGGGTATAGCCTCAGGGGGTCAGGTGCAGAGGATGGGGGTTGTGGTGGTGCAGCATAGATGGTAATTAAAGACAGAGTCGGGTTGTGCAGTTTAGGGTATTTACTTACTGCTGATGTTCCGGTCACTCCAGCTTCAAGTGACCACCCGAGCCGTGCTGCGTCCACCAGGTCCTGGATTCAGCCAACCCCCAAGCAAGTCCGGAGCGTGACCCTGAGCCCTCCTTCCTGTCCTGTCTTCTGGCCGTCCCCACCAGGGATCCACCTAGGTCCAGCTCCCTCGGGCCTTCTGTTGGGAAACCCTTGGCCTTGGGTTCCCTGACCCTACACGTGGTTTGCCTTCAGGGTGGATGTGGTGGGTGGCCGTGGCAGATCCTGCCCACGGCCTCCGGTCTCTGGCTGAGGTGTGCTTTCGCCCCCACCAGTTTGGGATCCGGTACCCTTTTGCCAACTCTTCACCCTGTGTTCGTATGTGGGTTCTCAGAGTTCCTTTTCTTTCACCCTCTGGGTCTCTCTTTCTCCTCTCTCTCTCTGGGGCTGCTCTGCTCCTCTTCCTCTGACTTCTCACAGACTGACTGACTGTGGCAGACTGACTGACTGTGGCAAACTGACCCTGATCTTAGATGGTGCCCACCTTAAATACTCCCTCTATGTGTGAGCTCAGGTGACCAGCACCCAATGAGCTCCTATCTTTACCCAGGCTGCTCCCCCTATCTGCCCCTACACTACTTCGGATGTTCCACCCCCCTCCCACTCCAGCCAAGGACAGACTCGGTCGTACCTGCACATTTCTAAGTGGGAGTACCGTTGGTCTGCCCTCCGGAAATGGGATGTGTGTAGTGCATGCAGCTCTCTGGGCTCAGTCCCACACTCCATCCTTACCCGGGAGTGGAATATCACACCTCTGGGTTGAGGCGCAATACCCCTGTAGCAGCCGAATCCTCAGGGTGCTACAAATGCACCATCTCATGCTGCACATAAAACATCTGCATCTCTGGCTGATATGGGCATAAAAGGGGACAAACTTATGGTGTGACCCCCATGCTCCCCTGACCTCTACCCCATTCAGAACCTTTGGAGCATCATTAAAAGGAGTGTCTATGATGGCGGGAGGCAGTTCACATCTAAGCAACAGCTCTGGGAGGGTATTCTGTCCTCATGCAAAACAATTGAAGCAGAAACCATCCAAAACCTGACAAATTCAATGGACGAGAGAGTTCAGAAGCTCCTTTCGAACAAGGGGTCCTATGTGAAAATGTAACATCACCTAGAATAAAGTTTTGAGTTGAAAACTGTTTGATTTCAGTTTCTAACAACCTGCTAATGCTTATAATTTCAAAAATGACCATTTTTTTGGTCTTTATTAAAATGAAAAGGTTGATCGAAAAGTTTGGGGGATCTAAGAGTGTGGCAACCCAGTAGTCATGATTACTTCGAATTCTGACAATATGAGGGTCATGCTGCAGGTAGTGCAGCAAGAAGGCACTTATGTGTCTTGCGCATCTCGGAGCCCCAAAATTATTTTTCGGGCTAGATGCAGCTAAAAATTATTTTTAATTTTAAATCTGGTGAAGCTTATTATAGATGGCCTAATAGGATCAGTGCTGCACACTGCTACAAAGCCCAAATTATTTTCCAGTCAAGATACAGATAAACATGATTAGTAATTTGAAAGCTTAAAACGGTTGGTAGGGTGATTTTAACCAGTCATCAAGCTTTTACTCTCCCCAGGATGACACAGGGGTAGAAAAGTCGTTTCGGATCCATGATTTGTTCATCTTTATGAACGTGAGTCTGTCTACATTATCAGTGGAGAGCCGCGTGCGCTTATCTGTCAGCACACCACCAGCAGCGCTGAACACACGTTCAGACAGAACGCTGGCTGCGGGGCATGACAAGATCTCCAAGGCGTAAGTGGCTAGCTCCGGCCATTTATCCAGATTGGAAGCCCAAAAAGAGCAAGGGTCCAGTGACACAGTCGTGGCTTCAATGTTTACTTGGAGATACTCCTGTACCATCGTCTCTAGGCGTTGACTATGTGTCAGACTTCTTGTCTCCTGTGGCCTTGCAAAGGATGGGCTAAAAAAGTGGTGAAATGATTCCGCAAAATTGATGTTACCAGCAGATACTGTGGTTCTGTTACGGTTTGAGTGCTGAACACTTGACGGTCCCACGGTTGGCAAGTTGGAACTGTGAGATTCACTACGTGCACCACTGGTATTTTGTGGAAAAGCACATGTAAGATTCTGCAACAGTCTCTGCTGATACTCCTGCATGCGTGCATCCCTTTCTATGGCAGGAATAATTTCTGCAAATTTACTTTTGTACCGGGGATCTAACAGTGTGGCAACCCAGTAGTCAGGATTATTTCTAATTCTCACAATTCGAGGGTCATGTTGCAGGTAGTGCAGCAAGAAGGCACTCATGTGTGTTGCGCATCCAGGAGCACCAAGTCCCTGTTGTGTTGGTGGCGAGGTAACAATCATGCTTCCTTCCTCTGTCCTCTCCCCCCAACCTCGCACAACAGAAATGTGATCAAGGTCTCCCTCATCTGATGAGTCTTCCATCAGTTCGTCCTCCACTTCTTCCTGGGCTCCTGCACCTTCCTCACTAGTTTGGCTGCTACCATGCGCCCTGGTAAAATCATCTCCCCCACCCTCACATGCCTGCCGCCCTGGTGCTGCCGACCGTCTGGACCTTGCAGATGTTAGCCCTTCCGCATACAACTCCTCCTCCTCTACTTCCTCCACCTCCTCTTGTGCCACCACCTGACTCCGAATTCTGTTTAACATGTGCTCCAGCATGTAAATCACCGGAATAGTCATGCTGATAATGGCATCGTCAGCACTAAACATCTTCGTCGCCATTTCAAAACTGTGCAGAAGGGTGCATAGGTCCCTGATCTGAGACCACTCCTCCAGCGTGATTTGCCCCACCTCTGAATCTCGTTGGCCCAGGCTATACGTCAGAACGTATTGCACCAGGGCTTGTCGGTGCTGCCACAGTCGCTGCAACATGTGCAGAGTTGAATTCCACCGGGTAGGCACATCGCATTTTAGCCGGTGAAGTGGCAGGCCCAACGACTTCTGTAGAGATGTAAGTCGCTGAGCTGCGGGATGCGAATGGCGGAAGTGAGCACACAGCGACCGTGCCCTCTGCAGAAGGCCATCTAGTCTGGGATAGTGGGCTAAAAATTGCTGGACAACCAGGTTCAACACGTGAGCCATACAAGGCACGTGTGTGACATTGCCCCGGCGAAGGGCCGCACCCAGGTTTGCAGCATTGTCGCACACGGCCTTCCCTGGTTTCAGGTCCAGTGGAGACAACCATTCATGAAATTGGTTCTCCAGAGCTGACCACAACTCCTCAGCTGTGTGACTCACATTTCCCAGACATTTCAATGTAAAAACCGCCTGATGACGTTGAGCCATACTGCCAGCATAGTAAGGAGGTGTGCAGGATCCCTTCTGCGCAGTTAGAAAGCTTGTGGCATGACCAGACAGGCTTTGGGTGCAGGTGGAAGACCGAGAGGAGGTTGAGGAGGCAGAAGCAGTGGAGGAAAAATGACATAAAGAGGATTGACGCACAACTCGTGGGGACGGCAAGACTTGGACAGCAGCCCCTTGTCCTGCTGTCACCATAGTTACCCAGTGCCCAGTCAGCGACATGTAACGCCCCTGTCCATGCCTACTCGTCCAAGTGTCTGTGGTGAAATGCACCCTGTCACACACAGAGTTTCTCAAAGAAGCGGTGATGTTGTGTGCGACATGCTGGTGGAGCGCAGGCACACCTTTCTTTGAGAAGTAGTGCCGACTGGGCATCTGGTACTGGGGCACTGCGACGGACATAAGGTCTCGAAAATCCTCTGTGTCCACCAGGTGGAAAGGCAGCATTTCTGTAGCCAAGAGCTTGCAGATGGTGAAATTCAACCTCTTAGCTTTCTCATGGCTAGGAGGAAATGGTCTTTTACTTGTCCACATCTGAGGGACCGAGGGCTGGCTATTGTGCTTAGACGGGGTTGATAAGGGTGTCCCCGGCAAACTGCCGGTCTGTGAGGAAGATGCAGGCGGACATGTTAGGTTGCCTTGATCCAAAGGTGGTGCTATCGATGTCGGACAGCGCTCAAGACCAGCTGGTGTTACCACCTCCAAAGAAAATAATGACCTGCCAATCACGCTGGCTGTTGCGGGTAAAGAGGTGGCAGGTCTGCGCCCCAAAACAGGTGTGACTGCTGTCCGCCAGTCACAGAGGATGAAGAGGCCGCGGATGCACAAGATATGGCAGACGGTGGTTGGCCCAGCCGGCTAGACCGCATTGTAGCACACTGAGCTTCCCACTGCAACTTATGCTTCATGTCCATGTGCCGGTTCATGCATGAAGTACTCAAACTATGTATTTTTTGGCCTCTACTTAGCTTTTGCTGACAAATGTTACAGATAACACGAGTTGGGTCATCTTTATCGATCTGAAAAAATGCCCAGGCTATGCAAGGCTTAGCACCCATGCGACCTGAAGAGCCACCACGACTTGTGGTGAGAGGCAGAGTTGTGTTTGAGGATGCAGTTGTTGACGTGCTTCCAGTACTACGTCTCTGTCCAGGAAGGCGCAACCTGACCTCGTCGTCACTAGCATCTTCCTCCACCTCCTCTGCTGACCTCATCTCTTGGCTGACTGTGGGTTGACAGTAAGTGGGATCTCCGACCTCATCATCATCACCCTGTGCGTTATCACACCCGTCGTCCTCACTGCCAACCTGTTCCTGCCCTGACAAAAAACTAAAGTTGTCGCTCCAATCAGGTATTTGAGTCTTATCATCGTCTTCCTCATTGTCTCCACCAACAGGAGTTACAGTTTGGGAATGAGGGTCTACATTATGGTCAGAACCTTCTGCGTCTGGTCCTGGATCCGACTCATAAAGATTCTGGGCATCAGTGCAGATCATTTCCTCGTCTGGATTCACAGAAGCGCTGGAGTCGACCTCTGATTCCCAGGCTATAGTATGAGTAAACAGCTCTGCAGACTCAACCATCTGTTCTACCTCATACTCAGACGGGCAGCTGGAGATTTGGGAGCTGTGAGGAAGCAAGTGCGATTTGGGTGACACCTTTGAGGACTGGAGTATTTGTGATGTTGAAGTTGATGTGGAGGAGAGCCCACTTAAAGGAGCACTTGATATCCGTTGAAGCACCTGCTGTTTTTGTGCCTCATCTGGAATTTGTAGCGATTGGCGTGGCCGTAAGAAAGGGATCTTATCACATTGTCCGCTAAAAGAAGTAGACATTTTAGTTTGGCTGGAAGATGGTCTTTCTTCTGCACCTACCCCACGGACACAACCTTTTTTCCCCTTCCCAACACGCCTATTCCCCTTTCCACCAGCAGCAGGCCTTTTTCCACTCATTTTGGTGGTTAACTAATTCACAACTCTGGAGTTGTTTGCACAAAAAAACAATGGATGGTAACCGAGCAGAGCTGAGTGGCCAAACTGTGGTATTAGGCCAAAACTATTGGCTGGGTTAGATGCAGAAAAAAATTATTTTTAATTTGCAACCTGATGGAGGTCAGTATAGATGGACTAATAGACCAAGTCCCACACACCGCTAGAAGCCCAAATATTTTTTCAGAGCTAGATGCAGAAAATTTTTTTATTCAATTTGCAACCTGATGGAGGTCAGTATAGATGGACTAATAGACCAAGTCCCACACACTGCTAGAAGCCCAAATATTTTTTCAGAGCTAGATGCAGAAAAAAATTATTTTTAATTTGCAACCTGATGGAGGTCAGTATAGATGGACTAATAGACCAAGTCCCACACACCGCTAGAAGCCCAAATATTTTTTCAGAGCTAGATGCAGAAAAAAATTATTTTTAATTTGCAACCTGATGGAGGTCAGTATAGATGGACTAATAGACCAAGTCCCACACACCGCTAGAAGCCCAAATATTTTTTCAGAGCTAGATGCAGAAAAAAATTATATTCAATTTGCAACCTGCTGGAGGTCAGTATAGAAGGACTAATAGAACAAGTCCCACACACTGCTAGAAGCCCAAATATTTTTTCAGAGCTAAATGAAGAAAAAAATTATTTTTAATTTGCAACCTGATGTAGGTCAGTATAGATGGACTAATAGACCAAGTCCCACACACTGCTAGAAGCCCAAATATTTTTTCAGAGCTAGATGCAGAAAAAAATTATTTTTAATTTGCAACCTGATGGAGGTCAGTATAGATGGACTAATAGACCAAGTCCCACACACTGCTAGAAGCCCAAATATTTTTTCAGAGCTAGATGCAGAAAAAAATTATTTTTAATTTGCAACCTGATGGAGGTCAGTATAGATGGACTAATAGACCAAGTCCCACACACTGCTAGAAGCCCAAATATTTTTTCAGAGCTAGATGCAGAAAAAAATTATATTCAGTTTGCAACCTGATGGAGGTCAGTATAGATGGACTAATAGAATGATGCTATGCCCAAAAGATTTTACTTCACTAGGTGCAGTAAAAAAATTGGTATTCTATACACAGGTGGTATATCTTGCAACACAGATAGGCTACTCCACTGACTAACACACTCTGCAATAGGCCAAAAAGGATTAGCTTTGCTAGATTCAGCCAAATGCTGTGAAAAAAACTTGCACAGCACTGGCACAGACCTGCCTGGCAAAAACTGATAGGAACTGATGTAACCTAGTCCTGAAAAGGACTCCAATTACAATTAGTCTTTACTCCCACAATCTATCTATTTAAGAGCACAGACCTGCCTGATAAAAGTCGTAGGAAATGCTGTAACCTAGTCCTTAAAAAGACTGCAATCACAACTATTCCCTACTCCCAAGCTATCTGTATATTTGTGCGAAAATTGGCTTGAAATTAACAAGGTATAGCGCACACAGCAACAGCGGTGCCGTCTAACACGCAGCTGCAGCAGTGAGAAAATGGTGGCGACGGGGAAAATGGCTTGGTCTTATAGGGCAAGGACATGTGACATACACTGCCAATCACACATGCCCTTGCTTGTGTGAAAAAAAGCACTTCGCTCCGTGTGTGCGCTGCTGATAGGCTGACAGATTGCACCTCCCCACTGTAAATGCGGGAAAGAGAAAAAAAAATGGAGATCTTCATTGTTCCTGCAGAGATCCATCCCCTGCCCCTCCCCCCGCCCCGCTGTACACTCAAACTGCGTATTAACATTAATTTTCATCATTACTGAGAAAAAATCCAGTTATGATTTTGGTGCACGAACAGGTATCGAACATAACCTCGAACAGCCGAATTTTTCTCAAATTGTTCGTGTTCGCCGACCGGCTCGAACACCGCCCAAAACAGCTCGAATTTGAGATTGGCGAACAGTTCGAGTAGAACAACGCTCATCTCTAGTCTTGATATTGCAGTTCACTCATTCCCTTAAAGAGGACCTATCACCAAATGTAACTGGACACATGATGTATTAGTGGCTGCAGAGCGGAATACATTTTTTTTCTTTTTCAATTTCTCCTCTCTGTTGTGAAGATATTAGCAATCAAAGTATTGGCACCTAATGAGTTAATTTTTTAAAATTCCAAGTGGCTGGGATGAGATAACCACTCATATATGTAGAAGAAATTCACCCCACCCAGTGAAAAGTATCTGATAACACCTACTTGAAGTGAACTCATTAGGTGCCAAATATTTTGACAGAGAGACAAAATTAAAAACAAGCAAAAAATATTTTATTCCGCTTTACAACCACTATTAAACTGTTTCTCCAGCTCAACATGAAAGATTAGGTGAAAGGTCCTGTTTGGTCGCTCTTCTCAACACCCTATTGACTATGTCTTTCTTCAGAGATGGAATTAGGTTTTCTGGTACCCGGGCCAAAAATTCTGTTTAGTTCCAATTCCTATACACAGCTTAAGCAGTTAGAGAAGTCATCCTGTGACCACTCATATGCGATTTGCATACCTATAGTCACCTGCTGAATAGCTGCTCTTTCTAATTCTCTCAATGTTCAGTGAAATGCTACAGCCTCTGCTTAATTGAGAGAAGCAAGAACAGAAACTAGTCGGCACTTGAACGTAACTATGAAAATTGCATATGAGTGGTCACATGATGACTGCTGGAAATGGCAAACAAAACCGAATTCTGAAAGTGAACATGCTGTTAGGATTAGGCATGCTACAGTGTTTCATTTTATAATTACAGGTGTTTTACAACTTTGTGATGAAAGTCTGCAGTCAATTTGTGTAACTACAAATGTCTGAAGCCTCACAGTGCACTACATGTTGTCATGATTCTCCATGCCAACCACAAACGTGAGGGGGTCATGTGAACACAACTATGTGCTTTGCATACATCGGGTCACATTCTGACTAAACGGCTCACTGAATGCATGTAAACTGAGCTAGGCAGCACACATCTACTGGGCATGTGACTGCATGTATGCAAATCACATACTTGTGGCTATGAGACCTTCCCCTCCCGCCAACACCAGAGAATCCTAACAGCACACAGTGCACGCGCTGTCGCTGTGAGGATTCAAAAGTCTGAAGTCACCAGAATCACCATCAGTACAGAAATACATAACCACAACCACTATTAGTACATGAATACAGCATCAGAACAACCATTAGTACATGATTACAGCACCAAGTTTAGTACATGGCCTCCTAGCGGACATCTCATTTCCAAACTGGGTCCACTCTTCAGGCCATCTCTTCACACTGTGTCCCCCATACTGTCAAGTTTCTATACTGTGATCCCTCCTAACACCACCCTCTGGATACTTTTCCCTCTGTACTGTGCCTTCACACTGTCTCCCCATGCTTTACCCTTTATATACAGCTCTCCTCACTAACAAGTCTTTATACTGTTCCTCCTCATACTTTTTACCCCTGAACTATCCCCTCACACAATTATTTTCCCTATGCACTTCTCCCCATACTGTCCCCTCACATATTCCTCCCACCCTTCCCATACTGTCTCCTCACACATTTCCCTACTCCCTCCTCATACTGTCTCTTTATAAATTTTCCACACCTGTCATACTGTCTCCTCTCACATTCCATCCACTCCCCATACTGTCTCCTCACACATTTCCCCCTCCTCATACTCTCTCCTCACATATCCCTCCGCTTCCCATACTGTTTCATCGACCATTTCCCTGCTCCCTATACTGTTTCCTCATATATTTACACCTCTCTACCACTCCCCATACAGTTTCCTCAGACATTTCCCAATCTCCTCTTGCTGCCCATACTGTTTCCCTACACTCCTCAAACTACTCCTCCCAGTATCTATACTGTGTCTTCATAAGATCATATAACTTTGGTTTCATCAGCTCCATTTAAGCACTTACCATACCAATGTTCTACGACCAACCTGACCACTCTGCTGACTTTGCCATGAAAGACACAGGTACAACTGACTTCAGAGAGCATGTTACACCTTCTCGGAACCAGCTGTCAGTTTGACATCCGACTTAGGGAATAACCGAATCACACTTCAGAGAGCTGCAAAGTGCCACCTGGGAGACACCTCAGACCACAACATCAGGTGTCCAGAAGGTGCCCCCCAGCTGGTTGCGCCTGATGCAAATGCCCTGCCTGCCCCCCCATAGATACACCTCTGCCTTCTTATACACTGGAGCCCAACATTCTATTCAGTATTCTAAGTGTGGCAGTACTAGTAACTTTTATTGCAAAACTATGTTCTTGTCATGAGCATCTATGCCTCTTTTAATGCATGCTGTTATCTAATTTGCTTTGATAGCAGCAGCCTGGCACTGGTCACTAAAGTTGAGCTTGCTTTCAACACATACATCCCGGTCTTCAATTACAATTTTTCTCAGTGTTCTACCATTTAGTACATAATTATACATTTTATTTCCTCTGCCCAAAAGCATGACCCTTCATTCATCTACAATGTACTTCAATTGCAATTTCTCAGCAAAAGCCTCCAGCTTACATAAATGCCTTTGAAATATTAAATCATCTTCCTCTGTTATGTTTACTTTGCAAAGTTTAGTATTATCTGCAAATATTGAAATTCTAACTTGTATGCCCTCTGCAATGTCATAAATATGTTATAAAGAAGAGGGCCCAATACAAACCTCTCTTATAACCCTTTGTTAACTGTGACTTAATCTGAGTGTGTTCCAATAACAACCACCTTTTGTTTCCTATCACTGAGCCAATTGTTAACCCAATCACACATGTTTTTCTGTAGTCTCATTGCTCCCATTTTATGTACAAAATGTTTATATGCCATTTTAGCAAATGCCTTTGAAAAGATCAGACAGCGGACATCCATGGTGTTACCCTAGTCCAATCTGGAATTTACTTCTTCATGAACCAATATTGATGTTAAGTCATGAGGTTATTTATATTGCAATAAGCATTAGCTCACAGTAGGGGTCAAACGTATAATTTACAGGCTCATATTTTGTCCTCTTCTTGAATATTGGCAATAGAGATGAGCGAACATGTTCGGAAAATGTTTGGTTTTTTCAAATTCGGCACGAACATTGCACATTCGGATTCGTGATCGGATCCCCAAGCGTTTTTACTCAAAACTGGCAAAATTCGGCAAAAGTGCAGTAAATTATCGCGTTTCCACTAGTGTATTTTTCAGGACTTTGGCTAGGATAGTAGTGCTGTATGATGAGCAGGGAGGGACATGTTTGATGAGTGGAAGGGGCAGGGAGAGGTCAGAGGAGCTGCAAGCTGTTATTCTTAATTTTTTTATTTTAACTTAAAGGGGTTTTCCCACAAACAAAAGTTAATTTTAAAAATTGGCTGTGTCTGACCGTGTGTGGAACTTGCCATAGACCCTAAGCAGGGGAGGAAGCAAAAGACTATACATACATTACATCATGGGATCACATAGGATTCATTTTGTGAGGTAAAACATTTCTCTGCTTGTTTTAAAACAATATTTTACCTCACAAAATGAATCCCCTGCGATCCCCTGCTGTAATATCTGTACACTTTTTTGCTTCCTCCCCTGCCCAGGAGCTGTGATATGTCCTCCCATACATGGTCAGACACAGACAATTTTTAAAATAAACTTTTATTTGTGGGAAAACCCCGTTAATGTGTGGAGATTCCGGCATGCCAATCAGGGCACAGGAACCATGCACAATGCCCAGCTACAAAAGCTTGTGTCATTGGCTGCCGAAGTCACACGTCCCTCTCCATATAAAGAGCGGACATGTTGTTTTGGTGCCATTTTGACAATGTAACAGCGCAGAGAGGTTGCTCCTGCTGCTGCTCCTGAATATTGAGAGAGTGAGTTAGTTAGCTTGGTGGTTGCTTGTAAGTCAGATAGTTTAGATAGATAGGATCTTGTGTGGCTGTGAAATCGACCTTCCAGCAGAGCAATCGTTTTTGCTAGTGTGGTCGAGACAGAGACACCAGGCCACATTTCAGCATAGAACTCTGTTGTGCGGATATTGTGCTCTATGAGGAGTACAGTTTTGAAACTGTAATTTTTTCTGTTACTACCGTGCTACATAATGCAGGCCACATCTGAGCTTTTAATTGTTTTGCGCTGAGATTCTGGACAAGGTGGACGTGGCGGTCAGGGACAAATTCTAGAAATATTTTTGAGCTGGATGTGGCAGTAGGTGGTAAGAGCTTGGATGTGTTGTTTGAAAGACAGGACAGAGTCAAGAGTTATTTCAAGGCAGCAGACTTCCGGTACGGGGAAAAGTATGATGTCACTAAAAGTATTTCTGTTAGTGGAGTTTGGTGAGATGAAGGAACGATGATTAGTTCAGTTTTGTCTACATTAAGTTTTAGGAATTGTGAGGAGAAGAAGGATAAGGCTAATAAACACTCTGGTATTCTGGACAGCAGAAAGGTGACATCTGAGCCAGAGAGGTAAATTTGAGTGTAATCAGCATATAAATGATACAGGAAGCCATGAAATTTTATGGCCAAGGGTATAGATGGAGAAGAGTAGGATTCCCAGGACAAAGACTTGGGGGACACCAAGAGGGATAGGGCGGCATGAGGAAGTGTTATGGGAATGGGAGACATTAAATGTGTGGTTAGTGAGCTATGAGAAGATCCAGGAGGGGGAAAGTTTTTGATGCTAAGGGAAGAAAGGATTTGTAGTAGGAGGAGTATAGAGAATTGTCTGTTTGCTTTGGCAATAAGCAAGTCATTAGAAATTATAGTTAGGGCAGTTCAGTGGAGTGCTGGTGATGGAAGTTGGATTGTAGGCTGTCAAAGAGCAAGTTGGATGAGAGGTAGGAGGAATGTTCAATGTGGACATGCTGCTAAAGGAGTTTGGAGGTGAACGAGAGTCGCAATTAGTGTTGAGCCACCCCCGTAGTGTTTGAGTTCGGTTCGGTTCGTCGAACACCCATATGTTCGCCGAACTGTTTGTCGAACTGTTCATCAAACACCGTCGAACACCGTTAAAACCAATGGCAGGCAAACAAAAACACATAGAAACACATAGAAAACACCTTCAAAGGTGTCTAAAAGCAGACAAACTGCTCAGAAGACACAACTAACACATGGAAAAGTGACAAGTACATATAGTCATGCGAAAAGAAAAGAGGTGGAGGAGCAAAAGGAGGGGGAGACACAGATATAGGCATGTCATGCCCTTCTAAAACCAAAAAAGTGCGAAGCTGACACGGCCAGTCTGTTCCTGCCTGTGCGACCACCGTGTCACCGGGTTTGTGCCAGAGCTGCGGTGGACCCTGACGGCCAGCCCCCCTCTCCCAATACTGGTGCCTGTCCGCTGGTGGGTCGAGCGAGCCCCCCTGCGGTGGAGGCAGGTCTAAGCTTTTTAATTTAAATTGTCTCTCTAATTTGAATGAATACACTTTAAATCCTTTTACAAGGATCTATTGGAGGGCAAGTCTCATGCCAGCAGCCGCGTAATTCCAGCTCCAGTAGCGTCCACTAAAGCTGCTGTAGTTAAAAAGCTTTTATAAGGATCGAGCTCGGCGGTCAACCGCAAGGCGTCCTACCGCCAGTCCCAGCCCCTATGCCTTGGGGTGCCTCCCCGATGCTCTTCACTGAGTGTCCCGGGGGCCCGTACCATTTCCTTTGAAAAAATTAAGTGTCCAAACTACACGTGGTGTAGCTTGCTTAACAGCTGGGATAATCCGCTGTCTAGCAGACTCTGCTGCTAGGCACAAATTATTTCCTGGGCTAGATGCAGTTAAAAATTTGTAATTAGATACTCTCGTTGGATGCTGAGAAACCACTCCATAGAGTCTCCTGGCACGCCATATATTATTCCCTTAAAAAGCTTGGGGTAGGGGTTTAGGGGACCCTTTTATAGGCAAAATCACGGCCCTGTATCGCAATACGTCACCTAGGCTGAAGATAAATGGAACATTTTCAGCACCTTTCATAATCACCAATGGAACAAGGCAGGGATGTCCTCTGTCCCCTCTCTTATACATCCTAGTGACGGAGCACCTGCTCTCATCAATTCGCCATAACCCCAATATTAGGTGGATTGAGGTGGGAGGCACCGAGTACAAGTGCTCAGAATTTGCTGATGATGTTCTAGTATATATCACTCAATCACATATATCCATCCCTGCTGTTATGGCTGAAATAGATCACTTTGTTACATGGTCAAATTTTAAAATCAATGCAGCGAAGTCTGAGGCCCTCGATGTCTCCCTCCCCAAATCCATACAGGATTCCATCCAGTCCAACTTTCCCTTTGCCTGGCCCTCACAGGATATCAAATACTTAGGAATTCCTATTCATAGAGACCTCTCCCGTCTATGTTATCTTAATTTTGGGCCCTTTATTGAACAACTCCATACAGACCACGGTTGGCAAGTTAGAACTGTAAGATTCACTACGTGAACCACTGGTGTTTTGTGGAAAAGCACATGTACACTGTGTTCCAAATTATTATGCAAAAAGTGTTTAGGAGTGATAAGGTAAGAATTTTTTTGTTTGTCAGTTAAACTCATTGATGGTGATGTGTGTCAGGGCTCTTTATATCACTGTAAGCAATTGCAGACACCTGTGCTAATTAGTTTGGCAGGTGTGTCCAATGAAAGGCAAGACTACTTAAGAAGGCTGTCCCACATTATTAAGCAGCCTACATTTTCTGCCAAAATGGGAAAGAAAAAGGATGTGTCGGCTGCTGAGAAGCAACAAATTGTGGAGTGTTTAGGTCAAGGCATGACTACAATCAGCATTGCCAAGACACTTCATCCTGATCATCGCACAATCAAGAAGTATGTAGCTGATTCACAGTACACACATGTGCGTGCTGATAAGGGAAAATTGAGGACTCTTTCCTACAGGCAATTACGTCAGGTTAAAAGAGCAGCGGCAAAAAAGCCTTGTCATAGCAGCAGACAAGTTTTTGAAGCTGCTGGTGCCTCCAACGTCCCCCGAACAACAAGATGCAGAGTCCTTCAGAGGTTTGCAGCTGTGCGTAAGCCATCCTGTCGACCTTCACTATCCACTGCACACAAGCAGAAAAGGCTCCAGTGGGCCAAACAATACATGAAGACTGACTTCAAAACAGTTTTGTTCACCGACGAGTGATGGTCCAGATGTATGGAGTGGAGGATGGCTGGTTGATGGACACCCCACGCAAACACGGCTACAGTGCCAACAAGGAGGAGGTGGAGTAATGTTTTGGGCTGGAATCATGGGGAGAGAGATTGTCGGCCCCTTTAGGATCCCTGAAGGGGTAAAGATGAACTCCATAATGTATGTGGAGTTTCTCAAACAGCACTTCCTGCCATGGTTCAAGAAGAAGAACTGTGTATTCCGCAGCAAGATCATTTTCATGCATGATAATGCACCATCTCATGCTGCACATAACACATCTGCATCTCTGGCTGATATGGGCATAAAAGGGGACAAACTTATGGCGTGACCCCCATGCTCCCCTGACCTCAACCCCATTGAGAACCTCTGGAGCATCATCAAAAGGAGTGTCTATGATGGCGGGAGGCAGTTCACATCTAAGCAACAGCTCTGGGAGGGTATTCTGTCCTCATGCAAAACAATTGAAGCAGAAACCATCCAAAACCTGACAAAATCAATGGACGAGAGAGTTGAGAAGCTCCTTTCGAACAAGGGGTCCTATGTGCAAATGTAACATCACCTAGAATAAAGTTTTGAGTTGAAAACTGTTTGATTTCAGTTTCTAATAACCTGCTAATGCTTATCATTTCAAAAATGACCATTTTTTTGTTCTTTATTAAAATGAAAAGGTTGATCGAAGAGTGTGGGGGATCTGAGAGTGTGGCAACCCAGTAGTCAGGATTACTTCGAATTCTGACAATCTGAGGGTCATGTTGCAGGTAGTGCAGCAAGAAGGCACTCATGTGTCTTGCGCATCTAGGAGCCCCAAAATTATTTTCCGGGCTAGATGCAGCTAAAAATTATTATTAATTTGAAAGCTGGTGGAGCTTAGTATAGATGGCCTAATAGAATCAGTGCTGCAAACTGCTCCAAAGCCCAAATTATTTTCCAGCCAAGATACAGATAAACATGATTAGTAATTTTAAATCTGGTGGAGTTTAGTATAGAAGGACTAATAGAATCAGTACTGCACACTGCTACAAGGCCCAAATTATTTTTCAGCCAAGATACAGATAAACATGATTAGTAATTTTAAATCTGGTGGAGCTTAGTATAGATGGCCTAATAGAATCAGTACTGCACACTGCTACAAGGCCCAAATTATTTTCCATCCAAGATACACTTAAACATGATTAGTAATTTTAAAGCTTAAAACGGTTGGTGAGCTGATTTTAACAAATCATCAAGCTTTTACTCTCCCCAGGATGACACAGGGGTAGAAAAGTCGTTTCGGATCCATGATTTGCTCAACTTTTTGAACGTGAGTCTGTCTACATTATCAGTGGAGAGCCGCGTGCGCTTATCTGTCAGCACACCACCAGCAGCGCTGAACACACGTTCAGACAGAACGCTGGCTGCGGGGCATGACAAGATCTCCAAGGCATAAGTGGCAAGCTCCGGCCATTTATCCAGATTGGAAGCCCAAAAAGAGCAAGGGTCCAGTGACACAGTCATGGCTTCAATGTTTACTTGGAGATACTCCTGTACCATCGTCTCTAGGCGTTGATTATGTGTCAGACTTCTTGTCTCCTGTGGCCTTGCAAAGGATGGGCTAAAAAAGTGGTGAAATGATTCCGCAAAATTGATGTTACCAGCAGATACTGAGAGCTGAATACTCGACGGTCCCACGGTTGGCAAGTTGTAACTGTGAGATTCACTACGTGCACCACTAGTGTTTTGGGGAAAAGCACATGCAATATTCTGCAACAGGCTCTGCTGATACTCCTGCATGCGTGCATCTCTTTCTATGGCAGGAATAATTTCTGCAAATTTACTTTTGTACCGGGGATCTAACAGTGTGGCAACCCAGTAGTCAGGATTATCTCTAATTCTCACAATTCGAGGGTCATGTTACAGGTAGTGCAGCAAGAAGGCACTCATGTGTCTTGCTCATCCAGGAGCACCAAGTCCCTGTTGTGTTGGTGGCGAGGTAACAATCATGCTTCCTTCCTCTGCCCTCTCTCCCCAACCTCGCAAAACAGAAATGTGATCAAGGTCTCCCTCATCTGATGAGTCTTCCATCAGTTCATCCTCCACTTCTTCCTGGGCTCCTGCACCTTCCTCACTAGTTTGGCTGCTACCATGCGCCCTGGTAAAACCATCTCCCCCACCCTCACATGCCTGCCGCCTTGGTGCTGCCGACCGTCTGGTCCTTGCAGATGTTAGCCCTTCCGCATACAACTCCTCCTCCTCTACTTCCTCCACCTCCTCTTGTGCCACCACCTGACTCCGAATTCTGTTTAACATGTGCTCCAGCATGTAAATCACCAGAATAGTCATGTTGATAATGGCATTGTCAGCACTAAACATCTTCGTCGCCATTTCAAAACTGTGCAGAAGGGTGCATAGGTCCCTGATCAGAGACCACTCCTCCAGTGTGATTTGCCCCACCTCTGGATCTCGTTGGCCGAGGCTATACGTCAGAACGTATTGCACCAGGGCTTGTCGGTGCTGCCATAGTCGCTGCAACATGTACAGAGTTGAATTCCACCGGGTAGGCACATCGCATTTTAGCCGGAGAAGTGGCAGGCCCAACGACTTCGGTAGACATGTAAGTCGCTGAGCTGCGGGATGCGAATGGCGGAAGTGAGCACACAGCGACCGTACCCTCTACAGAAGGCCATCTAGTCTGGGATAGTGGGTTAAAAATTGCTGGACAACCAGGTTCAACACGTGAGCCATGCAAGGCACGTGTGTGACATTGCCCCGGCGAAGGGCCGCACCCAGGTTTGCAGCATTGTCGCACGCGGCCTTACCTGGTTTCAGGTCCAGTGGAGACAACCATTCATGAAACTGGTTCTACAGAGTGGACCACAACTCCTCAGCTGTGTGACTCACATTTCCCAGACATTTCAAAGTAAAAACCGCCTGATGACGTTGAGCCCTGCTGCCAGCATAGTAAGGAGGTGTGCAGGATCCCTTCTGCGCAGTTTGAAAGCTTGTGGCATGACCAGACAGGCTTTGGGTGCAGATGGAGGACCGAGAGGAGGTTGAGGAGGCAGAAGCAGTGGAGGAACTTTGAGATAAAGAGTATTGACGCACAACTCGTGGGGACGGCAAGACTTGGACAGCAGCCCCTTGTCCTGCTGTCACCATAGTTACCCAGTGCCCAGTCAGCGACATGTAACGCCCCTGTCCATGCCTACTCGTCCAAGTGTCTGTGGTGAAATGCACCCTGTCACGCACAGAGTTTCTCAATGAAGCGGTGATGTTGTGTGCGACATGCTGGTGGAGCGCAGGCACACCTTTCTTTGAGAAGTAGTGCCGACTGGGCATCTGGTACTGGGGTACTGCGATATACATAAGGTCTCGAAAATCCTCTGTGTCCACCAGGCGGAAAGGAAGCATTTCTGTAGCCAAGAGCTTGCAGATGGTGAAATTCAACCTCTTAGCTTTCTCACGGCTAGGAGGAAATGGTCTTTTACTTGTCCACATCTGAGGGACCGAGGGCTGGCTGTAGTGCTTAGATGGGGTTGAGAAGGGTCTCCCCGGAAAACTGCCGGTCTGTGAGGAAGATGCAGGCGGACATGTTAGAATGCCTTGATCCAAAGGTAGTGCTATCGATGTCGGACAGCGCTGAACACCAGCTGGTGTTTCCACCTCCAAAGAAAATGATGACCTGCCAATCACGCTGGCTGTTGCGGGTAAAGAGGTGGCAGGTCTTCATCCCAAAACAGGTGTGACTGATGTCCCCCCAGTCACAGAGGATGAAGAGGCCGCGGATGCACAAGATGTGGCAGATGGTGGTTGGCCCGCATTGTAGCACAGTGAGCTTCCCACTGCAACTTATGCTTCATATCCATGTGCTGGTTCATGCATGAAGTACTCAAACTATGTATTTTTTGGCCTCTACTTAGCTTTTGCTGACAAATGTTACAGATAACACGATTTGGGTCATCTTTATCGATCTGAAAAAATGCCCAGGCTATGCAAGGCTTAGCACCCATGCGACCTGAAGAGCCACCACGACTTGTGGTCAGAGGCAGAGTTGTGTTTGAGGATGCAGTTGTTGACATGCTTCCAGTACTACGTCTCTGTCCAGGAAGGCGCAACCTGACCTCGTCGTCACTAGCATTCTCCTCCACCTCCTCTGCTGACCTCATCTCTTGGCTGACTGTGGGTTGACAGTAAGTGGGATCTCCAACCTCGTCATCATCACCCTGTGTGTTATCACACCCATCGTCTTCAGAGCCAACCTCTTCCTGCCCTGACAAAAACTAAAGTTGTCACTCCAATCAGGTATTTGAGTCTCATCATCGTCTTCCTCATTGTCTCCACCAACAGGAGTTACAGTTTGGGAACAAGGGTCTACATTATGGTCAGAACCTTCTGCGTCTGGTCCTGGATCCGACTCATAAAGATTCTGGGCATCAGTGCAGATCATTTCCTCGTCTGGGTTAACAGAAGCTCTGGACCCGACCTCTGATTCCCAGGCTATAGTATGAGTAAACAGCTCTGCAGACTCAACCATCTGTTCTACCCCATACTCAGACGGTCAGCTGGAGACTTGGGAGCTGTGAGGAAGCAAGTGCTATTGGGGTGACACCTCTGAGGACTGGAGTATTTGTGATGTTGAAGTTAAGGTGAAGGAGAGCCCACTTAAAGGAGCACTTGATATCCGTTGAAGCACCTGCTGTTTTTGTGCCTCATCTGGAATTTGTAGCGATTGGCGTGGCCGTAAGAAAGGGATTTTATCACATTGTCCGCTAAAAGAAGTAGACATCTTAGTTTGGCTGGAACATGGTCTTTCTTCTGCAGATGTTACTGTTGCTTTAACACCTACCACACGGACACAACCTTTTTTTCACTTCCCAACACACCTATTCCCCTTTCCACCAGCAGCAGGCCTTTTTCCACTAATTTTGGTGGTTAACTAATTCACAACTCTGGAGTTGTTTGCACAAAAAACAATGGATGGGAACCGAGCAGAGCTGAGTGGCCAAACTGTGGTATTAGCCCAAAAGTATTTGCTGGGTTAGATGCAGATAAAAATTATTTTGAATTTTAAACCTGCTGGAAGTTAGTATAGATGGACTAATAGAACAAGTCCCACACACTGCTACAAGCCGAAATATTTTTTCAGAGCTAGATGCAGAAAAAAATTATATTGAATTTGTAACCTGATGGAGGTTAGTATAGATAGACTAATAGAACAAGTCCCACACACTGCTAGAAGCCGAAATATTTTTTCAGAGCTAGATGCAGAAAAAAATTATATTGAATTTGCAACCTGATGGAGGTTAGTATAGATGTACTAATAGAACAAGTCCCACACACTGCTACGAGCCGAAATAGTTTTTCAGAGCTAGATGCAGAAAAAAATTATATTGAATTTGCAACCTGATGGAGGTTAGTATAGATGGACTAATAGAACAAGTCCCACACACTGCTAGAAGCCGAAATATTTTTTCAGCGCTAGATGCAGAAAAAAATTATAATGAATTTGCAACCTGATGGAGGTTAGTATAGATGGACTAATAGAACAAGTCCCACACACTGCTACAAGCCAAAATAGTTTTTCAGAGCTAGATGCAGAAAAAAAATATATTGAATTTGCAACCTGATGGAGGTTAGTATAGATGGACTAATAGAACAAGTCCCACACACTGCTAGAAGCCGAAATATTTTTTCAGAGCTAGATGCAGAAAAAAATTATAATGAATTTGCAACCTGATGGAGGTTAGTATAGATGGACTAATAGAACATGTCCCACACACTGCTAGAAGCCGAAATATTTTTTCATAGCTAGATGCAGAAAAAAATTATATTGAATTTGCAACCTGATGGAGGTTAGTATAGATGTACTAATAGAACAAGTCCCACACACTGCTACGAGCCAAAAGAGTTTTTCAGCACTAGATGCAGAAAAAAATTATATTGAATTTGCAACCTGATGGAGGTTAGTATAGATGGACTAATAGTACAAGTCCCACACACTGCTAGAAGCCGAAATATTTTTTCAGAGCTAGATGCAGAAAAAAATTCTATTGAATTTGCAACCTGATGGAGGTTAGTAAAGATGGACTAATAGAATGATGCTATGCCCAAAAGGTTTTACTTCACTAGGTGCAGTAAAAAAAATTGTATTCTATACACAGGTGGTGTAGCTTGCAACACAGATAGGCTTCTCCACTGACTAACACACACTGCAAGAGGACAAAAAGGATTTGCTTTTCTAGATTTAGCCAAGTGCTGTGAAAAAAACTTGCACAGCACTGGCACAGACCTGCCTGGCAAAAAGTGATAGGAACTGATGTAACCTAGCCCTGAAAAGGACTGCAATTACAATTAGTCTTTACTCCCAACCTATCTATTTAAGAGCACAGACCTGCCTGATAAAAGTCGTAGGAAATGATGTAACCTAGTCCTTAAAAGGACTGCAATCACAACTCTTCCCTACTCCCAAGCTATCTGTAGATTTGTACGAAAATTGGCTTGAAATTAACAAAGTGTAGCGCACACAGCAACAGCGGTGCCATCTAACACGCAGCTGCAGCAGTGAGAAAATGGTGGCGACGGGGAAAATTGCTGGGTCTTATAGGGAAAGGACATGTGACATACACTGCCAATGACACATGCCCTTGCTTGTGTGAAAAAAAGCAGTTCGCTCCGTGTGTGCGCTGCTGATAGGCTGACAAATTGCACTTCCCCACTGTAAATGCGGGAAAGAGAAAAAAAATGGAGATCTTCATTATTTCTGCAGAGATCCATCCCCTGCCCCTCCCCCCGCCCCGCTGTACACTCAAACTGCGTATTAACATTAATTTTCAACATTACTGAGAAAAAATCCAGTTATGATTTTGGTGCACGAACAGTTATCGAACATAACCTCGAACAGCCGAATTTTTTTCAAATCGTTCGTGTTCGCCGAACGGCTCAAACACCGCCCAAAACAGCTCGAATTTGAGCTTGGCGAACAGTTCGAGTCGAACACCGCTCATCTCTTGTCGCAATATGGGGCAATAGCTGGACACAGAAGTTGGGTCAAGAGATGATTTCTTCAGGATAGGTGTGATTGTTGCATGTTTGAAAGTAGAAGGAAAGGTTGAAGAGATTATTTTTACTTTCTTTGGCATTGATCCTCTCTGTCTCAGTGTTTACTGCCCTGATTTGTTTTCTACATAATTTACTATTTTTTATAATTACTAAATCGCTCTTCAGTTTCCTTTTGTTTGTTTTTTTTAATTTCCTGGATGCTTTCCTTTTTCATTTCTTTTTATCATTTTTTTGCGCCCCTAACAGCTCATTTAGACTTAGTATTTTTTCTCCCTTTTTAGCTAGTTTATTTCCATAGGGTATATATTGTGTATAGTGCCTATTTAGGGTGTTTAAAAAAGTTTCCCATTTGTTGTGTGTATTTTTATTTTTCTGGACATTGTCTCAATTTATGGCTCTAAGATCATCTCTTAGCCATTGGAAATTACCTAGTGTCCTTGTAACTCATGTAACTCATGTGTGAAAACATTACTTTGTGATCATTATTGCGCAATTGACCCCCAACCTGTACATTTAATATTCAGTCTGGTCTATTAGTTAAAATTAGTTCTAAAGTGCTTCATCTCTTGTTTGGTCCTGAATCAGTTTTGAAAGATGATTGTCTTTTATTTTCCTTTGCTAGACCTGCATGTTTCTGTTCCCTAATGTACATCAGAGTAATTCAAGTCCCCAATTATAATGACATGTCCCTCTTTTGCTGCCCATTCTATTTGCTTTATCAGGATATTTTCTTCTGCTTTCTTTATACTTGGAGACTTAAAGCAAAATCCTGTTTCATATATATACAGTACAGACCAAAAGTTTGGACACACCTCATTTAAAGATTTTTCTGTATTTTCATGACTATGAAAATTGTACATTCACACTGAAGGCATCAAAACTATGAATTAACACATGTGGAATTATATACTTAACAAAAAAGTGTGAAACAACTGAAAATATGTCTTATATTCTAGGCTCTTCAAAGTAGCCACCTTTTGCTTTGATGACTGCTTTGCACACTCTTGGCATTCTCTTGAGCTTCAAGAGGTAGTCACTGGAAATGGTCTTCCAACAATCTTGAAGGAGTTCCCAGAGTTGTTTAGCACTTGTTGGCCCTTTTGCCTTCACTCTGCGGTCCAGCTCACCCCAAACCATCTCGATTGTGTTCAGGTCTGGTGACTGTGGAGGCCAGGTCATCTGGCATAGCACCCCATCACTCTCGTTCTTGGTCAAATAGCCCTTACAAAGCCTGGAGGTGTGTTTGGGGTCATTGTCCTGTTGAAAAATAAATGATTGTCCAACTAAACGCAAACCAGATGGAATAGAATGCCGCTGCAAGATGCTGTGGTAGCCATGCTGGTTCAGTATGCCTTCAATTTTGAATAAATGCCCAACAGTGTCACCAGCAAAGCACCCCCACACCATCACACCTCCTCCTCCATGCTTCACGGTGGGAACCAGGCATGTAGAGTCCATCCATTCACCTTTTTGGCGTTGCACAAAGACACGGTGGTTAGAACCAAAGATCTCAAATTTGGACTCATCAGACCAAAGCACAGATTTCCACTGGTCTAATGTCCATTCCTTGTGTTCTTTAGCCCAAACAAGTCTCTTCTGCTTGTTGCCTCTCCTTAGCAGTGGTTTCCAAGCAGCTATTTTACCATGAAGGCCTGCTGCACAAAGTCTCCTCTTAACAGTTGTTGTAGAGTTGTGCCTGCTGCTAGAACTCAGTGTGGCATTGACCTGGTCTCTAATCTGAGATGCTGTTACCCTGCGATTTCTGAGGCTGGTGACTCGGATAAACATTAGTGTTAAACGAACATGCTCGACAATGCTCAGTACTCGCCCGAGCATCACGCTACTCGGGATGTTCGGCGAGCACCGAGCATTTCCGGGTCACTCGGGCGGGAGCTCTGGTCTCCACCCTGCATGTTTGGCGCTCTTTACAGAGCCAATGAACATGCAGGGATTGCCAGCCAGTCACTGTAATGCCGCAGCCATGTTGTTTGCGGGCATTACAGTGATTGGCTGGCCGCACAGCGTCACCTCGAGTATTTAAAACCGGGCGCCGCCATCTTGTACACAGTCGATCCGGATCAGACAGTGAAGGGACAGCGCTGCTGATTTAGGGAGAGATATATCCTGCAAAATAGTTAGTGTAGGGTCTGTAAAGGCTGCCAGATCAAACAAACAGTCCTTCTCAGGACTAATATGCATCCCAGATATCAGGAAGGCAGGCTGTATAGGAGATGCAGTGGTAATACCAGCAAACGCTGCATTACAATCCTGTGTGCTCCTGTTGATAAAATTGATGGACTTAGCTCCAGGTCTCGAGGGCCAGGAAAAATCCTTTTTTTTCATCTAAATCCTATTTTTTTTCCCTCCTTCAAACTGTACAAATACCCATCTTATTAACCTTTTGGTGTCCCCCCCCCCCAAAAAAAAAGTGTGTCTCTGATTTTTCAGACACAAATATATCTGTTGAAAAGAGTCTGGTGTAGGCTAGAGAAACAGAAGTGTGGTTTTGAAGTTCCACGGTTCAAACCTCTGTATTATCCACTTTTGGGCCGTTTGTATCTAAAAAAAAAACTGTTTGAGTGTGTCGCTCACTGTTCAGCCTCAAATATATGTTTAAAAAAGTCTGGTATACAACAGTAAATTATAACTGTGGTTTTAATGATCCACGGTAAAAAATCTCTATTATCCTGTTTTTGCCATTTTTTGCCGAAAAAAAAAAAACTAATAGTGTCTCCCTGATTTTTCAGACACAAATATATCTGTTGAAAATAGTCTGGTGTAGGCCAGATTACTAGAACTGTGGTTTTGCAGTTCCACGGGTCAAATCTCTGTATTATCCTTGTTTTGGCATTTTTTGCCATAAAGAAAAACAGTAGTGTCTCCTGATTGTTCAGACACAAATATATCTGTTGAAAATAGTCTGGTGTAGGCCCGAGATTTACAAGTCTGGTTTTGCAGCTCCACGGGTCAAATCTCTGTATTATCCTGCTTTTTTGCATTTTTTGCTGTAAAGAAAAACAGTAGTGTCTCCTGATTGCTCAGACACAAATATATCTGTTGAAAATAGTGTTGTGTAGGCCCGAGAAACAAAAGTGTGGTTTTGCAGTTCCACGGGTAAAATCTCTGTCTTATCCTTCTTTTGGCATTTTTTGCCCTAAAGAAAAACAGTAGTGTCTCCTGATTGTTCAGACGCAAACATATCTGTTGAAAATATTCTGGTATAGGCCCGAGAAATACAAGTGTGGTTTTGCAGTTCCACGGGTCAAATCTCTGTATTATCCTGCTTTTTTTTGCATTTTTTGCCGTGAAGAAAAACAGTAGCGTCTCCTGATTGTTCAGACAAAAATATTTCTGTTGAAAATAGTCTGGTGTAGGCCCGAGAAATACAAGTGTGGTTTTGCAGTTCCACGGGTCAAATCTCTGTATTATCCTGCTTTTTTGCATTTTTTGCTGTAAAGAAAAACAGTAGCGTCTCCTGATTGCTCAGACACAAATATATCTGTTGAAAATAGTGTTGTGTAGGCCCGAGAAACACAAGTGTGGTGTTGCAGTTCCACGGGTCAAATTTCTGTCTTATTCTCCTTTTGGCATTTTTTGCCGTAAAGAAAAACAGTAGTGTCTCCTGATTGTTCAGACACAAATATATCTGTTGAAAATAGTCTGGTATAGGCCCAAGAAATACAAGTGTGGTTTTGCAGTTCCACGGGTCAAATCTCTGTATTATCCTGCTTTTTTGCTTTTTTTGCTGTAAAGAAAAACAGTAGTGTTTCCTGATTGTTCAGAGACAAATTTATCTGTTGAAATCAGTCTGGTGTAGGCCTGAGAAATACAACTATGGATTTCCTGTTCCATGGGTCAAATCTTTGTATTTTACTTCTTTTGGCATTTTTTGCCGTACAGGAAAACAGTATTGTCTCCTGATTGTTCAGACAAAAATATATCTGTTGAAAATAGTCTGGTGTAGGCCCGAGAAATACAAGTGTGGTTTTGCAGTTCCACGGGTCAAATCTCTGTATGATCCTGCTTTTTTGCATTTTTTGCTGTAAAGAAAAGCAGTAGTGTCTCCTGATTGTTCAGACACAAATATATCTGTTGAAAATAGTCTGGTGTAGGCTTGAGAAAAACAAGTATGGATTTCCTGTTCCACGGGTAAAATCTCTGTATTTTACTTCTTTTGGCATTTTTTGCCGTAAAGGAAAACAGTATTGTCTCCTGATTGTTCAGACACAAATATATCTGCTGAAAATAGTCTGGTGTAGGCCCGAGAAATACAACTGTGGCTTTGCAGTTCCACCGGTCAAATCTCTGTATTATCCTGCTTTTTTGCATTTTTTGCTGTAAAGAAAAACAGTAGTGTCTCTTGATTGTTCAGACACAAATATATCTGTTGAAAATAGTCTGGTGTAGGCCCGAGATTTCCAAGTGTGGTTTTGCAGTTCCACGGGTCAAATCTCTGTATTATCCTGCTTTTTTGCATTTTTTGCTGTAAAGAAAAACAGTAGCGTCTCCTGATTGCTCAGACACAAATATATCTGTTGAAAATAGTGTTGTGTAGGCCCGAGAAATACAACTATGGATTTCCTGTTCCACGGGTCAAATCTTTGTATTTTACTTCTTTTGGCATTTTTTGTCGTAAAGGAAAACAGTAGTGTCTCCTGATTGCTCAGACACAAATATATCTGCTGAAAATAGTCTGGTGTAGGCCCGAGAAATACAAGTGTGGTTTTGCAGTTCCACGGGTCAAATCTCTGTATTATCCTGCTTTTTTGCATTTTTTGCTGTAAAGAAAAACAGTAGTGTCTCCTTATTGTTCAGACACAAATATATCTGTTGAAAATAGTCTAGTGTAGGCCCGAGAAATACAAATGTGATTTTGCAGTTCCACGGGTCAAATCTCTGTATTATCCTGCTTTTTTGCATTTTTTGCCGTAAAGAAAAACAGTAGTGTTTCCTGATTGTTCATACACAAATATATCTGTTGAAAACTATCTGGTGTAGGCCACATTACTAGAACTGTGGATTTGCAGTTCCACGGGTCAAATCTCTGTATTATCCTTCTTTTGGCATTTTTTGCCGTAAAGAAAAATAGTAGTGTCTCCTGATTGTTCATACACTAATATATCTGTTGAAAATAGTCTGGTGTAGGCCCGAGAAATACAAGTGTGGTTTTGCAGTTCCATGGGTCAAATCTCTGTATTATCCTGCTTTTTTGCATTTTTTGCTGTAAAGGTAAACAGTAGTGTCTCCTGATTGTTCAGACACAGTTATATCTGTTGAAAATAGTCTGGTGTAAGCCTGAGAAATACAAGTGTGGTTTTGCAGTTCCACGGATCAAATCTCTGTATTATCCTGCTTTTTTGCATTTTTTGCTGTAAAGAAAAACAGTAGTGTCTCCTGATTGTTCAGATAAAAATAAATCTGTTGAAAAAAGTCTGGTGTAGGCCCGACAAATACAAGTGTGGTTTTTCAGTTTCACGGGTCAAATCTCTGTATTATCCTGCTTTTTTGCATTTTTTGCTGTAAAGAAAAACAGTAGTGTCTCCTGATTGTTCAGACACAAATATATCTCTTGAAAATAGTCTGGTGTAGGCCCGAGAAATACAAGTATGTATTTCCTGTTCCACGGGTCAAATCTCTGTATTTTACTTCTTTTGTCATTTTTTGCCGTAAAGGAAAACAGTAGTGTCTCCTGATTGTTCAGACACAAATATATCTGTTGAAAATAGTCTAGAGTAGGCCCGAGAAATACAAATGTGATTTTGCAGTTCCACGGGTCAAATCTCTGTATTATCCTGCTTTTTTGCATTTCTTGCCGTAAAGAAAAACAGCAGTGTTTCCTGATTGTTCATACACAAATATATCTGTTTAAAACAGTCTGGTGTAGGCCAGACTACTAGAACTGTGGTTTTGCAGTTCCACGGGTCAAATCTCTGTATTATCCTTCTTTTGGCATTTTTTGCCATAAAGAAAAATAGTAGTGTCTCCTGATTGTTCAGAAACTAATATATCTGTTGAAAATAGTCTGGTGTAGGCCAGAGAAATACAAGTGTGGTTTTGCAGTTCCACAGGTCAAATCTCTGTATTATCCTGCTTTTTTGCATTTTTTGCCGTAAAGAAAAACAGTAGTGTCTGCTGATTGTTCAGACAACAAATATATCTGTTGAAAATAGTCTGGTGTAGGCCAGATTACTAGACCTGTGGTTTTGCAGTTCCACCGGTCAAATCTCTGTATTATCCTTCTTTTGGCATTTTTTGCCGTAAAGAAAAACAGTAGTGTCTCCGGATTGTTCAGACACTAATATATCTGTTGAAAATAGTCTGGTGTAGGCCCAAGAAATACAAGCGTGGTTTTGCAGTTCCATGGGTCAAACCTCTGTATTATCCACTTTTGGGCCGTTTGTATCTAAAAAAAAAACAGTTTGAGTATGTCGCTCACTGTTCTGCCGCAAATATATATATATATGTAAAAATTCTGGTATATACACCAGTAAATTATAACTGTGGGTTTGCAGTTTTACTCTAAAAAATCTCTATTATACAGCTTTTGTTATTTTTTCCGTAAAGAAAAACAGTAATAGTTTATCCCTGATTGTTCAGATTGTTTAAAAGAGTCGGGTGTAGGCTAGAGAAATAGAACTGTGGTTTTCCTCTTCCACGGTTCTAATCTACTTTCTATTACCCTTTTTCCATTGATAGTGCGAGTGTAAGCTATTTTACTTCCTTTACAATGGGCAAGGCGCGTGGCACGGGACGTGGAACTGGACGTTCTGGTGATGGTGCTTGCAGAGGACGGGGCCGTGGCCAAGGTGAAAATGTGCCACAACCAACAGCCAAATCTTCTCGCTCCCACTTTTTGACCGAATTGCTAGGGAAGCACAGAACAACACCAGTATTGCGAACTGATCAGTGTGAACAGGTTATTAATTGGATAGCAGATAATACTTCCAGTTACCTGGGCACCACCACCTCCGGTCTGTCTTCCACACGGTCAACTCTTAGTAGCCGTGAGTCTCGACCGCATACTCCTCCTCACCCTGATGCTCCTTCCTCCCACCATGCCGAGTGTCGTCAGAGAGCAACTGATCCCACACTTGGACACTCTGAAGAGCTGTTCACTGGTCCATTTCCATATTTGTGCCCCTCGCCTGCTCCGCTTGAAGTGGTGGAAGAGGAGATCCCATGTAGCGATGCCCAAATATTTGAACAGCCACGGCCACAGGAAGTCGACGCTGGCGATTTGTCACAAGAGGTGGACGATGGCGAGACACAATTGCCAGGAAGTGAGGAGGAGGATCGTGGTGCGCAAGTGGAAAAAGAGGAGGTGGTGGATGTTCTAGTAACTGACCCAACGTGGCAGGAGGACACGCAGAGCGAGGCCAGCAGCACACAGGGTGAGGGAGGCTGAGTACCCCAACAGGCAGGAAGAAGCAGTGTGGTGGCCGCACAGAGAAGGCGGGCAACAGTTCCCTGTAACACCAACATGAGGGACGTTGCCAGTACAACCGGTAGGTCTTCCAGAGTCTGGAATTTTTTTAAAGACTCTGCTGATAACCCCAAAAAGGCCATTTGCACCACCTGCCAAGCCAACATCAGCAGGGGCGACAAAACTACCAGCCTGACCACCCCCAGCATGATCAGGCACATGGCAGCAAAGCACCCGACTTTTTGTTTGTGGGGCGAACCCCAGGGTCCACGACCAGTGTCAGCGAGTGTCACCACTGCTTCTTCCGCTGTTGTGCGTGCAATAGAACCCACTGTTGTGTGTGCAAGGCAATCCCCTGTCCATACTGCATGCAAAGATGCCCCCTCCTCTCAGTCTTCACTTGTTATGGCAGTTTCTCAAGAAACAGCATCAATGTCTACGTCCACGTCCCACCGCAGCATTCAATTGTCCATATCACAGACCTTTGAACGAAAGCGGAAATTCGCCGCTAACTCCCCACAGGCCACAGTCCTAAATTCACACATTTCATGACTGCTTGCATTGGAAATGCTGCCTTTCAGGCTGGTGGAGACAGAATCCTTCCGCAACCTTATGGTGATGGCCATCCCTCGGTACTCGGTCCCCAGCTGACACTATTTTGCCCAGTGTGCTATCCCTGCACTACACAAGCATGTGTCCCAAAACATCTGCCGTGCCCTCAACAATGCAGTTACTGGGAGAGTCCACCTGACAACGGACACGTTGTCAAGTGCTTGTGGCCAGGGACGGTACATCTACCTGACGGCACACTGGGTAAACATAGTGGAAGTCGGGACCCAGTCGGACCTTGGGACGGAACACATCCTCCCCACACCGAGGATTGCGGGCCCTATGTCAGACAGAGTTGCCCCCACAGTGTACAGCTCCTGTGCATCATCCTCCTCCTCCTCATGTTCAGCCTCCATCTCAGATATCACCACATCAGTTACAAGCTGGAAGCACTGCAGTACTGCCTCCGCCAAGCGGCAACAGGCTGTGCTGAAACTCATAAGCTTAGGTGAGAAACCTCACACTGCTTGTGAGTTTTGGACAGCTGTGAAAAAGCAGGCAGATCTGTGGCTGAGACTGCTGAACCTACATCCAGGCATAGTCGTGTGTGACAATGGCCGTAACCTGGTGGCGGCTCTGAGGCGAGGCGAGATCACACACGTACCATGCCTGGCTCATGCTCTTAACCTCGTGGTTCAGCGGTTTCTTAAATTGTACCCCGAGTTGCCAGATCTGCTCGTCAAAGTAAGCCGCCTGTCAGCTCATTTTCGCAAGACGGCTACAGCTTCCGCCGCCCTTGCTGTGTTGCAGCAGCGTTTGCAGTTTCCGTCACACTGACTGGTGTGTGATGTCCCCACACGTTGGATCTCTGCCCTCCCCATGTTGCAAAGAATTTGTGAGCAGAAGAGGGCAGTTGTGGAGTACCAGCTGCAACAAGGTCGTTGATATTCAGGTCAGACTCCACACATAAGACCTCAGGAGTAGACCTGGATGTCTGATATATGTACCATCTTGACAAACTTTGAGGAGTCCACCAAGATGGTGGGTGGCGATGACGCCATCATTAGCGTCAGTATCCCACTTGTATGTCTTTTGCAACGCTCTCTGCAGAGAATTAAAGAGGAGGCATTGCAGCCAGAGTATGATGAGATGGATCAAGAAGGCGTATCCGTCGATTACACACAGCCCAGCCTCATCTCATTCCAACGTGCATTGAGGGACAACGAGGGAGAGGAGGAGGAGGAGGAGAAGGAAGAACAGAAGCTTTTATCATGCGCTGTAGACGGTAGTACCTGTACAACTTTCATACCGTCGATTCAGCGTGGGTGGCCTGAGGACAGCGTGGAGGAGGAGGAGAGCATGGTCATTTGTCATCTTGGTGAGGACACAGAAGTCTTGCCCGTTACAAGTCTGGCACGCATGGCTGACTTTATGTTACCCTGCCTTAACCGTGACCCTCGCGTTGTCAATATTTTGGGTGATAGTCATTACTGGTTGGTGACACTTTTAGACCCCCACTACAAGAGAACTTTCACTCTCTTATTCCTGAGGTGGAGAGGTCTACATAAATGGGGCAGTACAAGAAGGCCCTTGCTGCAGAACTGTTAAAAAAATTCCCATCTGAACACGCTAGCGGCAGAGGTCACAGTTCGTTGCCCAACCAAGGCATACATGCTAGAGAGACGCAACTCCAATCCAGCAAAGGCAGGGGAACACTGTCAACGTTTTGGGACAGATTTCTCAGACCCTCCCTTCGGACAGACCCTGAGGCCCGGGGTACTCTCACAAGGAGTGGAAAGTTTCAAAAGATGGTGAGGGAGTACCTTGCCGTACCAGCGTCCTCCGTGATTCATCTGTGCCTTTTAGATATTGGGTATACACGCTGGAGACGTGGAATGAACTCGCTCTGTACGCCTTGGAGGTCCTGGCCTGCCCTTCTGCTAGCATGTTATCGGAGCGTGTTTTTAGTGCCGCTGGGGGAATTAAAACTGATAAGCGCACTCGCCTGTCAACTGACAATTCTGACAAGCTGACCCTTATCAAAATGAACAAGGGCCAGACTTCATCACCACCAAATGACAGAAGAGTAACATAAAGTCAAACCCACTGTGTATTCACATTCACCGCTTCACACCCACACATGGGTATATGCTTCCTCATTTTGGCTGTTTTATGTTCTTCTCCTTATCCTCAGCTTCCACCACCACTATACCACCAGGGTGACCGTGGTCCGTGTTGCCATTATTGAATGTTCCTCCGTCCTTATTTTTGTCAGCTTTTGCTTGGAAGGCATAAGCAAATACTATGGGAGACCCACTCCCCAATAATGGGAATAATGTTTGTAATATGCTGTACTGCATGGCTCTTGTAAGGGGCATTGCATGTTCCTCCATCCTAATTTTTGGCAGCTTTTGCTTGGAAGGCATAAGCAAATACTATGGGAGACCAACTCCCCAATAATGGGAATAATGTTTGTAATATGCTGTACTGCATGGCTCTTGTAAGGGGCATTGCAAGTTCCTCCATCCTAATTTTTGGCAGCTTTTGCTTGGAAGGCATAAGCAAATACTATGGGAGACCCACTACCCAATAATGGGAATAATGTTTGTAATATGCAGTACTGCATGGCTCTTGTAAAGGGCATTGCAAGTTCCTCTGTCCTAATTTTTGACAGCTTTTGCTTGGAAGGCATAAGCAAAGACTATGGGAGACACACTCCCCAATAATGGGAATAATGTTTTTAAGATGCTGTACTGTATGGCTCTTTTAAGGGGCATTAAAACCATCTTGTTAAGCTACTGCGACCTCCAACACTTTTCCAGGGGGCATTAAAACTGTCTTGTTAAGCTACTGTGACTTCAACATCTCTTCCAAGGGGCAATCTAACCGTCTTGTTAAGCTACTGGGACCTCCACCACTTTTCCAAGAGGCATTAAAACCATCTTGTTAAGCTACTGGGACCTCCACATCACTTCTGAGAGGCATTAAAAGCTTCTTGTTAAACCACTCTGAACTCCACAGCTCTTCCAAGGGGCATTGAAATGTTGTTTTTAATTACGTCTAACCTCCACGACTCTTCCAACAGGCATTGCATTTCCTCCTAATTTTAGTCAGCTCTTGCTTTTCAATGCAAAGGTGAAAACTAAGGGAGACCCACTCCCCAATAATGGGTAGAAGGTTTTTAGTACGCTGTAATCCACGTCTGTTTCAAGGGGCATTGCAGTTCCTCATAATTTTTGGAAAGCCTTCCATTCACTGCTTAGGCCAACAGTGTACAGGAGACCCAGTTACTATAAATGGAAAAAACGGTTTAGTTAAGGCCCTCTGACCTCCATGTCATTTCCAAGGGGCATTGGAGTGCCTCAAAATTTTTGGTAGGCATTGCATTTACGCTATGCCCTATAACTGTGTAGCCGAACCGCTCCTTTTGTTACAGAAACATATCCTACAAGACATATGTGATTTACTGGCCTGATATTGATGTGAATGGTCCCTCATCCATCATTTATCACCTGAAGCTTTGTTTTAACGGGAGTCATAGAACTTGGATATTACCAGGAAAACATCCAGCAATCCTCAGAGGAGGTAGGATATGCGCCAAACGTTGACCACCTCAGGCTTAGCCGCAACTACATATATGCGCTTGCATTCCAAGAAAACAAAGCTGATGCTAACTTCTATCATAAACATCATGCTCCTCACCTTGGCACTCTTAACTCCCCTGATGGAGAAGCCAGGGCTCACCGTAGGAGTCTGGTTCTCTGGTGGGCTCATCCAATGCTGCCCTAAAGCAGGCCAGGCTAAGAAAAATGTGGGGGGGGGAGTTGACAGGAGAAATAGGGGCGACTGGGGACCGTTTATGGACACCCGGCTGCCCCCAGGCGGCTGGGAACCGTGTGTGGACACCTGGCCGCGGGGCATCTGGGGACCGAGTATGGACACCCGGCCGCCCCCTGGTGGCTGGGGACCGAGTGTGGACACCCGGCCGCGGGGCAGCTGGGGACCGAGTATGGACACCCGGTCACCCCCTGGCGACTGGTGACCGAGTGTGGACAACCTGCCGCCGGGCGGCTAAGGACTGAGTATGGATACTAGGCCGCCAACGCAGCCATGACGTGGTGGCCAGATTCCGCCTTCACATGCCTAAAAGGCCCAATTTAAAGTGCAAGCAAGCAGTATGGTATTGCAGCCTGGTGGTGGGTGGGTGGCAGGCTGCACACTTACGCTTGCATTCCAAGAAAACGAAGCAGATGCTAACTTCTATCATCATAATCATGCTTCTCACCTTGGCACTTTCAACTCCCCTGATGGAGAAGCCAGGGCCCACTGGAGGAGTCTGGTTCTCTGGTGTGCTCGTCCAATGCTGCCCTAAAGCAGGCCGGGCTAAGAAAAGTGTGTGGGGGGAAGTTGACAGGAGAAATTGGGGCGGCTGGTGACCGTTTATGGACACCCGGCTGCCCCCAGGCGGCTGGGGACTGTGTGTGGACACCTGGCCGCGGGGCAGCTGGGGACCGAGTATGGACACCCGGCCGCCTCCTGACGGCTGAGGACCGAGTGTGGACACCCGGCCGCCGGGCGGCTGGGGACTGAGTATGGATACCAGGCCGCCAACGCAGCCATGACGTGGTGGCCAGATTCTGCCTCCACATGCCTAAAAGGCCCAATTTCAAGTGCAATCAAGCAGTATGGTATTGCAGCCTGGGGGTGGGTGTGTGGTTGGCTGCATATTTGCGCTTGCATTGTAAGGAATGGGGGAGGTACAATTGAACACTGTCCTGGAACAAGAACTTGCACGGGGATAGTTGCAAGTCTGCATCTTCTGATGCGGCAAGGATGACTTCTGATGGGCACACTTTTAACCAGTGACCTGGGTGTCAGAGATGCTTCCAGGGGTCTTCCCCATGCTGTTCCCATGTCTTTTCAGCACTGTATGCATGTGTCACACAGCACATGGCCAGATAAGGTTGTAAAATGTTAAAATGACATTTCCCGGTGAATGCATTTGTCACGGTTGAAAGCAATGCAAAAGTGCAAAAACACATAAAAAATGCTACTTGTGAACATAGCCCAAGGTTTGGAGGAGTATTTTTTTTTTTTTTCGTTTATTTTACCTTATACACAAGTCTTTACCCTGGAAAGGAACTTCCTTAACATATTTCACAGGAAAGCAGTTTCAGTAAGGTTTGTGAACGTTTTATTGTGAGCCCTTAAAAGTGGCTTAATACCTCTGACCACGTTGTTGACAGCAGTGACATGGGGTTCAGAAATACTTCCTGGGGCGATCCTCATGCTGTCCCCATGTCATTTGAGCACTGTCACTATCGTTTTGGGCACTTGTAGGCTTTTAAAAGACTGCCGGGGGTGCCGCCGCAAAAATGCTCGAGTCTCCCATAGACTTACATTGGGCTCGTTGCTTTGGTCGAGCACCCGAGTATCACGGCGAGCTCGGCCAGAGCTCCGAGCAACCGAGCATTTTAGTGCTCGCTTAACACTAATAAACATCCTCAGAAGCAGAGGTGACTCTTGGTCTTCCATTCCTGGGGCGGTCCTCATGTGAGCCAGTTTCTTTGTAGGGCTTCAGGGTTTTTGCAACTGCACTTTGGGACACTTTCAAAGTTTGCCCAATTTTTCGGACTGACTGACATTCATTTCTTAAAGTAATGATGGCCACTCGTTTTTCCTTACTTAGCTGCTTTTTTCTTGCCATAATACAAATTCTAACAGTCTATTCAGTAGGACTATCAGCTGTGTATCCACCTGACTTCTGCACAACACAACTGATGGTCCCAACCCCATTTATAAGGCAAGAAATCCCACTTATTAAACCTGACAGGGCACGCCTGTGAAGTGAAAACCATTTCCGGTGACTACCTCTTGAAGCTCATCAAGAGAATGCCAAGAGTGTGCAAAGCAGTCATCAAAGCTAAAGGTGGTTACTTTGAAAAACTAAGAATATAAGACATATTTTCAGTTATTTCAGACTTTTTTGTTAAGTATATAATTCCACATGTTTTAATTCATAGTTTTGATGCCTTCGGTGTGAATGTACAATTTTCAAAGTCATGAAAATACAGAAAAATGAGAAGGTGTGTCCAAACTTTTGGTCTGTACTATATATATTTCACTGCATTTACTTCTTTACATCATACAATACAAAATATACTGCAGTGAATGACTGCTGTTCATATATATTTTACTGCATTTACTTCTTTGATTCACACAATACAGAATATACTGCAGTGAATGACAAATAATATATATATAAGTAGTATCATAACACCATTTATTCCATGGCGCTTTACATGTGAAAAAGGGGGTGTACATAGCAAAAACAATTACAATAATCTTGAACAAAAATGAGTCAGCAACTGGCACAGGAGGAGAGGGGACCCTGTCCACAAGGGCGCACAATCTACAAATATATATATAATTGTACTTCTATTTGTTGTTCAACATCAAACCTAATATGCTGGTCTTCTGTCATCTACTGACACTATTATAGTTTTCTGGAGAATAAATTGTGGGGTTATTCTTTTTCACCTCTTATTTAAGGGTAATTTCATCTTCCATTTGAATGTTCTTATCCATATTTCTCCTTCACTTGTATAATAATTATTGTTATCAATATTATTGATATGATCAAACTTCATTACTTATTTTCAGTCTTATACTCAATTTTTTCTTCTTTCCCTATCTGGAGGTTTGATGCATTTAATTCTGTCATATCCTCTGAGGAGTTTTTGAAGGAAACTTTTTTCAGTTGTCATATTATTAATTTGTTAGTCTAGCTATCTATCTATTTTTAGTGGAATTTTATAGGTTAGCATCCTATCAGTATTTTATTATTTTTTCTACCTTCCTTTTTCTCCACCCATAGGGATTCAACATTTTGCCTTACATACAGTATATTATCAAGCAGGAAAGGTTTTGTGGACAATTTTAACTATACATGCAAACCCCTTACCCTCTCTTATTTGTACGGTCATTCCTGAACAGACTACATCCCTGTAAACTACCAGCCCAGGCATAGGTGTCATCCAGCCACTCATTATTTTGTGATCACTGTCACCGAAATCAAACCCAACCCCAACAACTATTGGTTAAGAATAGGTCTAGACGTGCCACCCTATTGTTGGGTCCTGCATCAGTTGTGAAAGGTAATTATGTTATATTGTTATCAAAAACCTGTTTCCTTTGCAATGTCTGCAAGGTTCAATTCCCTAATTTACATCAGGGTATTTCAATTCCTCCATATCAATGGACTCACCAAGATTTTTGGCCTCATCTATTTGCTTTTTAGCGATATCTTCTGTTGCTTCCATTATAATAGGAGAATTTTTGACAAACCCCTATCAGCATTTTATCATTCGTTTTCCTTCAGCTTATCTCCAACCACAGGCACTCTACATTTTCATTTTCTTCACATTTATTATCACCCAGGATGGGTTTTACACACGATTTTACCTATAAGTAAAGCCCTCCCAAAACTATTTTGTATGGTTGTTTCTGAACAGACTATGACCCAGTAAATTAACAGCCGAGTCATAATGTAGCTGTAATCCAGCCATGTCACCCCCATGATATCATAATTTTCTTCCAACAATATTAATTCAAATTCATCAATCTTAGTGAGACTTTTAGCAATAGTATACATGTACTTTTTCTATTTTACTGTATCGCCATTCCTCCTCTCTATATTGACATTTCAAACTCCTCCCTAAGGCCGCCCCTAATGTCATTACTTTGGCCCATGTCTCTATCTACACTATCTTCCCCTCTATTTATTATTGACCTCACCAAGTTCCTAATTTAAACACTCCTCCAACGTTCTAGCCATTTTTACCCCCAGTCACAGCTGCATCTTCCACATTGAGGTGTAGTCTTTCTCTAGTGTTGAAACGTAGCCACCAGTGAAGTCAACTTACTTCTCCAAAAAGCCAAAACCCTCCTTCCTACATCAATTCATGAGCCACTGATTTACCTCCCTATTCTCCCACTGCCTGCCTGGCATTGCACACCATTTTAAAGACTTCCCACCTAGTTCTAACTTTCTCATTGGTGCTGATGTGCATTATAACCACTGCATCTTTAGCAGCCAATCACAGTAACCTATCAACCAGATCTACAATGTGTCAAACTGAAGCGCCAGGAAGACAACACACTGTTCGATGATCCTGGACTTTGTGACAGTGTTACCTGTCTGCTCCCATAATACTTAAATCCCTAAATGCCAGCACCTGTCATGCTAGGTAAGGGGAGGACCAAGTGTACATTGAAGGGAAAAGGTGGGAAGCCCAACAATTAGGGAAAAGGAGAGTAGAGACCCCTAGGCAGATCTTACAAACACCCTGACTCCCCTACCCTCCCTAAATAGGTTCTGCATCTATCGCTGAGCAGGATACCTAATCCCTTACTGACCCTAGAGTTAGGCCCTAGGTAGGGAGGGGAAGAGGTTAGCACTAGTCAGCCCCCACTGCAACTAAAGACCAACAAGGAAAACAAACAAGGGTATGCACTTAGCTTTGAGAATACACCAGAGAGAATACGACAAATATCCACCAAGAAACTCCAAGAAAAATCTAGCCAATTGCTAGACCTCTAGTCCAGATCAGAGGAAAATAGTTCTTTGACCGGCGACTCTCTGGAGACACTGAGGGTTTTTAAATTTCAAGCAAGGATGTGTCAATTAGCAGAAGAAGGTGGAGATCACTGCTGGGTCCTAGCGAGAGAAGGATACCACTACACTACAGAGAAGAAAGGATCAGGAAGGTGTCTGCAAGACCAAGTGCAGCGACCTTCTACAGCCGGATCCAGAACGACTGTCTGTCAAACATGATACACCCATGACAGCATCTGTGTGGCCTGCCCTTAACGCTTATTTCCCCTCTTACTGGAGCAGACTTTCCCCTGGCTTTCCCCTAGCAGAGGATGTGCCTAGCTAAGCAGTGCTACCCCGGTAGTAACACACCCCTCATCTGCCAATTTAGCAAACTTTTTGGGGTATATCATATCAGGACTAGGCTCCCGGACATTCTTAACTCTACCCCACATTCAAACTGTCACCCACATAGCTGCCTCATTGTCTTGCAGCTCCATGCTACCATCCTCTTCCACATAATTATATGCTTAATTGTAAAACACTGGGCCAGTGTAAGGCAGCTGCTGCAAAGGCAAATAAATAATGGGATGCATTAAAAGAAGCATAAATACTCATGAGGAGAACATAATTTTACCTCTATACAAGTCACTAGTGTGACCACACTTGGAATACTGTGTACAGTTCTGGTCTCCGGTGTATAAGAAAGACATAGCTGAACTAGAGCGGGTGCAGAGAAGAGCGACCAAGGTTATTAGAGGACTGGGGGGTCTGCAATACCAAGACAGGTTATTACACTTGGGGTTATTTAGTTTGGAAAAACAAAGGCTTATGGGTGATCTTATTACTATGTACAAATATATGAGGGGACAGTACAAAGACCTTTCTACTGATCTTTTTACTCTGAGGCCTGAGACAGGGACAATGGGGCATCTTCTACATCTGGAGGAAAGAAGGTTTAATCAAAATCACAGACGCGGATTCTTTACTGTAAGAGCAGTGAGACTATGGAACTCTCTGCCACATGATGTTGTAATGAGTGATTCACTACTAAAATTTAAGAAGGGCCTGGATGCCTTTCTTGAAAAGTATAATATTACAGGTTATATATACTAGATTCCTTGATAGGGTGTTGATCCAGGGAACTAGTCTGATTGTCGTATGGAGCATTAAGGAATCTTTTTCCCCAATGTGGAGCTTAGTGTTTGCCACATGTTTTTTTTTTGCCTTCCTCTGGATCAACATGTTAGGCTATGGGTTGAACTAGATGGACTTAGTCTTCCTTCAACCTTAAAAACTATGTTACTATGTTACTATGTACCCAAGTGAGTGTCTGCTCAGTGAGCAGCTAACTCCTTTACATATTGATAATGAATCTCAGTGCTGCAAGCTGCTCATTTAGATACTACACTTGGGCTTCCAATTGTACAACAGGCAGGCATCTAACATTGCAGTATGTACTCTCAAATGGCTGGTCAAGATACACAACATGCACAAGACACAAGATGCACAAGACAGGAATATAAAAAAGTATATATAAACAGTGAGTAAATACAATTTATGCCCTTCTAAATTCCCTGTATACAAAGTCAATGAATCTGAAGATACACTTTAAAAAATCACTCACAATCTTGTTCACTAGCTATTTCAGATGCTTTAAATATAGTTACTTTTCATTAGCTGCAATTGAGCCTGCAAGACACTGCAATGAGCGAGTAAGTCATTTACAGACAACTGTGGTGACAACCTATCTTCTAAGGAAAAAAGTTAAGTCCCATTAAACAGAGCAATTATTAAGAACAAATAATCCTAGGAATGCTCATTTCATAATTATCAACCTATCTAAATAGGCTGGCAATCACCCCATCTGTGAACAAAATGTTTAATCAATGAGTGACAACATTTTTGAGCAAGGTGAAAAGAGGACATGTGCTAGGCGGTTCAATCGATGTACATTTAATCAGCCTAAAGGTCGGTAAATGCACATAGTAAGGGTTTGTTAACACTTTGTTCCGTAAGATTTCCCTTCCTTATTAATGGTCAGAATAATGTAGTCGGCTGTGCTATTATTTCTAGAAAAGAGACTATAATGCTTTCCTGGAAGACCAATTTAATTCTTAAAAAAAAGAATCATGTGTGTTGTTGATCTTTTTCCCCAGTAATTATGTCACAAGACTGTGCTTAACCCCTTCCTGAAATTGGAAATAAATGTACATACACATTGAGTGCAAGTGTATGGAGCTGGCTCAGGACCTGAGCCAGCACCAGACCCTTCAGATGCTTGCTGTATCACACAGCTAGCATCCACAAATAACAGCAGTGATTAGAGCTGATCTCCAATTTCTGCTGTTAAGCCCTTTAATGCCGCTATCAATCTCTGACTGTGGCATTTAAGGTGCACAGTCCAAGAAGTATTGCACATTTTTCAGACACTGCACCTCCTTCAAGAATGCAAAAAAAAATGGTTAAGATATTAAATGTACCCCAAAATTATATCAATAAAATGCCATCTTCCCATGTAGAAAAAAACGACCTCAGTAAAAGATGACACAAACCAATTTTTTTTTTCACTATTTTTTTTTTCACCACTAAAATAAAAAATTAAAACTTTGCAAGTTTGGTATTACCGTAATTGTACTTATCTGAAGAACCATGTTTCCAATTAATTTTTTACTGCACAATGAATGCTGTATAACAAAACCACAAAAAGGATTTACCTTTTATTGCAATATCATTACACTTTACATTTTCCCCCTTTTCCAGTCCATTATATAGTAAAATTAAATATGTGATTTAAGACTATTACTCATCCCGCAACTATAATCCCTCCTATTACTATGTTGACTGTTCAAAGATAGACAGGACAAAACTAAATCTGCAAGTTGGCCACAGTGGGAAGGAGTTAAACATCAAATCCATTAAAAGTGGCATTTACTGATAACTCAGCTTGGGAATTCATGGAATGTACAATTGAGAAATTAAATAGCAGGATATTTAATACACTTAAATTGACAGTATATTTTTTACATGTGTATAAAATTTTAATTACTCAATGACTTGCTAAGCCAAAATAAATCTTTATATGTAATACAAAAATTCTGTGGTTTGTACGAGTACGTTTTATGATATTAAACACTCATAGTTTGTAAACATCACACATCTGTCAATTTAATAATTTTGTAATTCTATTGTAATTAAAACTGTCCAAACATTTTGCTGATAATTGCCTGATTATGTTTTTCTATGTACAAGAATGTAAAAGCTTGAGTTTTACTATAATGTAACTAGTAATTTACATTTACGAAATGAATGAATATGATTAAAATTACATAGTTACATAGTTTATATGGCCGAAAAAAAACAAGCGTCCATCCAGTTCAGCCTATTTCTTGTGCACTGCAGCTATTCCGCAGCGTTGATCCAGGGGAAGGCAAAAAAAAAAACATGCGGTATAGGCCAATTTGCATCACTGAGGAAAAATTCACTTCCCGACTCCAATCTGGCAGTCAGATTAAGTCCCTGGATTAATTAACTATCACTAAGCATAAGATGTAATTTTATTGTTCTCAAGAAAGGCGTCCAGGCCTCTCTTGGACTCATTAAGTGAGTTGGACATCATGACTTCCTCTCCCAGAGAGTTCCAGAGTCTCACGGCTCTGATCGTAAAGAATCCCCTTCTATGCTGGTGCAGGAACCTCCTTTCCTCCAGATGCATAGTGTGCCCCCTCATCTTTGCCACCATCCTTGGTATAAACAGGTCATGGGAGAGATCTCTGTACTGCCCCCTGATGTATTTATACATGTTTATGAGGTCTCCCCTAAGCCTTCTCTTTTCCAACGTAAGTAGGCCTAATTTTGACAACCTCTCTGGGTATTCTAGTCCCTCCATTCCCTTTATTACCTTAGTCGCCCTCCTTTGTACCCTCTCTAGCTCCAATATGTCTTTCCTGAGCACCGGAGCCCAGAATTGTGCACAATATTCTACATGCGGCCTTACCAGCGCTTTATACAGAGGAAGAACAATGTTCTCATCATATGCCCCTATTCCTCTTCTGATGCATGCCATGACTCTATTTGCCTTCGCAGCTGCTGCCTGACACTGGGCACTCCAATTTAATTTGCTGTTAACCAAGACGCCCAGGTCCTTCTCCATGTCAGATTTCCCCAACGGTTTCCCATTTAATATGTATGGGTGACTGCTGTTTTTCTTTCCCATGTGCATGACCTTACATTTATCGGCAGTGAACCCCATTTGCCATTTTTTGGCCCAACTCCCCAATTTATCTAAATCCTCCTGTAGCTGTTCCCTATCCTCATCTGTATTAACTACTTTACAAAGTTTAGTATCATCTGCAAATATTGCTATTTTACTATGCAACCCTTCCACTAGATCATTAATAAATATATTAAATAATATAGGGCCCAAGACAGACCCTTGAGGCACCCCGCTAGTAACCCTGACACACCCTGAACTTACTCCATTGATAACCACCCTCTGCTTTCTATCACTCAGCCAGCTATTTACCCACTTGCACACATTATCCCCCAGACCAAGCATTCTCATTTTATATACCAACCTTTTGTGTGGCACGGTATCAAACTCTTTGGAGAAGTCAAGGTATACAACATCCACTGATTCTCCCCGGTCCAGCTGTGAGCTCACCTCCTCGTAGAAGGCGATCAGGTTTGTTTGGCAGGAGTGATCCCTCATGAATCCATGTTGATATGGAGTTAGACAGTTATTATCATTAAGATATTCTTCAATAGCATCTCTAAGAAATCCTTCAAACAATTTACCCACAACAGACGTTAAGCTTACTGGTCTATAGTTCCCAGGGTCACTTTTAGACCCCTTTTTGAATATTGGTACCATATTTCCTTGGCGCCAGTCTAGTGGGACAGTCCCTGTCCATAAAGAGTGCTTGAATATAAGATACAGCGGTCTGTCTATCACATTACTTAATTCTTTTAGTACCCGGGGGTGTATGCCATCTGGGCCTGGTGACTTGTCTATGTTGATATTATTTAGGTGTTTCTGAACTTCCTCCTGGGTTAGGTGGGTGATATTTAGCGGAGGGTTTACTTTATCACTCTGCATTTCCTCCGATAAATTGTTTTCTTTTGTGAAAACAGTGGAGAAGAAGCTGTTTTCACAAAAGAAAATTGAGCTTTCACATCCCTTTTTATTTGTTGTGGGAAAATATTCTTTACAGTGAGTGTTCTTTCCAATATTCCATGCACTGGTATTTATAGTAAATGTAATAAATGGCTAATAGAGATGAGCTGATCTTTTGAAATTTGAATTTGTAAACTTTGCCGAATCTCCCCATAAATTCAATTAGCAGTAAATAAATTCAAGCAAATCTCAATGATGGAAAGCTTGTAATTGCTTTTAAAATACACATAGGTGAGGGGGGAGAGAATGAGGACCCCACTGACCATAAGAGCTTGCACTCTACAGGAGAAAGAGAGGACCCCGCCAACCATAAGAAATTACTCTCTATAGGAGAGAGAGACTTACCCAGTAACTCTGGAGATGGAAAACAACTCAACTGAACAAACTGTGCTCCACTGTGAATCGCTGATCTGTGATGGCCAAGGTACTGACCACCACTGTACAAGGTGTGATAATCCCTAAGATATCATAGCTGCAGGGCATTATGGGGAGGCCCATGAGGCAACACAAAATAACGTTAGCCTGCTCTCTGATGCTTCAGCGGGGTGGGAAATGGTGTCGAGCAATTTTATTTGTTTACAAACCGAGAATCGAATCTTAAAATGTTATAATCTGCATGAAACTGCAAATTTCAGAAAATTCAACTGGAACTTGATCTCTCTCAGATGAATGCACTCATCTCTAATGGCTAATAATATTTATTTAATGCAGACGTGTCATGTTATACATGCTGCCCTATCTGATGAGTGCATATTATAGAAAAAGGGATATTTGGCAAGAGGGTGTATTTTCACATATGCTCTACATATCATACACAGCAAGTTCTAAGTCACAGGGCCCAATTCATTAAAGCTTTCACAACAGAATTCTGGTGTAAAGTTTTGAAAAGTCCCAAAATTGAGGTACTACTTTGAGTTGCATTTGAATTTTAAGATTTTTGGCATCTTCATGACAGTTTCTCCCAGCTTGGCTGAAATGGGTGGGACAAATTCATGATGAACGTCTTGATTAATTGAATCCAGAGACTTTTCTTCACCAATCTGACAGTGAATGATAGACAACTCTGTACACATACTAAGACTACCCTTATACATTAAACCAATGACTATGGATGATTTAAAATGAATGTACTGTCTACATGTTTTTACTTATTAAAAAAAATGTTTTTCTAGTCTGCTTTTATTTTTTCAATTGGTATAAATCATTTTTTAGGAGTCCGTCCAGTGGCCAGGTCAGTAATCTGTAAGAAAGCGGACCACTACTGCAGAAAAAATACTTCAGTGCCATTCACCAATAAACAAATATGTATGTAAAGAGAGGAAGAATGGTGTATACAGTGAGTACGGAAAGTATTCAGACCCCTTTAAATTTTTACTTCTTTGTTTCATTGCAGCCATTTGGTAAATTCTAAAAAGTTTATTTTTTTTTCATTAAAGTATACTCTGCACCCCATCTTGACTAAAAAATACAGAAATGTAGAAATTTTTGCTAAGGTATTAAAAAGAAAAACTGAAATATCACATGGTCATAAGTATTCAGACCCTTTGCTCAGACACTCATACTTAAGTCACATGCTGTTCATTTCCTTGTGATCCTCCTTGAGATGGTTCTACTCCTACATTCAAGTCCAGCTGTGTTTAATTAAACTGATAGGACTTGATTTGGAAAGGCACACACCTGTCTATATAAAGCCTCACAGCTCACAGTGCATGTCAGACCAAATGAGAATCATGAGCTCAAATGAACTGCCCAAGGAGCTCAGAGACAGAATTGTGGCAAGGCACAGATCTGGCCAAGGTTACAAAAGAATTTCTGCATTACTCAAGGTTCCTAAAAGAACAGTGACCTCCATAATCCTTAAATGGAAGAAGTTTGGGACCACCAGAAGTCTTCCAAGACCTGGCCGTCCAGCCAAACTGAGCAATCGTGGGAGAAAAGCCTTGGTGAGAGAGGTAAAGAAGAACCCCAAGATCACTGTGGCTGAGCTCCAGAGATGCAGTATGGAGATGGGAGAAAGTTCCACAAAGTCAACTACCACTGCAGCCCTCCACCAGTCAGGGGTTTAAATAGAGTGGCCAGACAGAAGCCTCTCCTCAGTGCAAGACATATGAAAGCCCACATAGAGTTTGTTCAAAAACACTTGAAGGACTCCCAGACTATGAGAAATAAGATTCTCTGGTCTGATGAGACGAAGATAGAACTTTTTGGTGATAATTCTAAGCGGCATGTGTGGAGAAAAACAGGCACTGCTCATCACCTGCCCAATACAATTCCAAGAGTGAAACATGGTGGTGGCAGCATCATGCTATGGGGGTGTTTTTCAGCTGCAGGGACAGGACGACTGGTTGCAATTGAAGGAAACATGAATGCGGCCATGTACAGATATATCCTGGATGAAAACCTCTTCCAGAGTGCTCTGGACCTCAGACTTGGCCGAAGGTTCACCTTCCAACAAGACAATGACCCTAAGCACAAAGCTAAAATAACAAAGGAGTGGCTTCAGAACAACTTTGTGACCATTCTTGACAGGCTCAGCCGGAGCCCTCACCTAAACCCAATTGAGGATCTCTGGAGAGACCTGAAAATGGCTGTCCACCAACGTTCACCATCCAACCTGACGGAACTGGAGAGGATCTGCAAGGAAGAATGGCAGTGAATAATCTAAAAACATCTAAAAACAAGTAAAAACAAAAAGTAGGAAAATTACTTTTTGTATAAGATACACAACAGTCTCCAAAACAAATTAGAAAAGGAGACGGAAACAATCTCCCTGTTATGCAAAGATATAGCACCAAGACATACTGTATATGAACTAAGGTTGCTAGAGATAATAAAAAATGCGATCTATATGTATATATAAAGTGCAAAACAAGAAAATTAACAACCATGCATGAAGATGGAAAAATACAATGACAGGATAAACCTACTGAGATATGAATAAATAAATATATAAACATTATATGAGTGAATAAAGACAAGAATATCACACAATAAGATCAAGTAATAACAGTGTGTGAACTAATAAGAATGGAAATACCGCACAATAGTATCTATAATATAACCGGAGATGCGTCCCTCTGTCTGAAGCCTCTATAGACTGCGCATGCGCGACGTGCAGTCTGGCTCCAGAAAGAAGAACGCATGGAGCCATTACAGGTAAGAAGAGTGTGTATGGCGCCCGAGATTGCGGTATGCGTAGGCACTGAATGCATACCGCGATCTCCGGCGCCATAATTACATACTTACCTGCCCGGTAGGGGCGTTGCTGCAGCGCCTCTCTTCTCGCTGAAGATTGGGGCAGGAGTGAGGCATCAGAATCGGGGAATGCACATAGCGCTTTCCGACGCCATTTTACTGAAGCCACATTTGCAGTCTGTCTTCAGTAAAATGGCACCGGACAGCACGGTATGGGCACGCACGTACTCCAGCGCCACACTCCTCCCCTTGCCTCCAGCAGAAAGGGACACAGCGCTGAAGCACAGGGAAGAAAGGTGAGTATAAGTGTTTTTTTTTTGTATGTGTGTGCAGCGTGATAGCGATGAGGGGTACCATACATACCAGGATTGGGGGTGCGAGGGGACCATGTATACCAAGATTGGGGGAAGAGGGGACCATGCATACCAGGATTGGGGCATGAGAGAGCAATGCATACCAGGACTGGGGGATGAGGGGACCATGCATACTAGGATTGGGGGGTGAGGAGGGCACCATGCATACCAGGATTGGGGGGTGACGGGACCATGCAAATCAGGATTGGGGGGTGAGGGGTGCCATACATAACAGGGTTGGCGGGTGAGGGGACCATGCATACCAGGATTGTGGGATGAGCGGACCATGCATACTAGGATTGGGTGTGGGGGTGCCATACATACCAGGATTGGGGGGGTGGGGGGCCCATGCATACCAGGATTGGGGGGTGAGGGGTGCCATACATACCAGGATTGGGGATGAGGGGTGCCATGCATACCGGGATTGGGGGTTGAGGGGGTACCATACATACCAGGATAGGGATGAGGGGGTACCATGCATACCCAGATTAGGGGGTGAGGGGACCATGCATACCAGGATTGGGGGGTGAGGGGACCATGCATACCAGGATTGATGGGTGAGGGGGCCATGCATACCAGGATTGGCAGGTGAGGGGATCATGCATACCAGAATTGAGGGGTGAGGGGACCATGCATACAAGCATTGGGGATGAGAGGTACCATACATACAAGGATTGGGGGGTGAGGGGTGCCATACATACCAGCATTTGGGATGAGGGGTACCATGCATACCAGTATTGGGGGTTGAGAGGGTACCATACATACCAGGATAGGGATGAGGGGGTACCATGCATACTAGGATTGGGGGGTGAGGGGACCATGCATACCAGGATACGGATAAAGGGGTACCATGCATATCAGGATTGGGGAGTGAAGGGTGCTATGCATACCAGGATTGGGGGATGAGAGAGCAATGCATACCAGGACTGGGGGATGAGGGGACCATGCATACTAGGATTGGGGGGTGAGGAGAGCACCATGCATACCAGGATTGGGGGGTGAGGGGATCATGCAAATCAGGATTGTGGGGTGAGGGGTGCCATACATAACAGGGTTGGCGGGTGAGGGGACCATGCATACCAGGATTGTGGGATGAGCGGACCATGCATACTAGGATTGGGTGTGGGGGGTGCCATACATACCAGGATTGGGGGGGTGGGGGGCCCATGCATACCAGGATTGGGGGGTGAGGGGTGCCATACATACCAGGATTGGGGATGAGGGGTGCCATGCATACCGGGATTGGGGGTTGAGGGGGTACCATACATACCAGGATAGGGATGAGGGGGTACCATGCATACCCAGATTAGGGGGTGAGGGGACCATGCATACCAGGATTGCGGGGTGAGGGGACCATGCATACCAGGATTGATGGGTGAGGGGGCCATGCATACCAGGATTGGCAGGTGAGGGGATCATGCATACCAGAATTGAGGGGTGAGGGGACCATGCATACAAGCATTGGGGATGAGAGGTACCATACATACAAGGATTGGGGGGTGAGGGGTGCCATACATACCAGCATTTGGGATGAGGGGTACCATGCATCACAGTATTGGGGGTTGAGAGGGTACCATACATACCAGGATAGGGATGAGGGGGTACCATGCATACTAGGATTGGGGGGTGAGGGGACCATGCATACCAGGATACGGATAAAGGGGTACCATGCATATCAGGATTGGGGAGTGAAGGGTGCTATGCATACCAGGATTGGGGGTGAGGGGTGCCATGCATACCAGGATTGATTTTGAGGGGTGCTATGCATACCAGGATAGGGATGAGGGGTGCCATGCATACCAGGATAGGATGGGGGCAGCACATAACAGAATGGGGAAACAGGATTGGGCAGCAAAAATACCAGTATGGGGCAGCACAAATACCAGGATGGGGGCAGCACAAATACCAGGATGGGGGCACATGATGGGGGCAGCACATACCAGCATGGGAGACCATATACCAATAAAAATGCTTGCCACCCGGGCATAGAACAGGTGGTTCAATAGCTAGTCAAGTTATAAGCGGACAAATAACCCACCATTATATATATATAAAATTAAATCTAGCATTGGTACTTTAGCCCTGAGGAAGTCATATTTTGTGGTTTAAACTGTGGGGTCACTGACTCTCTCCCTTTTCCATTATCTACATGGGTTGCATATCTGGTGGGTTATTCCTTCACTTACAACTTGATCCTTTTGTGCAGTATTTCTATTCATATTCATTCACACATTGTTATTACTTGATCTTATTGTGTGATTTTCTTCTCTTTATTCCCTCTTATAATGTGTAAATATTTATTTATTCATATGTCAGCAGGTTTATCCTGTCATTGCATTTTTTCATCTTCATGCATGGTTGTTAATTATTCTTGTTTTGCACTTTATATATACATGTAGACCACAGTTTTTATTATCTCTAGCAACCTTTGTTCAGATATGTCTTGGTGCTATATCTTTGCATAACAGGGAGATTGCTTCTGTCTCCTTTCTATTTTTTTTGGAGATTGTTGTGTACCTTTTACAAAAACTAATTCCCCTAGTTTTTTTTACAGTACTTTTTAGATTATTCAGTGAGTTTTTGTATATACCAATACCAGGTGTCATATGCCCCCCGAGCCCATGGACTGCAGCCTAAGCAGACGGGTCTACTATTATGTGTATCCCGCCTGAAGTGTGGACAGTCAACCCGGCGAGGGGCCGCAGGCATGTGCCATGTCCGTTAATGGGGTGATGGTGCTTGGACTGTTGGATTCAGGGAGTCTAGTAAACCTAATCAGTGCCAACCTTCCCCACTAGCTGATCTCTGCCAAGACTGTGGGCGTTCGCTGCATACATGTATTCTACAATAATTTTTGCAATATTGCAAGTATTGCCTTACATACACCATTCTTCCTCTCTTTACATACAAGTCAGTAATCTGTGATCATTGGATGGAAGACCTGAGAACTGCCTATTACCTCCTGGCATCTTATGGCTCATCTTATGATTAGCTAGCATTAGTGATGAGCGAGCATGTGCTCGGTGCTCGCCTGAGCATTTCACTGCTCGACATGCTCGGCGCTCGCCGAGTATTTCCGTGGTTTCTTGCCGTGAGCTCGGGTCTCCTCCCTGCATGTTTGGCGCTCTTTAGAGAGCCAATGAACATGCAGGGATTGCCTGCCACTCACTGTAATGCCGTAGCCATGTTGGTTGTGGCATTACAGTGATTGGCTGGCCGCACAACGTCATCAGGGCTATATCAGATCGGGAGCCGCCATGCTCGTCACAGTCACTCTGGAATCAGACAGTGTAGGGAGAGCTGCTGCTGAGCTAGGGAGAGATTTGCTTGTTTCTAGTAAGTGTATGTATACAGACTATATTAGAGACACATATCCATCTCAACAAACAGTCCTTCTGAGGACTAATCCATCGGTAGAGATATCAGGCAGGCAGTGTATATAGGCAGGCAGGTAGTGTATATAGGCAGGCAGGGTATATAGCAGACTGCAGTGCACACAGCACAAGAGGCTCCATTCCAGTTCTGCCTTCTGCTGCTGTTAGATATTTCTACACAAAGTCCCTGATCTCAGGGGCCAGGAATAATTTTTTTTGGATCTTCATCCTCATCATTTGCTTAAAAAGCAATCCAGAGAACACCATTTTTCTGCGCCATTTGCTTGTTGGCACTGTAGAATGCAGCCAAGTCCTTTCCATATTACAGCGCTAAAAATCCAGCTACTTAAAACTGTGTTTTCTCCGTCACATGGATCACATATACGTTTTCAGAAAATATTACCATTTCTGGCCTCCATAAATTTTTTTTTTCAGTGTGTCAGCAAAGTTTTTGACACCGGTTTGCTGTTCAAAATAGTTACCTACAGGCCAGGTATTTAAAACTGTGTTTTCTCCGTCACACGGATCACATATACATTTTCAGAAAATACTGCCATTTCTGGCCTCCAATAAATTTTTTTTTCAGTGTGTCAGTGAAGCAATTGGCACCAGATTGCTGTTCAAAATAGTTAGCTACAGGCCAGGTATTTAAAACTGTGTTTTCTGCGTAACACAGATCACATATATTGTAGGAGGCATGGTGGAGCAGTGGTTAGCACTGCAGCTTGCAGCACTGGGTTCCTGGGTTCAAATGCCACCAAGGACAACATCTGCAAGGAGTTTGTATGTTCTCCCCATGTTTGCGTGGGTTTCCACCAGGTTCTCCTGTTTCTTCCCACACTCCAAAGACATACTAATAGCAAATCTAGATTGTGACCCCCGATGGGGACAGCAACAATAATGTATGTAAAGCGCTGTGGAATATGTTAGCGCTATATAAAAAATAAAGATTATTATAAAAAAAATAAAGATTATTACATATACATTTTCAGAAAATACTGCCATTTCTGGCCTCTATTAAAAAAAATTTCAGTGTGAAGCAATTGACACTAGATTGCTGTTCAAAATAATTACCTACAGGCCAGGTATTTAAAACTGTGTTTTCTCCATCACACGGATCACATATACGTTTTCAGAAAATACTGCCATTTCTGGCCTCCATTAAAAAAAAATTTTTTCAGTGTGTCAGTGAAGCAATTGGCACCAGATTGCTGTTCAAAATAGTTAGCTACAGGCCAGGTATTTAAAACTATGTTTTCTCCGTCACACAAATCACATATATGTTTTCAGAAAATACAGCCATTTCTGGCCTCCATTAAATTTTTTTTAAGTGTGTCAGCAAAATTTTTGACACTGGTTTGCTGTTCAAAATAGTTACCTACAGGCCAGGTATTTAAAACTGTGTTTTCTGTGTAACACGGATCACATATACATTTTCAGAAAATATTGCCATTTATGGCCTGTTTTAAAAATTTGTTTCAGTGAAGCAATTGACACTAGATTGCTGTTCTAAATAGTTACCTACAGGCCAAGTATTTAAAACTGTGTTTTCTGCGTCACACGGATAACATATACGTTTTCAGAAAATACTGCCATTTATGGCCTGTTTTAAAAATTTGTTTCAGTGAAGCAATTGACACTAGATTGCTGTTCTAAATAGTTACCTACAGGCCAGGTATTTAAAACTGTGTTTTCTGCGTCACACGGATCACATATATGTTTTCAGAAAATACTGCCATTTTGGATCTTCATTAAAAATTTGTTGCAGTGTGTCACTGAAGCAATTGACACCAGATTGCTGTTCAAAATAGTTACCTACAGGCCAGGTATTTAAAAGTGTGTTTTCTGCGTCACACGGATCACATATATGTTTTCAGAAAATACTGCCATTTTGGATCTTCATTAAAAATTTGTTGCAGTGTGTCACTGAAGCAATTGACACCAGATTGCTGTTCAAAATAGTTAACTACAGGCCAGGTATTTAAAACAGAGTTTTCTCCGTCACACGGATCACATATACGTTTTCAGAAAATACTACCATTTCTGGCCTGTATTAAAAATTTGTTTCAGTGAAGCAATTGACACCAGATTGCTGTTCAAACTAGTTACCTACAGGCCAGGTATTTAAAACTGTGTTTTCTCCATAACAAGGATCACATATACGTTTTCAGAAAATACTGCCATTAATGACCTCCATTAAAAATTAGTTTCAGTGTGTCAGTGAAGCAATAGACACCAGTTTGCTGTTCAAAATAGTTACCTACAGGTTAGGTATTTAAAACTGTGGTTTGTTCGTCACACGGATCACATATAAGTTCGTTCCAAATTCAGTCATTTGTTTTGAGCGTGGAAGATATTGTCCTCCATTTAAAATGGGCAAGGCATGTGGCAAGAGACGGGGAACAGGACGTGATGGTGATGATGGTGCATGCAGAGGCCGTGGGCAAGCTGAAATTGTGCCACAACAAACACCCACATCTTTTCGCTCTTCCTTCCTGTCCCAATTAATAGGGGACCGCACAACACCACTATTGAACACAGAGCAGTGTCAAAAGTTTATTGGTTGGATAGCAGTTAATGCTTCCAGTCACTTAGCCACCATCACCTTATCTTCCACACGGTCAAGTCTCAGTAGCTGTGAGTCTGGACCGCATATTCCTCACCCTGAACCTCCTTTCTCCCACCATGCCGAGTGCCCAGAGACAACTGATCCCACAATTGGACACTCCGAAGAGCTGTACACTTTCTCATTTACAGATTCGGGCCACTCGCCCAAATATTTGAGCAGCCACAGTCACACGAAGGCGACGGTGGGAAGGTGTCACAAGAGGTGGACGATGATGAGACACAATTGCCAGAAAGTCAGGAGGAGGACCAGAGTGCGGAAGTCGAAGACGAGGAGGTGAAAGATATAGTAACTAACCCAACCTGGCAGGAGGACATGCAGAGCGAGGACAGCAGCACACATGGGGAGGGAGGCAGAGCATCCCAACAGGCAGGAAGAAGCAGTGTGGTGGCCGCAAAAAGAAGGCAGGCAACCGTTCCCCATAACACCAACATGAAGGAAGTTGACAGTACAAATGTTAGGTCTTCCCGAGACTGGTTGATTTTTAAAGAGTCTACCGATAACCCCAAAAACGCCATTTGCACCACCTGCCAGGCCAGCATCAGCAGGGGTGGCAAAACGACCAGCCTGACCACCACCAGCATGATCAGGCACATGGCAGCAAAGCACCCGACTTTGTGGGCTGAACCCCAGGGTCCAGGAACAGTGTCTACGGGTGGCAAAATTGCTTCTTCCGCTGTTGCGCATGCAAGCCAATCCCCTGTCCATGGTGCATGCGAAGATGCCTCCTGCCCTTCACCTGTCATTGCACACTCTCAAATAGCAGCATCAGAAAGCATGTCCTCGCCCTTGTCCAGCGCAGCGTTCAGTTGTCCATACCCCAGTCCTTGCAACGCAAGCGTAAATACGCAGCCAATGCCCCACAGTCCACAGTACTAAACTCCCACATTTCACGACTGCTTGCGCTCAAAATGTTGCCTTTTAGGCTCGTGGAGACGGAAGCATTCTGCAACCTGATGGCGGCGGCCGTCCCTCGGTACTCGATCTCCAGCCGCCACTATTTCTCCCGGGGTGCCGTCCCCGCATTACACAAGCACGTGTCCCAAAACATTAGCCGTGCCCTCAACAACGCAGTTACCGGGAAAGTCCACCTAACCACGGACACGTGGACCAGTGCTTGTGGGCATTGTTGGTACATCTCGCTGACAGCACACTGGGTTAACATAGCGGAAGCCGTGACCCAGTCGGATCTTGGGACGGAACACATCCTCCCGACGCCGAGGATTGAGGGCCCTAGGTCATTAAGGGTTGACCCCACAGTCTACAGCTCCTGCACCTCATCCTCCTCAGCCTCCTCCTCCTCTTCTGCCTCCATCTACGAAATTACCACATCAGTCTCAAGGTGGAAGCACTGCAGCACTGCCTCTGCCAAGCGGCAACAGGCTGTGCTGAAGCTAATATGCTTAGGTGAAAAAACGCGCAATGCTGAAGAGTTGTGGAAAGCTCTGAAAGAGCAGGCAGATCTGTGGCTCACACCACTGAACCTACAGCCAGGCATAGGTGTGTGTGACAAAGGCCGGAACCAGGTGGCGGCTCTGAGGCGAGGCGAGCTCACACACGTACCATTCCTGGCCCATGTGCTTAACCTCGTGGTTCAGCGGTTTCTCAAATCCTACCCGGAGCTGCTGGATGTGCTTGTTAAAGTACGCCACCTCTGTGCCCATTTTAGAAAGTCACCTACAGATTCCGCCGCCCTTGCAGTTTTTCAGCAGCGTTTGCAGCTTCCGGCTCACAGACTGATATGTGATGTCCCCATGCGTTGGAACTCTACACTGCAGATGTTGGGAAGGATTTGCGAGCAGAAGAAGAGAGTTGTTGAGTACCAGCATCAACAAGGCCGTCGGTGGTCAGTTCAGACTCCACACATAAGACCTCAGGAGTAGTGTTGAGCCACCCCCGTAGTGTTCGAGTTCGGTTCGGTTCGTCGAACACCCTTGTGTTCGCCGAACTGTTCATCGAACTGTTCGTCAAACACCTTCGAACACCGTTAAAACCAATGGCAGGCAAACAAAAACACATAGAAACACATAGAAAACACCTTCAAATGTGTCCAAAAGCTGACAAACTGCTCAGAAGACATACCTAACACATGGAAAAGTGACAAGTACATATAGTCATGCGAAAAGAAAAGAGGTGGAGGAGTAAAAGGAGGGGGAGACACAGATACAGGCATGTCATGCCCTTCTAAGATCCAAAAAGTGAGAAGCCGACACGGCCAGTCGGTTCCTGCCCGTGCCACCTCCGTGTCGCCGGGTTTGTGCCAGAGGCGCGGTGGACCCTGACGGCCAGCCCCCCTCTCCCAATACTGGTGCCTGTCCGCTGGTGGGTCGAGCCCCCCCACGGTGGGGGAGGAGTAACATCTGCAGAAGAAAGACCATCTTACAGCCAAACTAACATGTCGACTTCTTTTCGTGGACAATGTGATACGATCCCTTTGTTACGGACACGCCCATCGCTACAAATTCCAGATGAGGCACAAAAACAGCAGGTGCTTCAGCGGATATCAAGTGCTCCTTCAAGTGGGCTCTCCTCCACCTCAATTTCAACATCACAAATACTCCAGTCCTCAGAGGTGTCACCCCAATCGCACTTGCTTCCTCACAGCTCCCAAGTCTCCAGCTGCCCGTCTGAGTATGGGGTAACACAGATGGTTGAGTCTGCAGAGCTGTTTACTCATACTATAACCTGGGAAACGGAGGTCTGCTCCAGAGCTTCTGTTAATCCAGATGAGGAAATGATCTGCACTGATGCCCAGAATCTTTATAAGTCGGATCCAGGACCAGATGAAGAAGGTTCTGAACATAATGTAGACCCTCGTTCCCAAACTGTAACTCCTGTTGGTGGAGACAATGATGAAGACGATGATGAGACTCAAATACCTGATTGGAGTGACAACTTGACTTTTCGGTCAGGACAGGAAGAGGTTGGCTTTGAGGACGACGGGTGTGTTAACACACAGGGTGATGATGACAAGGTTGGAGATCCCACTTACTGTCAACCCACAGTCAGCCAGTCGATGAGGTCACCCGGGCCTTTGCCTGGCCTTGGGGATGTCACGGTGGTTGGCTCCCTGGCCCCTACCCTGGGGTCACTCTTTAAAAGGGTGGATAATTGTTAATTTTATAAGAGTTCGTGACGCCACCTGTGAGAAGCACCAGCGCTGCAGCAGTCCAATGAGGCCCGTGATAAGGCAGCTCGATGGTATAGCTCCCCACAGGTGGAGCTAGGTCTCAGGGCAGCATATGCAGGGGGAATGCAGGACAGGCGAGTCCCAGCTGGGTCAGAGCAAGAACGGGAACGGACACGGTAGTCACTTCAGTACCTTTTACTGGAGGAAATTCAGGCACATCCCGGAGCACTGTAGGGTGAAGGGTGCATATCAGGATCCTCCCCAATGAGCGGGTGTAGGGCCTCCTGTTTCTTGCCTCTGCGTAGTAAGTTTCTGACCTGCCTGGAGCTAGGCCTAACTTTGTCTCTGTCCTGCGCTGGCTGACCTTGTGGTAGGGCCTTCTCTTGGAGTTCACGCTCCCAGTATGCGGGGCCTAAGCGTCTTCTGGCTGTGTTACGTATCAGCACCTTAGCGATCCTGGGACTTGTAGTTCTCCAGGGATTCCGGTTATGCCTTACTGGGTCATAGAGATCCCGGTAAGCTCGGATCCGGTGTCCGGTGAATGCTTCGGGGTGAGCTGGTTAAGCTCCTCTGCCCCTTATGTACTAACTCGCCACTCGCGTTCGGCCTACTCGGGCCCTCACAAGGCTATACACACTAACGGCAGCTTGCCGCGCTTCACCGATCTTATGGCGCCGGCACACCTTAAGCTCTATCTGGGCTCCCTGAATCTAGCTAGCAGGAGCCTCGTGCTCCACTGCTGAACTATTAACTGAGTTCTCTAGACTAGACTGAGCTCCACTGCAGACTGACCTCTCTTAGGCTTCTCTATTGCAGGAACTCTTCAGACGAACTGAACTGCCTAGCTCCACCTTCCCTATTTATATCCCTAACGGGCTCCCTCTGCTGGTCTGAGGTGAAAGGTGGAGATGTGTGATTGTTTATGGGGGCCTCTTGTGGAGGATTCCATCAATACACTCTTCTAGGATCTGTGATACCAAGCGCAGCGGGGCATCACAGATGCTATTGACGATGAGGTTAGGTTGCGCCTTCCTCAACAGAGACGGAATACTGGAAGCACGTCAACAACTGCATCCTCAACCACAACTCTGCCTCTGACCACAAGTCGTAGTGGCTCTTCAGGTCGCATGGGCTCTAAGCCTTGCATAGCCTGGGCATTTATTCAGATCGATAAGGATGACCCAACTCGTGTTATCTGTAACATTTGTCACCAAAAGCTAAGTAGAGGCCAAAAAATACATAGTTTGAGTACTTCATGCATGCACCGTCACATGGATATGAATCATAAGTTGCAGTGGGAAGCTCACTGTGCTACAATGCGGCGTAGCAGGCTGGGCCAACCACCGTCTGCCCCATCTTGTGCATCCGCGGCCTCTTCATCCTCTGTGACTGGGGGGACAGCTGTCACACATGTTTTTGGACGCAGACCTGCCACCTCTTTACCTGCAACAGCCAGTGTGATTGGCAGGTCGTCAGTTCATTGGGAAGTGGAAACACCTGCTGGTGTTGAGCGCTCTCTGACATCGAGAGCACCACCTTTGGATCAAGGCAGCCTAACTTGTCCGCCTGCATCTTCCTCACAGACCGACAGTTTGCCGGGGACACCCTACTCAACCCCGTCAAAGCACAACAGCCAGCCCTCGGTCCCTCATATGTGGAAAAGTAAAAGACCATTTCCTCCTAGCCATGAGAAAGCTAAGAGGTTGAATTTCACCATCTGCAAGCTGTTGGCTACAGAAATGCTGCCTTTCCGCCTGGAGGACACAGTGGATTTTCGAGACCTTATGTCCGTCGCAGTGCCCCAGTACCAGATGCCCTGTCGGCACTACTTCTCAAAGAAAGGTGTGCCTGCACTCCACCAGCATGTCGCACAAAACATCACCGCTTCTTTGACAAACTCTGTGTGTGATAGGGTGCATTTCACCACAGACACTTGGACGAGTAGGCATGGACAGGGGCGTTACATGTCGCTGACTGGGCACTGGGTAACTATGGTGACAGCAGGACAAGGGGCTGCTGTCCAAGTCTTACCGTCCCCACGAGTTTTGCGTCAATCCTCTTTATCTCGAAGTTCCTCCACTGCCTCTGCCTCCTCAATCTCCTCTCGGTCCTCCACCTGCACCCAAAGCCTGTCTGGTAATGCCACCTGCTTTCTAACTGCGCAGAAGGAATCCTGCACACCTCCTTACTATGCTGGCAGCAGGGCTCAACGGCATCAGTGTTTACTTTGAAATGTCTGGGAAATGTGAGTGACACAGCTGAGGACTTGTGGTCAGCTCTGGAGACCCAGTTTCATGAATGGTTGTCTCCACTGGACCTGCAACCAGGGAAGTCCGTGTGCTGCAAACCTGGGTGCGGCCCTTCGCCGGGGCAATGTCACACACGTGCATTGTATGGCTCACATGTTGAACCTGGTTGTCCATAAATTTTTAGCCCACTATCCCAGACTAGATGGCCTTCTGCAGAGGGCACGGTCGCTGTGTGCTCACTTCCGCCGTTCGCATCCCGCAGCTCAATGACTTACATCTCTACAGAAGTCGTTGGGCCTGCCAGTTCACCGGCTTAAATGCGATGTGCCGACACGGTGGAATTCAACTCTGCACATGTTGCAGCGACTGTGGCAGCACCGACAAGCCCTGGTGCAATACGTTCTGACGTATAGCCTGGGCCAATGAGATCCAGAGGTGGGGCAAATCATGCTGCAGGAGTGATCTCAGATCAGGGACCTATGAAGTTGACTCACCCCCTTGGCCGTGAGGTACCCTGAGCTGGGCCGGTAGACGCTGGGGGTTGTAGTCACTGTGGCGGTGACCCAGGGAGGTCAATCCAACGGTAATTTGTATATATGGATTTTATAATGTCCGACTATGCCACCTGTGGAGTGCGGCCAAAGGGGCCGCCGCTGCGGAACAGTCCTCTGAAGCTGGTGGTTTTGCAGCAATGGTATTATTACTCACCACAGGAAGAGTGTAGCTTCAGGGCAGTGTGGGTGGATGATGGTGGTTGTAGTGCAGGGAGTCAGTAATGAACACAGAGTCCGTGTGATGCAGTCCCAAGATCTTTACTCACAGTTGTTGCAGTCCAGATTACAGGTACCAGAGCAATCTCACCCGTCGTGCTGTGCGTACTCAGTGAGGGGCTCAGTCCACCCCCAGATAGCTCTGGAGTACTTAGCAGGACCCCCTTCTGTGTGTCCTTTCTCTGACCTTCTCCCTGCACCTCACACCCAGTGACACTTCTATCCGGTATCCTCGGGCCTTGGCGGGCGACTTGTGTTCCGTCCCCTGGGTCCTATGTGGCTACCTTCTTAGTGAGACTGGTGTGGACTTTTGCCTGCAGTACATGAAATGCTGCAGCCTCTGGTTTCTAGTTGAGCCTTGCTGTTTCTTCTCTAGTTGAGGGACCGGTTCCCCTTATCTGGCCTGACCCCTCTACCTCCTGGTAGCAGCGGGAGTACGGGTGGCCTTCTGCACGGCCCGTAGCCCTAGGGTCCCTTCGGTTCCTGGAGCCTTCCTGCTCCCACTCCTCTCTTCTCTCCTTCAGTCCTGGGCCTCCCAGGCTAGGCCCGCCTCCAGAGCAGAGGTCAAGCCGGGCCTCAGCTCCTGTCACTTTTCCTCCTCTGACTGGCTTGCTCTTTCTAAGATGGCTTCCTATTTATACTCTCCCTGTCATGTGCTCCCCTAAGCTGATCCCCTAAGCACCCACTACATATGACCCTCCCACCAGCTAGGGACCTGGGACTGTGCTCTCCCTTAGGAGCAATCTCGCCCTACCCCCACTGCGGGTATATGTTGGATGCGGGTGTTAGGGTCCCGAGCCATACGCCTTCCTTACCTGAGGGTGAGATACCACACCTCTGGTGAGATGCAGTAACTCTGTGGCGACTGAACCCTCAGGGGCGCCACACACCCTTCTGCACAGTTTTGAAATGGCGACGAAGATGTTTAGTGCTGACGATGATGCCATTATCAGCATGACTATTCCAGTGATTTACATGCTGGAGCACACATTAAACAGAATTCAGAGTCAGGTGGTGGGACAAGAGGAGGTGGAGGAAGTAGAGGAGGAGTCGTATGCAGAAGGGATAACATCTCTAAGGTCCAGACGGTTGGCAGCACCGATGCGGCAGGCATGGGAGGGTGGGGGAGAGGGATTAATCAGGGCGCATGGTAGCAGCCAAACTGTTGAGGAAGGTGCAGGAGCCGAGGAAGAACTGGAGGATGAACTGGTGATGGGCATGGAAGACTCATCAGATGAGGGAGACCTTGATCACATTTCTGTTGTGCGAGGTTGGGGGGAGAGGGCAGAGGAAGGAAGCATGATTCTTACCTCGCTACCAACACAACAAGGACTTGGTCCTCCTGGATGCGCAAGACACATGAGTGCCTTCTTGCTGCACTACCTGCAACATGACCCTCAGATTGCAGAATTCAAAGTAATCCCGACTACTGGGTTGCCACACTCTTAGATCCCCAGAACAAAAGTAAATTTGCCGAAATAATTCCTGTCATAAAAAGGGATTGATCCATGCAGGAGTATCTGCAGACGCTGTTGCAGAATCTTACATGTGCTTTTCCACAAAACACCAGTGGTGCACGTAGTGAATCTCACAGTTCTAACTTGCCAACCGTGGGACTGTCGAGTCTTCATCACTCAAACCGTAACAGTAACACAGTATCTGCTGGTAACAGCAATTTTGTGGAATCGTTTCACCACTTTTTTAGACCATCCTTTGCAAGGCCACAGGAGACAAGAAGTCTGACACATAGTCAATGCCTAGAGAGGATGGTGCAGGAGTATCTCCAAGTGAACATCGAAGCCATGACTGTGTCACTGGACCCTTGCTCATTTTGGTATTCCAACCTGGAAAAATGGCCGGAGCTCGCCACTCACGCCTTGGAGATCTTGTCATGCCCTGCAGCCAGTGTTCTCTCTGAACGTGTGTTCAGCGCTGCTGATGGTGTGCTGACAGATAAGCGCACGCGGCTGTCCACTGAGAATGTAGACAGACTCACGTTCATAAAGATGAACAAATCATGGATTCGCAAGGACTTTTCTAACCCTGTGTTATCCTTGGGAGACTAAAAGCTTGAGGATTTGGTAATATCACCTCATCAACCGTTTTAAGCAACTGTGGGGCAATTGATGCCACTTAACCCTAGAACGCATGACCATAAAACTCTACACTTTCATATACCTGGGGCCTTTTAGGCCCATGTGCAAATAACATGGAATAACTCAAACTCAAATGACAAACAACTATATACATGAAGAATACCTAGAGTTTCAAAATTCTAACTAAAGTAATCTTGCAGAAAATAGAAAACAATTAACAGGGCGGGACTGCGAGGCCCCAGGTATGCATTCTAGGGTTAAGTGGTGTCTGTGCCACAATTTGGGGAAAAAATGGAGACTCTTTTTGGAGTCCCCTTGCTGTGTCTTACGTGACGTTGGCATCGTCAATTCCAGGTGGGTTGGGTCGCTCCCCCCCCCCTTTTAACTGTAAGAAACTACATACACTATGGCTTGGGGTAACACAGATGGTTGAGTCTGAAGAACTGTTTACTCAGAGGTCTGCTCCAAATCTTCAGTGTCTGCTAGTCAGCGTAGAATTTTTAACTGCATCTAGCCTAGGCAATACTTTGGGCGTAGTAGCCCAGCTGCGAAGCAAGCTGCACCGCCTGTGTATATAATAAGAATTTTTAAATGCATCTAGCCTAGGCAGACTGTGGGGATCCCCAACCAAACCCAAACGCTCAGCCCCCCTACCGCCCCCCTTTCCTTGACAATACAATAATGTAACTCTTACAACTGGATGGGTGAGGATCGGTCACAGCTTTATTAACTCTTTATACTCATTCCATTAGAAAGGCATTTTATTTCTAAAATAATTCAGCTTGTTGCAGCATGCCCTGGGTCTCCACTCCGGCAACTTGGCCAACAAGTGTAACTCTCCAACATGTCCTTTCTATTTCCACGCCACGGAGGATCCTGCGTACTCGTATGCAGGACTCTGACCCCCACCCATCACGCTTGTTCAACTCCATCCTGGAGTCCTGACAGGAATATGTCCAGTCCAATATCCATTAAGTGAACACCGTCGGGCCGTATGAGGCCTGCTTTATCTCCTTCCAGTTGTCGGTGTCGTACCACTACACCGCCTCTGTCTCTTCTAAATTTTGCCATCCGAATATTTATTACCCGCCTTGTCCGTTCGATGGCCGTGATGTCTTTCGCACCTTGCCATACCGCTATCGGCACAATCTCTGACCATACTATAGCTAGTTTTGTGAAAAATTCTCTGAAGCGCTCAGTGTCTAGTTTCATTATTGCCATTAGTTATGCGCTCTTGTGATGACCTAGGTTGTTTCCCCCGGCCTGTATAACTAAGATGACCGGACATCTTGCCTCTCTCCCTACCTTGATTACCTCCATTAGTACCTGTGGCCATAGCAGGCCTCTAATACCTCTCCAGTTGAAATATGTGTTATGAAACTCTAATTTCATCCCGCCTGGGCGGACTTTCGCCCTTTTTTCTGCCCAATATATATGCGAGTGGCCTATCACCCACACTGTTGGCTTAGCGTCACCTGTAAAAGAAACTAACCACGTTAGGATAACAAGTCCGGTCTTATGTATCTTGCCAAACACATGGATCGCCATCTTCCTATCCTCTGAACTTCCGTTTCAGACAGTCCTGCTCTTGCTGCTTCCATGGCCGCGCCTATGCGGAATGAGTGTGTCCCGTAATCTTTGGGGTGGTTCCCTGCCGATTGCCGATGTTATGCATTTATTAAATATAGCTTGGAACTGGTATCTTGATAATGGCGTTCCATCAATGTGTGATAGGAAGAAATTACTTTGTGATCTGAGGTTAGATATGTTTTTACTATTGTTACCCGACTCAGTGTACCGTTTGTGGGTTGTAGAAGTACCCAAGTGCCCCTGCCCGCTGGAACTGATTTCGATTTGTGTATGCGTAGACGTATTGCATTATTGGCTATGACTACGTCCTGGTGTACTAAGCCTCCACTGGTGGTAATTTTGGATTGAGGGACTAATTTGATTATGCATAGCGCCCCGAAGAAGGCGATCACAAATGCAGTAGACAGTAGTGCTGCTTCAAATTATGAGTGTCATGTTAATGGTGTTAGGGATATGATGTGAGAAATCAGTTTTAGTGACACGGGACGGGACGTCTACACTCCTGACTTGGCTGACCCCTTTTCCACCCTTTTATGGATTGTCTGATGATGAATCTTTGTCACATCTCCCCAATTCAGTAGTTGGAAGTGAAATGCTACTCCGGTCAGACACCGCTGCGCTGACGCCCCTGATATGCCCCTAATCATTAGCTGGTGGAGAAATTCTATGGTGACTTGTGATCTGGCTTGTTCACATTGGTCAACCCGTCTGCCTGCTACTAGTCGTGTCCACTCTTCCCATGTCTTACCGTATGCTTGCCACGTCGACGGGGCAACTGACGCTCTGATTAATGGCATCAACTATTCACCACTAGATCCCATAGGGAAGGTGGGCAACTGTTGCCCGATGGGTGGGCGTTGTGGAAGAGCTCTGTGAAAATCTGCCAATTGAATTGTTATAAAGCGTTAGCAGCAGCTTTAGACCCCTCAGCATAGTGGCTAGCGCGGACCCATACATTGTGTTTTAGGTGCAGGAATGCTAGCCTGGGTAGTAGGCCTAGCACTGGGAGAGACGATGATGCCATCTTATTAATGCAGTGCGCTAGGCTGGTGTTTTTTGCTATGAAGCGTATATTTTTGTAAGCCAGGAGCGCGCCCCATATTTCTATTACTACCACTATTGGGAAGAAAAATTATTTTCAGGGCTAGATGCAGCTAAAAATTATTATTAATTTAAAAGCTGGTGGAGCTTGGTATAGATGGCCTAATACAATGAGTCCCACACACTGCTAGAAGGCCAAATATTTTTTCAGAGGTAGATGCAGAAAAAAATTATATTCAGTTTGCAACCTGATGGAGGTCAGTATAGATGGACTAATAGAACAAGTCCCACACACTGCTAGAAGGCCAAATATTTTTTCAGCGCTAGATGCATATAAAAATTATTTTTAATTTGCAACCTGATGGAGGTCAGTATAGATGGACTAATAGAACAAGTCCCACACACTGCTAGAAGGCCAAATATTTTTTCAGAGCTAGATGCAGATAAAAATTATTTTTAATTTGCAACCTGATGGAGGTCAGTATAGATGGACTAATAGAACAAGTCCCACACACTGCTAGAAGGCCAAATATTTTTTCAGAGCTAGATGCAGATAAAAATTATTTTTAATTTGCAACCTGATGGAGGTCAGTATAGATGGACTAAGAGAACAAGTCCCACACACTAGTAGAAGGCCAAATATTTTTTCAGAGCTAGATGCAGATAAAAATTATTTTTAATTTGCAACCTGATGGAGGTCAGTATAGATGGCCTAATAGAACAATTCCCACACACTGCTAGAAGGCCAAATATTTTTTCAGAGCTAGATGCAGATAAAAATAATTTTTAATTTGCAACCTGATGGAGGTCAGTATAGATGGACTAATAGAACAAGTCCCACACACTGCTAGAAGGCCAAATATTTTTTCAGAGCTAGATGCAGACAAAAAATTATTTTGAATTTGCAACCTGATGGAGGTCAGTATAGATGGACTAATAGAACAAGTCCCACACACTGCTAGAAGGCCAATTATTTTTTCAGAGCTAGATGTAGAAAAAAATTATATTCAATTTGCAACCTGATGGAGGTCAGTATAGATGGACTAATAGAACAAGTCCCACACACAGCTAGAAGCCCAAATATTTTTTCAGAGGTAGATGCAGAAAAAAATTATATTCAGTTTGCAATCTGATGGAGGTCAGTATAGATGGACTAATAGAACAAGTCCCACACACAGCTAGAAGGCCAAATATTTTTTCAGAGCTAGATGCAGAAAAAAATTCTATTCAATTTGCAACCTTTTGGAGGTCAGTATAGATGGACTAATAGAATGATGCTATGCCCAAAAGGTTTTACTTCACTAGGTGCAGTAAAAAAATTGGTATTCTTTACACAGGTGGTGTAGCTTGCAACACAGATAGGCTACTCCACTGACTAACACACTCTGCAATAGGCCAAAAAGGATTAGCTTTGCTAGATTTAGCCAAATGCTGTGAAAAAAACTTGCACAGCACTGGCACAGACCTGCCTGGCAAAAACTGATAGGAACTGATGTAACTTAGTCCTGAAAAGGACTGCAATTACAATTAGTCTTTACTCCCACAACCAATCTATTTAAGAGCACAGACCTGCCTGATAAAAGTCGTAGGAAATGCTGTAACCTAGTCCTTAAAAGGACTGCAATCACAACTATTCCCTACTCCCAAGCTATCTGTAGATTTGTGCGAAAATTGTCTTGAAATTAACAAGGTATAGTGCACACAGCAACAGCGGTGCCGTCTAACACGCAGCTACAGCAGTGAGAAAATGGTGGCGACGGGGAAAATGGCTGGGTCTTATAGGGCAAGGACATGTGACATACACTGCCAATGACACATGCCCTTGCTTGTGTGAAAAATAGCATTTCGCTCCGTGTGTGCGCTGCTGATAGGCTGACAGATTGCACCTCCCCACTGTAAATGCGGGAAAGAGAAAAAAAAAATGGAGATCTTCATTATTCCTGCAGAGATCCATCCCCTGCCCCTTCCCCTGCCCCGCTGTACACTCAAACTGCGTATTAACATTAATTTTCATCATTACTGAGAAAAATCCAGTTATTTTTTTGGTGCACAAACAGTTATCGAACATAACCTCGAACAGCCGAATTTTTTTCAAATCGTTCGTGTTCGCCGAATGGCTCGAACACCGCCCAAAACAGCTCGAATTTGAGATTGGCGAACAGTTCGAGTCGAACAACGCTCATCTCTACTCAGGAGTGGACATGGATGTCAGACATATGTACCATCCTCCAAAGCTTTGAGAACTCCACCAAGATGGTGAGCGGCAATAATGTCATAATTAGCGTCACCATCCCGCTTCTCTGTCTTCTGAAACGCTCTCTGCTCACAATCAAAGAGGATGTATTGCTGGCGGAGCTCGATGAGTTGGATCAAGGAACCATACAGGGTGATTACACACAGCCCAGCCTCATCTCATCCCAACGTGGATTGGGTGACAATGAGGAAGAGGAGGAGGAGGAGGAAGAACAGGAGCTAGTTTCATGCGCTACAGACGGTACTACCTGCACAACTGTCATACCGTCTGTTCAGCGTGGATGGCCAGAGGACAGAGAGGAGGAGGAGAGCATGGTCATTTTTCCTCTTGATGAGTACACGGAAGTCTTGCCTGTTAGCAGTCTGGCACGCATGGCTGAGTTTATGTTACGCTGCCTTTCCCATGACCCTCGCGTTCTCAAAATTTTGGGTGACAGTCATTACTGGTTGGTGACACTTCTAGACCCACGCTACAAGGAGAACTTTATATCTCTTATTCCTGAGGCAGACAGGTCTACAAAAATGGGGCAGTACCAGAAGGCCATTGTTGCGGAACTATTAAAAAAATTCCCATCTGAAAACGCTGGCTGCAGAGTTCGTTGGACAACACAAATGCAATAGAGCCGAGGCAGGGGAACACTGTCAAATTTCTCGGACAGTTTTCTCAGACCCTCCCATCGCACAGGCTCTGAAGTGCGGGGTACTCTCACAAGGAGTGCAAAGTTTGGGAAGATGCTGAGAGAGTACCTTACCGACCGTACCAACGTCCTCCGTGATTCATCTGTGCCTTTTAATTATTTGGTATCCAAGCTGGATACATAGAATGAACTGACTCTCTACGCCTTGGAGGTCCTGGGCTGCTATGCCGCTAGAATTTTACAGAGTGGGTTTTTAGTGCCACTGGTGGGATCATAACTGATGAGCGCATTGGCCTGTCAACTGAAAATGCTGACAGGCTGACTCTTATAAAAATGAACAAGGGCTGGACTGGGCCAGACTTCTCAACACCACCAAATGATAGCAGCGTAACATAAACTTAAATCCAGTGTCTTTTTTTGGGAGGTGTATTCCCATTCACCTCTTCACACCCAAACATGGGTATACGCTTCCTGATTTTGGCTATTTGCTCTTGTCCTCCTCCTTCTCCTCATCCTCCATCACCATATCACCAGGGTGACCGTGGTCCGTCATGCAACACCCACATAATTTTTTTAAAGGGTGTTGATGATGTCCGTAAAAAAAAAAAAAATGATACAGTATGTTCATGTATACCCCCCATGGGTAAATGTTTGTCAGCCCATACACTTAGTTCATTGGCATTCCAAGTAAAGGAGACCCGTTCCTTTCTAATGGGAACATGTTTTTATGAGGCCCTCTAAATCTCTTCCAAGTTGCATTGGAGTGCCCCCCAATTTTTGGCATCCCTTGAATTCACTGCATAGGCCAACACTATGGGAGACCCTCTCCTTTCTAATGAGAATTAGTCATTACTGTGGCCCTGCTCTATGTGTCTTTAAATTTTTAGTGGTCAGCCATTGGACTCACTGCATAACCTATAGCTGTATAGCAGACTCTCTCCTTTCTAATGGGAATTTGTCGTTACTGTGGCCCTGCTCTATGTGTCTTTAAATTCTTAGTGGGGTTTTTCCTAAAATTGGTCAGCCGTTGGACTCACTGCATACCCTAAAACTGTATAGCAGACTCTATCCTTTCTAATGGGAATTTGTCATTACTGTGGCCCTGCTCTATGTGTCTTTAAATTCTTAATGGGGATTTTCCTAAAATTGGTCAGCCGTTGGACTCACTACATACCCTATAACTGTATAGCAGACTCTCTCCTTTCTAATGGGAATTTGTCATTACTGTTGCCCTGCTCTATGTTTCTTTAAATTCTTAGTGGGGTTTTTCCTAAAATTGGTCAGCCGTTGGATTCACTGCATACCCTATAACTGTATAGCAGACTCTCTCCTTTCTAATGGGAATTTGTCGTTACTGTGGCCCTGCTCTATGTATCTTTAAATTCTTAGTGGGCGTTTTCCTAAAATTGGTCAGCCGTTGGACTCACTGCATACCCTATAAATGTATAGCAGACTCTCTCCTTTCTAATGGGAATTTGTCGTTACTGTGGCCCTGCTCTATGTGTCTTTAAATTCTTAGTGGGGTTTTTCCTAAAATTGGTCAGCCGTTGGACTCACTGCGTACCCTATAACTGTATAGCAGACCCTCTCCTTTCATATGGAAACATGTCGTACTTGTTACTGTGGCCCTGCTCTATGTGTCTTTAAATTCTTAATGGGGTTTTTCCTAAAATTGGTCAGCCGTTGGACTCACTGTATACCTTATAACTGTATAGCAGACCCTCTCCTTTCTGATGGGAACATGTCGTACTTGTTACTGTGGCCCTGCTCTATGTGTCTTTAAATTTTTTAGTGTGGTTTTTCCTAAAATTGGTCAGCCATTGGACTCACTGCATACCCTGTAACTGTATAGCAGACCCTCTCCATTCTAATGGGAACATATCGTACTTGTTACTGAGGCCCTGCTCTATGTGTCTTTAAATTCTTAGTGGGGTTTTTACTAAAATTGGTCAGCCGTTGGACTCACTGCATACCCTATAACTGCATAGCAGACCCTCTCCTTTCTAATGGGAACATGTCATACTTGTTACTGTGGCCCCGCTATATGTGTCTTTAAATTCTTAGTGAGGTTTTTCTAAAATTGATCAGCTGTTGGACTCACTACATACCCTATAACTGTATAGCAGACTCTCTCCTTTCTAATGGGAATTTGTTGTTAATGTGGCCCTGCTCTATGTGTCTTTAAATTCTTAGTGGAGTTTTTCCCAAATTTTGGCAGCCCTTGCAGTCACAGCATGGGCATTACCACTATAGGAGTCCCACTCCTTTATAATGGGAACATTTTTTTTACTGAGACCCTCCTCTATGTCTCTTCAAAGGGGTATTGGGTTGCGTCCAAATTTTTGGCAGCCCTTGCAGTCACTGGATATGCAATAACAGTATAGGAGACCCACTTGTTAATAATGGGAACAACAAAGCATAGCCGGCTGAGGCTCTCTAACAATAGCGAGGGCCGACTGCTGGCCTTTTAGGAATAGTAAGGGCCGTCTGATGGACCTATAAAAATAGGCTTTATGACTTTCAGAGTCCCTCCATCATAAATAAAACAGGATGTGTCTGATGATGTGTCACAGACCACATTGCCAGATAAGGTTGTAAAATGTTAAAATGACATTTCTCAGTGAATGCATTTGTCTTAAAAAATAACGTAAAAAAAAAAAAATAGGATCTTTCATTAGTATAAAAAACAGCGTCACCAATTTAACCTCTGCTCCTGGACCTCATCATCCATCTCCGAAATGACCACATCAGTCACAAGCTGACAGCACTGCAGCACTGCCTTGGCCAAGCGGCAACTGGCTGTGCTGAAGATAACATGCTTAATGCTTAATTGACAAACCGCCCAGTGCTGCAGAGTTGTTGAAAGCTGCAACACAGCAGCCTGATCTGTGGCTCTCACCGCTGAACATACAGCTAGGAATGGTCATGTGTGACAATGGGCGGAACCTGGTGACGGAGAAATGACAGCCGGAGTTGATACGGTTTCCCTCTATGCCAGTCCGTTCACCGAGCTAAAGAATATGGCTGTGGTGAAATACAACTTCCACTGAGAAGCTGTTTCAGATTGAAAAATATTGTGCCCACTAGAGGAATTTATTCTGAGGGCTCTCCTTTCTCCCCCGCTCAAGTGCCCCATAGCAGCTGCAAAGTTAGCGCTATCATGAACTCTCCTGAGGTAGAAGCCAAAGCACACCAGAGGATTCTCGGGTAGGACCATCCAACCGTGCCGAGAAGCAGTCCTGGCTAAGAAAAGTGTGGGGGGAACATTCCCGGACACTCTATGGCTGCTTTTTTAATGCGGATCGGACGTGCTTATGCATGTTATTTCTCAAACCACATTGCAGATCAGGCCATTGCCCAACTCTTGAGTCATGAAATTAAATGCTCAAAGAAAGATGTGTGTGTGTCAAAGCACCACCGACAAGAGCAAGTTGATATTGGACTGGCTGCCATTGTTTTTGCAAGAAGCTGCATTAGAGGACTTCCTGGGAGAAATTACACCGAGAGTAGATACGGTTTCCCTCTATGCCTGTCCTTTCACTGAGCTAAATACAACTCAGCAAAAAAAGCTGTGGACTGGCTCCGTACCATCCCTGGCCACATTCACCTGTCCAAGTGTTTGTGGTTAGGCGATCCTTCCCAGTAAGTGCACTGGGGAGGGCACGGGTATTGTTGTGGGACCCATGCTTGTTGAAGGCGGAGACGATACCAGGAGAAATAGTGGCGGCTGGGGACCGAGAATGGACACCCGTCCGCCGACGGAATGAGGTTATGAAAAGCTTCCACCTTCATGGACCTAAAAGGCCACATTTCAAGTGAAAGCAGTTTTTGAGGACTTCCTGGGAGAAATCACAGCTGGGTAGATATGGTTTCCCAAGTCCTTTCACCAAGCTAAAGAATATGGCTGTGGTGACATACAACTCAGCAAAAAAAGCTGTGGACTGGCTGCGTACTGTCCCTGGCCACATTCATCTGTCCACATGTTTGTGGTTAGGCGGTCCTTCCCAGTAAGTGTACTGGGGAGAGCACGGGTGATATTGTGGGACCCGTGCTTGTGGAAGGCGAAGACGATGCCGGGAGAAATAGTGGCAGCTGGGGATCGAGTATGGACACCCGGCCGCCGCCGGCATGAGGTTGTGAAAAGCTTCCACCTCCACGAGCCTAAAAGGCCAAATTTCAAGTGCAAGCAGCTGCCCAGAAATCTGGCAGTTTAGTATTGTGGCCTTTGGGTGGGTGGGTGGCAGGCAGCATAATTGCGCTTGCATTCCAAGTGACACAAAACTAAGCAGATTGTGGCCTCTATCATCATCATGGCCTCACCTCGGCACTATGAACTCTCCTGAAGGAGAAGCCAGGGCCCACCGGAGGAGTCTCTGGTTCCCTGATTGGCCGGTCCAACCCTGCCAAGAAACAGCCCTGGCTAAGAAAATTGTGGGGGAAGGTTCCCGGACACTCTATGGCTGCTTTTTTAATGCGGATCAGACGTGCTTATGTATGTTATTTCTCCAACCGCATTGCAGATCAGGCCATTGCCCAACTCTGTAGTCATGAAATTAAATGCGCAAAGAAAGATGTGTGTGTGTGTCAAAGAACCACCGACAAGTGCAAGTTTATGTTGCACGGGCTGCCATTGCTTCTGCAACAAGCTGCATTAGAGGACTTCCTGGGAGAAATTACACCCACAGTAGATACAATTTCCCTCTATGCCTGTCCTTTCACCGAGCTAAATAAAACTCAGCAAAAAAAGCTGTGGACTGGCTCCGTACCGTCCCTGGCCACATTCACCTGTCCACGTGTTTGTGGTTAGGCAGTCCTTCCCAGTAAGTGCACTGGGGAGGGCACGGGTAATGTTGTGGGACCCGTGATTGTGGAAGGCGGAAACGATACCGGGAGAAATAGTGGCGGCTGGGGACCGAGTATGGACACCCGGCTGCCGCCGGCATGAGGTTATGAAAAGCTTCCACCTCCACAAACCTAAAAGGCCACATTTCAAGTGAAAGCAGCTTTAGAGGACTTCCTGAGAGAAATGACAGATGGGTATATTTGGTTTCCCAAGCCCTTTCACCAAGCTAAAGAATATGGCTGTGGTGAAATACAACTCAGCAAAGAAAGCTGTGGACTGGCTCCGTACCGTCCCTGGCCACATTCACCTGTCCACGTGTTTGTGGTTAGGCAGTCCTTCCCAGTAAGTGCACTGGGGATGGCACGGGTAATGTTGTGGGACCCGTGATTGTGGAAGGCGGAAACGATACCTGGAGAAATAGTGGCGGCTGGGGACCGAGTATGGACACCCGGCTGCCGCCGGCATGAGGTTATGAAATGCTTCCACCTCCACAAACCTAAAAGGCCACATTTCAAGTGAAAGCAGCTTTAGAGGACTTCCTGAGAGAAATGACAGATGGGTATATTTGGTTTCCCAAGCCCCTTCACCAAGCTAAAGAATATGGCTGTGGTGAAATACAACTCAGCAAAGAAAGCTGTGGACTGGCTCCGTACCGTCCCTGGCCACATTCACCTGTCCACGTGTTTGTGGTTAGGCAGTCCTTCCCAGTAAGTGCACTGGGGAGGGCACGGGTAATGTTGTGGGACCCGTGATTGTGGAAGGCGGAAACGATACCGGGAGAAATAGTGGCGGCTGGGGACCGAGTATGGACACCCGGCTGCCGCCGGCATGAGGTTATGAAAAGCTTCCACCTCCACAAACCTAAAAGGCCACATTTCAAGTGAAAGCAGCTTTAGAGGACTTCCTGAGAGAAATGACAGATGGGTATATTTGGTTTCCCAAGCCCTTTCACCAAGCTAAAGAATATGGCTGTGGTGAAATACAACTCAGCAAAGAAAGCTGTGGACTGGCTCCGTACCGTCCCTGGCCACATTCACCTGTCCACGTGTTTGTGGTTAGGCAGTCCTTCCCAGTAAGTGCACTGGGGATGGCACGGGTAATGTTGTGGGACCCGTGATTGTGGAAGGCGGAAACGATACCTGGAGAAATAGTGGCGGCTGGGGACCGAGTATGGACACCCGGCTGCCGCCGGCATGAGGTTATGAAATGCTTCCACCTCCACAAACCTAAAAGGCCACATTTCAAGTGAAAGCAGCTTTAGAGGACTTCCTGAGAGAAATGACAGATGGGTATATTTGGTTTCCCAAGCCCCTTCACCAAGCTAAAGAATATGGCTGTGGTGAAATACAACTCAGCAAAGAAAGCTGTGGACTGGCTCCGTACCGTCCCTGGCCACATTCACCTGTCCACGTGTTTGTGGTTAGGCAGTCCTTCCCAGTAAGTGCACTGGGGAGGGCACAGGTAATGTTGTGGGACCCGTGATTGTGGAAGGCGGAAATGATACCGGGAGAAATAGTGGCGGCTGGGGACCGAGTATGGACACCCGGCTGCCGCCGGCATGAGGTTATGAAAAGCTTCCACCTCCACAAACCTAAAAGGCCACATTTCAAGTGAAAGCAGCTTTAGAGGACTTCCTGAGAGAAATGACAGATGGGTATATTTGGTTTCCCAAGCCCTTTCACCAAGCTAAAGAATATGGCTGTGGTGAAATACAACTCAGCAAAGAAAGCTGTGGACTGGCTCCGTACCGTCTCTGGCCATATTCACCTGTCCACGTGTTTGTGGTTAGGCTGTCCTTGCCAGTAAGTGCACTAGGGAGGGCACGTGTAAAGTTGTGGGACCCATACTTGTGGAAGGCGGAGACGATACCGGGAAAAATATTTAAGAAAAAAAAATAAGATTGTGCACAGCTTCCGTCTCTATGAGCATAAAAGGCCACATTTCAAGTGCAAGCAGCTGTCAAAAATTTGGCAGTATAGTATTGCAGCCTATGGGATGGTGGGTGGCTGGCTGCATAGTTGCGCTTGCATTCCAAAGAATGGGGTAGGGACAACTGAATGCAGCACTGGGACAAACACGTGGACGGTGATTGTTTATAGTCTGCAATGACAGGTGCATGGCGGGAGGCATCTTCGCATGCACCAAGGATCACTTATGATGGGCACACTTTTAGGCTGTGACCTGGGTGTCAAAAATGCTTCCAGAGGTCTTCCCCATGCTTTTCCCATGTCTTTTCAGCACTGTATGCATGTGTCTGATGATGTGTCACACACCACATGGCCAGATAAGGTTGTAAAATGTTAAAATGACATTTCCCAGTGAATGCATTTGTCTTGGTTGAAAGCAATGCAAAAGTGCAAAAACGCATCAAAAACGCTACGTGTGAATATAGCCCAAGGTGTGGAGGAGTATTTTTGGTTTTGGTTATTTATTTTGCCTTATATACAAGTCATTACCCTGGAAAAGGATGTTCCTTAACATATTTCCCAGGAAAATCCATTTTGGTTTTGTTTTTGTATATTTTATTGTGAGTCCGTAAAAGTGCCATAATCCTTTGACAACGTTGTTGACAGCAGTGACCCGGGAGTCAGAAATGCTTCCAGGGATCTTCCCCATGCTGTTCCCATGTCATTTGAGCACTGTTCCTATCGATTTGGCCAATTTTTAGGCCCTCTGTCTGCAGACCACTGGGGGTAGCTGCCTGAAAAATGCTCGAGTTTCCCATTGACTTACATTGGGCTAGTTGCTCAGGTCGAGCACCCCAGTATTCCAATTTGCTCGACCTGAGCAATGAGTACCCTAGCATTTTAGTGCTCGCTCATCACTAGCCAGCATCATTAAAAGTAAATATGGAAGCTAGGAAGTGGTTTTCAGTGCTTCTTTCTGATGGCCACAGATTACTGACCTGGCTGCTGAAGGGATGTCTGCGAATCTATTTGCACCAAGTCTATTATTTTCTTATTGTAAGATTTTTTATTTTCCATATATTTTCCTATTTTTTAGTCTGTTTTTTTCTTATTGTACAGTTTTTTTTCCTGTATGTAATTATGAAGGCAGTCCTCTAGTGTGATATGAATCTCTGCTCTACTAAAGGGAAGTTGTCATCTGAAAATTACCTACTTTTTCAATAATCAATCAAAGGAAGGTATGCATCCAGCTTCAGGAGTCCCATAAAATCCATATAATTTTTATTGTAGCAAGTTAAAATACAAGCAGGCATATGGTATATGACTTAATGTCACTACCCCTGAGCGGGGTCAAGTCAGAGCAGACGCGTTTCAGACCGGGTGGTCTTTAATCATTGCTAAATCATGGATTTTACGGGACTCCTGAAGCTTGATGCATACCTTCCTTTGATTGATTGCTTTTCCTGTGGCTCAGCTGGCTTTCCATGCTCCGGGATTTCCAAGGGTGAGCTGACATCTTCATTATAGATCCGGGTAGTAGGTATAATAAAATATAACTTTTAATGAGACAATTAAAAATTCAGAAGCTCAAAAGGATACCACAGAAAACAAACATACAAAAACGACACACATGCATGAATGTCACGTACAAGAAGGGAAAGGGATGTAACCCCTACTTGTATAGCCTAATTAGTGTGAAAGTGACATATAGAATAATAGAATGCATGTATATGAGAAAGGAACAATCTTACAATTAGTTGGAGTAGGACCTTACTCATAACCGATATGATCCCAAGTTAGCTGGCATACATCCAGGAAGGAACATCCGGTCCACAAAAGAGAAAATAACAATGGGGGGAAGCCAAAATTACCTACAGAATACCCATAAAGAATCTCACGTGTGACCAGTAGGAAAAGGGATCTATAGCACATACCCCAAGAATCCCATTCCCTACCCGCTTCGTGGTAAACTCATCAGGGGAAGATAGGGAGGTGAAAGCTGCCCGATAGCTGTGATCAATTAGAGGTTCCCAAAATAGGTAGGGAACTGGATGTGCACAGGGCATTTGTCTTCATAATCCAAAGTAGCTCATGTCTAATCTCAATTCTGTGTTCTCTTCGTAAAGGGAGAGGTACTATTTCCAACCCCCAAAATATTGAATTCTGTGATCACCCTGATGCACTTCTCAAACATATGTAATCAATTTAGGTGAGACTTTTACTGAAATTATTGATTTACAATGCTCCTTAAAACATATTTGCATACATCGTATAATCTTCCCAATGTAGTAGAGCCCACATGGGCATAATATCATGTATACCACATATTTTATCTTGCTTTAGATACAATGTTCTACTTTCTGCTCATTACCTCCCAGCCTAAGATATCTTGTTTTCAATAAAAATTCACAGTCTGCACAGGAACCACATGTAAAATGACCATAGGGGCCAAATTTTTCAACCAAAATTTTTTTGTGGCAAAAGGCAATTTGATATCAGTGAGTCATTTAAATTCTGAGACATCCTTAAAGTGACAATAGGTTTTTTTCATTATTATTATTATTTTCATGGCTAATTATAAAAATGTGGTCATTTTTTATGATGTGCCAGATTTTATATATACTATATGTAATCCTAGGACTATATTGTAAATAAATCCCAAATTTCTTATTATTAGGTCTTCTCCTAGTAAGTCAAGTAAAACATCTTTTTCTTTTGCCTTACCAAATGCATCCTCTAATACTTCCATGAGGTAACCACTTAAATACATGAAATTTTAATTGTTCTGATTAAAGATGAGCGGATCGCTTTGCACAACCCAGGTTCACAGTCCAAGTCAGTGCTCTCTAGCCATGGACATGAGCTACTTGGATTTCTTAACCTAGGGCTGTGTTACGATTTTCCCGGCTGGTATGTCGTTGCTTGTGCACCGCACAACATACAGATGATTTCATGCCAGTCCAGCAATCAAACGCCATGCTGGGGAACGCGGAAGCTTAGGAAATTCATATAGCTCTTGCCCAGGGTTACAGAGCACTGACCTACACCATGGACCGGAGTTGCTTGAAGTAATCTGCTCATCTCTAGTTTTTATTGTTTTAAATATTCTGTTCATCACTATTTATTTTAAGCTGGTGGAGAAAATGCCCACAAAGGAACACCCTCTTAGAATGTTCAGGGTGATAACTAGCAAAATTAAGGCGACTGTTAGAAGCTGTTGGCTTCCTATATCAAGTACCCCATTTTCTATAGAAACATTGACATTAAAAAAATTCCAATTTCTAGGTGCTAGACTTTGCTCTAAACAGTATTTAAATAATCTGCAAAGGACAAGAAAACAATAACACTCCCTTGCCAGACTATAAAATGTCATCAACATAACGTATGAAGAATTGAATATTGCACAAAAATGAATTCCCGTATGATAAATATAGTTTTCCTCAAAACGTGATAAAAATATTTGCAAAAGTACATAATACAAGCATGCCATTTCTGTACCATCATTTTTTCTCATACTATTTACCGTCAACCTGAAACACATTATTTGACAAAAAATGTTTGTTCTACATGGAGTTGTGCAAAAAAATTGCAACTTTTGAGAAGTTTCATGCAACTCTGTCTAAATAGGTGGAGCTGGGGAGCAGCTGGGGTAGGATAAGGTGTGGCTATGTTAAAAAGTAGAAGTATATTTTTTTCCTGAAATGTTACTCCAGTCAGCGAAGCGCATGAAAGCCCACCAAGGAGCATGCCGCTGATTCATCAAGTGGCACATGCCTCTTAATGAATTTGACGCTTCTCATTCCTGCATGCACCGTATTAAGACTGATCTGATGTGTGAAATGGCAGTCTAAAATAATCAATTCCAAAGAGTTCTACTCTATTTGCTTTTTGGATATATTTGATTTTTGCATAGAGCAATGCCCTGTTGTAGGGTTTATCACCTCTAAAAATTTTTCAAAAGTGCTTGAGAAACTTGATTTGATTATGCCAGCATGCAGCAGTGCCGATGATTAATTCTTATTTATTCCCTTTAATAGCATTTACTTAAGTTTTACAACAGCCATATGGAAATATAAAATTGCAATGTCAAGATGGCTAGTGGAATTCTATTGGAAAGTATTTTAGGAATGCTCTATAACATTGCCTATAGTCAACTTTGGATCATATGTTATCGGCCCTCAACTGTTCATGAAAATTAAGTGGTTCTTGAGAAGTGATCTCTACAGAGCATGAATTGACAGCCCTTGTGTTTGATAAAAAAAATACAACAGTTCAGGATTGCTTTTCAGTTACAATTCTGACAAAATTAGAGGAAAAAAAATTCACACTAAAACTTGGTTAAAGCAGTACCCTAGTCAGAACAATTTTTATTGCAATGTTTGATAAAGCATTTGCCTCAACTCCTTTAATGTGAATCTGTCACCAGATTTTTGCAATCGCACCCAGACCCTGAAGACTAGGGTGCCAAAAAGGTTCCTTTACCTTAACAAAGAGACTATTACTATTGAAGAGTCGTGATAGTTGGGGGCCCTGTGATTTTGAATTGAGGCCTACAAAGTTCAAGTTATGTTACTGACCTGAATCACAATTTTATCTATTGCAGATCTACCAGTTCTCTATAGAACCCTACCCACACCACTGATCTACAGCTTTCTGTTTACACTGTGCACAGGCAGAAATCATTGATGGCATGGGGTTATTGAGTGCTCATCAATATGAATTACTATATGCAGGTTTATTAGTATTCAAATGTTAGTTTCCTGCTGATAGAACAGTGATTTTATCAAAACTACAGTAAGCAGCCCCATAAGTGACACATTGCTTTAATCTATGCCTCTAAATTATGCTGCTCTCAGATTAGGTGGCAAAAACCTGATGACAGATTTTCTTTAACAATATTAGGTTATTGAATTGTAACATCTGATTTCTTTAAATGCTTTAAAAATAGAACATTACTTTCAATGCTATTTGGGAAGAATAAGGCTGCATTCACACATTGCGTATTTCCCTGCGTTTTTTTACGCTGCGTATTTTCCTGCTTTTTTTACCTGCGTTTTTTTAAGCAGGTAAAAAAGCACTTCCATTCACACACTGCGTAAAAAAGTGCAGCAAAAAACGCAGTGTGAAAATGAAGGGTGACATGTGTAATGTCACACTTCATTTCAGTGTGACATGTGTACTGTCTGTGTCTGTGTGTCGTGTGTGTACTGTCTGTGTCTATGTGTCCTGTGTGTCTATGTGTCATGTGTGTGTCCCTAGCAGTGTATGTACAGACTATGGATACTCACCAACCCGATGGATGAGAGACACGTCTGCTCCGTCCCACGCTTGCAGCATCTGCCGTGAAGCGATCAGCAGACTGTCAGCTGACCGGCTTGTAATCAGCTGACCGGCCGGTTACAAGCCAGTTAGCTAACAGCTGATCGGCTAACTGGCAGATGCTGGAAGCGCGGGATTGGAGCGGACCGGACCGGACGCCTCTCCCCTGACATCGGGTAGGTGAGTATCCATCCTGCTCCTCCGTAAAAAAGCGATGGAATTACGCAGTGTGTGAACACCGCTGCGTAATTCCATCGCTTATAATGGGCACAATAGAGAGAAAGCACAGGACGCAGCTGCGTAAAGAATTGACATGCCAATTCTTTACGCAGCTGCGCTTTCGCGCTGCCTAAAATTACACAGTGTCTGAATGGCAAAGTGAATTTCCCATTCACTTTGTGGCCAGACACAAAGCACATTGCGTATTTTCAAAAAGTGCGTGCAAAAAAGCGCGTCAAAATACACAATGTGTGAACGCAGCCTAAGACATTGCTTTGGCCTCCTTGATCCTTGACCTTTGATTCCTTATTATCATCCACACCACACATCTTGAACTTTCCTACTCCAATTACTCATGGTAAAAGAAAAAGAAAATACATGCTTATAAAATGTTATAGGGAAAATGTGTTCCCTTTATGGTGCAATTGTTGGGAACAAATCAATGCTAACAAGCTCTTCGCAATGTGTGTGCGTGTACAGAAATAACCAAAATATACGGTGCTCCCTCACTGCAATATTGGATTTTTGTTGATTCACCATTGTGATTTAAACATATTGTAACTTGAGACCATAACTTTACTAATTGCTTCTAAAGCTCCCAGAATGTCTAATTAAATTTAAAATTAAAATAAAGTATATACCCACTGATAAAGCATGTTACATAGTGTGGTAAGACAACTCACTTGGCTGCTTCCTGAAGTAGACACAGGAACCTTTTCATCTGCAGGTTTATTTACAATGGCATAAAGCACTGCAGGTTCCACAAAATAAACACAGCCTTGCTGGCAAAGCTGTAATACAAATGATAAATGATAGCATAGTCCATATTTATACAGAGTTCGCTTAAGTTGCAGCACACTTCAGCTCCTCCAGCACTGAAGTTACATAGTCTGGAGACTTCCTTTTCCAAACCCACAACAGAAAAAAACCTCAAAGCTAGAGATTTAACTCCTCCAGCCACACCCTTGAGGTGAAGATATGGTAAGTAGGCGTCCCACCCATCTCACACCTACTCACAAAGGACCCATCCCAAAATATCACATTAACCTCTTCAACACCTAACATGCAGAAAGAAACTTGTAGGTTCAGTTCACTGAGGCTAACAGCCGCAGTGAAACATATCTATCCTCACATATATCACCAGTGACTCTGTCACAATAGTTATATCTAGACTGGTTGAAAAGGAAACAACCATCAATTCGAAGTGAGAGATGGTAAAGAATAAAGGGAATGAGGTGTAAATACAACTATAAAGCATGATCCAATCTGCCCTAAAGGGCAAGTTTTTCACTCGTTGTCCAGAGTTAAATCTACTGGATCAACATTCAGAACAAAATATATTTTACATTTACATAAGTATTTGTTATTTTCTTCTAAAAAAGCATATAAACCCTTTTTTAAATCACTGAGGGTTCTGGCTGTGACCAGCTCCTGAGGTAGGCTGTTCCAAAGATTAATTAGTTCTCTTGGTAAAAAGCCTAGTCTCCTCTAGAGATTGAGCTTTTTTCTTCAGGTGGAGGGAATGCCTTCTTGTCTTATAAGGGGGTTTGCATGAAATAGTGTGTAATCATATTTTACGGGCTATTTATGTATTTGTACAAGGTAATAATTAGTGTTGAGCCACCCCCGTAGTGTTCGGGTTCGGTTCGGTTCGTCGAACACCGGGATGTTCGAGGAACTGTTCGTCGAACTGTTCGTCGAACACCTTAGAACACCGTCGAACACCGTTAAAACCAATGGCAGGCAAACAAAAACACATAGAAACACATAGAAAACACCTGCAAAGGTGTCCAAAAGCTGACAAACTGCTCAGAAGACACTCTCTTTAAAAAAGCCGGCCGGCAAATTCAGCAGCGGCATACACCGGTACCCGACAATTTAGACAAGAAGGAATAGAGCATCACACATAGATTAGATAGATAGAAACATGTCAGTCACACATATAAGAAGCACAGTGACAGTGTTGGTTACTGCACTTGTCATTTAGTGTAAAGGATTTATTAAAAAAAATATTAGTGTTTTCATGCACCGTCTCTTTAAAAAAGCCGGCCGGCAATTCAGCATCTGTACCCGACAATTTAGAACAGAAAGAATAGAGCTTCACACATAGATTAGATAGATAGAAACATGTCAGTCACATATATAATAAGTACAGTGATAGTGTTGCTTACTGTACTTGTCATTTAGTGTAAAGGATTTATTTAAAAAAATAATAGTGTTTTCATGCACTGTCTCTTTAAAAAAGCCGGCCGGCAATTCAGCAGCGGTACCCGACAATTTAGAACAGAAAGATAGAGCATCACACATAGATTAGATAGATAGAAACATGTCAGTCACATATATATGAAGTACAGTGATAGTGTTGGTTACTGTACTTGTCATTTAGTATTAAAATAAAGGATTTATTATTAAAAAAATTGGCGTGGGGTTCCCCTTAATTTTAGGCTCTAGCGGAGGTTAAGCAGACGGCTGGGGCAGATGTTTGAAGCCTGGGAAGGGGGTAATACCCACGGAGCTTCCCAGGCTACTAATATCAGCCCCCAGCTGAATACATAGCCTTTACTAGCTATTAAAATGGGGGAACCCCAAAAAAAATGACGTGGGGTCCCCCCTAATTTAATAGCTAGCAAAGGCTAGGCAGACAGCTGGGGGCTGATATTAATAGCCCAGGAAGGGAGCCATGAATATTGGCCCCCTCCCAGGCTAGAAACACCAGCCGTCAGCCGCCCCAGAAATGGCGCATTCATAGGATGCGCCAATTCTGGCACTTAGCCTCGCTCTTCCACGCTGCCCTGGTGCGGTGGCAGGGGGTAATAGGGTTGGGGTTGATGTCAGCTTATAATGCCAGCTGACATCAAGCCCAGGTTAGTAATGGAGAGGCGTCTATAAGACACCCCCATTACTAACCCCATAGTCAAAGTTAAAAAAAACACAAACACCCAGAATAAAGTCCTTTAATTGAAATAAAGACACAATCCTTTATTGTTCTAAATTAAACCATACTTACCATCACGCCCATTCCAGCTGAAGCCAACGATCTCCTGCAATAAAAGAAAAATAATAAAGCAACCTCATCCTTACCTTTCCATGGTTCCCACGACAGCTTCAGCTCTGCTACATCGAGATGACAGGCTGGACCGCAGCAGAACGCTGCCATCCAGCCTGTCATCCCACAGACACTGAGAAGCGCAGGCTTGCTTGCGCTGCTCAGCGTCTCTCTGTGACGACATCCAGATGAGCCGAGTTCATGTCCAATGAACTCGGCTCACCTCATGCACGTCACTGACAGCGTGGGAAAATTCTCACGCTGAAGCGGTGAGTGCAGGAGAATTCTCCCACGCTGTCAGTGACGTGCACATCACTGACAGCGTGGGAGAATTCTCCTGGACTCAGCGCTTCAGCATGAGAATTCTCCCACGCTGAAGCGCTGAGTGCAGGAGAATTTTCCCACGCTGTCAGTGACGTGCATAAGGTGAGCTCTTTCATGAAATTCATGAAATAATTAAGAAAAAAAGGCCTTCCCTATATTGTTGTGTCCGGCCAGGTACAAATAGGCAGCTGGTGGTTGGGGGCAGCCCGTTCCTGCCTGCTGTACCTGGCTGGACACAAATATAGTGCGAAGCCCCACTTCAATTTTTTTTAATTATTTCATGAAATTCATGAAATAATTAAGAAAAAAGGGCTTCCCTATATTGTTGTGTCCGGCCAGGTACAAATAGGCAGCTGGTGGATGGGGGCAGCCCGTTCCTGCCTGCTGTACCTGGCTGGACACAAATATAGTGCGAAGCCCCACTTCAATTTTTTTAAATTATTTCAGGAAATTCATGAAATAATTTAAAAAAAATTGACGTGGGGCTTCGCACTATATTTGTGTCCAGCCAGGTACAGCAGGCAGGAACGGGCTGCCCCCAACCACCAGCTGCCTATTTGTACCTGGCCGGACACAACAATATAGGGAAGCCCTTTTTTTCTTAATTATTTCATGAAATAATTTAAAGAAAATTGACGTGGGGCTTCGCCCTGTTTTTGTGTCCAGCCAGGTACAACTAGGCAGCTGGGGGCTGGAATCCGCAGCGCAGGGAGGCCCAAGCTTTCTGGGCCACCCCCGCGGCAAATTGCAGTCCGCAGCCACCCCGGAAAATGGCGCGTTCATAGAAGCGCCACCTTCTGGCGCTGTACCCAACTCATCCAGGGCCCTGATGCGGTGGCTCACTGGGTAATAAAGGGGTTAGGGCCAGCTTGGCATTATCAGCTGGCCCTAAGCCCGAAATTCATGGGGTCACGCCAATATTAGACATGACCACCATTAATTTCTAGTAAAGTATTTAAAAAAAACACAACACCCAGAAAAAAGTCCTTTAATTGAAATAAACACACAATTGTTTATTGTTCTAAATTAAACCATACTTACCATCACGCCCATTCCAGCTGAAGCCAACGATCTCCTGAAATAAAAGAAAAATAATAAAGCAACATCATCCTTACCTTTCCATGGTTCCCATGACAGCTTCAGCTCTGCTACATCGAGATGACAGGCTGGACCGCAGCAGAACGCTGCCATCCAGCCTGTCATCCCGCAGACACTGAGAAGCGCAGGCTTGCTTGCGCTCCACAGTGTCTCTCTGTGAGGGCATCCAGATGAGCCGAGTTAATGTCCAATGAACTCGGCTCACCTCATGCACGTCACTGACAGCGTGGGAAAATTCTCCTGCACTCAGCGCTTCAGCGTGGGAGAATTCTCACACTGAAGCGCTGAGTGCAGGAGAATTCTCCCACGCTGTCAGTGACGTGCAGGAGGTGAGCTGAGTTCATTGGACATGAGCTCACCTTATGCACGTCACTGACAGCGTGGGAAAATTCTCCTGCACTCAGCGCTTCAGCGTGGGAGAATTCTCACGCTGAAGCGCTGAGTCCAGGAGAATTCTCCCACGCTGTCAGTGACGTGCAGGAGGTGAGCTGAGTTCATTGGACATGAGCTCACCTTATGCACGTCACTGACAGCGTGGGAGAATTCTCCTGCACTCACCGCTTCAGCGTGAGAATTTTCCCACGCTGTCAGTGACGTGCATGAGGTGAGCCGAGTTCATTGGACATGAACTCGGCTCATTGGGATGTCGTCACAGAGAGACGCTGAGCAGCGCAAGCAAGCCTGCGCTTCTCAGTGTCTGCGGGATGAGAGGCTGGATGGCAGCGTTCTGCTGCGGTCCAGCCTGTCATCTCGATGTAGCAGAGCTGAAGCTGTCGTGGGAACCATGGAAAGGTAAGGATGAGGTTGCTTTATTATTTTTCTTTTATTGCAGGAGATCGTTGGCTTCAGCTGGAATGGGCGTGACGGTAAGTATGGTTTAATTTAGAACAATAAAGGATTGTGTCTTTATTTCAATTAAAGGACTTTATTCTGGGTGTTTGTGTTTTTTTTAACTTTGACTATGGGGTTAGTAATGGGGGTGTCTTATAGACGCCTCTCCATTACTAACCTGGGCTTGATGTCAGCTGGCATTATAAGCTGACATCAACCCCAACCCTATTACCCCCTGCCACCGCACCAGGGCAGCGTGGAAGAGCGAGGCTAAGTGCCAGAATTGGCGCATCCTATGAATGCGCCATTTCTGGGGCGGCTGACGGCTGGTGTTTCTAGCCTGGGAGGGGGCCAATATTCATGGCTCCCTTCCTGGGCTATTAATATCAGCCCCCAGCTGTCTGCCTAGCCTTTGCTAGCTATTAAATTAGGGGGGACCCCACGTCATTTTTTTTGGGGGGTCCCCATTTTAATAGCTAGTAAAGGCTATGTATTCAGCTGGGGGTTGATATTAGTAGCCTGGGAAGCTCCGTGGGTATTACCCCCTTCCCAGGCTTCAAACATCTGCCCCAGCCGTCTGCTTAACCTCCGCTAGAGCCTAAAATTAAGGGGAACCCCACGCCAATTTTTTTAATAATAAATCCTTTATTTTAATACTAAATGACAAGTACAGTAACCAACACTATCACTGTACTTCATATATATGTGACTGACATGTTTCTATCTATCTAATCTATGTGTGAAGCTCTATTCTGTCTGTTATAAATTGTCGGGTACCGCTGCTGAATTGCCGGCCGGCTTTTTTAAAGAGACAGTGCATGAAAACACTATTATTTTTTTTGATAAATCCTTTACACTAAATGACAAGTACAGTAAGCAACACTGTCACTGTACTTCGTATATATGTGGCTGACATGTTTCTATCTATCTAATCTATGTGTGAAGCTCTATTCTGTCTGTTATAAATTGTCGGGTACAGATGCTGAATTGCCGGCTGGCTTTTTTAAAGAGACGGTGCATGAAAACACTATTATTTTTTTTGATAAATCCTTTACGCTAAATGACAAGTACAGTAAGCAGCACTTTCACTGTACTTCGTATATATGTGGCTGACATGTTTATACCTATCTAATCTATGTGTGAAGCTCTATTCTTTCGGTTCTAAATTGTCGGGTACAGGTGTATGCCGCTGCTGAATTGCCGGCTTTTCATGTTTCACTGTTGGCACTGTTCCCATCGATTTGGGCAATCACTGTAATGCCACAACCACCATGGCTGTGGCATTACAGTGAGTGGCAGACAATCCCTGCATGATTGGTGCTCTAAATAGCGCCAGACATGCAGGACACGCTTTTGGTGCACGAACAGTTATCGAACATAACCTCGAACAGCCGAATTTTTTGCAAATCGTTCGGGTTCGTCGAACAACTCGAACACCGCCCAAAACAGCTCGAATTTGAGATTGGCGAACAGTTCTAGTCGAACACCGCTCATCTCTAGTAATAATGTCCTCCTTTACACATCTCATCTCAAGACTAAAGAAATTTCTTAAAATCTTTCCACATAACTAAGATCCTCCATGCTCCTTATCAGTTTTGTGTCCAAATCCCTTATGTATAGAAGTTAAATGAGCTGCTAGTAGCAGGAAATTTCTAGGAAGGGGGACATCTTTAGGGTAAATGCTGCGTAGGTAGACAGAAGTAGAGTACATGTAAACCTACAATCTACTTAGCATTAGTATTACTCTACTACAGAGAGGTTTTATTAGTCAGCATGTAATTGAGCCCATTGATTAGCTCTTCTTGACCCCAATGTAATGCATTCAGTGACACAGGAGGGACATTTGTAAGATAAACGCATAGAAGAAAGTATTGGTCAGACGAGAATACTCTGTATAAACATTATTGTGCTATGAGTAATGTGAATACTCTGTATAAAGATTGGTGTGCCATGAGTAATGCATGTGTGAAACAGATTTCGCCTGCATAGGATCTGCAGAGTTAAACAAAGTTCACCTAATCCAACTCAAGGTCTAATTAATTTACCCCAAAGATCTGTTCATTTGGTTAACGGTTTTCTCAACTTCCAGCACAGTTTAGTGTCATGTCTATTTATTCAGAAACCATTTATGGTAGATTGTATTTCCTGAAAAGACATTAATATGACATTAATATTAGATATGGATGTTAATATGATCGATTGTAGATACCAACTTATGGTGAATTTAACAAAGGGGTTATCCATTTCTTTGGTCAATGGCTGCTGGTCCTGCTGCTGCCCATTTGGTTCATGTTGGTCATTGAAAGCATGAATCCAGCTCAGAATGCCTAGAAAATCATCGAACCCAGTGACGTTTTGGGTGGTGTACACTGGGATAAGGCACATTGTTTATGGACTAGCAGATGAACACATAACCTTAGGCATATTTGGCATACATCACTTTGATTTTACGTGCTAGCTCAATAGGTAATGTATTTTTTGTGTCAGTTGCACAGCATGGATTGAAATATGAGAAATACAAAGGACACAGAGTTTTTCAATTGAGTAAAAAAGATTTTATAAAGACTTTATTAACAAATACAAATCAACAATACATATAAAACAGACATGGGCAGAAGGACATGGAAAGTAGCATCAAGGCGCAACCAATACCAGGGGGGGTATCAAATATCACATGGTATAGAGCTAACAGAATCATCGAGCTTGGGTTTCATATAGAACTAAAGCATGTAGCATGGCCTATTGGTAAGTAAACAATGTAATGATTATATATCAGCCATGATAACAATCTAATGGAAAAACCTATAGCCAGAGTTACTGTCAGCAAGGAAACCATCCAGTATTATGTATAGAAAATGTGACTAGCCCAGGGGATGGAGACAACTCGGTACCCGGGCCTTTGCCTGGCCTTAAAGATGTCGCAGTGGTCAGCTCCCGGGCCCGTACCCTGGGGTCAGCTTTTAAAAGGGGATTGTTTGTTAAGTTTATGAAAGTTCGTGACGCCTCCTGTGGTTTCTGGTGAGAATCACCAGCGCTGCTGCAGTCCACTGAGGCCGGTGACAAGGCAGCTCGATGGTATAGCTCCCCACAGGTGGAGCTAGGCCTCAGGGCAGCATACGTAGAGGGGGATGCAGGACAGGTGAGACCCAGCTGGGTCAGAGCAAGAACAGGGACAGACACGATAGTCACTTCAGTACCTTTTACTGATGGAAATTCAGGCACTGTAGGGTGCATATCAGGATCCTCCCCATTGAGCGGGTGTAGGGACTCCTGTTTCTTGCCTCTGCGTAGTAAGTTTCTGACCTGCCTGAAGCTAGGCCTAACTTTATCTCGTCCTGCACCGGCTGACGTTGTGGTAGGGCCTTCTCTTGGAGTGCACACTCCCAGCTTATGGGGCCTATGTGTCTCCTGGCTCTGTTACGTATCAGCTCTCTGGTGAACCTGGGACCGGTAGTTCTCCAGGGATTCCGGATAAGCCTTACTAGGTCGTAGAGATCCCGGTAAGCTTGGACCCGGTGTCCGGTATAAGTTTCGTGGTGAGCTGGGTACGCTCCTCTGCCCCCACTGCTACTCACTCTCCACTCGCCTTCGGCCACGCTCGGGCCCTCACTAGGCTACTCACACTAACGGCAGCTTGCCGCGCTTCACCAACCTTATGGCACCGGCACACCTTAAGCTCTAACTGAGCTACAACTGAGTCTTAGTCTGGATGAGCTCCACTGCAGGCTAACAACTGCAGGAGCTGGAACAGGCTCTGTACTCTGAGGTAACTCTTCAGAGAAACTGCTGAATCACCCTCTACTCTAAACTAGACTTGACTAGACTGAGCTCGACTCTGTATTCAGGTCTGTACTTGCTGAACTCTCCAGAGGAACTGAACTGCCTAGCTCCACCTTCCCTATTTATATCCCTAACGGGCTCCCTCTGCTGGTCTGAGGTGGAAGGTGGAGATGTGTGAATGTTTATGGGGGCCTCTTGTGGAGGAATCCATCAATGCACTCTTCTAGGATCTGTGACACCAAGCGCAGCTGGGCATCACAAATGACATCGCTTACCCTGTATAAATACGGCGCCTGGGATATCTTGTGAGTGTGTACCGCTTCCCAAATGGCTTTATCATGGGAAGGAAACTCCGTGTCCATTGTATTTCTCATGTTCTTTGGAGTTCTTTACTTGCAGTGGCGCACGACCTACTTTATGGACGTTTGTGCCCTCAGGCAATATGTTTTTGGGTGTTTTTTGCTATAATGGATTGAAGTATGTGGTGGAATCTGGAAGGGTGCAGTTTCAAAGTGTAACTGACACAAGAATCATCGTTTTGTCATATACGTTTCTTTTATGTGAGTATAATGAATTCTGCACACAGTGACCTGTAGTCAGGATAAGTCCTTTGAAATTGTTCAATGGCCTGATGAAATGTGTCCATCCTTACATGTGTATCTAATGGTTCCACTGATGCTTAGATCATTTTAGCAATCACTTTAGTATACAGATTTTCAACATTAGCAGTCCGAGGTAGGAATCTTATTTTGGCAATATTGTTGAGGTTGATATTTTCTGAATCATTATACTCAGGTATAAGTGACCTGCATAAATATATTCTAGACATTATTTTTTCAATTTCTACATCTTGGTCGCCATTTTGTCAAAGAGACTTCTAGTTGTAAGGTTTTTAAGAGCCTCAGTCTTGATCAGAAGATCCTAAACTGCTTGGCAATGTGTGAGACATGGGAGCCATGCTCAAAGCAGAGGAGCCTGTTTTGGCTATTGAATGTGTTGGCAATGTAGCTAGAACATGGGACAGAGAAGTGACAGTGGATATTGATATCTGATGTTTGATATCTTTCTTCTGGGTTGAGTGTCTGAAATGTAGAATGCAACTTTAAGTGGATCACAGACGTTTTTCTTGTGCTCTGGAGCTTTGTAATGCCAGAGACAGATCCGTGTCCTGCATCATTATGGAAACTCTTCATGGCAGTGATTGATAGGGTATTTGTCTCAATTTTCTTAATGATATTAGGCCATTGAATTGCAACTTTTGATTTCTGTGAAGTCTATAAAAATAAAACAGTTAATTTGACTTAGACTTCCAGAATATATATGCAGAAGATCTTGTTACTAAATGCGCTGCTCTAATGAAAATAAAACACATTGCACTTTAGAGCACCATGGGAATATTAGCTTCTTAAGTTAATATGCTGAACATCAATCATTGATCTTGCAGTGACATTTTTCTCTCCTTTTTTGAATGTCTGCTTCCTTGCTACAGAAATCATTCGCTGACCTTGAAATCTGAAATGGCATTTACTTGTCTAGAGTAAAAACCATTTACAAAAATGTATATTAATTTGATCATTCTTACACTTTTTAAACGTCAGTGCAGTTTCTTTGAATATATTGATTTAAGAATAAAATAATTTATCTTTGACCAGACTGAAGTGCTTGAGGTTATATTTGCTGTAAACTACCTTCTGTGGTTTTCTGCAGGAAACTGTGAAGAGAATGCAACCTACTTTTAAATCAAGAGTCAGTCTGATGTTTCGTTTTATCTGCCATTTATTATCTGAGATATTTAAAGCTATGTACTTGCATCTTTAATTTTTTTTTTTCAATGGATCGGTGAGTGTAAAAATGTCAAAACAAGCTTTACTTACCTTTTGAATTTCCAGTGGTGCCTGTCTGCTATTGCCACTGTCATGTTAACATGACAGCCGCAGCGGTGATGGCATGATTGCAGAGTGTAACCGCTGCAACTAATCACTGGGCTCAGATGTCATATCACTGTGAACTTCACAAGACTGCTAAGTACAGTAATTGTCTGGAGCAGTTATGTGCTGCTGCCAACTTTAAAAAGACTAGAGGAAACTTCTGAGAGGCTGCTGTGGGGCTGAAAAGGATAAGTCAAACAACTTTGAAGATGTAAGAAATTCATCAAAGATGTTGTCCATGGTGGACAGCCTAATATAAATATGTAGTCTGCATTTTTTTGCTTAACATCAATAGTCCAGATACTGTAACTTTCAAAAATCAGAGGATATTAGAAGAAGCAAAAGTCACCGATACATTTCTGTGGTGCCCTTAAAAACAGTGGATATCCATATAATACATTTTAGTAACTATAGATGAATGGATCAATTTATGGAAGATCGAGTTTGAGTTGAATTTCACGTTTTGAATATTTTGAGATTCAATTCATAGTTCGCAAAAAAGAAATTGTCCTCCACCATTTGTTCCGACACTGCTGAAGTATCAGAGAGAAGCCCTGCAGTTATGTCATCTTATGTATTATCATACCTTGTACAGTAGCGGTCAGTACCTAGGCCACCAGAAAACATCAGTTTCCAGCGGTGCACAGCTTGTACGGCAGAGTCATTTTCCATCTCCAGATACAATGGTTAGAGGAAGAGTCAGACGGCCGTATAACTCAGATGAGGATCACAACACAACGCTCGGACTGGCCATCTGCTCTCCTGACCCAAGCAAGCCAGCATGCTTTTCTATGCAGCTGTCACGCTCAGGTCGGGAGACCTGCCAGCCAGATAGAGCATTGCATTGCGATCCTCGTCTGAGTTATACGGCCGTATGATTCTTCCCTAAGTCTCTAACCTCTGTAGTGCGTAAGCTCTAATGGCCAGCTGGGTCCTCTCTCACTTGCATGTAAAGTATAAGCTCTCATGGTCAGCAGGGTTCTCTCTCTCGCCTGTAAATTGTAAGAACTTATGGACACTGGAGTTCTCTATTTCTTGGCTGTAAGGTATAAGCTATTATGGTTAGCAAGGTTCTGTCTCTCCTTTCCATTTGTGTATTTTACGAGCAATTACCAGATTTCTAGCAATTTATTTAACGCAAATCAAATTTTTGGGAAAAATTTGGTGAAGTAAAGTTTCAAAAGATTCACTCGTCTCTAATTTTGACATATGTACTAGAATGAAAGCTAATTTGAAAGTTTAATAGAGAAGGGTACAAAATGGAGGCCTCCTGTACAATAATCATTTAAACTTATAGAACATGCACAATTATTTTCTAAGCATTCTACTTAAATTATAAATTCAGTTTTAGCCATGTTTTTAACCCAATAAAACTAATCAAGGAACCTGTATTAGCTCTAACATTATATACCTATAGAGATGTTGGTTTTTGTTAGTTTGAGTTGGTGACACATGATAGACTGAGATTGTATTGAATTTGTCGTAGCCCTCTCAATTGTGGTAATAATATATAATAATAATGTTAGAAATAACCACCGAAGTTTTTGATCAACATATGTAAACTAAAGAGAACAGGTGAGAGTAGGGACAAAATGTGATGCAAATTTTTGCAAATTCCAGTGTAACTTTTTTAAAGGATATTTTAAATAAAAGATCCAAGTGCAACTTTTTAGCAAATTAAATACATTTGAAAAAAAATCCTATGCCAGATGTGTAGCTGGGCTTTCCAACAGCCGGGGCAAAGGTTTAGAGTACTTTGTCACACTCTACAGCCTCTTACCTGCTAAAGTTTAAAGGGAATTTGTCAGCAGGATCCCATACTCCAAACTATTTACTGTATATGTGCATGTAGCTTTTTCAAAATAAGTCCAGCAATACCCATACCTTAGACAGTTTGTTACTTAATACCTGAGAAATCAGAAATGCAATGGATATGCAAATAAGGCTGTAGACCCTAAGCCTCTGTCACTCCAGCTCTATTCACAACCCAGTGCCACTTCTTCCTGTCTGACTGGCTGGTTCTTTGCCTGAAGTCACCATAGAGGCTGTAAGTCAAGAAGGAAGAGGCAGCACTGGCCAGGAATGGAGCTGGAGTGGCAGAGGTTTAAGATTTATAACCTTATTTGCATATTTGTTCAAATGCTGACTTCTCAATAGTGGATAAATGGACTGACCATGTAAAGGTATTACTGGACTTGTCTTTGAAAAAGTTACATGCGCATACATTGTAAATAGTTTGGGGGGATGAGTGAAATTTTGTTGACAGATTCCCTGTGAGTGTTAGGCTAGTCAGACTGTCAAGGTCTTGGTGCACTTACACATTTTCTAAATTATTTTTAAACAGTAAGTTATTTTAAATATTAAATTGTTACTATTGGTTTCATGGATTCCATAACTTATCCTGCTAAATCAATTAACAAACCACAGCAGCTGCTATCCCATGTTGCTTTTGGCTGCACCATTAGCGTGACACAGCAATTCCTTCTGGCCTTACTATTAAGCTACGCCCATTTAAAAGACCGTGCCTCTTTTCAGTCTTCACACCCGTTTACATTCCACTTCATCACACATAAAAGTAACAGTATTCAAAATTGAACACACATTAGCTTGTCGTCTGTATAAGATAACACATAGTAATACCTATAAGTACATATAATGTAGTCAATTTTACCCGCTGTCCTACGTAACGTCAAATATCACAGTGATAAGTCTGTCTGAGTACTTACTGTATATTGTAGTAAATGTTACCTGCAATCCCGTGCACCACAGATAACACAGTTATAACGCTCTGAGTAGAGGTAATGTAGTAGATGTTACCTGCAGTCCTATCTAATGCCACAAATAACATAGTGATCATTTTCTAACCATAGATCATGAGTAGATTTTACCTGCAATCCTATGTAACATCACACATAAAAGACAGTCATAATTCCCTACAGATAATGTGAAGGAAGAAAGAAAGCCAGAGTCCGATGTTAAAATAAAACTAATCAGACTTTAATTTTTTCACATTAAAATGTTACATGGATCCTTTCCACTGACAGTTACAGATAGCATCACCGCTAATAGTGTCACTGAAGCAGTGCTGCGATCTGCAACTGTCTGTGGAAATGATCCATGTACCATTTTCCTTTTTCTTTCACAACACAGGGTAAGATGACTGTTGCACTCTACAGATACTGTATCAATAGTACTACCATATTGTTGTCAAATAAAACCTAGCTACAGAGGCCAATATTACCAATAAGACCACCAGACCATAGCTTCATAACGCCACCATACTGTTTTAATGAACAAAAAACACTGTAGTAACACTTATATTGACTGTATGGTGGAAGATTCCAGATAAAAACTCTATATGTGTATAATGTACAGATAAATCAGTTTACTTACCAGTGACTTTCTCTCTGATCATAGGCAATCTTTTTTCATTTTCTTCTCCATTCAGCGCAGACAGCCACTTATTCCTTCCATTACTTATCTTTGAAGTATGTAACGCACAGACATATTTAGTTCAACACTTTTCCAGAACCTTGTTAACTTTTCCGCAACTGTATGCAAAATGTAAAGTACAATACATGTCCAAAATGCCCCAGGCAATGATAACTCTCACTAGTGTCCTACACAGTAATGGTACTCTCCTTTTGTGACCTCCCCAATAATAGTGCACCCACATGGTAATAATACCACCTCTGCTTCTCCACATGGTAATAGTGCCGCCATGCTGTAATACTACCACTTCTCTGCCTCCTCTCTGCAATAGCATCACTTCTGCATTCTGCACTGTAATAGTGCCATTTTTGTGCCTTCAAATATAAATGCTACTATTGAGCCCCCTACATGGTAATAATACATCTTTTGTGCTCCCGCACTGTAGTAATTTCATGACAATAATTTTTATTTCTATAGCACCAACATATTTCGCAGCATTTTACATTTTAGAGGGGAATTGAACAGATAATGAAGACTTTACAGAATAACACATAACTCTGATATCAAGAGGAGTGAGTGCCCTGCTCAAGCTTGCAATCTATGAGGAAATAGGGGCGACATTAGAGGTAAATCGTAAAAAGTTCTTGTATTGCATGGTCCAACCATCAATATAATAAATAGGGTGTTCACATAATCCTGCATGAACCTGTCACAGTCCAGTATGTGTACAAGTACAAACAGAGAGAACTATTAAATGCATGGAGTGTGTGTGAACAGATGCTACGAGGGTCCTGATTTTGAAGAAAATTTTGTATAGTTTCCATTATTTGCATCCACAGTGCCCCCACATTGTATTAGTTCTCCCACATGTGAAAGTACCACTTCTGTGCCCCCAAATGATATCAGTCCCTATCACAGTAATATTGCCCCTATGTCTCAACACAGTAACATTTATTGCCCATACTCTTTATGCTCCCCAATTTGAGCCCCCACTTAGCAATATTCTCAAATTTTGTCCCCATTTAGCACTATTCTTTCATTTCCACCATCACTTAACAATATTCCTTTATTTGCATTATCATTTAGAAATGCTCTCCAATGTGTGCTGCCCTCACTTAACAATTGTTAGGCGTCAGGTGTTTTCTGGATTTGAAATGGGTCCAGAATCTTCTGTGGTCTTCCATTCTGGTCCAGCCAGGGCTGATGCTGCTCAGCATCATCATCAGTCCCAACACCTAGCTGGTCCACGAGAAGTACAGGTTGTCTCTTGGGCCTTTGTGCCTAGCAACATGAAGCATAGGTTGCGGAGGGAGACAGGGCTGCTAAAGCCTAAGTCCAGGTTTCTCTGTACTGAGCATGCCCGTGACATAGGGGACCGTGATTGGTGGTTGGGGAGTCAGCTGATCTGGTGATCTGGCACCGCTTGATTGGTCGCGGGTGACGTCACCAATGGTGTGACGGTGGGCAGGGCTTAATCTTTAAATAGCCAGCCCACAAACATGGCAGCGCGCTCTGATCATTGAGTAGTGATGGTGTTGTGTGGACGTTTGGTCGTTTGAGCTCCACGTGTGCTTTAGTAGAAATAGGCAGATTTAGTGGAAATAGGTAGGTTAGTGGAAATTGGCAGGTAGCTTCGTCTGACAGTCAGACTCCGACTAAGGGGTTGCCATACACCCCGAGCAGTCAGCAGACGCCGTATTCCCGGTACCGCCTTTAAGCCACGTGGAGTTATTCTCCTCAGTCCGGTAGCACGCCGGCTGAGAGCACTTACATGCCGGCGTTAGTCACACACGCATCCTAGCGCCAACTATGTAGTCCCTGTGCTGCAACAGGACTACAGATACTTTATTTATCACACATCTCTTGTGCAGTTAACGGAGATAGTGCGAATTCCTATTCCCGCTCTGGCGTGCTGTAACACTGAGGGGATTGTTAATTAAGTTGTTTTACCTTCTCACCCGGAAGGTGTTCGGCAGCAGTCCACCAGGCTGCATCGCGGACCCCGGGGTCGGTTGCGTTCCATTATAATAAAGTTGTTTGCAACCGTCCCCTTAACAGCAATATTCCCCCATTTGCTCCTCCACTTAGCAATATTTTCCTATGAGCCTACCCTCTTGTCAATATTTTCTCATTTGTGCCCCCACTTAAAAATATTCCCCCACTTAAGACCCCATTTAGTAATCATCCCCAATTTGTACCCCCATTTAATTATATTCACCCATTCCCATGCTAACTTAGTAGTACTTAATATTCTTACTTAAAAACATTCCCCATCTGTGGCCCCACAAAGCAATATTTCCAATACAACAGTCCATTTATATTTTTGACAATAAAAAATAAATTACATTTGCCTAAGCTCACTCCCACGAGGGGTTTCATTTCTTTCTGCTTCTCTCAGTCTGTGCTTGGTACAGGCAGAGTAATAAAGCCAATACATAGCACAGATTGCAGAATTTCTTCTATATTTTTGCTGCTGGCTTGGGCAGCGCAATGAAGTAACAAATTTGCACTGTCTAGCATTAGAAGAATGCTTCAGTCCTCTGGCAGGCCTCATCTATGTATGACTACCTGCTCCACTATAGATAGTATTGGTCTCCTCAGCACCACCTTACCTCCCTGCTCTCTGGGACATCTATCTTGCTTGCCCCCTAAATACACCTCTGCTTATGCTTTAATCTTTCAAAAAATAACAAAGGCAAATTTTCCTTCTATCACCATCCAGTGCAGGCCGCTCTGGAGGTCTGCGCCAGTTACTATAGCAATGTCAGCATTGTATTAATCAAAAAAGAAGAAATATCCAGAGAACTGTGACTTCATTGAAAGTGTTTATTCACCAGACATGCCTAGTGAATAAACATTTTGAACAAAGTTGGGGTGCTTTTTTTGAATCTTTTTTGCACATGTGTGTACATGAACATGGATACTACCTGCACCCATTTCGTGATGACTGCATTGAAAGTGTGCCACTTCTATTTTTCTTTATTGTGCTGTACTATGACTGACTGCGACAATCGGGGACTGGAAGAGCACATCATCAGAAAAATATCAGATGTCTTGCTCTTGTAGTCACCGGACCACTGCAGCTAATCACTGGCTTCAGCTGTCATGTGACATCTGGACATCGCTTCTGGAGTTGGCGCAGAACTCTAGAGCAGCTTGCTCTCAATTCACAGGGATTGTAGAAGGTGAGAATGTCTGCATTTGTTATTTTTAAACTATTCATACCTAGGGAGAAAAAAACTTTAAATTAAAACATATACTTGTCTGAGCACTAAGTTGGGGAATTTTCTGAGAAGGATACCCATTTCTAAATTTGGGATCTATCAGGAACAATGTTTTTGAGATACCCCCTCAGCATAGCAGAAATCATAAATCACCTACAATTTTAGTCACCCATAGAGTTAAGGTAAAGAAAATGTTTAATATGCATAGCAGTAGACAAGTTAAAGTATAAAATAAGTTTCCAGGATTTCCTATAAACCTGGAGATTGGACAGATTGGAGATTTTATAACATGATCTGAGTGATATATATATAATTTTTCCTTCATGTACAGCTCACAAATTGTGTTTTAATGTAATATTAGTGACACACAATCTCCAATAATTTGTCATGCATGAAGGCTTCATCCAAAGGAAGGTTATTTATAATAGGTACTGTACATTGGCCAAAGAAGAGATAGAGAGAGGGAGGGTGAAAAAGGAGTCAGAATGAATTATACTGATACAGAGCACGAGAAAGATACTGAACTGATAACTATGTTTTATTTTTTATATTAAAGAAATGAGAATGTGTGGGCTAAATAAGTAAAGATGTTATTTAACAATGGATAACCTTTATATCATCCTGATTTCTGGATTGCATTGATCTTTCAGGCTGTGAGTGGCCAGCATCAGCAATTATTCTATCAGTTTGTGGGCGCAATCAGAGAACTCAAGAGGAAGGATATGTAATCCCAGGGGGAAAATACAATCTCCAATTTAGAAATTGCCTGAATAATTTGAATTTAGAGCAAAAGTACTGATGATTGGGGATGATTTAACCCAACTACTGCTGTCCCTTCTGTCATAGAAAATTCTTGACACGTTTGAGAGAACTTCAAAATTTTAAAAATATCCAGGAAAAATCTGACATTTTGAACATGACTGCCTCTCAGACTATAAAATATTACCTTAAACTTGTCACTTCCTTTCTGTGGCCCACCAGTTCAACCAGAACACTGGGAATATACACCTCTTTTTTTCCACACTACATCTTAGTTCCCACCAACATCCATTTACGTCGAGGGTAAAAAGAAAAAATATCTGGAACAAATATCTCCATCCTAAGCTAATATACATTGACGAGCAAAAGGGTAACAATGTTTTGAACTTTTGACTTTCAGGCTCCATATCTCACCATACACTATTGCTTTTAATGTGAGACTGCTATAATTTTATAGACAATCATCTTGGCTATTTCATATATAATTTTGACTTGCAACTATTTGGAATATGATTGATTAGCTATGCAGATTTGTGTCATGTCAGTGCACTGTAACTGTTTTGCTCCTGGTGGTGTAAAAATCGTTTTCTTCCTGTATACTACAAAATACAACCTATTCTTACATTCCCAGAGTGTTTTTAGGTTGATTCCCAAGCAAAAGGCCACTGGTTCAAATCAAGGAGCAGCCATGAAGAAGATTTCCCAAGAAAAAAGAAACAGCATAATTCAGCTCATCGATAGCAGTCTCTCGGCCAAGAAGATTGCCAAATTGCATCATGTGAGTGCCATGAAAGTTGGAAGAATACGAAATGAAGTCTGTCCATACATTCAAAAGCCAAGAAGTAGACGTCCAGGCAAAATATTGATGTCAACAAGTCGGCTCATCACAAGGTCTATCAGTTCTGGCGCGACAAACATGGCAGTGAAGTTGGCTCATATGCTTCGTAACAATGAGATTCACAGACACTCATGCAAGCACGCATGTTACAAAAGTCTGGAATGGTGGCCCAAAAAATAGGTGAAGAAGCCTTGACTTCAATATCGTCATAAAAAGCATCAGCTCAAGTTTGCACAAAAGTATGAAAATTGCACAGTAGAAGATAGGAAACGGGTGATTTGGAGCAATGAGACGAAAGTCAATAGACTAGGCTCTGATGGGTGCTAATGGGTCTGGAAGAAAAGAATGAAAAAAAGGCTAATGGATTGAGAAATTGAAGGAATTGTCAAGTTTAGTGGAGGAAGCCTGATGATATGGAGTTGTTTCACAGCCAAAGGCATTGAATACATGACTAGGAGTGATGGTGGTCTCAAAGCTAAGCTATATGTGAGTATCATACAAGAAAAGTAACTTTGTACATTTGAGTACTACAGGTATGAAAAGACAGCATAGTGTTCTAGCAGGACAACGACCCGAGGCATACATCAAGATTGGTGAAGAAATGGTTCAATGACAATGAAGTAGAGGTGCAGGATTGGCCCACACAGCCAAAGCTTTATTCATATATAGTTCTTGCAAGATGAAGGCATCGCAGCTATGGACTGGCCCACCCGTTCCCCAGACCTGAATCCAATTGAGCACATCTGGGACATCATGTCTCGCTCCATGCACCAATGTCACATTGCACCACAGACTGTCCAGGAGTTGGTGGATGCTTTAGTCCAGGTCTGGGAGGAGATCCCACAGGAGACCATGCGCAACCTCATCAGGAGCATGCCCAGGTGTTGTAGAGAGGTTAATCAGGTTCGTGGAGGCCACACACAATACTGAGCCTCATTTTGACTTGTTTTAAGGACATTACATCAAAGTTAGATCAGCCTGTAGTGTGTTTTTCCACTTTGGTTTTGGGGGTGACTCCAAATCCAGGCCTCCATTGGTTAATAAATTTGATTTCTATTGATGATTTTTGTGTGCTTTTGTTGTCAGCACAATCAACTTTGTACAGAACAAAGTATTTAATGAGAATATTTAATTCATTCAGATCTAGGATGTGTTATTTCAGTGTTCCCTTTATTTTTTTGAGCAGTGTATATATATATATATATATATATATATATATATATATATATATATATATATATATACAGTATAGACCAAAAGTTTGAACACACCTTCTCATTTAAAGATTTTTCTGTGTTTTCATGACTATGAAAATTGTACATTCACACTGAAGGCATCAGAACTATGAATTAACACATGTGGAATTATATACTTAACAAAAAAGTGTGAAACAACTGGAAATATGTCTTATATTCTAGGTTCTTCAAAGTAGCCAGCTTTTGCTTTGATGACTGCTTTGCACACTCTTGGCATTCTCTTGATGAGCTTCAAGAGGTAGTCAATGGAAATGGTTTTCACTTCACAGGTGTGCCCTGTCATGTTTAATAAGTGGGATTTCTTGCCTTATAAATGGGGTTGGGACCATGAGATGTGTTGTGCTGAAGTTTGGTGGATACACAGCTGATAGTCCTATCTTTAAATGAGAAGGTGTGTCCAAACTTTTGGTCTGTACTGTACACATACATATTTATATACATATATATTTGTTTATTACAAACTCAAAATCACCAATATAAGTCTGTGGATCTGGGAAAATGTTAAAGATGGAGAGAGCTCACAGATGGCATCAGTGTTTAATCCATGTACTGTTCGTATTTAACTTTGCAGAGGATAGAAGATGATTTGCAATTTATTTATTTATTTTTGTATAAGTGAAAATCACTGATGAAACACTGATGGTAACAACTGACACACTGAAAAAATGCTTATGAAAATCTGATCTAAAACATTGATGAACAATGGTCTGTGTTTTAAACTAGAGAAAAGCTTTCTCTCACCGTACTCCATTCAGTGTCTCTTCTCCCTGATTTGCGCACCTAAAAAATAACAAGTTCTAAATAAAATTATACTAGGTGCTATAACTGACTTTGGATCTACCCTAGATGATTCCTTTCCCCATCAAGCCTTCAGACATAATATTAATTCTTGAAGTTCATTCAACCCCTGAATTTGGTCTTTTATGGTCTAAATTGCTGGGGCTTCCCCTCTATTTTTTCAGGAGATGACAGGAAAGCCTTCTACACACATCCTTAAAGATGGACATACACATTAGATTGCGGTCTTTCAAATGTTGCTTAGGATGTAAGTTTGACCTACAACCATCTCAGTTGATACTTCCATACACAAGAGCGCTCTGTATTCTTTATGAGAAAGCCGCCAAATGACATGTTGGCTGGCTGTTTATCTCAGGGTGAACAATACAATTGGCAATCTGAAATCGGAAATGCGCCATTGATGTCTCCCTCCACCATCTGTCAGCAGTTAATATCGGTGGGTTCAGCCTATTATGTATTCTGTATTGGAGGTCTGTAGACTTACTTGTAGGATCTTCAACTGCAACTTTAAATGGCTAGGAATAGGTCTGTCCTGGCTGTAAAAATCACTGACATTCTCTATCACATGAGTCAGATCAATTTCAAACAGATACCTGAAGCTCCTCCTGCAAAGTGCTTTTGTAAAAATATATTTTATAAAGTAGTAGGAGAATGAAGTGAGCATGCAGTTTACTGAAATAGACATTGGTAGCACGTTTTCCTGCTCATATGGATTCTTACAATGCATGAGAATTCAAGAAAATTCGTTTAAGCTTCTCAAGCATTAGTATAAAATGCCACTTTTCTACAAACAGCTAATCTTAGCAATTCTGATATACATTTGCCATCAGTATTTGGGGACTCTCCCTTATTGAGGCAGATGCCTTCTGGGACACATTCAGCAGTCAAATCAGGAATATATACCATCTTCAGATTTCATTACATTCAGAAACTATTCTATTCTGGCAGTTCTTAGGCCTGCAAAAAACTACTTGATCATGTCCCTCAACCAGGCTACTGAATATTGATCCCTCTAAAATGAAAGGTCACAGTTCCACCAAAATTGACTTAATAGTGACATAAATTCCACCAGTTATTACAATTTCAAAGAACTCTATACAGGGTGACTAACTCCAGAAAAAAAATTGTAACTACATGATGTTCATGGATAACTTACACAACTGGGTGCTTAAGGCGGTTGACCACTTTATCTTGTTAGTGCAGATTTCCTCACACACTGACAAGTACTTCTGACGATTAAATGGCTGCTAGTGGAGGAGCATGTGACCAGACCAGTTTATTAGTAAATTTCAACAAAAAAACATCTTTCTGACATTAGGGGTATTACAATTGGAGGAGGCTGATGGACTTGTTTGGTCACGGTCCATCGGCAGCAGCCATTTTTTGGACAAAAATGCTAGTCAGTTTGAGAGGAAAGATGCACTAACAAGAGAAAGTGACTGACCCCTTTAACTGACATAGCATGTTTTGTTTGTACGTGTCAATCTCAGACTGTCATGTTTCTGTGTGAGATCTCCTGGGTTTACCCTGCCAAATCTTCCCATCGCCTACCCTGGAAACCATCAAAAGGAACCTGAAGACTCACCTCTTCCGACAAGTCTACAACCTGGAGTAACCCTCGCTCCACCACACCACTGCATGACCAGCTCTACCCTCATCTACTGTATCCTCACCCATCCCTTGCAGACTGTGAGCTCTCGTGGGCAAGGTCCTCTCTCCTCCTGTACCAGTTGCTGACTCGATTTTGTTCAAGATTATTGTAATTGTTTTTGCCCCTTTTTACACATGTAAAGCGCCATGGAATAAATGATGCTATGATAATAACTAATAATAATAATAATAATTGCCCTGATCCTATTGCATATTATATGTCATGCTGTAATTTTGATGATACAGTACCTGAGTATTACTACCAATTTCATGTATACCTGCTGCATATGTCTACCTTTCTGTTATTTCCCTATTGTCACTGTTATATTACAGTAGGAGATTCTCTTCTCGTAATTACATGGAGTCCTAGTACCTTTATATGTTTCTTGTAATTGCCTCGTGCGGCATTTATTTTTTACGTACTGCTAGTACCATTGTTTCATTCTTTGCTATTGTATTTACAGCCTAAAAAAGTTTTCTGGTACTTTTTTTAAGTTGCCCAATGTATTCAGCATGTTGGCATAAGTATCTCTGTAATTACCTTGTGTTGCAGATAATGCCTGTGAGAGGCGCTATCGGTGGCCGCTCACAGGCATCACATGACCCCCGGCTGCAGCTGGCGCTGACATCCGCTGCAGCCGGGGGTCCCTCTCCTGCGTTCCACCAGTGGCTGCTGGTTTGTGGGTGGGGTTATTCCCCTGTGTCACACCCGGCATCCACCGCGTGCTCTTCCTCTCCCCATTCATTGGGAAAGCGCGCGGTGGATGCCGGGTGTGACGCGGGGGAATAACCCTGCCCACAACCCAGCAGCCACTGCGGGGACCCCAGCCACCCCAGTCACGCTTCACTTGTTGTGACATCATCGCGGGGTCACTTGATACCTGTGAGCGACCACCGATAGCGCCGCTCACAGGCATTATCAGCAACACAAGGTATTTACAAATATATTTATGCCCACATGCTGAATACATTGGGCAATTTAAAAAAAGTACCGGACAACTTATTTAAAAGAAGAACAGATTTGAATAAAAAATGATATTCATGTACTACAACATGGTCTTTATTTCTCTTACAACAATTTTTGAGATACAGTATCTTGCTGATGTTCTTAAAATAAATAGAAAAATAATACTGGTATTATTATCATTATTATATTAATAAATAGAAAACTGATGCATATGAAAGGGCCATATGATACAGTATTTATTGTTCATTCTTGTTAACTAGGAGCAATCACAACTATTTCTTATGCATGTGATTATATTTTTTTTTTAGGGCTAGACCTGGGGAGTAGCTCCCTTGCTTTCCTTGCAGGGCGTATTGTAATATTTGCTTTCCTATTTTCATTGGTATTTGGTGACAGCTACTCCTGCCAGTCACTTACAGACGAGCAGCTGTCATCTGATCACCAACCTTATCTACTCTTGCCTTGATGCACTAATTGATTATAAAAATATCAGTGTAAGAATTCTTTATTACCAGTTTTGTTTCGGATTCCTAATTAGCTTGTTTCAAGTGTCTATGAGTAATTCCTAATAATCTTCAGAAACTGCGAGGGATGTTTTGGATATGTATGAAGTAGATATTCCAGTTTCCCAGATAGCTAAATGCCTATAATTACACGTGTATATGTCTTTAGTTGTATGTGTGCTCTAAACCCATTTTATCCTCTTCAGATAATTTCCACTTTTGCATTACTTAGTAGCTTAGATATTTATTACATTAGATAAACAGATAGAGATTATAAGATTACGTCAAGATTTTATTTAATTTTGTAGATCGCATGTAATATTTTTTTTCAGCATTACAACATTTCATACTCTACACGTTACTAAACTCAGGGCTGTAAAAACATATTTACTATAAAAATTCATACTGTATATTTGTAATTTGGCTAAGTTCTTACAATGAGTATTTCATCCTTTTTGATGTTACACATTTTCTGCAGCATTTCTACACCAATTAGCTAAATTGCTTTTTTAGCACTTTTTTTACATGCATATGTTTTTTTTCTGCTGCAGTTTGTCTTTTTTTTGCTATGCCATGTTTTAAATAATTCTGTTTGCGATACTTAGCTTTTATAAAACTTTGAAATAGTCATTTACAGATTACATGCACAAAAAATACTTTTGCATTTTTTACCTTATCTCATTCATGTATGTGGGGGGCATCCACAAATAAACTGAGTATTAACTACAAGAGAAATTGACATGGTACCAATTTTATACCCCAGGTAGGTTTGCGCTGCTTAAAAAAAAGCACAATGGGCATGAGTTTTCTATAAATCTCATTCACTTTGCTAGAACTCTAGGACACTGTGTGTTTTGTACTACTCATCATGGAAACATAGTCTTAGGCTTCCTGAAATACTACTAATATACTCCTCAACGCATTACATGCATTGTCATCATTCACTGTCCCTATTGGAGCTCACAATTTACATTCTTTATGATGTTTTTTGAGTGCGGAGGAAACCTGAAAAATCAAGGGGAGAAAACACTAACTCCAAGCAGATGTGATCCTCATTCAAATGCAAACCAAGGACACCAGAATTACAAGGAAACACATAAAGTAAAGGAGTGAGGGCCAGCTCGGTATCTGGTGAATTGTGTGTTTACTCTGTGATGTCTTTACTGTCTGGACATGTCCCTTCTGAAATGTAAAGTGCTGCAGAATACGTTGGCGTTATAGAAATAAAAATTATTATTATGCTAACCGCCATGCTACCCATATATAATTTACAATACTTAGGATCCTCGCAACACGCATCCTAAACACGGTGTCCAAAATATCTGTTTGCTTCTGTTTTTCTTTTGGAAAAGAATACTGGAGCCCACAAAATCACCACTGAGCGGTTTTAAATCCATAGTACGGACCCAAACATGGCGGCGCTCATATCATGGAATGGGATATAAAGCTAAGAACCACAAACTATTTTCAACCACGTCCAGTCCAAATGCAAGAGATTCTAATGTCGAATTTAATTTGTCCACTACTGAAATTACTTTTAAGTGCCTGGCCTCAAATTCCTAGTTTAGGATGAAAAGAACTGAAGTTTCAATGAAGTTATGATGAACTAATATTATTTGCAAGCCACACTTTCTTGGTAACAGCTATGGACTTAGCTGGCTACATGTGTTCCTTTTTGAAGACGACTCTGGTTTAGTTAAATATCCCAACTCATATGGGAAGCTTTGTTTAAAGGGTTGTCCGATACTAAACACTGCAGCCCATTGCATGCCACGTCTGACTTCTAATATTCACTGAGCAGGTCATTGGTGCATGCATGATGAAGATTATTCACAGTAAGCACTGATAGCACAGATGCCGGTGAAACAAGTCATTGTTTGGTAATATGGTACAGTGCTGCATAAGATGGGAAGAGTGGACAGAGCATGGTTTGGAAAAGCAGGCGTGGTCCTGCTTACATTAGCTGTGACATAGATAAGTCCCCAAAATAATGTCAATGATGATATTTCACAATTAGTTCAATCCTGTGTTAGGCATGATGGGGGTTTGAAAGAAATACCATGGGACGTAAACAAAAAATAACAGTCATAAGTTTCCTGAATGGGAGCACTGGTGCATCATTTTTAATAGTGCTTCATGAGAAAATGATTTAAATTCACAGTATGGACTATCTGGACTGCAACGTATAGTAACAGATAACCCCTTTATAGGGTCAACTTTGATTTATGGGTGCTATCTTCATTAGGTGGCACTAAAGGACAAGTCTTCGACCTTTAGGAACAGAGCTAATTTGCATAGTTTTTTTTGCAGTGAAGATTGACATTTCAACTTATGCCAGCTTGGTGGTGTCCACAAGTAGATAAAATGCCCATAGAGTTTGTAGAATGTGCCCAAACTTTGAGATATAAATGATACAACATTCTAAGAAAAGATGTCACTGCCTTGTAACTTCACAGGACTTACTTTATCATACTTGTTAGAAGAGGTTCTCTTTAAAGGACAAAGGAATATACAGTATTAGACATTCTCAAACAGAAACTGTCTTCCCGCATTCAAACATTTCACATGCCACGAAGAAGGATTTTTAATTCTAGCATAATACACAGAATATTCCAAGTGACCCCTGCAATAACTCACTGAACAAATACTGCAATTTGTGGTCATAGGTCAGTCAGCACTCAGTGTAACGGCTGTCTCTACATAACAGTATGTGGTTAGGTCTGGCTGGCTCAGACCTCGGAGACTGAATGTGACAGAAATGAAGCAGACTTGTAGCAGACAAGTCCGACTCCTTACAGATTGCCATTACACACTGCACAGAGGAATAACAGGAAACTTCCACTTTCGAAGCTAATTATGTTTGGAATAATGAGGGTGGTGTTGAGAGACGGCAGGCTGGTATTTTATTTACCTTAATAAAAGTCCAATGTGTCTTCTGAAGACTATACTTGTAATTGATAAATAATGTGTATCCTTTCTCTGACGATGGTTTGCTACTTCTGGCTTAAGAAATGAATAAATCACTTATTTAGTTACCTCTTAGTTTATTTTTAAGTCAGTTCTGCTGCCTTATAAATTTTACTTACAGGGGTGTTTTATAAGTAAAAAAAAAAAACAACTGAAAATGCAATAACATAATGAAAAAGCCCATTAAAATCCTCATCCGCTCCAGCATGCTCGCTTTAGCGGGCCACGGTTAGCATTTCTTTTCTCTGAGCCATTCTGGCATGTGAGCTTTCAGCTATTAAATGTTTTAATAATATGTATGGCACATGACAGCTACAGCTACTGATTGGCTTTAACATTATTCTGACTCTGAATTTAATCCATAAATGTATGCATTTTTTCACATGTAATTATTGTGTGGGCAAAAACCTCATTGCACAGTTTCTGCCTCTATAGCCTACTGGCACTGCATACTGGTATGTGTCATATGTCCTAAAACCAGCAGTTCCATGTTTTTAGAAGTAATGTCCATATGCATTAAAATAAACCATGAATGGGAGCAATGAACATGCTTTAATATAGCTATTTGTAGAGACTCAAATAATACATTGACATTTAAACGTGCTTTCCATTTATAGATTTCTGGCATTTATTGACCAGCACTGTGCTAAAATAATAAACGCATATAGTGCACATACTCCCCGGGTCCATTGCCAGTTCTCTCCTGCTGCTTAGTTCTCTTTCTACTAGATGCAGTGGAGACGTCACAACTACAGCGCACATCACATCTGGAGACAATCGCTGATGTCAGCAGCTCAGCTGATGTAAGCGGCGGTAGCCACTGAACTCAGTGATTGGCTGAATCAGTGATGGGGGCTGGACCCAGGGAGAGAAAGTATTATCTGAGCTTATTATCTTAACACAGCACCTGCCAATAGACACAGGAAGTCTATAAGTGGAAAACCCCTTTGGTGCTTAAAGGGTTTATATGATATTAACCCCTTAAATACCGGGGACGTATTCGTACGCATATTTGCGTACTGCCCGTTCAGTGAGGGCTGCTGCTCTGAGCCCTCACTGAACGGAGCACATGTCAGCTGATTCTTACAGCTGACATGTGCCCGCAACAGCCGCGGGTGGAATCACGATCCACCCGCGGCTGTTAACATGTTAAATGCCGCTGTCAATCTCTGACAGCAGCATTTAACGCACGCTTCCGGGTAGCGTCATAAGCCCTGCCCTCCGGCGACCCCGTCACGTGATCGCGGGTCGCCGATGGGTGGGCATGACAACCCAGGGTCTGCAGCAGACGCCTGTGGTTATCATGATCTTGTCGCTATGAGCGCCACCTAGTGGTCGGCGCTCATAGCACAGGACCATTTCTGCTGCATGCAGGGGACCTGCTCGTCCCCTGTATGTAGCAGAGGCGATCGGATAGTTGCTGCTTCTAGTCTCCTATGGAGACAATAGAAGCATGCAAAAAGTAAAAAAAAAAAGGTTTTAAAAATATAAAAAAAAATAAAAAAATATAAAAGTTTAAATCACCCCCCTTTTGCCCCATTCAAAATAAAATAATAAAAAATAAACCCCACATACACAAATTTGGTATCGCCGCGTTCAGAATCGCCAGATCTATCAATATAAAAAAAGAATTAATCCGATCGGTAAACGGTGTAACGAGAAAAAAATTCTAAACGCCAGAATTACGTTTTTTGGTCGGCGCAAAATTGCAATATAATGCAATAACGGGCGATCAAAACATCGGATCTACCCCAAATGTTATCAATAAAAATGTCAGCCCGGTGTGCAAAAAATAAGCCATCAACCAGCCCCTGATCACGAAAAATGGAGACGCTACGGGTCTTAGAAAATGGCGCTATTTTTTAATTTTTTTTTTTTTACCAAATTTTGGAATTTTTTTTCCACCACTTAAATATAAAAGAACCTATACATGTTTGGTGTCTATGAACTCGTAATGACATGTAGAATGAGAAGGGCAGGTCAGTTTTAGCATTCAGTGAACGTGGTAAAAAAAATAAATAAAAAACAACTGTGTTATTGCACTTTTTTGCAATTTTACCGCACTTGGAATTTTTTTCCCGTTTTCCCGTACAGGATATGGTAAAACTAATAATGGCGTTGAAAAGTACAACTTGTCCTGCAAAAAATAAGCCCTCACATTGCCATATTGACCAAAAAATAAAAACGCTATGACTCAGGGAACAAGGGGAGCAAAAACGAAAATGCAAAAACGGAAAATGCTCTGGGGCTTAAGGGGTTAAAGGATCTGCTTTTTTGTGTGTTATATTACAGCTCTGCTCCTTCATGTCAGTAGAAATAACCCGTAATAGCAGATTTAGATCATTGACAATAGTTGAACTACTTAAAAAAAATTCACAGTCCTTTTTAAGATTACTTGGTGCACTGATTCATTTTCAATAAAATCATTAACTGCCATGATTTTATTTGTTTTTTTGTTATGTGAGCCATTGAAGTTACTTTAGCTGCCTAGACACATTTTGTTTTGCATATTATAGACCCATGGTAGTTTCACTAAACTCCACTTAGATTACCATGGAAAATCGAGTGTGATCTTAATTCAAATGTGACTTCAATAACACTGTAACGAGCATTTTCTGCTTCGATCATTTTTGCTGTAGTTACTAATGCCTTTTTAAAAATCACATAGCTATTTTATTGTATTTTTTTTTTTTAAAGCATACAATTTCTGAAAAAATGTGCACATATATTTCCAGCCTTATTGTATTACATCAAAACTTAAATAAGCACTCCTCCCATCATTATTTTTATCCTCTTAATACATTGAAGTCATCATATTATGTAGCACTGTGTACTTACAATTGCTCATTTTGCTCTTCTACCCAGTAAATTCTTCTCTTTTCCATTAGGTTTATGACATCATGTGATTAAAAACTGACTATCTGAATCCTTCTAAATGCTATGTAGAAATAGGAGATCTCTTGTCCCTGCATGAGTTATAAGTGCAAAAGTCCCTGGCAGGGTGGAGGAGTGGAGCAACTGGATCAGGAATTGAAGAGGGGAATGACTCACGCAGGGAAAAGAGACTTCCTGTTTCTATATAGAGCAAAGAAAAGAGAAACCATCTATTTTTCCCAATACTACTTTACTTTGGTATGCTTCCTATTTTTTATTCTTTTTACTATCATTGGAACACCAGACCGTAGAGCTGCCAAGCTGAAATTGTCTTTTAGAATTTAAAAATGTTAATGAACGAGAATAAAAAAATTGTCTACAGTTCACTAAACTGATGTGGACTCATTATTTGCATTTACTGCAGGCTATAAAATGAGAATGTTTAAAGACCACCAACCTCTACCAGACTTTAAGGAACAAAGGTGGGATTTAAAGTGTGAAAAATGTAAGAAAAGCAGATTCTTGTGTCGCATTAATTTGATGATGATATTTTCTGTTGAAGTATGAATTATTCTCTTTTAAGAAAGCATGTTAGAAGTTAAAAAAATAAATCCTAATATGGCTCTATCTTAAAGAAGCATTCCCATCAATGTTCTCATCATATTATATATAACACTATATACTTACTAATGCTCATTTTGCTCTTTTACCTAGTTAATTATTCTTATTAATTATTTTCTCTTTTCTTTGCTCTGTGTAGAAACAGGAAGTCTCTTTTCCCTGCATGAGTCATCCCCCTTTTCAAATCCTGACCCGGTTGCTCTGCTTCTTCCCCCTGTCAGGGACTTTTGCAGTTGTGACTCCTGCAGAGAAAAGAGACTTCATGTTTCTATATAGTGTTTAGAAGGATTTCTGTAGTCTGTTTTTAATCACTGATGTCAAAGACCTATTGAAAAAGAGAAGAAATAAATAGGTAAAAGAGAAAAATGAGCAACTATAAGTACACAGTGCTATAAATAATATGATGATTTCAGTATATAAAGAGGATAAAAACATTGATGGGAGTCCATGAAATAATGAGTCCATATCAGTATACTGAACTGTACACATTTTTTTTAATTATCATTTATTAAAATTTTTAAATTCTAAAAGAAAATTTCAACTTGGCAGTTCTATTTTCTGGTGCTCCAATCATAGTGAAAAGAATAAAAACTAAGAAGCATACCAAAGTAAAATAGTATTGGGAAAAAGAGATAGTTTCCTTATTTGCCCACATGTGCAATGTTAGCAAATAGCTTAATCCCTATAGTACAAAGAGATAATTGTCATAGACCTGAGCACATTATTGTAGACCCTGCCAGTACAATTTACAAGGAAAATTTGATTTCTGTCAACTGTAAAATGCTCATGGGAAAATGTTTGATGATGAGACATCTTCAATTTATTTTTATTAGTTGGTTTAGCCTCCTTTGACATAGAAATAACTGTCAAGTTTACCACATAAAGCAAATACTCAGTAGATCTAGTACCATACATGATAATTAAATCTCTGGAGACACCAGATTGCTTTTAAGTAATTTTACCTCCAATCTAACCTGTAAGGTAAAATGTAGAAAAGTTTGCAAATAGATAATTATCCACATGTATTTGCTTACCTCAATTGCACTACTACATCTCACCTTAGTATATGGCTGTTGATGTCATCTGTTGACTTGCCCTCCCCTTATTATGCGGCCATGCAGATAAGCATGAGATTACGCAATTCAACCTAAATTATTGATTTTTGACTGATTGTTAGTAATAAGAATGCTTCAAGAACTTTACTAAAATATTTCTGTCCTTGGTATTATTGAAATTTTATGACTAAAAATGAGCAAGTGGATTCAAAATGAAGTGAATGGCAGTCAAACTTTATGGAATTTGCAGGTCCTTGTAAATTTGAATAATATAAGATTTGATTTGTGTGAAACGCCAAAAAAATGCAGATTGTCTTTTTTAGATGGCAGAAGATTGCATAAGTTACAGAGGAATGAAATATTCTCATGTGTGACCCATAATACTGTAACAGGGCCTGAGCTTCTCCATATTGCCTTGGAGCTATCACATAACAAAATATCACTGCCAATCAGGAGGGAGTATCATAGCCTGTAGAAAATTAAAAGCAGGGAATGCAGAAGCCATTTTTGGGTGATTTTGTGATAGTGAAAATATATCAGAGCTCACAGATCAGCAATAGTGATGAGCGAGCACTAAAATGCTTGTGTACTCATTGTTCGAGCCGAGCAAATTGTAATGCTCGAGACCTCGGACCGAGTAACGAGCCCAATGTAAGTCTATGGGAAACTTGAGCATTGTTCCAGCGGCTCCCCCCCGGCTGTCTGTAGAGAGACTAAAAATTGCCAAAATCGATGGGAACAGTGTTCAAATGACATGGAAACAGCATGGTGAAGACCCCTGGAAGCATTTCTGACTCCCAGGTCACTGCTGTCAACAACGTTGTCAGAGGTATTGCGCCACTTTTACGAACTCACAATAAAACATACAAAAACAAACTGGATCTTCCTGGGAAATATGTTAAGGAACATCCTTTCCAGGGTAATGACTTGTATATAAGGCAAAATAAATAACCAAAAACAAAATTGCAAGAGACGTAGAGGTCGGAGGGCCTCTTGAAAACAATGTTCCCATTATTAGGAAGTGTGTCTCCCATACTGTTTGCCTATGCAGTGAAGCAACTGTTGCCAAAATTTTGGGGGAGCTCCAATCCCCCTTGCAAGAGACATAGAGGTCGGAGGGCCTCCTGCAAAAAATGCTCCCATTATTAGGAAGTGTGTCTCTCATACTGTTTGCCTATGCAGCGAAGCAATGGCTGCCAAAAATTTGGAGGAACTCTAATGCCCCTTGAAAGAGACGTAGAGGTCGGCGGGCCTGCTGCAAAAAATGCTCCCATGATTAGGAAGTGTGTCTCCCATACTGTTTGCCTATGCAGTGAAGCAATGGCTGCCAAAAATTTGGAGGAATTCCAATGCCCCTTGCAAGAGACATAGATAAGTTGATATGGTACATATGGTGGTGTTATGGTGGTGGAGGGTGAGGATGTGGAGAAGGGGGAGGACAAGAGCAAATAGACAAAATCAGGAAGCGTATACCCATGTCTGGGTGTGAAGCCAGAGGTGCATGGGAATAGAGTAAGACCTCCCAAAAAAAGGCACTATATTTGAGTTTATATTACGCTGCTATCATTTGGTGTTTGTTTCAGAAAATGAAGTATTTCTCGCAGGAAATGATTGCACTTACACATGTTTCGTTATATACATGTTTCTTTCCTTTATGTGTATTGGAGCAGCACAAACAAAAAAGAACAGACAAATTGGACATAATTTCACACTAAGCTCCAAAAATGGGCTTGACAAAATTGTTTCCACCTTTCCAAAAATATGGGTAAACAATAGTGATGAGCGAGCATTCTCGTTACTCGAGATTTACGAGCATGCTCTGGCATTTTCCGAGTATCTTCAGCGTGCTCGAGTGTTATGTTTTTGTCACTCCATGCTCATTATTTGCGACTGTTTGACAGCTTTAATACATGTGAGGAATGCCTAAGAAACAAGTATCCCTCACATGTATTAAAGCTGTGAAACAGTCACAAATCATGAGCACAGAGTGACAAAAACATAACACCCAAGCAAAAGATACTCGGCGAGCACCCAAGCATGCTCGCCAAAAGGGTTAGCAGAACATACTCGCTCATCACTAGTAAACAACTTTACTTCAAGCATATGATGCTCGTTCAAACTTACAGTGGCAAGTAACTGGTTGGGGCAATATGAAAATCACACATGAAACAAGATAAAAAGGGGAGAAGTTGACTCATTCTTTGCATTGTGTTTTTATGTGTGTGCCACACTAAGCATGGGGAACAGAAAGAGAAGAGAACTGTCTGAAAACTACAAAACCAAAATTGTTGAAAAATATCAACAATCTCAAGGTTACAAATCCATCTCCAGAGATCTTGATGTTCCTTTATCCATGGTGCGCAACATAATGAAGAATTTTACAACCAATGGCAATGTATCTGATCTCCCTGAACATGGACATCAGAGAAAAATTGATGAAAGATTGCAATGCAAAATAGTACGGATGGTGGATAAGCAGCCTCAATAAATTTCCAAATAAATTCAAGCTGTCCTGCAGGTTCAGGGTTCATAAGTGTCAGTGAAAACTATCCGTCAACATTTGAATGAAATGAAACGCTATGGCAGGAGACCCAAGAGGACTCCACTGGTGACACAGAGACATAAAAAAAACTAGACAGCAGTTTGCCAAAATGAACATGAGTAAGCCAAAATTCTTCTGGTAAAGCATTTTGTGGCTCGATGAGACCAAGATAGAGCTTTTTGGTAAAGCACATCATTCTACTGTTTACCGAAAAAGGAATGAGGCCTACAAAGAAAAGAAACAGTACCTATAGTCAAATATGGTGTTAGATTAAAGATGTTATGGAGTTGTTATGCTGGCTCTGGGTGTCTTTACTGTATGCAAGGCATCATGGAATCTGATGATTACCAAAGGATTTTGGGTTGCAATGTAGTGCCCATTGCCAGAAAGCTGGGTTTGCGTCCAAGGTCATGGACCTTGCAGCAGAACAATGAGCCCAAACATACTTGAAGAAGCACCCAGAAATGGATGGAAACAAAGCACTGGGGAGTTCTAAAGTGGCCAGCAAAGAGTCTAGATCTAAACCCCATTGAACATCTGTGGAGAGATCTTAAAATTGTTGTTTTGGAGAAGGTACCCTTCAAATATGAGGAACCTGGAGCAGTTTGCAAAAGAAAAGTTGCCCAAATTCCAGTTGAGAGATGTAAGAAGCTTAATAATAATAATTATTTTTATTTTTATAGTGCCAACATATCCCAGGGGGTGAGTCACCCTGTGGAACATCACCACTTCAAAACAAATGAGGGAGCCTCCATGCGGGTCGTGTGTGCCGCGTTCTCTGCTTTGAGTACTCCATGAACATGGCCAGCGCTGATGATGCCATCATCAGTGTTACTATCCCACTTCTATGCCTCCTTGAAAAAGTGCTCCTGGCATTGATGGATCAGATGGTATCACAGGAGGAAGAGGAGGAGGAGAAAGATTAGTTCTAAGATATATGGGGGTGACAGATTATGGACGGCTTTGTAGGTCAGCATTAATAACTTGAAGTGGATACTTAGTGGGATTGGAATACAATGAAGGAATTTGCTGAGGGGAGAAGCAAAGGAGTAGTGAGGACAGAAGTTGATTAGTAGGGCAGCAGAGTAAAGGACAGACTAGAGAGGTGCGATAATGCAATGGGGTATGATGAGGTCCTAGACCCCACACGGAGTCAAGGCCATCCGAGTGACGTGGGCCATCCCTGCCTTGCACGAACATGTTGCTGACAAGATCAGGTGTGCACTGTGCAACGCCATTAGTGTGAAGATCATCATAACCACCGACACAAGGAGTAGTAAGCACAGGCAGGATGTTATATCTCTCTAACTGCCCACTGTGTAAATGTTGTGGCAGCTGGGCCTGAGGTAGAAAGCATTTTGGTGCATCTACAGAGGATTGCTGGATGTTTTTTGGATGTTTCTCTGCCATGTTGCCTCCTCCTCCTACTCCTCTTCTTCTAATGCCTCCTCATCCGGTCAGCATAAAATCTGCACCAACAACTTCAGCCAGCCAGGGGTACAATACAGCAGGCTGTTCTGAAACTCATCTGTTTGTGGGAAAAAAATCCCATACCACGCAGAAGCTGTGGATGGGAATCAAAGAACAGACAGATGTGTGGTTGGTGCTGATAAACCTCAAATTCGGCCTGGTGGTGTGCGATAATGGGCGAAATCTCATAGCGGTTCTGGGCCTTGCCAGTTTGACGCACATCCCTTGCCTGGCGCATGTGCTGAATTTGGTGATACAGAGCTTCCTTAATTACACAGAAATATCAGAGCTGCTGTTGAAAGTGCAGGCCGTCTGTGTGTGCTTTCGGTGTTCTCACCCTGCTGCTGCTCGCCTGTCTGTGCTGCAGTTTCACTTCTGCCTTCCCTCTCACCGCTTCATATGCGACGTTCCAACAAAGTGGAACTCCACCTTGCACATGCTTTTGAGACCATGCGAGCAGCAGTCAAGCGATGCTGGAGTTTGAGCTGCAGCACGCACGGGTGAGACGCTCTGAGGAACAACACAACTTCGTGACTGAGTGGGTCTCCATGCAGGACGTGTGTGCCATGTTGCACTGATTAGTGTACTCCATGAACATTATCCAGTGCTGATGATGACATCATTACCATTACTATCCCACTTTTTTGCCTCCTAGAGAAAAAAAAGCTTCAGGCGATGATGGATGAGGTGGGGGCACTGGAGGTAGAGTAGAAGAAACAGGGACCATTCACACCATTATCAGGCCAAGCATCCACACATGTCTTGCATGATGGGTTCCTATACCAACAGGTACACAAATGTTCCACCAGGGGACAGTTTTGGAGTATGAGGAACAACCGTGTTCACAGCAGGGCAGCACTCAAAGCAGCTCACGGGCATCACTGGAGTGTTGCTAGGGAGATACAGATGATACAGAGAACCCAGACGAAACATCTCCCACAGAGGACAGCAAGTCATTGCAACTGGGCAGCTTGGCACCCATGAGGCAATACATGCCACTGTGCCTGCACAAAGACTGCTGAGTAGCCTGGATTGTTACAAGTGCTTATTACTGTGTGGCCACCGTGCTGAATCCCCGCTACAAGCACAGCATGTCATTCTTACTTCCATCACTAGAGCATGATTTGATAATGCGGGAATACAAGCGCCCGCTGGTAGACACACTATTGACAGCGTCCTTACCTGACAGAGGGGACTGAGTGGAAGCACAAGGAAAAGGAGGATGGAGTCACCAACGCACCTGTGGCACTGGAACCACCTTGGAAAGGAGGGTTAGCTTGGCAGAACTGTGGAAAACCTTACTCAGCACGTTGAAACATCCAGTACCACCATCTGATACAGTCCGTATTGGCAGGAGGCAGCATTTAAGTTATGCCCGTGTAGCAACTCACTCGGGATTAGTAGGTTAGACACAAAAAAAAGGTATAGGTGGACAATTGAAAACACCTGTGTTAAGCTAGACAGACTTCAGCCAGATAACAGAACCAAGACACCCGTAGAAAAGCTGGCTTGGCAGAAAGAGAAGCCGACCACAAAGCACAAGCTCAGATATCAAATCCATGAGCATGACAGTTTCAACAACATGCTGGAGGAGTATGTGTCCACATGTCTCCACATACTGAGTGATATTGTCTGGCCCATTTAACTTCAGGGTCTGCAAATTGAACACATCGCCTGAGCTTGCCCTTTACACCATGGAGGTGCTGGCCCGCCCTGTGGAAAGCGTACTGTAGGAACATATGTTTAGCATGGCAGGAGGTGTGATCACAGACAGGTGCAAGCGCCTATCCACAGCCAAAGTGGGCGAGCTCAAATATTAAAATGAACTAGGCATGGATCCCACAGGACTTGTCCCTACCTTTGGTTGAATATAGAAGTATACCAGCTGCACCCAGCCAATGTTAGATGCCATTTCAGTTTTTTTTTTTTAATTCACAATGTTTTAAGGCCTACCTAAATTAATTATTAACTCTTTTTTAGGCTCACAACTCGTACAGACACAGCGGCAGAGTACAATTACTTTTTAGGAACACTACTCGTACAGACACAGCTGCAGTTTCCTCAGAGGCTTTTTGGCACAGTACACAGAGGCTTTTTGGCTCAGTTAACACAGACTTTTTGGCATAGTATGCCAAGAGGCTGGGTTGCAGAGTACACACAAAGGCTTTTCGTCACAGTACTCCCAGAGGCTGGCTTGCAGAGTACACACAGTGGGTTTTTGGCACAGTACAAACAGAGGATTTTTGGCACAGTACACACAGAGGCCTTTTGGCACAGTACTCCTAGAGGCAGGGTTGCAGAATACATACAAAGGCTTAAAGGCACAGTTTTTTTTAGGCACAGCCACAACTTGTACAGATACAGAGGTAGAGTAGAATTATTTTTAGACACACTACTCACAAAAAGACGGCTGCATAGTAGAATTATTTTTAAGACATTCCTTTCACAAAAAGACAGCTGCATAGTAGAATTTTTTACTCAGAAAAAGACTGCTGCAGAGTATAATTATTTTTTAGACACACTACTCACAAAAAGATGGCTGTATAGCAGAATTATTTTTAGACACACAGCTAACAAAAAGACAGCTGCAGAATATAACTATTTTTTAGACACAATACTCACAGAAAGACAGCTGCAGAGTAGAAGTACTCTTTAGAAACACTACTTGTATAGACATAGCGGTAGAATAAAATATTTTTTTTTTCCACAAATGGGAAAGAGATGGCTGCTGAGTAGAATTATTTTTTAGACACACTATTCACAAAAAGATGGCTGTAAAGTAGAATTATTTTTTTAGACAAACTACTCACAAAAAGACGGCTGCATAGTAGAATTATTTTTAAGACATTCCTTTCACAAAAAGACAGCTGCATAGTAGAATTTTTTACTCAGAAAAAGACTGCTGCAGAGTATAATTATTTTTTAGACACACTACTCACAAAAAGATGGCTGTATAGCAGAATTATTTTTAGACACACAGCTAACAAAAAGACAGCTGCAGAATATAACTATTTTTTAGACACAATACTCACAGAAAGACAGCTGCAGAGTAGAAGTACTCTTTAGAAACACTACTTGTATAGACATAGCGGTAGAATAAAATATTTTTTTTTTCCACAAATGGGAAAGAGATGGCTGCTGAGTAGAATTATTTTTTAGACACACTATTCACAAAAAGATGGCTGTAAAGTAGAATTATTTTTTTAGACAAACTACTCACAAAAAGACGGCTGCAGAGTGGAATTATTTTTTAGACACACTACTGGTATAGACACAATGGTAGAATAAAATAATTTTTTGGCCTACAAATAAGAAAGAGACGGCTGTAGAGTGGAATTATTTTTTAGTCACACTACTCATAAAAAGATGGCTGCAGAGTAGAATTAATTTTTAGACACACTACTTGTAAAAAAACTGCTGCAGAGAAGAATTATATTTTTGGCACACTACTGCTACAGACACGGCTGCAGAGTTCACAGAGGCTTTTTGGAATAGTACTCCCACAGGCAGGGGTGAAGAGTACATACAGAGGCTTAATGGCACAGTACTCCAACAGGCGGGGCTGCAGAGTACACACAGAGGATTAAAGGCAAGGTACTTACACAGGTGGAGGTGCAAAGTACACAGAGGCTTAAAGTCACAGTACTCCCACAGGCAGGGGTGCAAAGTACACAGAGGCTTAAAAGCACAGTACTCCCACAGGCAGGAGTGCAGAGAACATACAGAGGCTTAAAGGCACAGTACTCCCACAGGCAGGGGTGCAGAGTACACACAGTAGCTTTTCGACACAGTACTCCCACTGAGACACGTGCCGAGTACACAAAGAGGCTTTTTGGCAGAGTGCACAGTCTAATTCTGTCCTTCACTCCAGCTGCGTCCTGTCCCTACACTAATCAGAGCAGAATGGTGGATGTACTTGTGATCCGTTATTTCTACCAGCTGGGGCACGTGGTGCACCGGCCAATCACAGCCATGCCAATACTTGGCATGACTGTGATGGCTCAGGAAGTGCCCACAGCCTGAAAGCAAAACCGGACATCCTGTTAAAAGTCCAAGTTCGAGATTCGGTACCTGACACTAGGTAATTTTCAGTTTAGGTTCATTCATCACCAACTTGTGATGCTAGTCACTACTGACAAACTTGTCGTGTGGCAGGATAGTCAAGAGGTCTGGGGTAGGTACCAACAGGGCTTGTAATAGACAAAGAAAAAAGACAAAAGCATAGTCAGGTCACAGTCTAAGGTCAGAGTATCAGGAAGACAGGAAGATAGTGGATCATGATAAAGGGATAAATCAAACAAATAGTCAAAGGTAAATCTAAGGTAGGCAAGAGAGAACAGAATACAACTCAGAGCACAGAGCAAACACACACCACTTGAGCAAAGCTACAATTGGCAATGGTCTGACCATTGTCAGAGTGCTAAATAGTCCTGTAATCATCTAGAATGAATGACACCTGGAGGAGATCCCACATACCCAGCCAGATAGAATGGCTGAGCAGTCATTCACAATACGCACACCTCTACCTTAGATTGGATGATTAAGCTGTCACTCACAATCCTGACAGCTCAGCAAGTCCATGATCCCATAGAGCGGCAGAGCTGTCATTCACAGCATTCAAAGGACACTGTGAGTGGTAGAATCATGACAGTACTTCCTCTTCTAGGGGAGCCACCAGACTCCCAGGCTTCCCAGGAAACATATAATAAAAGGCCCTGACAAGACTATCGGCCTTCACGGCTCGAGCTGGCATTCAGGATCTCTCTGCCAGTCTCTGTCCCTTCCAATGGATGAGATACTAGAGGGAATTATGGACTTTCTGAGAATCAACAATCTTTTGTACCTCATACTCTAAACTTTCATTGACAGAAACCAGAGGAGGCAGGGATGATGGAGACAAAACCAAAGAGACAAGCTTCTTTTGCAGTGATCTATGGAACACATTCGGGATGCGAAAAGATGGAGGGAGTTTTAATCTAAAGGCCACTAGATTAACTACCTCCAAAATCTCATACGGGCCAATAAACTTAGGACCCATCTTCTCTGATGGCACTTTCAACCTAATACTTTTGGCTGACAGCCAAACCTTATCATCTGCTTTGAATATGGGACCCGCCAAATGTTTCCTAGCAGCCTTTTGTTTCTGGCAAAGCTGAGCCACCCCAATATTCTTTTGAACCTCCCTCCAGACATCCCCAAGTTTCTGTATTGCAACTTTTTCTCCAGGACACCCAGAACTCATTCTAGAGAATTTACAATAATGGAGATAAAAAACATAATTATAAAAAAAATGTGAGGTTCCAGTGGACCAGTCCTCGTACTTAGCTGCAACGAAACACCTTAAAATTTGTTCAAACGATTGATTTGTCCTTTCTGTCTGCCCATTGGTTTCAGGGTGGTAAGCAGAGGAAAATGACTAATAAATCCACAATTTCTTACAAAACACTCTCCAGAACTTAGAGGCAAATTGCAACCCCTTATCAGATACAATGTTCAAAAGGATTCCAAGGAATCTTACCACATAATTTATTCACAACCTGGAAAATGTTTCAGTATTTTGTAACCCAAATAAAAAACCAAAATGTGCCTGTTTACTGAATATTTCAACTACCACCCAAAAAACTTTCTTCCCTCCAGACAAAGGCAAATCCGTAATTAAATCCATGGACAAATGAGTCCACGGTCTTTCTCGAAATAGCAATGGAGCCAATTCCCTGACCAGCCGGTTACAACAGACTTTAGCAATTGCGCAAACATTACAAGTGGATACCAAATGTTTACTATTATTAAGCATGAATGGCCACCAAAAGAGTCTAGCAATTACTTTCGACATATCTGTTACCCCAGGATTACCACTCAAGACAGAATAATGAAACTCCTGCAATAAACATAATCTTAGATACAAAGGCACAAATAATTTTGACCCTGGAGTAGTGGAAGGAGCCAATGACTGGACTTCACGGATCTCTGCTTCCAACTCCAAGGATACCATAGAAACCACAATAAACTGAGGAAGAGGCTGTATGATAGAGCGTCAGCCCTAACATTCTTGAACCCCAGCCTGAACATGATAGAAAAATTTAATTTAAAAAAAAATGAGGACCAACTGGCCTGTCTTGAGGTTAAACATTTAAATGATTCAATATACACTAAATTTTTATGATCCATCACAACTGTGACTTGATAAATGGCTACCTCCAAAAAAATGTCTCATTTCTTCAAAAAGTAACCATCCCGCATACTGTATCTGTCTTCTGAAACGTTCTCTGCTCACAATTAAAGAGGATGCATTGCAGGCGGAGCACGATGAGATGGAGCCATGAACCATACAGGGTGACTCCACACAGCCCATCCTCATTGCATCCCAACGTGGATTTGGTGACAATGAGGAAGAGGAGGAGGAAGAACAGGAGCTAGTTTCCTGCGCTATAGACAGCAGTACCTGTACAACTGTCATACTGTCTCTTCAGGGTCAATGGCCTGAGGACAGAGAGGAGGAGGAGGAAGAGGATGAGAAGGAGAGCATGGTCAGTCATCCTCTTGGTGAGGACATGGAAGTCTTGCCTGTTAGCAGTCTGGCACACATGGCTGAGTTTATGTTATGTTTAGTGTTGAGCCACCCCCGTAGTGTTCGAGTTCGGTTCGGTTCGTCGAACACCCGTGTGTTCGCCGAACTGTTCGTCGAACTGTTCGTCGAACACCTTCGAACACCGTTAAAACCAATGGCAGGCAAACAAAAACACATAGAAACACATAGAAAACACCTTCAAAGGTGTCCAAAAGCTGACAAACTGCTCAGAAGACATAACTAACACATGGAAAAGTGACAAGTACATATAGTCATGCGAAAAGAAAAGAGGTGGAGGAGTAAAAGGAGGGGGAGACACAGATATAGGCATGTCATGCCCTTCTAAAATCCAAAAAGTGAGAAGCCGACACGGCCAGTCCGCTCCTGCCCGTGCCACCTCCGTGTCGCCGGGTTTGTGCCAGAGCCGCGGTGAACCCTGACGGCCAGCCCCCCTCTCCCAATACTGGTGCCTGTCTGCTGGTGGGTCGAGAGAGCCCCCCTGTGGTGGAGGCAGCTCTAAGCTTTTTAATTTAAATTGTCCCTCTAATTTGAATGAATACACTTTAAATCCATTTACAAGGATCTATTGGAGGGCAAGTCTCATGCCAGCAGCCGCGTAATTCCAGCTCCAGTAGCGTCCACTAAAGCTGCTGCAGTTAAAAAGCTTTTATAAGGATCGAGCTCGGCTGTCCACCGCAAGGCATCCTAGTGCCAGTCCCAGCCCCTATGCCTTGGGGTGCCTCCTGATGCTCTTCAATAAGTATCCCGTGGTCCCGAAGCATTTCCTTTGAAAAAATTAAGTGTCCAAACTACAGGTGGTGTAGCTTGCTTAACAGCCGGGATAATCCGCTGACTAGCAGACACTGCTACTAGGCACAAAGTATTTCCTGGGCTAGATGCAGTTAAAAATTTGTAAGTAGATACTCTCGTTGGATGCTGAGAAAGCATTCCATAGAGTCTCCTGGCACGCCATATATGATTCTCTTAAAAAGCTTGGGGTAGGGGTCTAGGGGACCCTTTTATAGCCAAAATCACGGCCCTGTATCACAATACGTCACCTAGGCTGAAGATAAATGGAACTGTAGCACCGAGGGCTCGGTTGCTACAGACGTATTGCACCTCACCCAGAGGTGTGATATCTCACTCTCAGATAAGGATGGAGTGTGGATCAGGACCCGACACCTGCATGCATTACACCACATTGCCGTGGGGCAGGGCGACCAATATGCCCCTGAGATGGGCACGACAGTCCCTGTCCCTGGCTGGAGTGGGGGGAGGGAACACTGAGGAAGGGGAACCCTGCAGTGCAGGAGCAGGGAGGAAGCAGTTCCTGGGTGCATTGAGAAGGGAGTATAAAAGGTGGGCACCATCTTAGTTCAGTGCAGAGAAGTCTGAGCAGAAGTGGCAGGGAGCAGGGGCTCTGCATGAGCTCTGCTCCGGAGGCGGGCCTAGTAACAGAGGCCCAGGCCTACAAGAGGGAGAAGGAAGGAAGAGGAGCGGAGAAGGCTCCAGGAACGAGGAATGAAGGGATCCCAGGGGTGCGGACGGGCGAGTCGCCACCGCACGCCCGAATCCACCTGCGTGCAGGGGTCAGGCCAAAGGGGGAGACCGGTCCCCGAACTAGTGGAGGCAGGAAACGACCCTCAGCTAGAAACCGGAGGCTCTGACATTTTATGTGGCGCAGCCCCTTGCTCCACCCGCTAGGAAGGCACCACATAGGGTCAGGGAAACTGGCGCCAAGTTTACCAAGAGGAGGCCCGAGGCAGCCGGACAGAAGTGTTGGTAAGAAAGGCCAGACAAAGGACACACAAAGGGGGTCCTGTGAAGCGCTCCAAAGTTATCTGGGAGTTGTCTGAGCCCCTCACCTGGTGAGCACAGTACGACGTGGGCAGCCGTTACCTGCAGACGTGGTCTGGATAATAAGAACTGTGAGTAAAGGCCCTGAACTGCATCACTGACTCCGTGTCGTTACTGCTGCTGCCCTGCACCATCACCCCCATCCTCCGCATACACTGCCCTGAGGCTATACTCCTCCCGTGGGGAGTTATGCTACGCTCTGCTGCACCCACAACACCAGCCTTAGAGGTCTGCCCTGTAGCGGCGGTTCACTCTGACCGCAATCCACGGGTGGCGTAGTCGGACATTTAAACATCAAAACCACATAAATAGTTCCGCCACTGGTTTGACCGCCCTGAGCCACGGAACCGGATCGCCGCCACGAAGACTACAACCACCAGCATCCACCAAAAAGGGTCCGGCTCCGGGTGTCCCAAGGCCCAGGGGGTGCGTCAGAACATTTTCATCACCTTTCACAATCACCAATGGGACAAGGCAGGGATGTCCTCTGTCCCCTCTCTTATACATCCTAGTGACGGAGCACCTGCTCTCATCAATTCGCCATAACCCCAATATTAGGTGGATTGAGGTGGGAGGCACCGAGTACAAGTGCTCTCTATTTGCTGATGATGTCCTAGTATATATCACTCAATCACATATATCCATCCCTGCTGTTATGGCTGAAATAGATCACTTTGTTACATGGTAAAATTTTAAAATCAATGCAGCGAAGTCTGAGGCCCTCGATGTCTCCCTCCCTAAATCCATATAGGATTCCATCCAGTCCAACTTTCCCTTTGCCTGGCCCTCACAGGGTATCAAATACTTAGGAATTCCTATTCATAGAGACCTCTCCCATCTATGTTATCTTAATTTTGGGCCCTTTATTGAACAATTCCATACAGACCACGGTTGGCAAGTTAGAACTGTAAGATTCACTACGTGAACCACTGGTGTTTTGTGGAAAAGCACATGTACACCGCGTTCCAAATTATTATGCAAAAAGTGTTTAGGAGTGATAAGGGAAGAATTTGTTTGTTTGTCAGTTAAACTCATTGATGGTGATGTGTGTCAGGGCTCTTTATATCACTGTAAGCAATTGCAGACACCTGTGCTAATTAGTTTGGCAGGTGTGTCCAATGAAAGGCAAGACTACTTAAGAAGGCTCTCTCACATTATTAAGCAGCCTACATTTTCTGCCAAAATGGGAAAGAAAAAGGATGTGTCGGCTGCTGAGAAGCAACAAATTGTGGAGTGTTTAGGTCAAGGCATGACTACAATCAACATTGTGCGATGATCAGGATGAAGTGTCTTGGCAATCAAGAAGTATGTAGCTGATTCAGAGTACACACGTGTGCGTGCTGATAAGGGCAAATTGAGGACTCTTTCCTACAGGCAATTACGTCAGGTTGAAACAGCAGCGGCAAAAAAGCCTTGTCATAGCAGCAGACAAGTTTTTGAAGCTGCTTGTGCCTCCAACGTCCCCCGAACAACAAGATGCAGGGTCCTTCAGAGGTTTGCAGCTGTGCATATGCCATCCTGTCGACCTCCTCTATCCACTTCACACAAGCAGAAACGGCTCCAGTGGGCCAAACATTACATGAAGACTGATTTCAAAACTGTTTTGTTCACGGATGAGTGCCGTGCAGCGCTCGATGGTCCAGATGAATGGAGTGGAGGATGGCTGGTTGATGGACACCCCACGCAAACACGGCTACAGCGCCAACAAGGAGGAGGTGGAGTAATGTTTTGGGCTGGAATCATGGGGAGAGAGATTGTCGGCCCCTTTAGGATCCCTGAAGGCGCTAAAGATGAACTCCATAATGTATGTGGATTTTCTCAAACAGCACTTCCTGCCATGGTTCAAGAAGAAGAACCGTGTATTTCACAGCAAGATCATTTTTCTGCATGATAATGCACCATCTCATGCTGCACATAAAACATCTGCATCTCTGGCTGATATGGGCATAAAAGGGGACAAACTTATGGTGTGACCCCCATGCTCCCCTGACCTCTACCCCATTCAGAACCTTTGGAGCATCATTAAAAGGAGTGTCTATGATGGCGGGAGGCAGTTCACATCTAAGCAACAGCTCTGGGAGGGTATTCTGTCCTCATGCAAAACAATTGAAGCAGAAACCATCCAAAACCTGACAAATTCAATGGACGAGAGAGTTCAGAAGCTCCTTTCGAACAAGGGGTCCTATGTGAAAATGTAACATCACCTAGAATAAAGTTTTGAGTTGAAAACTGTTTGATTTCAGTTTCTAACAACCTGCTAATGCTTATAATTTCAAAAATGACCATTTTTTTGGTCTTTATTAAAATGAAAAGGTTGATCGAAAAGTTTGGGGGATCTAAGAGTGTGGCAACCCAGTAGTCATGATTACTTCGAATTCTGACAATATGAGGGTCATGCTGCAGGTAGTGCAGCAAGAAGGCACTTATGTGTCTTGCGCATCTCGGAGCCCCAAAATTATTTTCCGGGCTAGATGCAGCTAAAAATTATTTTTAATTTTAAATCTGGTGAAGCTTATTATAGATGGCCTAATAGGATCAGTGCTGCACACTGCTACAAAGCCCAAATTATTTTCCAGTCAAGATACAGATAAACATGATTAGTAATTTGAAAGCTTAAAACGGTTGGTAGGGTGATTTTAACCAATCATCAAGCTTTTACTCTCCCCAGGATGACACAGGGGTAGAAAAGTCGTTTCGGATCCATGATTTGTTCATCTTTATGAACGTGAGTCTGTCTACATTATCAGTGGAGAGCCGCGTGCGCTTATCTGTCAGCACACCACCAGCAGCGCTGAACACACGTTCAGACAGAACGCTGGCTGCGGGGCATGACAAGATCTCCAAGGCGTAAGTGGCTAGCTCCGGCCATTTATCCAGATTGGAAGCCCAAAAAGAGCAAGGGTCCAGTGACACAGTCGTGGCTTCAATGTTTACTTGGAGATACTCCTGTACCATCGTCTCTAGGCGTTGACTATGTGTCAGACTTCTTGTCTCCTGTGGCCTTGCAAAGGATGGGCTAAAAAAGTGGTGAAATGATTCCGCAAAATTGATGTTACCAGCAGATACTGTGGTTCTGTTACGGTTTGAGTGCTGAACACTTGACGGTCCCACGGTTGGCAAGTTGGAACTGTGAGATTCACTACGTGCACCACTGGTATTTTGTGGAAAAGCACATGTAAGATTCTGCAACAGTCTCTGCTGATACTCCTGCATGCGTGCATCCCTTTCTATGGCAGGAATAATTTCTGCAAATTTACTTTTGTACCGGGGATCTAACAGTGTGGCAACCCAGTAGTCAGGATTATTTCTAATTCTCACAATTCGAGGGTCATGTTGCAGGTAGTGCAGCAAGAAGGCACTCATGTGTGTTGCGCATCCAGGAGCACCAAGTCCCTGTTGTGTTGGTGGCGAGGTAGCAATCATGCTTCCTTCCTCTGTCCTCTCCCCCCAACCTCGCACAACAGAAATGTGATCAAGGTCTCCCTCATCTGATGAGTCTTCCATCAGTTCGTCCTCCACTTCTTCCTGGGCTCCTGCACCTTCCTCACTAGTTTGGCTGCTACCATGCACCCTGGTAAAACCATCTCCCCCACCCTCACATGCCTGCGGCCTTGGTGCTGCCGACCGTCTGGACCTTGCAGATGTTAGCCCTTCCGCATACAACTCCTCCTCCTCTACTTCCTCCACCTCCTCTTGTGCCACCACCTGACTCCGAATTCTGTTTAACATGTGCTCCAGCATGTAAATCACCGGAATAGTCATGCTGATAATGGCATCGTCAGCACTAAACATCTTCGTCGCCATTTCAAAACTGTGCAGAAGGGTGCATAGGTCCCTGATCTGAGACCACTCCTCCAGCGTGATTTGCCCCACCTCTGAATCTCGTTGGCCCAGGCTATACGTCAGAACGTATTGCACCAGGGCTTGTCGGTGCTGCCACAGTCGCTGCAACATGTGCAGAGTTGAATTCCACCGGGTAGGCACATCGCATTTTAGCCGGTGAAGTGGCAGGCCCAACGACTTCTGTAGAGATGTAAGTCGCTAGGCTGCGGGATGCGAACGGCGGAAGTGAGCACACAGCGACCGTGCCCTCTGCAGAAGGCCATCTAGTCTGGGATAGTGGGCTAAAAATTGCTGGACAACCAGGTTCAACACGTGAGCCATACAAGGCACGTGTGTGACATTGCCCCGGCGAAGGGCCGCACCCAGGTTTGCAGCATTGTCGCACACGGCCTTCCCTGGTTTCAGGTCCAGTGGAGACAACCATTCATGAAATTGGTTCTCCAGAGCTGACCACAACTCCTCAGCTGTGTGACTCACATTTCCCAGACATTTCAATGTAAAAACCGCCTGATGACGTTGAGCCCTACTGCCAGCATAGTAAGGAGGTGTGCAGGATCCCTTCTGCGCAGTTAGAAAGCTTGTGGCATGACCAGACAGGCTTTGGGTGCAGGTGGAAGACCGAGAGGAGGTTGAGGAGGCAGAAGCAGTGGAGGAAAAATGACATAAAGAGGATTGACGCACAACTCGTGGGGACGGCAAGACTTGGACAGCAGCCCCTTGTCCTGCTGTCACCATAGTTACCCAGTGCCCAGTCAGCGACATGTAACGCCCCTGTCCATGCCTACTCGTCCAAGTGTCTGTGGTGAAATGCACCCTGTCACACACAGAGTTTCTCAAAGAAGCGGTGATGTTGTGTGCGACATGCTGGTGGAGCGCAGGCACACCTTTCTTTGAGAAGTAGTGCCGACTGGGCATCTGGTACTGGGGCACTGCGACGGACATAAGGTCTCGAAAATCCTCTGTGTCCACCAGGCGGAAAGGCAGCATTTCTGTAGCCAAGAGCTTGCAGATGGTGAAATTCAACCTCTTAGCTTTCTCATGGCTAGGAGGAAATGGTCTTTTACTTGTCCACATCTGAGGGACCGAGGGCTGGCTATTGTGCTTAGACGGGGTTGATAAGGGTGTCCCCGGCAAACTGCCGGTCTGTGAGGAAGATGCAGGCGGACATGTTAGGTTGCCTTGATCCAAAGGTGGTGCTATCGATGTCGGACAGCGCTCAAGACCAGCTGGTGTTACCACCTCCAAAGAAAATGATGACCTGCCAATCACGCTGGCTGTTGCGGGTAAAGAGGTGGCAGGTCTGCGCCCCAAAACAGGTGTGACTGCTGTCCCCCCAGTCACAGAGGATGAAGAGGCCGCGGATGCACAAGATATGGCAGACGGTGGTTGGCCCGGCCGGCTAGACCGCATTGTAGCACACTGAGCTTCCCACTGCAACTTATGCTTCATGTCCATGTGCCGGTTCATGCATGAAGTACTCAAACTATGTATTTTTTGGCCTCTACTTAGCTTTTGCTGACAAATGTTACAGATAACACGAGTTGGGTCATCTTTATCGATCTGAAAAAATGCCCAGGCTATGCAAGGCTTAGCACCCATGCGACCTGAAGAGCCACCACGACTTGTGGTGAGAGGCAGAGTTGTGTTTGAGGATGCAGTTGTTGACGTGCTTCCAGTACTACGTCTCTGTCCAGGAAGGCGCAACCTGACCTCGTCGTCACTAGCATCTTCCTCCCCCTCCTCTGCTGACCTCATCTCTTGGCTGACTGTGGGTTGACAGTAAGTGGGATCTCCGACCTCATCATCATCACCCTGTGCGTTATCACACCCGTCGTCCTCAGAGCCAACCTGTTCCTGCCCTGACAAAAAACTAAAGTTGTCGCTCCAATCAGGTATTTGAGTCTTATCATCGTCTTCCTCATTGTCTCCACCAACAGGAGTTACAGTTTGGGAATGAGGGTCTTTATTATGGTCAGAACCTTCTGCGTCTGGTCCTGGATCTGACTCATAAAGATTCTGGGCATCAGTGCAGATCATTTCCTCGTCTGGATTCACAGAAGCGCTGGAGTCGACCTCTGATTCCCAGGCTATAGTATGAGTAAACAGCTCTGCAGACTCAACCATCTGTTCTACCTCATACTCAGACGGGCAGCTGGAGATTTGGGAGCTGTGAGGAAGCAAGTGCGATTTGGGTGACACCTTTGAGGACTGGAGTATTTGTGATGTTGAAGTTGATGTGGAGGAGAGCCCACTTAAAGGAGCACTTGATATCCGTTGAAGCACCTGCTGTTTTTGTGCCTCATCTGGAATTTGTAGCGATTGGCGTGGCCGTAAGAAAGGGATCTTATCACATTGTCCGCTAAAAGAAGTAGACATTTTAGTTTGGCTGGAAGATGGTCTTTCTTCTGCACCTACCCCACGGACACAACCTTTTTTCCCCTTCCCAACACGCCTATTCCCCTTTCCACCAGCAGCAGGCCTTTTTCCACTCATTTTGGTGGTTAACTAATTCACAACTCTGAGTTGTTTGCACAAAAAAACAATGGATGGTAACCGAGCAGAGCTGAGTGGCCAAACTGTGGTATTAGGCCAAAACTATTGGCTGGGTTAGATGCAGAAAAAAATTATTTTTAATTTGCAACCTGATGGAGGTCAGTATAGATGGACTAATAGACCAAGTCCCACACACCGCTAGAAGCCCAAATATTTTTTCAGAGCTAGATGCAGAAATTTTTTTTATTCAATTTGCAACCTGATGGAGGTCAGTATAGATGGACTAATAGACCAAGTCCCACACACTGCTAGAAGCCCAAATATTTTTTCAGAGCTAGATGCAGAAAAAAATTATTTTTAATTTGCAACCTGATGGAGGTCAGTATAGATGGACTAATAGACCAAGTCCCACACACCGCTAGAAGCCCAAATATTTTTTCAGAGCTAGATGCAGAAAAAAAATATTTTTAATTTGCAACCTGATGGAGGTCAGTATAGATGGACTAATAGACCAAGTCCCACACACCGCTAGAAGCCCTAATATTTTTTCAGAGCTAGATGCAGAAAAAAATTATATTCAATTTGCAACCTGCTGGAGGTCAGTATAGAAGGACTAATAGAACAAGTCCCACACACTGCTAGAAGCCCAAATATTTTTCAGAGCTAAATGAAGAAAAAAATTATTTTTAATTTGCAACCTGATGGAGGTCAGTATAGATGGACTAATAGACCAAGTCCCACACACTGCTAGAAGCCCAAATATTTTTTCAGAGCTAGATGCAGAAAAAAATTATTTTTAATTTGCAACCTGATGGAGGTCAGTATAGATGGACTAATAGACCAAGTCCCACACACTGCTAGAAGCCCAAATATTTTTTCAGAGCTAGATGCAGAAAAAAATTATTTTTAATTTGCAACCTGATGGAGGTCAGTATAGATGGACTAATAGACCAAGTCCCACACACCGCTAGAAGCCCAAATATTTTTTCAGAGCTAGATGCAGAAAAAAATTATTTTTAATTTGCAACCTGATGGAGGTCAGTATAGATGGACTAATAGACCAAGTCCCACACACCGCTAGAAGCCCAAATATTTTTTCAGAGCTAGATGCAGAAATTTTTTTTATTCAATTTGCAACCTGATGGAGGTCAGTATAGATGGACTAATAGACCAAGTCCCACACACTGCTAGAAGCCCAAATATTTTTTCAGAGCTAGATGCAGAAAAAAATTATTTTTAATTTGCAACCTGATGGAGGTCAGTATAGATGGACTAATAGACCAAGTCCCACACACTGCTAGAAGCCCAAATATTTTTTCAGAGCTAGATGCAGAAAAAAATTATTTTTAATTTGCAACCTGATGGAGGTCAGTATAGATGGACTAATAGAACAAGTCCCACACGCTGCTAGAAGCCCAAATATTTTTTCAGAGATAAATGAAGAAAAAAATTATTTTTAATTTGCAACCTGATGGAGGTCAGTATAGATGGACTAATAGACCAAGTCCCACACACTGCTAGAAGCCCAAATATTTTTTCAGAGCTAGATGCAGAAAAAAATTATTTTTAATTTGCAACCTGATGGAGGTCAGTATAGATGGACTAATAGACCAAGTCCCACACACCGCTAGAAGCCCAAATATTTTTTCAGAGCTAGATGCAGAAAAAAATTATATTCAATTTGCAACCTGCTGGAGGTCAGTATAGAAGGACTAATAGAACAAGTCCCACACACTGCTAGAAGCCCAAATATTTTTTCAGAGCTAAATGAAGAAAAAAATTATTTTTAATTTGCAACCTGATGGAGGTCAGTATAGATGGACTAATAGACCAAGTCCCACACACTGCTAGAAGCCCAAATATTTTTTCAGAGCTAGATGCAGAAAAAAATTATATTCAGTTTGCAACCTGATGGAGGTCAGTATAGATGGACTAATAGAATGATGCTATGCCCAAAAGATTTTACTTCACTAGGTGCAGTAAAAAAATTGGTATTCTATACACAGGTGGTATATCTTGCAACACAGATAGGCTACTCCACTGACTAACACACTCTGCAATAGGGCAAAAAGGATTAGCTTTGCTAGATTCAGCCAAATGCTGTGAAAAAAACTTGCACAGCACTGGCACAGACCTGCCTGGCAAAAACTGATAGGAACTGATGTAACCTAGTCCTGAAAAGGACTCCAATTACAATTAGTCTTTACTCCCACAATCTATCTATTTAAGAGCACAGACCTGCCTGATAAAAGTCGTAGGAAATGCTGTAACCTAGTTCTTAAAAGGACTGCAATCACAACTATTCCCTACTCCCAAGCTATCTGTATATTTGTGCGAAAATTGGCTTGAAATTAACAAGGTATAGCGCACACAGCAACAGCGGTGCCGTCTAACACGCAGCTGCAGCAGTGAGAAAATGGTGGCGACGGGGAAAATGGCTTGGTCTTATAGGGCAAGGACATGTGACATACACTGCCAATCACACATGCCCTTGCTTGTGTGAAAAAAAGCACTTCGCTCCGTGTGTGCGCTGCTGATAGGCTGACAGATTGCACCTCCCCACTGCAAATGCGGGAAAGAGAAAAAAAAATGGAGATCTTCATTGTTCCTGCAGAGATCCATCCCCTGCCCCTCCCCCCGCCCCGCTGTACACTCAAACTGCGTATTAACATTAATTTTCATCATTACTGAGAAAAAATCCAGTTATGATTTTGGTGCACGAACAGTTATCGAACATAACCTCGAACAGCCGAATTTTTCTCAAATTGTTCGTGTTCGCCGACCGGCTCGAACACCGCCCAAAACAGCTCGAATTTGAGATTGGCGAACAGTTCAAGTAGAACAACGCTCATCTCTAGTTATGTTGCCTCTCGTTGTCCAAATTTTGGGTGACAGTCATTACTGGTTGGTAACACTTCTAGACCCATGCTACAAGGAGAACTTTCTGTCTCTTATTCCCGTGCCGGACAGGTCTAATAAAATGGGGCCGCATGAGAAGGCCCTTGTTGCGTAATTATTAAAAAAATTCCCATCTGAAAACTCTGGTGGCAGAGGTTACAGTTCGTTGGAGAGCCAAGGAGTTCAGGCGAGAGAGACACAAATGCAATACAGCAGAGGCAGGGGAACACTGTCAAAGTTCTGGGACACTTTTCTCAGACCCTCCCATCGCACAAGCCCTGAGGCGAGGGATACTCTCACAAGGAGGGAAAAGTTTCGGAAAATTCTGAGGGAGTACCTTGCCGACCATATCAATGTCCTCCTTGATTCCTCTGTGCCTTATAATTATTGGGTATCCAAGCAGGACATGTGGCATGAACTGGCTTTCTACGCCTTGGAGGTCCTGGTCTGCCCTGTCACTAGCGTTTTGTCAAAGTGGGTTTTTCAGTGCTGCTGGTGGAATTATAACCGAGAGGCGCATCCGCCCATCAACTGAAAATGCTGACAGACTGACTCAACACCACCGAATGATAGCAGCGTAATATGAACTCAAATACAGTGTCTTTTTTTTGGGAGGTCTAACTCTATTCCCATGCACCTCTGTCTTCACACCCAGACATGGGTATACACTTGTCCTCCTACTTCTCCTCATCCTCATCCTTCACTACAATATCGCCGCCATATCTGCCATATCACCATATCTATATCTCTTGCAAGGAGCATTGGATTTCCTCCAAATTTTTGGCAGCCGTTGCATTCACTGCATAAGAAAACAGTATGGGAGACCCACTTCCTAATAATGGAACATTGTTTTCAGGAGGCCCTCCGACTTCAACGTCTCTTGCAAGGGACATTGGAGTTCCTCCAAATTTTTGGCAGCCGTTGCATTCACTGTATAGGCAAACACTATGCGAGAACCACTTTCTAATAATGGGAACATTGTTTTCAGGAGGCCCTCCGACCTCAATGTCTCTTGCAAGGGGCATTGGACTTCCTCCAAATTTTTGGCAACCGTTGCATTTAATGCATAGGCAAACAGTTTGGGAGACCCACTTCCTAATAATGGGAACATTGTATTCAGGAGGCCCTCCGACCTCTACATCTCTTGCAATGGTCATTGGAGTTCCTCCAAATTTTTGGCAGCAGTTGCATTCACTGCATAGGCAAACAGTATGAAAGATCCACATCCTAATAATGGGAACATTGTTTTCAGGAGGCCCTCATACCTCTACATCTCTTGCAAGGGGCACTGGAGTTCCTCCAAATTTTTGGCAGCCGTTGCATTCACTGCATAGGCAAACAGTATGGGAGACACACTTCCTAATAATGGGAAAAAAAATTTCGGCAGGCCCTCCTCTATGTCTCATGCAATGGGCATTAGAGTGCCCCCAAATTTTGGGCATCCGTTGAATTCACTACATACTCAAGAACAGTATGGGAGACCCGATCCTTTCTATTGGGATCATGTCGTTACTGTGGCGCAGCTCCATGTGTCTTTAAATTGGTATTGGGGTTTTTCCCAAAGTTTGGCAGCCATTGGACTCACTGCATACCCTATAAATGTATAGAAGACCCCCTCCTTTCTAGGAATATGTCATTACTGTGGCCCACCTCTATGTGTCTTTAAATTATTATTGGGGTTTTTCCTAAGTTTTTGCAGCCGTTGTACTCACTGAAATCCCTATAACTGTATAGCAGACCCGCTCCTTTCTAATGGGAACATGGCATTACTGTGGTCCAGCTCTATGTGTCTTTAAATTGTTATTGGGGTTTTTCCTAAATTTTGGCAGCCGTTGTACTCACTGAATACCTTATAACTGTATAGCAGACCCGCTCCCTTCTAATGGGAACATGGCATTACTGTGGCCCAGCTCTATGTGTCTTTAAATTGTTATTGGGGTTTTTCCCAAATTTTGGGCAGCCCTTGCAGTCACTGCATACGCAATAACAGTATAGGAGACCCACTCTTTAATAATGGGAACAACAAAGCATAGCTGACTGCTGGCCCTTTAAGAATAGTAAGGGCCACCTGATTGCCCTATAAAAATAGTCTTTGTGACTTTCAGAGTCCCTCCTTCATAAATGAAACAGGATGTGTCTGATCATGTCTCATACATCACAAGGCAAGATAAGGTTGTAAAATGTTAAAATGACATTTCCCGGTGTATGTATTTTTCACCGTTGAAAGCAATGAAAAAGTGCAAAAACTCATGAAAAACACTACGTGTGAACATAGCGCGAAGTGTGGAGGAGCATTTTTGTTTTTGGCTATTTATTTTGCCTTATATACAAGCCATTACCCTGGAAAGGTTGTTCCTTATCATTTTTCCCAGGAAAATCCATTTTGTTTTAGTTTTTGTATGCTTCATTGTGAGTCCGTAAAAGTGACGTAATATTCTAAAGACATTATTGGCAGCAGTGACGTGGGAGTCAGAGATGCTTGCAAGGGTATTCTCCATGCTGTTCCTATGTCATTTGAGCACTGTCCCCATCGGTTTGGGCAATTTTAGGCCCTATGCAGACCGCCGTAGGGGGCCACCGGAAAAATGCTCGAGTTTCCCATATACTTACATTGCGCTCGTTACCCGGACCTAGCACTCGAGCATTCCAATTTGCTTGACCCTAGCAATGAGTACCCGAGCATTTTAGTGCTCGCTCATCCCTAGTAATTTGATCTACATGTGGTTGAATTGTTATTAATTAGAATTGTGTTGTCTAAACTATAGCTTTTTATTATTATTATTATTATTATTATTATTATCATTATTTATTTTTAGAGCACCATTTATTCCATGGTGCTGTACATGAGAAGGGGTTACATATAAATACAAATAAACTACAATGAACATACTAACAATGACAGATGGGGTAATAGAGGGGAGGTGACCCTGCTATTGTGGTCTTACAGTGTACAGGATAATGTGTAAGGAGACAGTAAGTTAGATTTGTGGCATCTCCGATGGTGGTCAGGAGGCAGCAGGGTCATTGCCTGCTGTATGTTTTCTTAAAGAGAGAGGTTTTCAAGTTCCATGTAAAAGTTCCAAAAGTAGGAGATAATTTGATGTGTTGGGGCAAAGAATTGCAGAAGATACTTGGGAGAAGTCGTGAAGGCAATTGAGTGAGGAACATACAGGTGTGTAAGAGAGTAGGTGATCTTGGGAGGACCGGAGATTATGTGTGAGCAGTTATCAGGAGATTAGTTCGGAGATACAGTACAGATCAAAAGTTTGGACGCACCTTCTCATTTAAAGATTTTTCTGCATTTTCATGACTTTGAAAATTGTACATTCACACTGAAGGCATCAAAACTATGAATTAACACATGTGGAATTATATACTTAAGAAAAAAGTGTGAAACAACTGAAAATATGTATTATATTCTAGGTTCTTCAAAGTAGCCACCTTTTGCTTTGATGACTGATTTGCATACTCTTGGCATTCTTTTGATGAGCTTCAAGAGGTAGTCACCGGAAATGGTCTTCCAACAATCTTGAAGGAGTTCCCAGAGATGCTTAGCACTTGTTGGCCCTTTTGCCTTCACTCTGCGGTCCAGCTCACCCCAAACCATCTCGATTTGGTTGAGGTCTGGTGACTGTGGAGGCCAGGTCATCTGGCGTAGCACCCCATCACTCTCCTTCTTGGTCAAATAGCCCTTGCACAGCCTAGAGGTGTGTTTGGGGTCATTGTCCTGTTGAAAAATAAATGATGGTCCAACTAAACGCAAACCGAATGGAATAGCATGCCACTGCAAGATGCTGTGGTAGCCATGCTGGTTCAGTATGCCTTCAATTTTGAATAAATCCCCAACAGTGTCACCAGCAAAGCACCCCCACACCATTACACCTCCTCCTCCATGCTTCACGGTGGGAACCAGGCATGTAGAGTTCATCCGTTCACCTTTTCTGCGTTGCACAAAGACAAGGTGGTTGGAACCAAAGATCTCAAATTTGGACTCATCAGATAAAAGCACAGATTTCCACTGGTCTAATGTCCATTCCTTGTGTTCTTTAACCCAAACAAGTCTCTTCTGCTTGTTGCCTGTCCTTAGCAGTGGCTTCCTAGCAGCTATTTTACCATGAAGGCCTGCTGCACAAAGTCTCCTCTTAACAGTTGTTGAAGAGATGTGTCTGCTGCTAGAGCTCTGTGTTGCATTGACCTGGTCTCTAATCTGAGCTGCTGTTAACCTGCGATTTCTGAGGTTGGTGACTCGGATAAACTTATACTCAGAAGCAGAGGTGACCAGTTTCTTTGTAGCGCTTGATGGTTTTTGCATTTGCACTTGGGGACATATTCATAGTTTGCCCAATTTTTCGGACTGACTGACCTTCATTTCTAAAAGTAATGATGACCGCTCGTTTTTCTTTACTTAGCTGCTTTTTTCTTGCCATAATACAAATTCTAACAGTCTATTCAGTAGGACTATCAGCTGTGTATCCACCTGACTTCTGCACAGCACAACTGATGGTCCAAACCCCATTTATAAGGCAAGAAATCCCACTTATTAAACCTGACAGGACACACCTGTGAAGTGAAAACCATTTCCGGTGACTACCTCTTGAAGCTCATCAAGAGAATGCCAAGAGTGTGCAAAGCAGTCATCAAAGCAAAAGGTGGCTACTTTGAAGAACCTAGAATATAAGACATATTTTCAGTTGTTTCACACTTTTTTGTTAAGTATATAATTCCACATGTGTTAATTCATAGTTTTGATGCCTTCAGTGTGAATGTACAATTTTCAAAGTCATGAAAATACAGAAAAATCTTTAAATGAGAAGGTGTGTCCAAAATTTTGGTCTGTACTGTACATGGGGGAGAAAGATTATGGATGGCTTTGTAGGTTAATGATAATAGTTTAAACTGGATACATTGGGGAATTAGGAGCCAATAAAGGGTTTTGCAGAGGGGAGAAGCTGAGTAGTAGAAGGAGAGAGATGGTTTAGTTGGGTAGCAGAGTTAAGGATGGACTGGAGAAGTATGAGACTGTTAGCAGGGAGGCCACATTGCAGTAGTTGAGACTGGAGGTAATGAGGGCATGCACTAGCATTTTAGTCAATTCAGGGTTGAAGAAAGGATGTATTCTGGAGATATTTTAGAGTTGGAGGCGGCAGGACGTGGTGAGAGCTTGGATGTACAGTTTGAAGAATAGGACAGAGTTGAGGGTTAATCCAATGCAGTTGACTTCCAGTACTGGGGAAAGCATGAGGTAATTTATTGTGATATATAGATCAGGTAGTGGAGTTAGGTGAGATGGAGGAAATATGATGAATTCAGTTTTTATCACACTGAGCTTTATGAAAAGAGAGAAGAAAGATGATATGGCTGATAAACAATCTGGGATTCTGTACAGCAGATAGGTGATGTCTGGGCCAGATAGATAGATCTGAATTTCATCAATGTATAGGTGTTAGTGAAAGTCATGGAACTTTATCAGTTCTCCCAGGCCAAAAATATAGATGGAGAAGAGTAGGGATTCAAAGACAGAGCCATAGGGGACACCAACAGAGAGAGAGCAGAATGAAGAAGTCACATGAGAATGTGAGACGCTAAATGTACAGTTTGTGATGTATGAGGAGATCCTGGAGAGTGAAAGGTCTTTGACACCAAAGTAAAAACAATGTTTAAAAGGAGGGATTGGTCGACAGTGTCAAAAGCAGAGAAGTCTGAAGGAAGAATATAGAGAATTGTCTGTTAGCTTTAGCGGTAAGTAAGTTGCTAGTAATTTTGGTTAGGGCAATTTCAGTAGAGTGGTGGGGACAGAAGCCAGATTCTAGGTTGTCAAAGAGTGAGTTAGATGAGAGGTGGGAGGAAGCTTTTGCATGAACATGCTGTTAGTGGAGTTTGGAGTCAAACTGGAGCAGCGATATACCGTAGGCCATTATTTGGATGTGGCATGTTTGAAGGCAGAAGGGAAGGTACCAGAAGTTAATGATAGGTTAAAGAGATGGGTTAGGGCTAGGATAAGCATGGTGGTGAGGTTGTGGAGGAGACAGGATGGGATAAGGTAAAGTGCACAAGTGGTGGGGTGTGATTTGGAAAGAAGATGAGTGAGCTCTCTTTCTTCCAATGATGGTGGGGATGAAAATTATGGTGGAAAGGCTGTGGTCTGTTACATGTAGGGGTTGTGGTGGTTGAGCATTAAAGACTTGCCTGATTTGGACGATATTGTTTTTGAAATGTGCGGCAAAGTCTTCTGCAGTGTACAGGGAGGTCGGAGGGGGCAGTGGTGACTGGAGGAGAGAGTTAAAAGTATTGAATAACTGTTTGGTGTTTTGGGATAAAGATGATATGAGGTTTGTGAAGTAGTCCAATTTTGTGAAATTGCTTGTTTGAATGTGATGAAGTCTTCCTATGAGTGTGTTCTCTTCCAGTGCCATTCAGAAACCCTTGACACTTGCCAAAACTTTTTGATGAGGTTGTTGTGCCAAGCTTGTCTATTGATTCATCGCACTGTGCCATCCATGAGATAGCAGTATAATAAGGTCAGAGAGTGTATGAATGTCTAGGTGTGTGAGGTCTATGCAGGGGTGCGCCAGTTGCTGGACATGGGGGGCGGGTGAGGGGGATGAGAAAGTGAGTAGATGGTGATCAGATAGGAAGAGAGCAGAGGTTGTGAGGTTAGATAGGAATCAGAGGTTGGTGAAGATAAGGTCTAATGTATGTCTGTCTGTGTGGGACCACTGATTAAGACCAAAAAATGAAGCAAGTGACATGAGGTTGGGGGCTGCCACTTGATAAGTGTCAGTCGGGATATTGAAGTCACCCATGATGATGGTGGGAATTTCAGTAGAGAGAAAGTGTAGAAGCCAGGTGGACAAGTAGTCAATAAAGGCAGTGTTTGGACCCGGGGGGTCGGTATATGATGGACACTTATAGTGTTGAGGGAGGGTGGATATGGACAGAGTGTGCTTCAAGGGAAGGGAGAATAAGGGAGGGTAGAGGGAGGGTAGAGGTGGAATTGGGTTGAAGGTGTAGAGGTTAGAAAGAAGAAGACCCACTCCTCCTCCATTCCTATTGCTAGGGCAAGGAGTGTGGGTGAAGTGAAGGCCACCGTAACATAGCGCAGCAACAGAGGCTGTGAGGGAGGGTGTCAGCCATGTTTCGGTGAGGCAGAAGAAGGATAGCCTGTGAGACGTTAAGTGGTTGAGAATGACATGGAGCTTATTGCTGATGGAACGGGCATTCCAAAGCACTTCAGAGAAAGGGAGTGGCAGAGTGAGGTTCAAATGAATGTTTTATTTTGGAGAGATTGCGGTAGTTTCTAATACTGTAGGTGGGGGGTGATAAGAGGCAGGGAGTATCAGCTGTGGAGGTCCAGGATTGATAGATAAATTGCCAGCAGGGGGAGAAGCAAATCGAGAGCAAACAAGTGAGAGCAGACTATGTGGCTTGTTTTGTGCTTTAGTAGGAGTGATCGGAGGTTTAGGAGCAAGTCAGCAGATGAGGTCAGTTGGGGAGGTGAGAGGGAAGGTAATATAATTATTTGTTTGGAGATTGATGGAGTTTTGTGATAATGAAGGAGAGTAAGGATTACTGGAGCAATAACTGTAAGGGCATATGTAAGCATGTTAAAAGAATAATTGTGGAAAAATGAAAAAGCCGGTACAGTTAGTAAACAGGTGTTGCTCTTACCTTCTGGTTATTACTGGTACGTTTCTGGTATATTTTTGAAATATTTATAATGTACACTTAATAAGCTACATGCATAGACAACGGTCAGCATATTCCTTTCCTTCCAAATTTATACACCTTTAATGAACATGAAAGATACCAGGTGTGGACAGAAGGGAGGAGCATTAGATAGATAGGTTATAGAATCAAAGAGATGGGATGAATTAACTGAGACTAGCTAGTATGAACAGTTTGTTAGTTAGGCCCCTTCAAACGTCCATGTTTCAGGAAAGTGTGGCATCTGTTTTCACACATACTGGAGACACGTACACACGCACACCCATTATATTCTGTGGAGCTGCGCACATGTCCGTGTTTTTACATGGACTGTGTATCTGTGTGACCCACATGTAGATATGTCCATTTTTTTAAAGCAGCACGGATGACAATACATACCACACATGCGCACACAGATGACATAACTGTGACATCCGTGTGCTGTCCATGTTACACATACCAGAATAGAAATTAAAGATTTTTAGGTGTAAAAGATGTGCAAAGATAGAGATACATAGTTATATATGACGTAAGTAGATGATAGATATATATATATATATATTTTTTAGATCGATAGTAATAGACAAATAGATATCCGTGAGATATACCATTAGTGCCCTGTGTGCGTATCTTACTGTACATGTATTAACCTAATAAATAAATAAAAAAATTACGTGGGGTCCCCCAGATTTTTTGTAACTAGCAGAGGTAAAACAGACAGCTGTGAGCTGATATTATCAGGCTGGCAAGGTCCCTAATTATTTGTCCCTTCCCAGCCTAAAAATAACCAGACCACAACAGCCCGAGAAGTGGAGCAGCACATGAGATGCTTCAATTCTGGCACTAAGCATTCGCTCATCTGGATATCCCTGTTGCATTGGAAATCGAGGTAATGGGGCTTGGGGCCGATATCAGCTGTGAATTGTCCAAAAACACAGCTGACATCAAGCCCTGATGTTAATAATGAAGACGTTTCTATCAGACACTCCCATTACTAACCTAGTACTGAAAAAGAAAAAAACACACAAAAATACTTTGTTTAAGGCCACGGCCCCACTATCAGTATTTGGTCAGTATTTGGTCAGTATTTTTTCTCAGGAGTGGAAGCCAAAACCAGGAGTGGGTGATAAATGCAGATTTGGTGCACTTGTTTCTATTATACCTTTTCTCTGATTGTTCTTCAACTGGTTTTGGCTCCCACTCCTGAGAAAAAATACTGACCGAATACTGACCAAATACTGATAGCGGGGCCGTGGCCTAAAATTAACATTCCTCGACTCTTTCTCTGGATCACCTATTTAATAAAATTTCTATCTAGCCCATATCTATCTCTATCTTTGCACATCTTTAATGCCTAAAGATCGGTAATTTCTAGTTTGCATTCTATTTCGGTACGTGGCACACAGATGGTACATGAATAGTGCACACATACAGACAGATGGTACATGCATCGTACACACGGACAGCCAACAGAAAACCACAAGGATAGTAAAAATGGACTATCTCACGTGTACGTTTTTATAAGCGAAAGTGTGAAGGGGGCCTTACACAGCAGGGGATGAAAACCCATACCAAGAATTGACAGCTTTGCTTCAAAGACTTTGATTGGGGTGTACTTCAAAGACTTTGATTTTTGGGGGTTTGCAAAATATCAAATCTTGTTTGCAATCAAGGGCCCACATTTTTGTGAGTATTTTGTTGCATCGTGTCCCATAGAAAATGTTGATTCTGAAAGGAAACTAAAATTTTTCCGCCAAATCTGTTGGGGTGTACTATTTATGCTGAGTGCTGAATTTGTTATAAACAAAAAGAACGCTGAAGAGATTTTACATCATTTGCACCAATTTTCTATGCTATTTGTTGTAATAATTTTTTAAACAAATGTAATGTAAGTAGAAACTATTAATTTTCACTATATTTAAACAACTTGAATTGACTTTACACATTACTTTACAACAACTGCTGAAAAGTATGATCGTCAAAGAATTTCCCTTTTCCTTAAAGTGAGCTTTTTGTAAATGTTTTATTTCAAAGAACTGTACATTTCATACCACATGTGGGCATTTCTTTTAATAGAAGTACAACTTCTCATTTGTTGTCCGTCCAATTATTCTCCATACCATATCACAATAGGGATGCTACCAATTCTTGCACCTCTTTTTCTTCTCATATTATGTGATTGTGAATTTATTGAACTAGAGCTATAATTTTCATCATTCATTTCTACTGTGAAGAAAAACATAACAGGGTAGAAAAAGAAAGAAAAAAACTTATCGCAACACACAGTTAGACTAGAGAAAGTATTATAAAATCATTCTATTGTATGTTACATAGTGCAACGGAAAATAACTGACCTGATGTATGCTGTTACATCTTTGTACTAATAAAGACATGCTGGAGGAATATCATGAACAAGAATAAACACTGACTACTCTGCAAATGTTTGATGCTCAGGTAATAAAGGGCTGGGAATCTATATAATGGCCTAGTTTATGTGGAATGCATGCTAGAATCTCTGAGAGTGGGTCTCCCAACATGAACTTACAGCCTCATGGACATACAGTGGATACGGAAAGTATTCAGACCCTTTTAAATTTTTCACTATTGTTTCATTGCAGCTATTTGGTAAATTCTAAAAAGTTCATTTTTTGTCTCATTAACCCCTTTTTGAAGTGTGACCTAAAAGTAAACATATTTTTAAAAAAATGAAAAAAATAATCCAAAAAAAATAAAAATATATTGTACCCATAAATAAATAAATATTATTATGGAAAAAAAAAAAAAAAAACAATCAAAGTTCCCAAATATGGTATTGCCGCGTCAGGAACGAACTGTCCTATAAAACTGTCCAACTAGTTAACCCCTTTAGTGAACACGGTAACAAAAAAACAAAAAAAAACAAAGCAAAAAAACATGCTTTATCATCATACTGCCAAACAAAGAATGCAATAAAACACGATCAAAAAGACGAATGCAAATAAAAATGGTACCACTAAAAACGTCATGTGGTTCTGCAAAAAACAAGCCGCCATACGGCTCCATCGGCAGAAAAATAAAAAAGTTATGGCTATCATAATAAAGCGATACAAAAAAAAATTTTTTCTATAAAATAGTTTTTATTGTGTAAAAGCGCCAAAACATTAAAAAAAATATAAATATGGTACCGCTGTAATCATACTGACCCGAAGAATAATGCTGCCTTATCAATTTTACCACACGCGGAACGGTATAAAAAAAAAAAATTCCAGAATTGTTGGTTTTTGTTTATTCTCCCTCCCAAAAATTGGAATAGAAAGCGATCAAAAAATGTCACGTGCCCAAAAATGGTACCAACTGGTATCAACTTGTCCCGCAAAAAACAAGCCGTCACATGACTCTGTCGGCCGAAATACGGAAAAATTATAGCTCTTAAAATATGGCAATGCAAAAACTAGTCTTTGCAACAAAAAAAAGCGTCTTTTAGTGTGTGACAGCTGTCAATAATAAAAACCCGATATGAATCTGGTATCTCTGTAATCGCACCGACCCAAAGAATAAAGCGGTCTAATCACTTATACCGCATGAGGAACAGCGTAAAAAATAAACTCTAGGGTTAGGGTTGTGCTAGGGTTAGGATTGGGATTTTTTCAAAAATAAAGAAAAAAAATTACGACGATATGGCGACTAATGTGTAAATGTAAAGTGCTCGGTATTTGAGTTTGCATCGAGTGCTCGGGTATGCACCGAGTATCGCGGGTGGTGGAGTGACATGCTTGAGTCTCCTTCCCATATGTTTTCCAGCTGTTATACAGCCAAAAATGGATACATGGTGCATACCTGAGTACCCAATGCAAACTCAAGTAGCGAGCACTTGCGCTCAAGACTAATGACAAATTATTCAATATGATGACCTAATGTTATCAATTTCTATGTCGTACCTCTGGGTTCAAAATGTTCACTATACCCCTTGATAAAATCTGTGAGGGGGCTAGTTTTCAAAATGGGGTCACTTGTGGGGAGTTTCTACTGTTTATGCGCATCAGGAGCTCTCCAAAACCAACATGGCGTCCACTAATTATTCAAGCAAATTTTACATTCAAAAAGTCAAATGGTTAGCTCTCCCTTCTGAGCCCTGCCGTGTGCCCAAACAGTGGTTTTCCCCCACATATGGGGTATCGGTTTACTCAGGAGAAATTGCACAACAAACTGCATGGTGCAATTTCTCCTGTTACCCTTATGAAAATGCAAAATTGGAGGCTGAAAAACATTTTTGTTGCAAAAATGTGAACATTTTATTTTTATGGCTCAATGTTCTAAACTTCTGTGAAGCACCTGGGGGTTCAAGGTGCTCACCTCACATCTAGATAAGGTCCCTGAGGGGTCTAGTTTCCAAAATGGTGTCACTTGTGGTGGGTTTCCACTGTTTAGGCACATCAGGGGCTCTCCAAACGCAACATGGCGTCCGCTAATTATTCAAGCAAATTTTACATTCAAAAAGTCAAATGGCACTCCTTCCCTTCCGAGCCTTACCGTGTGCCCAAACAGTGGTTTCTCCCACATATCAGGTATTGAAGTGCTCAGGAGGAATTGCACAACAAATTGCATGATGCAATTTCTCATGTTACCCCTATAAAAAGGCAAAATTGGAGGCTGAAAAACATTTTTTTTGCAAAAATGTGAAAATTTGATTTTTATGGCTCAATGTTCTAAACTTCTGTGAAGCACCTTGGGGTTCAAGATGCTCACCACACATCTAGATAAGTTCCCTGTGGGGTCTAGTTTCCAAAATTGTGTCACTTGTGGGGGGTTTCCATTGTTTATGCACATCAGGGGCTTTCCAAACACAACATGGCGTTCGCCAATTATTAAAGCAAATTTTACATTCAAAAAGTCAAATGGCGCTCCTTCCCTTCCGAGCCATACCGTGCACCAAAACAGTGAGTTCCCCCCACGTATGGGGCATCGGCGTGCTCAGGAGAAATTGCACAACAAATTTTGGGGTCAATTTTTTCCTGTTACCCTTGCAAAAATAAAATTGGGGTCTAAATTAACATTTTTGTGAAAAAAGTTAAATGTTTATTTTTTTCTTCCACATTCCAAAAATTCCTGTGAAGCACCTGAAGGGTTAATAAACTTCTTGAATGTGGTTTTGAGCATCTTGACGGGTGCAGTTTTAGAAATCGCTGGTCAACTTTTAACCCTTATAGCTCACTATCAAAAAAAAATTTTGGTTCCAAAATTGTGACGATGTAAAGTGGGAAATGTTATGTATTAACTATTTTGTATAATAGCCCCCACATAGTCTTCCATACAGAATTATGGGCAACACATAGTACTCCATACAGAATAATGGCCTCCACATTGTCCTCCATACAGAATAATGACCCCCACATAGTCTCCGTACAGGATAATGGGCCCCACATTAAAAATAAATAAATACTCCCCTCTGATACATCTCCTGCTACTTCGGTCTCGGTGAGTGCTCTGAAGATCTGCACTGCTTGGCACAGCGGCCGCAAAATAGTGAAGTCATCATGCCCGTTGCTTTGAGGCATCAGACACATAAGAAGCATCAGATGCAGAGAGGCATCAAACACATAAGAAGCATCAGATGCAGAGGGAAAATAATGGTAGAGGGGCAGAAGGAGATTTCTTCATTGATTTCAACTGTATCGGTATCCAGAGTACAATTGAAAATGCAATGCCTAGCGAGGGAATTGTGCCAAAAATAATCACCCTGTGGGCCAAATTTGGCCCGTGGGCCAGAGTTTGACATGTATGATTTACACTGAGTGATGCATTGCATTATACAACCACTGAGAAGCAACATGTTTGCTCATTGGTGGTCATTTAAAAGCCTTTTCACAAAAGTCATAAATTTGGGGTTTACCCTAATAGGTGAAACTTCTTTTAATTCATATGTTTACAATTTGAGTGCCTCCTAGGCACACAAGAAAAATTCAACAAATAAATTGGCGAATATTTCAAATTCGGTGATCGTAATCCGAATTGAATATTGAAACATTCGCTCATCTCTACTCTATACAATCAACCTCCTACACCACCAAATCATCTAATCTTTTACATAGCAGCCTTTCAATTCAATCAATGACACATCTTTCTCTTTGGACTTTTAGTCCCTTAACTAATATCACTCTGTGGCTAAGGAAGATAATTCACAACAACAAATTCTTCCCTTTAATTTTTTGGATAAGATGGACTGGCAGCCATTGTACTTGGATGACTTGCATGAAGAGATAGAGGACATTATTCAAATGCCTATCTGCAAGCCATGGTACTAGGGTTACTCTTCCAATGGTAGTGAAACTCTGAGTGAGGGCAAATCTAGAGCTGTGAATCAGGATTGGGGAAAGGTAGTTTAGGACATTTTCCACACTAAGACTACTGTAAGCTGAGCCAAGGAAAATCCTGCTGATGATGATTGGCAACCAGTTCCGAGTCGAGTCAGCAAAGCCTATGTCCAGCCATTTTATGGAGGAAAATATTTTTTTTCTGCAGTAAGCTTGGAAGCAGCTGTAGTCACCACTGATGTTGGTGTAGCAGACTCAACTGCACCTGAAAGTCCTGATGATGGTCATTCCTATTTGCGGATATCTCAGGTGTGAGAATTCTTCTCCACATTGCCAGAAGGCCAATCTATTGGAGTGTGTTGGCTCTGCTTTTGGGAAATAAGCCATGGACATATTGTCATATATCAACTAGAACTACGACTCTTTGTCTGCAAATGAAACAGCATCACCTGATCAGCTTTCCTCCTTTTTCTCCTTATTATCCTTATCAGTCTCTTTTAGAAGAGAATCCTTATTCTCTGTTTCTCTTGGTCTGGAAACTACGTTGCCCACAGAAAATACCATCCAAACTTGATATGACACTAAATCACAATGTTGTTTTCAAAAGAATGAATGACCAACATCAAGTCCAGGACCCTGTGTATCAATTATAAAATGAATGGTCAATCAGGTTTGGAGTAGAGCACATGCTAGGCAGGTGAATTCTGAATTTGCAACCATGCAGGAAATTTAATTTGTTGTTATGGACTTACAGGCAACAACAGAATGGCTAAAAGACTAAATGTTCATTTACATTAAACAATTAACGAAAAAAAATAAATGAATAAACTTGAACAAGCATTCCTAGGAATGCTTACTTTGCATGACAATTTTACATTGTAAACAAGTTGCTGATCACTTGATGAATAAGCAAAGCACTTGTTTATCTGATGCAGTGATCTTTTGTCCTGCGCAACATATAGAATACTAGGATGCAATCCTGCAGAACTCGGAGTGTTGTATCTTTTCTTAGCAATTAGAGAGTATAGAGATTCACTGCAAATCAATTCGTTACAAGTCAAATTTGTGGGGAAAAAAATTAATTGACCTTAATGAACTCAAAATTAAACAAATTTATCTATAATAAAATGTATTTTCTGCAACAGTTAAAAAGTAGTGTTATTCCTCATTGATTGCTTTGCACTTTTACGTTGGACAATTTACATTATGGACGATTGTAATCATTCAGGTCCTATTCATAATTGCTATATGTTAATAGATCTTTAGTTACAGCTGTTTCCTGTCATATGAGTGAAAACATAATATTTTGGAAATAAGTGCAGTATATTGTAGTATGAAATCTATATCCATAGGATCCCATAAAAGCAAAAACAGCAAACATACTTATGAGCAACACCTGCTTTGTGTCTCTATCAATTTGTGGCTTATGTGGGGGAGGGAGAACGGAATATTGAAGACATCTGCTACTGAGCTTTAAATATAAACACACAAAAGCAGAGTTAAGAAACAGATTAGAAAATACATTTTTAATTAATTTTAAAAATATCTATTTTGAAAAAGTTATATCACATTAAGAAGTATGTCTTAATAGTACACTATTTCTTCCTTATGCTGGTTCCTAAGGTTTTCATTCACTTGTGTTTTGTTGTAATCCTTACATCTCTATATATCTGTTACTAGATCAAATTTTGACCATAATGGAGAAGGATTAAGACATAAAGAAACAAAAAAACAAACAAGCGATAAATCAAAGCAGATTTAAAGACAACGTATAAAAGTTTTACATTCTTTTTAACGATTGATTAAATCATAGTCTCTCGTATATGTATCTAATATGACTCTTATACATGATCCTCAACCGAGTATTGAAGTCCACGGCTAAACCCTCTCTTTTCATCTATAGCTCAGTCTTGATGTTAATCCATAATGCTTTTAGTGCTGGTCATGAACACAAGACTATGGAACTCATTAAAGTAAAAATGCTGAGGTTTTTGAAAACCTTATTTAAGCTACAAATTTTTTTTGCAACACGGGCTTCAAATTTTCTTTTAGAAAGTAAAAATTAGAAATAAATCTCAAAGATGTGAAAGGAAAAAAAAAGGGAAAAAAGTTTCCTTGTTCTCTTATTGACATTCACCAGATTGTGGCTTGTGCCTGTGGCTCACACTACATCAGGAGACAGTAAACCTCTAAGATCACACAACTATTTCATTTTTTCCATTCCCAAAATAACATGCTCCCATGATTAGATTTGGTTTCCACACATCTGCTTGCCCACTGCTCATGAAGGGTCGGTGCTAGAAGAGCAGCAGCTGCCTTCATCATACAGGAGCTGAGAGAAAGCAACCAGATTTCACACTTTGAAATGCTAGTTGAGCAATTAGCTAATGATTAGAGCTTTGTTTGAAATAATAGGCTCACTACTACAGTCACCTAAGTGCTCCCATATCACATAATAGCTTTTCCCATACCTCAGTGAGTGGTGATCTACTGATTTGGGATGTTGTAATAGAGGGATTTCCCCTGAGCTCTGCAGACTAAGTGAATGTTAAACTACCAAGCACATTTCATAAAAATGTAAAAAATAGATCTTTAAAAATAGAAGGGACTTTAACTACTTCTCAACAATGTTGTAATATATCACAGTTTTATTGCCAGAAAAGTAAACGTTATCATCATTAAGTTAGAGGAATCAATAATTAATTGATGCAGGTTCAGAGTAGGAAGCTGTGCAGTGTATCGGGAGAATTTATAATAAATCGCAGTGTTACAAGGTGCTGATATTACATTAATATTTATTGTAATTTAATAAGTCGTATATACTATTTTTTTAGCATGATCAAATTAATTTTAAATAGATATGTAGCTTGAATATCTGTGAATAAACAATGGCAATACACGTGACAATGGAAATTATTAATGTAAAGTGTGAATAAAAATATGTTCCATTCCTTTTCTGGTTTAGAAAACCTATGTTCAAATACCCATGAGCACACAGTGCCCAACATAAAGGAGTACATCCCAACAGATTTGTCAGAAAACCTTTAGTTTCCTTTGAGAATCACCATTTTCTATGGGATGCCTTCTACAAAATGTTCCCAAAAAGTGGGCCATTGATTGCAAAAAAAGATCTGTTATTTTACACACCCAAAAAAATCTATTTTACTAACAAATTCATTCAAGACCATGTTGCAAAAATGAGTACACCCAATAAAAGTCTCAGGAGCAAAGCTACAGTTTAGACAACAAAATTCTAATTAACAATAGTTTAACTACAGGTAAGTCTAATTATTCATTAAAGACGTGTCCACAAGACAGTTGACTATAAAAAGGCATTACTTAATAAAAAGTAATGCTTTCATGCTGTCAGCAATAGCACCACATGGAAGAGAAATGTCACAAGGCCAGAGAAAGAATATTACTTCTTTACTCAAGAAAAGTGAAGGCTACAAGAAGATCAGCAAAGCTTTTCTTATCAGTCAGAATACTGTGGCAAAAGTGATGCAAAAATGTAACAAAGATAATACTGCAACCTTCTCACAGAGACATTCAGACCAACCAAAGAAGTTAATACCTACACAGAAGCATCTTATAATGAGAAGGGTTGATAAAAATTGAATGCAAGTTCGCTGCAGTTAGCTAAAGAAGTAGAAAGCCAAACAGGGTGTGTTTCCTGTGACACAATACAGCGTACGTTGCAGAGGAATGGTATGCATGGGTGCTGTCCATGAAAGAAGCCTCTCCTAAAGCCAATGCACAAAAGCCCACCTACAATTTGCCAGGAAAACATGCTGCTGAATAATTCTGCATGACTTGACAAAGGGTGTTGATATTCTTAGATCACACCCTTCCTCATTACACAAATACACATCACCTGGTATGCTTCAAACCAATATGCATTCAAGATTATACAGTTTGGAGTTTGAAAATTTGCATAAAATTGATGATTTGATCAAAAGAGCATCCCCCTCAATTTAGCTTTCAGGTTCTAAAAGAGGTCGTTCTTGAAGAATGGAAAAAGTTAAATGTTGCAATATATTGCCCACTTGTTTGTTCCATGCCTAGAATACTTGGTGCTGTAATGAAAGCTATATTACTTACCTTACTTTTTTGCTATGGGTTAAAAAAATGTTCTGTGAAAATCAGTCTGGTGAAAATCTTGAAAATTGATTTTGTGTTTAGTGAGATATTGATTAGAATCTTACTTTTCATAGTGGGTATACTCATTTATGCTGAATACTGTATGAGACCTAGCTAACACCAGAAGACTGAAGAGAAGACCAAAGAAAAGACCAAAGAAAAGACTGAACCAAAACAAGCAGAGGACTGGGTGGCAAGAAAGTAATGCGGCAGGCCCCTTTCCTACTCCATTTATTATGGTTTGAGAGAGATCAAGAAGCAAACATATCTGAGGGACCTTTCAACAAAAATATATTATCTAATAAAAACCTCAGTATGTTTTATTGCTTGAATTTATATTTTTTAATCCCAAAACTCATTAATGTATATCAAATATTTTCACTAGGTCTTGTTGATGAACCTTTCTTAACAGATGCAGTATTGGATGGAGTTCTAGGCTTTATTAAAAGGAGTAGGACTCTAAAATGCTTAAGATGTCTTGAACAAGGGTAATCTAAAATAAGTTAGCTCTATTTTTTAAGCTTAGATAGTGCCAACATATTTTGCAGCACGTTACAGACATAATCATCACTATCATTATTAGGGCTCACAATCCAAATTCTTTATCATGGTTTTTGGAGTGTGAGAGCAAAGTGGATTACCCAGAAGAAACTCACACAAACATAGAGAGAACATACAAACATATTGTCCTTGGTGCAATTTGAACCCAGGACCCTAGTACTGCCCTTAAATAGTGCTTTAATGAAATGCTAGTGATATAGATTTCTTAAGAGCCATTATGCCTAATCTGAAAAACATTTTAGGAAGCAGTAATATTCTTCATTTAGATTTATTTTCATCACCATGATCAAGACATATTGTTAACATTGCAAATTGACATCAGTTTTAATTAATATTTAATATTATTTATGATAAAGTCATTTTAAATCACTAGAAAATATAAAGATAAAATGAACATTTATGTTGTCAGTGCTTTATTCCTTTTTTTAAATAATAAATGTTTTTGTCAGTTATGTCCTACAATGGTCAGACAGTGCAATCTGCCACACGCCTCCTAGACCTCCTTTATTTTCATGTCTGTCAGTTCACTTATCTCCTTTCCAATCTGTCCCATGCATCTGTCACTGTGTTCTGTCACAGTTGTAATCTTCTAACCTGCATTTCAATGCCATCCAATGCAACACTACAGGATCTGGCATCAATTAATATATATATGAACCAACAATGGTTAAGAATAGAAAGAAAATTCACGTAGTAATGGTATATTACATATAATGATATATAATATATAAGATCGATAGATAGATAGATAGATAGATAGATAGATATTTTATACCTAAGACCATAAGCAGATATTTGTAATCGCATTGGGAAGATGCAAATAAATATCAAAGACACATATCCCAATATGCCTCTAATTATATACGGTAGTTCTTTGAATATATGCAACTAATGATTTCATATGTGTATAAATCCTTAATATTCATCATTGCCAATATTTAAATAGGAAGATTAACCACACAACATTTAACAAGATGTATAGTGTTCAGATGTATGTAAATTGCCCTTTATGTAATTTTTTATTTGCAATGAAGTTGACGCAAGTCTGGAGTACAGAGGAGGAGATCGATCCATGGAGGATCAAGTTCAAGTCGAATTTCCTGAAATTCACTCAAATTTGAACCTTTTTTGATATTCAGTTTGCAGTTGTGAAAAAAAAATACCTGCCACCATTTCCCACACTGCTGAAGCATCAGAAAAGAGGCTAATGTCCTTTTGCGTTGCCATGTGGGCATCCCTATGTTGTCCTGCAGCTATGATATCTTCCGGATTATTATACCTTGTATGGTCAACAGGGTTCTTTCTCTCTCTCTCCTGTAGAGTGTTAGACTCTTATGATCAGCAGTATCCTCTTATTCTCTCCTGCAGAGTATACACTCTTATGATCGGCTGTGTCACCTCTTTCTTTCCTGTAAAGTGTAAGCTCTTAAGGACAGCAATGTTCTCTTCCTCTGTCTCCTCTTCCCCACATATATTTTCTGAGCATTTTCAAGCTTTCCAGTATTGAGATTCATGCAAATGTATTCGTCACAAATCAAATTTGGGAGAAGTTTAGCAAAGTCGGCAAATTTGAGATTCAAAAGATTCGCTCATCTCTAGTCTGGAATCCTGTTATTACACAAGGAATGAATGGTAAATCATGTAATTGTGAACCAGACTAAGAAGTTAGCATGCTACTAATAGAACAAAAAAAATTATATATTAACTAAGAATAATGATTAATCCTTGTAATAATTACCATCTATAATGATAATAATAAATATTCCTAACATCATGTGTCATATGATGGTATTTATTAAACTAATATTATGTATCTATGCTGAATTATTTGGTTTGTAATAATACAGTCACTGCAGCTTGCACCTGTTTATCTGCACCATTTTTCTGTTAGGGGGTGCTAGTCAGTCTTTGTTTTTTGTACTACCTTATTTTTAAGACTATAAGACGCAAAATTTTGGAGGAAAATGCGGGGTGCGTCTTACTATAGTTCAAATATTGGGTGGGTATAAATATATACTGTGTGGGGTGTGGGGGAAGCAGTAGAAGCAGAGAAGCGGGGCACAGGAGGCAGCAGCTGTCTGCTGCAGCCTATACTATCCCCGCTGCTAAAGATAATGAATATTCACTGCTCCCCACACCCATGGATGTGGGGAGCAGTGAATATTCATTGTCCTTAATAGCCAGCACACAGTGTAGCCGCAGCGCTGCTCCTGCTGCTGCCGGGCGATCGTGTGTGCCCGCTATTAAAGGGTATGAATATTCACCCCCTCTCCACGCCCATGGAAGTGGAGAGGGGTGAATATTCATGCCCTTTAATAACGGCTACACGCGATCGCCCGGCAGCAGCAGGAGAGGCCCTGAGGCTTCGCTGTGTGCCGGTTATTAAGGAGCATGAAGTCACTGCTCACCATGCGTACAGTCCCGGCGTAGGAAGCAGTGACTTTTCCAGCAGTGATGCCATGCGCGGCTAACATGGCAAGATCAGTGCGGGCAGACAGAACGCAGCGCTGGAGGAGAGAGAAGGAAGGTGAGTAGGAGTATTTATTTTTTTTATGTGCAGCGTGATAGGGATTAGGGGGGCCATACATACCAGAATAAGGCTGAGGGGGCCATTCATACCAGAATAAGGATGAGGGGGCATGCATACCAGGATAAGGATGAGGGGACCATGTATACCAGGATAAGGATGAGGGGACCATGCATACCAGGATAATGATGAGGGGGCCATGCATACCAGGATAAGGATGAGGGGGCCGTGCATACCAGGATAAGGATGAGGGGTGCCATGCATACCAGGATAGGGATGAGGGGTGCCATGAATACCAGGATAGGGATGAGGGGTGTCATGCATACCAGGATGGGGATTGCTGTGCCATTCATACCAAGATGGGTATTGCTATGCCATGCATACCAGGATAAGGATGAGGGGTGCCATGCATACTTGGATAAGGATGAGGGTTGCCATGCATACCAGGATAGGGATGAGGGGTGCCATGCATACCAGGATGGGGTTTGCTGTGCCATGCATACCAGGATAGGGATGAGGGGTGCCATGCATACAAGGATGGAGGGGTGCCATGCATATCAGTATGGAGGGGCGCCACGCATGTCAGGATGGAGGGGTGCCATGCACACCAGGATGGGGATGGGCCAACGTATAATAGGAAGGGGGGTATATATACCAGGATGGGGGATATTAACAGAATTTGAGGATATTACCCTTATACCAGTGTCAGCAGCAGACCCACTCCCCTTTAACAGTGCATTGTGATCACATTTTTTGCTTCTTTTTTGCTTTTTTTCTATTTTCCTCCTCTAAAACCTAGGTGCGTCTTATGGTCCAGTGCGTCTTATAGTCCGAAAAAAAAGGTATATATCGGAGGTGGTAACTGCATCCAAATTTGACTGTGCACCCCTCCTATCAGTCGAAGGCTGTTTTCAATTAATGCTAGATCCTACGTCCCCTGTAAATTTGTAAGCTTTTAGCCAAGGAAAGGTTTATTTGATAAATATCAGGTCAGGGTCCCATCAGAGAAATGTATCCCTTGTCGTGGCTGTTGGCCACACATGAAAGGGTCAATTTGAGAACTAAGTACCTTCATTTTATAAGTATATTTATATAACAATAATTCAGATTATATTTCACTATTTTTGAAAAGATGCTGGTCAGTCTTAGGTTGTTTTTTTTTTATCTATCTATAGAAACAAAAAACTGATCAGTATGAATTGGCTAATTTGTGCACTATGTACCTTCACTTTATAAGTACAGTATATTCTATATACTTTAGTTGCTGTACTCTTTAGTTTATATGTAATACAGTCGCGGCAGCTTCCAACTGTTCATAATTCTCTTATTCTGTAAGAAGGTGCTGGTCAGTTTTCTGTTTTTTTGTAGATTACATTTGGAGGTGATGACTGCCTACTTAGTTGGTTTAGCTACTGAGAGGCATATCTGATACAAATCCAAACTATAGTAAAAAAAAAAGCAGCACTCACCATTTCCAAAAGTTAAAGTATTTTATTGTAGTAATAGAGACATGCTGGTGGCATGCAGGAAGTGCGGGGGAATTACGACGACAGCCATTTCACTTCTACTTTGACTCCGGAAGCGTCAGAGTAGACTCGAAACGACCGTCGTCCTAATTCCTCAGCATTCCCTGCACACCACCAGCATGTCTCGATTACCACAATAAAGGACTTTTACTTTTGGAAATGGGGAGTGCTACTTTTTATCTTACTATAGTTTGGATGGACTACAATCTACTTTAGTTTTGCACCACCTTATTCCACTTTTTTGACATGGCAAATTGTTCATATAAGGGAGATTTTTTATAAAGCAACGGTTTGATGCCGCAGACTGTCTCTATTGTGCATATCTCATAGAAATGTTTAGGGTTCATCCAGAGAAAAACTGCTTTGTTGTGACTGGTGGGCACACATGAATTGGCCAATTTGTTTGCTATTTAACTTCATTTTATAAATATATTCTATATAGCAGTAATGCGGTTTAAATTTCATACATTCCAAATTTGCATATATCTTAGTGTATAAAGAGTGCTACTGTATTCTTTGGCTTGCATCTATCTAGCTACAAAAAATCAAGTAACTAACCAACACCTCCAGAAAAAAGCAAGTGTGAGCAGGCACAAGCTGCTATGACTGCATAATATACAAACAAACGAATACAGCAGCCTTTTATAAGTGCTAAGATGTATGTAATAATTGAATATATGAAATTTGGGCTACATTACTGCTATATAGTATTTACTTATAAAATGAAGGTACTAAGTCCACAAATTGTCCAATTCTTGTCCAAGGTACGACTTGTGACAGCTGGTAAGCTCTCAAGGTTTTTCCAATTAATGCTCTAAGTACCTTAATTTTATATGTATATTCTATATAGCAGTAATGCAGTAAAAATTTCATATATTAAATGTTTGCATACATCTTAGTGCTTACAAAGCCTGCTGTATTCTTTTGCGTCTATCTATATGTCTATCTACAGTTATATGAAAAAGTTTGGGCACCCCTATTAATCTTAAGCTTAATGTTTTATAAAAATTGGTGTTTTTGCAACAGCTCTTTCAGTTTGATATATGTAATAACTGTTGGACACAGTAATGTTTCTGCCTTGAAATGAGGTTTATTGTACTAACAGAAAATGTGCAATCTGCATTCAAACAAAATTTGACAGGTGCATAAGTATGGGCACCTCACCAGAAAAGTGACATTAATATTTAGTAGATCCTCCATTTGCAAAAATAACAGCCTCTAGTTGCTTCTTGTAGCTTTTAATGATTTCCTGGATCCTGGATGAAGGTAGTTTTGACCATTCCTCTTTACAAAACAATTCCAGTTTAGTTAAGTTTGATGGTCGCCGAGCATGGACAGCCCTCTTCAAATGATCCCACAGATGTTCAATGATATTCAGGTCTGGGGACTGGGATGGCCATTCCAGAACATTGTAATTGTTCCTCTGCATGAATGCCTGAGTAGATTTGGAGCGGTGTTTTGGATCATTGTCTTGCTGAAGGATCCATCCCCTACGTAACTTCAACTTTGTCACTGATTCTTGAACATTATTGTCAAGAATCTGCTGATACTGAGTGGAATCCATGCGTCCCTCAACTTTAAAAAGATTCCGGTGCCGGCATTGGCCACACAGCCCCAAAGCATGATGGAACCTCCACCAAATTTTATTGTGGGTAGCAAGTGTTTTTCTTGGAATGCTGTGTTTTTTTGCCGCCATGCATAACGCCTTTTTGTATGACCAAACAACTCAATCTTGGTTTCATCAGTCCACAGGACCTTCTTCCAAAAAGAAATTGGCTTCTCCAAATGTGCTTTTGCATACCTCAGCCGACTCTGTTTGTGGCGTGCTTGCAGAAACGGCTTCTTTCGCATCACTCTCCCATACAGCTTTTCCTTGTGCAAAGTGCGTTGTATAGTTGACCGATGCACAGTGACACCATCTGCAGCAAGTTAATGCTGCAGCTCTCTGGAGGTGGTCTGAGGATTGTCCTTGACTGATCTCACCATTCTTCTTCTCTGCCTTTCTGATGTTTTTCTTAGCCTGCCACTTCTGGCCTTAACAAGAACTGTCACTGTGTTCTTCCATTTCCTTACTATGTTCCTCACAGGTTAAATCTCTGAGACAGCTTTTTGTATCCTTCCCCTGAACAACTATGTTGAATAATCTTTGTTTTCAGATCATTTCACAGTTGTTTTGAGGAGCCCATGATGCCACTCTTAAGAGGAGATTCAAACAGGAGAACAACTTGCAAGTGGCCACTTTAAGTAGCTTTTCTCATGATTGCATACACCTGGCTATGAAGTTCAAAGCTCAATGAGGTTACAAAACAAAAAAAGTGCTTTAGTAAGTCAGTAAAAAGTAGGTTGGAGTATTTAAAACAAGAAAATGATAAGGGTGGCCATACTTATGCACCTGACAAATTTTGTTTGAATGCAGATTGCACATTTTCTGTTAGTACAATAAACCTCATTTCAAGGCAGAAACATTACTGTGTCCAACAGTTATTACATATATCAAACTGAAATAGCTGTTGCAAAAACACCAATTTTTATAAAACATTAAGCTTAAGATTAATAGGGGTGCCCAAACTTTTTCATATAACTGTATCTGTCTATATATCTATCTATCTCTCTACTGATAAAGAGATTTTATTGTCTGTTGTGTCACACTTGGTCTTGGTCATCCTGACAACCATTCATAAAAAAAAATGATGTTTAACACACAAAGATGTGCTGCATTACGGAACGTTAGCCAAATATTAATCAGCATGTGGCTTAAGTTTATTGGGATCAAAGGTCATTAGTTCTTGTTCATGATTCTCCAAGGACAGTTCTAACATTTTTCATACATGCATTCAGTAGTCCTACTAGAACCAAAAAGTATCCCCTCTAACCAACCATCTGCAGTCCTGTACGACTCCTCAATAGCGATGGGGAACCCCTGGATGCTCGGGTACGGAGAGTTCGGCCGAACAGCAATTAAAAGTTAAGGTTTCGGGTACCAGAACAGAACCCAAACCTGCATTCTTCTGAATGGGGGACTAGAACATCCAAACAGGGGTTTTGATTGACGGTAGCATAGTTAAAATAGGTCAGAGTGCTGCGAGAGTGCTGTCAGGTGTCAGTGTGATCCTGCAGCTGTCACTGTGACCAGCAGTAAAAAGCTTACCGTGGGTCACAGGTGCCAGCTGATGAGACTACTACTCCCGTCAGCTGATGCCTGCTGTCACTGATAACAGCGAGAGCAGGCGCCACTGGATGGGAGAAATAGTCACTCATCAGCTGGCACCTGTGCTCAAAGTAAAAAAAAAGATGTTAAAATTATTAAATTATTTTTTAACTAAAACAAAAAAACACATTATACTCACCTACACCTAATCTCGATGCCCTTTTTTACCCCTGTAAAAAATAAAAAAGACCATATACTCACCTTAACGCCTTATCCACGATGCCCATGTCACCTGTAAAAAAATCAAAAATAAACTACCATATCCCTCACCTGTTTGCCGTAATTCCAGTAATCCAGATTGGATCATTTACAGAACAGTCACATTGGGAGATGTGACTTTGCTATCCGGTAGCCCGCGATACACTGACAAGAGAATAATGACTCCTGCAGTGTATAGCACTAATCTGTCATGAAATAGGTCACACAAGTTCATCAGCTGATGAACTTCTATGACCTCACTTACGGCACCACCGCTGCATGAGAAAATTCTCACGCAGCGGTGATGCAGTAAGTGAGATCACTTGAGCTCATCAGCTGCTGTACTCATGTGACCTCTCTCTTTGCAGCTCAGCACTAAGCACTGACTATGCGATTACACTCCTGTGTCAATGTCAGACTGCTGTCATGTAGATCAGTCACATCAGTGACTGCTGATGTAACTGCTCTACATTTGATCCAATCGCCGTGGGATACTCTGGTTTATTTAATCACGTCGGACAGGTGAGGGATATGGTTGTTTTTATTTTTGTTTTTTTACCAGGGACAATGGATTCAAATGGATTATGTTTTAGTTGAGTATAAGGTTAATTTTTATATTTTCTGTTTTTACAGGGGACAATAGTTTCAGGGGATTAGGCGTTAGGTGAGTATACTGTGTTTTTTATTTTCAAATAAATGATAAAAACCGTATGGACTTTCATTTCAAATAAAGGATTTTTTTTCAGGCCGTGTGTTTATTTTCAAACTTGTACTATGGGGTTAGCAATGGGGGCGTCTTACAGATGCCTCTCCATCACTAACCTGGGCTTCATGTCAGCTGCCAATACAAACCTGACAGGAACCCCATCCCTGTTACCCCACTTGCCCCCCCATCAGGGCAAGTGGGAAGAGCGAGGCTAAGTGCCAGATATGGCGCATCTTATTGATGCACCATTTCTGGGGCAGTGGAGAGCGGATGTTATTAGCCTTGAAGGGGGCCAGTATCTATGGCCCCTTCCCTGGCTATTAAAATCAGACAGCAGCTGTCTGGTTAGCCTTCGCTGTTTAGATTTTTAGGGGGACCCTGAGTCAAAATTTTTCTGGGGTTCCCCTGTAATCTAGCCAGTAAGCGCTAAGCAAACTGCTTTGGGCTGTTATTAATAGCCTGGGAACATCTATAGCTAATGGCCCCTTTCCATGGCTAGTAAAATCAGCCCACAGTGGTTGGCTTTCCCTCTGCTGGTTATGAAAATTATACAATAGGCCACGCCATTTTTTTCATTTATTTTTTTATTTATTACAGTATAATAGTATAATACACACCCAAGGTAACCTTAGTTCCAGGTGTTCCAGCTGCTGGAAAGTCCAGTGAACCTTAAATGTCCCCTAAAGTTTCCCATGAGTTTTCAGGGCTTTGCAGCTGCCGGGAGACCAAGTGACTTTGAATTCGAGTGGCTTTGAACTTTATCTGATGAGCTCCGGTGATCTCACTCACTGCACCATCGCTGCGTGAGAATTTTCTCACCAAGCGGTGGTAGCAAACGTGAGGTCACAGGAGTTCCTCAGCTAATGAACTTGTGTGACCTCTCTCACAGCAGCTCAGCACTATATACTGTGGGAGCGATTACGCTCCTGTCAGTGTATCACTGGCTGCCAGATAGAGCAGTAATATCTCCCGATTTGACTGTTTTGTAAATGATCCGATCACCGAGTGACAATCTAGATTACCGGGATTATGGCAGACAGGTGATAGATATGGTGGTTTATTATTTTTGTTTTTTTACAGGTGACATGGCCATCGGGGATAAGGCGTTAAGATGAGTATATGGCCTTTTTTTACAGGGGACAAAGGCATCGAGGATTAGTTGTAGGTGAGTAGAATGTGTTTTTAATTTTTATTTCAATAATTATTTATTAATTTTAACTTTTTTTTTTTACTTTGAGCACAGGTGCCGGCTAATGAGAGACTACTTCTCCCATCCAGCGGCGCCTGCTCTCTCTGTTAACAGTGTCAGCAGGTGTCAGCTGATGGGAGTAGAAGTAAGCTTTTTACCACAGGTCACAGTGACAGCAGGGGGATTACTCTGATATCTGATAACGTGATCCTGCAGCACTCTGACCTGCGGTAACTATGTGACCGTCGATCAGAGACCCTGTTTCCTGCACTGTCAGGCAGATGACAGCTCAGAAAACACCCGAACTCGAACAGTAACACGGACTTCCTGAGTCAATTGATTTCTTCATTTTTCGTTTTTCACTTGAAATATAAATTATTATATATTAGCTATCTCTTTTCTACTCTCATCATTTATATTTTCTAAGCATTATTTAGCTTTCAGACTTGCATTGAAACTTATCATTGAATCTTTGAACATAAGTTTCACCTGCTCTTCATAATTTCTTTATAGTTTTAAGGTTGTAAGTAGTGTTGAGCATTCCGATACTGAAATATCGGGTATCGGCCGATATTCGCGGTATCGGAATTCCGATACTTAATTCCGATACTATTGCAATATCGTATACCGGAATCGGAAGTTCCCATAATGCAATGAGACATTTTCATTTTATTCAGCCAATGAGGATCCTAAGAAGTGTGGGCACATCCTGCTAGGCATGTAGGCATCTTAACTAATGGCATGGCTGTGATTGGCTGCTGAAATGATGTCATGATGCACTATAAAAGCCACCGCCGCCATTTTGAGCTCACTCTGCTGTGAATTCAGTTAGGGATAGGACGCTGTTGTTCTGAGGGACAGTTTTAGCTACCTATTTGCTCTATACTGCTTTACCCAAGCTACTTTCTAAATCACTGTGCCTTGCAGTGCTAGTGCACAGTTCCCTGTGCTGTTCACCGCTATCTGCAAGGTCTGTGTGTGTGAGTGCAGCTCACCCTGTAGTGTGTGCTTCAGCCAAGTCTGGTTGTAGTGCACTCAGTGTGTGTCACTGCCTCATACATTGTCCTTTTTTGCCAATTCATAATTTTTCCTGATATCTCCTATTAGTGTGGTGGTTCCATCTGTATTCAGCTAAATTGGTTCCAAACACACTATATAGGAGTAGATAGAGAAATTTTTTTCCGTCTTGCAGCACTAGTGCACAGTGCTCTGCATCTGTACTGTTCACCGCTGTCTGCAAGGTCTGGTGTGTGAGTGCAGCTCACCCTGTAGTGTGTGCTTCAACCCCGTCTGGTTGTAGTGCACTCAGTGTGTGTCACTGCCTCATACATTGTCCTTTATTGCCAATTCATAATTTTTCCTGATATCTCCTATTAGTGTGGTGGTTCCATCTGTATTCAGCTAAATTGGTTCCAAACACACTATATAGGAGTAGATAGAGAAATTTTTTTCCGTCTTGCAGCACTAGTGCACAGTGCTCTGCATCTGTACTGTTCACCGCTGTCTGCAAGGTCTGGTGTGTGAGTGCAGCTCACCCTGTAGTGTGTGCTTCAACCCCGTCTGGTTGTAGTGCACTCAGTGTGTGTCACTGCCTCATACATTGTCCTTTATTGCCAATTCATAATTTTTCCTGATATCTCCTATTAGTGTGGTGGTTCCATCTGTATTCAGCTAAATTGGTTCCAAACACACTATATAGGAGTAGATAGAGAATTTTTTTTCCGTCTTGCAGCACTAGTGCACAGTGCTCTGCATCTGTACTGTTCACCGCTGTCTGCAAGGTCTGGTGTGTGAGTGCAGCTCACCCTGTAGTGTGTGCTTCAACCCCGTCTGGTTGTAGTGCACTCAGTGTGTGTCACTGCCTCATACATTGTCCTTTATTGCCAATTCATAATTTTTCCTGATATCTCCTATTAGTGTGGTGGTTCCATCCATATTCAGCTAAATTGATTCCAAACACACTATATAGGAGTAGATAGAGGAGCCTTTCTGCAGCATTGGGCCCTGCAGCCCCAGCCAGATTAGTATTAGCCTATTTTTTGCAGCCTCATCTATTGCATTGTATGTTACCTTCCTACATTGTAATAGCTACAAAAAGTTTGTGATACTATCGTTATTACATCTTTAGGCACATCCAGTGTCTTTTTGTGACAAAAAAAACCTAAATAAAGTTCACCAAACACTCCACTTTACAGTTGTGTAGGCCACATTAGCTCATATTAAAGTCTAGTCCACACTTTATAAAATTAGTGTTTCTTATACCTGTTAGCAGCTGTTCAGGAATAAGCACACTAAGCCCTTAGTACTTTTCTGCCTATCTTTATCAGTCTACCAAGATGAAGAAGGCAGGGAGTAAGGCATGTGGTCGTGGTCGTGGGCGTGGGCGTGGAGTTTCTGCAGGGAGAGGACGTGAGGATTCTGTGCCTGCAGGGAGAGGACGTGGGGATTCTGTGCCTGCTGCGGGCACCAGTGACTCAGCATCCCCCAGTTTTACCAGGGAACAGTCCTTTATGCGCAGCTTTGTAGGAGCTAGCCGTACCCCACTGCTGCGCGAGGACCAAATTGAAGCCGTTGTCGGATGGATGGCAGCTAACGCATCGACTTCAATTAGTTCCAGATCCTCTCAGGTCCTGAGCACTGAAGAGCACCCATCTGTCTCTTCACCACCTGCCAAATTGCCCAGGCAGTCAGAGAGCCCTGGACAGGAGCCATCTCTACTTCTGTTCTCTGAATCTCTTGGCTTGGAAAGAGGGGGCCAGCCAAGCAGAATTCGAGAATTTGAAGAAGAGGTAGTATGCAGTGATGCGCAACCGTTTTGTCTCTCTGAATCTGAAGAGGCGGGTGGGCCAGTGCCTATGGTCAGCAGCACACCTCAGTACGCATCTGATGATGAGACTCAGGTGCCACTTTCTGGTGCGTACTGTGCTGTCGAGACTACCCAGGAGAAGCAGTTGTTTGAAGAGGGTGGTGTAGATGATGAGGTCCTTGACCCATCATGGCGTGAGGGACAGGAAGGTGGTGGGAGCAGCTCTGAGGAAGAGATTCCCCGAACGGCCCAAAAAGGAGGGAGAGGGAGGGGGCAGACTTGGTTGCCTGTAGCCTCCACTTCGGCACCCATTAGGAGCATGGCTCTTCCAAAATCCAAAGCGGGCGCTCCCAAGACTTGCAGTGCCTGGTCCTTTTTTGACACAGTTGCAGATGACATTTGCTTTGTCAAATGCAAGCTGTGTAATCAGAAGGTGAAAAGAGGGAAAAGTGTCAGCAACCTCAATACCACAAATATGTGGAAACATGTGCGGACCAAGCACGTGGTGGAGTTACACAAACACACTGAAGACCTAGGCCAACCTACAGCGCCACCTACCACCTCTTCAGCTCGTGTTGTAGCCTCTTCCTCCAGCTCACACACAGCTGGTTCGGCTTCCTCACAGGATCGCCATGGAAGAATCTCTGGCACTGTTGTACAGAGACACAGTGTAATTCCACCCACAGCACCACTTTCCCAGTCATCCTCACACTCCCAGGCCAGTCTACAGCCATCGTTAGCACAGGCATGGGAGAAAAGGCGCCCATACTCGGCAAACCACCCCCGAGCACAGGCTCTGAATGCTGGCATTGCTAAACTACTGGCCCTTGAAATGCTATCATTCAGGCTGGTGGAGACTGACACATTCCGTAACTTTATGGCATTGGCAGTCCCACAATACAACGTGCCCAGCCGCTTTTATTTCAGCAGGCAAGCCGTCCCTGCCCTGCAACATCATGTGGAGGGAAAAATTAAACATGCGCTACAAAACGCCGTCAGTAGCAAGGTCCACCTGACCACTGATGCGTGGACCAGTAAGCATGGACAGGGACGATACCTTTCCCTCACTGCCCATTGGGTAAATGTTGTGGAGCCGGGTACAGATCTTGAGAGTGGCGCTGTACGTGTTCTGCCAACTCCAAGGATTGCAGGAATCCAGTCTGTACACATTGACTCCTCCTCATACTCCAGTTCCTCTGAATCAGCGCTGCAGGAGCCGTCACGGTCTACCTCCACATCGACCCGTGAACGGTTACCTGTTATGATGACCGATATGAGCACAGCCGTGGCCAAACGTCAACAGGCCGTATTAAAATTAATTTCTTTGGGGAATCGAAGCCACACAGCGCAGGAGCTCTGGAATGCCATCAAGCAGCAGAGTGACGTGTGGTTTGTGCCAGCGAATCTCCAGCCAGGCATGGTAGTGTGTGACAATGGCCGAAATCTGGTGGCAGCTCTGGGCCTAGGCAACCTCACTCACATCCCATGTCTGGCACATGTGCTCAACTTGGTCGTGCAGAGTTTTTTGAGGGACTATCCGGATCTTGATGCACTGCTTCACAAGGTCCGCATAGAGTGCGCTCACTTGCGGCGTTCCAGCAATGCAAGATCACGCATTGCAGCTCTGCAGCGCCGATTATGTCTTCCGGAACATCGCATCATATGTGACCTACCCACCAGGTGGAATTCAACGTTACATATGTTGGAGAGGTTGTGTGAGCAGCAGGCAGCAGTAATGGAGTACCAGCTGCAGCAGGCGCAAACAAGTCGCAGTGCGCGCCGTTCACACTTCACCACCACTGAGTGGGCCTCTATGAAGGACATTTGCCACGTTTTGCGTGCCTTCGATTATTCCACGCGGATGGCGAGTGCAGATGATGCACTAGTCAGCATGACTATCCCCCTTATCTGCCTGCTTGAAAAAACACTGCAAGCACTAAGGGACGAGGTTTTGGAAGAGGTGGAGGATGAGGAGTCACAAATGCCATCTGCTTCTCTACAGTCTGCGCAACGTGGTTCCTCACAAAGGCCTAGGCAGGGGACACTTTGTGAGGAGGATGAGGAGGAGTCAATGGATGAGGAAGACATCTGTCCAGAGCAGGGAGGTACACAATGCTCTAGTAGTCAGTATCTAGAGCGAGGGTGGGGTGATGCAGAGCAGGCAGAGATCACGCCTCAAGCAGGGGACAGCGTTTCTTGGCCAGTTGGCAGTCTGCAGCACATGGTTGATTTCATGCTGCAGTGCCTCAGAAACGACCGCCGCATCGCCCACATTCTCAACACGGCTGATTATTGGGTGTCCACCCTCCTAGATCCTCGCTACCGGGACAACTTACAAAGCCTCATAACACCATTGAACCGGGAGCGTAAAATGCGGGAGTACCAAGACGCACTGGTGCATTCCATCATGTTCTCCATTCCAACCGAGAGCAGTGCTGCTAGTGCTTTACAAAGCAGCTCAGTGCGTCGAGGCAGTGGAGGAAGCTCTGCACAAAGAGGGAGCAGAAGCAGCGCCTCAGCACAAGGCAAGACCAGCATGGCCGAAATGTGGCAAAGTTTTGTGTCCCCACCGCCACAAATGTCTACACCATCACAGACAGCTCCAGTCAGCAGGAGGCAACGTTTCCGTCAGATGGTGACAGACTACATGTCTTGCCCTCTTAGTGTACTCCCAGACGGCTCTTCTCCCTTCAAGTTTTGGGTCTGTAAGCTGGATACATGGCCAGAGTTTAGTCAGTATGCACTGGAGGTGCTAGCTTGCCCTGCTGCTAGTGTATTATCGGAACGCGTCTTTAGTGCCGCAGGTGGTGTACTAACAGACCGTCGCATGCGACTATCCTCCGATAACGTTGACCGGCTTACTTTTCTCAAAATGAACAAGGCCTGGATCTCTCATGAATTTGCCAGTCCTCTTCCAGAATAAATAATTGGTTGACAACAGTATCCAGGTCTCCTGTTCTGTTCATGTTTCTACCACCTGAACTGTAATCCCTGAGCTCCAACACCGCCAGTTGGCGCTCGGAAGTGCCGTCTGCACAGTCAACACTTGCTGCCGTGTTATTGGGGTTCAGTAACGTCAGCTGTTCTCCTGCTGTGCGGACGGCAATTTCTCCTGATTTGTCCACATCCACTGTACTACACATTTTAAAGTTGCTCCAATTACTCCTCTGGCTCCTCTGTTTTCATTCTTATCCCTGGGCTCCAGCACCGCCAGTTGGCGCTCGGAAGTGCTGTCTGCACAGTCAACACTTGCTACCATGTTATTGGGGTTCAGTAACGTCAGCTGTTCCCCTGCTGTGCGGACGGCAATTTCTCCTGCTCTGTCCACATTCTCACTACTACAGATTTTAAAGTTGCTCCAATTACACCTCTGGCTCCTCTGTTTTCATTCTTATCCCTGGGCTCCAGCACCGCCAGTTGGCGCTCGGAAGTGCCGTCTGCACAGTCAACACTTGCTGCGGTGTTATTGGGGTTCGGTAACGTCAGCTGTTCCCCTGCTGTGTTCACGGCAATTTCTCCTGCTCTGTCCATATTCACTGTGCTACTTATTTAAAACTTGCTCCAATTACACCTCTGGCTCCTCCGTTTTTAGTATTTACCCTGGGCTCCAACACCGCCAGTTGGCGCTCGGAAGTGCTGTCTGCACAGTCAACACTTGCTGCCGTGTTATTGGGGTTCAGTAACGTCAGCTGTTCTCCTGCTGTGCGGACGGCAATTTCTCCTGCTTTGTCCACATCCACTGTACTACACATTTTAAAGTTGCTCGAATTACACCTCTGGCTCCTCTGTTTTCATTCTTATCCCTGGGCTCCAGCACCGCCAGTTGGCGCTCGGAAGTGCCGTCTGCACAGTCAACACTTGCTGCCGTGTTATTGGGGTTCAGTAACGTCAGCTGTTCTCCTGCTGTGCGGACGGCAATTTCTCCTGCTTTGTCCACATCCACTGTACTACACATTTTAAAGTTGCTCGAATTACACCTCTGGCTCCTCTGTTTTCATTCTTATCCCTGGGCTCCAGCACCACCAGTTGGCGCTCGGAAGTGCCGTCTGCACAGTCAACACTTGCTACCATGTTATTGGGGTTCAGTAACGTCAGCTGTTCCCCTGCTGTGTTCACGGCAATTTCTCCTGCTCTGTCCATATTCACTGTGCTACTTATTTAAAACTTGCTCCAATTACACCTCTGGCTCCTCCGTTTTTAGTATTTACCCTGGGCTCCAACACCGCCAGTTGGCGCTCGGAAGTGCTGTCTGCACAGTCAACACTTGCTGCCGTGTTATTGGGGTTCAGTAACGTCAGCTGTTCCCCTGCTGTGCGGACGGCAATTTCTCCTGCTCTGTCCACATTCTCACTACTACAGATTTTAAAGTTGCTCCAATTACACCTCTGGCTCCTCTGTTTTCATTCTTATCCCTGGGCTCCAGCACCGCCAGTTGGCGCTCGGAAGTGCCGTCTGCACAGTCAACACTTGCTGCCGTGTTATTGGGGTTCAGTAACGTCAGCTGTTCTCCTGCTGTGCGGACGGCAATTTCTCCTGATTTGTCCACATCCACTGTACTACACATTTTAAAGTTGCTCCAATTACTCCTCTGGCTCCTCTGTTTTCATTCTTATCCCTGGGCTCCAGCACCGCCAGTTGGCGCTCGGAAGTGCTGTCTGCACAGTCAACACTTGCTACCATGTTATTGGGGTTCAGTAACGTCAGCTGTTCCCCTGCTGTGCGGACGGCAATTTCTCCTGCTCTGTCCACATTCTCACTACTACAGATTTTAAAGTTGCTCCAATTACACCTCTGGCTCCTCTGTTTTCATTCTTATCCCTGGGCTCCAGCACCGCCAGTTGGCGCTCGGAAGTGCCGTCTGCACAGTCAACACTTGCTGCGGTGTTATTGGGGTTCGGTAACGTCAGCTGTTCCCCTGCTGTGTTCACGGCAATTTCTCCTGCTCTGTCCATATTCACTGTGCTACTTATTTAAAACTTGCTCCAATTACACCTCTGGCTCCTCCGTTTTTAGTATTTACCCTGGGCTCCAACACCGCCAGTTGGCGCTCGGAAGTGCTGTCTGCACAGTCAACACTTGCTGCCGTGTTATTGGGGTTCAGTAACGTCAGCTGTTCTCCTGCTGTGCGGACGGCAATTTCTCCTGCTTTGTCCACATCCACTGTACTACACATTTTAAAGTTGCTCGAATTACACCTCTGGCTCCTCTGTTTTCATTCTTATCCCTGGGCTCCAGCACCGCCAGTTGGCGCTCGGAAGTGCCGTCTGCACAGTCAACACTTGCTGCCGTGTTATTGGGGTTCAGTAACGTCAGCTGTTCTCCTGCTGTGCGGACGGCAATTTCTCCTGCTTTGTCCACATCCACTGTACTACACATTTTAAAGTTGCTCGAATTACACCTCTGGCTCCTCTGTTTTCATTCTTATCCCTGGGCTCCAGCACCGCCAGTTGGCGCTCGGAAGTGCCGTCTGCACAGTCAACACTTGCTACCATGTTATTGGGGTTCAGTAACGTCAGCTGTTCCCCTGCTGTGTTCACGGCAATTTCTCCTGCTCTGTCCATATTCACTGTGCTACTTATTTAAAACTTGCTCCAATTACACCTCTGGCTCCTCCGTTTTTAGTATTTACCCTGGGCTCCAACACCGCCAGTTGGCGCTCGGAAGTGCTGTCTGCACAGTCAACACTTGCTGCCGTGTTATTGGGGTTCAGTAACGTCAGCTGTTCCCCTGCTGTGCGGACGGCAATTTCTCCTGCTCTGTCCACATTCTCACTACTACAGATTTTAAAGTTGCTCCAATTACACCTCTGGCTCCTCTGTTTTCATTCTTATCCCTGGGCTCCAGCACCGCCAGTTGGCGCTCGGAAGTGCTGTCTGCACAGTCAACACTTGCTACCATGTTATTGGGGTTCAGTAACGTCAGCTGTTCCCCTGCTGTGCGGACGGCAATTTCTCCTGCTCTGTCCACATTCTCACTACTACAGATTTTAAAGTTGCTCCAATTACACCTCTGGCTCCTCTGTTTTCATTCTTATCCCTGGGCTCCAGCACCGCCAGTTGGCGCTCGGAAGTGCCGTCTGCACAGTCAACACTTGCTGCGGTGTTATTGGGGTTCGGTAACGTCAGCTGTTCCCCTGCTGTGTTCACGGCAATTTCTCCTGCTCTGTCCATATTCACTGTGCTACTTATTTAAAACTTGCTCCAATTACACCTCTGGCTCCTCCGTTTTTAGTATTTACCCTGGGCTCCAATACCGCTAGTTGCTGCTCAGAAGTGCCGTCTGCACAGTCAACGCTTGCTCCAGTGTTATTGGGATTCAGTAACGTCAGCTGATCCCCAGCTGTGTGTCCGGCAAATTCTCCTGCTTTGTCCACATCCACTGTAGTACGGATTTAAAACCTCCTCCAAATACACCTCTGGCTCTTCTGTTTTTAGTATTTACCCTGGGCTCCAGCACCGCCAGCTGGTTCTCGGCAGTTCCATTGGCTCTTGTACCTTCTGCTACCCATCCGGGTTCCAGTACCGTCAGCTGGTTCTCGGCAGTGTCTTTGGCACGGGTACTCCCTCCTGCCCAGCCTGGTTCCCGCACGCCAACTGTTTCCGGGTAGTGTCAACGTCACTTTGCCTCCAATGCGTTGTCCTGTCGTGTTGCGGTCGGGTTAGCCGACTCTATGGTGCCTGCAGTTTAGGTGACTCCTATGTGGGCTGCGGGATCTGGCAATGAAGGCTGGTTCCATAGTGCCAATAGGACAAGCACCCTCTGTAGGACTGTGGGTTTTGGTAACTGCGGCCGGCTCGCGGCCTTGAACTTTTTTTTTACATGGGTACCTTCTGCTACCCATCCGGGTTCCAGTACCGTCAGCTGGTTCTCGGCAGTGCCTTTGGATTAGGTGCCTCCTTCTCGGTATCCAAGTTCCACCAACGTCTGCTGGTCCTTGGTAGTGCTTTCTGGCACAGGTACCTCCTGCTTAGTAACCGAGTTCCAGTAACATCAGCTGGTCCTCGGTAGTTCCATTGGCTCTTGTACCTTCTGCTACCCATCCGGGTTCCAGTACCGTCAGCTGGTCCTCGGTAGTTCCATTTGCTCTTGTATCTTCTGCTACCCATCCGGGTTCCAGTACCGTCAGCTGGTCCTCGGTAGTTCCATTTGCTCTTGTATCTTCTGCTACCCATCCGGGTTCCAGTACCGTCAGCTGGTTCTCGGCAGTGCCTTTGGATTAGGTGCCTCCTTCTCGGTATCCAAGTTCCACCAACGTCTGCTGGTCCTTGGTAGTGCTTTCTGGCACAGGAACCTCCTGCTTAGTAACCGAGTTCCAGTAACATCAGCTGGTCCTCGGTAGTTCCATTGGCTCTTGTACCTTCTGCTACTCATCCGGGTTCCAGTACCGTCAGCTGGTCCTCGGTAGTTCCATTTGCTCTTGTATCTTCTGCTACCCATCCGGGTTCCAGTACCGTCAGCTGGTTCTCGGCAGTGTCTTTGGCACGGGTACTCCCTCCTGCCCAGCCTGGTTCCAGCACGCCAGCTGTTTCCGGGTAGTGTCAACGTCACTTTGCCTCCAATGCGTTGTCCTGTCGTGTTGCGGTCGGGTTAGCCGACTCTATGGTGCCTGCAGTTTAGGTGACTCCTATGTGGGCTGCGGGATCTGGCAATGAAGGCTGGTTCCATAGTGCCAATAGGACAAGCACCCTCTGTAGGACTGTGGGTTTTGGTAACTGCGGCCGGCTCGCGGCCTTGAACTTTTTTTTTACATGGGTACCTTCTGCTACCCATCCGGGTTCCAGTACCGTCAGCTGGTTCTCGGCAGTGCCTTTGGATTAGGTGCCTCCTTCTCGGTATCCAAGTTCCACCAACGTCTGCTGGTCCTTGGTAGTGCTTTCTGGCACAGGTACCTCCTGCTTAGTAACCGAGTTCCAGTAACATCAGCTGGTCCTCGGTAGTTCCATTGGCTCTTGTACCTTCTGCTACCCATCCGGGTTCCAGTACCGTCAGCTGGTCCTCGGTAGTTCCATTTGCTCTTGTATCTTCTGCTACCCATCCGGGTTCCAGTACCGTCAGCTGGTTCTCGGCAGTGTCTTTGGCACGGGTACTCCCTCCTGCCCAGCCTGGTTCCAGCACGCCAGCTGTTTCCGGGTAGTGTCAACGTCACTTTGCCTCCAATGCGTTGTCCTGTCGTGTTGCGGTCGGGTTAGCCGACTCTATGGTGCCTGCAGTTTAGGTGACTCCTATGTGGGCTGCGGGATCTGGCAATGAAGGCTGGTTCCATAGTGCCAATAGGACAAGCACCCTCTGTAGGACTGTGGATTTTGGTAACTGCGGCCGGCTCGCGGCCTTGAACTTTTTTTTTACATGGGTACCTTCTGCTACCCATCCGGGTTCCAGTACCGTCAGCTGGTTCTCGGCAGTGCCTTTGGATTAGGTGCCTCCTTCTCGGTATCCAAGTTCCACCAACGTCTGCTGGTCCTTGGTAGTGCTTTCTGGCACAGGTACCTCCTGCTTAGTAACCGAGTTCCAGTAACATCAGCTGGTCCTCGGTAGTTCCATTGGCTCTTGTACCTTCTGCTACCCATCCGGGTTCCAGTACCGTCAGCTGGTCCTCGGTAGTTCCATTTGCTCTTGTATCTTCTGCTACCCATCCGGGTTCCAGTACCGTCAGCTGGTCCTCGGTAGTTCCATTTGCTCTTGTATCTTCTGCTACCCATCCGGGTTCCAGTACCGTCAGCTGGTTCTCGGCAGTGCCTTTGGATTAGGTGCCTCCTTCTCGGTATCCAAGTTCCACCAACGTCTGCTGGTCCTTGGTAGTGCTTTCTGGCACAGGTACCTCCTGCTTAGTAACCGAGTTCCAGTAACATCAGCTGGTCCTCGGTAGTTCCATTGGCTCTTGTACCTTCTGCTACCCATCCGGGTTCCAGTACCGTCAGCTGGTCCTCGGTAGTTCCATTTGCTCTTGTATCTTCTGCTACCCATCCGGGTTCCAGTACCGTCAGCTGGTTCTCGACAGTGTCTTTGGCACGGGTACTCCCTCCTGCCCAGCCTGGTTCCAGCACGCCAGCTGTTTCCGGGTAGTGTCAACGTCACTTTGCCTCCAATGCGTTGTCCTGTCGTGTTGCGGTCGGGTTAGCCGACTCTATGGTGCCTGCAGTTTAGGTGACTCCTATGTGGGCTGCGGGATCTGGCAATGAAGGCTGGTTCCATAGTGCCAATAGGACAAGCACCCTCTGTAGGACTGTGGGTTTTGGTAACTGCGGCCGGCTCGCGGCCTTGAACTTTTTTTTTACATGGGTACCTTCTGCTACCCATCCGGGTTCCAGTACCGTCAGCTGGTTCTCGGCAGTGCCTTTGGATTAGGTGCCTCCTTCTCGGTATCCAAGTTCCACCAACGTCTGCTGGTCCTTGGTAGTGCTTTCTGGCACAGGAACCTCCTGCTTAGTAACCGAGTTCCAGTAACATCAGCTGGTCCTCGGTAGTTCCATTGGCTCTTGTACCTTCTGCTACCCATCCGGGTTCCAGTACCGTCAGCTGGTCCTCGGTAGTTCCATTTGCTCTTGTATCTTCTGCTACCCATCCGGGTTCCAGTACCGTCAGCTGGTCCTCGGTAGTTCCATTTGCTCTTGTATCTTCTGCTACCCATCCGGGTTCCAGTACCGTCAGCTGGTTCTCGGCAGTGCCTTTGGATTAGGTGCCTCCTTCTCGGTATCCAAGTTCCACCAACGTCTGCTGGTCCTTGGTAGTGCTTTCTGGCACAGGTACCTCCTGCTTAGTAACCGAGTTCCAGTAACATCAGCTGGTCCTCGGTAGTTCCATTGGCTCTTGTACCTTCTGCTACCCATCCGGGTTCCAGTACCGTCAGCTGGTCCTCGGTAGTTCCATTTGCTCTTGTATCTTCTGCTACCCATCCGGGTTCCAGTAGCGTCAGCTGGTTCTCGGCAGTGTCTTTGGCACGGGTACTCCCTCCTGCCCAGCCTGGTTCCAGCACGCCAGCTGTTTCCGGGTAGTGTCAACGTCACTTTGCCTCCAATGCGTTGTCCTGTCGTGTTGCGGTCGGGTTAGCCGACTCTATGGTGCCTGCAGTTTAGGTGACTCCTATGTGGGCTGCGGGATCTGGCAATGAAGGCTGGTTCCATAGTGCCAATAGGACAAGCACCCTCTGTAGGACTGTGGGTTTTGGTAACTGCGGCCGGCTCGCGGCCTTGAACTTTTTTTTTACATGGGTACCTTCTGCTACCCATCCGGGTTCCAGTACCGTCAGCTGGTTCTCGGCAGTGCCTTTGGATTAGGTGCCTCCTTCTCGGTATCCAAGTTCCACCAACGTCTGCTGGTCCTTGGTAGTGCTTTCTGGCACAGGTACCTCCTGCTTAGTAACCGAGTTCCAGTAACATCAGCTGGTCCTCGGTAGTTCCATTGGCTCTTGTACCTTCTGCTACCCATCCGGGTTCCAGTAACATCAGCTGGTCCTCGGTAGTTCCATTGGCTCTTGTACCTTCTGCTACCCATCCGGGTTCCAGTACCGTCAGCTGGTTCTCGGCAGTGCCTTTGGATTAGGTGCCTCCTTCTCGGTATCCAAGTTCCACCAACGTCTGCTGGTCCTTGGTAGTGCTTTCTGGCACAGGTACCTCCTGCTTAGTAACCGAGTTCCAGTAACATCAGCTGGTCCTCGGTAGTTCCATTGGCTCTTGTACCTTCTGCTATCCATCCGGGTTCCAGTACCGTCAGCTGGTCCTCGGTAGTTCCTCAGCTTTCTTGTACCTTCTGCTACATTTCCAAGTTCAAGCTTTTTGAAATGGTTCTTGGTAATCACTCTGGATCTCCCTGACGAGGACCCTGAAGACGAGGACCCTGAAGACCAACCCTAAGAAGACGAGGACCCCGAAGACAATGACGCTGAAGATGAGGACCCTGAAGACCACCCCGAAGAAGACGAGGACCCTGAAGACCACCCCGAAGAAGACGAGGACCCTGAAGACCACCCCGAAGAAGACGAGGACCCCGAAGACGAGGACCCAGAAGACCAACCCGAAGAAGACGAGGACCCCGAAGACGAGGACCCCCGAAGACGACGACCCTGAAGACCACCCCGAAGAAGACCAAGAAGATGACCCTGAAGAAGTTGACCAAGAAGACAAAGAAGAGAAGACAAGCACCAAGATACAGAAAAACAAGAGACAGAAAACCAAGAAGCAGAAATACAAGAAGCTGCAGAACAAAAAGCGGAAGAACATTAAGCATAAGACTAAAAATCAGAGCAAAAGATAATATCTAAATTATAAGCAGAAGATGACTAAGCAGTGTATGGGGGTGAGTCCGTTCCTCCTCGTGGTGCCCCTGGAAAAGACCTGCTGCTGCAGGCCAAACTGAACGCGGACAAATCCTGTTGTAAATCTTTTGTGACGGGCAGAACGAAAGGTGTAATGTCCAACCTTTTATAGATAACAACTACAGGAATGCCTGTCACAAATAAGAATATGATGAAGAAGAAGAATATGAAGAAGATGAAGAAGTAGAATATGAAGAATGTAAAAAAAAGAATAATACGAAGAAGGTGAAGAAGAAGAAGGTGAAGAAGAAGTGGATGAAAAAGATGCTGAGGATGATGAAGGAGAAAGTGTGGGAGAAGTAAAAAAGAAGGTGAAGAGCATGGAAGTAGTGAAACATAAATATCTGACAAAATATAAAAATACTTAACATAGTTAATATTTCCGTAACTCAGAACATAATAAAAAAATATTAATTCCTGCTATTCCATTTGACTGGGCTAAACCTCTATGCCTTTATTGTCTCCCCCACCTCCCCCAATACATTCTACATTATTCTTAGTTGTTTTCCTTCATGTAGAAATAACCTACAAGGAAAGAAAGGGTTTATTTTAATTCCGATATTTATGTCCCATTGACTTGCATTGGTTTCCGGTATCGGAATCGGCGATATCCGATACTTTTTCGGTATCGGTCCGATCCAATCCGATCCGATATTTCCCGATATCGGAAGGTATCGCTCAACACTAGTTGTAAGGTTAAATCCATTGAGTTCAACCTAATGCCTAATATTTTCAATCAAAGGATGTCACTTATCAACTACCAATGACAGTGCAGGCTCCAGTTTCTATGCTGCATAATATAATCCGGCACCTCACCACCTGATGTTGCCACAAACATATGTTCCAACATATGCAATGGTAAATTCGATCACATTTCAATTTTTCATCAGCCTGAGGCTCAGTCATACTGCTCCATCATAAATCCTGGTGGTCATTTTTCACCATTATAGAAACATTGCTCTTCTGGCAATGATCACAACTTTGTCTCAGGTGAAATATATGTTTTAAATAATATTGCAGGATCAAATTGAGAGTGTGTATCATGCAGTGAGCATGTGCTACTTTTCATGGCAGCCATAATGTTTCCAGCGTTGTTATTTACCTGCTTGTGTTTGATTAGAAACCATCCTGTGAGACATTTGATACAATATTGTACTCTATTTTTGGTGAAAACAAGGAGATGTGCATTTTGGAGGTTATGGAGAAAGTTTATAAACATCACCTGCTGTGGATGTATTATCTCATCACTAGAGATGAGCGGTGTTCGACTAGAACTGTTCGCCAATCTCAAATTCGAGCTGTTTTGGGCGGTGTTCGAGTTGTTCGACGAACCCGAACGATTTGCAAAAAATTCGGCTGTTCGAGGTTATGTTCGATAACTGTTCGTACACCAAAAGCGTGTCCTGCATGGATTGTCTGCCACTCACTGTAATGCCACAGCCATGGTGGTTGTGGCATTACAGTGATTGCCCAAATCGATGGGAACAGTGCCAACAGTGAAACATGAAAAGCCGGCAATTCAGCAGCGGCATACACCGGTACCCGACAATTTAGAACCGAAAGAATAGAGCATCACACATAGATTAGATAGATAGAAACATGTCAGCCACATATATACGAAGTACAGTGAAAGTGCTGGTTACTGTACTTGTCATTTAGCGTAAAGGATTTATCAAAAAAAATAATAGTGTTTTCATGCACCGTCTCTTTAAAAAAGCCGGCCGGCAATTCAGCAGCGGTACCCGACAATTTATAACAGACAGAATAGAGCTTCACACATAGATTAGATAGATAGAAACATGTCAGTCACATATATATGAAGTACAGTGATAGTGTTGGTTACTGTACTTGTCATTTAGTATTAAAATAAAGGATTTATTATTAAAAAAATTGGCGTGGGGTTCCCCTTAATTTTAGGCTCTAGCGGAGGTTAAGCAGACGGCTGGGGCAGATGTTTGAAGCCTGGGAAGGGGGTAATACCCACGGAGCTTCCCAGGCTACTAATATCAGCCCCCAGCTGAATACATAGCCTTTACTAGCTATTAAAATGGGGGACCCCCCAAAAAAAATGACGTGGGGTCCCCCCTAATTTAATAGCTAGCAAAGGCTAGGCAGACAGCTGGGGGCTGATATTAATAGCCCAGGAAGGGAGCCATGAATATTGGCCCCCTCCCAGGCTAGAAACACCAGCCGTCAGCCGCCCCAGAAATGGCGCATTCATAGGATGCGCCAATTCTGGCACTTAGCCTCGCTCTTCCACGCTGCCCTGGTGCGGTGGCAGGGGGTAATAGGGTTGGGGTTGATGTCAGCTTATAATGCCAGCTGACATCAAGCCCAGGTTAGTAATGGAGAGGCGTCTATAAGACACCCCCATTACTAACCCCATAGTCAAAGTTAAAAAAAACACAAACACCCAGAATAAAGTCCTTTAATTGAAATAAAGACACAGTCCTTTATTGTTCTAAATTAAACCATACTTACCGTCACGCCCATTCCAGCTGAAGCCAACGATCTCCTGCAATAAAAGAAAAATAATAAAGCAACCTCATCCTTACCTTTCCATGGTTCCCACGACAGCTTCAGCTCTGCTACATCGAGATGACAGGCTGGACCGCAGCAGAACGCTGCCATCCAGCCTCTCATCCCGCAGACACTGAGAAGCGCAGGCTTGCTTGCGCTGCTCAGCGTCTCTCTGTGACGACATCCAGATGAGCCGAGTTCATGTCCAATGAACTCGGCTCACCTCATGCACGTCACTGACAGCGTGGGAAAATTCTCAAGCTGAAGCGCTGAGTGCAGGAGAATTTTCCCACGCTGTCAGTGACGTGCATAAGGTGAGCTCATGTCCAATGAACTCAGCTCACCTCCTGCACGTCACTGACAGCGTGGGAGAATTCTCCTGCACTCAGCGCTTCAGTGTGAGAATTCTCCCACGCTGAAGCGCTGAGTGCAGGAGAATTTTCCCACGCTGTCAGTGACGTGCATGAGGTGAGACGAGTTCATTGGACATTAACTCGGCTCATCTGGATGCCCTCACAGAGAGACACTGTGGAGCGCAAGCAAGCCTGCGCTTCTCAGTGTCTGCGGGATGACAGACTGGATGGCAGCGTTCTGCTGCGGTCCAGCCTGTCATCTCGATGTAGCAGAGCTGAAGCTGTCATGGGAACCATGGAAAGGTAAGGATGATGTTGCTTTATTATTTTTCTTTTATTTCAGGAGATCGTTGGCTTCAGCTGGAATGGGCGTGATGGTAAGTATGGTTTAATTTAGAACAATAAAGAATTGTGTGTTTATTTCAATTAAAGGACTTTTTTCTGGGTGTTGTGTTTTTTTTAAATTCTTTACTAGAAATTCATGGTGGTCATGTCTAATATTGGCGTGACCCCATGAATTTCGGGCTTAGGGCCAGCTGATAATGCCAAGCTGGCCCTAACCCCTTTATTACCCAGTGAGCCACCGCATCAGGGCCCTGGATGAGTTGGGTACAGCGCCAGAAGATGGCGCTTCTATGAACGCGCCATTTTCCGGGGTGGCTGCGGACTGCAATTTGCAGCGGGGGTGGCCCAGAAAGCTTGGGCCTCCCTGCGCTGCGGATTCCAGCCCCCAGCTGCCTAGTTGTACCTGGCTGGACACAAAAACAGGGCGAAGCCCCACGTCAATTTTCTTTAAATTATTTCATGAAATAATTAAGAAAAAAGGGCTTCCCTATATTGCTGTGTCCGGCCAGGTACAAATAGGCAGCTGGTGGTTGGGGGCAGCCCGTTCCTGCCTGCTGTACCTGGCTGGACACAAATATAGTGCGAAGCCCCACGTCAATTTTTTTTAAATTATTTCATGAATTTCCTGAAATAATTTAAAAAAATTGAAGTGGGGCTTCGCACTATATTTGTGTCCAGCCAGGTACAGCAGGCAGGAACGGGCTGCCCCCATCCACCAGCTGCCTATTTGTACCTGGCCGGACACAACAATATAGGGAAGCCCTTTTTTTCTTAATTATTTCATGAATTTCATGAAATAATTAAAAAAAAAGTACGTGGGGCTTCGCCCTATTTTTGTGTCCAGCCAGGTACAACTAGGCAGCTGGGGGCTGGAATCTGCAGCGCAGGGAGGCCCAAGCTTTCTGGGCCCCCCCCCGCTACAAATTGCAGTCCGCAGCCACCCCGGAAAATGGCGCGTTCATAGAAGCGCCATCTTCTGGCGCTGTACCCAACTCATCCAGGGCCCTGGTGCGGTGGCTCACTGGGTAATAAAGGGGTTAGGGCCAGCTTGGTATTATCAGCTGGCCCCAAGCCCAAAATTCATGGGGTCACGCCAGAATTAGACATGACCGCCATGAATTTCTAGTAAAGTATTTAAAAAAAACACAACACCCAGAATAAAGTCCTTTAATTGAAATAAAGACACAATTCTTTATTGTTCTAAATTAAACCATACTTACCATCACACCCATTCCAGCTGAAGCCAACGATCTCCTGCAATAAAAGAAAAATAATAAACCAACCTCATCCTTACCTTTCCATGGTTCCCACGACAGCTTCAGCTCTGCTACATCGAGAAGACAGGCTGGACCGCAGCAGAACGCTGCCATCCAGTCTGTCATCCCGCAGACACTGAGAAGCGCAGGCATGCTTGCGCTCCTCACTGTCTCGCTGTGACGGCATCCAGATGAGCCGAGGTCATGTCCAATGAACTCGGCTCACCTCATGCACGTCACTGACAGCGTGGGAAAATTCTCACGCTGAAGTGCTGAGTGCAGGAGAATTCTCCCACGCTGTCAGTGATGTGCATGAGGTGAGCTCATGTCCAATGAACTCAGCTCACCTCCTGCACGTCACTGACAGCGTGGGAAAATTCTCCTGCAATCAGCGCTTCAGCGTGAGAATTTTCCCACGCTGTCAGTGACGTGAATGAGGTGAGCCGAGTTCATTGGACATGAACTCGGCTCATCTGGATGTCGTCACAGAGAGACGCTGAGCAGCGCAAGCAAGCCTGCGCTTCTCAGTGTCTGCGGGATGACAGGCTGGATGGCAGCGTTCTGCTGCGGTCCAGCCTGTCATCTCGATGTAGCAGAGCTGAAGCTGTCGTGGGAACCATGGAAAGGTAAGGATGAGGTTGCTTTATTATTTTTCTTTTATTGCAGGAGATCGTTGGCTTCAGCTGGAATGGGCGTGATGGTAAGTATGGTTTAATTTAGAACAATAAAGGACTGTGTCTTTATTTCAATTAAAGGACTTTATTCTGGGTGTTTGTGTTTTTTTTAACTTTGACTATGGGGTTAGTAATGGGGGTGTCTTATAGACGCCTCTCCATTACTAACCTGGGCTTGATGTCAGCTGGCATTATAAGCTGACATCAACCCCAACCCTATTACCCCCTGCCACCGCACCAGGGCAGCGTGGAAGAGCGAGGCTAAGTGCCAGAATTGGCGCATCCTATGAATGCGCCATTTCTGGGGCGGCTGACGGCTGGTGTTTCTAGCCTGGGAGGGGGCCAATATTCATGGCTCCCTTCCTGGGCTATTAATATCAGCCCCCAGCTGTCTGCCTAGCCTTTGCTAGCTATTAAATTAGGGGGGACCCCACGTCATTTTTTTTGGGGGGTCCCCCATTTTAATAGCTAGTAAAGGCTATGTATTCAGCTGGGGGCTGATATTAGTAGCCTGGGAAGCTCCGTGGGTATTACCCCCTTCCCAGGCTTCAAACATCTGCCCCAGCCGTCTGCTTAACCTCCGCTAGAGCCTAAAATTAAGGGGAACCCCACGCCAATTTTTTTAATAATAAATCCTTTATTTTAATACTAAATGACAAGTACAGTAACCAACACTATCACTGTACTTCATATATATGTGACTGACATGTTTCTATCTATCTAATCTATGTGTGATGCTCTATCTTTCTGTTCTAAATTGTCGGGTACCGCTGCTGAATTGCCGGCCGGCTTTTTTAAAGAGACAGTGCATGAAAACACTATTATTTTTTTAAATAAATCCTTTACACTAAATGACAAGTACAGTAAGCAACACTGTCACTGTACTTATTATATATGTGACTGACATGTTTCTATCTATCTAATCTATGTGTGAAGCTCTATTCTTTCTGTTCTAAATTGTCGGGTACAGATGCTGAATTGCCGGCCGGCTTTTTTAAAGAGACGGTGCATGAAAACACTAATATTTTTTTTAATAAATCCTTTACACTAAATGACAAGTGCAGTAACCAACACTGTCACTGTGCTTCTTATATGTGTGACTGACATGTTTCTATCTATCTAATCTATGTGTGATGCTCTATTCCTTCTTGTCTAAATTGTCGGGTACCGGTATATGCCGCTGCTGAATTTGCCGGCCGGCTTTTTTAAAGAGAGTGTCTTCTGAGCAGTTTGTCAGCTTTTGGACACCTTTGCAGGTGTTTTCTATGTGTTTCTATGTGTTTTTGTTTGCCTGCCATTGGTTTTAACGGTGTTCGACGGTGTTCTAAGGTGTTCGACGAACAGTTCGACGAACAGTTCCTCGAACATCCCGGTGTTCGACGAACCGAACCGAACCCGAACACTATGGGGTGGCTCAACACTACTCATCACCAGTAAAAAAAATAAGCCAACTTTCAGTCTTGCATTACCATCACATAAAATATTGACTCAATGGGCCATGTAAAATCATAGCCACATCTGCTGCTGTCAACAATGGAGTGCAACTTGGAGCATGACGTCAATTCCATGGATTGGACCACCATGTGAAAGTATAAAGCAGAGATGGTTTTATTCAATAAATTGTGGTGACTAGTGTAATGCAGCGACTTGCTGGCATTACGGTAATGGTCTAGGATGTGTTTTACCTGACCATATACCTTCCACCTCAGGTGACTGGTCACGTGACTGTGACATCGCACAGGTCCTGTATGCACAGTAAAGGTCTGTACATATGACTGGGACAGCACACAGGACCTATACACACAGCTGACTGATCACATGACTGTGACATCAGCAAGGTCCTGTCAGTATGTGTGTGTGTGTGCACAGGATATATAAACCCTGGTAATTTGAGACAGGTGTGTCCGGTGTGAGGCGTGAGGCCTGTGCTCCGTGTGTGTGGGACACCGTTTGTGAGAGGCCCAGGGAGACCGAGAGTGAAGCCTGGCTGCCTGAAAGGCCGAGCCTGGATCCTGTGCGTGGATGTCAGTGGCCTTTGAAGGAGAGCCGGCTTGGTGAAGAACCCTGAAAGGCGCAGGCTGGATGTCAAGTGTGGAAGACATACCAGTAGCCTACGAGGGGACGACGGCTAGAGACCCCCACCTGGGAAAGCCGCAAAGCCACAGTGGTGACGGAATAAACGGACTGTAGCAGCCAAAACCCGCTAAAGGTAAAACGCTGCGTTATATGGACATTTATGTTGTTGCCTAGCCGAGGGCTATAACGGGAGTCAAGTGGACGTATCTGTCGCTGGAAAGGCTCCCGAATTGTGATGTGTGTAATATGCCGGTCTGCCACTTGAGAAGCTCCCGGAGGTGATAGGTGTAAACATGCCGGGCGTATACTAAGATGGACTGTGTGATTAGCGGTTTATGACGAAATAATAAACTGCATTGTGAAATATCGGAAGGACATTGCTTATGTGCCTTAATTGACCCGGTGCAGCGAGTATCCCCCATTATGATGTCTAGCGCTGCCTTACACTAGATATTCTCCATTGAGGCTGAGCGCACATGATTCTTTTGCAAAATGTAGTGCAATCCAGTATGTTTGGCATAATTTATGGTGAATTTGGACAAGTGTGAGTTCTGTTTCCAACACACAAACAGCTAACTCAACGCATGCTTGTTAGACACACAAAAGGCTAACTCTATGATGCAATGGATAGAGAGGAGGAAGAGTACAGAATGCATTGGGTGAAGATGATGATGGGGATATGGGCAATGACTAGGCACTACTTGTGGATGCAGACTGGCTACCACAAAAACAATTACAAGGTGAAGAAGAATAGCTTACTGTAGCATCGGCGTCTCTGCCCCTTGCTAGGCAGAGACGCCGTCCCTCTAACCTCCCCGCTCCTGGCGCGGCGTCCTCTAGCGCTTCTCTCCCCGCTGCTTCCGGTACGCGCTCCTTCCCCGGCTGTGTGCTTAGGGCGCGCACGCTCCTCCTCTCTTAAAGGGACCACGCGCGCTGTCATAAGGAGTCCCCCGGCCAATTGCCGGAGGACCTCCCATATGTAAGGCACCTCCTCCAAAATGGAGGTGCCCGAGCAAAGTTGTTTGCACTGTGTCTGATCTGTGCTTCAGCACTCAGGTCCTGCTGCTAGTCTGACTTCTCGTCCCGCCTGCCAGCCTATTATCTGCCCGTTACCTGCCAGCCTGCTTACCTGGAGCGCTCACCTGTTACCTGCCGGTTACCTGCCTTGGCTATCCGTCCGCTCACCTGGGAGCATCCGCCTGCCTTGTCTGTCAGACCGCTCAGCTGGGAGCGCCCACCAGTTACCTGCCAGTTACCTGCCTTGTCTGTCTGCCCGCTCACCTGGGATCGCCCACCTGTTACCTGCCAATTACCTGCCTCGTCTGTCTGTCCGCTCACCTGGGATCCCCTGCCTGTTTCCTGCCAGCCTGCCTGGAGACCCTGCCGTCACTTGCTGTGACCATCTTCCTGGTAAAACTAAAGACTGCTACTTGCCCTGCTTTCTCGAACTGTGACCATCTGTCTGCTACCAGAGACTTCTGCCTGCTTGCCGTGTCCATCCTCCATACCGGTCAGTCCCAGCTATCTGACCCGTGGGAGCCACCTGCTCTCTTACAAGGTCGTCCTCAGAGTAGAACCTGGTCCCTCAGCCCGGATCCTCCCTGGTCACGGTGTCGTTTGCTGCCGTACGTCCAGGGTCGGTTCGGGTGGATACTTTGTCACGCCCCTCTGGGTCCCTCCTTGCACCTCGGCACAGAGGTTCCACCACCCGGACCCGTAACAGTTTGCTCGGGCCGTGGAGCCCGGTGGCACCCAAGCTCCCTCGCTCTCTGACCTATACCAGGAAGTCTCCCGTCAGAGATCCCAGCAGGAGTCCATCCTGAACCACCTGCGGAATGTCAACTCCCGCCTGGACACACTGACTGCTCCACCTGCAACCACCGCAAGTCGCACGACTCACACCCTGGCAGCGCCGCTGCCCACCAAAACCATGGCATCCTGCCCCGGACCCCGGCTTTCTGCACCTCCTCGTTTTGGAGGCGACCCCGCTCAAGCTCGGGGCTTCATAAACTAGTGCACCCTGCACTTTGAACTCTTGGCTCACCAGTTTATCTCCGACCGGGCCAAAGTGGCATTCATCATGTCCCATCTCACTGGGGAGGCACTGGCATGGCTTAACCCCCTGTGGGAGAGAGGGGACCCCCTGGTGTCCGACCTGTCGTCTTTCCTCGCTGCTTTCCAGAGGGTCTTCGATGAACTGGGACTAAAGACCTCATCTGCCTCCTCTCTGCTACGTCTCCGCCAAGGGAGTCTCACCGTGGGCCAATATGCCATACGGTTCCGCACCCTCGCTTCTGAGCTTGCCTGGGATAACGAGGCCCTGGTGTCCGTCTTCTGGGAGGGTCTTTCCGGTCGGATTAAAGATGAGCTCGCCGGTCGGGACATTCCTACCACCCTGGATGACCTGGTGTCGCTGACTACCCGGATTGACATCCGGTTTCAAGAACGCACCAAAGAGACCACCCGTGAGAGAAGGTTTCCCCGCCTAGCTCCTACTTTCCAGAGACCTGTCTCCTCTTCTGTCACTCCCCGGGCGCACTCACCCGAGCCCATGCTGATCGACCAGACCAAGATGGTCAAATCTCACCAAGACTCACGCCGAGCCGAGGGGAGCTGTTTCTATTGTGGCAGTGAGGAGCACCTGATTCTTTACTGCCCGGAGAGGCCGGGAAACTCCAGTGTCTAGGACCGCTCGGAGAGGTCGCCCTAGACAAAAGTAAGTCCTCTCCAACCCTGACTTTGTCTGTATCTATCTCCTGGGGAGAGAACCGTCACTTTGAACTCGCCTACCTGGATTCTGGATCCGCTGGAAACCTCATCTCCCAATTCCTGGTTGAGAAATACCGTATTCCCACCAAGTCTCTGGCTGAACCTTTGTCAGTCGCCTCCGTGGATGGAAGACTCCTTCCGGTGACCATCCTGCTCGTCACGGAAAACATAACCCTGCAGGTGGGAATGCTGCACTCTGAGGTAATCTCCTTCCATGTGTTGCCCGGACTCTCCCACTCCCTATTGCTAGGTCTACCATGGCTCCAGACACATGAACCCGTGTTGAACTGGCATTCTGGTGAAGTACTCCGGTGGGGGCCGCTCTGCCATAAGACCTGCCTGGTTCCGGTTCGTCCGGTTCGTCCTCCACCTACCCCAGCTAATTTACCCGGTCTTCCGGCTCCTTACTGGCCCTATGCTGACGTCTTCGGTAAAAAGGAAGCAGAGACATTGCCACCTCATAGGCCATATGATTGCCCGATCGACCTGGTACCTGGCACCGCTCCACCCCGTGGGCGTATTTATCCGTTGTCTGCGGCTGAAACCCGGGCCATGTCTGAGTACATAGCAGAGAATCTGGCCAGGGGATTCATCTGGAAGTCTACTTCCCCGGCGGGAGCCGGATTCTTCTTTGTCAAAAAAAAGGATGGCTCGCTACGCCCCTGTATTGACTATAGAGGACTCAATCAGATCACCGTTAAAAATAAATACCCCCTTCCGCTCATCTCTGAGTTATTTGATCGCCTTAAAGGCGCCAGGATCTTTTCCAGGCTGGATCTACGTGGAGCGTATAACCTGGTCCGTATCCGTCAAGGAGATGAGTGGAAAACGCCATTTAATACCCGGGACGGACACTATGAGTACCGTGTGATGGCCTTCAGCCTCTGCAATGCTCCCGCCGTCTTCCAAGAACTGGTCAACGACATCTTCCGTGACCTTCTTTACTCCTGCGTGGTGGTATACCTGGACGACATCTAGATCTTCTCACCGGATCTTACCTCACACCGGAGGGATGTTCGTCAGGTCCTGCTTAGGCTCAGGCAGAACCACCTCTATACTAAATACGAGAAGTGCCTTTTTGAGCAGACCTCTCTTCCATTTCTAGGCTATGTTATCTCCCAGACAGGCTTGCGAATGGATCCCGAAAAGCTCTCTGCTGTCCTAAAGTGGCCCCATCCGGAGGGCTTGAAGGCGATACAGCGATTCCTGGGCTTCGCTAATTACTATCGCCTCTTCATTCCTCACTTCTCGTCTCGGTCTGCTCCCATATCTGTGCTCACCCGTAAGGGAGAGAATCCCAAGGTATGGCCACCCGAAGCTGAGGAGGCCTTCCTTTCCCTGAAGCAAGCCTTCTCCTCTGCCCCTGTGCTGCACCATCCGGACTGCAACAATCAGTTCTACCTGGAGGTTGATGCTTCCTCCTCTGGAGCCGGAGCGGTGCTCACCCAAAAGTCTTCATCCGGGAGAATGGTAACCTGCGGCTTTTTCTCCAAAATCTTCTCCTCCTCTGAGCGCAATTACTCCATAGGAGACCGAGAACTGCTGGCCGTCAAATTGGCGCTGGAAGAGTGGCGCTATCTGCTTGAAGGGGCTCTATACCCGGTTATCATCTACACGGATCACAAAAACCTGGCATATCTCCTAAATGCCCAGAGACTTAATCCACGTCAGGCCCGGTGGTCTTTGTTTTATGCCCGCTTCGATTTCATCCTTCATTTCCGCCCGGCGGACAAGAATGTCAAAGCTGATGCCTTGTCCCGATCCTTCCTGTCCTCCGACCAAGAGGAGGAGCCTATGCACATTATCGACCCCTCCAAGGTGATGAATGTGGCCCCCTTGGATTTGACTCGTCTACCACCCGGCAAGACATTCGTGGCCGCTCCTGACCGTGAGAAGGTTCGTCTCTGCCTGTTCATCTTGTGGCCGCAACAAAGTTCCCAGACTCTTACCAGCTGGTCATCTCGTGCCGCTTCCCATACCTGTTGCCCCGTGGCAACACATCGCTATGGACTTCATTACCTATCTCCCTGTTTCTGCTGGGTGTACTGTCATTTGGGTTGTCGCGGACCGCTTTTCTAAAATGGCCCACTTCATTCCCCTGCCTGGTCTCCCATCTGCACCTGAGCTGGCTAAGGACTTTATCCGCCATATTTTCCGTCTCCATGGCCTACCCCTCCACATCGTGTCGGATCGAGGGGTTCAGTTCACCTCACACTTCTGGAGAGCCACATGTAAACTGCTGGACGTCACCCTGGATTTCTCCTCCGCTTACCACCCTCAGTCCAATGGTCAAGTGGAGCGGATCAATCAGATCCTTACCAGCTATCTCCGGCACTTTGTTAATGCCCACCATTCTGATTGGGTGGACCTCCTTCCTTGGGCCGAATTCTCTTCCAAGTCCCCGTTCTTTATTGTCTATGGAGAGCACCCCCGGATTCCGTTTCCCGTCTCCGCCTCTGTGGACAACCCTGCCGCGCAGTCCCTTGTCACCGAGTTTTCTACTATTTGGGAGAACACTAGGTCCACACTTCTTCTGTCCTCCGAGCGGATGAAGAGATATGCTGTTAAGAGACGTCTGGATCCGCCTCAATTCTGTCCGGGAAACAAGGTTTGGCTCTCCTCCAAACATGTACAGCTCAAGATACCCTCCTACAAGTTAGGTCCTTGCTTCATCGGCCCTTTCGAAATACTCAGGCAAATTAATCCAGTGGCCTACAAATTAAAACTCCCGGCTACCTTACGGATTCCCAACTCCTTCCACGTATCTCTCCTCAAACCCGTTGTCTTTAACTCTTTTTCCAACAATCCAGGTACCCCCCCTGCTCCGGTTTCCGCTGAAGACGTCTTTGAGGTAGAGAGTATTCTGGCCACCAAGAGGGTAAGAGGAAAGACCTTTTTTCTGGTAGATTGGAAAGGGTTTGGTCCTGAGGAAAGAACTTTGGAACCCAGGGAGAACATAAACGCCCCGCTTCTTCTTGAAAAATGTCTTTCTGGCCTAAAAAAGAGGGGGCCTAAAGGGGGGGGTACTGTAGCATCGGCGTCTCTGCCCCTTGCTAGTCAGAGACGCTGTCCCTCTAACCTCCCCGCTCCTGGCACGGCGTCCTCTAGCGCTTCTCTCCCCGCTGCTTCCAGCACGCGCTCCTTCCCTGGCTGTGTGCTTAGTGCGCGCGCGCTCCCCCTCTCTTAAAGGGACCGCACGCGCCGTCCTAAGGAGTCCCCCGGCCAATTGCCGGAGGACCTCCCATATATAAGGCACCTCCTCCAAAATGGAGGTGCCCGAGCAAAGTTGTTTGCACTGTGTCTGATCTGTGCTTCAGCCCTCAGGTCCCGCTGCTAGCCTGACTTCTCGTCGAGCCTGCCAGCCTATTATCTGCCCGTTACCTGCCAGCCTGCTCACCTGGAGCACTCACCTGTTACCTGCCGGTTACCTGCCTTGGCTATCCGTCCGCTCACCTGGGAGCATCCGCCTGCCTTGTCTGTCAGACCGCTCAGCTGGGAGCGCCCACCAGTTACCTGCCAGTTACCTGCCTTGTCTGTCTGCCCGCTCACCTGGGAGCGCCCACCTGTTACCTGCCAATTACCTGCCTCGTCTGTCTGGCCGCTCACCTGGGAGCGCCCACCTGTTACCTGCCTGTTACCTGCCTCGTCTGTCTGCCGGCTCACCTGGGAGCACCCACCAGTTAACTGCAAGTTACCCACCTCGTCTGTCTGCCCGCTCACCTGGGAGCACCTGCCTGTTTCCTGCCAGCCTGCCTGGAGACCCTGCCGTCACTTGCTGTGACCACCTTCCTGGTAAAACTAAAGACTGCTACTTGCCCTGCTTTCTCGAACTGTGACCACCTGTCTGCTACCAGAGACTTCTGCCTGCTTGCCGTGTCCATCCGCCATACCGGTCAGTCCCAGCTATCTGAGTCGTGGGAGCCACCTGCTCTCTTACAAGGTCGTCCCCAGAGTAGTACCTGGTCCCTCAGCCCGGATCCTCCCTGGTCACGGTGTCGTTTGCTGCTGTACGACCAGGGTCGGTTCGGGTGGATACTTAGTCACGCCCCTCTGGGTCCCTCCTTGCACCTCGGCACAGAGGTTCCACCACCCGGACCCGTAACAGTTACTCATCTTGCTGGTCAGTTTGCTTTCCCCTTGTGAGCAGTTGATGACATCATATGTGTGCAAGGATGTGCATAGCTTATTTTAAAACAATAGAACCTGCATGCTTCAATTGTTCCTCCAGCAATGTGGAAAATAAATCCCCATTCCATTACGCTCTTGGCTTTCTTCACATCAATTCACTTACCATAAGCAAAGTAGAGCAATCGTGAACTGCGTTTGGTACCACTACTGCTGGTCCATTGCCAGTGACACGAACAGAAAGGAAGACGCAGCACCTGCCCACAGATTTATCCTGGTGTTACATGCACGCCGCTAGGTTCAGACAGGGCTAGACGGGATTCATGAATTCTTTGGAATCCTGGGGGAACCGTTACTCTGGGTAACCATAGACTGCAGCTTCTCTCAGGCCCACAATAGATTCAATTGCTGACCAGACACATCTGACAAGAGTCTTTTTCAACAGTTTAACAGTGGAATTTAATCTGATGCATGGCCAGTGCAATTCAGGGATGTTACAGCAAAATCGTCATTAAAGTACAGTCTGAGTATCTTGAGCAACAGGTTCCAGTAACAATACAGTAGTTTCTTCACAAGGCACAGTATTACAGTCTTTTCAGTAGCATGATTCAGCATAGATTAGATCTCTTAGCACCACACTTCTATGCATACACAACCACAGGCCTTTTCCTTCACAAGGATTCAATAGTACACAGCATTCTTTATCCTGCATGGAGATGGAGGGGGGAGGGTTTGATGAGGGAGATGATCCCTGTGACACAACACCTTTCTCTTCAGCTTCAGCCAGACTACAATAGCAAGTTCCCTACAATCCCCCTGGGGCTCTGCAAATGTCTCCTGTGACTGTGTTAACCCCTCTAGGTGCTGGATGCTTCTGAAGCACAACACTTTCTGTCTTCTGTGCTTGTGATATTTGTAACAGTTGCTGGATGCTTTGGAAGCAACAGCACTACTTCTGCATGTCACACTTTTCTCTCCTTTTTGAATGTCGTCCTCGACATTCGTCTTAATTGGTCAATCGACCAATTCTGAGACAGTGGTTAAAGCTTAGTAACTAAATATATAAATTTGTCATTGTCAAATTGGTATAACATTTATAAACATTTATAACAACCTATTCTTATGACCTTTTTCTTGCACCGATTAGGCTGATGAAGCTATCTTTACCTACCGAGGAATCCTCCTCCCAGGAGTACATCGTTTGACCTCCGCACTGGGTATTAAGAAACTGATGCCCCATCTCTCTTGCAGCTGTTGCAGGTGGGAACACAATTGTGGATAGTACTAACGCAGCCGTTTTACCTCATGCATCATTCTGGGGTTTGGTGAGATTTGAATTTGCTTCTGGGGCCTCCACCGTGTCGCGGTTACCAGTCGCCCCGCACTGGCAATCTTCTGTCTTTTAACCCAAACGATTGTGATTGTGACCATTGGCATAATGTCCTTCCTCACCACATCTTAGACAGTGGACACACACTGTACTCTGATTTGATGAATGGCACGCTTCACAAGCCGGGTATCTTCTGTTGTGGAACCCACTCCTTGGTCTGAGGGATACAGGTTCTAGTCTGGAGCGAATCAACTTTTTCTCCTCAATCAACTCGGCTTGCAGTTCTCCTATTACTTCCTCCGAGTCAGCGCTGGCTGTCCTCTCTTTTGTTGATGATTTAAGGTTCCCTCTCAAAGGTGGCACTGGATGGTCTCCATGATGATCTTTGGACTGGCCACTGGGGGTCTCCAACTTCATTTTGGTGATTTTAGGAGCAGAGCCTTTATTTAACTTCTGTTCATTCTCTGACTCCAAACTAGCTGCCTCATTATTTTTTTCAGTTAGGACTTCATCCAGAATGCCAGGATCTTCTAGGTACTGTTTCAGCTGCAACTTGATGTCTTTTCTGATTAACCTCATTCCCAATGATCTCAAGAACTTCTTCTGGACTAGTCCAGCATCAAACTTCTCCGATTCTATATCTCTGGATGCAAACAACAGTCTATCCTTCAGTTCAATTGCTCTGAGTAAGAAACTTTGGGGTGATTCATTATTTTTCTGTGAGAGGTTAATGAGTCGGTGGAATAATTCTGAAGTACTCTCTTCTATATAGTGCCCTTTTAAAATCATTTTCAGCTGTTGTAAGGTCAATTGACTCTTCATTTCTAGCATACTATGGAGGTTCAGTCCTGGGATGATCGCTTTCACCACCCCCTCGACAATTTCATCTGGCTGGTAGCCTTTCTGTAAGCCTGCATCAATCTGTCCCAGGATCTTGGATTCTTTCCTTATGGTGATTTGTGGTGTTAGAAAGGACTCTCTTCCTGATTTATCTAACTCAAGCAGGGTAAAGGTTCTGTCTGAGTCTCTCACCCGTTCAGAGGTTTTGGTCGATTCCTGCAGGGCTGTTGTTAGGGCTTTGAATTGTTCTTTCAATTCCTGTAGTTCTGTCTGTGGACGGAGATTCCCGCTTTTGGTAATTGGTGCTGCTCCTCCATCCTCCAACTTCAACCTGGTTAGAAACTGTGTTAGCTTCTGGAGGAACGTCCCCATGACGTCTTTAGCTTCTTTCTCCCCCAGCTCATCCATTTTTGCAATAATGGCAGTTGTGTGCTTTAGAAATCTGTTCTTCTCACATCTTTATATGTTCTGCTACTGTTCTCAATTCTTCACAGGTTAACTGAAGAAGTAGCTCACTAATCTTGTCCATTTGTATTTCCACATCCATTGCTGCTAGTGAGTTTTCTTTAGGGCTGGTCCCCTTTAACTGGTGTAGCAGAGTTGAATTGAGGTGCTCTGCTGCTGTGCTTTTCCAGACACTTTTCCTCTTCTCCCTCTACACTCTAATTCCCGCTCATGATTCCCCATACGGGCCACCAATGTTACACGCACGCCGCTAGGTTCAGAGAGGACGAGAAGGGTTTCATGAATTCTTTGGAATCCTGGGGGAACTGTTACTCAGGGCGACCATAGGCTGCAGCTTGTCTCAGGCACACGATAGATTCAATTGCTGACCAGACACATCTGACAAGAGTCTTTTTCAACAGTTTAACAGTGGAGTTTAATCTGAAGCACTGTCAGTGCAATTCAGGGATATTACAGCAGCAATCTTCATTACAGTACAGTCTGAGTTTCTTGAGCAACCAGCTCCAGTAACAATACAGTAGTTTCTTCACAAGGCACAGTATTACAGTCCCTTCAGTATCATAATTCAGCATAGATTAGATCTCTTAGCAGCACACTTGTATGCATACAAAACCACAGGCTTTTCCTTCACAAGGACACAATAGTACACAGCATTCTTTATCCTGCAAGGATATGGGGGGGGGGGGTTGACGAGGGAGATGATCCCTGTGATTCAATTCCTTCCAGTCCTTATTTTCCTGCCCGATAACACTCTGCACTGTTAGTTCAGGGAGTTTATCTGACCTGTGTTTAGTTTCTCTCCTGATTTGAATCCTGTTCAGTTGCTTTCTGTCCGATCCAGATAGCACACCACCTTTCTCTTCGGCTTCAGCCAGACTACAATAACAAGTTCCCCACAATCCCCCTGGGGCTCTGCAAAAACTCTCCCTGTCTTCTATGACTGTGTTAACCCCTCTAGTTGCTGGATACTTCTGAAGCACAACACTTCCTGTCTCCTGTGTTATTTGTAACAGTTGCTGGATGCTTTGGAAGCAACAGCACGACTTCTGCATGTCACACTGGGGTGTACAGCTTCTCATTTAGACTAGTAAAATAAGTATGCAAAGTTAAAATTAGCTTTTAAGGATTTAACAGAAATGCAAATATTGCATATGCTTCTCTGTCTCACAAGCCAGGGCGCACGTTCTCTCAGAATAACAAGCTTTTGCTTCAGAATTTTATCTTCAGTAGAAAAATTAGGACTGAGTGTACTTAAGCTGCCTTTATTGTGTATAATGTTTTAAGATTGAACAAATTGACAAATTTCTTCTTGTTAAGGTGCCGTATTGCAATATGGCATGGATCTGTCAATTCACAGTCCAGTCACACAGACTCTGTAGGTCACAGACTGAGATTATGACTCCAATTTCCTATGTTTACGACACTTTGGTTTAGGCCTTCATATCCCTATCTGTAATCATGAACGGAGCACGCTGAACCTCCTATACTTAGGCAGTAAACCCTAAAATGGTAACTGCTTTCCTTGCCCTCATCATTTATACTGCCTGTGAGTCCCCTGATTGAATGCTTTACATCATGTGATGTGATAGCTGCAAGTTATGTAAAAGCCAGCGCAGCCATGCCTGACGTAATTTGAGCAGGCTCTATGGTTAATACCATCTTCAGCAATGTGTGAAATTGTGCTTTTGTTTACAATTCGGACAAATTTAATCACAAACTGTTGTTATTTGCTGGGACTTCCAAATTTCATGTCATCTCAAGTAACAAATTATTTTTCTCCCTCCATAGAAGTAAAATATCTATTTGATCAATTTGAGCAGAAACATTATTAATAATTTTGTTTACAACCACTTTTCAAAAGAACTTGTTACTATGCATTTTTTTCTCAAAGGCCACGGTCCTACTAGCAGTATTTGGTCAGTATTTGGTCAGTTTTTTTTCTCAGGAGTGGGATCCAAAACCAGGCGAGGAACAATCAGAGAAAAGGTATAATAGAAACAAGTGCACCATTTCTGCATTTATCACACACTCCTGGTTTTGGCTCCCACTCCTAAGAAAAAATACTGACCGAATACTGACCAAATACTGATAGTGGGGCCGTGGCCTAAGGCTGTGTGCCCATGATGCATTTTTTAAGCGTTTCCGCAGCGGCAAAAACACTGCAGAAACGATTAAAAAACTCATGGTAGAAGGCCTGCCATGTTCCCCAATGATAATCCGCATGTGCTGTGCACATGCTGCGGAAATTTCTGCTGCGTATTATCATTGCGGAAGAAAACGCAGTGCTACCAATTATTTTGTGGAAGTGCTGCGTTTTCGCCGCCATCGACTTGCATTAGAACGTGTGCATTCCGCCTCACTAGATAAGGACTTGCGGAATGCACGCGTTCTAATGTGCGGATGGTACCCAGGTCTAGAGGAGAGGAGACTCTCCTCCGGATCTGGGTACCATAGAAAACTGTGAAAAAAAAATAAAGATTATATTTACCTTCTGGCGACCCCCGGTCTCCTTGTCTTCACTTGCTGGCAGCTAGCGATGGACTGAAGGACCTGCGCTGACGTCATAGTCATGTGACGGGTCACGCGACGCTGACGTCGGCAGGTCCTTCAGTGTACCGCTGCCGGCAAGGGAGAACGGAGGGAATCAAGACACCGGGGGCCATCAGAGGGTAAGTATATATTTATTTTTTTATTTTTTACCATTCTTTCGGTCACAGTATGTAAATCCATGCCGTTTGCATGGACTATTATAGTGTGACCAAGTTGACAAGCACTTTCCAAGTGATGCTAAAATCGCTTGGAAAGCGCTTGTCAACCATCATGCGGAAATGAAAGTGAAGAACGCTTCACATCTGCATGTCCCTGGCAGGAAAACGCATGTTCAATCTGCATGCATTTTTTTCTGCCAGGGAGATGCAGAAACGCTCAGGAAAAAATCCTGAGCATTTCTGCATCGTGGGCACATATCCTTAGGCTGGGTTCAAATATAACAGATGGTGTGACTTTGTTTCCAACTGGCGTTTAACAAAATTGCTGAAAGGATACAGACGAAGGGAACTGATACTGTTGTTTGCAAAAGGATCATTCCCACCCACCTTATTTTAGTAATAAATGGTGAAAAAGCCTGATGGCAACTGATCCATTAATTTTTGACATCAGTTATGATCCATTGAGATGCATCAGGCTCCAAAAGCCCGATGCAATGGACATATGTGAACCCAGCCTTATTCCTTTTTATTTTTTATGTAAAAATATCCTGACCTGCTTTTTTGTGGCCCGTCAAAGTTTCAAAATCTGTCTTGAATATATTACAGTCACTAGATCTGTATAAGCAGCTGTTAATCTATTCAGCATGTTTTCTAATGCAATTGTAGTCAATACAGTCAGAAAAAAGTGTAGCAGATGAATAAAGTTTAATTTCAAAGTTTATTGGGAATGTTTGGAGGGAGTTACTCTTGTTATTTTAAATCCTATAAATATACTACATGCTGTTCTCCAAGGTGACAAGTCCTCTACAAACTTTGTGTCACTGAGACTATAAATACATATAAGACTAAGAGTTTGGGAGTTAATACTATTTTTCTCTTAGAATACTGTTGTTCTAATGCAGCTGTGTTTTTGTGCAGTAAAATGAGAGTAGAATATCAAAGAGCTGTTATATTTTGCAATATTCTATTGTGAGAAAATTCCTGCCTACCGCTCTGTATGTTTATGTTATTTCCATCATGATATATTTATTGTATTTTTTCCTTTGTACTGCAGAAATATAATGCTTATGTTCAGCAGAAAAAATAACACTCATTATTTCAATTGTTTGGAATTATTTATTGTTTATTTCTCTAAAACCTCTGTGTGGCTTTTAGAAAGTTTCTCAATTACTTTTATTCACTTTGCTTTATTTAAGGAGATACTGACAGGGCTCATGAAAAAGACTGTATTATTGGTCCAAGTGCAATCTGACAAAACATCGGATCACACTCTGACCAATGTTATGCTATGGGTCCATGCACAGTCTGATTTTTTTCCTTGGAACAAGTCAGTCTGAGAAAAAAATTGCAGCATGCACTGCACTTGAATGATATCTGAATGCCATCTGATTTTCTCGGACTGACAGAATGTGGAAGATGGAGACATTTTTTTCCATCTTCTCCTCTTCAGAGGAAATCAGATCACACTATGATCACACTCTGATCAAACTCTGATTAGAGAGTGCAATTAGCCAATCGGCCCGATCCTCTCGGATGAGAGAATAAACAATGGTGTGACCCTAACCATAGAATTACTTATAATAAAAGTTATATATGTATATACCCCTACAAGTTGTACTGCTTCATTGATTTAGTTAGCACAAGCTGCCAGGCTTGCCTTTTAACTCTAGAACTATGAAATATTTATGAATGTACAGTATGTAAAATATATGAAGGCCCATTTGTGTATTATACTATACTGTATCCTTAAATAGGCAGTTAAGATATTTTGACTGTAGGTATAATGTTTATTGTCAGAAGTTAGAACCAACTTTTAGGCCTCATTCACACGTCTATAAAAAAAATATTACCGTGTGTCATCAATGTGTCATCCGTGTGTCCATTTTACTATCAGTGTCATGAGTAATTTTCACGGATTAATAAAGAAATAAATTAAATAGGGTGTTCAATCAGGAACTCACAGGATGAAGCCAATCAGGAACAACAGAGGGTGGGGCCGCTAAGGAGCAACACAGGTACTAGAATCTAGGTTAGGAGGAACTGTCCAGCGAGCTGAATAGCTCAGAGGGAAAAGCTGCTGCTGATGCGCAAGAGCTGCTGGGTTCAAGTCCTGACAGTATCGCAGAACGTTTTGGCCTGTTTGACAAACCATTTTTTCATCTTTTTATTGTCACGTTTATTGTCTAGACTTTGCAAAGGCATTTGATACTGTACCAAAAAACAGCCTTACACTGAGACTCCAGAAGTAGGAACTATAGGAAACTATATGCAGATGGGTAAAGAACTGGCTAAAAGACAGGAAGCAAAGAGTCATCGTAAATGGTAAGTTCTCTTAATGGGATGTAGTCAGCAGTGGGGACTGCTGGGATCTGTGCTAGGACCGATTTTTTTTAATCTATTAATGACTAGTGATGAGCGAACGAACGTGCTTGCCACTGCTCGGTACTCGCCTGAGCATCACTAAGCTCGACAAGCTCGGCGCTCGACGAGTATTTCTGGGTTGCTCGGGCGGGAACTCGGGTCCCCTCCCTGCATGTTTGGCGCTCTTTAGAGAGCCAATGAACATGCAGGGATTGCCTGCCATGCACTGTAATGCCGTAGCCATGTTGGCTGTGGGCATTACAGTGATTGGCTGGCCGCACATCATCATCAGGTCTATATAAGACCCGGCACCACTATGCTTGTCACAGTCTACCCCAGAAACAGGCAGAGTAGGGGGAGATGCTGCTGCGTCAGGGAGAGATATGTATTCCACAACATATATCTATATCCATCTGAACTAACAGTCCTTCTGAGGGCTAATCCAGCTGCATATATTCAGTGGTGATAGCAGGAGTTATTCAGGCAGGCAGGGTATGTGGCAGACTGCAGGGCATGATACAGCACAAGAGGGTCAATTGAACGTCCTGTCTGCTGCTGTAATAATTACAGATATTTCTAGACATAGCCCCAGATATCAGGGGCCAGGGCAATTTTTTTTTATCTTAATCCTGGTTATTTGCTTAAAAAACAATCCAGAGTACACCATTTTTCTGCTCCATTTGCTTGTTCTCACTGCAGAATAAAGCCAGATCTGTTCCATATTTCAGCAATAAAAATCCAGAAATTTGAACTGAACATGTAAAATATTGGCCTCCTTTTCCATTCTGTTGCAGTGTGTCGGTTAAGCTATTCACGCTAGGTCTCTGTGTAGAATAATATTCGTCAATTACAGGCCTGTTATTTAAAACCATGGGTCTCTGTCAGACATATCACCTATAAGACTGTTCCAAAATCAGACATACAAAAAGTGAAACTCATATATTATATAGAGTCATTACAAACAGAGTGATCTATTTCAAGTGTTTATTTCTGCTAATGTTAATGATTATGGCTTACAGCCAATGAAAACACCCAAGTCATTATCTTAGTAATTGGAATAATTAACAAAAAACACCTACAAAGGTTTTCAAAGCGTTTAAAAAGGTCCCTTAGCCTGTTTCAGTAGTCTCCACAATCATGGGGAAGAGTGCTGAATTGACAGTTGTCCAGAAGGCAGTCATTGACACTAAGTAAATGCAAAGTAAATTTTGCATTTCATTTGGAAATCAAGGTTTCAGAGTCTGGAGGAAGAGTGGAGAGGCACACGATCCAAGCAGCTTGAGGTCTAGTGTGAAGTTTCCACAATCAGTGATGGTTTGGGGAGCCATGTCATCTGCTGGTGTAGGTCCACTGTGTTTTATCAAGACCAAAGTCAGTACAGCCGTCTACTAGGAAATTTTAGAGCACTTCATGCTTCCCTCTGCTGACAAGCTTTTTGGAGATGGAAATTTAATTCTCCAGCACGACTTGGCACCTCAACACTGCCAAAAGTACCAATACCTGGTTAAAAAACAACAGTATCACTGTGCTTGATTGGCAAGCAAACTCATCTGACCTTAACTAGTGTTGAGCCACCCCCGTAATGTTCGAGTTCGGTTCGGTTCGTCGAACACCCGTGTGTTCGCCGAACTGTTCGTCGAACTGTTCATCGAACACCTTCGAACACCGTTAAAACCAATGGCAGGCAAACAAAAACACATAGAAACACATAGAAAACACCTTCAAAGGTGTCCAAAAGCTGACAAACTGCTCAGAAGACATAACTAACACATGGAAAAGTGACAAGTACATATAGTCATGCGAAAAGAAAAGAGGTGGAGGAGTAAAAGGAGGGGGAGACACAGATATAGGCATGTCATGCCCTTCTAAAATCCAAAAAGTGAGAAGCCGACACGGCCAGTTCGTTCCTGCCCGTGCCACCTCCGTGTCGCCGGGTTTGTGCCAGAGCCGCGGTGGACCCTGACGGCCAGCCCCCCTCTCCCAATACTGGTGCCTGTCTGCTGGTGGGTCGAGCCCCCCCCGCAGTGGGGGGGGGGTAACATCTGCAGAAGAAAGACCATCTTCCAGCCAAGCTAAGATGTTGACTTCTTTTCGTGGACAATGTGATACGATCCCTTTCTTACGGACACGCCCATCGCTACAAATTCCAGATGAGGCACAAAAACAGCAGGTGCTTCAGCGGATATCAAGTGCTCCTTCAAGTGGGCTCTCCTCCACCTCAATTTCAACATCACAAATATTCCAGTCCTCAGAGGTGTCACCCCAATCGCACTTGCTTCCTCACAGCTCCCAAGTCTCCAGCTGCCCGTCTGAGTATGGGGTAACACAGATGGTTGAGTCTGCAGAGCTGTTTACTCATACTATAGCCTGGGAAACGTAAGTCTGCTCCAGAGCTTCTGTTAATCCAGACGAGGAAATGATCTGCACTGATGCCCAGAATCTTTATAAGTCGGATCCAGGACCAGATGAAGAAGGTTCTGAGCATAATGTAGACCCTCGTTCCCAAACTGTCACTCCTGTTGGTGGAGACAATGATGAAGACGATGATGAGACTCAAATACCTGATTGGAGTGACAACTTGACTTTTCGGTCAGGGCAGGAAGAGGTTGGCTTTGAGCACGACAGGTGTGATAACACACAGGGTGATGATGACGAGGTTGGAGATCCCACTTACTGTCAACCCACAGTCAGCCAGTCGATGAGGTCAACGGAGGAGGTGGAGGAGGATGTGACTAGCCCAGGGGATGGGGATGACTCGGTACCCGGGCCTTTGCCTGGCCTTGGGGATGTCGCGGTGGTCGGCTCCCTGGCCCGTACTCTGGGGTCACTCTTTAAAAGAGTGGATAATTGTTAATTTTATAAGAGTTTTTGACGCCACCTGTGGTATCTGGTGAGAAGCACCAGCGCTGCAGGAGTCCACTGAGACCCGTGATAAGACTGCTCGATGGTATAGCTCCCCACAGGTGGAGCTAGGTCTCAGGGCAGCGTATGCAGGGGGAATGCAGGACAGGCGAGACCCAGCTGGGTCAGAGCAAGAACGGGAACGGACACGGTAGTCACTTCAGTACCTTTTACTGGAGGAAATTCAGGCACATCCCGGAGCACTGTAGGGTGAAGGGTGAATATCAGGATCCTCCCCAATGAGCGGGTGTAGGGCCTCCTGTTTCTTGCCTCTGCGTAGTAAGTTTCTGACCTGCCTGGAGCTAGGCCTAACTTTGTCTCTGTCCTGCGCTGGCTGACCTTGTGGTAGGGCCTTCTCTTGGAGTTCACGCTCCCACTATGCGGGGCCTAAGCGTCTCCTGGCTCTGTTACGTATCAGCACCTTAGCCATCCTTGGACTTGTAGTTCTCCAGGGATTCCGGTTATGCCTTACTGAATTTAGTTAGCAGGAGCCTCGTGCTCCACTGCTGAACTATTAACTGAGTTCTCTAGACTAGACTGAGCTCCACTGCAGACTGACCTCTCTTAGGCTTCTCTACTGCAGGAACTCTTCAGAGGAACTGAACTGCCTAGCTCCACCTTCCCTATTTATATCCCTAATGTTCTCCCTCTGCTGGTCTGAGGTGGAAGGTGGAGATGTGTGAATGTTTATGGGGGCCTCTTGTGGAGGATTCCATCAATACACTCTTCTAGGATATGTGATACCAAGCACAGCGGGGCGTCACAGATGCTATTGACGACGAGGTTAGGTTGCGCCTTCCTGGTCACAGATGGAGTACTGGAAGCACGTCAACAACTGCATCCTCAACCACAACTCTGCCTCTGACCACAAGTCGTAGTGGCTCTTCAGGTCGCATGGGCTCTAAGCCTTGCATAGCCTGGGCATTTATTCAGAATGATAAGGATGACCCAACTCATGTTATCTGTAATATTTGTAACCAAAACATAAGTAGAGGCCAAAAAATCCATAGTTTGAGTACTTCATGCATGAACCGGCACATGGATATGAAGCATAAGTTGCAGTGGGAAGCTCAGTGTGCTACAATGCGGCCTAGCAGGCTGGGCCAACCACCGTCTGCCCCATCTTGTGCATCCGCGGCCTCTTCATCCTCTGTGACTGGGGGGACAGCAGTCACACATGTTTTTGGACACAGACCTGCCACCTCTTTACCTGCAACAGCCAGTGTGATTGGCAGGTTATCAGTTCATTGGGAAGTGGAAACACCTGCTGGTGTTGAGCGCTCTCTGACATCGATAGCACCAGCTTTGGATCAAGGCAATCTAACATGTCCGCCTGCATCTTCCTCACAGACCGGCAGTTTGCCGGGGACATCCTACTCAACCCCGTCTAAGCACAACAGCCAGCCCTCGGTCCCTCAGATGTGGAAAAGTAAAAGACCATTTCCTCCTAGCCATGAGAAAGCTAAGAGGTTGAATTTCACCATCTGCAAGCTCGTGGCTACAGAAATGCTGCCTTTCCGCCTGGAGGACACAGTGGATTTTCGAGACCTTATGTCCTTCTCAGTGCCCCAGTACCAGATGCTCAGTCGGCACTACTTCTCAAAGAAAGGTGTGCCTGCGCTCCACCAGCATGTCGCACACAACATCACCGCTTCTTTGAGAAACTCTGTGTGTGACAGGGTGCATTTCACCACAGACACTTGGACGAGTAGGCATGGACAGGGGCGTTACATGTCGCTGACTGGGCACTGGGTAACTATGGTGACAGCAGGACAAGGGGCTGCTGTCCAAGTCTTACCGTCCCCACGAGTTGTGCGTCAATCCTCTTTATCTCGAAGTTCCTCCACTGCTTCTGCCTCCTCAACCTCCTCTCGGTCCTCCACCTTCACCCAAAGCCTGTCTGGTAATGCCACCTGCATTCTAACTGCGCAGAAGGAATCCTGCACACCTCCTTACTATGCTGGCAGCAGGGCTCAAGGCATCAGTGTTTACTTTGAAATGTCTGGGAAATGTGAGTCACACAGCTGAGGAGTTGTGGTCAGCTCTGGAGACCCAGTTTCATGAATGGTTGTCTCCACTGGACCTGCAACCAGGGAAGGCCGTGTGCGACAATGCTGCATCGCCGGGGCAATGTCACACACGTGCCTTGTATTGCTCACGTGTTGAACCTGGTTGTCCATAAATTGTTAGCCCACTATCCCGGACTAGATGGCCTTCTGCAGGGGGCACGGTCGCTGTGTGCTCACTTCCGCCGTTCGCATCCCGCAGCTCAATGACTTACATCTCTACAGAAGTCGTTGGGCCTGCCAGTTCACCGGCTTAAATGCGATGTGCCCACACGGTGGAATTCAACTCTGACCATGTTGCAGCGACTGTGGCAGCACCGACAAGCCCTGGTGCAATACGTTCTGACGTATAGCCTGGGCCAACGAGATCCAGAGGTGGGGCAAATCACGCTGCAGGAGTGGTCTCAGATCAGGGACCTATGAAGTTGACGCGCCCCCTGGGCCGTGGGGTACCCTGAGCCGGGCCGGTAGACGCTGGGGGTTGTAGTCACTGTGGCGGTGACCCGGTCCGTGATCCAGGGCGGTCAATCCAAGGGTAATTTGTATATATGGGTTTTATAATGTCCGACTACGCCACCTCTGGAGTGGGGCAAAAGGGGCCGCCGCTGCGGAACAGTCCTCTGAAGCTGGTGGTTTTGCAGCAATGGTATTATTACTCACCACAGGAAGAGTGTAGCTAGAGGGCAGTGTGGGTGGATGATGGTGGTTGTAGTGCAGGGAGTCAGTAATGAACACAGAGTCCGTGTGATGCAGTCACAAGATCTTTACTAACAGTTGTTGCAGTCCAGATTACAGGTACCAGAGCAATCTCACCCGTCGTGCTGTGCGTACTCAGTGAGGGGCTCAGTCCACCCCCAGATAGCTCCGGAGTACTTAGCAGGACCCCCTTCTGTGTGTCCTTTCTCTGGCCTTCTACCTGCACCTCACACCCAGTGACACTTCTCTCCGGTATCCTCGGGCCTTGGCGGGCGACTTGTGTTCCGTCCCCTGGGTCCTATGTGGCTACCTTCTTAGTGAGACTGGTGTGGACTTTTACCTGCAGTACATGAAATGCTGCAGCCTCCGGTTTCTAGTTGAGCCTTGCTGTTTCTCCGCTAGTTGAGGGACCGGTTCCCCTTATCTGGTATGACCCCTCTACCTCCTGGTAGCAGCAGGAGTACGGGTTGCCTTCTGCACGGCCCATAGCCCTAGGGTCCCTTCGGTTCCTGGAGCCTTCCTGCTCCCACTCCTCTCTTCTCTCCTTCAGTCCTGGGCCTCCCAGGCTAGGCCCGCCTCTGGAGCGGAGCTCATGCAGAGCCTCTGCTCCTGTCACTTTTCCTCCTCTGACTGGCTTGCTCTTTCTAAGATAGCTTCCTATTTATACTCTCCCTGTCATGTGCTCCGCTAAGCTGCTCCCCTAAGCACCCACTACATAGGACCCTTCCACCAGCTAGGGACCTGGGACTGTGCTCTCCCTTAGGAGCAATCTTGCCCTACCCCCACTGCGGGTATGTGTTGGATGCAGGTGTTAGGGTCCCGAGCCATATGCCTTCCTTACCTGAGGGTGAGATACCACACCTCTGGGTGAGATGCAGTAACTCTGTGGCGACTGAACCCTCAGGGGCGCCACACACCCTTCTGCACAGTTTTGAAATGGCGACGAAGATGTTTAGTGCTGACGACGATGCCATTATCAGCATGACTATTCCGGTGATTTACATGCTGGAGCACACACTAAACAGAATTCAGAGTCAGGTGGTGGGACAAGAGGAGGTGGAGGAAGTAGAGGAGGAGTCGTATGCGGAAGGGATAACATCTCCAAGGTCCAGACGGTTGGCAGTACCAAGGCGGCAGGCATGGGAGGGTGGGGGAGAGGGATTAACCAGGGCGCATGGTAGCAGCCAAACTGTTGAGGAAGGTGCAGGAGCCGAGGAAGAAGTGGAGGACGAACTGGCGATGGGCATGGAAGACTCATCAGATGAGGGATACCTTGATCACATTTCTGTTGTGCGAGGTTGAGGGGAGAGGGCAGAGGAAGGAAGCATGATTCTTACCTCGCTACCAACACAACAAGGACTTGGTCCTCCTGGATGCGCAAGACTCATGAGTGCCTTCTTGCTGCACTACCTGCAACATGACCCTCAGATTGTCAGAATTCGAAGTAATCCCGACTACTGGGTTGCCACACTCTTAGATCCCCGGTACAAAAGTAAATTTGCCGAAATAATTCCTGCCATAAAAAGGGATTGACGCATGCAGGAGTATCTGCAGACGCTGTTGCAGAATCTTACATGTGCTTTTCCACAAAACACCAGTGGTGCACGTAGTGAATCTCACAGTTCTAACTTGCCAACCGTGGGACTGTCGAGTCTTCATCACTCAAACCGTAACAGTAACACAGTATCTGCTGGTAACAGCAATTTTGTGGAATCGTTTCACCACTTTTTTAGACCATCCTTTGCAAGGCCACAGGAGACAAGAAGTCTGACACATAGTCAACGCCTAGAGAGGATGGTGCAGGAGTATCTCCAAGTGAACATCGAAGCCATGACTGTGTCACTGGACCCTTGCTCATTTTGGTATTCCAATCTGGAAAAATGGCCGGAGCTCGCCACTCACGCCTTGGAGATCTTGTCATGCCCTGCAGCCAGTGTTCTCTCTGAACGTGTGTTCAGCGCTGCTGGTGGTGTGCTGACAGATAAGCGCACGCGTCTGTCCACTGAGAATGTAGACAGACTCACGTTCATAAAGATGAACAAATCATGGATTCGCAAGCACTTTTCTACCCCTGTGTTATCCTTGGGAGACTAATACCTTGAGGATTTGGTAAAATCACCTCACCAACCGTTTTAAGCAACTTTGGGGCAATTGATGCCACTTAACCCTAGAATGCATGACCATAAAAATCTACACTTTCATATACCTGGGGCCTTTTAGGCTCGTGTGCAAATAACATGGAATAACTCAAACTCAAATGACAAACAACTATATACATGAAGAATACCCAGAGTTTCAAAATTCTAACTAAAGTAATCTTGCAGAAAATAGAAAACAATTAACAGGGCGGGACTGCGAGGCCCCAGGTATGCGTTCTAGGGTTAAGTGGTGTCTGTGCTACAATTTTGGGAAAAAATGGAGACTCTTTTTGGAGTCCCCTTGCTGTGTCTTACGTGACGTTGGCATCGTCAATTCCAGGTGGGTTGGGTCGCTCCCCCCCCTTTTTAACTGTAAGAAACTAGATACACTATGGCTTGGGGTAACACAGATGGTTGAGTCTGAAGAGCTCAGAGGTCTGCTCCAAATCTTCAGTGTCTGCTAGTCAGCGTAGAATTTTTAACTGCATCTAGCCTAGGCAATACTTTGGGCGTAGTAGCCCAGCTGCGAAGCAAGCTGCACCGCCTGTGTATCTAATAAGAATTTTTAAATGCATCTAGCCTAGGCAGACTGTGGGGACCCCCAACCAAACCCAGACGCTCAGCCCCCCTACCGCCCCCCTTTCCTTGACAATACAATAATGTAACTCTTACAACTGGATGGGTGAGGATCGGTCACAGCTTTATTAACTCTTTATACTCATTCCATTAGAAAGGCATTTTATTTCTAAAATAATTCAGCTTGTTGCAGCATGCCCTGGGTCTCCACTCCGGCAAGTTGGCCAACAAGTGTAACTCTCCAACATGTCCTTTCTATTTCCAGGCCACGGAGGATCCAGCGTACTCGTATGCAGGACTCTGACCCCCACCCATCACTCTTAACTCTTGTTCCACTCCGTCCTGGAGTCCTGACAGGAATATGTCCAGTTCAATATTCATTAAGTGAACAACGTCGGGCCGTATGAGGCCTGCTTTATCTCCTTCCAGTTGTCGGTGTCGTACCACTACACCGCCTCTGTCTCTTCTAAATTTTGCCATCCGAATATTTAGTACCCGCCTTGTCCGTTCGATGGCCGTGATGTCTCGCGCACCTTGCCATACCGCTATCGGCACAATCTCTGACCATACTATCGCTAGTTTTGTGAAAAATTCTCTGAAGCGCTCAGTGTCTAGTTTCATTATTGCCATTAGTTATGCGCTGTTATGATGACCTAGGTTGTTTCCCCCGGCCTGTATAACTAAGATGACCGGACATCTTGCCTCTCTCCGTACCTTGATTACCTCCATTAGTACCTGTGGCTATAGCAGGCCTCTAATACCTCTCTAGTTGAAATATGTGTTATGAAACTCTAATTTCCTCCCGCCTGGGCAGACTTTCGCCCTTTTTTCTGCCCAATACATATACGAGTGGCCTATCACCCACACTGTTGGCTTAGCGTCACCTGTAAAAGAAACAAACCACGTTAGGATAACAAGTCCGGTCTTATGTATCTTGCCAAACACGTGGATCGCCATCTCCCTATCCTCTGAACTTCCGTTTCTGACAGTCCTGCTCTTGCTGCTTCCGTGGCCGCGCCTATGCGGAATGAATGTGTCCCGTAATCTTTGGGGTGGTTCCCTGCCGATGTTATGCATTTATTAAATATAGCTTGGAACTGGTATCTTGATAATGGCATTCCATCAATGTGTGATAGGAAGAAATTACTTTGTGATCTGATGGTTAGATATGTTTTTACTATTGTTACCCAACTCAGTGTACCGTTTGTGGGTTGTAGAAGTACCCAAGTGCCCCTGCCCGCTGGAACCGTTTTCGATTTGTGTATGCGTAGACGTATTGCATTATTGGCTATGACTACGTCCTGGTGTAATAAGCCTCCACTGGTGGTAATTTTGGATTGAGGGACTAATTCGCTTATGCATAGCGCCCCGAAGAAGGCGATCACAAATGCAGTAGACAGTAGTGTTGCTTCAAATTGTGAGTGTCATGTTAATGGTGTTAGGGATATGATGTGAGAAATCAGTTTTAGTGACACGGGACGGGACGTCTACACTCCTGACTTGGCTGACCCCTTTTCCACCCTTTTATGGATTGTCTGATGATGATCCTTTGTCACATCTCCCCAATTCAGTAGTTGTAAGTGAAATGCTACTCCGGTCAGACACCGCTGCTCTGACGCCCCTGATATGCCCCTCATAATTAGCTGGTGGAGAAATTCTATGGTGACTTGTGATCTGGCTTGTTCACATTGGTCAACCCATCTGCCTGCTACTAGTCGTGTCCACTCTTCCCATGCCTTACCGTATGCTTGCCACGTCGACGGGGCAACTGACGCTCTGATTAATGGCATCAACTATTCGCCACTAGATCCCATAGGGAAGGTGGGCAACTGTTGCCCGATGGGTGGGCGTTGTGGAAGAGCTCTGTGAAAATCTGCCAATTGAATTGTTAAAAAGCGTTAGCAGCAGCTTTAGACCCCTCAGCATAGTGGCTAGCGCGGACCCATACATTGTGTTTTAGGCACAGGAATGCTAGCCTGGGTAGTAGGCCTTGCACTGGGGGAGACGATGATGCCATCTTATTAATGCAGTGCACTAGGCTGGTGTTTTTTGTTATGAAGCGTATATTTTTGTAAGCCAGGCGCGCGCCCCATATTTCTATTGCTACCACTATTGGGAAGAAAAATTATTTTCAGGGCTAGATGCAGCTAAAAATTATTATTAATTTAAACGCTGGTGGAGCTTGGTATAGATGGACTAATACAATGAGTCCCACACACTGCTAGAAGGCCAAATATTTTTTCAGAGCTAGATGCAGATAAAAATTATTTTTAATTTGCAACCTGATGGAGGTCAGTATAGATGGACTAATAGACCAAGTCCCACACACAGCTAGAAGCCCAAATATTTTTTCAGAGGTAGATGCAGAAAAAAATTACATTCAGTTTGCAACCTGATGGAGGTCTGTATAGATGGATTAATAGAACAAGTCCCACACACTGCTAGAAGGCCAAATATTTTTTCAGAGCTAGATGCAGAAAAAAATTATTTTGAATTTGCAACCTGATGGAGGTCAGTATAGATGCACTAATAGAGAAAGTCCCACACACTGCTAGAAGGCCAAATATTTTTTCAGAGCTGGATGCAGATAAAAATTATTTTTAATTTGCAACCTGATGGAGGTCAGTATAGATGGACTAATAGAGAAAGTCCCACACACTGCTAGAAGGCCAAATATTTTTTCAGAGCTGGATGCAGAAAAAAATTATTTTTAATTTGCAACCTGATGGAGGTCAGTATAGATGGACTAATAGAGAAAGTCCCACACACTGCTAGAAGGCCAAATATTTTTTCAGAGCTAGATGCATAAAAAAATTATATTCAGTTTGCAACCTGATGGAGGTCAGTATAGATGGACTAATAGACCAAGTCCCACACACAGCTAGAAGTCCAAATATTTTTTCAGAGCTAGATGCAGATAAAAATTATTTTTAATTTGCAACCTGATGGAGGTCAGTATAGATGGTGTAATAGAGAAAGTCCCACACACTGCTAGAAGGCCAAATATTTTTTCAGAGCTAGATGCAGACAAAAAATTATTTTGAATTTGCAACCTGATGGAGGTCAGTATAGATGGACTAATAGAGAAAGTCCCACACACTGCTAGAAGGCCAAATATTTTTTCAGAGCTGGATGCAGATAAAAATTATTTTTAATTTGCAACCTGATAGAGGTCAGTATAGATGGACTAATAGAGAAAGTCCCACACACTGCTAGAAGGCCAAATATTTTTTCAGAGCTGGATGCATATAAAAATTATTTTTAATTTGCAACCTGATGGAGGTCAGTATAGATGGACTAATAGAGAAAGTCCCACACACTGCTAGAAGGCCAAATATTTTTTCAGAGCTAGATGCAGAAAAAAATTATATTCAGTTTGCAACCTGATGGAGGTCAGTATAGATGGACTAATAGAACAAATCCCACACACAGCTAGAAGCCCAAATATTTTTTCAGAGGTAGATGCAGATAAAAATTATTTTTAATTTGCAACCTGATGGAGGTCAGTATAGATGGACTAATAGAGAAAGTCCCACACACTGCTAGAAGGCCAAATATTTTTTCAGAGCTAGATGCAGACAAAAAATTATTTTCAGTTTGCAACCTGATGGAGGTCAGTATAGATGGGCTAATAGAACAAGTCCCACACACAGCTAGAAGCCCAATATTTTTTCAGAGGTAGATATAGAAAAAAAATATATTCAGTTTGCAACCTGATGGAGGTCAGTATAGATGGACTAATAGAGAAAGTCCCACACACTGCTAGAAGGCCAAATATTTTTTCAGAGCTAGATGCAGACAAAAAATTATTTTTAATTTGCAACCTGATGGAGGTCAGTATAGATGGACTAATAGAGAAAGTTCCACACACAGCTAGAAGCCCAAATATTTTTTCAGAGGTAGATGCAGAAAAAAATTATATTCAGTTTGCAACCTGATGGAGGTCTGTATAGATGGATTAATAGAACAAGTCCCACACACTGCTAGAAGGCCAAATATTTTTTCAGAGCTAGATGCAGAAAAAAATTATATTCAGTTTGCAACCTGATGGAAGTCAGTATAGATGGACTAATAGAACAAGTCCCACACACAGCTAGAAGCCCAAATATTTTTTCAGAGGTAGATGCAGAAAAAAATTATATTCAGTTTGCAACCTGATAGAGGTCTGTATAGATGGATTAATAGAACAAGTCCCACACACTGCTAGAAGGCCAAATATTTTTTCAGAGCTAGATGCAGAATAAAATTATATTCAGTTTGCAACCTGATGGAGGTCAGTATAGATGGACTAATAGAACAAGTCCCACACACAGCTAGAAGCCCAAATATTTTTTCAGAGGTAGATGCAGATAAAAATTATTTTTAATTTGCAACCTGATGGAGGTCAGTATAGATGGACTAATAGAACAAGTCCCACACACAGCTAGAAGCCCAAATATTTTTTCAGAGGTAGATGCAGAAAAAAATTATATTCAGTTTGCAACCTGATGGAGGTCTGTATAGATGGATTAATAGAACAAGTCCCACACACAGCTAGAAGCCCAATATTGTTTCAGAGGTAGATGCAGAAAAAAATATATTCAGTTTGCAACCTGATGGAGGTCAGTATAGATGGACTAATAGAGAAAGTCCCACACACTGCTAGAAGGCCAAATATTTTTTCAGAGCTAGATGCAGAAAAAAAATTATATTCAGTTTGCAACCTGATGGAGGTCAGTATAGAAGGACTAATAGAACAAGTCCCACACACTGCTAGAAGCCCAAATATTTTTTCAGAGCTAGATGCAGGAAAAAATTATATTAAATTTGCAACCTGATGGAGGTCAGTATAGATGGACTAATAGAATGATGCTATGCCCAAAAGATTTTACTTCACTAGGTGCAGTAAAAAAATTGGTATTCTATACACAGGTGGTATATCTTGCAACACAGATAGGCTACTCCATTGGCTAACACACTCTGCAATAGGCCAAAAAGGATTAGCTTTGCTAGATTCAGCCAAATGCTGTGAAAAAAACTTGCACAGCACTGGCACAGACCTGCCTGGCAAAAACTGATAGGAACTGATGTAACCTAGTCCTGAAAAGGACTGCAATTACAATTAGTCTTTACTCCCACAATCTATCTATTTAAGAGCACAGACCTGCCTGATAAAAGTCGTAGGAAATGCTGTAACCTAGTCCTTAAAAGGACTGCAATCACAACTATTCCCTACTCCCAAGCTATCTGTAGATTTGTGCGAAAATTGGCTTGAAATTAACAAGGTATAGCGCACACAGCAACAGCGGTGCCGTCTAACACGCAGCTGCAGCAGTGAGAAAATGGTGGCGACGGGGAAAATGGCTTGGTCTTATAGGGCAAGGACATGTGACATACAATGCCAATGACACATGCCCTTGCTTGTGTGAAAAAAGCACTTCGCTCCGTTTGTGCGCTGCTGATAGGCTGACAGATTGCACCTCCCCACTGTAAATGCGGAAAGAGAAAAAAAAATGGAGATCTTCATTATTCCTGCAGAGATCCATCCCCTGCCCCTCCCCCCACCCCGCTGTACACTCAAACTGCGTATTAACATTAATTTTCATCATTACTGAGAAAAAATCCTGTTATGATTTTGGTGCACGAACAGTTATCGAACATAACCTCGAACAGCCGAATTTTTCTCAAATCGTTCGTGTTCGCCGAACGGCTCGAACACCGCCCAAAACAGCTCGAATTTGAGATTGGCGAACAGTTCGAGTTGAACAACGCTCATCTCTAACCTTAACCCCATGGAGAATCTATGAGGTATTGTCAAGAGGAAGATGAGAGACACCAGACCCAACAATGCAGATGAGCTGAAGGCTGCAATCAAATCAAACTGGGCATCCATAACACCTCAGCAGTGCCACAGGCTGATCGCCTCCATGCCTCGCCGCATTGATGCAGTAATTGATGCAAAAAGAGCCATCGACCAAGTATTGAGTGCATTTACTGAACATACATTTCAGTAGGCCAACATTTTGAATTTTAAAAACATTTTTCAAGCTGTTGTTATAAAGTATTCTAGTTTACTGAGATAATGACTTTTGTGTTTTCATTGGCTGTAAGCCATAATCATCAACATAAACAGAAATAAACACTTGAACATCTTAATGATTTAGAGATGATCTGCAAAGAGGAGTGGACCAAAATTACTTCCGACGTGTGCGCAAACTTCATCATCAACTACAAAATTCGTCTGACTGCTGTGCTTGCCAACAAGGATTTTGTTACCAAGTATTAAGTGTTGTTTGCCAGAGGGATCAATTACTTATTTGTCACTACAAAATGCAAATAAATTTATCTAATTTATACACTGTGATTTTCTTGATTTTTTTTGGGATATTCTATCTCTCAATGTTAAAATTAACCTACTCTTAAAATTATAGACTGTTCATGTCTTTGTCAGTGGGCAAACTTACCAAAACAGCAAAGGATAAAATACTTATTTCCCCCACTGTATCCATTTGAACTAACAGTCCTTCTGAGTTAGGCAGGCAGAGTTTGTGGCAGTGTATACAGCACAAGAGGGTCCATTGCACGTTCTGCTTGCTGCTGTTGTTACAGATATTTGTAGACATAGCACCAAATATCAGGGGGTAGGGCTAATTTATTTTTGGATCTTAATCCTGATTATTTGCTTAAAAAACAATCCAGAGTACACCATTTTTCTGCCCCTTTTTAGCACTGTAGAATACAGCCACATCTTTTCCATATTACAGCAATAAAAATCCAGAAAGTTGCAGTGAACGTGAAAAATATTGGCCTCCATTTGCAGTTTGTAGCAGTGTTCCAGTAAAGTTATTCACACGCGGTTGCTGTGAAGAATAGTAAACTACAGGGCCACTATTTAAAACCATGGGTGTCCATCAGACGTATCACAAACAACTGCGATCCAAATTCAGCCATTTATGTCCTCCATTTGCAGCTTGTAGCAGTGTGTCAGTGAAGATATTCACACGCGGTCGCTGTGAAGAATGAAAAACAATAGGGCCGTTATTTAAAACCATGGTGGTCAGTCAGACGTATCACATATAAATGATGTCCAAATTCAGCCATTTCTGTCCTCCATTTACAGTTTGTAGCAGTGTGTCAGTGAAGCTATTCACACACGGTCGCTGTGAAAAATAATAAACTACAGGGTCGCTATTTAAAATCATGGTTGTCCATCAGGCGTATCACGTATAACTGCGATCCAAATCCAACCATTTCAGTCCTGCATTTACAGTTTGTAGCAGTGTGTCAGTGAAGCTATTCATACGCGGTCGCTGTGAAGAATAGTAAACTACGGGGCCATTATTTAAAACCGTGTTTGTCCGTCAGATGTATCACATATAACTGCGGTGCAAATTCAGCCATTTCTGCCTTTCATTTACAGTTTTTAGCAGTGCGTCAGTGAAGCTATTCACACGCGGTCGCTGTGAAGAATAATAAACGACAGGGCCGCTATTTAAAATCGTGGTTGTCCATCAGGCGTATCACATATAACTGCGGTCCAAATTCAGCCATTTCTGTCCTCCATTTACAGTATGTAGCAGTGTGTCAGTGTAGCTATTCACACGTGGTCGCTGTGAAGAATAATAAAATACAGGGCCGCTATTTAAAACTGTGGGTGTCCGTCAGACGTATCACATATAATTGCGATACAAATCCAGCCATTTCTGTCTTCCATTTACCATTTGTAGCAGTGTGTCAGAAAAGCCATTCATACGCGATCGCTGTGAAGAATAGTAAACTACAGGGCCGTTATTTAAAACCGTGGATGTCCATCAGATGTATCACATATAACTGCGGTCCAAATTCAGCCAGCCATTTCTGCCTTCCATTTACAGTTTTTAGCAGTGTGTCAATGAAGCTATTCACACGCGGTCGCGGTGAATAATAGTAAACTACAGGGTTGCTATTTAAAATCATGGTTGTCCATAAGGCGTATCACATATAACTGCGGTCCAAATTCAGCCATTTCTGTCCTATATTTACAGTATGTATCAGTGTGTCAGTGAAGCTATTCACACGCGGTCGCTGTGAAGAATAAAAAACAACAGGGCCACTATTTAAAACCGTGGTTGTCCGTCAGATGTATCACATTTAACTGTGGTCCAAATTCAGCCATTTCTGTCCTTCATTTACAGTTTGTATCAGTGTGTCAGTGAAGCTATTCACACGTGGCCGCTGTGAAGAATAAAAAACTATAGGGTCTCTATTTAAAACCGTGGTTGTCCGTCAGACGTACCACATATAACTGATGTCCAAATTCAGCCATTTCTGTCCTCCATTTACAGTTTGTAGAAGTGTGTCAGTGAAGCTATTCACACACGGTCGCTGTGAAGAATGAAAAACTACTGGGCCGCTATTTAAAATCATGGATGTCCGTCAGATGTATCACATATAACTGCGATCCAAATCCAGCTATTTCTTTCCTGCATTTACAGTTTGCAGCAGTGTGTCAGTGAAGCTATTCATACGCGGTCGCAGTGAAGAATAGTAAACTGCAGGGCCGTTATTTAAAACCGTGGTTGTCCGTCAGATGTATCACATATAACTGCAGTCCAAATTCATCCATTTCTGCCTTCCATTTACAGTTTTCACTAGTGTGTCAGTGAAGCTATTCACACACCGTCTCTGTGAATAATAATAAACTACAGGGTCACTATTTAAAATCGTGGTTGTTCGTCAGGCGTATCACATATAACTGCGGTCCAAATTCAACCATTTCTGTCTTCCATTTACAGTATGTAGCAGTGTATCAGTGAAGCTATTCACATGTTGTCACTGTGAAGAATAATAAAATACAGGGCCGCTATTTAAAACTGTGGGTGTCCGTCAGACGTATCACATATAATTGCGGAATAAATCCATCCATTTCTGTCCTCCATTTACCATTTGTAGCAGTGTGTCAGTGTAGCTATTAACACATGGTCGCTGTGAAGAATAGTAAACTACAGGGCAGCTATTTAAAACCGTGGGTGTCCGTTAGACGTATCACACATAACTGTGGTACAAATCCAGCCATTTCTGTCTACCATTTACAGTTTGTAGCAGTGTGTCAGTGAAGCTATTCACACGTGGTCACTGTGAAGAATAGTAAACTACTGGCCCGCTATTTAAAACCGTTTGCGACTGACGGATGTATCACATAAAACTGTGGTCGAAATCCAGACATTTGTAGTGAACGTGGAAAATATTATCCTCCATTTAAAATGAACAAGGCGCGTGCCAAGGGATGGGGTAGTGGACGTGATGGTGATGGTGCATGCAGAGGCTGAGGCCATGGACAAGCTGAAATTGTGCCACAACAAACACCCACATCTTGTCGCCCGACCTTCTTGTTCCAATTACTAGGGGACCGCAGAGCACCACTATTGAACACAGAGAAGTGTCAAAAGGTTGTTGGTAGGATAGCAGATAATGCTTCCAGTCGCTTTGCCACCACCCTGTCATCCACACAGTCAATTCTCAGTAGCCGTGAGCCTGGACCACATATTCCTCACTCTGATGCTCCTTCCTCCCACCATGCCAAGTGCCCGGAGACAACTGATCCCACACTTGGACACTCCGAAGAGCTGTTCACTTTTCCATTTATAGATTTGGGCCTCTCGCCTGGCCAACTTCAAGCGGGGCAAGAGGAGAATGCGTGTAGCGATGCCCAAATATTTGAGCAGCCACAGTCACACAAAGGCAATGGTGGGAAAGTGCAATTACTCTCGCAAGAAATGGATCATGATGGAACACAAATGTCAGAAAGTCAGGAGGTGTGGAAGTGGAAGACGAGGTGTTGGACGATGAAGTAACTGACCGAACCTGGCAAGGTAACATGCAGTGCGAGAACAGCAGCACATGGGGAAGAGAGGCGTAGCACCACAACAGGCAATAACAAGCAGTGTGTTGGCCGCACGCACAAGGCAGGCAATCGATCCCCGAAACAGTGCAACTGTTAGGTCTTCCCGAGTCTGGTTATTTTTAAAAACTCTGCAGATAACCCCAAAAAGGTTATTTGCACCACCTGCCAGGCCAGGATCAGCAGGGTAGCAAAACTACCAGCCTGAACACCACCAGAATGATCAGGCACATGGTAGCAAAGCACCCGACTAAGTGGGTTGAACCCCAGGGTCCAGAAACTGTGTCTGCGGTGGACACCACTGCTTGCTCCACTGTTGTGCGTGCACACCAATCGCCTGTCCATGGCACATGCCAAGATGCATCCCGCCCTGCACCTGTTGTTGCACATTCTCAACTAGAACCATCAACAACCACATCCACGTCCTTGTCCCAGCGCCGCATTCAGTTGTCCCTACCCCAATCCTTGGAATGCAAACGCAAATATGCAGCCAATGCCCCACAGTTCAGCTGTTTCTCAAAACCCACCCGGATCTGCTTGTCAAAGTATGCAGCTGTGTGTCCATTTTAGAAAGTCAGCTACAACTTCCGCCTCCCTTGCCGTGCTTCAGCAGCGTTTGCAGCTTCCAGCTCACCGACTGGTGTGCGATGTCCCCATGCAATGGAACTCAACGTTGGAGATGTTGGGAAGGATTTGTGAGCAGCAGAGAGCAGTTATTAACTACCAGCATTAACACGGCTGTCGGTATTCAGGTCAGCCTCCACATATAAGACCTCAGGAGTGGGCATGGATATCAGACATCTGTGCCATCCTCCAAAACTTTGAGGACTTCACCTCAAGATGGTGAGCGGTAATGACACCATAATTAGAGTCACCATCCCAGTTCTCTGTCTTCTGAAATGCTCACTGCTCACAATTAATAAGGAGGTATTGCAGGCAGAGCACAATGAGATGGAGCAAGGAACCATACAGGGTGATTCTATACAGCCCAGCCTCATCTCATCCCAACATGGATTGGGTGACAATGAAGAAGAGGAAGAGGAAGAACAGGAACTAGTTTCCTGTGCTATAGATGGTAATACCAGCACAACTGTCATACCGTCTGTTCAGCAAGGATGGCCTAAGAAGAGGGTCGAGGAGGAGGAGGATGAGGAGGAGAGCATAGACAGTCGTCCTCTTAGTGAGGACACGGAAGTCTTGCCTGTTAGCAGTCTGGCACACATGGCTGAGTTTATGTTACCCTGGATTTCCTGTGACCCTCGCACTCTCCAAATTTTGGGTGAAAGTGAAAGGCTATGAGGAGAACTTTATATCTCTTATTCCCGTGCCGGACTGGCTTAATAAATGGGGAAGTCCAAAAGTCCCTTGTTGCGGAATTATTAAAAAAATTCCCATTTGAAAACGCTGGCAGCAGAGGTCACAGTTCGTTGGACAACCAACGAGTACAGGCAAGAGAGACACAAATCCAATCCAGCAGAGGCAGTGGAACACTGTCAAAGTTATGGGACAGTTTTCTCAGACCCTCCCATCGCACAGGCCCTGATGTGCGTGGTACTCTCACAAGGAGGGAAAAGTTTGGGAAGATGCTGAAGGAGTAACTTGCTGACCGTACCAATGTCCTCAGTGATTCCTCTGTGCCTTATAATTATTGGGTATCCAAGCTGGACACGTGGATTGAACTGGCTGTCTATGCCTTGGAGGTCCTGGCCTGCCCTGCCACTAGGGTTTTATCAGAGCGGGTTTTTAGTGCCGCTGGTGGAATAATAACTGAATGGCGCATCCACCTGTCATTTGCAAATGCTGACAGGCTGACTTTTATAAAAATGAACAAGGGCTGGATTAAGCTAGACTTCTCAACACCACCAAATGATAGCAGCGTAACATGAACTCAAATCCAGAGTCTTTTTTTTGGGAAGTTTATTCCCATGCACATCTTCACACCCAGACATGGGTATACGCTTCCTGATTTTGTCTATTTGCTCTTGTCCTCTTCCTTCTCCTCATCCTCATCCTCCACCACCATATCTACCATATTACCATATCTGCGTCTCTTCCAAGGGGCATTGGAGTGCGTCCATATTTTTGGCAACCGTTGCAGTCACTGCATGGGCATTAACACTATAGGACACCACTCCTTTCTAATGGGAACATGTCGTTATTGAGGCCCACCTTTATGTGTGTTTAAATTGGTATTGAGGTGTTTCCCAAATTCAGGCAGCAATTGGACTCACTGCATACCGTATAGCTGTATGGCAGAACCGCTTATTTTTTATGGGAACACATCATTACTGAGGTCCACATCTATGTGTCTTTAAATTGGTATTATTTTTTTTCCCAAATTTAGGCAGCCGTTGAACTCACTGCATACCCTATAACTGTATAGCAAAACTGCTCCTTTCTAATGGGAACATGTCATTACAGAGGCCAACCTCTATGTGTTTTTAAATTGGTATTGGGGTTTTTCCCAAATTTAGGCAGCCGTTGGACTCACTGCATACCCTATAACTGTATAGCAAAACCGCTCCTTTCTAATGAGAACATGTCGTTACTGAGTCCCACCACTATGTTTTTTTTAAATTGGTATTGGGGTTTTTCCCAAATTTAGGCAGCCGTTGGACTCACTGCATACCCTCTAACTGTATAGCATAACCGCTCCTTTCTAATGGGAGCATGTCGTTGTTAAGGCCCACTTCTATAAGTCTTTAAATTGGTATTGGGGTTTTTCCCTAATTTAGGCAGCCATTGGACTCATTGCATTCCCTATTACTGTGTAGCAGAACCGCTCCTTTCTAATGGGAATGTGTTGCTACTGAGGCCCACCTCTATTTGTCTTTAAATTGGTATTGGGGTATTTCCCAAATTTAGGCTGCCCTTGCAGTAATTGCATGGGCATTTTCACTATAGGAGACCCGCTCCTTTATAATGGGAACATTTTTTTTTACTAAGGCCCTTCTCTATGTCTTTTCAAAGGATTATTGGAGAGCGTCCAAATTTTTGGCAGCCCTTGCAGTCACTGCATATGCAATAACAGTATAGGACACCCACTCGTTAATAATGGGGACAATAAAGCATAGCCATCTGATGGCTTTCTAACAATAGTGAGGGCCAACTGCTGGCCCTTTAAGAATAGTAAGAGCTGCCTGATGGCTCTATAAAAATAGGCTTTGTTACTTTCAGAGTCCCTCCTTCATAAATGAAACAGGATGTGTCTGATCATTTCTCACACACAGCATGGCCAGATAAGGTAGTTAAATGTTAAAATGCAATTTACTAGTGAATGTATCTTTCACCTTTTCACCTTTGAAAGCACTGAAAAAGTGCAAAAACGCATCAAAAACGCTACGTGTAAACATTGCCCAAGATGTGGAGGAGAATTTTTGTTTTTGTATATTTATTTTGCCTTATATATACAAGTCCTTACCCTGGAAAGGATGTTCCCTAACATTTTCCCCGGGATAATTCATTTTGGTTTAATTTTTGTATGTTTTATTTTGAGTCTGTAAACGTGGCGTAATACTCTGACAACACTGTTGACAGCAGTGACCTGGGAGTCAGAGATGCTTCCATGGGTCTTCCCCATGCTGTTCCCATGTCATTTCAATTAAAGGACTTTATTCTGGGTGTTTGTGTTTTTTTTAACTTTGACTATGGGGTTAGTAATGGGGGTGTCTTATAGACGCCTCTCCATTACTAACCTGGGCTTGATGTCAGCTGGCATCAACCCCAGCCCTATTACCCCACTGCCACCGCTACAGGGCAGTGGGAAGAGCGAGGCTAAGTGCCAGAATTGGCGCATCCTATGAATGCGCCATTTCTGGGGCGGCTGACGGCTGGTGTTTCTAGCCTGGGAGGGGGCCAATATTCATGGCTCCCTTCCTGGGCTATTAATATCAGCCCCCAGCTGTCTGCCTAGCCTTTGCTAGCTATTAAATTAGGGGGACCCCACGTCATTTTTTGGGGGGGTCCCCCATTTTAATAGCTAGTAAAGGCTATGTATTCAGCTGGGGGCTCATATTAGTAGCCTGGGAAGCTCCGTGGGTATTACCCCCTTCCCAGGCTTCAAACATCTGCCCCAGCTGTCTGCTTAACCTCCGCTAGAGCCTAAAATTAAGGGGAACCCCACGCCAATTTTTTTAATAATAAATCCTTTATTTTAATACTAAATGACAAGTACAGTAACCAACACTATCACTGTACTTCATATATATGTGACTGACATGTTTCTATCTATCTAATCTATGTGTGAAGCTCTATTCTGTCTGTTATAAATTGTCGGGTACAGATGCTGAATTGCCGGCCGGCTTTTTTAAAGAGACGGTGCATGAAAACACTATTATTTTTTTTAATAAATCCTTTAACACTAAATGACAAGTACAGTAAGCAACACTGTCACTGTACTTCTTATATATGTGACTGACATGTTTCTGTCTATCTAATCTATGTGTGAAGCTCTATTCTGTCTGTTATAAATTGTCGGGTACAGATGCTGAATTGCCGGCCGGCTTTTTTAAAGAGACGGTGCATGAAAACACTATTATTTTTTTTGATAAATCCTTTGCGCTAAATGACAAGTACAGTAAGCAACACTGTCACAGTACTTCGTATATATGTGGCTGACATGTTTCTATCTATCTAATCTATGTGTGAAGCTCTATTCCTTCCATTCTAAATTGTCGGGTACAGATGCTGAATTGCCGGCCGGCTTTTTTAAAGAGACGGTGCATGAAAACACTATTATTTTTTTTGATAAATCATTTACACTAAATGACAAGTACAGTAAGCAGCACTTTCACTGTACTTCGTATATATGTGACTGTCCTGTTTCTATCTATCTAATCTATGTGTGAAGCTCTATTCTTTCGGTTCTAAATTGTCGGGTACCGGTGTATGCTGCTGCTGAATTGCCGGCTTTTCATGTTTCACTGTGAGCACTGTTCCCATCGATTTGGGCAATCACTGTAATGCCACAACCACCATGGCTGTGGCATTACAGTGAGTGGCAGACAATCCCTGCATGATTGGTGCTCTAAATAGCGCCAAACATGCAGGACGCTTTTGGTGCACGAACAGTTATCGAACATAACCTCGAACAGCCGAATTTTTTGCAAATCGTTCGGGTTCGTCGAACAACTCGAACACCGCCCAAAACAGCTCGAATTTGAGATTGGCGAACAGTTCTAGTCGAACACCGCTCATCTCTAGTTACTAGATCATCCACCACCTCCTCCACTTCCATTTCCGCACCACGGTCCTCCTCCTCACTTCGTGGCAATTGTGTCTCGTCATCGTCCACCTCTTGTGACAAATTGCCAGCGTTGCATTCCTGTGGCCGTGGCTGTTCAAATATTTGGCCATCGCTACATGGGATCTCCTCTTCCACCACTTCAAGCGGAGCAGGCGAGGGGCCCAAATATGGAAATGGAGCAGTGAACAGCTCTTCAGAGTATCCAACTGTGGGATCAGTTGCTGTCTGACGACACTCGGCATGGTGGGAGGAAGGAGCATCAGGGTGAGGAGGAGTATGCGGTCGAGACTCACGGCTACTAACACTTGACCGTGTGGAAGACAGACCGGAGGTGGTGGTGCTGAGGTGACTGGAAGTATTATCTGCTATCCAATTAATAACCTGTTCACACTGATCAGTTCGCAATAGTGGTGTTGTTCCGTGCTTCCCTAGTAATTCGATCAAGAACTGGGAGCGAGAAGATGTGGCTGTTGGTTGTGGCACATTTTCACCTTGGCCACGGCCCCATCCTTTGCACGCACCATCACCAGAACATCCAGTTCCACGTTCCTTGCCACGTGCCTTGCCCATTGTAAATGAAGTAAAATAGCTTACACTCGCACTATCAATGGCAAAAGGGTAATAAAAGGAGATTAGAACCGTGGAAGAGGAAAACCACAGTTCTATTTCTCTGGCCTACACCAGAAACTTTTTAACAGATATATTTGTGTCTGAACAGTCAGCGAGACACTCAAACTGATTTTTTTTATGTAAAAAAGGCAAAAAGGTGGATTACACCCAGATTTGAACCATGGAAGAGGAAAACCACAGTTCTATTTCTTTGGCCTACACCAGAATATTTTAAACAGATATATTTTTATCTGAACAGTCAGCGAGATACTCATACTGTTTTTTTTTATGTAAAAATGGCAAAAAGGTGGATTACACCCAGATTTGAACCATGGAAGAGGAAAACCACAGTTCTATTTCTCTGGCGTACACCAGAAACTTTTAAACAGATATATTTGTGTCTGAACAGTCAGTGAGACACTCAAACTGTTTTTTTTTTTTATTAAAAAAGGTAAAAAGGTGGATTACACCCAGATTTGAACCGTGGAAGAGGAAAACCACAGTTCTAGCTCTCTGGCCTACACCAGAATCTTTTAAACAGATATATTTGTGTCTGAACAGTCAGCTAGACACTCAAACTGATTTTTTTTATGTAAAAAAGGCAAAAAGGTGGATTACACACAGATTTGAACCGTGGAAGAGGAGAACCACAGTTCTAGATCTCTGGCCTACACCAGAATTTTTTAAACAGATATATTTGTGTCTGAACAGTCAGCGAGACACTCAAACTGCTTTTTTTTAATGGAAAAAAGGAAAAAAAGAGGATAATACAGAGATTTGAACCGTGGAACTGCATAACCACAATTCTAGTTATCTGGCAGAAACCAGACTATTTTAAACAGATATATTTGTGTCTGAACACTCACAGACACACTCAATTTTTTTTTGGTGGGGGGGAATACTAAAAGGTTAATAAGACGGGTATTTGTACAGTCTGACTGAGGGAAAAAAAAAAAAAAGAGCATTTAGATGAAAAAAAAGGATTTCTCCTGGCCCCTGAGACCTGGGGCTAAGTCTAGCAATTTGAGAAGCAGCACACAGGACTGTAATGCAGCGTTTGTTGGTATAACCACTGCGTCTCCTATACAGCCTGCCTGATCTCTGGGATGGATGTTAGTCCTCAGAAGGACTGTTTGCTTGATTTGCAGGCTTTAGAGACCTTACAATACCTATTTCGCAGTATAAATCTCTCCTTAAACTGTCTGATCAAGAGCGACTGTGTCCAAGATGACGGCGCCCGGTTTTTAAATACTCAAGGTGACGCTGTGCGCCCAGCCAATTACTGTAATGCCCACAACCAACATGGCTTCGGCATTACAGTGACTGGCTGGCAATCCCTGCATGTTCATTGGCTCTGTAAAGAGGGCCAAACATGCAGGGTAGAGACCCGAGCTCCCGCCCGAGTAACCCGAAAATGCTCGGTGCTCGCCGAACATCCCGAGTAGTGAGATGCTCGGGCGGGCTAGTACCGAGCAGTGTCGAGCATGCTCGCTCAACACTAATAACAACCACTTAGAATTAAAAAAGTTAATTCACTAGGTGCCAAATAATTTGATCGCTAATATCTTTACAACATAGAAATGAAATAATGCATAAAAAGTTTTATTCCACTGTGCAGCCACTATTACATTGTGTGTCCAATTCAACATGAAGAAAATTGGTGAAAGGTTCTCTTTCAAAGTGCACTGGCTTCATATAGTTATACACTGACACTTTGGTTGTTGGCATTAATCCAATGTTATTGTAATATCTCCTTATGCAGTTCTTGAGTAGCTTGAGAGTTTAATAGTTTAATATTGTTACCTTGCTGATTGCCAAATAGTTTTAAACTTTTTTTTTTCAGTCATATAATAGTGCATGATTCCAATTTTTGTGCATTCAGTCTATAATTGTGGGAGTTGCTAAAATACAGTGGTAATTGTTTGCAACTAAAATTAAGTCTTCTACTGTTGTCTTTTTTGCAGCCACTTCTGCTCCCCTCTACTTTTTATAACCTCCTGGACAGACTTTCAGCCTCTTAAAGTGCCAGTGTATGCCGATGCAAATCCTTCACAATCAGTGATTTATCATTCTGGGTTTCTTAGTTAAAGGGAATCTGTCAACAGGTTTTTGACACCTAATCTGAAAGCAACTTAATGTAGAAGCAGAGACCCTAATTCCAGGTGATATGTCACCTACTTGGCTGCTTGCTGTTGTTTTGATAAAATCACTGTTTAATCAAGAGGATATTATAACTAAAGGACTACTAAACCGGCTGCCATGCCGTTCTCCATCTTAATAATCTTTGAATAACCCCACATCCCACCATTGATTGGCAGCTTGCTTTTCACACTCTACATAGTCAAACAGCTGCCAATCAATGATGTGGATGGGGTTATACACAGCTCAGCATCAAGAGAACTGATAGATCTGCAGTACATAAAACTGTGATTTTATCAAAACTGCAACAATCAGTCCAGAAATTCACATATCACTGGAATCAGGGTCTCTGCCCTAACATCATGCTGCTCTCAGATGGGGTAACACAAATCTGTAGATAGATTCCCTTTAAGAACCATTGAAAAAGCATTCCTCCCATCAAAGCTTTATCCTCTTGATGTATTACTTTCATATTATATAGCACTGTGTACTTACAATTGCTCATTTTGCCTTTCTACTAAGTTTATTCTTCTATTTTCCATGAGGTCTATGACATCACGTGATTGAAAACAGACTAGCTGAATCCTTCTAAGCTCTATATAGAAAAAGGGAGTTTCTTTTACCTGCATGAGTTATGAGTCACTGCAAAAGTCACTGGCAGGGGGGAGGAGGGAGCAGCTGGGTCAGGAGTTGAAGGGGTAAATGATTCATGCAGGGAAAATAGACTTCCTGTTTCTACATGAAGCAGAGATTAGAGAACAATTAACTGGGTAGAAAAGCAAAATGAGCAATTGTAAGCACACAGTGCTATATAATATGATGATTTGATAGGAGTGCTTCGTTAAAAAAATATTTGCCTGAGAAATAAGGTTTTATGAGTTGCTATGTGAGCTACGGTGTACTTCTGATTTGTCTACTATATTACCAACCCAGCTGGTACCCGTTCATCCGTCTGCTGTCTAATCTGGCTTTGGTGTTATACCATTGAAAAAGACCTCTTCGTGTCCTGACCTCCGTCAATCTGACTATGCTTTGTGGTTCTTTTTCTGGCATTACTGTATGTATTGGAATCTACCAGTTTGAGGTTGTATCCTCTGTATTCTTTGCAAGTCCAGATCACTATATAAGGATTAATATGTGAAAGCCAATAAACCCCTTAAATTTCACTCCTTTCTTTAGCACCAAGCCAAATCTCTAGAAGTGAACCCAAGGGGGCAACATCTCGTCAGACAGCTTCTGCGCTAACATATGCATCTCTATGGTTACAGACTATAGCTGCTGCAGTCATAATATTTTCGGTCTATCTCCTTCATCTTGCTAATATACAGTCTGTAGTTTAGCAAGAAGTAAAAACAGATAAAAGAGAGAATGAATAGAGGATCAGACTGCAAAAGATTTAGTTTCTCTTAGTTTAGAGAAATCATCTTACGAAATGAAAAATCAAGTTTTATATTGAATATGAAAAAAAGGCATAATAAGCAAAAGTGGAGCCCCATCGCAGAATAAAAATGAGCAATAATGCAAGTATGTGCTTTATGTTAAGTTTTACATTACTATCTGATGGGAGTCAAGAATTTTTTTTTGTGCCCACGGAAAGCTGGAGAATGAACAGTATTTTTGTTATCCACATATTCCACAAGGTAGTTACACAACCAAGATTATAGTTTTCAAAACTGAATATATTTGCATGCATTGACTAAATGAAGCTGGACACAACTCTGTAACATTTTAAAGCTTGTCTTATGTAGACTTATAACTGGTAGTATCCAAGTAACACGTTAGATAAAATGCAATCAAAAGGAGGCCAGTGAAATACAGAAGACAAATCCTCAACTGGACTTAACCTTATGAATATTTGCTCATATCAAACTCTACAAAGAAGCCAGCAGATTCTATAGTCAGGATAATTAGTTGGCATTCATGGAGCAGTCACTCATGAACAGAAGGGCATATCTAATTTCACTGGTATTTAGCCAAAACCATTTAACAAGGGGCGTTATGGTAATTTCCATGGTATGGACGCCAATTTATTGTGAGCTGAAAGAAACTCACAAATAATAATGCTACTAGCTGCAAGTGAAATGTGTTTAGAATTAGCAATTCATTATTATTTTATCAAAACACCATGCTGTACAAATAGCAGAAAGTGCAGGCTCATAAAAAACAAGTGTTCTGTATAATATGGAAACAAATGAAATTACAAACATGAAAACATGATAAGAACATAAACTCTAAAATGCCTTCATGAACCTCTTTGATGCATGTAGAAAAGATGAAAGATGCGTACTATACACATGGTTCCATGCAATCTGAAACCACAGGGCTGACTACTCACATACACGTAGACTACATCTACATCATTAATTAAGATCCAACAAGAAAACTCAAACTAGCTGTTAAAGAAACTGAAAGCACATAGGACAGAAAGTGCATTTCATCAAAAGCAAGAATAACCGTTTCAAAAAATATTGCAAAAAATATATATATCTGTATATTCAGATCCTGACAGTGCAATGGGTTATTCAGCATTTTATTGTAAGGTTTTACAGCCTAGCATTGTGCATTACAGAATGAAACTTTCAACATGGGTTCATATTACCCTAGCCTTGCAATTGATGAAAGTCTACAGATCTGATTTCCGATGTATACAGGTTATCCTAACTCTTCCCATGGCAGATGGAAAGATGGATCAAGCATTGAGAATCAATATCATGCTTTAAAATCTGAGCTCATTTATGGGGAGAAATTGTGAAAACACATTTCTTTTATTTTTTTGGGAATTGTTTTCACATTTTACACTGTGCGGTAAAAATATGATTCTCCACAACAGCACGATTATGGCGATACCAAACATTCAGGTTTTTTGTTATTTAAGTGGGGAAAGAAAAATCAGAAGTTTTTTTAAAAAAAAAAACAAAATTTGGGTTCTGTGGCCATATTCTGAGACCAGTGACTCTTTCATTTTTCAGTTGATGATTCTTTGTGATGGCTTATTTTTTGCAAGGCAAGACGATGTTTTTTTAATGATGCCTTTTTGGGGTATCTATAACATTTTGATCACTTTTTACAGCATTTTTTGTGGTATTGCTGGGACCAAAAAAAATGTAATTTTGTTTTGTTGTTCTTGAATTTTTTCCATTTACGGTGTTTACCACTCAGATTACTTTTATATTTTGATAGATCACAGAGTATGCTTTGAAGCCCGGCCACAGACAGGGTTTTAGGGGAGCTCTGTGATGACAAGCTGTCTTCAACAGACCCCCAGCTGTAATAGCAACTCAACTGCGACCACGATCACATCATGGGCATGGTGATGGACACATAGAATAATGCATCCCCTGCCAATACATTGTTAATACCGCCATCAGATTTTGACAGTGGTATTTAACAGGTTAATAATCGTGGGCGGCGCTTTGCATCACGCATGATTGTTAGAGGCAGGTGCCAGCTGTAACATACAGCTATCACCTGCCGTGTAAGGGGCGAGCTCACCCCGTGGGCCCACTCCATATATCCATTTTCTACTTGCTCTCTACATGTACGGCAGATGTTGTGAAGGGGTTAATAAGGTTTTGTAAATTCTCATTGTCCTGCATTGTGTATTAATGTGCTTTAGATGTGTTTCAGAATTTACTACACACAACATGGAGCAATTCTGCCTCTTAGGCCATGTGCACACGTTGAGTATTCGGGGAGGTTTTTTTTTACCAGGAGAGGAACAATCAGAGAAACAGTAGAACAGAAACACGTCACCACTTCTGTATTTTTTACCCAGTCAAGGTTTTGGTTTACAAATATTGAGGTAAAAAACTAACCAAATACTCAAAGTGTGCATGTGGCCTTAGTGTGTTGCTGATCTTTCTACTCACTAAGTGTAAAAGGGATTTTGAAAAATTCTATTCCTCTGCACTGAAATGTACAGAATCGACACAGAAAATTTGAAAGCATTCAGCTTGTCGGGATGTGGCCACAGTATTGGCTTTTGCAGCTCACAAATCATGTTCTATGTAATAGGAAATGAAAAATAGAGATTTTGTAAATGTACGTAAAGTTTAACAGTTTGCTTAAGGTAAGTTCACCAAAACTGGTGTGGTGCATACAATTGCCAGGAGCCGTGGTCAAGTAGAATCATAGAATCATAGAATGGTAGAGTTGGAAGGGACCTCCTGGGTCATCTGGTCCAACCCCCTGCTCAAAGCAGGATTCACTAGATCATCTCAGACAGATGTCTGTCCAGCCTCTGTTTGAAGACGTCCATTGAAGGGGAACTCACCACCTCTCGTGGCAGCCTGTTACACTCATTAATCACCCTAACTGTCAAAAAGTTTTTTCTAATATCTAATCTGTGTCTCCTCCCATTTAGTTTCATCCCATTGCTTCTAGTCTTTCCTTGTGCAAATGATAATAAAGATGATCCTTCTACAATGTGACAGCACTTGACATATTTGTAGACAGCTATTAAGTCTCCTCTCAGTCTTCTTTTTTGCAAGCTAAACATTCCCAAATCCTGCAACCGTTCCTCATAGGACATGGTTTGCAGACCAGTCACCATTCTGGTCGCTCTTCTCTGAACTTGCTCCAGTTTGTCTATGTCTTTTTTAAAATGTGGTGCCCAAAACTGTACACAGTATTCCAGATGAGGTCTGACCAAAGAGGAGTAAAGACCGATAATGACTTCACGTGATCTAGACTGTATGCTTCTGTTAATACATCCCAGAATTGTATTTGCCTTTTTTGCTGCTGCATCACACTGTTGACTCATGTTCAGTCTATGATCTATTAGTATCCCTAAGTCTTTTTCACATGTACTGTTGCTTAGCTCTATTCCTCCCATTCTGTATATGCTTTTTTCATTTTTATTGCCCAGATGTAGTACTTTGCATTTTTCCCTGTTAAAACCATTCTGTTGGTTGCTGCCCACTGCTCCAGTTTATTTAGGTCTTTTTGAATCCTCTCTCTCTCTTCTCTAATATTAGCTATCCCTCCTAGCTTTGTGTCATCAGCAAATTTAATCAGTTTACCCTCAATTCCTTCATCTAAATCATTGATAAAGATGTTGAACAATACAGGTCCCAGGACGGAGCCCTGTGGTACCCCACTTGAGACATTCATCCAGCTGGATGTGAAGCCATTTACAACCACCCTTTGAGTCCGATCACTAAGTCAGTTATGAATCCACCTAACAGTTGCCTGGTCCATTGCATACTTGGTCATTTTTTCAATAAGGATGGTGTGAGATACTTTGTCAAATGCTTTGCTGAAGTCAAGATATACTATATCTACAGCATTTCCCTGATCCACCCAGTCAGTGATTCTGTCATAGAAGGAAATTAAGTTAGTCTGACATGACTTGTTAGTTACAAACCCATGCTGACTCTGGTTAATCACTTCATTCTTATCCATGTACTTACATACATGTTGTTTAATAATTTGTTCAAAGATCTTTCCTGGTATAGAAGTCAGACTCACCGGCCTATAGTTCCCTGGGTCCACCTTCTTCCCCTTTTTGAAGATAGGAACAACATTTGCTCTTCTCCAGTCTTCTGGGACTTCTCCTGTTCTCCAAGAATTTTCAAAGATTATGGAGAGTGGTTCTAAAATTTCTTCTACGATCTCCTTCAGTACTCTGGGGTGTAATTCATCTGGACCTGGAGACTTGAACTCATTTATGTTAGCTAAATATTCCCTCACAATCTTTCTGTTTACAGATAACTTGGATTCCTCTATTCCTTTAAAAGGACAGTGAAGATCAGTTGATGTTACATTTTCTTTCTGAGAGAAAACAGATGCAAAATAGGAATTAAAAAGTTCGGCCTTCTCAACATCCTCTCTTACCATTTCTCCATTTTCATCCTGTAAAAATCCTATAGCATCTTTGACTTTTCTTTTACTTTTGACATACCCCCAAAATCCTTTTTTATTACTTTTGACATCTCTTGCAAGCCTTAATTCATTGTCAGCTTTAGCTAACCTGATACGTGCCCTACAGGATCTGCAGACTGCATTATAATCTTCTTTAGATATGCCTCCCTCTTTCCATTTAATAAACATTTCTTTCTTTCTTTTTAGCATGTGTTTAAGTTCTGTGTTCATCCATCCTGGTTTCCTTAAATGCTTCCCATTCTTCCTACTTTTCGGGATTGTTAACGATTGTGCTTTGAGAATCTCATTTTTAAAAATTTCCCATCCTTCCTGGACATTTTTGTCCTTAAGGACATCCAGCCATTGGATCCCTCCTATTCTCTTTCTGAGTCTCTTAAAATCTGCCTTTCTAAAATCTAACCTTGAAGTTTGAGTCTTCACATGTCTTCCTCCTCTAGTTATCCAAAATTCTATAATAGCATGATCGCTGCCTCCTAGGGTCCCAGCCACCTTTACCTCCTCAACCATTTCCTCCCTGTTTATAAGGATTAGATCCAAAGTAGCAGATCCCCTTGTTTTCTCCCCTACCTTTTGGAAGATAAAGTTGTCAGCAAGAGAGGATAAAAATTTGCTTGACCTGTTAGTTTTACTTGAGAGAGATTCCCAACAAATGTCTGGATAGTTGAAATCTCCCATGACCACTACGTCATATTTTTTGGAGAACTTGGTCATTTGATACATAAAGAGTTCATCCATATCTTCAGCTTGCCCAGGTGGCCTGTAGTAAATGCCTACAATGGTGTCCTTTCCGTTGTTCTCTCCTTGTATTCTTACCCAAACAGTTTCCACAGAACTACCAGTCTCTGAAGCTTCAATCTCTGTGCAGATATACGCTTTTCTAACATACAATGCAACACCTCCTCCTCGTTTATCAAGTCTGTTTCTTGCAAATAAGTTGTATCCTTTTAGCGTTTTATTCCAATCATGTGTATCGTCCCACCAAGTTTCAGTGATTCCAATGACATCATATTCCTTTTCCTGCATTAGTAGTTCCAATTCTCCTTGTTTGTTGCCCATGCTTTGTGCATTTGTATAAAAACATTTTAGTTTGTGATTGGTTTCTCTTCCTCCCATATTTTTATTATTTAAATTGTTTTGTCTTTGTTCTTCCTTTCCACTTCCAGTAGCAGAGATCTCAATAGTATTTGTCAGCTGTATGGCTTTTTCTGGCCTTTTGCATCCCTTCCCACATTGTTCTAGTTTAAAGCTCTTCTGATGAGTGTAGCATGGCGACTTCCAAATACATGTTTTCCAGTCTTCGTAAGGTGCACCCCATCTCTAGCAAGTAGTCCATCGTATAGGTAATTCATTCCGTGATCCAGAAATCCAAATCCTTGTTGACGGCACCATCGACGTAGCCAGTTGTTTACCTGTAGAATGTTATCCCACCTCATTGTTCCATGGCCATCCACTGGGAGGATGGATGAGAAGACCACCTGCGCTCCCAATTAGTGTTGAGCCACCCCCGTAGTGTTCGAGTTCGGTTCGGTTCGTCGAACACCCGTGTGTTCGCCGAACTGTTCGTCGAACTGTTCGTCGAACACCTTCGAACACCGTTAAAAACAATGGCAGGCAAACAAAAACACATAGAAACACATAGAAAACACCTTCAAAGGTGTCCAAAAGCTGACAAACTGCTCAGAAGACATAACTAACACATGGAAAAGTGACAAGTACATATAGTCATGCGAAAATAAAAGAGGTGGAGGAGTAAAAGGAGGGGGAGACACAGATATAGGCATGTCATGCCCTTCTAAAATCCAAAAAGTGAGAAGCCGACACGGCCAGTCCGCTCCTGCCCGTGCCACCTCCGTGTCGCCGGGTTTGTGCCAGAGCCGCGGTGAACCCTGACGGCCAGCCCCCCTCTCCCAATACTGGTGCCTGTCCGCTGGTGGGTCGAGCGAGCCCCCCTGTGGTGGAGGCAGCTCTAAGCTTTTTAATTTAAATTGTCTCTCTAATTTGAATGAATACACTTTAAATCCATTTACAAGGATCTATTGGAGGGCAAGTCTCATGCCAGCAGCCGCGGTAATTCCAGCTCCAGTAGCGTCCACTAAAGCTGCTGCAGTTAAAAAGCTTTTATAAGGATCGAGCTCGGCTGTCCACCGCAAGGCATCCTACTGCCAGTCCCAGCCCCTATGCCTTGGGGTGCCTCCTGATGCTCTTCACTAAGTATCCCATGGTCCCGAAGCATTTCCTTTGAAAAAATTAAGTGTCTAAACTACAGGTGGTGCAGCTTGCTTAACAGCCGGGATAATCCGCTGACTAGCAGACACTGCTACTAGGCACAAAGTATTTCCTGGGCTAGATGCAGTTAAAAATTTGTAATTAGATACTCTCGTTGGATGCTGAGAAAGCATTCCATAGAGTCTCCTGGCACGCCATATATGATTCTCTTAAAAAGCTTGGGGTAGGGGTCTAGGGGACCCTTTTATAGCCAAAATCACGGCCCTGTATTGCAATACGTCACCTAGGCTGAAGATAAATGGAACTGTAGCACCCTGAGGGCTCGGTTGCTACAGACGTATTGCACCTCACCCAGAGGTGTGATATCTCACTCTCAGGTAAGGATGGAGTGTGGATCAGGACCCGACACCTGCATGCATTACACCACATTGCCGTGGGGCAGGGCGACCAATATGCCCCTGAGATGGGCACGACAGTCCCTGTCCCTGGCTGGAGTGGGGGGAGGGAACACTGAGGAAGGGGAACCCTGTAGTGCAGGAGCAGGGAGGAAGCAGTTCCTGGATGCATTGAGAAGGGAGTATAAAAGGTGGGCACCATCTTAGTTCAGTGCAGAGAAGTCTGAGCAGAAGTGGCAGGGAGCAGGGGCTCTGCATGAGCTCTGTTCCGGAGGCGGGCCTAGTAACAGAGGCCCAGGCCTGGAAGAGGGAGAAGGAAGGAAGAGGAGCGGAGAAGGCTCCAGTAACGAGGAATGAAGGGATCCCAGGGGTGCGGACGGGCGAGTCGCCACCGCACGCCCGAATCCACCTGCGTGGAGGGGTCAGGCCAAAGGGGGAGACCGGTACCCGAACTAGTGGAGGCAGGAAACGACCCTCAGCTAGAAACCGGAGGCTCTGACATTTTATGTGGCGCAGCCCCTCGCTACACCCGCTAGGAAGGCACCACATAGGGTCAGGGAAACTGGCGCCAAGTTTACCAAGAGGAGGCCCGAGGCAGCCGGACAGAAGTGTTGGTAAGAAAGGCCAGACAAAGGACACACAAAGGGGGTCCTGTGAAGTGCTCCAAAGTTATCTGGGAGTTGTCTGAGCCCCTCACCTGGTGAGCACAGTACGACGTGGGCAGCCGTTACCTGCAGACGTGGTCTGGATAATAAGAACTGTGAGTAAAGGCCCTGGACTGCATCACTGACTCCGTGTCGTTACTGCTGCTGCCCTGCACCATCACCCCCATCCTCCGCATACACTGCCCTGAGGCTATACTCCTAAAGTGGGGAGTTATGCTACGCTCTGCTGCACCCACAACACCAGCCTCAGCGGTCTGCCCTGTAGCGGCGGTTCACTCTGACCGCAATCCACGGGTGGCGTAGTCGGACATTTAAACATCAAAACCACATAAATAGTTCCGCCACTGGTTTGACCGCCCTGAGCCACGGAACCGGGTCGCCGCCACGAAGACTACAACCACCAGCATCCACCAAAAAGGGTCCGGCTCCGGGTGTCCCAAGGCCCAGGGGGTGCGTCAGAACATTTTCATCACCTTTCACAATCACCAATGGGACAAGGCAGGGATGTCCTCTGTCCCCTCTCTTATACATCCTAGTGACGGAGCACCTGCTCTCATCAATTCGCCATAACCCCAATATTAGGTGGATTGAGGTGGGAGGCACCGAGTACAAGTGCTCTCTATTTGCTGATGATGTCCTAGTATATATCACTCAATCACATATATCCATCCCTGCTGTTATGGCTGAAATAGATCACTTTGTTACATGGTCAAATTTTAAAATCAATGCAGCGAAGTCTGAGGCCCTCGATGTCTCCCTCCCCAAATCCATATAGGATTCCATCCAGTCCAACTTTCCCTTTGCCTGGCCCTCACAGGGTATCAAATACTTAGGAATTCCTATTCATAGAGACCTCTCCCATCTATGTTATCTTAATTTTGGGCCCTTTATTGAACAATTCCATACAGACCACGGTTGGCAAGTTAGAACTGTAAGATTCACTACGTGAACCACTGGTGTTTTGTGGAAAAGCACATGTACACTGCGTTCCAAATTATTATGCAAAAAGTGTTTAGGAGTGATAAGGGAAGAATTTGTTTGTTTGTCAGTTAAACTCATTGATGGTGATGTGTGTCAGGGCTCTTTATATCACTGTAAGCAATTGCAGACACCTGTGCTAATTAGTTTGGCAGGTGTGTCCAATGAAAGGCAAGACTACTTAAGAAGGCTCTCTCACATTATTAAGCAGCCTACATTTTCTGCCAAAATGGGAAAGAAAAAGGATGTGTCGGCTGCTGAGAAGCAACAAATTGTGGAGTGTTTAGGTCAAGGCGTGACTACAATCAACATTGTGCGATGATCAGGATGAAGTGTCTTGGCAATCAAGAAGTATGTAGCTGATTCACAGTACACACGTGTGCGTGCTGATAAGGGCAAATTGAGGACTCTTTCCTACAGGCAATTACGTCAGGTTGAAAGAGCAGCGGCCAAAAATCCTTGTCATAGCAGCAGACAAGTTTTTGAAGCTGCTTGTGCCTCCAACGTCCCCCCAACAACAAGATGCAGGGTCCTTCAGAGGTTTGCAGCTGTGCATACGCCATCCTGTCGACCTCCTCTATCCACTTCACACAAGCAGAAACGGCTCCAGTGGGCCAAACATTACATGAAGACTGATTTCAAAACAGTTTTGTTCACGGATGAGTGCCGTGCAGCGCTCGATGGTCCAGATGGATGGAGTGGAGGATGGCTGGTTGATGGACACCCCACGCAAACACGGCTACAGCGCCAACAAGGAGGAGGTGGAGTAATGTTTTGGGCTGGAATCATGGGGAGAGAGATTGTCGGCCCCTTTAGGATCCCTGAAGGCGCTAAAGATGAACTCCATAATGTATGTGGATTTTCTCAAACAGCACTTCCTGCCATGGTTCAAGAAGAAGAACCGTGTATTTCACAGCAAGATCATTTTTCTGCATGATAATGCACCATCTCATGCTGCACATAAAACATCTGCATCTCTGGCTGATATGGGCATAAAAGGGGACAAACTTATGGTGTGACCCCCATGCTCCCCTGACCTCTACCCCATTCAGAACCTTTGGAGCATCATTAAAAGGAGTGTCTATGATGGCGGGAGGCAGTTCACATCTAAGCAACAGCTCTGGGAGGGTATTCTGTCCTCATGCAAAACAATTGAAGCAGAAACCATCCAAAACCTGACAAATTCAATGGACGAGAGAGTTCAGAAGCTCCTTTCGAACAAGGGGTCCTATGTGAAAATGTAACATCACCTAGAATAAAGTTTTGAGTTGAAAACTGTTTGATTTCAGTTTCTAACAACCTGCTAATGCTTATAATTTCAAAAATTACCATTTTTTTGGTCTTTATTAAAATGAAAAGGTTGATCGAAAAGTTTGGGGGATCTAAGAGTGTGGCAACCCAGTAGTCATGATTAGAGATGAGCGTTGTTCTACTCGAACTGTTCGCCAATCTCAAATTCGAGCTGTTTTGGGCGGTGTTCGAGCTGGTCGGCGAACACGAACAATTTGAGAAAAATTTGGCTGTTCGAGGTTATGTTCGATAACTGTTCGTGCACCAAAATCATAACTGGATTTTTTCTCAGTAATGATGAAAATTAATGTTAATACGCAGTTTGAGTGTACAGCGGGGTGGGGGGAGGGGCAGGGGATGGATCTCTGCAGGAACAATGAAGATCTCCATTTTTTTTTATCTTTCCCGCATTTGCAGTGGGGAGGTGCAATCTGTCAGCCTATCAGCAGCGCACACACGGAGCGAAGTGCTTTTTTTCACACAAGCAAGGGCATGTGTGATTGGCAGTGTATGTCACATGTCCTTGCCCTATAAGACCAAGCCATTTTCCCTGTCGCCACCATTTTCTCACTGCTGCAGCTGCGTGTTAGACGGCACCGCTGTTGCTGTGTGCGCTATACCTTGTTAATTTCAAGCCAATTTTCGCACAAATATACAGATAGCTTGGGAGTAGGGAATAGTTGTGATTGCAGTCCTTTTAAGGACTAGGTTACAGCATTTCCTACGACTTTTATCAGGCAGGTCTGTGCTCTTAAATAGATAGATTGTGGGAGTAAAGACTAATTGTAATTGGAGTCCTTTTCAGGACTAGGTTACATCAGTTCCTATCAGTTTTTGCCAGGCAGGTCTGTGCCAGTGCTGTGCAAGTTTTTTTCACAGCATTTGGCTGAATCTAGCAAAGCTAATCCTTTTTGGCCTATTGCAGAGTGTGTTAGTCAGTGGAGTAGCCTATCTGTGTTGCAAGATATACCACCTGTGTATAGAATACCAATTTTTTTACTGCACCTAGTGAAGTAAAATCTTTTGGGCATAGCATCATTCTATTAGTCCATCTATACTGACCTCCATCAGGTTGCAAACTGAATATAATTTTTTTCTGCATCTAGCTCTGAAAAAATATTTGGGCTTCTAGCAGTGTGTGGGACTTGGTCTATAAGTCCATCTATACTGACCTCCATCAGGTTGCAAATTAAAAATAATTTTTTTCTGCATCTAGCTCTGAAAAAATATTTGGGCTTCTAGCAGTGTGTGGGACTTGGTCTATTAGTCCATCTATACTGACCTCCATCAGGTTGCAAATTAAAAATAATTTTTTTCTTCATTTATCTCTGAAAAAATATTTGGGCTTCTAGCAGCGTGTGGGACTTGTTCTATTAGTCCATCTATACTGACCTCCATCAGGTTGCAAATTAAAAATAATTTTTTTCTGCATCTAGCTCTGAAAAAATATTTGGGCTTCTAGCAGTGTGTGGGACTTGGTCTATTAGTCCATCTATACTGACCTCCATCAGGTTGCAAATTAAAAATAATTTTTTTCTGCATCTAGCTCTGAAAAAATATTTGGGCTTCTAGCAGTGTGTGGGACTTGGTCTATTAGTCCATCTATACTGACCTCCATCAGGTTGCAAATTGAATAAAAAAATTTTCTGCATCTAGCTCTGAAAAAATATTTGGGCTTCTAGCGGTGTGTGGGACTTGGTCTATTAGTCCATCTATACTGACCTCCATCAGGTTGCAAATTAAAAATCATTTTTTTCTGCATCTAGCTCAGAAAAAATATTTGGGCTTCTAGCAGTGTGTGGGACTTGGTCTATTAGTCCATCTATACTGACCTCCATCAGGTTGCAAATTAAAAATAATTTTTTTCTGCATCTAGCTCTGAAAAAATATTTGGGCTTCTAGCAGTGTGTGGGACTTGGTCTATTAGTCCATCTATACTGACCTCCATCAGGTTGCAAATTGAATAAAAAAATTTTCTGCATCTAGCTCTGAAAAAATATTTGGGCTTCTAGCGGTGTGTGGGACTTGGTCTATTAGTCCATCTATACTGACCTCCATCAGGTTGCAAATTAAAAATAATTTTTTTCTGCATCTAACCCAGCCAATAGTTTTGGCCTAATACCACAGTTTGGCCACTCAGCTCTGCTCGGTTACCATCCATTGTTTTTTTGTGCAAACAACTCCAGAGTTGTGAATTAGTTAACCACCAAAATGAGTGGAAAAAGGCCTGCTGCTGGTGGAAAGGGGAATAGGCGTGTTGGGAAGGGGAAAAAAGGTTGTGTCCGTGGGGTAGGTGCAGAAGAAAGACCATCTTCCAGCCAAACTAAAATGTCTACTTCTTTTAGCGGACAATGTGATAAGATCCCTTTCTTACGGCCACGCCAATCGCTACAAATTCCAGATGAGGCACAAAAACAGCAGGTGCTTCAACGGATATCAAGTGCTCCTTTAAGTGGGCTCTCCTCCACATCAACTTCAACATCACAAATACTCCAGTCCTCAAAGGTGTCACCCAAATCGCACTTGCTTCCTCACAGCTCACAAATCTCCAGCTGCCCGTCTGAGTATGAGGTAGAACAGATGGTTGAGTCTGCAGAGCTGTTTACTCATACTATAGCCTGGGAATCAGAGGTCGACTCCAGCGCTTCTGTGAATCCAGACGAGGAAATGATCTGCACTGATGCCCAGAATCTTTATGAGTCGGATCCAGGACCAGACGCAGAAGGTTCTGACCATAATGTAGACCCTCATTCCCAAACTGTAACTCCTGTTGGTGGAGACAATGAGGAAGACGATGATAAGACTCAAATACCTGATTGGAGCGACAACTTTAGTTTTTTGTCAGGGCAGGAACAGGTTGGCTCTGAGGACGACGGGTGTGATAACGCACAGGGTGATGATGATGAGGTCGGAGATCCCACTTACTGTCAACCCACAGTCAGCCAAGAGATGAGTTCAGCAGAGGAGGTGGAGGAAGATGCTAGTGACGACGAGGTCAGGTTGCGCCTTCCTGGACAGAGACGTAGTACTGGAAGCACGTCAACAACTGCATCCTCAAACACAACTCTGCCTCTCACCACAAGTCGTGGTGGCTCTTCAGGTCGCATGGGTGCTAAGCCTTGCATAGCCTGGGCATTTTTTCAGATCGATAAAGATGACCCAACTCGTGTTATCTGTAACATTTGTCAGCAAAGCTAAGTAGAGGCCAAAAAATACATAGTTTGAGTACTTCATGCATGAACCGGCACATGGACATGAAGCATAAGTTGCAGTGGGAAGCTCAGTGTGCTACAATGCGGTCTAGCCGGCCGGGCCAACCACCGTCTGCCATATCTTGTGCATCCGCGGCCTCTTCATCCTCTGTGACTGGGGGGACAGCAGTCACACCTGTTTTGGGGCGCAGACCTGCCACCTCTTTACCCGCAACAGCCAGCGTGATTGGCAGGTCATCATTTTCTTTGGAGGTGGTAACACCAGCTGGTCTTGAGCGCTGTCCGACATCGATAGCACCACCTTTGGATCAAGGCAACCTAACATGTCCGCCTGCATCTTCCTCACAGACCGGCAGTTTGCCGGGGACACCCTTATCAACCCCGTCTAAGCACAATAGCCAGCCCTCGGTCCCTCAGATGTGGACAAGTAAAAGACCATTTCCTCCTAGCCATGAGAAAGCTAAGAGGTTGAATTTCACCATCTGCAAGCTCTTGGCTACAGAAATGCTGCCTTTCCGCCTGGTGGACACAGAGGATTTTCGAGACCTTATGTCCGTCGCAGTGCCCCAGTACCAGATGCCCAGTCGGCACTACTTCTCAAAGAAAGGTGTGCCTGCGCTCCACCAGCATGTCGCACACAACATCACCGCTTCTTTGAGAAACTCTGTGTGTGACAGGGTGCATTTCACCACAGACACTTGGACGAGTAGGCATGGACAGGGGCGTTACATGTCGCTGACTGGGCACTGGGTAACTATGGTGACAGCAGGACAAGAGGCTGCTGTCCAAGTCTTGCCGTCCCCACGAGTTGTGCGTCAATCCTCTTTATGTCAAAGTTCCTCCACTGCTTCTGCCTCCTCAACCTCCTCTCGGTCTTCCACCTGCACCCAAAGCCTGTCTGGTCATGCCACAAGCTTTCTAACTGCGCAGAAGGGATCCTGCACACCTCCTTACTATGCTGGCAGTAGGGCTCAACGTCATCAGGCGGTTTTTACATTGAAATGTCTGGGAAATGTGAGTCACACAGCTGAGGAGTTGTGATCAGCTCTGGAGAACCAATTTCATGAATGGTTGTCTCCACTGGACCTGAAATCAGGGAAGGCCGTGTGCGACAATGCTGCAAACCTGGGTGTGGCCCTTCGCCGGGGCAATGTCACACACGTGCCTTGTATGGCTCACGTGTTGAACCTGGTTGTCCAGCAATTTTTATCCCACTATCCCAGACTAGATGGCCTTCTGCAGAGGTCACGGTCGCTGTGTGCTCACTTCCGCCGTTCGCATCCCGCAGCTCAGCGACTTACATCTCTACAGAAGTCGTTGGGCCTGCCACTTCACCGGCTAAAATGCGATGTGCCTACCCGGTGGAATTCAACTCTGCACATGTTGCAGCGACTGTGGCAGCACCGACAAGCCCTGGTGCAATACGTTCTGACGTATAGCCTGGGCCAACGAGATTCAGAGGTGGGGCAAATCACGCTGGAGGAGTGGTCTCAGATCAGGGACCTATGCACCCTTCTGCACAGTTTTGAAATGGCGACGAAGATGTTTAGTGCTGACGATGCCATTATCAGCATGACTATTCCGGTGATTTACATGCTGGAGCACATGTTAAACAGAATTCGGAGTCAGGTGGTGGCACAAGAGGAGGTGGAGGAAGTAGAGGAGGAGGAGTTGTATGCGGAAGGGCTAACATCTGCAAGGTCCAGACGGTCGGCAGCACCAAGGCGGCAGGCATGTGAGGGTGGGGGAGATGATTTTACCAGGGCGCATGGTAGCAGCCAAACTAGTGAGGAAGGTGCAGGAGCCCAGGAAGAAGTGGAGGACGAACTGATGGAAGACTCATCAGATGAGGGAGACCTTGATCACATTTCTGTTGTGCGAGGTTGGGGGGAGAGGACAGAGGAAGGAAGCATGATTGCTACCTCGCCACCAACACAACAGGGACTTGGTGCTCCTGGATGCGCAACACACATGAGTGCCTTCTTGCTGCACTACCTGCAACATGACCCTCGAATTGTGAGAATTAGAAATAATCCTGACTACTGGGTTGCCACACTGTTAGATCCCCGGTACAAAAGTAAATTTGCAGAAATTATTCCTGCCATAGAAAGGGATGCACGCATGCAGGAGTATCAGCAGAGACTGTTGCAGAATCTTACATGTGCTTTTCCACAAAATACCAGTGGTGCACGTAGTGAATCTCACAGTTCCAACTTGCCAACCGTGGGACCGTCAAGTGATCAGCACTCAAACCGTAATAGAACCACAGTATCTGCTGGTAACATCAATTTTGCGGAATCATTTCACCACTTTTTTAGCCCATCCTTTGCAAGGCCACAGGAGACAAGAAGTCTGACACATAGTCAACGCCTAGAGACGATGGTACAGGAGTATCTCCAAGTAAACATTGAAGCCACGACTGTGTCACTGGACCCTTGCTCTTTTTGGGCTTCCAATCTGGATAAATGGCCGGAGCTAGCCACTTACGCCTTGGAGATCTTGTCATGCCCCGCAGCCAGCGTTCTGTCTGAACGTGTGTTCAGCGCTGCTGGTGGTGTGCTGACAGATAAGCGCACGAGGCTCTCCACTGATAATGTAGACAGACTCACGTTCATAAAGATGAACAAATCATGGATCCGAAATGACTTTTCTACCCCTGTGTCATCCTTGGGAGAGTAAAAGCTTGATGATTGGTTAAAATCACCCTACCAACCGTTTTAAGCTTTCAAATTACTAATCATGTTTATCTGTATCTTGACTGGAAAATAATTTGGGCTTTGTAGCAGTGTGCAGCACTGATCCTATTAGGCCATCTATAATAAGCTTCACCAGATTTAAAATTAAAAATAATTTTTAGCTGCATCTAGCCCGGAAAATAATTTTGGGGCTCCGAGATGCGCAAGACACATAAGTGCCTTCTTGCTGCACTACCTGCAGCATGACCCTCATATTGTCAGAATTCGAAGTAATCATGACTACTGGGTTGCCACACTCTTAGATCCCCCAAACTTTTCGATCAACCTTTTCATTTTAATAAAGACCAAAAAAATTGTCATTTTTGAAATTATAAGCATTAGCAGGTTGTTAGAAACTGAAATCAAACAGTTTTCAACTCAAAACTTTATTCTAGGTGATGTTACATTTTCACATAGGACCCCTTGTTCGAAAGGAGCTTCTGAACTCTCTCGTCCATTGAATTTGTCAGGTTTTGGATGGTTTCTGCTTCAATTGTTTTGCATGAGGACAGAATACCCTCCCAGAGCTGTTGCTTAGATGTGAACTGCCTCCCGCCATCATAGACACTCCTTTTAATGATGCTCCAAAGGTTCTGAATGGGGTAGAGGTCAGGGGAGCATGGGGGTCACACCATAAGTTTGTCCCCTTTTATGCCCATATCAGCCAGAGATGCAGATGTTTTATGTGCAGCATGAGATGGTGCATTATCATGCAGAAAAATGATCTTGCTGTGAAATACACGGTTCTTCTTCTTGAACCATGGCAGGAAGTGCTGTTTGAGAAAATCCACATACATTATGGAGTTCATCTTTAGCGCCTTCAGGGATCCTAAAGGGGCCGACAATCTCTCTCCCCATGATTCCAGCCCAAAACATTACTCCACCTCCTCCTTGTTGGCGCTGTAGCCGTGTTTGCGTGGGGTGTCCATCAACCAGCCATCCTCCATTCCATTCATCTGGACCATCGAGCGCTGCACGGCACTCATCCGTGAACAAAACAGTTTTGAAATCAGTCTTCATGTAATGTTTGGCCCACTGGAGCCGTTTCTGCTTGTGTGAAGTGGATAGAGGAGGTCGACAGGATGGCATATGCACAGCTGCAAACCTCTGAAGGACCCTGCATCTTGTTGTTCGGGGGACGTTGGAGGCACAAGCAGCTTCAAAAACTTGTCTGCTGCTATGACAAGGCTTTTTTGCCGCTGCTGTTTCAACCTGACGTAATTGCCTGTAGGAAAGAGTCCTCAATTTGCCCTTATCAGCACGCACACGTGTGTACTGTGAATCAGCTACATACTTCTTGATTGCCAAGACACTTCATCCTGATCATCGCACAATGTTGATTGTAGTCACGCCTTGACCTAAACACTCCACAATTTGTTGCCTCTCAGCAGCCGACACATCCTTTTTCTTTCCCATTTTGGCAGAAAATGTAGGCTGCTTAATAATGTGAGAGAGCCTTCTTAAGTAGTCTTGCCTTTCATTGGACACACCTGCCAAACTAATTAGCACAGGTGTCTGCAATTGCTTACAGTGATATAAAGAGCCCTGACACACATCACCATCAATGAGTTTAACTGACAAACAAACAAATTCTTCCCTTATCACTCCTAAACACTTTTTGCATAATAATTTGGAACGCGGTGTACATGTGCTTTTCCACAAAACACCAGTGGTTCACGTAGTGAATCTTACAGTTCTAACTTGCCAACCGTGGTCTGTATGGAATTGTTCAATAAAGGGCCCAAAATTAAGATAACATAGATGGGAGAGGTCTCTATGAATAGGAATTCCTAAGTATTTGATACCCTGTGAGGGCCAGGCAAAGGGAAAGTTGGACTGGATGGAATCCTATATGGATTTAGGGAGGGAGACATCGAGGGCCTCAGACTTCGCTGCATTGATTTTAAAATTTTACCATGTAACAAAGTGATCTATTTCAGCCATAACAGCAGGGATGGATATATGTGATTGAGTGATATATACTAGGACATCATCAGCAAATAGAGAGCACTTGTACTCGGTGCCTCCCACCTCAATCCACCTAATATTGGGGTTATGGCGAATTGATGAGAGCAGGTGCTCCGTCACTAGGATGTATAAGAGAGGGGACAGAGGACATCCCTGCCTTGTCCCATTGGTGATTGTGAAAGGTGATGAAAATGTTCTGACGCACCCCCTGGGCCTTGGGACACCCGGAGCCGGACCCTTTTTGGTGGATGCTGGTGGTTGTAGTCTTCGTGGCGGCGATCCGGTTCCGTGGCTCAGGGCGGTCAAACCAGTGGCGGAACTATTTATGTGGTTTTGATGTTTAAATGTCCGACTACGCCACCCGTGGATTGCGGTCAGAGTGAACCGCCGCTACAGGGCAGACCGCTAAGGCTGGTGTTGTGGGTGCAGCAGAGCGTAGCATAACTCCCCACGGGAGGAGTATAGCCTCAGGGCAGTGTATGCGGAGGATGGGGGTGATGGTGCAGGGCAGCAGCAGTAACGACACGGAGTCAGTGATGCAGTTCAGGGCCTTTACTCACAGTTCTTATTATCCAGACCACGTCTGCAGGTAACGGCTGCCCACGTCGTACTGTGCTCACCAGGTGAGGGGCTCAGACAACTACCAGATAACTTTGGAGCGCTTCACAGGACCCCCTTTGTGTGTCCTTTGTCTGGCCTTTCTTACCAACACTTCTGTCCGGCTGCCTCGGGCCTCCTCTTGGTAAACTTGGCGCCAGTTTCCCTGATCCTATGTGGTGCCTTCCTAGAAGGTGGAGCAAGGGGCTGCGCCACATAAAATGTCAGAGCCTCCGGTTTCTAGCTGAGGGTCGTTTCCTGCCTCCACTAGTTCGGGGACCGGTCTCCCCCTTTGGCCTGACCCCTCCACGCAGGTGGATTCGGGCGTGCGGTGGCGACTCGCCCGTCCGCACCCCTGGGATCCCTTCATTCCTCGTTCCTGGAGCCTTCTCCGCTCCTCTTCCTTCCTTCTCCCTCTTGCAGGCCTGGGCCTCTGTTACTAGGCCCGCCTCCGGAGCAGAGCTCATGCAGAGCCCCTGCTCCCTGCCACTTCTGCTCAGACTTCTCTGCACTGAACTAAGATGGTGCCCACTTTTTATACTCCCTTCTCAATGCACCCAGGAACTGCTTCCTCCCTGCTCCTGCACTGCAGGGTTCCCCTTCCTCAGTGTTCCCTCCCCCCACTCCAGCCAGGGACAGGGACTGTCGTGCCCATCTCAGGGGCATATTGGTCGCCCTGCCCCACGGTAATGTGGTGTAATGCATGCAGGTGTCGGGTCCTGATCCACACTACATCCTTATCTGAGAGTGAGATATCACACCTCTGGGTGAGGTGCAATACGTCTGTAGCAACCGAGCCCTCGGTGCTACAGTTCCATTTATCTTCAGCCTAGGTGACGTATTGTGATACAGGGCCGTGATTTTGGCTATAAAAGGGTCCCCTAGACCCCTACCCCAAGCTTTTTAAGAGAATCATATATGGCGTGCCAGGAGACTCTATGGAATGCTTTCTCAGCATCCAACGAGAGTATCTACTTACAAATTTTTAACTGCATCTAGCCCAGGAAATACTTTGTGCCTAGTAGCAGTGTCTGCTAGTCAGCGGATTATCCCGGCTGTTAAGCAAGCTACACCACCTGTAGTTTGGACACTTAATTTTTTCAAAGGAAATGCTTCGGGACCACGGGATACTTAGTGAAGAGCATCAGGAGGCACCCCAAGGCATAGGGGCTGGGACTGGCACTAGGATGCCTTGCGGTGGACAGCCGAGCTCGATCCTTATAAAAGCTTTTTAACTGCAGCAGCTTTAGTGGACGCTACTGGAGCTGGAATTACGCGGCTGCTGGCATGAGACTTGCCCTCCAATAGATCCTTGTAAATGGATTTAAAGTGTATTCATTCAAATTAGAGGGACAATTTAAATTAAAAAGCTTAGAGCTGCCTCCACCACAGGGGGGCTCTCTCGACCCACCAGCGGACAGGCACCAGTATTGGGAGAGGGGGGCTGGCCGTCAGGGTTCACCGCGGCTCTGGCACAAACCCGGCGACACGGAGGTGGCACGGGCAGGAGCGGACTGGCCGTCTCGGCTTCTCACTTTTTGGATTTTAGAAGGGCATGACATGCCTATATCTGTGTCTCCCCCTCCTTTTACTCCTCCACCTCTTTTCTTTTCGCATGACTATATGTACTTGTCACTTTTCCATGTGTTAGTTGTGTCTTCTGAGCAGTTTGTCAGCTTTTGGACACCTTTGAAGGTGTTTTCTATGTGTTTCTATGTGTTTTTGTTTGCCTGCCATTGGTTTTAACGGTGTTCGAAGGTGTTCGACGAATAGTTCGACGAACAGTTCGGCGAACACACGGGTGTTCAACGAACCGAACCGAACTCGAACACTACGGGGGTGGCTCAACACTAGTCATGATTACTTCGAATTCTGACAATATGAGGGTCATGCTGCAGGTAGTGCAGCAAGAAGGCACTTATGTGTCTTGCGCATCTCGGAGCCCCAAAATTATTTTCCGGGCTAGATGCAGCTAAAAATTATTTTTAATTTTAAATCTGGTGAAGCTTTAGTATAGATGGCCTAATAGGATCAGTGCTGCACACTGCTACAAAGCCCAAATTATTTTCCAGTCAAGATACAGATAAACATGATTAGTAATTTGAAAGCTTAAAACAGTTGGTAGGGTGATTTTAACCAATCATCAAGCTTTTACTCTCCCCAGTATGACACAGGGGTAGAAAAGTTGTTTCGGATCCATGATTTGTTCATCTTTATGAACGTGAGTCTGTCTACATTATCAGTGGAGAGCTGCGTGCGCTTATCTGTCAGCACACCACCAGCAGCGCTGAACACACGTTCAGACAGAACGCTGGCTGCGGGGCATGACAAGATCTCCAAGGCGTAAGTGGCTAGCTCCGGCCATTTATCCAGATTGGAAGCCCAAAAAGAGCAAGGGTCCAGTGACACAGTCGTGGCTTCAATGTTTACTTGGAGATACTCCTGTACCATCGTCTCTAGGCGTTGACTATGTGTCAGACTTCTTGTCTCCTGTGGCCTTGCAAAGGATGGGCTAAAAAAGTGGTGAAATGATTCCGCAAAATTGATGTTACCAGCAGATACTGTGGTTCTGTTACGGTTTTAGTGCTGAACACTTGACGGTCCCACGGTTGGCAAGTTGGAACTGTGAGATTCACTACGTGCACCACTGGTATTTTGTGGAAAAGCACATGTAAGATTCTGCAACAGTCTCTGCTGATACTCCTGCATGCGTGCATCCCTTTCTATGGCAGGAATAATTTCTGCAAATTTACTTTTGTACCGGGGATCTAACAGTGTGGCAACCCAGTAGTCAGGATTATTTCTAATTCTCACAATTCGAGGGTCATGTTGAAGGTAGTGCAGCAAGAAGGCACTCATGTGTGTTGCGCATCCAGGAGCACCAAGTCCCTGTTGTGTTGGTGGCGAGGTAACAATCATGCTTCCTTCCTCTGTCCTCTCCCCCCAACCTCGCACAACAGAAATGTGATCAAGGTCTCCCTCATCTGATGAGTCTTCCATCAGTTCGTCCTCCACTTCTTCCTGGGCTCCTGCACCTTCCTCACTAGTTTGGCTGCTACCATGCGCCCTGGTAAAACCATCTCCCCCACCCTCACATGCCTGCCGCCTTGGTGCTGCCGACCGTCTGGACCTTGCAGATGTTAGCCCTTCCGCATACAACTCCTCCTCCTCTACTTCCTCCACCTCCTCTTGTGCCACCATCTGATTCCGAATTCTGTTTAACATGTGCTCCAGCATGTAAATCACCGGAATAGTCATGCTGATAATGGCATCGTCAGCACTAAACATCTTCGTCGCCATTTCAAAACTGTGCAGAAGGGTGCATAGGTCCCTGATCTAAGACCACTCCTCCAGCGTGATTTGCCCCACCTCTGAATCTCGTTGGCCCAGTCTATACGTCAGAACGTATTGCACCAGGGCTTGTCGGTGCTGCCACAGTCGCTGCAACATGTGCAGAGTTGAATTCCACCGGGTAGGCACATCGCATTTTAGCCGGTGAAGTGGCAGGCCCAACGACTTCTGTAGAGATGTAAGTCGCTGAGCTGCGGGATGCGAACGGCGGAAGTGAGCACACAGCGACCATGCCCTCTGCAGAAGGCCATCTAGTCTGGGATAGTGGGCTAAAAATTGCTGGACAACCAGGTTCAACACGTGAGCCATACAAGGCACGTGTGTGACATTGCCCCGGCGAAGGGCCGCACCCAGGTTTGCAGCATTGTCGCACACGGCCTTCCCTGGTTTCAGGTCCAGTGGAGACAACCATTCATGAAATTGGTTCTCCAGAGCTGACCACAACTCCTCAGCTGTGTGACTCACATTTCCCAGACATTTCAATGTAAAAACCGCCTGATGACGTTGAGCCCTACTGCCAGCATAGTAAGGAGGTGTGCAGGATCCCTTCTGCGCAGTTAGAAAGCTTGTGGCATGACCAGACAGGCTTTGGGTGCAGGTGGAAGACCGAGAGGAGGTTGAGGAGGCAGAAGCAGTGGAGGAACTTTGACATAAAGAGGATTGACGCACAACTCGTGGGGACGGCAAGACTTGGACAGCAGCCCCTTGTCCTGCTGTCACCATAGTTACCCAGTGCCCAGTCAGCGACATGTAACGCCCCTGTCCATGCCTACTCGTCCAAGTGTCTGTGGTGAAATGCACCCTGTCACACACAGAGTTTCTCAAAGAAGCGGTGATGTTGTGTGCGACATGCTGGTGGAGCGCAGGCACACCTTTCTTTGAGAAGTAGTGCCGACTGGGCATCTGGTACTGGGGCACTGTGACGGACATAAGGTCTCGAAAATCCTCTGTGTCCACCAGGCGGAAAGGCAGCATTTCTGTAGCCAAGAGCTTGCAGATGGTGAAATTCAACCTCTTAGCTTTCTCATGGCTAGGAGGAAATGGTCTTTTACTTGTCCACATCTGAGGGACCGAGGGCTGGCTATTGTGCTTAGACGGGGTTGATAAGGGTGTCCCCGGCAAACTGCCGGTCTGTGAGGAAGATGCAGGCGGACATGTTAGGTTGCCTTGATCCAAAGGTGGTGCTATCGATGTCGGACAGCGCTCAACACCAGCTGGTGTTACCACCTCCAAAGAAAATGATGACCTGCCAATCACGCTGGCTGTTGCGGGTAAAGAGGTGGCAGGTCTGCGCCCCAAAACAGGTGTGACTGCTGTCTCCCCAGTCACAGAGGATGAAGAGGCCGCGGATGCACAAGATATGGCAGACGGTGGTTGGCCCGGCCGGCTAGGCCGCATTGTAGCACACTGAGCTTCCCACTGCAACTTATGCTTCATGTCCATGTGCCGGTTCATGCATGAAGTACTCAAACTCTGTATTTTTTGGCCTCTACTTAGCTTTTGCTGACAAATGTTACAGATAACACGAGTTGGGTCATCTTTATCGATCTGAAAAAATGCCCAGGCTATGCAAGGCTTAGCACCCATGCGACCTGAAGAGCCACCACGACTTGTGGTGAGAGGCAGAGTTGTGTTTGAGGATGCAGTTGTTGACGTGCTTCCAGTACTACGTCTCTGTCCAGGAAGGCGCAACCTGACCTCGTCGTCACTAGCATCTTCCTCCACCTCCTCTGCTGACCTCATCTCTTGGCTGACTGTGGGTTGACAGTAAGTGGGATCTCCAACCTCATCATCATCACCCTGTGTGTTATCACACCCGTCGTCCTCAGAGCCAACCTGTTCCTGCCCTGACAAAAAACTAAAGTTGTCGCTCCAATCAGGTATTTGAGTCTTATCATCGTCTTCCTCATTGTCTCCACCAACAGGAGTTACAGTTTGGGAATGAGGGTCTACATTATGGTCAGAACCTTCTGCGTCTGGTCCTGGATCCGACTCATAAAGATTCTGGGCATCAGTGCAGATCATTTCCTCGTCTGGATTCACAGAAGCGCTGGAGTCGACCTCTGATTCCCAGGCTATAGTATGAGTAAACAGCTCTGCAGACTCAACCATCTGTTCTACCTCATACTCAGACGGGCAGCTGGAGATTTGGGAGCTGTGAGGAAGCAAGTGCGATTTGGGTGACACCTTTGAGGACTGGAGTATTTGTGATGTTGAAGTTGATGTGGAGGAGAGCACACTTAAAGGAGCACTTGATATCCGTTGAAGCACCTGCTGTTTTTGTGCCTCATCTGGAATTTGTAGCGATTGGCGTGGCCGTAAGAAAGGGATCTTATCACATTGTCCGCTAAAAGAAGTAGACATTTTAGTTTGGCTGGAAGATGGTCTTTCTTCTGCAGATGTTACTGTTGCTTTAACACCTACCCCACGGACACAACCTTTTTTCCCCTTCCTAACACGCCTATTCCCCTTTGCACCAGCAGCAGGCCTTTTTCCACTCATTTTGGTGGTTAACTAATTCACAACTCTGGAGTTGTTTGCACAAAAAAACAATGGATGGTAACCGAGCAGAGCTGAGTGGCCAAACTGTGGTATTAGGCCAAAACTATTGGCTGGGTTAGATGCAGAAAAAAATTATATTCAATTTGCAACCTGATGGAGGTCAGTATAGATGGCCTAATACAACAAGTCCCACACACAGCTAGAAGCCCAATATTTTTTCAGAGGTAGATGCAGAAAAAATTATATTCAGTTTGCAACCTGATGGAGGTCAGTATAGATGGATTAATAGAACAAGACCCACACACAGCTAGAAGCCCAATATTTTTTCAGAGCTAGATGCAGAAAAAAATTAGATTCAGTTTGCAACCTGATGGAGGTCAGTATAGATGGATTAATAGAACAAGACCCACACACAGCTAGAAGCCCAATATGTTTTCAGAGCTAGATGCAGAAAAAAATTAGATTCAGTTTGCAACCTGATGGAGGTCAGTATAGATGGACTAATACAACAAGTCCCACACACAGCTAGAAGCCCAATATTTTTTCAGAGGTAGATGCAGAAAAAAATATATTCAGTTTGCAACCTGATGGAGGTCAGTATAGGTGGACTAATAGAACAAGTCCCACACACTGCTAGAAGGCCCAATATTTTTTCAGAGCTAGATGCAGAAAAAAATTATATTCAGTTTGCAACCTGATGGAGGTCAGTATAGATGGATTAATAGAACAAGACCCACACACAGCTAGAAGCCCAATATTTTTTCAGAGCTAGATGCAGAAAAAAATTATATTCAGTTTGCAACCTGATGGAGGTCAGTATAGATGGATTAATAGAACAAGACCCACACACAGCTAGATGCCCAATATTTTTTCAGAGCTAGATGCAGAAAAAAATTAGATTCAGTTTGCAACCTGATGGAGGTCAGTATAGATGGATTAATAGAACAAGACCCACACACAGCTCGAAGCCCAATATTTTTTCAGAGCTAGATGCAGAAAAAAATTAGATTCAGTTTGAAACCTGATGGAGTGCATTATAGATGGACTAATACAACAAGTCCCACACACAGCTAGAAGCCCACTATTTTTTCAGAGGTAGATGCAGAAAAAAATATATTCAGTTTGCAACCTGATGGAGGTCAGTATAGATGGATTAATAGAACAAGACCCACACACAGCTAGAAACCCAATATTTTTTCAGAGCTAGATGCAGAAAAAAATTATATTCAGTTTGCAACCTGATGCAGGTCAGTATAGATGGATTAATAGAACAAGACCCACACACAGCTAGAAGCCCAATATTTTTTCAGAGCTAGATGCAGAAAAAAATTATATTCAGTTTGCAACCTGATGGAGGTCAGTATAGATGGATTAATAGAACAAGACCCACACACAGCTAGAAGCCCAATATTTTTTCAGAGCTAGATGCAGAAAAAAATTAGATTCAGTTTGCAACCTGATGGAGATCAGTATAGATGGATTAATAGAAGAAGACCCACACACAGCTAGAAGCCCAATATTTTTTCAGAGCTAGATGCAGAAAAAAATTAGATTCAGTTTGCAACCTGATGGAGGTCAGTATAGATGGATTAATAGAACAAGACCCACACACAGCTAGAAGCCCAATATTTTTTCAGAGCTAGATGCAGAAAAAAATTATATTCAGTTTGCAACCTGATGGAGGTCAGTATAGATGGATTAATAGAACAAGACCCACACACAGCTAGAAGCCCAATATTTTTTCAGAGCTAGATGCAGAAAAAAATTAGATTCAGTTTGCAACCTGATGGAGGTCAGTATAGATGGACTAATAGAATGATGCTATGCCCAAAAGATTTTACTTCACTAGGTGCAGTAAAAAAATTGGTATTCTATACACAGGTGGTATATCTTGCAACACAGATAGGCTACTCCACTGATTAACACACTCTGAAATAGGCCAAAAAGAATTAGCTTTGCTAGATTCAGCCAAATGCTGTGAAAAAAACTTGCACAGCACTGGCACAGACCTGCCTGGCAAAAACTGATAGGAACTGATGTAACCTAGTCCTGAAAAGGACTCCAATTACAATTAGTCTTTACTCCCACAACCTATCTATTTAAGAGCACAGACCTGCCTGATAAAAGTCGTAGGAAATGCTGTAACCTAGTCCTTAAAAGGACTGCAATCACAACTATTCCCTACTCCCAAGCTATCTGTATATTTGTGCGAAAATTGGCTTGAAATTAACAAGGTATAGCGCACACAGCAACAGCGGTGCCGTCTAACACGCAGCTGCAGCAGTGAGAAAATGGTGGCGACGGGGAAAATGGCTTGGTCTTATAGGGCAAGGACATGTGACATACACTGCCAATGACACATGCCCTTGCTTGTGTGAAAAAAAGCACTTCGCTCCGTGTGTGCGCTGCTGATAGGCTGACAGATTGCACCTCCCCACTGTAAATGCGGGAAAGAGAAAAAAAATGGAGATCTTCATTGTTCCTGCAGAGATCCATCCCCTGCCCCTCCCCCCACCCCGCTGTACACTCAAACTGCGTATTAACATTAATTTTCATCATTACTGAGAAAAAATCCAGTTATGATTTTGGTGCACGAACAGTTATCGAACATAACCTCGAACTGCCGAATTTTTCTCAAATTGTTCGTGTTCGCCGAACGGCTCGAACACCGCCCAAAACAGCTCGAATTTGAGATTGGCGAACAGTTCGAGTAGAACAACGCTCATCTCTATTCCCAATTCTTTCACTTTCTTGCCTAAGTCTTCAAAGTCACTGCAGATGGTTTCCAGGTCCTTTCTTGCGGTGTCATTTGTCCCCACATGTATTAGCAGGAATGGGTAGTGATCTGTAGGTCTGAAGAGTCTTGATTAGAGATGAGCGGTGTTCGACTAGAACTGTTCGCCAATCTCAAATTCGAGCTGTTTTGGGCGGTGTTCGAGTTGTTCGACGAACCCGAACGATTTGCAAAAAATTCGGCTGTTCGAGGTTATGTTCGATAACTGTTCGTACACCAAAAGCGTGTCCTGCATGGATTGTCTGCCACTCACTGTAATGCCACAGCCATGGTGGTTGTGGCATTACAGTGATTGCCCAAATCGATGGGAACAGTGCCAACAGTGAAACATGAAAAGCCGGCAATTCAGCAGCGGCATACACCTGTACCCGACAATTTAGAACCGAAAGAATAGAGCTTCACACATAGATTAGATAGATATAAACATGTCAGCCACATATATACGAAGTACAGTGACAGTGCTGCTTACTGTACTTGTCATTTAGCGTAAAGGATTTATCAAAAAAAATAATAGTGTTTTCATGCACTGTCTCTTTAAAAAAGCCGGCCGGCAATTCAGCATCTATACCCGACAATTTAGAACAGAAAGATAGAGCATCACACATAGATTAGATAGATAGAAACATGTCAGTCACATATATATGAAGTACAGTGATAGTGTTGGTTACTGTACTTGTCATTTAGTATTAAAATAAAGGATTTATTATTAAAAAAATTGGCGTGGGGTTCCCCTTAATTTTAGGCTCTAGCGGAGGTTAAGCAGACGGCTGGGGCAGATGTTTGAAGCCTGGGAAGGGGGTAATACCCACGGAGCTTCCCAGGCTACTAATATCAGCCCCCAGCTGAATACCTAGCCTTTACTAGCTATTAAAATGGGGGACCCCCCAAAAAAAATGACGTGGGGTCCCCCCTAATTTAATAGCTAGCAAAGGCTAGGCAGACAGCTGGGGGCTGATATTAATAGCCCAGGAAGGGAGCCATGAATATTGGCCCCCTCCCAGGCTAGAAACACCAGCCGTCAGCCGCCCCAGAAATGGCGCATTCATAGGATGCGCCAATTCTGGCACTTAGCCTCGCTCTTCCACGCTGCCCTGGTGCGGTGGCAGGGGGTAATAGGGTTGGGGTTGATGTCAGCTTATAATGCCAGCTGACATCAAGCCCAGGTTAGTAATGGAGAGGCGTCTATAAGACACCCCCATTACTAACCCCATAGTCAAAGTTAAAAAAAACACAAACACCCAGAATAAAGTCCTTTAATTGAAATAAAGACACAGTCCTTTATTGTTCTAAATTAAACCATACTTACCGTCACGCCCATTCCAGCTGAAGCCAACGATCTCCTGCAATAAAAGAAAAATAATAAAGCAACCTCATTCTTACCTTTCCATGGTTCCCACGACAGCTTCAGCTCTGCTACATCGAGATGACAGGCTGGACCGCAGCAGAACGCTGCCATCCAGCCTCTCATCCCGCAGACACTGAGAAGCGCAGGCTTGCTTGCGCTGCTCAGCGTCTCTCTGTGACGACATCCAGATGAGCCGAGTTCATGTCCAATGAACTCGGCTCACCTCATGCACGTCACTGACAGCGTGGGAAAATTCTCAAGCTGAAGCGCTGAGTGCAGGAGAATTTTCCCACGCTGTCAGTGACGTGCATAAGGTGAGCTCATGTCCAATGAACTCAGCTCACCTCCTGCACGTCACTGACAGCGTGGGAGAATTCTCCTGCACTCAGCGCTTCAGTGTGAGAATTCTCCCACGCTGAAGCGCTGAGTGCAGGAGAATTTTCCCACGCTGTCAGTGACGTGCATGAGGTGAGCCGAGTTCATTGGACATTAACTCGGCTCATCTGGATGCCCTCACAGAGAGACACTGTGGAGCGCAAGCAAGCCTGCGCTTCTCAGTGTCTGCGGGATGACAGGCTGGATGGCAGCGTTCTGCTGCGGTCCAGCCAGTCATCTCGATGTAGCAGAGCTGGAGCTGTCCTGGGAACCATGGAAAGGTAAGGATGATGTTGCTTTATTATTTTTCTTTTATTTCAGGAGATCGTTGGCTTCAGCTGGAATGGGCGTGATGGTAAGTATGGTTTAATTTAGAACAATAAAGAATTGTGTGTTTATTTCAATTAAAGGACTTTTTTCTGGGTGTTGTGTTTTTTTTAAATACTTTACTAGAAATTCATGGTGGTCATGTCTAATACTGGCGTGACCCCATGAATTTTGGGCTTGGGGCCAGCTGATAATACCAAGCTGGCCCTAACCCCTTTATTACCCAGTGAGCCACCGCATCAGGGCCCTGGATGAGTTGGGTACAGCGCCAGAAGATGGCGCTTCTATGAACGCGCCATTTTCCGGGGTGGCTGCGGACTGCAATTTGCAGCGGGGGTGGCCCAGAAAGCTTGGGCCTCCCTGCGCTGCAGATTCCAGCCCCCAGCTGCCTAGTTGTACCTGGCTGGACACAAAAATAGGGCGAAGCCCCACGTCAATTTTCTTTAAATTATTTCATGAAATAATTAAGAAAAAAAGGGCTTCCCTATATTGTTGTGTCCGGCCAGGTACAAATAGGCAGCTGGTGGTTGGGGGCAGCCCGTTCCTGCCTGCTGTACCTGGCTGGACACAAATATAGTGCGAAGCCCCACGTCAATTTTTTTTAAATTATTTCATGAATTTCCTGAAATAATTTAAAAAAATTGAAGTGGGGCTTCGCACTATATTTGTGTCCAGCCAGGTACAGCAGGCAGGAATGGGCTGCCCCCATCCACCAGCTGCCTATTTGTACCTGGCCGGACACAACAATATAGGGAAGCCCTTTTTTTCTTAATTATTTCATGAATTTCATGAAATAATTAAAAAAAATTGAAGTGGGGCTTCGCACAATATTTGTGTCCAGCCAGGTACAGCAGGCAGGAACGGGCTGCCCCCAACCACCAGCTGCCTATTTGTACCTGGCCGGACACAACAATATAGGGAAGGCCTTTTTTTCTTAATTATTTCATGAATTTCATGAAATAATTAAAAAAAAAGTACGTGGGGCTTCGCCCTATTTTTGTGTCCAGCCAGGTACAACTAGGCAGCTGGGGGCTGGAATCTGCAGCGCAGGGAGGCCCAAGCTTTCTGGGCCCCCCCCCGCTACAAATTGCAGTCCGCAGCCACCCCGGAAAATGGCGCGTTCATAGAAGCGCCATCTTCTGGCGCTGTACCCAACTCATCCAGGGCCCTGGTGCGGTGGCTCACTGGGTAATAAAGGGGTTAGGGCCAGCTTGGTATTATCAGCTGGCCCCAAGCCCAAAATTCATGGGGTCACGCCAGTATTAGACATGACCGCCATGTATTTCTAGTAAAGTATTTAAAAAAAACACAACACCCAGAATAAAGTCCTTTAATTGAAATAAAGACACAATTCTTTATTGTTCTAAATTAAACCATACTTACCATCACGCCCATTCCAGCTGAAGCCAACGATCTCCTGCAATAAAAGAAAAATAATAAACCAACCTCATCCTTACCTTTCCATGGTTCCCACGACAGCTTCAGCTCTGCTACATCGAGATGACAGGCTGGACCGCAGCAGAACGCTGCCATCCAGCCTGTCATGCCGCAGACACTGAGAAGAGCAGGCATGCTTGCGCTCCTCACTGTCTCGCTGTGACGGCATCCAGATGAGTCGAGGTCATGTCCAATGAACTCGGCTCACCTCATGCACGTCACTGACAGCGTGGGAAAATTCTCACGCTGAAGTGCTGAGTGCAGGAGAATTCTCCCACGCTGTCAGTGATGTGCATGAGGTGAGCTCATGTCCAATGAACTCAGCTCACCTTCTGCACGTCACTGACAGCGTGGGAAAATTCTCCTGCAATCAGCGCTTCAGCGTGAGAATTTTCCCACGCTGTCAGTGACGTGAATGAGGTGAGCCGAGTTCATTGGACATGAACTCGGCTCATCTGGATGTCGTCACAGAGAGACGCTGAGCAGCGCAAGCAAGCCTGCGCTTCTCAGTCTGCGGGATGAGAGGCTGGATGGCAGCGTTCTGCTGCGGTCCAGCCTGTCATCTCGATGTAGCAGAGCTGAAGCTGTCGTGGGAACCATGGAAAGGTAAGGATGAGGTTGCTTTATTATTTTTCTTTTATTGCAGGAGATCGTTGGCTTCAGCTGGAATGGGCGTGACGGTAAGTATGGTTTAATTTAGAACAATAAAGGACTGTGTCTTTATTTCAATTAAAGGACTTTATTCTGGGTGTTTGTGTTTTTTTTAACTTTGACTATGGGGTTAGTAATGGGGGTGTCTTATAGACGCCTCTCCATTACTAACCTGGGCTTGATGTCAGCTGGCATTATAAGCTGACATCAACCCCAACCCTATTACCCCCTGCCACCGCACCAGGGCAGCGTGGAAGAGCGAGGCTAAGTGCCAGAATTGGCGCATCCTATGAATGCGCCATTTCTGGGGCGGCTGACGGCTGGTGTTTCTAGCCTGGGAGGGGGCCAATATTCATGGCTCCCTTCCTGGGCTATTAATATCAGCCCCCAGCTGTCTGCCTAGCCTTTGCTAGCTATTAAATTAGGGGGGACCCCACGTCATTTTTTTTGGGGGGTCCCCCATTTTAATAGCTAGTAAAGGCTAGGTATTCAGCTGGGGGCTGATATTAGTAGCCTGGGAAGCTCCGTGGGTATTACCCCCTTCCCAGGCTTCAAACATCTGCCCCAGCCGTCTGCTTAACCTCCGCTAGAGCCTAAAATTAAGGGGAACCCCACGCCAATTTTTTTAATAATAAATCCATTATTTTAATACTAAATGACAAGTACAGTAACCAACACTATCACTGTACTTCATATATATGTGACTGACATGTTTCTATCTATCTAATCTATGTGTGATGCTCTATCTTTCTGTTCTAAATTGTCGGGTACCGCTGCTGAATTGCCGGCCGGCTTTTTTAAAGAGACAGTGCATGAAAACACTATTATTTTTTTAAATAAATCCTTTACGCTAAATGACAAGTACAGTAAGCAACACTATCACTGTACTTATTATATATGTGACTGACATGTTTCTATCTATCTAATCTATGTGTGAAGCTCTATTCTTTCTGTTCTAAATTGTCGGGTACAGATGCTGAATTGCCGGCCGGCTTTTTTAAAGAGACGGTGCATGAAAACACTAATATTTTTTTTAATAAATCCTTTACACTAAATGACAAGTGCAGTAACCAACACTGTCACTGTGCTTCTTATATGTGTGACTGACATGTTTCTATCTATCTAATCTATGTGTGATGCTCTATTCCTTCTTGTCTAAATTGTCGGGTACCGGTGTATGCCGCTGCTGAATTTGCCGGCCGGCTTTTTTAAAGAGAGTGTCTTCTGAGCAGTTTGTCAGCTTTTGGACACCTTTGCAGGTGTTTTCTATGTGTTTCTATGTGTTTTTGTTTGCCTGCCATTGGTTTTTACGGTGTTCGACGGTGTTCTAAGGTGTTCGACGAACAGTTCGACGAACAGTTCCTCGAACATCCCGGTGTTCGACGAACCGAACCGAACCCGAACACTACGGGGGTGGCTCAACACTAGTCTTGATATCCTGTCAGACACATCTTTAATTTTTGCTCCTGGAAGACAGCACATTTCTCTTGAGGTTATGTCTGGTCTGCAGATAGCGGCCTCTGTTCCTCTTAACAGGGAATCCCCCATGACCACCACTCTCCGTTTTTTCTTCACAACATTCTTCTTTCTCCATCCAGGAGGATTCTGAGGGCTTACAAGGTTATTCATTGCTGGCAAAGTCTTATTTTGCTGTATTTCTTCATGGTTCTCCTGCGTGAGAGCCTGGTACTGGTTCCTGAGCAGTATGGGTGCTGACTGCCTCTCGATCCTCCTGCTTCTGTGGGTCACATGCTTCCATTCCTCTGTTTCGTCAGGTGCAGTTCGAATTTCTTCTCTTTCTGAATCATGAAGAGATAATTCTGCTCTGTCTAAGAACTCTTCACCTTCCTTAATGATTTTCAAGGTAGTTAACCTCTCTTCTAGATTTCGCAACTTTTCCTCCAACAGGGACACAAGCTTGCATTTCTGGCATGTGAAGTTTGGCTTTTCCACTGGCAAGTCTGTGAACATGTAGCAGGATATGCAGCTCACCAAATGGCTCCTGGACTCTTCCATGTTCTTATTGTTAATGTTCTGAAAACAGTGAAAAAAGCTTAAAAAAAAAGCTTCAAAATGCGGCGCGCGGTTTACCGATGTCCTCTTTTCAGCTCCAACAGCCAAAATCCAGTGTTCTTTGAGCTCGCGGAGACTCTTCACTTACCCCAAAATGCAGTGGGAATATGCAAATTATCTCCTCAGGACTCCTCCCCTGGTTTACCGATGTCCTCTTTTCAGCTTCAACAGCCAAAATCCAGTGTTCTTTGAGCTCGCGGAGACTCTTCACTTACCCCAAAATGCAGTGGGAATATGCAAATTATCTCCTCAGGACTCCTCCCCTGGTTTACCAATGTCCTCTTTTCAGCTCCAACTGCCAAAATCCAGTGTTCTTTGAGCTCGCGGAGACTCTTCACTTACCCCAAAATGCAGTGGGAATATGCAAATTATCTCCTCAGGATTCCTCCCCTGGTTTACCGATGTCCTCTTTTCAGCTCCAACAGCCAAAATCCAGTGTTCTTTGAGCTCGCGGAGACTCTTCACTTACCCCAAAATGCAGTGGGAATATGCAAATTATCTCCTCAGGACTCCTCCCCTGGTAGTGTGGTAAAAAAAGTTCCAAACGCTGTGGGTGGTTTGTATTTTTAGATATGACTACATTTTTTAGGATGTTAAATGATTGCATCTACCACAAAATCCATCATACAGCTCAAACACATTATTTTAAAATATTCTCAATGTCTCAAATCCCCTTCTAAGATAACCGTTATTGAGTGGTTATAGATGGCCATGAAAAAAATGAGAACTGTAAAATATAAATCCTCTGGGGAAAGTATGGTGGGAGAGAAATGTTGGTAAAGTACTGTAAATAAGAGCAATTTCTTAGAAGCAGAAGAGATATGATAGACATTTGTCATATATGGCTAGAAAACCTACTAAAGTATATTCCGATAGTATCCATATATCCATATAGGAAATTGATCAATGTTCACGTAAGTCCATTTACATGGAATAATCATGTCTTTTATATTTGTAATAATGTAAACTTTGACCTATAATTTTAGTACCAATTCTCCTCTAAATGTCAATTCAATATGTGTTTTTTACCTAATGAAGACTTTAGTACCAAGTCAAAAACAAATCTGTTCTAACACTTTTAATACTTTATATTCTATTTTGCTTGATTCTTTTTTTAACAAATAAGTAAGCCACCCTAATGAATGAAGCTTCATGCACTTTATTGCTACAAGCTGACAGCGCCTGAGAGAACCTTATTTTTTTTACTATTGGAATGCCTTTGCTATATATGTAATATACAGTAGCCCAACCAGGGAAATCTTGATAAACAGGCAGGCAGCAGCCAGTAAATTCAAAATAATGCTATGCTTTTATGCATAGTTCACAAAGTGGGTAAAAACATATGAAGACATGGCCAAATGTTTTTAAACTGATACAAATTTTTGGTTTTCACAAAACTTGCTGCTTCAATGTTTTTAGATCTTTTAATCATATGTTTCTATAGTTACTGAAGTACAATTTTGAGTATTTAATACGTTTTTGAACTTTTTTGAAAATGCATGAAGTCTTCTGCAATTCGCCCTGGCATGCTTGACATGTTCTTTGCCAAATCCTGACTGCTGACAATCCATTCTTGCCTGATTAATGCTTGGAGTTTATCACAATTTCTGTGTTTTTGTTTGTCCATCCATTTTTAAGGATTCATAACAGGTTCTCAATGAGATTGTGATCTGGAAAGTTTCCTGGCCATATATGCAAAATTTCAAAGTTTTGTTCATTGAGCCATTTAGTTATCACTTTAGCCTTGTGACATGGCATACCATCTCACTGGAAAAAGTATTATTCATCACAAAATTGCTCCTAGATCATTGGAAGAAGTTGCTTTTGGAAGATGTTTAGATCATCTTTCCTGTACAGTCCAATTCCTGTACTTCCTGCAAAGTTATTTTCTCTCTCATGTTTTGCACATATAATGCTAACCTTGGTCACTGTTACATAGTTACATAGTTGCATAGTTTTTAAGGTTGAAGGAAGACTAAGTCCATCTAGTTCAACCCGAGCCTAACTTGTTGATCCAGAGGAAGGCAAAAAAAAACCCATGTGGCAAACACTAAGCTCCACATTGGGGAAAAAAATTCCTTCCCGACTCCATACGACAATCAGACTAGTTCCCTGGATCAACGCCCTATCAAGGAATCTAGTATTTATAACCTGTAATATTATACTTTTCAAGAAAGGCATCCATGCCCTTCTTAAATTTTAACAGTGAATCACTCATTACAACATCATGCGGCAGAGAGTTCCATAGTCTCACTGCTCTTACAGTAAAGAATCCCCATCTGTGTTTATGTTTAAACCTTCTTTCCTCCAGACGTAGAAGATGCCCCTTTGTCCCCGTCTCAGGCCTCAGAGTAAAAAGATCAGTAGAAAGGTCTTTGTACTGTCCCCTCATATACTTGTACATAGCAATAAGATCACCCCTAAGCCTACTTTTTTCCACAGTAAATAACCCCAAGTTTAATAACCTCTCTTGGTATTGCAGACCCCCCAGTCCTCTAATAACCTTGGTCGCTCTTCTCTGCACCCGCTCTAGTTCAGCTATGTCTTTCTTATACACAGGAGACCAGAACTGTACACAGTACTATTAGTGTGGTCGCACTAATGACTTGTATAGAGGTAAAATGATGTTCTCCTCATGAGCATCTATGTCTCTTTTAATGCATCCCATTATTTTATTTGCCTTTGCAGCAGCAGCCTGACACTGGCCACTAAATACTAACTAACTAACGAAGTGCATGCTCTTCTGCGTAGACAGTAGGTCAGTATTCTATTTACTCTAATCTTTAGGATGATATCATAACCTATCAAATCCCTACTGACATGCTCTCAGTTCCAAACCTTCATCATTCCTCTGCATGTTTTCACCTTTCATATACAGTATGCCTAGTGCTAAGATAAGCAGACACTTATTAAAATTGTCAACTTAAATTATCTGAATATACTATACTAGCAGCCTGAATTCCGAAAAAAATAAGTTTCATATGTTTTGGAAGCTAGAAAAGTGTGCTCTACATAATAAAGACTAACCTAATAAGTTTGTCCCCTTTTATGCCCGTAGCAGCCAGAGATGCAGATGTGTTATGTGCAGCATGAGACGGGGCATTATCATGCATGAAATGATCTCGATGGTCCAGATGGATGGAGTGGAGGATGGCTGGTTGATGGACACCCCATGCAAACATGGCTACGGCGCTAACAAGGAGGAGGTGGAGTAATGCTTTGGGCTGGAATCATGAAGAGAGAGATTGTCGGCCCTTTTAGGATCCCTGAAGGGGTAAAGATGAACTCCATAATGTATGTTGAGTTTCTCAAACAGCACTTCCTTCCATGGTTCAAGAAGAAGAACCGTGCATTCCGCAGCAAGATCATTTTCATGCATGATAATGCACAGTCTCATGCTGCACATAACACATCTGCATCTCTGGCTGCTATGGGCATAAAAGGGGACAAACTTATGGTGTGGCACCCATGCTCCCCTGACCTCAACCCCATTGAGAACCTCTGGAGCATCATCACAAGGAGTGTCAATGATGGCGGAAGGCAGTTCACATCTAAGCAACAGCTCTGGGAGGGTATTCTGTCCTCATGCAAAACAATTGAAGCAGAAACAATCCAAAACCTGACAAATTCAATGGACGAGAGAGTTCAGAAGCTCCTTTTGAACAAGGGGTCCTATGTGAAAATGTAACATCACTTAGAATAAAGTTTTGAGTTGAAAACTGTTTGATTTCAGTTTGTAATGACCTGCTAATGCTTATAATTTCAAAAATGACCAATTTTTTGTTCTTTATTAAAATGAAAAGGTTGAAAACTCTGCTGTGCATAATAATTTGGAACATGCATTTTGAGTGCAGTTTGAGTTTTTTATTTTTTTAAAAATATACTGTTATCATAGGCAGTTTGTACAAAAACCTTTCAATTGTACTCTAATAATTATTTGACTGGAAAATTACAATGACTGCAATTCATATAGGTAATTTGGGAAAATCTGAGAAAATATTATTTGCATAATAATTTGGAACACAGTGTAATGCTGCCCACCTTAAGTCTAAGGCATTGACCTGGCATGCCTGATGGATTAAGCTATTTAAAAATTCAATAGGAAAATGTTTCCTTTCATCGTCGTCATCTACAACAACAGAGTCATCGCTCCTATGTTAGCTGATGTTTTTCTCGGACACACCTCAACATTAAGCTCTTTATGTAGTAAGATGTGAGTGCTATGAGCAGAATCTCTATTGTATATTATGAGATGCAGCTTTAATCTTCCACCTTTTCTTTTGCTGATAAAAACTGACAGGGAGAAATGTATCACAAGCAGGAGGAAGCAGAGACTTGCTTAAACCATACCACATAGAATACATTAAGGCTCTGCAGTGTGAGACAGAAAAGAGAGTTCTATGTCAATAATCTATCATGGCTGAACTTTGATAAGACTTGAAGCAGAGCTAATGCTAAACTCTTCCCCTCGGCAACCCCATAATAATAAAAAAGAAGAGACGACTGAGAACTATTGTCAGTTTCATCCCATTTTATTACAAGGTTGGTGACTGTCTGGGGCAGTATTCAGTTTGTTTCCTGTTAGGAAGATGTCACGCCGAGATGCAAGGTTAGTGCCAAAATGTGCAACTGGTTGATCAGTTTGCATTTATATACTTGGTGCACGATTATTAGGTAATTTCTTAATTTGATTAATTTTATTATTGAACAACTACAGTATTGTCAGTCAATCCAAAAGATTACTAAACCGGAATCCTGAATATTTAAGAAAGTAAAAGTGAGACTTTTGTGTTTCTTAGGAGAATATCTATGTATGTATAATTATTGGGCAAGGCCAAGAGTGTTCTGGAGACCATGTGGGCAACGCCATGAAGAGGCCTTCATAAGGAAACATCACCCTGGTCCTCCTATTCAACTGATTGTAGTGTGGGGGTGGTTTAATGTATGGTGGTCATTGTCAGCATTCCTGTTGTCTTTCTGCTGTTTGACCAATAGTGGTTTCTATTGTTCACTTTAATATTTGTGCTGCATTCCATTTCTTACAACTGGAGACTTCTGTTGTGTTCTGCATTTGCCCTTTACTAAGATGGCAGATTCTGAAGCTGTGGAATCCATCTTGTTTCCTGTTTGGTCCTACTTAAATCCAAGTGGATCTCTCACTCATTGCTTCTGTATTGTGTCTAGCTGTTAGTCTAATTCCAGTTTCCAGCTCTTGAACTGTCTTAGGCCCCCTTCACATGTCAGAGTCTCCGGTACGTGTGATCACAGTTTTCACATGTACTGGAGACACTTACACAAGTAGACCCATTTAAATCTATGAGGCTGTGCACATGTCCGTGTGTTCACATGGACCGTTTGTCAAAGTGACCCACACGTGGACATGTTAGATTTTTTCCAGAAGCACAGGCATTGATACGTCTCGCTCACGCGTACACTGATGACACACCGCTGTCTACTTTCTCTTAGCTGGTTTTTAAAAATAAGTGAGACACCATGTCATTTTGTTCAGTTATTTTTTTTATTTTTTACCTAAATACATGTACAGTAAACTACGTGCGCATTACACTAATTATATATCTCGCACACTGTGATGTTGTTACTACATCTGTGATTGGTTGGCTGTTATCCTTGTTTCAGTTTCTGCCTAGTAAGGATGATGTAATGGGGAGGAGGGGACAAGGCAGGGGAAGGAGAGGGAAGCAGGAGAATAAAAGTATGGCTGTTTAAACCTACGATCCAGCATCTCTGTGTGGCCTTCTGGAGTTCCTTTCGTCTGCATAACAACACAACAACTGGCGACGAGGAAGCGTTCATCATCAACTAAAGGTATTTCAGCTCTACAACAATGGCCTGTTTACCTGCCTTCCCTGCTTTTGATGTACATCAGTCCCCAGCTAACCTAGCAGCATGTTGGGAGAAATGGCTGAAGCGTTTTGATACATTCCTACAAGCCATGAACATATCAGATGATACCAGGAAGAAAGCCATGCTATTACATTATGCAGGGGAACAAGTCTATGATATCTTCACTAATCTGCCTAATACTGGAGAAGACAAAGACTATGAGCTCAGCAAGGCAGCATTAAGCAAATACTTCTCCCCACACAGAAATGCGGCATTTGAAATCTTCAAGTTTAGACAATTAAAGCAGTCAGCAACAGAAAATATTGATGAATATCATGTCCGACTACGGCACCTTGCAGCTTACTGTGAATTTGCAGATGTCGACAAAGAGATCCAAATGCAGATTTTACAAGGCTGCATCTCCTCTAAATTACGGAGACAAGCACTCAGAGATCCCACCATGACTTTAGCAAAATTGCTTGAAACAGCACGTGTAAATGATACCGCCGAAAAACAAGCTAAACTCATAGAGAACATTGAGTGCGAGGCGGAAGCACCATCTTGTATAGCAAAGCTAACACAGAGACCGCCTGTGCCTCGTACGCAGGGGGCAACTTGCTACAACTGCGGAGGGTCGTATCCTCACCAGAATATTTGCCCAGCAAAAGGGGGGACCTGCCATAATTGTGGAAAACAAAACCATTTTGCAAAATTGTGTAGATTCAAACCACAATCCCCTCATCCCACAGTACAACCCAGGTCACAAAAAGTCCAAACGCTGCAGCTTACTGACAAGCCTCACAGTACTTATCTATTCTCAGTAACTGCAGAGGGATCTCAAACACTGCACGCACTTACCAGTCCAAGGCGACTTATCCTGATAAATGGCAGTCCGGTGGAAGCCCTAGTAGACACGGGGGCGTCAGTAAACGTCATCAGCCGTGCAGTCTATAGCCGACTCCCGAACAGACCTGCTCTACAAAGCACTAGCCTAAAGATTTTTCCTTATGGTTCAGCATCGGCACTACCCCTGTGCGGCAAATTTCAGTCAGAACTTACAGCTGACGGGAAGTCCATCACCGACACTGTATATGTAGTAGAGTGCTCCGCAGACACGCTTCTCAGCTGCAGTACTGCTATATCTCTGGGTCTGGTCAACCTGGTCAATAGCGTCACGGGTCCTTCGGCCCAACACATCATGCAGAGGTACCCCAATCTCTTTAAAGGTCTCGGTAAGCTAAAAGACGTTCAGATAAAATTGCATATTGACCAGTCAATACAGCCGTCTGTTCAACCTCACAGGCGCATCCCATTTCATGTCCGCAAACTTGTGGAGCAAGAACTGCAAGATCTGGAAGCGTCTGATGTTGTTGAACGAGTTGAAGGCCCGACCCCTTGGGTATCGCCCATTGTTGTTGCACCAAAACCAAAGCAGCCTGGTAAAATCCGGCTATGTGTGGATATGCGGCATGCCAATCTGGCTATTCAAAGAGAAAGGCACATCACGCCCACTATTGATGACATTCTCGCAGACCTGAATGGTGCAAAAGTATTCTCTAAAATTGATTTAAAATCAGGTTATCATCAACTTGAGCTGCATCCAGATTCCAGATACATTACAACTTTTAGTACCCACATGGGTTTACGACGATTCAAGAGGTTGAACTTTGGTATCTCATCTGCGGCAGAAATATTTCAGAACGTTATCAGTCAGGTTCTATCTGGAATAGCAGGAGTCCTAAACGTCAGTGATGACATTCTTATATATGGTACAACCCAAGAGGAGCATGACAGTCACTTAGAGCAAGTGTTTCAGAGACTGCAAGCCTGCAATCTAACTGTCAATCCGTCAAAATGTGAGTTTAACCAAAAGTCATTAAGCTTCTTTGGATATATCTTTTCTGAGCAAGGAGTTTCAGTAGATCCTCAGAAAATTTCTGCCATAAAGTCAGCTAGCCAACCTCAAAATGTGTCAGAGGTTCGCAGTTTTCTAGGACTAGTCACGTACTGTGGACGATTTATACCTGATCTGGCCACGGTCTCCGAACCCCTGCGACTACTCACGAAAAAAGACACTCCTTGGACATGGACTACTGAACACCAAGCAGCATTCGACTCCATGAAGTCCAGTCTAACTGGCGACACCGTCATGGCCTATTTTGACCCTCTAAAGTCTACCGAGCTGATCGTGGACGCAAGTCCGGTGGGCCTGGGTGCAATTCTCACACAAGTGTCCAAAGCAGGCAACGTCTCTACCATTTCCTATGCAAGCAAAGCCTTAACAGAGACAGAACAACGCTATTCACAAACTGAAAGGGAAGCTCTTGCGGTTGTATGGGGATGCCTCCATTTTCATCTGTACCTTATGGGACATAAATTCACAGTGATAAGTGACCACAAACCGCTCATTCCGCTTTTCAACAAACATTCTTCAAAGCCTCCCGCACGACTTGAACGCTGGTTGCTCCGCCTACAGAACTACCAGTTTCGGTTGAGATACGAGGCAGGAGCTGGTAATCCGGCAGACTACTTCTCGAGACTCCCAACACCACAAACTACCAAGGACGACATACCAGCAACTATCCTTGCAGAGGAACATATCAATTTTATTGTTGCACATTCTGTGCCAAAAGCCATGACTATGGAGGAAATACAACAAACGGTGGATTCCGATCACCAACTTCAGTTAGTTATAGAGACTGTTCGATCTAAAAATTGGAGCAATTTTCTTGCTGAAGCCCGCCTCCAAACACCAGATCAAACAACCTACTTGACAGCTTTCTTTAATGCACGACATGCTCTCTCCGTGTCTGATTCAAATCTACTGTTGCGTAACAATCGGCTGGTGATACCCCAGAAGCTTCAAAGCAGAGTACTGGATCTGGCCCACGAGGCTCATCAAGGGGTGGTGAAAACAAAGCAATTACTGAGAGAGAAAGTCTGGTTTCCAGGACTAGACAAAAAAGTAGAGGCACTTATTGAAACTTGCATACCTTGCCAAGCAACTACAATTGACCATAGACGCGCACCCTTACAAATGACACCCCTGCCAGAGGGCCTGTGGACTGCTGTTAGTGTTGACTTCTGTGTTTTACCGGATCACTCCTATCTGCTGGTTGTCATGGATGACTATTCGAGGTTCCCAGTCATTGAACATGTTTCGACAACCTCTGCCAGGGCTGTTATACCAAAATTAGACAAGATCTTCTCGGCATATGGCATACCGGAAACAGTGAAATCCGACAATGGACCACCTTTTAATAGCACAGACTTTCGATCATTCGCAACCTATCTGGGTTTCACTCACAGGAAAATAACTCCTTACTGGCCTCAGGCCAATGGTGAAGTGGAACGGTTCATGCAATCAATCAACAAAACTTTGAGGATCGCTACCATGGAGCACAAGGATTTACAGCAAGAGCTACACAGATTTCTTAGACAGTACAGAGCTACACCCCATTTTACTACCGGGGTACCACCCGCCACTGCGCTGTTCAACAGGCCTATGCGTGTCAAACTCCCGAGCGTTCCGCTGAGTCCTGTTCAAACACCAATTGCTACTAAGGATGCCATATCCAAACAGAAGATGAAGAGGTATGCAGATAAGAGCAGTCATCGTTGCAAGCCGCCGGAAGTTTTGGTGGGAGATTGGGTCCTTGTAAAAAGACTAAGACCTAGTGACAAGTTTGCATCACGATACTATCCTGAACCCTTTCAGGTCACACAAGTCAAAGGCACCATGGTCACTGCTCAAGATCACGGTCGCCAGGTCACAAGGAACGTGTCACATTTTAAAAAACTTTGTGACTATATCCCAGAAACAGACGAGGCAGATGGCGATGACGTCCTGCCGGGTCCCCAGAGCTCAGCAGTTCCAAGGGAGGATACCTCAGAGGAATCGGAAAGTTCATCTGGGACTGAGATGTCTCACCGCTATCCAGCTAGGGCAAATCGAAGACCGCCAGCCCACCTCTTGGACTATGTTCTGCAGTAAAAAAAAAAAAAAAGAAAAAAAAAAAAAAAAAACCCTTTGTACTAATGTGAATTTTTGAACCGTTATCCAGTTCTATTGTTGTTTTGTTTTGTGAGAAGAGGAGAGATGTGATGTTGTTACTACATCTGTGATTGGTTGGCTGTTATCCTTGTTTCAGTTTCTGCCTAGTAAGGATGATGTAATGGGGAGGAGGGGACAAGGCAGGGGAAGGAGAGGGAAGCAGGAGAATAAAAGTATGGCTGTTTAAACCTACCATCCAGCATCTCTGTGTGGCCTTCTGGAGTTCCTTTCGTCTGCATAACAACACCACACACACATCTTTCTATCTTTCTATCTCTATCATCTATTCTCTATCTTTGCACATCTAACACATTAACATCTGTCATTTCTATTCTGCATTCTATTCCACTATGTGTCACACTGATGGTGCACACAGACAGCACACGGATGCCACACAGATTATACGCACAGACACAAGGACATGGATAGCACCGGCACTGGTTTTTCCAGTACCGGAAATATCAGGACATGTGAAGAAGGCCTTACCCAGACAGTTCTCATTTATCTCTGGATTGTTTCCTACAACTCCTTTGCTATCTCCGAGGACTTCTATTATGGCTTGCTGTTCCTTGCTTGTGCTCCTACAGCCACTGGATTCCAGCAGAGCAACACCAGAATTGTAACAGCAGGACTCCTTGAGTCTTTATTCCAGATACGAGACTTTTAACAGCTGAGCATTAAATTGATTTGGTGGTGGAACCAGTTGTTAGTCAATTTCGTCAAAGTGTTCCTTGAGCCAATTTTCAACACAACAACTCCAGTTTTCATGTTGTTTGTGCTACTGTGAGCAGCCTGTGTGGCTTAAACATGCTATTGTGGCCTGCAGTGTCTCCATACTTTTGTCCCATTGAGCACATCTGGGACGTCATTGCTTGGCAATTGCAAAAGAGAATTGCCTGCAGCAGATCTTGATGATTTGTATTCCCAAGTGAACTTCTTGTGGCAGAACATCCCTCGGATAACCACTTAAAACGTCATCAATAGCATGATGAGATGCGTAAGATCATGTATTTCTATGTGTATCGCTCATGTTCAATTCAGAATAAACTGATTTTTTTTTCCATTTATTAATCATTTGTACATCATTAACATGTCTATTGATACCATAATTTCCATAACTCCACGACTTTCCGAGCATTCACAAAATTTCCCAGCATTCACAGCACATTGCAAGACATCACTGTTATGTGTATAAATAGAATTGGAAAATAAGATGTACAAGATATATATATATATATAAATATATATATATATACACTGCTCAAAAAAATAAAGGGAACACTTAAACAACAGAATATAACTCCAAGTAAATCAAACTTCTGTGAAATCAAACTGTCCACTTAGGAAGCAACACTGATTGACAATCAATTTCACATGCTGTTGTGCGAATGGAATAGACAATAGATGGAAATTATTGGCAATTATCAAGACACACTCAATAAAGGAGTGTTTCTGCAGGTGGGGACCACAGACCACATCGCAGTACCAATGCTTTCTGACTGATGTTTTGGTCACTTTTGAAAGTTGGTTGTGCTTTCACACTCATGATAGCATGAGACTGACTCTACAACCCACAGAAGTTGCTCAGGTTTTGCAGCTCATCCAGGATGGCGCATCAATGCGAGCTGTGGCAAGAAGGTTTTCTGTGTCTGTCAGCATAGTGTCCAGAGGCTGGAGGTGCAACCAGGAGACAGGCCAGTACACCAGGAGACGTGGAGGGGGCCGTATGAGAGCAACAACCCAGCAGCAGAACCACTACCACCGCCTTTGTGCAAGGAGGAACAGGAGGAGCACTGCCAGTGCCCTGCAAAATGACCTCCAGCAGGCCACAAATGTGCATGTGTCTGCACAAACTTCATGAGGGTGGTATGTGGGCCCGACGTCCATAGGTGGGGGTTGTGCTCACAGCCCAACACCTTGCAGGACGCTTGGCATTTGCCACAGAACACCAGGATTGGCAAAGTCAAAGAGGTAGCCTGACTGCCATTAGGTAACGAGGTGAGATCCTCAGACCCCTTGTGAGACCATATGCTGGTGCGGTTGGCCCTGGGTTCCTTCTAATGCAGGACAATGCCAGACCTCATGTGGCTGGAGTGTGTCAGCAGTTCCTGCAAGATGAAGGCATTGAAGCTATGGACTGGCCCGCCCATTCCCCAGACCTGAATCCGATTGAGCACATCTGGGACATCATGTCTCGCTCCATCCACCAACGTGACGTTGCACCACAGACTGTCCAGGAGTTGGCGTATGCTTTAGTCCAGGTCTGGGAGGAGATCCCACAGGAGACCATGCACAACCTCATCAGGAGCATGCCCAGGCATTGTAGGGAGGTCATACAGGCACATAGAGGCCACACACAATACTGAGCCTCATTTTTACTTGTTTTTAGGACATTACATCAAAGTTGGATCAGCCTGTAGAGTATTTTTCCACTTTAATTTTGGGGGTAACTCCAAATCCAGGCCTCCATTGGTTAATAAGTTTGATTTCCATTGATGATTTTTGTGTGATTTTGTTGTCAGCACATTCAACTTTATACAGTACAGAACAAAGTATTCAATGAGAATATTTCATTCATTCAGATCTAGGATGTGTTATATGAGTGTTCCCTTTATTTTTTGAGCAGTGTATATATTTGATGTAGAGCTCTGTTAATGCACTGTATTATTCTTCTATATATTCATCCTAATAATTATCTCTTATTCATTGTTACGCTGTGATCACTTTACCTCTGTACATTTGTACACAGCTATGTAGAGCTTATGTTACAATTATTTTATTCACCCAGTTCATGGTTACACATGTACTCTATTATTTTTCCTCACTCTGTATCTGATACTTTGTTGTCTTTTATACATGCTAACATATTAGCTGTTTCTGGTGTGACTACTTTACATTTGTGCATTGCTGTTTCCACAGCAATAAACAGATCATGTTATAATTATTTTAATTACCCTGTTCATGAATAGATTTGCACTATGTTGCTTTTACAGCTTATGTCAATATACACCAGTTATAAACCCATCTTGAGCCCTGCATAATTATATTCATAACACAGTATATTTATCTGTAATTCATCTTTCATATGTTCTCTCCTGCTGAATGCATCATGCTCTCTTTCTTCTGCATGTTGCTGTTTTAACCCTGTGTGTAATTTTTTTAATAAATCACATTTTTATATTTTGCCATATAGTCTTTTTTTGTGTAATGGAACTGTGTTTTGTAGTTTTTACCCTTGCGGATACATTAACTCTGATATATTTATATACACAGATCTCTTTTCCAGTTATGATAGGGATACATTTTTCTCTTGGTTAAACTTATTAAATGTTTAGATACATATGCATAATATCTGTTAAAGATTACCCTTTAACTTATTAAAAAAAATCGACTTAAATACCTTCTAAAAATTTGTGACCTTCCCTTATTTTGCTGTTCTTTTCCATTTTCCGCTGCTTCATTCCATTGTAGAGATATTCACATTTGATGTTTCTGGAGTGCACTATGTGAAATCACTGCTTGCAGACCAACTGGGCGTTTCTTCAGAATCCTCTCTGGGGGGCGTGTACTGTCACCTCACCCCTCCCTCCCAGATGCTGATCCAGCAGTCTATGAATTTCAGAAGCTGTGATTGGCAGCGTCTGAGGGGGAGAGGTTTAAGCAAGAGTCTCCTACTTGGACTGCAAAACAGAAATTTCAGATAGTGCACTCCAAAAGAAAAGTGAATCTCTGCACAACGCAGAGCAAAACAGAAAGAGAGGCAGAATCATGGGGACTTGATGATTTTTACAAGATATCTAACTTATTTTTTTGGAGTAAGTGACAAGTCCTCTTTAAAGTAGTATTCACATAAATGCCAGGACCTATGTTGCAAAGAAAATATCAATCATCAGGCAAAGCCATCGTCTACCATTGCACCATCCTCCATTTCATATGCTCACGTGCCCATTGTACTGTAGCTACTTTTGTGGCTAGACGGGTAACTGGGGTCTCTGTAACTGGTTTGTAGCCACTCGACCACAAACTCAGCAAATTGCCATGAACTGTGTGTTCTGACTTCTTTCTATTAAAGCCAACATTAATTTTTTCAGCAATTTGGCTAAAGTCATTCTTCAGTGAGAAAACGACCTGCTAGTTCAGTCTTTGCATGTTATAGAGTTTAGCTGAAAGATACCATGTTTATGTGGCACTTTTCATGACATTTTTATGTGCCAATATTACTGCAGCCAGATACTACATTAAAATCTATATTGAAATGTGCAATTTACTACATACAAAGGAGGGCATTTATCATCCTCTCTAAACATTTAAAAAAGCATCAAAAAGTCACAAAATTTGTCACCAGTTAAATTTCCTCTAAATTTTGCAACTTTTTGAAAAATTAAGAGGCGGTTTGTCAGTGCTCAACAAATTTACAATAATGTACTCAAGAAAACTGAGTTCATAAATGTAACAAACTAATAAATAGTGGCATGTGTTTTAATATATTTGGTGCACCATACATCATCATACTGTAGATTTAAGACTGGTTTTTCAAACACCAGTCTTGTTAGAATCCCCCAAAACTGTTTTGGTTTGTGCCTTTTTTATGCCCTCCTTTTCAAAATGTCATGTTCTTGGCATGGCATATCAAGTATGAAAACATTTCTGCTTTCTGTTATTTTTATAACCATTTAAAAATTCTGAAAAAAATGTGTGTTGTGAGTGCGTTGTGTGTGTTTATGTTGTGTATGTTTGTGTTTGGTGTGTATGTATTGTGTGTGAATTTGTGTGTATTTTATATGTATGTGTGTGTTTTGTGTGTATGCATGTGTTTTGTGTATGTTATGTGTTGTGTGTATGCGTGTGTTTTGTGTTTGTATGTGTGTGTTGTGTGGTTGTTGTGTTGTGTATGCGTTAGTTGTGGGTTGTGTGTGTTTGAATGATTAAAAATACTTTGCTTAACTCAATTTCTACTATTGGAAATATATATTTTTTCTATCTATATCATAAAACCACTGTTATAATCTGTATTTTCTGCATTTTTTTCTAATCTGTATTTTTACTAGGTCTAACAAACATAAAAAGATCTGAGAGCAAGATCTAGCTAGCTTTCATATATTCATCATTGGATATTTGTTAACCTTGTTCTCTGTGATAGCTATAGAACAAAGATAATGCTGTTCAAATGGAGATAAATTACAATCTTTGAAAACATTATCACTAGTCTAAATCAAGTTTGTTCCTGCAGCTGAACAGCCTTTGACCTGGTTACATGCACAACAAACACATCTGTCGCCTTTGTAGTAAATGGATGTAGAACAGTTTATGTGCTGTTTGACTAGATGGAAACATGCTTCCATGGATTTGTTCCAGCTAATATTTTTATTACAGGGTTAGCAGATTTCTGCTGGAGAATCAGAACTAAATAGAATTGCATGTTTCTATTTTTTCCCTATACTTCAAGGACGGGATCAGCAATTTTTCATGTATGGCTAAGAGCTGTCAAATTCACACGTAAAACTGAAGTATGACATAGTGATAAACAGCTTTTCTGATGATATATTGTAATACTCTTTACAAAGCAAAATGCAGTGTTTTTCTGCAAGATAAAATGTGCCATGATAAAATGTCCACACCGTCAAGGACTACACATTCAAATAATGACAAATACATTCAAATGTAGTTTTTACTCAGATCAAGGCTAATCTACCGTCACAAAAAATTGTATCTACTAAAGGTTACATGATATGGAGATCTCATGGGATTCTACAAGGTTGGGTCTTGTCTATGAGACTCCCAGACAATTCTCCAGTGGGCACAGGCTATAAAAAATAATGGGACCCAAAGGACCACCAGAAGACAAGTTTCAAGTTAACTGTAGAGCCAGTAACTTGCCATAAGGGTATATTTTTTGGGCTCATTTACAAACATCCTATTAGTCTGTCTTGATGCTAAGTTTTACACATACAGTCATGGCCAAAAGTATTGAGAATGAGATAAATAGTAATTTTTCCAAAGTTTACTGCTTCATTTTTTGTAATGGCAATTTGCATATACTCCTGAATGTCAAAGAGTGATCAGCTTAACAGCAATTACTGTACTTGCAAAGTAAATATTTGCCCAGAAAATGAACTTTAACCCCCAAAACACATTTCAACATCATTGCAGTCCTGCCTTAAAAGGAGCAGCTAACATCGTTTTAGTGATTGATCCATTAACACAGGTGTGGGTGTTGATGAGGACAGGGCTGGCGATCAATCAGTCATGATTAAGTAAGAATGACATCACTGGACACTTTAAAAGGAGGCTTGTTCTTGGTATCATTGTTTCTCTTCAGTTAACCATGGTTATCTCTAAAGAAACACGTGCAGCCATCATTGCACTGCACAAAAATGGCCTAACAGGGAAAAGTATCGCAGCTACAAAGATTGCACCTCAGTCAACAATCTATCGCATCATCAATAACTTCAAGGAGAGAGCTTCCATTGTTGTCAAAAAGGCTCCAGGGCGCCCAAGAAAGACCAGCAAGCGCCAGGACTGTGTCTTAAAACTGTTTCAGCTGCGGAATCAGACTATCAGCAGTGCCGAGCTTGCTCAGGAATGGCAGCAGGCTGGTGTGAGTGCTTCTGCAATCACTGTGAGGCGGAGACTCTTTGAGCAAGGACTGGTTTCAAGGAGGGCAGCAAAGAAGCCACTTCTCTCCAGAAAAAACATCAGGGACCGACTGATATTCTGCAAAAGGTACAGGGAGTGGACTGCTGAGGACTGGGGCAAAGTCATTTTCTCTGATGAATCCCCTTTTCGATTGTTTGGGACATCTGGAAAACAGCTTATTCAGAGAAGAAGAGGTGAGCGCTAACACCAGTCTTGTCTCATGCCAACTGTAAAGCATCCTGAAACCATTCATGTGTGGGGTTGCTTCTCAGCCAAGGGAATCGGCTCACTCACAGTCTTGCCTAAAAACACAGCCATGAATAAAGAATGGTACCAGAATGTCCTCCAAGAGCAACTTCTCCCAACCGTCCAAGAGCAGTTTGGCGCCCAACAATGCCTTTTCCAGCATGATGGAGCACCTTGCCATAAAGCAAAGGTGATAACTAAATGGCTCATGGAAGAAAACATAGAGATTTTGGGTCCATGGCCTGGAAACTCTCCAGATCTTAATCCCATTGAGAACTTGTGGTCAATCATCAAGAGACGGGTGGACAAACAAAAACCAACAAATTCTGGCAAAATGCAAGCATTGATTATGCAAGAATGGACTGCTATCAGTCAGGATTTGGTCCAAAAGTTGATTGAGAGCATGCCAGGGAGAATTACAGAGGTCTTGAAGAAGAAGGGGCAACACTGCAAATATTGACTTGCTGCAATAATTCATTCTAACTGTCAATATAACCTATTGGTACTCATAATATGATTGCAATTATATTTCTGTATGTGATATAAACATCAGACAAACAATAAAAACCAGAGGCCAGCAGATCATGTGAAAATATAATTTTGGTGTCATTCTCAAAACTTTTGGCCATGACTGTACAATACAATGATAATGTTCATGATGCAATTTTAAACTAGGAATAAAATCCCACAATCCAAATGTAATATTACCCCTCTATAAATACAATATAGCTACGTCCTCTAGGTGGCACAAGTGAAAGGTTTTATTTTGTTTTGATACAGAGCTAATTTGCAAGAATATTTTTCTCATGGAGTCATGGAGTTTTGCCAATAAAACTCCACACACATCTATTTCTCTTAGGACTTGTACACATGACCATATTTTCGGTTCAAGTGCAATCCGACAAAACATTGGATCACACTTGGACCATTATTATTCTATGGGGCCGTACACATATCAGATTTTTTTTCTCGCACCAAGAGCCGGTCCAAGGAAAAAAATCTCTGTATGCACAAGTTTGATTTGATATTCGGATAGCACTCAGCCATGCAAGTCAAAGAGTCCGTGGGAACCATTGGACTGCACTTGGATGACATATCGACTGACAGAATGGATAAGATGGAGAAATATTTTTCTCCATCTTCTCCTCGTCCAAGAGTATCAGATCACACCCTGATCAAACTCTAATCAGAGTATGATTTGCATAATCATCCCATTCTCTTGCATGAGAGAATCCACAGTTATCTGCACCCAGCCTTAAGGCGATACATACCCTACTTTCCTAAAAATAAATATATCTATAGCACCTCATTCAACAGTTAAACCCTATTTGTGTGGTAAAGCTAATTAAAGGGTTGTGCACTGATTAGGTTAACAACTAGCAAATAACAAAAAGGTGACACTAGCTAGACAATTTTCTTTTTTTCTTGGAGAGAGTTCATTTGCATTTGCATATTTGTTCCCATAAAGTCATGCTACTGAAAAGACAGTAAAGAAAGTAATAGAATGTTTTACCATAAATCCACATTACACATTTTAGATGATGTGAGTCACTGACACAGATGTAGCATGTGCCAATGTAACAACTGGTGCATGGAGTAATCTGAAAGCATTGCATTCTAGCATGACAGGTAATGGTCTGTAATAGAAAACATTGCTAGCGGGACAGTACTCTAGTGTAGATATAGATAAGTAATGTTAGCATGTCATAAATATATATAGCTGCTGAACATCACGTATCAGTTGTATTTGCAAAAAAATATATGATATACTTTGATATATAAGGTGTTTCTCCAACAAGAATGAAATATATAGAGGAAGCAACATGACATTTATTACTATTAGCAATATATCATTTTTTAACCAATCCATTCAATAAAGTAAACTGAGTCAATATGAGAGAGAGAATTGGATAAATGTACCATAATCTATGTTTATTATCTATGTATGAAGGATTTTCAACTTTTAGCACAGTGCATTGTGTAGGCTTGCAGGCCTGTAAAGTAACAGAGGCGGATGGTACTCACCCTTCCCTCCTCCAGTGCTGGCTTTCCACCACTCCTTTTCTTAGCATTCACATCATATTGACATCTAGCTTTATTTTAGAGGTCTGCAAGCATTTGGGATCCACTTTGTTGAAAGTGGAAAACCCGTTTAGGGTATGTGCACACGATGCAGAAATGAAGCAGAAAATTTCTGCATCATTTCTGCATCTCCCTAGCAGAAAAAACGCATGCAGATTGTGCATGCGTTTTTCCTGCAGAATACATGCGGATACACATGCGTTTCCGCATGCAGATTGACAAGCGCTTTCCAGGCGATTTTAGCATCACCTGGAAAGTGCTTGACAACTAGGTCACACTATATAAATCCATGCAAAACAGCATGGATTTATATAGTATGACCCGAGAGAGTGTATATACTTACCTCCGATGGCCCGCGCTGTCCTGCTCACTCCGCTCTCCCGGCTGCCGGCAACTTTGAATTGAAAGACCTGCCGACGTCAGCGTCACGTGACCCGTCACATGACTCTGACGTCAGCGCAGGTCCTTCAACTCACTGCAAGTGCCGGGAAGCAAGGAGGAGCACTGCGCGGGCCGACAGATGGTAAGTATATATATATTTTTTATTTTATTCTTGTTTTACAGCTTTTTTAATGGTACCTGGGTGTGGATGAGACTCTCCTCTCCTCCACACCCGGGTACCATCCGCACATAAGAACGCGCCAATAAGGCAAGTACAGATGCAGTCTTGCGGAATTGGCGCGTTCTAATGCAAGTCAATGGCGGCGAAAACGCCGCGTTTACGCAAAATTAATGCTGCGGATTTTTGAGCGCAGCGTTTACGCTGCGGAAAAATCCGCATCATGGGCACAGCACATGCGGATTTCAATTGGGGAACATTGCTGCCCTTCTACCATGCGTTTTTCATGCGTTTCCGCGGTGTTTACGCAACTGCAAAAACGCTGCAGAAACGCATTAAATACGCATCATGTGAACTCAGCCTTAATGTCTTCTCTATGGTTTTACAAGTGGTAAGCCCATGTAGCAGATTAAATAAAATTATACTTTTTATGTTGTTAGTGATGTGCATTCATAGACTGTGTCCTATTCACAAATATATAAAAACACATAATGAATTCAAGTACAAGTTGCAAAAAGTATTATTGCATGAATATAATTTACTACTGGAACAAAGTGAATAGATTTGACAAAACTTTGAGACGAAAAGTTTAACAATCTATTAATTACAAGTTATTTGCTAGACATTTTAAAGTGATTGTGACATCAGAAAGTACCTATTGTGTAAATCAGGTTTTGAAGTTACATTTTTTTCTAACCGCTTCGCGATGGCCCAAAAATTGGTTTTATTGGTACCTATTGGTACCTATTGGTACCAATAAAAATGTCAACTCGTCCCGCAAAAAACAAGCTATCACATGACTCTGTCGGCCGAAATATGGAAAAATTATAGCTCTCAAAATATGGCGATGCAAAAACTAGATTTTGCAAAAAAAGCGTCTCTTAGTGTGTGACAGCTGTCAGTCATAAAAACCTGATATAAATCTGGTATCTCTGTAATCGCACCGACCCGAAGAATAAAGTAATCTCATCACATATACCGCACGGGGAATGGTGTAAAAAATAAATAAAACCAATTCTTCACCTGCTACTGATTTGTTTATTACGTCTCCCAAAGATCGCAGTAAGGCTCTGCCCACATTTATCCTGCGCTCTGCGCTGAGCACTTACACCAGAGTTTCCGTGTAAATCTCTGAAATACGTGATTCAGACGGAACCCATGACGGAAGATTCCCTGTAATGAGGCAGATATAGGCCACTGTGGATGCCGTCTGGCCTGTGATCCCACGGTGTCATTTGTTTTAGGCGTGCATAAAAGTGCGGTTGGCCACAGTTTTGTGCACTTCAGAAAAAAAGGACACCGCTAAACAGAGGCCAGACTGAGCCCAGAGTAACTCTGCTGCCTCATTACAGTGAATGGATCCCACAGGGGTTTCATCTGAATTACATCACTTGGAAATTTAGATGGAAACCCCGATGTAAGTGCTCAGCCTAGAGCGCCGGATAAATGTTACGTAAAATGTTCCCAATAAAAGCTTCAACTCAGTCCTCATAAAAAGCTAGTCCCCACTCAGGTCCGTCATCTGTTAAAAATATAAGGGACTTCCAAGTTACTGGTAGCAGAAAGGCTCTGGAAAAGCGAAATGGCCCTAGCCCCCGAAAAGAAATTCAGAAAATTTCGTGCTCCCAAATCTAAATGCCTATTCTTCAATAATTTGTTCTCCAATTGTCAAATAGCGCTCCGTCCCCCCCAGATCTCGTTGTATGGCTGAGCGGTACGATACAGCCACATATGGGGTATTGACACTTTTAGAAGAAATTGTGTGACACATTTCGGCACCATTTTTACCCATTGCCCTGTGTGAAAATGTAAAATCTGAGGGTAAAACATTTTTTTGTGGTAAAAACATAATTATGCTTTTTTCACTGCCCAATGGTATAAATTAGAAAATTAAAAAATACTCACTACTTCCCTAGATGAATTCCTTGTGAGGTGTAGTTTACAAAATGTCGTCACTTGTGGGGATTTCTGCCGTTTCGGCATGTCAGCGACTCTTCAAATGTGACATGGTGTCTGCAACCTATCCCAGCCAACATAGCGCTCCTTTCTCTTCCGAACCCTGCCGTACACCAAAGCAGTGGTTTTCCCCCACATATGCAGTATCGGCGTACTCAGGAGAAATTGCACAACTAATTTCAAGGTGCAATTTATCCTGTTACCCTTATGATAATGCAAAATTAGGGAATGAAAAACATTTTTTGTGGGAAAAATGTTAAAATTTTATTTTTATGGCTCAATATTATAAACTTCTGTGAAGCAGCTGGGGGTGCAAGGTGCTCACCACACATCTAGATAAGTTCCCAAAGGGGTCTAGTTTCCAAAATGGTGGCACTTGTGGGGGGTTTCCACTGTTTAGGCTCATCAGGGGCTCCCCAAATGCAACATGGCGTCCGCTAATTATTCAAACAAATTTTACATTCAAAAAGTAAAATGGCGCTCCTTCCCTTTCAAACCCTGCCGTGCGCCCAAACAGTAGTTTGCCTCCACATATGGGGTATCAGCGTGTTCAGGAGAAATTGCACAACAAATTTCATGGTGTAATTTATCCTATTACCCTTATGATAATGCAAAGTTAAGGGATGAAAAACGTTTTTTGTGGGAAAAATGTGAAAATTTTATTTTTACAACTCATTATTATAAACTTCTGTGAAGCACCTTGTGGTTCAAGGTGCTCAGCACACATCTAGATAAGTTCCCTAAGGGTCTAGTTTCCAAAATGGTGTCACTTGTGGGGGGTTTCCACTGTTTAGGCACATCAGGGGCTCTCCAAACGCAACATGGCGTCTGCTAATTATTCAAACAAATTTTACATTCAAAAAGTCTAATGGCACTCCTTCCCTTCCGAACCCTGCAGTGCGCCCAAACAGTGGTTTTCCCTCACATATGGGGTATCAGTATGCTCAAGAGAAATTGCACAAAAAATTTAAGGTTTCATTTTTTCCTGTTACCCCTGTGAAAATAAAAAAAATTGGGTCTAAATTAACATTTTTGTGAAAAAAGTTAAATGTTAATTTTTTTCTTCCACATTCCAAAAATTCCTGTGAAGCACCTGAAGGGTTAATAAAGTTCTTGAATGTGGTTTTGAGCACCTTGAGGGGTGTAGTTTTTAGAATGGTGTCACTTTTGGGTATTTTCTGTCATAAAGACCCCTCAAAGTGACTTCAAATATGATGTGGTCCCTAAAAAAAATGGTTTTGTAAATTTTGTTCGAAAAATGAGAAATCACTGGTCAACTTTTAACCCTCATAGCTCCCTAACAAAAAAAAATGTTGGTTCCAAAATTGTGCTGATGTAAAGTAGACATGTGAGAAATGTTATTTATTAACTATTTTGTGTGACATATCTCTCTGATTTAAGGGCATGAAAATTCAAAGTTTGAAAATTGCAAAATTTTCAAAATTTTCACCAAATTTCTGATTTTTTCACAAATAAATGCAAGTGATATCGAAGAAATTTTACCACTATCATGAAGAACAATATGTCACGAAAAACCAGTCTCAGAATCAGGGGGATCCGTTGAAGCGTTCCAGAGTAATTACTTCATAAATTGACAGTGGTCAGAATTGAAAAAATTGGCCCGGTCACGAAGTCAAAAACAGGCTCTGGTGCAAAGTGGTTAAGAACAATCTGTATCGGAAAACCAAATTACTATATTTGCAATTTTCACACTGGCCACTGGGGTTATTGTAGACTCATGCTTTCTGTGTGTTGTTTCAGGAAGAGTTTTCAGTAGGTTCACTATCTTTTGAGGCAGGTTTATGAGTAATATCTCTACACAGCTGGTATCTCAGGACTTACTATTCACAATAAGTGATCACAGCCTCCTTCCTGCTCCCACTACCTTCAAAATGATATTGTACATGATTAGTAGAGGCATCAATACAAAAAACGCTGGGTTAATAATTTGCTGCTAATGTACATAATAATAATAATAATCTTTATTTTTATATAGCGGCAACATATTCCACAGAGCTTTACATACATGGTCATCGCTGTCTCCATTGGGGCTCACAATCTAAAATCCCTATCAGTATGTCTTTGGGGTGTGGGAGGAAACCGGAGAACCCAGAGGAAACCCACACAATCACGGGGAGAACATACAAACTCCTTCCTGATATTATCCCTGGTGGGATTTGAGCCCAGGCCCCCAGCGCTGCAAGGCTGCAATGCTAACCAATGAGCCACCGTGCTGCCCACATGAGGGCATGTGTATATCATGAAACAATATGAAGAATGAGTCTAGAACAGAACCAGTGGCGAGTGTGAATTTATAATATTTCTAATTATTATTTGCATATATCAATCATGCCAAAATAAATAAAACAACACATTTAACATAAAAACCTGATTTAACTAATTGGTCATGTTATGATCACACAATCCTTTTAAGTTGGCTAAAGGTCCATTTATAAGAGTATTTGAGAGTAGATGGGGCTTTCATATGTATGATCATTGGCACTATTGTTCATTCTACTTTCCATTACAGTTTCCATTAATGCCAGCAGATTGTTCTGCCAACAAAGATGCGATCAAACACAAGCCAGCATTTTGTTTGGTGGACTGACATGTTTATCTGGGGCAATGATCAAGAGTAGTCATTTGGACAATGATAGTACTGTGTAAGTGGGCCTTAAATCTTGTCATAGACAATAAATAAAAATACTTTCAATTTATTTTCCCTTGATACTGGCCAAGTATCAAGGGAATCTGTGACTAGTTGCTTTATCACTAAAAATCTTATGTCTACTATAAATGCAGAATAACAATTGGCCAATGAAACTTGGGCCAATTATCCATGTTATTCCAATACAGATGGGAGATTGCGTCATAAGAAGCAAAGGTTAAACACTAATAAAGTGCATCCGGTCTGATTCCAGTTTCAGACATCAAGGGCATATTTTGTGGTCTACATTTACAAAGGATTTAAGGTTAATTCCATCAAAATCAGTGGTATCACTGGTACCCAATGGTGGACACATCATTGGTGCAATCTGTTCAGTCACACGGGGGTCCAAGAGGTAAGGAGCCTATTTCTACCTCCAAAGTAGGTGGAACTTTGCATTATTGAACTGGAAAGGACTCATATACTATTACTACAAGGGAGCCCTATTCTGACAGTATCCACCAGTGCTGGTACCAATAGCAATCAGATATGTTTGTGCAGGTACCTGGATATTCACATTAAAGCATTGTCAGATAAATCAATCTATTTCAGTAGAATTGGCTTCTGATCTAGTGTGTATGAAGTCAGTTCAACAGTTCAACTTTATTCTGCTTATCATTGTGGGAAAGGGCAACCATTATGTTACATTTCAGCATGCTCATCATTTTTCTCACTTTACTAATCGAAAACTCAGGAATTCTCAGCTGAGTTGAGCATGAATATGTGTAAGATAATCAGGCCAGCTATCTAATGTGTATGGTCAGCTTTAGAGATGGTATTTATTTTGGAACAAAATAGTTATACAGTAGTGACATAAATATCGTACCATGATGTGTGTATATATTTAATTGTAAAAAAAAATTTTCATAAAAAAACTATTCTTTTAATCATGTTTGAGTTTGCCTCAACTTAGTCCCTTTTTTGCTTTATAGTATATTATCCAACTGTTCTTTGGAAGATTAATTTATACTGTGAGTGCCTACATTGGTACTATTAATCACTGTTTTAGCATGGTTTATATATTCTTTTTAATGAAAGGATTTCTGGCATGTTATAGCTGTCTTTTCGTTAAGATCTGCATTTTCACATTTTGTCTTTTCAGCAAAGAACAACTAAGCTCTTATTATATTGAAGAATATATTGAAGAACTATTATGTAGTAAAGCATAACATATCTTTCTACTGCTAAAATGCCTTGCTGGATATAAAACATAAAGGTATTTTTAATAATATTATACATACTAGTCATGTTCCTTGTACTTACCAAAAATATAGAAATTTTTTGTAAACTAATGAATGTTAGTTTAATTTGTAAATGATTTAACAGGATTCTTTTTAACATAATTGTGTATAGGTATACTGCAAAACAGCCATATGTGGGCCAAAAGGTTACTTTTTTGGCATATGTTTGGCTCTTAGCAACTTGTTAAGCTTTTAAAGTCAAACTCTATACACAATGGCATAAATTGAATCTCGTGGGCCCCAAAATCTTCAACAGGGGCACAACTATTTTGGCTCTTTAATAGTATAGGTCTTCTCAGATGGACCTTTAGGACCTTTAAGGCAAACTATGTTCTCTGGCCCATGTGTAGCTGGAACCCCTACACTCACCATGGTTACATACCCGGATAAATTCCTTACTTATACATTGAATAGAATCAGGGGAATGCAGAATAAGCGAAGCCATATGTTGCATTACACACTGGACTAAAGTCAGCCAAGTCTGACAATTTTGATGGAACTGGTTGATCATCTAGTCTGTATTGGGTGCATTCAGCATTTAAAAAGCATGTTACCCTTAAATAAGAGAGATATGTCACACAAAATAGTTAATAAATAACATTTCCCACATGTCTACTTTACATCAGCACAATTTTGTAACCAAATTTTATTTTTGTTAGGAAGTTATAAGGGTTAAAATTTGATCAGCGATTTCTCATTTTTCCAACAAAATTTACAAAACCATTTTTTTAAGGACCAAATCACATTTGAAGTGACTTTATGACAGAAAATATACAAAAGTGACACCATTCTAAAAACTGCATCCCCCAAGGTGCTCAAAACCACATTCAATAAGTTTATTAACCCTTCTGGTGCTTCACAGGAATTTTTAGAATGTGGAAGAAAAAAATGAACAGTTATTTTTTTCACAAAAATGTTATTTCAGATCCCAATTTTTTATTTCCGCAAGGGTAAGAGGAAACAAATGGACCCCAAAGTTAGTTGTGCAATTTCTCCTGAGCACATCAATACCCCATATGTGGGGGAAAACCATTGTTTGGGCGCACGGCAGGGCTTGGAAGGGAAGGAGCGCCATTTGACTTTTTGAATGTAAAATTTGCTTGAATAATTAACGGACGCCATATTGCGTTTGGAGAGTCCCTGATGTACCTAAACAGTGGAAACCTCCCACATGTGACATCATTTTGCAAACTAGACCCCTCTGGAAAGTTATATAGATGTGTGGTGAGCACCCTGAACCCCAAGGTGCTTCACAGAAGTTTATAACATTGAGACGTAAAAATAAAATTTTCATATTTTTCACACAAAAATGTTTTTCAGCCCCCAATTTTGCATTTTCATAAAGGTAACAGGAGAAATTTCACCATGCAATTTGTTGTGCAATTTTACCTGAGTAAGATGATACCCCATATGTGGGAAAAAAACACTGTTTGGGCGCACGGCAGGGTTTGGAAGGGAAGGAGTGCCATTTGACTTTTTGAATGTAAAAGTTGCTTGAATAATTAGCGGACGCCATGTTGCATTTGGAAAGCCCCTGATATGCCTAAACAGTGGAAACCTCCCACAAGTGATACTATTTTGGAAACTAGATCCCTCAGGTAACTTATCTAGATGTGTGGTGAGCACCTTGAACCCCCAGATGCTTCATAGAAGTTTATAACATGGAGCCATGCAATTTCTCTTGAGTACTCTTATACCCCATATGTGGGGAAAATACACTGTTTGAGTGCATGTCAGGGTTCAGAAGGAAAGAGCACTGTGTGACTTTTTGAATGCAAAACTGGCTGGAATCAAGAGCGGATGCCATGTCGCGTTTGGAGAGCCCCTGATGCACCTAAATAGTGGAAACCCCCCACAAGTGACCCTATTTTGGAAACTAGATGCCTCAAGGATTTTATCAAGGGGTATAGTGAACATTCTGAACCATTAGGTACAACACAGAATTTGATAACATTAGGTCATTATATTGAATAAGTTGTCATTAGTCTTGAGCGCAAAGTGCTCGCTACTTGAGTTTGCATCGGGTACTCGGGTATGCACTATGTGTCGCGGGTTCTTGAGTGACATGCTCGAGTCCCCGCCCCGCATGTTTCACGGTTGTTAGACACCCAAAAAAAAACATGGGGATCGCTCGTGCAAGGCAGGCAATCCCTGCGAGTTTTTTGGCTGTGAAGCATTTGGGGTGGAGACTCGAGCATGTCACTAAAGCACCCGCGATACTTGGTGCATACCTGAGCACCCGATGTAAACTCAAGTAGCGAGCACTTGCGCTCAGCACTAGTCGCCATATCGTCATCATTTTTTTTTCTTTACTTTTGAAAAAATCCCTAACCCTAGCACAACCCTAACCCTAGCACAACCCTAACTCTAACCCTAGCTCAACCCTAACCCTAGAGTTTATTTTTTATGCCATTTCTCGTGTGGTATAAGTGACTAGATGACTTTCTTCTTCAGGTCAGTGCGATTACAGCGATGCCAGATTCATATCGGGTTTTTATGATTGACAGCTGTGATACACTAAAAGATGCTTTTTTTGCAAAGACTAGCTTGAGAACTATAATTTTTCCATATTTCGGCGTACAGAGTCATGTGATGGCTTCTTTGCGGGACGAGTTGGCATTTTTATTGGTACCAATTTCGGGCACGTGACATTTTTTGATCGCTTTTAGTGTTGAGTGAGTATGTTCTGTTAACCCTTTCGCCGAGTATGCTCGGGCCGAGCTCCGAGTATTTACAGATGCTCGGTGATATGTTTGAAGCGCTCCCCTGTGCATGATTTGCGACTGTTTGACAGTTTTAATACATGTGAGGAATGTCTATTTCTTACACATTCCTCACACGTAATAAAGCTGTCAAACAGTTGCAAATCATGCACACAGGAGTGATTCAAGCATATCACCAAGCAGCTGTAACTACTTGGTGCTCGCCCGAGCATACTCGGTACAGAACATACTCGCTCAACACTAATCGTTTCAATTTTTGGGAGGCTGAATAAACAAAAAACAATAATTCAGGAATTGTTTTGTTGTTTTTTTTTATGCCGATCCGCTTATTCTTTGGGTCAGTACATTTACAGCGGTACCACAATTATATTGTTTTTTCATGTTTTGCCCCTTTTATACAATAAAAATTATTTTATAGAAAAAAATATTTTTTTTTGTATCGCTGTATTTTGAGAGCTATAATTATATATTTTACTTTTCGGTTGAAGGAACTGCATGGACCGCTCCTTGCACATACCATCGGGTTTCAGCTGTGAGAATCAGCTGACACCTGGCGGCGATCGCCCCGCACAGCTTGTGTGTGGGCACGATCACATTGCACGTAAAAGTACGTTCCTGGCCCAATAGGCCCAGGACACAACGACGTACTATTACTGCAAATGTCGTAAAGTGGTTAAAGAGAAACTGTTGTTTTATTTTTTCTCAAGAATCAATAGTACAAGAAAGGAAAAGAAAGAAACTTTCTAATATATATTATAAGAGAAATCTGCTTCTTCCTCCTCCTCAACTGATCACTTATTCCCAAATTTCTCAATTCACTGATAAAATCTGTCTTCAGTGAATACTGATTTTAGGAGATGGCAGTGGATGTGTAACCCTGATGGGTGTGAACCCACTGTGTAACTGTTATGATCTGCAAACAAGAACTAAGGAAAGAAGGGGAAAGCTTTCCCTACAGTAAGACTAAGCTGAATCCCTACAATGTAGTGGGCTGCCTGTTCCTAGCGAACAGACCCGCTTAAGTCCTAGGCTAGTCTGAACGAAGACCTATAGAATAAAGGGAAAGGTTTCCTAAAAGAACTAAGGACTGGAACAAAAATGAGACACCTCCTGAACATAATAAGTAGTTGCAGAGAACAAAAGATAAACTGCCAAAAAGGTATTAGAGGTCCCAAAGGACCAAGCGAACTGAGAGATATAGGCACTGAAGCACCTGGCTAGCAAAACAGTAAAACAGCACTGAAGTCCAGCACAGCCAAAAAGGCGGAGCTGGAATATAAAGGCAGATGGTCATGTGACCGCAAAACACAAGATGGAAAAAACAAACAGGAGGGTTCTAACAGTACCCCTCTTTTAAGAGGATCCTCCAGATCCTCCAGTCCCAGGTCTATCCGGAAACCACTTGTGGAAAGCTCTAACAAGCCTAGGAGCAGAGAAATCATCTGCCCTTAGTTATCTTCGGGACCGAAACCCTTCCAAGAGATGAGACACTGTACTCTCCTCTATGCCATCTAGAATTTAAGATACATGAGATTTCAAATTTCTACCACAGGAGGAACTGAGACAGTGGCATCCTTATGAGATACATCTGCCTTTTTCAACAAGGAAACATGAAACACAGGATTAATCTTCCAGGAAGTGGGAACATCCAACTTAACCGCAGACGGGTTAACAACCTGAATCACTTTAAATGGACCCACAAGCTAAGGACCCAGTTTTTTAGAGGGAATCCTCAATCGCAGGTTCCTTGAGGACAGCCAAATCATGTCACCCCCAGTAAACAAAACCTCAAAACGTTTCCTGTCAAAATACTTCTTGGACTTCTTGTTAGCCTCTTGAAGGTTGCAACGTACAGTACAGACCAAAAGTTTGGACACACCTTCTCATTTAAAGATTTTTCTGTATTTTCATTACTATGAAAATTGAACATTCACACTGAAGGCATCAAAACTATGAATTAACACATGTGGCATTATATACTTAACAGAAAAGTGTGAAACAACTGGAAATATGTCTTATATTCTAGGTTCTTCAAAGTAGCCACCTTTTGCTTTGATGACTGCTTTGCACACTCTTGGCATTCTCTTGATGAGCTTCAAGAGGTAGTCACCGGAAATGGTTTTCACTTCACAGATGTGCCCTGTCAGGTTTAATAAGTGGGATTTCTTGCCTTATAAATGGGGTTGGTACCATCAGTTGTGTTGTGCAGAAGTCTGCTGGATACACAGCTGATAGTCCTACTAAATAGACTGTTAGAATTTGTATTATGGCAAGAAAAAAGCAGCTAAGTAAAGAAAAATGAGTGGCCATCATTACTTTAAGAAATGAAGGTCAGTCAGTGTGAAAAATTGGGAAAACTTTGAAAGTGTCCCCAAGTGCAGTTGCTAATACCATCAAGCCTTACAAAGAAACTGGCTCACATGAGGACCGCCCCAGGAAAGGAAGACCAAGAGTCACCTCTGCTTCTGAGGATAAGTTTATCTGAGTCACCAGCCTCAGAAATCGCAGGTTAACAGCAGCTCAGATTAGAGACCAGGTCAATGCCACTCAGAGTTCTAGCAGCAGACACATCTCTACAACAACTGTTATGAGGAGACTTTGTGCAGCAGGCCTTCATGGTAAAATAGCTGCTAGGAAAGCACTGCTAAGGACAGGCAACAAGCAGAAGAGACTTGTTTGGGCTACAGAACACAAGGAATGGACATTAGACCAGTGGAAATCTGTGCTTTGGTCTGATGAGTCCAAATTTGAGATCTTTGGTTCCAACCACTGTGTCTTTGTGCGACGCAGAAAAGGTGAACGGATGGACTCTACATGCCTGGTTCCCACCGTGAAGCATGGAGGAGGATGTGTGATGGTGTGGGGTTGCTTTGCTGGTGACACTGTTGGGGATTTATTCAAAATTGAAGGCATACTGAACCATCATGGCTACCACAGCATCTTGCAGTGGCATGCTAGTCCACCCGGTTTGCGTTTAGTTGGACCATCATTTATTTTTCAACAGGACAATGACCCCAAGCACACCTCCAGGCTGTGCAAGGGCTATTTGACCAAGGAGAGTGATGGGGTGCTACGCCAGATGACCTGGCCTCCACAGTCACCAGACCTGAACCCAATCGAGATGGTTTGGGGTGAGCTGGACTGCAGAGTGAAGGCAAAAGGGCCAACAAGTGCTAAGCATCTCTGGGAACTCCTTCAAGATTGTTGGAAGACCTTTTCTGGTGACTACCTCTTGAAGCTCATCAAGAGAATGCAAAGAGTGTGCAAAGCAGTCATCAAAGCAAAAGGTGGCTACTTTGAAGAACCTAGAATATAAGACATATTTTCTGTTGTTTCACACTTTTTTGTTAAGTATATAATTCCACATGTGTTAATTCATAGTTTTGATGCCTTCAGTGTGAATGTACAATTTTCATAGTCATGAAAATACAGAAAAATCTTTAAATGAGAAGGTGTGTCCAAACTTTTGGTCTGTACTGTACATTAGTCCAAACTCTCTCCAAATCACTGGAAAAATTCTCCTCCTCCGGCACCGCCGACCCCAATTTGGAGAATGAACCAAAAGACGGATGTCTCCCAGTACAACAAAAAAAGGAGAACACCCAGTAGAGGAGGATGTATGATTGTTAAGAGCATATTCTGCGCGAGGCAGAAACTCAGTCCACACCTCTTGATTGTCCACCACAAAACATCGCAAAAACTATTCTACATCCTGGTTCTTTCTTTCAGTCTGTCTATTAGACTCCGGATGATACCCAGACGAAAATGACAAATGGACTCCCAACCTGTCACAAAAAGCACGCCAAAAGAGAGCCACAAACTGAGGTCCTCTATCAGAAACAATGTCCATGGGAACGCCATGAAGCTTGACAATCTCCTTAACAAACACCTTAGCAAGTGTCTTGGGGTAGGGCAACTTAATGAATGGAACCAAATTACACATCTTACTAAAACGGTCCACAACCACCCAGATTACAGTAAAACCCTTGGACACGGGCAGATCAGTAATAAAATCCATTGTGAGATGCATCCAAGGTGCACTAGGAATCTCCAGAAGGCAAAGCAACCCCGCAGCAGGAGTATGTGAAGCCTTTGACCTAGCAAACACCATACATTGACGCACCCACTTGATGACATCTTTCTGCCATCCACCGCCGATGAAGCATCGACCTCGACCAAAAAAGGCTTGGTCTCATCAGGCTGCATAAGGATAGGGGCTGAACTGAATCTCTCTTTGAGATACTTAAATGCTTCAATGGCCTCAGTAGTCCATTGGACCGTATTCGCACCTTTCCTGGTGAGATCGGTTAGAGGCTTTACAATTACAGAAAAATTCTTAATGAATTTCCTGTAATAATTGGCAAAACCCAAAAATCTCTGTATAGATTTCAAACCAATAGGCCTGGGCCATTCCTGCACAGCCTGAACCTTCACAGGACCCATCTCAAAACCCTCGATGGAGACAATGTAGCACAAAAAACTAATTTTCTGCACAGCGAACTCACATTTCTCCAGCTTAGCAAAGAGTGAATTATCACTCCATAACTGAAAGACTTCACGTACACTCTGCCAATGGGACTCCAGATCTGGCGAATAAATCAAAATGTTATCCAAATACACAACCACATTCTTACCAATCAAACGTCTTAAGATGTCATTAATAAGGTTCTGAAAAAATGCAGGTGCATTGGTAAGACCAAAAGGCATCACCAGATTCTCAAAATGACCTACAGGAGTGTTAAAAGCAGTTTTCCACTCATCAACCTCCTTCACTCTTAACAAACTGTATGCCCCCCGGAGATCAATCTTAGAGAGCCACTTGGCCCCCACTAACTGGTTAAACAAGTCAGGAATTAATGGCAATGGGTAGGAATCGCATATGGTAATCCTATTAATTTCACGAAAATCCATACACGGACGCAAACCCCCGTCCTTTTTTTTAACAAAGAAAGATCCAACTGCCACAGGAAACTTAGAAGGTCTAATGTGACCAGCAGCCAGGCTAGTCTGTATGTACTCCTCCAAGGCCTTTCTTTCAGGGATAGTTAGATTAAACAAGCGACTCTTGGGAAGAGTAGATCCCGGAATAAACTCAATGGCGCAATCATAATCCCTATGAGGAGGTAAAACTTGCGACTCCTCCTCCGAAAAAACCCTCCAAAAATCCTGAATAGGCACAGGCAATTCCCCTTTTCCCACAACCGCAAGGCGACCATTCCAACATTTATCATAGCATTTCGGACTCCAAGACTTTATCATATTAGTAGACCAGTCCAGCAAAGGATTGTGCAGTTTTAACCAAGGCAATCCCAGAATGGCTAGAGAGGGTAAATTATCTAATACAACCAAGTCCAAAATTTCTTGGTGAAGACCATTGATAGTGAGGGGAAATGCAGCAACCTTGTAATACATTTCAAGGGAGTGTTATCAATTGCAATCAGAGAAATAGGTGATGACAAAGGTTTGGATTTTAATTTAAGCTTTTCCAAAAACCCTTTATCAATCACATTAAGTGTTGAACCACAATCCACAAAAACCTGAAATTCAATCAAATTTTCCTGCAAAGTAGTACTCCCTGAAAGAAATACTCCTGCAGAGTGTAAACAAGCTATATGAGCGTAGCTGACCTTTTTTTTTTCTTTAGTTAAATCAAGCTCACAATACTAAATCAAATGGTCAGCTTTACCACAATAAAGACACAATCCCTCGGGGAACCTCCGATCTCTTTCCTGAGAGCGGAGCGACATTGCCCCAACCTCCATTGGTTCTCCGCCATCTGAGTAGATTTTCTGGGGACTAGGACCGGGCATTACATGAGTCTTTACCTCATTCTGCCTAGATCTCAGCCTCCTATCCACACGAACAGCTAATTGCATGGCATCCTGCGGAGTCTCAGGTGCAGGGAATGCAATTAGCAAATCCATAACCCTTTCACTCAGACCAGCAAGAAATAGACATTTCAGAGCAGGATCATTCGATCTGAGTTCTGCCTCAGCAGATGAGATTCAATCAGGATCGTCATATAATAGACCCATAGCAGAAAAAATCTCTTCTACTGACCTCAAATATGGACCATTAGGTTGAAGAGAAAAGGCCCACCCTTGTGGTTCATTGCGCAAAAGTGACATAATAAAACCAATGCACTGTGATTCATTCCCAGAGGACAATGGTCTCAAACGAAAATATAACAAACAAGCATATTTAAAGGAAAAAAAATCTTGCTGTTTACCATAAAAAACATCCGGCAGTCCAACCTTGGGTTCCACAAAATGCGCTCCGGAACAGCTACTCACGTGTTGCTGGAGCTCGGCCACCTCCAGAGTCAATCCGTTGAGTTGAGCCAAATCCTGGATGAAAGCATACTGATCCCCGTATTAAAATTTCCTTAATTTTTTTTTTTTGGCTGGACTTACTGTTATGATCTGCAAACAAGAACTAAGGGAAGAAGGGAAAAGCTTTCCCTACAGTAAGACTAAGCTGAATCCCTACGATGTAGCGGGCTGCCTGTTCCTAGCGAATAGACCCGCCAAAACCAGGGGAGGAGTCCTGAGGAGATAATTTGCATATTCCCACTGCATTTTGGGGTAAGTGAAGAGTCTCCGTGAGCTCAAAGAACACTGGATTTTGGCTGTTGGCTACCGGCGCGTGCATTTTGAAGCTTTTTTTTAAGCTTTTTTCACTGTTTTCAGAACATTAACAATAAGAACATGGAAGAGTCCAGGAGCCATTTGGTGAGCTGCATATCCTGCTACATGTTCACAGACTTGCCAGTGGAAAAGCCAAACTTCACATGCCAGAAATGCAAGCTTGTGTCCCTGTTGGAGGAAAAGTTGCGAAATCTAGAAGAGAGGTTAACTACCTTGAAAATCATTAAGGAAGGTGAAGAGTTCTTAGACAGAGCAGAATTATCTCTTCATGATTCAGAAAGAGAAGAAATTCGAACTGCACCTGACGAAACAGAGGAATGGAAGCATGTGACCCACAGAAGCAGGAGGATCGAGAGGCAGTCAGCACCCATACTGCTCAGGAACCAGTACCAGGCTCTCACGCAGGAGAACGATGAAGAAATACAGCAAAATAAGACTTTGCCAGCAATGAATAACCTTGTAAGCCCTCAGAATCCTCCTGGATGGAGAAAGAAGAATGTTGTGAAGAAAAAACGGAGAGTGGTGGTCATGGGGGATTCCCTGTTAAGAGGGACAGAGGCCGCTCTCTGCAGACCAGACATAACCTCAAGAGAAATGTGCTGTCTTCCAGGAGCAAAAATTAAAGATGTGTCTGACAGGATATCAAGACTCTTCAGACCTACAGATCACTACCCATTCCTGCTAATACATGTGGGGACAAATGACACCGCAAGAAAGGACCTGGAAACCATCTGCAGTGACTTTGAAGACTTAGGCAAGAAAGTGAAAGAATTGGGAGCGCAGGTGGTCTTCTCATCCATCCTCCGAGTGGATGGCCATGGAACAATGAGGTGGAATAAGATTCTACAGGTGAACAACTGGCTACGTCGATGGTGCCGTCAACAAGGATTTGGATTTCTGGATCACGGAATGAATTACCTATACGATGGACTACTTGCTAGAGATGGGGTGCACCTTACGAAGACTGGAAAACATGTATTTGGAAGTCGCCTTGCTACACTCATCAGAAGAGCTTTAAACTAGAACAATGTGGGAAGGGAAGCAAAAGGCCAGAAAAAGCCATACAGCTGACAAATACTATTGAGATCTCTGCTACTGGAAGTGGAAAGGAAGAACAAAGACAAAACAATTTAAATAATAAAAATATGGGAGGAAGAGAAACCAATCACAAACTAAAATGTTTTTATACAAATGCACAAAGCATGGGCAACAAACAAGGAGAATTGGAACTACTAATGCAGGAAAAGGAATATGATGTCATTGGAATCACTGAAACTTGGTGGGACGATACACATGATTGGAATAAAAGGCTAAAAGGATACAACTTATTTGCAAGAAACAGACTTGATAAACGAGGAGGAGGTGTTGCATTGTATGTTAGAAAAGCGTATATCTGCACAGAGATTGAAGCTTCAGAGACTGGGAGTTCTGTGGAAACTGTTTGGGTAAGAATACAAGGAGAGAACAACGGAAAGGACACCATTGTAGGCATTTACTACAGGCCACCTGGGCAAGCTGAAGATATGGATGAACTCTTTATGTATCAAATGACCAAGTTCTCCAAAAAATATGACGTAGTGGTCATGGGAGATTTCAACTATCCAGACATTTGTTGGGAATCTCTCTCAAGTAAAACTAACAGGTCAAGCAAATTCTTATCCTCTCTTGCTGACAACTTTATCTTCCAAAAGGTAGGGGAGAAAACAAGGGGATCTGCTACTTTGGATCTAATCCTTATAAACAGGGAGGAAATGGTTGAGGAGGTAAAGGTGGCTGGGACCCTAGGAGGCAGCGATCATGCTATTATAGAATTTTGGATAACTAGAGGAGGAAGACATGTGAAGACTCAGACTTCAAGGTTAGATTTTAGAAAGGCAGATTTTAAGAGACTCAGAAAGAGAATAGGAGGAATCCAATGGCTGGATGTCCTTAAGGACAAAAATGTCCAGGAAGGATGGGAAATTTTTAAAAATGAGATTCTCAAAGCACAATCGTTAACAATCCCGAAAAGTAGGAAGAATGGGAAGCATTTAAGGAAACTAGGATGGATGAACACAGAACTTAAACACATGCTAAAAAGAAAGAAAGAAATGTTTATTAAATGGAAAGAGGGAGGCATATCTAAAGAAGATTATAATGCAGTCTGCAGATCCTGCAGGGCACGTATCAGGTTAGCTAAAGCTGACAATGAATTAAGGCTTGCAAGAGATGTCAAAAGCAATAAAAAAGGATTTTGGGGGTATGTCAAAAGTAAAAGAAAAGTCAAAGATGCTATAGGATTTTTACAGGATGAAAATGGAGAAATGGTAAGAGAGGATGTTGAGAAGGCCGAACTTTTTAATTCCTATTTTGCATCTGTTTTCTCTCAGAAAGAAAATGTAACATCAACTGATCTTCACTGTCCTTTTAAAGGAATAGAGGAATCCAAGTTATCTGTAAACAGAAAGATTGTGAGGGAATATTTAGCTAACATAAATGAGTTCAAGTCTCCAGGTCCAGATGAATTACACCCCAGAGTACTGAAGGAGATCGTAGAAGAAATTTTAGAACCACTCTCCATAATCTTTGAAAATTCTTGGAGAACAGGAGAAGTCCCAGAAGACTGGAGAAGAGCAAATGTTGTTCCTATCTTCAAAAAGGGGAAGAAGGTGGACCCAGGGAACTATAGGCCGGTGAGTCTGACTTCTATACCAGGAAAGATCTTTGAACAAATTATTAAACAACATGTATGTAAGTACATGGATAAGAATGAAGTGATTAACCAGAGTCAGCATGGGTTTGTAACTAACAAGTCATGTCAGACTAACTTAATTTCCTTCTATGACAGAATCACTGACTGGGTGGATCAGGGAAATGCTGTAGATATAGTATATCTTGACTTCAGCAAAGCATTTGACAAAGTATCTCACACCATCCTTATTGAAAAAATGACCAAGTATGCAATGGACCAGGCAACTGTTAGGTGGATTCATAACTGGCTTAGTGATCGGACTCAAAGGGTGGTTGTAAATGGCTTCACATCCAGCTGGATGAATGTCTCAAGTGGGGTACCACAGGGCTCCGTCCTGGGACCTGTATTGTTCAACATCTTTATCAATGATTTAGATGAAGGAATTGAGGGTAAACTGATTAAATTTGCTGATGACACAAAGCTAGGAGGGATAGCTAATACTAGAGAAGAGAGAGAGAGGATTCAAAAAGACCTAAATAAACTGGAGCAGTGGGCAGCAACCAACAGAATGGTTTTTAACAGGGAAAAATGCAAAGTACTACATCTGGGCAATAAAAATGAAAAAAGCATATACAGAATGGGAGGAATAGAGCTAAGCAACAGTACATGTGAAAAAGACTTAGGTATACTAATAGATCATAGACTGAACATGAGTCAACAGTGTGATGCAGCAGCAAAAAAGGCAAATACAATTCTGGGATGTATTAACAGAAGCATACAGTCTAGATCACGTGAAGTCATTATCGGTCTTTACTCCTCTTTGGTCAGACCTCATCTGGAATACTGTGTACAGTTTTGGGCACCACATTTTAAAAAAGACATAGACAAACTGGAGCAAGTTCAGAGAAGAGCGACCAGAATGGTGACTGGTCTGCAAACCATGTCCTATGAGGAACGGTTGCAGGATTTGGGAATGTTTAGCTTGCAAAAAAGAAGACTGAGAGGAGACTTAATAGCTGTCAACAAATATGTCAAGGGCTGTCACATTGTAGAAGGATCATCTTTATTCTCATTTGCACAAGGAAAGACTAGAAGCAATGGGATGAAACTAAATGGGAGGAGACACAGATTAGATATTAGAAAAAACTTTTTGACAGTTAGGGTGATTAATGAGTGGAACAGGCTGCCACGAGAGGTGGTGAGTTCCCCTTCAATGGACGTCTTCAAACAGAGGCTGGACAGACATCTGTCTGAGATGATCTAGTGAATCCTGCTTTGAGCAGGGGGTTGGACCAGATGACCCAGGAGGTCCCTTCCAACTCTACCATTCTATGATTCTATGATTCATTCTATGATTCTTAGTCCTAGGCTAGTCTGTGCGAAGACCTATAGAATAAAGGGAAGGGGTCCCTAAAAGAACTAAGGACTGGAACAAAAATGGGACACCTCCTGAATAGAGTAAGTAGTTGCAGAAAACAAAAGATAAACTGCCAAAAAGGTATTAGAGGTCCCAAAGGACCAAGCGAACTGAGAGATATAGACACCGAAGCACCTGGCTAGCAAAACTGTAAAACAACACTGAAGTCCAGCACAGCCAAAAAGGCGGAGCTGGAATATAAAGACAGATGGTCTTGTTACCGCAAAACACAAGATGGAAAAAACAAACAGCTACAGGCGAGGCTTACCCTGGAGGGGTTTGACGAAGTGTCTACTGGGCATTCACTAGAGTCCCTGATGGTGAGGATAGGCTTGGCCACCCACAAACATCAGGTACCTCTCCAGGGCATTCCCTGGGACTGCAGTTGCTGACTCACGGGTCAGAGCAGGTATACGATGTACAGGAGGGATGAGACAGAAGCATAGTTAGGTGGTCCAGGGTTAGGGCAGGGTTAAATTCCTGCATAATCGGGATGGGGCCCCCTCTAGCCATGTGGAGACATCAGGGATATGCAGCAAAGTTGGAAGTACTGCATGGACTCAGTGTAGAAGCTAGGCAGAGTGGCAAACACAGTGAGTAGCCAGTGGCGGGAATGAATGTGAGTTATGGCTTTGACATGGTACTCATAAAATTCTATGGAGAAATGTAACTGTTGCTTCAAGAGAACTTATAGCAGAATGTTTGTGTCTTTCTCTAGCTGCTCCATCCATTGAATTTTAACTGCGCTTATGTTATTTTCTATCTCAGGAATGGGAAAATCTGTCTTCACTTAATACAGATTTTACCTATAAATTGAAAATGACAGATCAGTCCAAGCGAAGAAAGAAGCAGTATTCTCTGATAAAGTACAGTATATTGCAAAGATGTTTATTTACATGTGTATTGTTGATTTATGCAATAAAAATTAAAACTCAATTAATTTTTCAGTCAATAATTTTTGTTTTTCTTTGCTTTTGTTTATAATCAAAGGGAGGTTTAATTCAATAGTAAGAGGTGAAGATCACTTTTACACTTATGAAGTGCTATCTAATACATAGCAAAACATTCATATCACTACAAAAGAAATGTAATAGCTATTAGCTAACAGAAAAATTCACACTTCTCACACTGGTAGGTTACTAAGAAATACAATACTTGCTCATTCATTACCTTTTGACCTACATACAAAACTAGACAATTCACTATGCATGGGTTGACAAGTATATGAAAAATGGTAATGAATTAATTAGAAAAACGTCAATATTACCTGACTTTGATGAATCCTGAACTCTCCATATTAATGTATATGCTCAATAAATAATACAGTTTTGTGCACCAGCATAAAATAGAAAATCTGCATAGAAAAACAATATTTACATTTTTCAGCAAACAATTATGTTAAAGTACTTTCCTGGAAGTAAAAATGACTTTGTTCTCTAAGTATAGACTTTTCTGTTTCCCTAATATGGACATGCATGACATAAAGCTTTATTCATATCTCCTACTGTGACGTGGCTTTACTGCCAGGAATGTAACCAACACCTTTGTCCTCACCTTTTTAAAGTTGTTGTCTGAGTTATGAAAAATGCTGCACACAGGCAGCAGTCCTGCTAAAACAAATAAGAAATATTCATTATCCATTCCAGCATTGCATCCTTGATGCCATGGCCGGATTTACACATTTGTACGCCCTAGGCCACTAAGCACATAATTCTGCGTCCTCTCCCACTCCCCAGTAAATTAGAAATGTATTGATTCAAAGTTGTCATGCCCGCTTAAAGAGGCTGTCACTACTTTATCATTGATGACATCCTCAGGATAGGTCATCAATGTCCGAATAGTCGGGGTCCGACACTCAACACCCCTGCCTATCAGCTGTTCTCGGTGTCAGCAGCAGCAGCCGCCAGCCGGAACTCCTCAGTTGCGGAGCTGCTCCGACTTTTGATAGTGGCCGTGGCAGGATACTACACATCCGCCTCCTATTCAAATCAATAGGAGGCATCGAATCTCAAAGATAAAGTAGTGGACAACCTCTTTAAACAAACTTAACCATTATGTGTCTCATCGGATTGAAGTTTCCTGAGAATCACTTTTCATTACGCTCATATACTTTCTTTTCATAAATTTTCCTCATATAAATCAAACTATTCTCGCAGTTCTATCAAGAACTTTACTGTTGATTGGAGAACTTTAACAACTTCCAACACATTAATTTCCACTTTTTGCACATACTTGCTCACTAGGTGTAATTTTGAGCAGCACCGTTCCACAAAACTGTGCTATGATGGCTGTTTCAACTCATCGCAGCTTGAGGAGTATACCTCTAGCTCCTGCTTGAGTTCCTGATTTTTGGGTTTCGTCACTTATGAAATATTTTAGAGCATCTATGATGGCAGTAGATATATAGAAGTCAAGAGATATGAGCGTAATGAATCACTTGAAATCACTATTGTAATTTAAATCTGGAATTTTCCTTTAACACATGGTTTTTGCTGAATGTGTGAGAGAGAAATAGCAAATGCTTTTTGCCTGCAACTGAGCAAGATCACAAGCTGCAGAGATGGGCAATGTAAATATAACACCAAATTTATTTAATATATATGGAAGTAAATTTAACCACTTCGCGCCAGAGCCTGTTTTTGCCTTCATGACCAGGCCAATTTTTTCAATTCTGACCACTGCCAGTTTATGAAGTAATTACCCTGGAACGCTTCAACGTATTCCCCTGATTCTGAGATTGTTTTTTCGTGACATATTGTACTTCATGATAGTGGTAAAATTTCTTCGATATCACTTGCGTTTATTTGTGAAAAAATCGGAAATTTGGTGAAAATTTTGAAAATTTTTTAAATTTTCAAACTTTTAATTTTCATGCCCTTAAATCAGAGAGATATGTCACACAAAATAGTTAATAAATAACATTTCCCACATGTCTACTTTACATCAGCACAATTTTGGAACCCAAATTTTTTTTTGTTAGGGAGCTATAAGGGTTAAAAGTTGACCAGCGATTTCTCATTTTTCCAACAAAATTTACAAAAACATTTTTTTAGGGACCACATCATATTTGAAGTCACTTTGAGGGGTCTTTATGACAGAAAATACCCAAAAGTGACACCATTCTAAAAACTGCACCCCTCATGGTGCTCAAAACCACATTCAAGAACTTTATTAACCCTTCAGGTGCTTCACAGGAATTTTTGGAATGTGGAAGAAAAAAATTAACATTTAACTTTTTTCACAAAAATGTTACTTTAGACCCAATTTTTTTATTTTCACACGGGTAACATGAAAAAATGGACCCCAAATTTTTTTGTGCAATTTCTCTTGAGCGTGCTGATACCCCATATGTGAGGGAAAACCACTGTTTGGGCGCACGGCAGGGTTCGGAAGGGAAGGAGCGCCATTAGACTTTTTGAATGTAAAATTTGTCTGAATAATTAGCGGACGCCATGTTGCGTTTGGAGAGCTCCTGATGTGCCTAAACAGTGGAAACCTCCCACAAGTGACACCATTTTGGAAACTAGACCCCTTAGGGAACTTATCTAGATGTGTGGTGAGCACCTTGAACCCCAAGGTGCTTCACAGAAGTTTATAATATTGAGCTGTAAAAATAAAATTTTCACATTTTTCCCACAAAACCGTTTTTCATCCCTTAATTTTGCATTATCATAAGGGTAATAGGATAAATTGCACCATGAAATTTGTTATGCAATTTCTCCTGAACATGCTGATACCCCATATGTGGAGGCAAATTACTGTTTGGGCACATGGCAGGGTTTGAAAGGGAAGGAGCGCCATTTGACTTTTTGAATGTAAAATTTGTTTGAATAATTAGCGGACGCCATGTCACATTTGGGGAGCCACTAATGTGCCTAAACAGTGGAAATCCCCCACAAGTGCCACCATTTTGGAAACTAGACCCCTTAGGGAACTTATCTAGATGTGTGGTGAGCACCTTGCACCCCCAGCTGCTTCACAGAAGTTTATAATATTGAGCCGTAAAAATAAAATTTTCACATTTTTCCCTCAAAAAATGTATTTCATTCCCTAATTTTGTATTATCATAAGGGTAACAGGATAAATTGCACCATGAAATTTGTTGTGCAATTTCTCCTGAACACGCCGATACCCCATATGTGGAGGCAAATTACTGTTTGGGCACATGGCAGGGTTTGAAAGGGAAGGAGCGCCATTTTACTTTTTGAATGTAAAATTTGTTTGAATAATTAGCGGACGCCATGTCACATTTGGGGAGCCCCTAATGTGCCTAAACAGTGGAAACCCCCCACAAGTGCCACCATTTTGGAAACTATACCCCTTAGGGAACTTATCTAGATGTGTGGTGAGCACCTTGCACCCCCAGCTGCTTCACAGAAGTTTATAATATTGAGCCGTAAAAATAAAATTTTCACATTTTTCCCTCAAAAAATGTATTTCATTCCCTAATTTTGCATTATCATAAGGGTAACAGGATAAATTGCACCTTGAAATTAGTTGTGCAATTTCTCCTTAGTACGCCGATACTGCATATGTGGGGTGTGGGGGAAAACCACTGCTTTGGTGTACGGCAGGGTTCGGAAGAGAAAGGAGCGCTATGTTGGCTGGGATAGGTTGCAGACACCATGTCACATTTGAAGAGTCGCTGACATGCCGAAACGGCAGAAATCCCCACAAGTGACGACATTTTGTAAACTACACCCACAAGGAATTCATCTAGGGAAGTAGTGAGTATTTTTTAATTTTTTAATTTATACCATTGGGCAGTGAAAAAAGCATAATTATATTTTTACCACAAAAAAATGTTTTACCCTCAGATTTTACATTTTCACACAGGGCAATGGGTAAAAATGGTGCCGAAATGTGTCACACAATTTCTTCTAAAAGTGTCAATACCCCATATGTGGCTGTATCGTACCACTTAGCCATACGGTGAGATTTGAGGGGGAAGGAGCGCTATTTGACAATTGGAGAACAAATTATTGTAGAATAGGCATTTGGATTTGGGAGCACAAAATTTTCTGAATTTCTTTTGGGGAGCAAGGACCATTTTGCTTTTCCAGAGCCTTTCTGCTACCAGTAACTTGGAAGTCCCTTATATTTTTAACAGATGATGGACCTGAGTGGGGACTAGCTTTTTTTGAGGACTGAGTTGAAGCTTTTATTGGGAACATTTTACGTAACATTTATCCGGCGCTCTAGGCTGAGCACTTACATAGGGGTTTCCATCTAATTTTCCAAGTGATGTAATTCAGATGAAACCCCTGCAGGATCCATTCACTGTAATGAGGCAGCAGAGTTACTCTGGACTCCGTCTGGCCTCTGTTTAGTGGTGTCCCTTTTTTCAGAAGTGCACAAAACTGTGGCCAACCGCACTTTTATGCACGCCTAAAACAAATGACACCGTGGGATCCCAGGCTAGACGGCATCCACAGTGGCCTATATCTGCCTCATTACAGGAAATCTTCCATCATGGGTTCTGGCTGAATCACGTATTTCAGAGATTTACACGGAAACTCTGGTGTAAGTGCTCAGCGCAGAGCACAGGATAAATGTGAGCAGAGCCTTACTGGGATCTTTGGGAGACATAATAAACAAATCAGTAGCAGGTGAATAATATTTGTTTTATTTATTTTTTATGCCGTTCCTAGTGTGATATAACTGATTAGATTACTTTATTCTTCGGGTCGGTGCGATTACAGAGATACCAGATTTATATCGGGTTTTTATGACTGACAGCTGTCACACACTAAAATACGCTTTTTTTGCAAAATCTAGTTTTTGCATCACCATATTTTGAGAGCTATAATTTTTCCATATTTCGGCCGATAGAGTCATGTGATGGCTTGTTTTTTGCGGGACGAGTTGAAATTTTTATTGGAACCATTTTTGGGCACGTGACATTTTTTGATCGCTTTCTATTCCGTTTTTTGGGAGGTAAAGTTAACAAAAACAAACACTTCAGGAATTGTTTTTTGAGGTTTTTTTTATGCCGTTCTGTGTGTGGTAAAAGTGATCAGGCAGCGTTATTCTTCGGGTCAGTACGTTTACAGCGATACTACACTTACTATATTTTTTTTATGTTTTGGCGCTTTTACACAGTAAAACAATTTTATAGAAAAAAAAATATTTTTTTTGCATTGCTTTATTCTGAGCGCTATAACTTTTTTATTTTTTGGCTGATGGAGCTGTATGGCGGCTTTTTTTGCGGAACAAGATGACGTTTTCAGTGGTACCATTTTTATTTCTATTCTGCTTTTTGATCGCATTTTTTTCCACTTTTTGTTTGGCGATATGATGAAAAAGCATATTTTTTTGCTCCGTTTTTTATTTATTTTTATTACGGTGTGCACAGAAGGAGTTAATTAGTGTGACAGTTTTATAGCTCGGGTTGTTTCGGACGCGGCGATACCAAATATGTGTACTTTTTTTGGTTTTGTAATAATTTACGGATTTATTGGTTTAATATTTTATTTATTTATTTTTATTTATTTTGTGATTTTTTTTTTAATAGTTTAAAAACTTTTTTTTTACTTTTTTTTACATTTTTACTTAGTCCCTGTATGGGACATTAATTTTTATTTTTCTGATCACTGATCTCATGTAATGTAATACACATATATTACATTATATGAGATCTTCACTGACTGTTTCAGTCAGAGTCTCCTGTCTGACTTCAGCTACATACAGGCTGAAGTCAGACAGGAAGGACACCATATATGGCAGAGCTGGAGGCGGTCATGTGACCTCCAGCTGCCATAGCAACCCCAGGTCCTCAAACGAAACGGAGGTCTTCGGAGGTAAGTAAGACGACCCCCTCTCTTCCTGCTGTCTCCTATATGCCGCGATCACTATAGATCACAGCATATAGAAGACAGCAAAGGGTTAACATCACTGGGACCTGATCTAATCAGGTCCCGATGATGTACCCTGTCAGAGCTAACGCTCTGCACCAGAATCGCAGTGCTTGCAGGACCCTGGTGGTCCTGAGCACTGCGAGACCACCCACCGTTTTTAAACGTCGGCACTGCACAGAGCCCGGCAAGCGCCGACGTTTATCTACAGTGGGCGGTCGGGAACCGGTTAAAAAATAGCATTTTATATGGCCTTTTCAAAATAATACAGAAAAATTTGTAAATTTTTATTTGGTTGTTATTTTTTCTGTATGTATGTCGCCCTTGACTGCTGCGACCTAGGCCATGGTCTAGGTTAGCCTTATGGGAAATCTAACCCTACCTGATGCTCCCCAATGTTGTACTGTCTGCATTGGATGTAGGCATCACAGCCTGTATATCCCAGGCAATATTTGTAGTCAGTGGCTTGTTTCAGTGGTCTCAAGCTGCTTACCACTGTGGCCAGTGATTGGCTACATACTCCATGTTGGCTACATAGGCTGTGACATCTGCACCCAATGTATTTGTATACTGGCAGATACTATCAGGAATGCAGCATTGGAATAGAGATTGAGTAGGTATTTAATTGTCTAAGTATTACTGACTGTGCTAAAGTATGGGGTCTAAGTGAAGTTTATAAATATGTGGTAAAATATAGATTGTACATACAACAAATAAAAGGAAACTGAGCAAGTTAATTCCCTGGACCTACAAACTTTGCATTTAAATGTGTTATGTGAATAACAAGTACAAAGCCCTATTTGACTGTTTAACGGAATAAAAATGTCCATATCTTCAGATCTCATCAAAAACAGCACACTTAAAAATAATTGTGGTTCTGTATGTATGTTTGCTAAGTAGTGGAAAATCTTATTGACTGTAACTAATTATCTGGAATCACACTGTTTCAATTCATACCTAGAGATGATTTTAAAAATGCATTTAAAATTTATGAGTGGTGAAAGGTTAAAGTCAATGATGGTATCTGACAAAAATGGAATTAGGTCTTCACACCCTTTACAACGCTTATCTCAGGAATTTTTAGCAATATATAAATATGGCAAGGAATGGAGATTATCACAGACTGTAAAATATTGATCTTACTTATATAATAACGCCTTGGTCACACAGTTAATTTTTGCACTTTCTAGATCCAAAAAAAGAATAAGAATAAAGCTTTCATTTATAATCTTTAGCTTATGACAATTTATTTATTTTCCCCCTATTAGGGCACATGGTCATCATTCACCTCCACAACACTAGCAAAAGTAACTGTATAACCTTGTTGGCCTTTCTTTTGAACGGTCGATGTATAATACATTTCCCCTAGCAATTGCTATTGCAGATTAAATGTTTGTCCATCTGCAAATTCTGCAAAGTTTCACACTTGGGACCCTAGTCCATTAGCCAGAATATAGAGCCATGAACAAAAAAAGAGGCTCTTGCTTTGCCGGGCTCAGTCTGTCCATGTATTACACTGTAATTCATTTGTAAATGCAAATTTATGGTCAGCCAGCTTAATAAACACAGGATTCTGAGCCAGGGCTAGCTTCAATTCAATAGTTGTCCCAATGTTTGTCCTCAGGTTTAGAGGGAAATGTTTTCATTGGAAAATGATCTATTGTTTAAATCAGATTTTTATGTTAAATGAATTTAAAAATATTGACTTTTTTTTCCAAATCACTAGAAATCTCACTATTTTCACACTGGCATGTGGGACTCTTCTATACTTCAACTTCATGTTCTTTGAAGAAATCTAAAAGTACATTAGCAGCAATAGACTGACTGATCCTATCTTTTGTATGCAAGCTTCTAATGAGCGTGTGCAAAGGTCATTGTGAAAGTAAATTACCTATTAAGATTTGTTGATCCTGTGCCCACAGACGTGTTACCTGTCAAGGTAATCCAGCATGGGATGAAAAGTAAACTGCTGTAAACTCTTCCTGGAAACAGTTTAAAGTCTTAAATTGCTCCAGCGGCCTATTTGAAAATTGTACAATTTCTATTTATGTTTTTTAATACAAATCGTATGCCCAAAAAAAACAAAAAAACATTGAGCACAAAGATCTGATATCAAAATAGGTAATTTTCTAAAAATTAAAACCCGTTACATTGGTCTATAAGAGGGCAGCATTAAGTAATTGCAGCAACTTTGATTTCAGTATACAAAGAAACCTGTCAATCAGAGATGAATGGGTGCTGTGAACCCATTGCTAATCAATATTGAGGACTTCACAGCACATGCACAGTATTGCATCTGAAAAAGTATGATTTGTGAAAACTGCTGTTAGAAAAAAGTGAGTGAAAAGCCCTGTCTGTCATTACTTTCTGTTGAAAAGAATGACATACCTTTATAATTTCTTAATTTTTCTTCAGTTTTTATAAGATTTCAGACTTTTAAAGTACCCAGCATAATTGCAAGGAAAGAGCAACAAATATTGTCACTTATTGCCTAGGGCGGATTAATAGTAGCCAGGGCCTTGGCCAGCTTAGAGTGCATGTGTTCCCCCAGGACCCAATGTAATATGTGATATGTTTTTGGGAGGTCACGTGATAGGTAATGTGATAAACATACAAGTACTCTGATGCACATTTACAGATGTAATGAGGCAAGAATTTTTTACTTAAGCACAGTGCTATACATAACAAGAGAGGATACTATGTGATAAGGAATGATACTATATATAACAAGAGAGGACACTATGTAATAAAGGACAATGCTATCCATTACAAGAGTGGTTACCATGTAATAATGGACAGTGCTATATATAAGAAGAATGAACATTATGTAATAAGGAGCAAAGCTATATGTCTTTTCTCATACCCCATCCTTCAATTCATTATAATGTAAAGTACTTCCACCCACCCTCCACCCCCAATTCATTGCAATGTCATGTCTTCTCTCCCACTTCTCACCTCCCAATTTATTATAATATCATGTCTTCTCTTGTCCCTCCAACCCCCCGATTCATTATAACAGGAAGTCTTCTCTCCAACCCCTTACAACCAATTCATTATAGTGTCATGTCCTCTCTCCCATCCCACCCCCAGATCATTATACTTTCATATCCTCTCACCCACCCGTAATTCATTATAATGGTATGTCCTCTTACCAACCCAATGCCTTCAATTTATTATAAAGTCATGTCTTCTCATCCACCCTCACTCCCAATTCATTATAATGTAATTTCCTCTCTCCCATCCCCAATTCATTATATTGTCATATTTTCTCCTCCACTTTCCATCCATTCAACTTAGAGAAGAAAAAAAAAGAATCCCTTACCACTTCAGACAATATTCCATGGCTTCCCTACCTTCCTTGCTTGGCAGGTGGGTATGTGCTAAATGAAGCAGCTCACTACATCATCGCACTGACTGAGTCATACAAAAAGCTGCCAATAGTGGAGCAAAAATATTGTGATGAGGGCAATCTGGCAATGGGGACTGGGCCCCGGGCGGTAGCTTAGATTGCCCTTGCTAATTGTTTTCTCTGTCAATCTCCGTAAATATCAACATAATTAGTTATACCATGTCATTGTAAATGCTGTTTACTGTGATATTTACATGTAACAATTGCTGCCAATGCCTTCTACACAATTCTCCTAAGAATTGTCTATAATCAGCATAGGTGTTACTTGCCATGCTTAAGGAAACTTTGGAAACTTTTAGGCCCTGACAAACAGGTTTGTAACAATAGAAATGTTAAAGAAGCCCCCCCATCTATATTTATATTTTTTTAATTAAATGTGTGTGTATGTATGCCTGTAATGTAGTTTTGAGTGTATTAATATACTCACCTACCGCTGCTCTCGCTTGTGTTCAGTGCCATTCCTTTTCTCTTCTAAGTGATGTTACCCCTCTGCAAACTCTCCGGGTGTAGTGTCGGCGTCCCTGCCTCCTGCTGGGCAGAGACACTGTTCCCCTCACCGCCGCGGTCCCTTTCGGCGTCCTCCAGCTCTCTTGTTGCTGTTGCGCGCACCATGCACAGCTTCCCAGGCACTGTGCTTAGGGCGCGTGCGCTCCCTCTCTCTTAAAGGGGCCGCGCGTGCCGTCCTAAAGGAGGACCACTCCTATATAAAGCACCTCCTCCAATATGGAGGTGCCTGTGGAAGGTTGTTGTTTGTGTGCTAACACTCTCCTCAGCCCTCAGGTTCCAGTACCTGCCAGCCTGTCTGTTAGCCATGCCCGCCAGCCTGTCTATCAGTCATGCCCACCAGCCTGTCTATCAGCCGTGTCTGCCAGCCTGTCTATCTGCCGTGCCCGCCAGCCTGTCTATCTACCATGCTCGCCAGCCAGTCTGCCAGCCGTGCCCGCCACCCTGTCTACCCAGATCGCCTGTCAGGCCACCTGCCATGTCCACCTGCTTGCCTACCTGGATCACCTCTCTGGCTGCCTGCCGTATCCGCCTGCCTGTCTACCTGGATCACCTGTCAGGCCACCTGCTGTGTCCGCCTGCTTTCCTACCTGGATCACCTGTCTGGCTACCTGCCGAGCCCGCCTGCCTGCCTACCTGGACCACCCATCAAGCTACCTGTTGTGCTCATTCGCTGTACTAGTCAGCTTCAGCCATCTGACCCATGGGAGTCGCCTGTTCTCACACAAGCTCGGCCCCAGAGTGGCACCTGGTCCACCTGCCCGGTCCCTCCCTGGTTGGTGGAGTCTATTAAGCTGCTGTGTGGCCAGGGTCGGTCCGAGTGGGCACTTAGTTACACCCCTCTGGTCCCTCCTTGCATCTCAGCACAGAGGTTCCACCACCCGGACCCGTAACACCGGGTTACACTGCGCTCTGCATCACTTGAGAGAGGCTTTTACAGTGTAAGCCTATGGAGCGTCAGAACAAGGCACCATATTCTCACATTGTAAAAGAGATTTCCGGCTCATGCATAGAGCATAAAGTAAGCCAGCAATGACATCACTGAGAAGCAAAGAACCACAGAGAGGAGCAGTAGGTGAGCATATTATTACATTCACACTACATTACATGCATATATAGGCATATTTAATAAAAAAAATATAGATGGGAAGGCTTCTTTAATTCTGTAATTAAATTCTTGGCAAACTCTTTCATGAGAGATACTATAGATAAAAGAATGGATAGATAGATAGATAGAAAAGTAACGTATTTTTCGGACTATAAGACGCTCTGTTTTCCTCCAAAATTTTGGAGGAAAGTGGGAGGTGCGTCTTAAAGTCCGATATACATAAATACTGTGGCTGTGAGTGGTGGGGGATGTGGGTGAAGCGACAGCGGCGGAGTGGCAGGGCAAAGGAGGCAGCAGTCGTCTGCTGCAGCCTACACTGTGCCCGCTACTAAATAAAATGAATATTCACTGTTCCTCACGTGCATGGGCATGGGGAGCAGTGAATATTCATTTTCCTTAAATAGCCAGCACACTGTGCCTGCAGCGCGGCTCCTGGTATGTATGGCACCCTTCATCCCTGTATGTATGGCCCCCCTCATCCCGGTATGTATGGCCCCCCTCATCCCTCTTCCTGGTATGCATGGCACCCTTCATCCCTGTAGGTATGGCCCCCCTCATCCTGGTATGCTTGGCACCCCCTGATCCCGGTCCGCTGCACAGTAAAAAAACAAACAATTATACTCACCTCTTCTCTCCTCCAGCGCTGTGTCCAGCTCTGTGCCGGAATAGTCACTGCTCCCCACGCCGGGACTGCATGCGTGGGGAGCAGTGACCATTCATTCTCCCTAATAGCACGCACACTGTAGCTGCAGCGCGGCTTCTGCTGCGCTCGGCAGTCAGTGTGCCCGGTATTAAAGTCCATGAATATTAACCACTCGGCTACAGTGTGCGTGTTATTAGGGAGAATGAATGGTCACTGCTCCCCACGCACGCAGTCCTGGTGTGGGGAGCAGTGACTATTCTGGCACAGGGCATGACACAGCGCTGGAGGAAAGAGGAGGTGAGTATAATTGTTTATTTTTTTTCTGTGTAGCGCGATGGGGATCAGGACGTGCCAAGTATACCAGGCTGAGGGGGGCCATACATAGAGGGATGAGGCATGAGGGGGGCCATACATACAGGAATTAAGGATGCCATACATGCCAGGATGAGGGAGGCCATAAATACAGGGATGAAGAGTGCCATACATACCAGGAAAAGGAATGAAGGTGCCATACATACCAGGAAGAGGGATGAAGGGGGGCCATGCATACCAGGATGGGGAATTGGGGTGCCATGCATAGTAGGAAGGTGGATTGGGGTGCCATGCATATCAGGATGGGGATGAGGGCCATGTATAACAGGAAGGAGGGGGCCATATATACCAGGGATATTAACAGAATTGGGGGACATTACCCCTATAACAATGTAAGCAGCAGACCCCCTCCCCCTTAACAGGGCATCATAACCACATTTTTTGCTTATTTTTTTCTATTTTCCTTCTCAAAAACCTAGGTGAGTCTAATGGTCCAGTGCGTCTTATAATCCGAAAAATACGGTGCATAGAATTCAGCGCTCAAGGAAGATAAGGTGCAAAAATTATTTGATCTTTATTTGTCCATGTGACATTTTGGTTTAAGTGTGAACCTTTCTCAAACAGAGAACTTATACATTTTGTACCTTGTACCTTTCTACCTGGAGTGCTGCCTATATGTACTTTTTTATATTTTGAAGGTTTGGCAAATAAGTAAGGCTTGGCACCCAGTCTTTGCTTGGGCTGGTGCAGCTTCAGCCTCTTTCTATTTCTAGATATATGGATAGACAGATAGATAGATAGATAGATAGATAGATAGATAGATAGATAGATAGATAAAGACTAGATCTACCTATTATTTCCATCTTCTGTTGACCATTACTTATACTTACTATTACAAACGATGGAAAGAAAGATCAATCCTCGCAGCTTGTGTAGAAAATGTAAAACTGTTAATTAATATGGTTTTAATATAAGGATTATTGTGCGAAATGTGCTAGTAATTAACTGAGCAAAACGCAATGAAACGGATCAGTAACCATGTTTTCTATGCTACCTTTAAATTGTGTGTTATTGTTAAATGAGTGTTTAAAAAGTATTATGGTGCTGACATTGCAGGTTAACTAGTGCACATTCTTTCAATGTTTTTTGTGTCTTGTGATGTTTAGCAAAGTTAAAGTGGGCAAAGATTAATGAGTTAGAAAATCAACTATTCTCAATTGTTTTCTTACTGCCTTCAGCACAAAATTTGTTAATAATTTCTTGATGTGAAAATATATGACCATGGCACGTTCCATCTAGAAAATTCTAACTTGTCATTAAATCTGCATATTTTCTACAATTATTAGAGTTTGTCTTAAGGAAATGTATTAAATATTAAAATAAAATGATATGGTATATATCTTAGATATAAAAGACTATGCTAAAATGTAAATAATATGCTAATTTAGAAAGACGACCAACTATAAATATGTTTTAAAAGTTTGTCTGTTAATTTATTTATTTAACCCACATAAATAATGCCATTAATGCCACAGTGCTTTACTGACATCATCGCTGTCTCCATTGGGGCTAACAATCTATATTCCCTATCATTATGTCTTTGGAGTGTGGAAGGAAACACACAAACACAGGGAGAACATACAAACTCCTTGCAGATGTTGTCCTTTATGGGATTTGAACCTAGGACCCCAGCGCTGCAAGGCTGCAGTGCTAACCACTGAGCCAGCAGGAATTCATTTTACATATTACAACTAACTCCTTACAAACTTTTTCTTTATGACCTAGAAGAAAAACAGATATCATAAAACAGCTATCATAAAAAACAGCTTCATTGCTTTTTCAATAATATGATAAGATGTAACTCCCCCAAGAAATTACAACTATTTACTATGCAAATTGCCTCTTCAGAGAGAAAGTGTTAGATGTCAGGCTGTTGCTGGATTTGAAATGGGTCCAGAACCTACTGTGGTTTCCCATTCTGGTCCAGCCAGTGCTGCTGCTGCTCAGCATCAGCCTCAATGCCTACCTGATCCACGAGATGCACAGATTGTCTCTCAGGTATTTGTGCCTAGCAATGTTAAGCATAGGTTGCGGAGAGAGTCAAGGCTCTTGGAGTCTAAGTCCAGGATTCGCCGCACTGAGCATGCCCGTGACCTGGCGGACCGTGATTGGTGGTTTGGCAACCACCGGACCCGGTGACCTGGCACTGCCTGATTGGTCCATGGGTGGCATCACCAATGGTGCGACGGTGGGCAGGGCTTAGTCTTTAAAAGGCCCACCCACAAACATGGCAGTGCTCTCTGATCATAGAGCATGTGATGCTGTTGTGTGGACGACTGTGTTCCAAGTAGTTTCCATAGGCAAGTTTAGTGGAAATAGGCAGGCTAGTGGAAATAGGCAGGTAGCTTTGTCTTGCAGTCTGGCTCTGCCAAAGGGGTCGCCTAACACCCCAAGCAGCCTGCAGATGTCCTATCCACGGCTATCGCCTGTCAGCCACGTGGAGTAGTACCCTTCAGTCAGGTAGCACGCCGGCTGGAGGCACGTGTACCCGTTGGCGTAGTCCCACATGCATCCTTGCGCCGCCAGTGTAGTCCCTGTGCAGTATCAGGTCTACAGATAGTTTTTCACCGCACATCTCTCGTGCTGCTAACAGAGATGTGTGAATTGCTATACCCGTTCCCGTGTGCAGTAACACGGAAGGGTTTATCATTTAAGTTGGTTGCTTTCCTTTTCACCCGGAAAGTGTTCAGCAGCAGTCCACCAGGCTGCATCGCGGACCCCGGGGTCGGTTGCGTTCCATTATAATAAAGCTGTTTGCAACTGCCCTTCTAACAGTATCAGAGAGCCCGGGTCTTGCCGAACATGGCCGACAACCAGCAACTGCAGCAATATATACAGCGAATTGAGGCAAGACTTAAGTCTCTTGAACAAGCTGTCCCGGTCGCTGATATCACTGCAGTAGCTACCCAGGCGGCTTCTCTAGCAGCCAATATTATTAACTCGGCTGCGGCGAATAATGCGACCACTGCAAGTGCTCCATTACCCCGTTTTGCTCTCCCGGAAAAATTTTCTGGGGACAGTAAATTTTGCAGGGGTTTTATTAATTTATGCTCCATTCACTTGGAGATGATGGAGGCATGGTTCCCCTCTGAAAGAGCCAAAGTGGGCTATGTCATCTCATTACTCTCCCACAGGGCTCTGGAGTGGGCTACTCATCTATGGGAGCGGAATGATCCGGTTGTTGCAAATGCGGTTCTTTTCCTCAAGACTCTAAAAAGTATATTCCTTGGTCCTCAGGTCACGCATGATACGGCTTGTAAGTTTCTACCATTGATCCAGGGTTCGGCCACCGCCAGCCACTATGCCATCCAGTTTAGAACCCTAGCGGCTGAGCTGGATTGGTCTGAGCGATCACTTATCCCGGTGTTCTGGAACGGTCTGGCTGCTCATGTTAAAATTGCTCTATCTACCAGAGAGATTCCAACCTCCCTGGATGAGTTAATATCTCTCGCAAACCGAATTGATTTGCATCATGCAGAACACAGGTTAGAGTTGGAGGTCGCCAAACCTCCATATCGATTGGCATCATCCTTCTCTAGACCCATTTCCGAACTCGCGACTCCCGACCCGGAGCCTGAGGCTATGGATATATCCCGGACTGACCCTAGTCCCTCTTGTCCCCGATCTGCACATCTCTTGGAGTACCCTGTAAATAAGGGTTTCAAGCAGTCAGGAGAACGAGTAGATCTTACCACCGTTGGAAGAGGTGTTTTAGATTCTCGGACTTCTTCCTCCAAATTGTTATATAATGTGACATTGTCCTTTGGTACATCTGCAGTTACTGCCAAGGCATGGGTGGACTCTGGTGCTGATGGCAATTTTTTGTCATCTGCGTTTGCCCAGAGGCACGTCATCCCTACAGAGTTACTGTCAAGAACAATGAACATCAGTGTAGTCAATGGTTCATTCCAGGACACGCAAATCACCCAGCAGTCGATTCCCCTCACCATGTCTTTTCCTCAGGGCCACCGGGAGGTCATCTCCTTTCTTATTATTCCCGGTGGATTAGACGAGGTGTTATTGGGTCTCCCCTGGCTACGTTGTCATACTCCACACATTGACTGGAATACGGGGAGTATTTCTTCCTGGAGTGAGAATTGTGCGTCTCAGTGTATGATCACAGTCACCCGGAGGGTAGTCTCTGATCCCTCTACCGTTGTGGCTTCCAGTACAGATTCTCTGTCTGTCCCCAGGACCCGGGCCTTGTCAGACTATGTCAAAAAGAACTCTCAGGTAGAGAGGATGGCTGCAATGTCCTAAAACAAGGTTCCGTCGGGGAGGACGTTTGTTTCCCCTAATATACAAAATATGGTGCTCTCCTAGGCTCATGCCCCTAAGATCGAAGGTCATCTGGGGGTCAAACGTACCACTAAGTCCCTTCAATGGTCCTATTGGTGGCCCAGGTGGTTCCAGGAAGTCAAGGACTTTGTTCTCGCGTGTCCTGTCTGTGCGAGAGATAAATCATTCCGTCAAAGTCTGGCTGGTCTTCTCCATCTGTCACCCGTGACGGACTCCACACATAGAGAGTCGGTTGTCACTTCTCGTCATCCTGCCCCCGTATGCTATCTGGGCGACAGAGTGTGGCTCACGGCTCGCAATACTAAAGTACGCGGGGAGTTTTCCAAGTTTGCACCCCGCTTTAAAAAAGGGTACCCTGTACACCGGAGGGGTCACAGTACTGAGAATCTTCTCTGTGACCTGGTGGACAACATTCATGCTCCCCTGCTCGTTGAGGGAAATGAGCATCAAGTGGAGGGGGATAATGTTAGGTGTCAGGCTGTTGCTGGATTTGAAATGGATCCAGAACCTTCTGTGGTCTCCCATTCTGGTCCAGCCAGGGCTGATGCTGCTTAGCATCATCATCAGCCTCAACGCCTACCTGATCCATGAGATGCACAGATTGTCTCTTGGGTATTTGTGCCTAGCAATGTTAAGCATAGGTTGCGGAGGGAGTCAGGGCTCTTGGAGTCTAAGTCCAGGATTCGCCGCTCTGAGCATGCCCATGACCTGGCGGACCGTGATTGGTGGTTTGGCAACCACCTGACCCGGTGACCTGGCACCGCCTGATTGGTCCACGGGTGGTTGTCACCAATGGTGCGACAGTGGGCAGGGCTTAGTCTTTAAAAGGCCCGCCCATAAACATGGCAGTGCTCTCTGATCATAGAGCATGTGATGCTGTTGTGTGGATGACTGTGTTCCACGTAGTTTCCATAGGCAGGTTTAGTGGAAATAGGCAGGCTAGTGGAAATAGGCAGGTAGCTTCGTCTTCCAGTCTGGCTCTGCCAAAGGGGTCGCCTAACACCCCAAGCAGCCTGCAGATGTCCTATCCACGGCTATCGCCTGTCAGCCACGTGGAGTTGTACCCTTCAGTCCGGTAGCACGCCGGCTGGAGGCACGTGCACCCGTCGGCGTAGTCACACACGCATCTTTGCGCCGCCAGTGTAGTCCCTGTGCAGTAACAGGTCTACAGATAGTTTTTCACCGCACATCTCTCGTGCTGCTGACAGAGAATGTGCGAATTGCTATACCCGTTCCCGTGTGCAGTAACACGGAAGGGTTTATCATTTAAGTTGGTTGCTTTCCTTTTCACCCGGAAAGTGTTCGGTACCAGTCCACCAGGCTGCATCGCGGACCCCGTGGTCGGTTGCGTTCCATTATAATAAAGTTGTTTGCAACCGCCCTCCTAAGAGAAAGATGACTTGAACTCTATAGCGCCACCTATTGGAAGAAGCAATCCTACAAGTCACAATCGACCCTTTAACAATTTGCAATTTGACTTGGCCAAATCAGAATCTATTTGCTAGAATTTTCAGAAGCCAGCCCTACAAGCAATGTAATAATCACTATGCTGGCTTCCATTGAAAAATAGTTTGAGTTGAAAAAAAAAAACTTTGAAGATTCATATAAAAATATATGGGGTTACAATATTCATCTCCTATGAACTTCTTGTGCTACCCTAAATGATACATGCACATTTTATTACCATATGCATGTGGCTTATACAAATTAGCTGATTATTGTATTTTTTTTTCTACAGTTACTTATCCTTCTTAATTTTTCATAGGATTAATATAATTAAATCCCAAGTAGCAGAGATCATTTCAAAATTTTTGAAAAAACATGTATTTATTTTAATTTCGGCACTTATTAATTTTTCTTTTCTCAAGATAAAAGTATGTTCATGATGGGACATCGGTTCCCAATAAACAAAAAATAATATGCAACTTAGTTCAAGCCAGCTAAATAAGAAATATGACATGAGTGAATCAGAACAATGATAATCGAATTCATGTTGAAATTTTAGGAATTTGCTGAACCGAGCAAATTAAATCAATTTGCTATTGACTTTGCGCTAAACGCTTTAAATGCGTATCGTCATTTTTACACATTGCAGAAGATTGCATCAGACAGAAATGCATTACATGATCTTGGGTGGCTTACTCATAATGCATTTCAACCTCCACCTCACATAATATAGCCCAGCAAATTTGAAGAGGCTGTACAAAAGCAGAGGCAGGGAATGCAGTAGTCATTTTGTGGAGAATCTGGATAGTGAGAGGACATCTCAAGTCACAGATGAAGAAACTTTACAGAGAGTGTGTAACAGCCCAGCAGTGAAGAATATTAGAGTGTGAGGAAAATAGAAAAAAGTCATACATATTTTTCAGGATAATTTTAATTCATAGCAATATGATGCAGTGCAAAATTAATTTCCTCTGAAAATTTGGTGATTCTTGCAAATTCAAATTGGGAAACATTCCTTGCTCTCTACCAGAAACCATTCTTTAGACAGCACTGTTTTGTTTTTTTTGCTTAGATGCAGCTTCTGGCTTTAATAGTTATAGCCAAAAAAACCCATTGCAATATGTTTTATTCATACCATATTAAACAATAAAAAAGTGTAATAATTTACATGTTTCATAAGATAAGATTAATAAGATAAGACTATATAACTAGTATTTTATATACTTAATGACAATTTTCCTAAAATTACAAAAATAAATTAGATTGTTACAAAGGAAAATAAAAATAATGTCACTTGTAAAGAAAAGTTACAGAATCAAAAAGCTGTCACACAGTTATTCATGCAGAAAAGGAACAAAACATTTCTGAAAAGTAAACGGCTTGTTTTTCTGTTGATATTTCCCCAAAGTTGTTTCAGCACTGCAGTGGCAAAGTAATTGAGAAAAGATTGATTTTGTTGGTGTGCAATTATATTTACATGATGTTTCACATTTAATAAAATGATATGGAGGTGCTAGAAAATGTTATTTTCTTCTGTGCCTGTCAGCATAAATGCTTAACAGGCACACTCAAAAACCTGAGCTGATATAACATAACAATATTTGTATTTCAATGCAGGACATTTAGGCCTAATAAATGGCATGAATACAGATAATACAAATAGTATGAAATATATATTTCACTGAAATTGTATTAAAATATTTACCTATAAAATACTGCAAAAATGGTTAAAAAATTATCAATTTTGATGGAACTGCGTTTATACACGGGCAATGTACACAGAAGAAGCCATAGCTTTTCGCAAGCAGTGACCCAACAATTATTCCTCTTTGGGGAGTAGAAACAGGTTTGTTGTTTGTTACATGAAAAAGTTGTAACTTTCTTACAAGCCTTCCAAAAAGTATATTTTATTTTGGGTGGGGGAGCAGCAGTAGCTTTGCAGTTTGCAAGGAGAAGAAGCAATGGCATTTTTCTACAAGTGTGGTCCAAAAATTATCCCTATTTTGGGATCAATCACAGGTTTGTTGTTTGGGAAATTATTCCTTTATATGGGAACATCAACAGATTTGCTGTTTTTGAAACTAAAGAAGCAGTCACTTCTTAAAAAGCCTTGCAAAATCTATCCCTTTTTGGGAGCAGTTTTTGTTTTATTTACCACATACAATGTAGAGTTGTCTGCTGCATTACAGTATACTTATAAAAATACAATGGGCAGGCAGGAGGTGTGTGTGTGGCTGCCTAACGGCAGTGCCAGTGGAGGTGGAAGCAACTGCATAGTGCAGAATATGATGAGACAGGCAAGGAGATGTCCTTAAGTGCCAGCATTGTCAGACCTGGCAGCAATAGTACAGTATAGCTATAGTAGATATTGGACAGGCAGAAAATGCGTGGCTATCAAGAGCAGATGTGGCAGTGAGAATAACTGCACAGCACAGAATATGACAGGCAGCGGATGTCGGGCTGTGTAGGTCCAGAATTTGCTGCCCTGTTGCAGCAGCAAAAGTAGCACAGCATATTTAAGACATGATGGACAGGTAGGGATGTTCAGCTGGTTAAATTCTTTTAGCACTGATGGCAGCACAACAATGTAAAACGCAACTGACAGGTTGACAGATGCTATGGCTAATTTAATCATTGGCATCAGCCAAAGGAGAATGAAAATTGACACTGATTCATGCATGGTAGATTTTGACAGATGTAAGATTTTGCACGATTAAGTTTAGGACATGCGCCATACAGAAACATGAGTTACTTTGCCCAAAAAGAGTGTAGTCATAATGTTCTGGGAATTTTTACTTACAACAATGCCCTGTTACAGTTGACAGAGAGCCACTCAACGTGACATTTGCTGCTTGATGCACAGTAGCAACACATGTGCTAAATGGCTTTTGTCACCCATCTTTACAAGCTTGAAAACAACTTGACAGAGCTTTTCCTTACAATAATGAAAACAAGAATGGCATCACCAGTTCCAGAGCTGACTGTAGAAGAAGTATATATGCCCCCTGAAGATCTTTTGGCCGAATGTCAACTTCAGTCCTTATCACCGTAACCAACACCCTCCCATTCTGATCACTACATGTCCTTATCATCCCCGACTTGGCTTACAGTTTCCTCAATGTGGTAAAAATCATGAGTTCTTTGCCCCCACATTCTTAGTCCTATAGATTTGACCTGATTTAGAGTGCCACTATCACCTCAGTTGCCAGTGTCAGTGCCCCTACTGCCACAGCTGACTGAGTCATTAACACAGCTAGGTGTTTGAATTGTGTCCTTTTTCTCTGGCTCCATGTCATGTGAGCAAAAATGCTGACTGTTTATCTCATCCACTAAATCAACTGGAAGAAGGTGTTGTAATGAAATATCTTACTTAGCTCCCAGAGTGCTGTGGATCAAAGGAATAAGTCGAAGAACATATGCTAACTCTAAGGCTATGTGCCCATGATCAGAAGCCACTGTGAGTTTGAATATGCGTGTTTATGCAGCGTCAAACCCGCAGCATCCAGATGTTACAGCATAGTGGAGGGGATTTCTAGAAATCCCATGTCCAATATGCGTCTCTGTGCACCTCCAGATCACCCACCGAAACAGACATGCGGCGCGTCTTTCAGGACCACAGCATGTCAAGTTCTCTTACAGGTCCGCATGTGGACTTTCCCCATAGACTAACACCAATGAGGAAAGTCTGCATGTGAAAAAAAAATTGTGGCTGCTCATGTGCATAAAGAGAATGGAAGCCTGTGCGGCTGTTCCGGAGCGTCGGGGCCGCAGCAGCTCCTTATCAGGGGCACATACCCTTGTGGTGGCAGTGGAGGACTGTGTAGAACACTGACTCAAACTAATGAAGTCACTACAAGAGACAACATCATTCTGTTGTAACTAAGACAAGAAATGTGCCATATATTCCATATTTGACTCCCCACTGATAAGTTTGTGGAGGCAAAGGAGGCCAATTGGAACTTGCATTTGCTAGTACTACTATCTTGAAGGCAGGTACCAATGGTAATGTTAGTGCTGCTGATGCTTGAGGCTCCCGAATTCGTAGCAATGGTATGTTTTTTTTCTTTCATTTAACACTGTCATTGCCATTGCCACTTTTTTTATACCATACATTTTTTTACTACACTATAATTAACTTTTGACAATCTTTTCAACCATATTTATACCCCTTTGGCAAAAAGGACATTACAAGAAATGCCAGAAAAATAAGTACATGTCCAAAAAGCCATTAGCTTCAATAGGCTGCATTATTAGTCTGGAGAATATTGGTGTCAAATTGGGCTAGTAAAGCAGATGTGCAAAAACAGACATACAGTTAAATGTCTGGAAAATTTTTACAACTTTGTTTCTACTTTGCTAAACTAATTAAAACACCCTATCAAAACGAATGTAACAAAAAATGCTAACTAGGTAGATACATGTCCAAAAAGCTGGCAACTTTCAGCAACAGTACTGGTGTGCCATTTACGGGTGTCAAATTGGACTAATAAAACGTGTGCAAAAACAAACATGAATAGTTTAATGTCTGGATTTATAATTATTTATGCTAATTTTTAAACAAAATCTGCCTTCTCCCCTTTCTCAAAAAGTACATAACAAGAAATATCAGGAAGGTATATTAACTTCCTAAAAGTCAGCAACTTTCTGCAATAGGCAGCTATGCTTAGTGTGGCATTTATGAGTGTCAAAGTGGAAAAATAAAATAGGTGTAAAAAAGAAAAAAAAGACTCTGTGTAGGCATACCACGATAAATAAAAATACCACTATTGCAAAACAGTTAAAAAATGTATGCATGCAAAGTTATCATTTTTTGATCAAAAAACATAAAACCTACACCACCAAGATAAGGTGCACCCAAATCTGGATGGTCCCTAACTCTAGTGACCCACCTCTCTATGTGCCTATCAAGATCTCAAATAGACAGTAGAAGAGACAGGATCCAGGCTCCTCTCTTCTTCTCATCCCACTACTTGCACCACTGACCCCATCCCCTGACATCTACTCCAGTCTCTTTCTTCAGTCGTCACTACTCACCTAACTAAAATCTTCAACCTCTCCCTCTCTTCTGGTATTTTTCCCTCCTCCTTCAAACACTCCATCATTAGTCCATTATTAAAAAAGCCCTCTCTTGACCCTTCCTGCACAAACAACTACAGACCAGTCTCCAATCTTCCCTTCATCTCGAAACTCTTGGAGCGCCTGGTCCACTCCCGCCTTACCAGTTACCTTTCCACTCACTCTCTTCTAGACCCATCACAGTCCGGCTTCCACCCCCTACATTCTACAGAAACTACACTCATCAAAGTAACCAACGACCTTCTGACAGCAAAGCATAATGGCGGTCACTCTCTTCTTGACCTCTCTGCAGCCTTCGACACCGTTGACCACCACCTCCTACTCTCTATGCTCCACTCAATCGGCATAAAAGACACTGCTCTCTCCTGGTTCTCCTCCTACCTATCTGACCACTCTTTCAGTGTATCATTTGCTGGCTCCACTTCTTCCCCTCTTCCTCTCACTATTGGGGTTCCTCAGGGTTCAGTCCTTGGCCCTCTTATCTTCTCTCTCTACACAGACCCAATTGGACAGACCATCAGCAAATTTGGCTTTCAGTACCATCTTTATGCTGATGACACACAACTATACACCTCATCCCCTGACCTTACCCCCGCTGTACTACAAAACACCAGTGACTGTCTGGCCCCAGTTTCTAACATCATGTCCGCTCTCTACCTGAAACTCAACCTTTCCAAAACTGAACTTCTTATACTCCCTCCGTCTACTCACCTCTCTAAATCTGACATCTCTCTCTCCGTGTGTGGCACCACAATAATGCCGAGCCAGCAGGCCCGTTGTCTGGGCGTTGTGTTTGACACCAATCTCTCCTTCACCTTCCACATGCAATCTCTTGCTCGCTCTTGTCGCTTCTCTAGAATCCGCCCCTTTCTCACCTTGGAAACAACAAAAACCCTCACTGTTGCCCTGATCCACTCCCGCCTTGACTACTGTAACTCTCTATTAATTGGCCTCCCCCTCACTCGACTTTCCCCCCTCCAGTCCATCCTTAATGCTGCAGCCAGGGTCATCTATTTGGCTAACCATTACTCAGACTCCACCGCTCTGTGCCAGTCATTGCACTGGCTGCCCATGAATTATAGGATCCAATTTAAATTGCTTGTTCTCACCCACAAAGCCCTCCACAGTGTGGCACCCCCCTACATCTCTTCCCTCATTTCTGTTTATCGGCCTACCCGTTCTCTACCTTCTGCAAGCGGCTTTCGACTAACATCCGCACTAATCCGTACCTCCCACTCCCGGCTTCAAGACTTCTCCCAAGCTGCACCTATTCTCTGGAATGCTCTACACCAAGAAATTAGGATGAACCACAACTTACACAGTTTTAGGCGCTCCCTAAAAACACACCTGTTTAAAGCAGCCTATCACCTTCCCTAATCGAAGTCCTTTTATATACTTATAGCCCATCCCATATTTCTCCAAACATAAGTCTCCACCGAACCCAAAAGCACTACAGATACTGGCTGGTGAAGAGCTCATGCAGCCTTTATCTATCCCTCATCCCCTCAAGATGGCTGGACCATCCTTGTAGATAAGCCATTGTACTTTGTGTCACCCCCACCTCATTGAAGATTGTAAGCTCTTACGAGCAGGGTTGTCATTTTTGCTGTAATTATTGTATTATCTTTAGCTATGTTACTTATGACTGTTGTATATGAACCTGTGAATTGTTAAGCGCTGCGGAATATGTTGGCGCTATATAAATAAAGACTATTATTATTATATTATTATATTTGACAGTAATTAAAACCTGTCTAGGGAAAGCTGGGTAAATAAGGGTTCACAGTCCTGGAGAGATCAGTCATTAGAGTGATGGGCCATTCACATTTGGGTACACCTTGTCATGGTTGGATGGTTTTTACTCTTTTTGATCAAAAAGTCTTAACTAAGTAACCTACATTTTTTTTACATCTATAGCAATAAAGGTGTTTTTCGTTTTTTGTATTGCAGTTCGCCTACAAATAGTCTTTTTTTGTATTTACATTTGTTTGATAATGGCCACAGCACATAAATTCACTTACATTTTACTTTGATACTACAAGTGTACTTGCCTTTGTTAAGCTTTAGCAATCATAGGAGGAGGGAGAGGGAGATTTGAAAACTTACCACGCTGCCGATGATCGTATCAGTCTTCCAGCTGAAGTCCGTCCTGTTGGTGCTGCACCCGCTGGTAATCGCAGACAATAGGTCAAGGAAAGAGAGTGAATTTGGCACATACAACCAGGATATGTAAAAAATAGACTTTATTGAAGAATAAGGTTAAAACCTGGTAAAAAGAAAGCTCAGAAAAAACTTATTTTATATATCCTGGTTGGATTTGCCAAATTCACTTTCCTTCCTTTAACTTTTGTTTAGCTTTAGTTTTCTAGTAAAACAAGGGTTCAAAAACAGACATTTGGATTTTTTATATATTTTTTTTACTATTTTTTAAAACAGTTCTCCCCTTTACAAAAAGGATATAACGAGGAATCCGAGGGTAGGTACACATCTAAGAAGCCAGCAACTGCTACAGGCCGCTGTATCGATGTGTTGTGTTTGCATGTGAAATGCTTAAACAGATTTGCAAGAAACAAATTGTTTGATTGTGATACACATAAACTACTCTGTGAGGTAGACAGTGGCAATTAAATCTCTGCTTTTTTGTTAATTTTATTTGCATCTTTTAAAATTTTTTCCCCCTTCAGCTAAAAAGAATTTTTTTAGCATTAAGTGGATAATCCTTTAGATAGATTTTCATCTATTGCATTATTATTGTGCCCTGTTGTGTATAAATATGTGACACTTCAGATTTTGTGTAGTGTTGAGCGAACATGCTCGACACTGCTCGGTACTCGCCCGAGCATCACGCTACTCGGGATGTTCGGCGAGCACCGAGCATTTCCGGGTTACTCGGGCGGGAGCTTGGGTCTCCGCCCTGCATGTTTTACAGAGCCAATGTGTTAGAACCTTGCTGTTAGGTTTTTTTTCCTTTGCTGGTCACATGACCTTGTTGGCCTATTTAATCCTGCTCCGCCCTTCTGGCTTTGCTGGACTTCATTGTATATCTACTTTCTAGCTAGCCTGTGCTCTGTATCTAACTCTGTTAGTTTGCTTGGTCTACGGACCTCTATGTTCTATTTATTTTGTTTGTTCTGTCTGCTACTATTTCTGTTAGGAGGTGTCCCATATTCCTCCCAGTCCTTAGTACTTGTAGGGATTCCCTCCCCACATCTATAGGTCTTCGTACAGACTAGATTAGGACTTTAGCAGGTCTGATCGCAGGATCAGGTTCCCTGTTACATCGTAGGGATTCAGCTTAGTTCTATCGTAGGGCCAGATCTCCTCTCTTTCCTTAGCTCTGGTAGCAGAACATAACAGTAAGTCCAGCCAGCAAATTCTCTAAGGAAAGATTTTTTTTTTTTGTTCCATCATGGTGTCGGTTCAGGATTTGGCTAAACACCTGAAGGGACTCTCTCTGGAAGTGGCCGAGCTCCGTCAGCATGTGAGTAACTGTCCTGGAGCACATTTCTTGGAGCCTAAGGTATGTTTGCCGGATTTGTTTTTTGGTGAACATCGAGAATTTTTTTCATTTAAAAATGCTTGCTTATTGTATTTTCGTTTGAGACCTAAGTCCTCTGGGGATGAATCCCAGCGCGTAGGGTTCATAATGTCACTTTTGCGCAAAGAGCCTCAGGAGTGGGCCTTTTCTTTGCAACCTAGTGATTCATGCTTCAGATCAGTGGATAGTTTTTTTTCTGCTTTGGGACTATTATATGATGATCCTGACCGTGTCGCATCAGCTGAGACTGAGTTGAGACGTCTAAAACAAGGATCGGGTAATGTGGAAAAATATTGTACACATTTTCGTCGTTGGTCCACTCAAACAGGGTGGAACGATTCTGCTCTGAAAAGTCTATTTCTTGCTGGGCTCAGTGAAAGGGTTAAAGACCTGCTAATTGCTTATCCTACACCTGAAGATTTGCAACAGGCTATGCAATTAGCTATACGGGTGGATAGAAGACTGCGTGCTAGGGTTAATGAGAGCAAATCCTCTGCTATGTCAGTTTCTGGTTATGATAATGTGTGTACTAACAGTGGTGAACCGATGGAGATTGGATCGGTGGCACCTCGCTCTCAAGAAAAAGACCGTCGTTTTTCGCAAGGCTTGTGTTTCTACTGCGGAAAATCTGGTCATTTGATTAAAGGCTGTGAGCTTCGTATGAAGAAAGAAAAAAAAATGGTCAGTCACGCCCGTATTGCCTGTTTAAATTCCAAGGGTATATTTTTAGCTGCTTCCACGATTGCTCAGGAAAAATTAATGGAATTTCGGGTGTTTGTTGATTGCGGGTCTACACTGAATGTAATTGATGGGGGATTCGTGGAAAAACTCAATTTAAAACCTGAACCTTTGTCATCCCCCATTGCTGTGGTTTCTGTGGATGGCTCCCCTTTGAAGAATATTACTCTCAAGGTCAGTGAATTTCCTCTCACTATTAATGGTGTTCACCATGAGAAATTGGATTTGGTAGTGTTGAATAACTTGCCTTCTCCAGTAATATTGGGTTTGCCCTGGTTAAAATTTCACAATCCTGTACTGGATTGGTCTACCAGTGAAATTAAATCCTGGAGCCATAAATGTTATGACAAGTGTTGTAACGGGCGTATTGCAGCTTTGGATAGGGGAGAATTGCCTGTTCCTATTCAGGATTTTTGGAGAGTTTTTTCTGAGAAGGAATCGCAGGTTTTGCCTCCCCATAGAGACTATGATTGTTCTATTGAATTTGTCCCTGGAGCGACTCTTCCTAAGAGTCGTTTATTTAACCTTACTATTCCTGAGAGGAAGGCTTTGGAGGATTACATACAGACAAGCTTGGCCGCCGGTCACATTAGGCCCTCTAAGTCTCCTGTGGCGGTTGGATTTTTTTTTGTAAAAAAAAAGGACGGCGGTTTACGTCCTTGTCTGGATTTTCGTGAGATTAACAAAATTACGGTACGCAATCCTTACCCACTGCCATTGATTCCTGATCTGTTTAACCAGTTATTGGGGGCCAAGTGGTTCTCTAAAATTGACCTTAAGGGGGCATACAATCTGTTGCGCATGAAGGAGGGTGATGAATGGAAGACTGCTTTTAACACTCCTGTGGGTCATTTTGAGAATCTGGTTATGCCTTTTGGTCTCACTAATGCTCCTGCATTTTTTCAGAATCTGATTAATGACATCCTTAGACCTTTGATCGGTAAAAATGTGGTTGTGTATTTGGATGACATTTTGATTTATTCGCCAGATCTGGAGTCTCATTGGCGGAGCGTGCGTGAGGTATTACAGTTATTAATGGACAATTCGCTTTTTGCTAAGCTGGAGAAATGTGAGTTCGCTGTACAGAGAATTAGTTTTTTGGGCTACATTATCTCCAGCGAGGGCTTTGAGATGGACCCTGTGAAGGTTCAGGCTGTGCAGGAATGGCCTAGGCCTATTGGTTTGAAATCGATACAGAGGTTTTTGGGTTTCGCCAATTACTATAGAAAGTTCATAAAAAATTTTTCTAGTATTGTCAAACCTCTAACTGATCTCACCAGGAAAGGTGCTGATGCGGTTCAGTGGTCTTCTGAGGCCATTGAAGCTTTTGTGTATCTCAAGGAGAGGTTCACCTCTGCTCCCATCCTTATGCAGCCTGATGTGACTAAGCCGTTTTTGGTTGAGGTTGATGCTTCCTCTCTGGGGGTTGGCGCAGTATTGTCTCAGGATAACGGGGATGGATTACATCCCTGTGCCTTTTTTTCAAAAAAATTTTCGGAGACTGAATTGAATTACGATATTGGTAATCGGGAATTATTGGCTATTAAACTCGCATTTGAACACTGGCGCCACTTCTTGGAAGGTGCGGAATTTCCCGTTCAGGTTCTTACGGATCATAAAAATCTGATATATCTTGATGCTGCCAAGCGCCTGAATGCCCGTCAGGCTAGGTGGGCACTGTTTTTCTCGCGGTTTAATTTCTCCGTTACTTACATCCCTGGTACTAAGAATGTTAAGGCGGATGCCTTGTCTCGCAGTTTTTCTCCCATAGTCGGTGCTGAGAAAGAGGAAAACATTTTACAAGAAGGTGTTGTGATAGCTGCTTTAGACTCCGTTTTGGAAGATGAGATTCTTAAAGCTCAGGAGAATGCCCCATCTAACACTCCTCATGGGAGGTTGTTTGTGCCTGAGACCTTTAGGAGAGATTTGTTTGTTGAGTGTCACGAATCTCGGTTGGCAGGTCATCCCGGAATCTCTGAGACCAAGAGACTGGTGGGTCGCAGTTTTTGGTGGCCTGGATGGCAGAAGGAAGTCATTAAGTGGGTGCGCCAATGTACTATATGTGCTAGATCTAAGTCCTCACATACTCCTGCTGCGGGGTTGCTTTGTCCTTTGGAGGTCCCCAGTGCTCCTTGGACACATTTGGCTATGGACTTTATAACTGACCTTCCCCCCTCTGAGGGTTTTACTGTCATCTGGGTGGTCGTGGACCGCTTTAGCAAGATGTGTCACTTGGTTCCCTTCGTCAAACTGCCCTGCGCTAAAACTCTCGCTAAGGCCTTTGTCAAGGAAATTGTCAGACTTCATGGCGTTCCTACTGACATTGTTTCTGATAGGGGTCCTCAGTTCGTGGCTCGTTTTTGGCGTGCCTTTTGTGACAGGTTGGGAATTCATTTGTCGTTTTCGTCCGGATATCATCCTGAATCTAATGGCCAGACAGAAAGGAAAAACCAGGATGTTGAGCAGTTCTTGCGTTGTTTTGTGGCAGACAATCAAGAGGGGTGGTCTGAGTTTCTGCCACTTGCCGAATTTGCTCTGAACAATCATACATCTTCTTCTGCTGGTTGTTCGCCTTTTTTTTGTTGTTCTGGGAGACATCCGTCGTTTGGGTCGTTCTCCAAGTTGGGATCTGCCGTGCCTGAGGAGGAGAATTTTTCCGGTGATTTGGAAAGAGTTTGGACGGATGTGCGTGGTAATCTTCAGGAGGCCAACAGAAAATCTAAAGACTACTTTGATAGGAAACGACAGGAGGTTTTGTTCGCTGTTGGTGACATGGTTTGGTTGTCCTCTAGGAATCTGCGGTTGAGGATTCCTTCTAAGAAATTGGGTCCCAAGTTTGTAGGGCCCTTTAAGGTGCTTCAGGTTGTCAACCAATCTGCTGTTAGGTTGGAGGTTCCTACCTCCTGGAGAATTAATCCGGTCTTTCATGTCTCTCTGTTAAAAAAAGCTATTGTGTCGGATGGTGACGCCTCTGCCTCTGTTCCTCCGGTGGTGGAGGACGGGGAATATGAAATTTCTCGCATCCTTGACTCTAGACGGTATAGAGGTAGTTTGCAGTATCTTGTGGCCTGGAAAGGTTTCGGACCCGAGGATAACTCTTGGGTGAGGTCAGATGATGTTTCCGCGTCCAGACTTATCAGAGCGTTTCACAGGAGATTTCCTGATAAGCCTGGTCCTAGGGGATCCGGAGGATCCTCTTAGAAGGGGGGGTACTGTTAGAACCTTGCTGTTAGGTTTTTTTTCCTTTGCTGGTCACATGACCTTGTTGGCCTATTTAATCCTGCTCCGCCCTTCTGGCTTTGCTGGACTTCATTGTATATCTACTTTCTAGCTAGCCTGTGCTCTGTATCTAACTCTGTTAGTTTGCTTGGTCTACGGACCTCTATGTTCTATTTATTTTGTTTGTTCTGTCTGCTACTATTTCTGTTAGGAGGTGTCCCATATTCCTCCCAGTCCTTAGTACTTGTAGGGATTCCCTCCCCACATCTATAGGTCTTCGTACAGACTAGATTAGGACTTTAGCAGGTCTGATCGCAGGATCAGGTTCCCTGTTACATCGTAGGGATTCAGCTTAGTTCTATCGTAGGGCCAGATCTCCTCTCTTTCCTTAGCTCTGGTAGCAGAACATAACACAATGAACATACAGGGATTGCCAGCCAGTCACTGTAATGCCGCAGCCATGTTGGTTGCGGGCATTACATTGATTGGCTGGCCGCACAGCGTCACCTCGAGTATTTAAAACCGGGCGCCGCCATCTTGGACACAGTCGCTCCGGATCAGACAGTGTAGGGACAGCGCTGCTGATTTAGGGAGAGATATAAACTGCGAAATAGTTAGTGTAGGGTCTGTAAAGGCTGCCAGATCAAACAAACAGTCCTTCTCTGGACTAATATCCATTCCAGATATCAGGAAGGCAGGCTGTATAGGAGACGCAGTGGTTATACCAGCAAATGCTGCATTTCAGTCCTGTGTGCTGCTCCTGTTGCTGAAATTGCTGGACTTAGCTCCAGGTCTCAGGGGACAGGAAAAATCCTTTTTTTTTTTATCTAAATCCTCTTTTTTTTTTGCTCCTTCACACTGTACAAATACCCGTCTTATTAACCTTTTGGTGTCCCCCCCCCCAAAAAAAAAGAAACAGAAGTGTTGTTTTGCACTTCCACGGTTCAAATCTCTGTATTGTCCACTTTCGGGCCATTTGGTATCTAAAAAAACACAGTTTGAGTGTGTCGCTCACTGTTCAGCCGCAATTATATCTATTTAAAAAAGTCTGGTATACCCCAGTAAACAATAACTGTAGTTTTGCCATCCCACGGTTAAAAATCTCTATTATTCAGGTTTTGGTATTTTCTACGTAAAGAAAAACAGTAATAGTTTCTCCCTGATTGTTCAGATTGTTTAAAAGAGTCGGGTGTAGGCCAGAGAAATAGAACTGTGGTTTTCCTCTTCCACGGTTCTAATTTACTTTTTACTACCCTTTTTCCATTGATAGTGCAAGTGTAAGCTATTTTACTTCCTTTACAATGGGCAAGGCGCGTGGCAAGGGACGTGGAAGTGGACGTTCTGGTGATGGTTCGTGGAGAGGACGGGGCCGTGGCCAAGGTGAAAATGTGCCACAACCAACAGCCACATCTTCTCGCTCCCACTTCTTGACCGAATTACTAGGGAAGCACAGAACAACACCAGTGTTGAGAACTGATCAGTGTGAACAGGTTATTAATTGGATAGCAGATAATACTTCCAGTTACCTGGGCACCACCACCTCCGGTCTGTCTTCTACACGGTCAACTTTTAGTAGCCGTGAGTCTCGACCGCATACTCCTCCTCACCCTGATGCTCCTTCCTCCCACCATGCCAAGTGTCGTCAGACAGCAATTGATCCCACACTTGGACACTCTGAAGAGCTGTTCACTGGTCCATTTCCAGATTTGTGCCCCTCGCCTGATACGCTTGAAGTGGTGGAAGAGGAGATCCCATGTAGCGATGCCCAAATATTTGAACAGCCACGGCCACAGGAAGTCGACGCTGGCAATTTGTCACAAGAGGTGGACGATGACGAGACACAATTGCCAGCAAGAGAGGAGGAGCATCGTGGTGCGCAAGTGGAAGAGGAGGAGGTGGTGGATGATCTAGTAACTGACCCAACGTGGCAGGAGGACATGCAGAGTGAGGCCAGCAGCACACAGGGGGAGGGAGGCAGAGTACCCCAACAGGCAGGAAGAAGCAGTGTGGTGGCCGCAGACAGAAGGCGGGCAACCGTTCCTCGTAACACCAACACGAGTGACGTTGCCAGTACAAGCGGTAGGTCTTCCAGAGTCTGGAATTTTTTTAAAGACTCTGCTGATAACCCCAAAAAGGCCATATGTTCCACCTGCCATGCCAGCATCAGCAGGGGTGACAAAACTGCCAGCCTGACCACTACCAGCCTCATCAGGCACATGGCAGCAAAGCACCTGACTTTGTGGGGCAAAACCCAGGGTCCACGACCAGTGTCAGCGGGTGTCACCACTGCTTCTTCCACTGTTGTGCGTGCAATAGAACCTCCTGTTGTGTGTTCAAGGCAACCCCCTGTCCATACTGCATGTAAAGGTGCCCCCTTCTCTCAGTCTTCACTTGTTATGGCAGTTTCTCAAGAAACAGCATCAACGTCCACGTCCACGTCCCACCGCAGCGTTCAATTGTCCATATCCCAGACCTTTGAACGAAAGCGGAAATTTGCAGCTAACGCCCCACAGGCCACAGTCCTAAATTCGCACATTTCACGACTGCTTGCGTTGGAAATGCTGCCTTTTAGGCTGGTGGAGACGGAATCCTTCCGCAATCTTATGGCGGTGGCCGTCCCTCAGTACTCGGTCCCCAACCGACACTATTTTGCCCGGTGTGCCATCCCCGCACTACACAAGCACGTGTCCCAAAGCATCTGCCGTGCCCTCAACAACGCAGTTACTGGGAGAGTCCACCTGACAACGGACACGTGGACAAGTGCTTGTGGCCAGGGACAGTACATCTCTCTAACGGCACACTGGGTAAACATAGTGGAAGCCGGGACCCAGTCGGACCTTGGGACGGAACACGTCCTCCCCTCACCGAGGATTGCGGGCCCTATGTCAGTCATAGTTACCCACACAGAGTATAGCTCCTGCGCATCATCATCCTCATCCTCCTCCTCCTCATGTTCAGCCTCCTTCTCAGATATCACCACATCAGTTACAAGCTGGAAGCACTGCAGTACTGCCTCCGCCAAGCGGCAACAGGATGTGCTGAAACTCATAAGCTTAGGTGATAAACCTCACACTGCTTGTGAGTTGTGGACAGCTGTGAAAGAGCAGGCAGATCTGTGGCTGAGACGGCTGAACCTACATCCCGGCATGGTCGTGTGTGACAATGGCCGTAACCTGGTAGCGGCTCTGAGGCGAGGTGAGATCACACACGTACCATGCCTGGCTCATGTGCTTAACCTCGTGGTTCAGCGGTTTCTTAAATCGTACCCCGAGTTGCCAGATCTGCTCGTGAAAGAACGCCGCCTGTCAGCTCATTTTCGCAAGTCGGCTACAGCTTCCGCCGCCCTTGCTGTGTTGCAGCAGCGTTTGCAGCTTCCGGCACACCAACTGGTGTGTGATGTCCCCACACGTTGGAACTCTACCCTCCACATGTTGCAAAGGATTTGTGAGCAGAAGAGAGCAGTTGTGGAGTACCAGATGCAACAAGGCCATCGATATTCAGGTCAGACTCCACACATAAGACCTCAGGAGTGGACCTGGATGTCTGACATATGTACCATCCTGACAAACTTTGAGGAGGCCACCAAGATGGTGAGGGGCGATGACGCCATCATTAGTGTCAGCATCCCACTTGTCTGTCTTTTGCAACGCTCTCTGCAGAGAATTAAAGAGGAGGCATTGCAGCCAGAGTATGATGAGATGGATCAAGAAGCAGTAGTGGGCGATTACACACAGCCCAGCCTCATCTCATCCCAACGTGCATTGGGGTACAATGAGGGAGAGGTGGAGGAGGAGGAAGAACAGGAGCTGCTATCATGCGCTGTAGACGGTAGTACCTGTACAAGTGTCATACCGTCGTTTCAGCGTGGGTGGCCTGAGGACAGGGGGGAGGAGGAGGAGAGCATGGTCAGTCGTCATCTTGGTGAGGACACGGAAATCTTGCCCGTTGCCAGTCTGGCACGTACGGCTGACTTTATGTTACGCTGCCTTAACCGTGACCCTCGCGTTGTCAAAATGTTGGGTGACAGTCATTACTGGTTGGTGACACTTTTAGACCCCCGCTACAAGGAGAACTTTCACTCTCTTATTCCTGATGTGGAGAGGTCTACAAAAATGGGGCAGTACCAGAAGGCCCCTGCTGCAGAACTCTTAAAAAAATTCCCATCTGAACACGCTAGCGGCAGAGGTCACAGTTCGTTGCCCAACCAAGGCGTACAGGTGAGAGAGATGCAACTCCAATCCAGCAGAGGCAGGGGAACACTGTCAACGTTCTGGGACAGATTTCTGACACCCGCCCAGCTTACAGGCCCTGAGGCGCGGGGTACTCTCACAAGGAATGGAAAGTTTCAAAAGATGGTGAGGGAGTACCTTGCCGACCTTACCAGCGTCCTCCGTGATTCCTCTGTGCCTTTTAATTATTGGGTATCCAAGCTGGACGCATGAAATGAACTCACTCTGTACGCCTTGGAGGTCCTGGCCTGCCCTGCCGCTAGCGTATTATCGGAGCGTGTTTTTAGTGCCGCTGGGGGAATTATAACTGATAAGCGCACTCGCCTGTCAACTGACAATGCTGACAAGCTGACCCTTATCAAAATGAACAAGGGCTGGATTGGGCCAGACTTCTCATCACCACCAAATAACTGCAGAGTAACATAAAGTCAAATCCACTGTGTTATTTCGGGAGGTGTATTTGCATGCACCGCTTCACACCCACACATGGGTATAAGCTTCCTCATTTCGGCTGTTTTATGTTCTTCTCCTTATCCTTAGCCTCCACCACCACTATACCACCAGAGTGCCAGCATTGCAAGTTCCTCCGTCCTTATTTTTGTCAGCTTTTGTTTGGAAGGCATAAGCAAATCCTATGGCAGACCCACTCCGCAATAATGGGACTTATGTTTGTAATATGCAGTACTGCGTGGTTCTTGTAAGTTGCATTGCAAGTTGCTCCGTCCTAATTTTTGGAAGCTTTTGCTTGGAAGGCATAAGCAAATCCTATGGGAGACCCACTCCCCAATAATGGGACTTATGTTTGTAATATGCTGTACTGCATGGTTCTTGTAAGGGGCATTGCAAGTTCCTCCGTCCTAATTTTTGGAAGCTTTTTCTTGGAAGGCATAAGCAAATACTATGGGAGACCCACTCCCCAATAATGGGACTTATGTTTGTAATATGCTGTACTGCATGGTTCTTGTAAGGGGCATTGCAAGTTGCTCCATCCTAATTTTTGGAAGCTTTTGCTTGGAAGGCATAAGCAAATCCTATGGGAGACCCACTCCCCAATAATGGGACTTATGTTTGTAATATGCTGTACTGCATGGTTCTTGTAAGGGGCGTTGCAAGTTGCTCCGTCCTAATTTTCGGAAGCTTTTGCTTGGAAGGCATAAGCAAATCCTATGGGAGACCCACTCCCCAATAATGGGACTTATGTTTGTAATATGCTGTACTGCATGGTTCTTGTAAGGGGCATTGCAAGTTGCTCCGTCCTAATTTTTGGAAGCTTTTGCTTGGAAGGCATAAGCAAATCCTATGGGAGACCCACTCCGCAATAATGGGACTTATGTTTGTAATATGCTGTACTGCATGGTTCTTGTAAGGGGCATTGCAAGTTGCTCCGTCCTAGTTTTGGAAGCTTTTGCTTGGAAGGCATAAGCAAATCCTATGGGAGACCCACTCCGCAATAATGGGACTTATGTTTGTAATATGCTGTACTGCATGGTTCTTGTAAGGGGCATTGCAAGTTGCTCCGTCCTAATTTTTGGAAGCTTTTGCTTGTAAGGCATAAGCAAATACTATGGGAGACCCACTCCGCAATAATGGGACTTATGTTTGTAATATGCTGTACTGCATGGTTCTTGTAAGGGGCATTGCAAGTTGCTCCGTCCTAATTTTTGGAAGCTTTTGCTGGGAAGGCATAAGCAAATACTATGGGAGACCCACTCCGCAATAATGAGACTTATGTTTGTAATATGCTGTACTGCATGGTTCTTGTAAGGGGCATTGCCAGTTGCTCCGTCCTAATTTTTGGAAGCTTTTGCTTGGAAGGCATAAGCAAATACTATGGGAGACCCACTCCCCAATAATGGGACTTATGTTTGTAATATGCTGTACTGCATGGCTCTTGTAAGGGGCATTGCAGTTCCTCATAATTTTTAGAAAGCCTTCCATTCACTGCTTAGGCCAACAGTGCACAGGAGACCCAGTTGCTATAAATGTAAAAAAAGGTTTAGTTAAGGCCCTCTGACCTCCATGTCATTTCCAAGGGGCATTGGAGTGCCTCGAAATTTTTGGTAGGCATTGCACTCACTGTATGCCCTATAACTGTGTAGCCAAACCACTACTTTTGTTACAGAAACATATCCTACAAGACAGATCTGGTTGACTGGCCTGATATTGATGTGAATGGTCCCTGTTCCTCCTGCTCTTTCTCCTTTGCCACCACCTCATCCATCATTTATCACCTGAAGCTTTGTTTTAACGGGAGTCATAGAACTTGGATAGTAGCAGGAAAACATCCAGCACCTGACCACCTCAGGCCTAGCCGCTACTGCATACATGCGCTTGCATTCCATCAAAACAAAGCAGATGCTAACTTCTATCATCCTCATCATGCCCCTCACCTTGGCACTCTCAACTCGCCTGATGGAGAAGCCAGGGCCCACCGGAGGAGTCTGGTTGTCTGGTGGGCTCGGCCAATGCTGCCCTAAAGCAGGCCAGGCTAAGAAAAGTGTGGGAAAGGTTACCGGGACAAATAGGGGTGGCTGGGGACCGAGTATGGACACCCGGCCGCCCCCTGGAGGCTGGGGAGCAAGCGGGGACATCCGGCCACCGGGCGGCTGGGGACTGAGTATGGATACCAGGCCGCCGACGCAGCCATGGCGTGGTGGCCAGATTCCGCCTCCACATGCCTAAAAGGCCCAATTTAAAGTGCACGCAAGCAGTATGGTTTTGCAGCCTGGGGGTGGGTGGGTGGCAGGCTGCATACTTGCGCTTGCAATGCAAGGAATGGGAGAGGTACAATTGAACACTGCCGTGGGACAAGGACTTGAACGGGGATAGTTGCAAGTCTGCAACGACAGGTGCAGGGTGGGAGGCATCTTCGCATGTACCATGAACAGGGGTTTGGCATGCACACACTACAGCGGAATAGGCTCTCCTTCCCACTAAATGCACTGGGGAGGGCACAGGTAATGTTTTGGTATACGCGCTTAATCTTATATAAGGCACACCAGGACAAATAGGGGCGGCTGGGGACTGAGTATGGATACCTCGCTGCCGAAGCAGCCATGAGGTAGTGGCCAGCTTCGGCCTCCTCCAAACTAAAAGGCCCCATTTCAAGTGCAAGCTAGCAGTATGGCATTGCAGTCTGGGGGTGGGTGGGTGGCAGGCTGCACACTTACACTTGCATTGAAAGAAAACAAAGCAGATGCTAACTTATGTCATCATCATCATGCTCCTCACCTTGGCACTCTCAACTCCCCTGATGGAGAAGCCAGGGCCCACCGGAGGAGTCTGGTTCTCAGGTGGGCTTGTCCAATGCTGCCCTAAAGCAGGCTGGGCTAAGAAAAATGTGTGGGGGGATGTTCCAAGGATAAATAGGGGCGGCTGGTGACCGTTTAAGGACACCCGGCTGCCCCCAAGAGGCTGGGAACCGTGTATGGACACCCGGCCACCGGGCGGCTGGGGACCGAGCATGGACACCCGGCCGCCGGGCGGCTGGGGACTGAGTATGGAATCCAGGCCGCCAACGCAGCCATGATGTGGTGGCCAGATTCCGCCTCCACATGCCTAAAAGGCCCAATTTCAAGTGCAAGCAAGCAAGCAGTATGGTATTGCAGCCTGGGGGTGGGTGGGTGGCAGGCTGCATACTTGCGCTTGTATTGCAAGGAATGGGGGAGGTACAATTGAACACTGCCCTGGGACTACAACTTGCACGGGGATAGTTGCAAGTCTGCATCTTCTGATGCGGCAAGGATCACTTATGATGGGCAAACTTTTAGACAGTGACCTGGGTGTCAGAGATGCTTCCAGGGGTCTTCCCCATGCTGTTCCCATGTCTTTTCAGCACTTTATGCATGTGTCACACAGCACATGGCCAGATAAGGTTGTAAAATGTTAAAATGACATTTCCCGGTGAATGCATTTGTCACAGTTGAAAGCAATACAAAAGTTCAAAAACGCATAAAAAAATGCTACTTGTGAACATAGCCCAAGGTGTGGAGGAGTATTTTTGTTTTTGGTTATTTATTTTACCTTATACACAAGTCTTTACCCTGGAAAAGAAATTCCTTAACATATTTCACAGGAAAAAAGTTTCAGTTTAGTTTTTGAACGTTTTACTGTGAGCCCGTAAAAGTGGCTTAATACCTCTGACCACGTTGTTGACAGCAGTGACCTGGGGGTCAGAAATGTCACTATCGTTTTGGGCACTTGTTAGGCTTTTAAAAGACTGCCGGGGGTGCCACCGCAAAAATGCTCGGGTCTCCCATAGACTAACATTGGGCTAGTTGCTCGGGTCGAGCACCCGAGTATCACGGCGAGCTCGACCCGAGCTTCGAGCACCCGAGCATTTTAGTGCTCGATCAACACTAATTTTGTGTTATTCTATGCTTGATGAATAGACCTGCGTAGTCTCGAAAGCTTGCAACTTGTTACCATCTTTTCAGTTAGCCATTAAAAGGTATCAACCACTGAGGACTCTCAAATCTAAATATTTTGCTATATTCAAAAAAATCTTCCTCTATTAGTACAGAACAGACATAATTTGTGTATCTCTTATCTGGGCACATAAATATGTAAACAATTACTTTGAAAGTGGTTTAATAAAAAAAAATATCAATATTTTACTGAAGAAAATGTTAACTATATAAGGAAACACAATGAAAGAAACAGAAAGAGCCATGTGGATGCCAATATAATTGGAAGTGGTGCTTGCCAAATATAGATGTAGTGCAGGGGGGTTCTGCTCAGGGCCGGAATTATGACTGCTATGACCCCTATTGCCACGCTACTGCGCACCATTTAATCAGACTAGACAAAGAGCACTGTGAGATAATCGTTGTTGATTATATAAGAATAAATAGATCTCTCTGGACTAATTCATTTCTTTCCTTTTTCCCTTCCAGCTATTTCAACTAAAAGAGTGATAAGTTATAATTATAAATATAATTTTATATTTCCTTTACTCCTCTGTTATTTTCTAATGTTATACTATAGCCATACCAGTGAGTGATATAGACAGATGAAATACTACATGTGGAGTCAATCAATCACTAACATTTATATTGCTGCAATTCTGTATAAAAAGTCAAATTGAAAACATTGAGTTATTTGTAAACGTTGATAAATTAACAAAATCTATTTTCCAGACAATTTTTGTAAGGATCTTAAAAATATTCAGCAGAAAAAATACCTGTGGCTGGTTTTACATTAACCATAACATATTATTGAATAACAAAATCAGCATACCAAGAAATAGCTGTAGACAATATACACAGAACTGGAAATTCCAAACACGTAGTGCTGGAGTTATCATGTATGGAATGTTAGCTCCAGCCAATTAATGTCATAGGGTAAGTGTCATTTACAACCCAGAGTGTTACATAGGCTACATAGTTTGACTATGACATTAGTAGAAGTATAAACAAAACATAAAGGTATGAATAAAACAAAAGCATATAAAAACTGTAAGTAATATATAAAAGTACATGCAGTTTACAATTCTTCACCCTATTCAGCAATCACATTACCATATAAATTTCTTTATTTTGCATATGATTTAATAGCAGCATAGTTATTGTTAGTATTATAATTCAGATCTGAATAGAATTTTAGACAACCCTTCTAATTTATTTTAAGTTGTATCCATTTACTTTCTGCACCAACATGAGAGTGTAAAGCTACGTTCACACGAACTTTGAAGTAAAGCACTCCCACTAATTTTTTTATCTATTAGTGTGAGTGTATTAATATACTCACCTACTGCGGTTTTCTCCAGGATCCAACTGTGTTCTTCTCCTCTTCTCAGTGACGTCACCACAATTTCAACTAGCTAGCTCACTCTATGCTTCATGCATGAGCTGGAAGGCTGTTTTACAATGTGAGTATATGCGTTCTGACACTCCATAGGACTACATTGTAAAAGGCACTGCCGAGTTACGCAGATCCACAATCAAATTAGCCATATTCAATAAAGCGTGTAATTTATTTATTTTTTAGTTATAATATGGATTTCACATTTTTTGGTATTTGCTCCATGAAAATTTGGCAATATGATAGCCAGATGCCGATGCCATTTTGCTGAACTGTAGAGAGCCAGCAAAAGGTTAAAAAAAAACAAAAAAAAACAACACATTCACCTCATCGCTCACCAGTCCCTGCACCCCCATTGTCTTTGGTGCCGGCTACCCACTGTCTGGTCCTTAAGCCCTCTTCTTTTCACCAAGTCTTTACCATAGAACAGAACATATATGGCTGTCCTGAGGAAGAAGTCAGTGGACTCTGAAACACGTTGACAATAAACCTATAATTCTATTACCAATATTTGTGATGTGTTCTGGAGAGCGCAGAATTACTTCCCATGCTGCTATTTAAATCTACTGTATTTTGGAAGCTGCTGTATCTGATAATCAGGCTCTCTAAGTGTTGTGTCTCACACAGCCATGCAAGGTGAGCGGTTCTGCTTATACTAACCCTTTTTAACATGAATATGACCCTATTGCACTCTTGCGTTTTTTACAGGATTCAACGATGTGTCACATACCAAGGTGTGTGCTATTGTTTACTTACACTGAAGGTTTTATCACCTTTATCATTGCTGGGACTACAGAAGCACACTTGCTAGTCTGACTACGCCTCCTCCTGTGATAAGCAGCTAACTGTCTATAGACTATGTACATACAGAACCTGGAATGGACAAGGTTAGCTTCCTCAGCTCTGCTTCATGCTTAATCTAAAAACTCTTCTTGTGTCAGAACGGCTTCACCCAGTAAACTAAGTGATACATCCTTGGATTCAGGGTCCGTTTGCCAACATCATGCTGCTCTCAGATGAGGTAGCAAAATCCTGCTGACAGATTCCCTTTAAATTTCCTGGTAAAATTTGGCAAACTTGAATCTTCCCAGATCCGCCCATCTGTATATGTAACTTCACTGTGCTGGCAGTTTGTCTTGCCTTGAAAAAGACAGAGTTGTGCTGATTTTACAGAGTGGATGGTGAAAGGAAGAAGTATCTAATAAGATGGGAAGGAAGCTGATTTCTCTGATAAGATTTATTACAAAGTTTCTCATGTATACTTGTTATTACTCATCATTATTGATGTATTCATAGTTTGATGAAAGAACAGTTCCCATTTAAAATCTTCACCCCATGTTAATTTATTTTTCTGAAGTTTATGGATTAGATGAGGTTTTTGAAAATTTCATCGACTTTGCTGCAACTGTGCCTCAACTAATAAGTATATTCGCCACGTGTGAAAAAAGCCTAAGGCTATGTGCCCACGATGCAGAAATGCTCCGGATTTTTCCTGAGCGTTTCTGCATCTCCCTGGCAGAAAAAACGCATGCAGATGGTACATGCGTTTTTCCTGCCAGGGACATGCGGATGTGAAGCGTTCTTCACATGCATTTCTGCATGCGGGTTGTCAAGCACTTTCCAAACAATTTTAGCATCACTTGGAAAGTGCTTGTCAACTTGGTCACACTATATAAATCCATGCAACCGGAATGGATTTATATAGTGTGACCGTAAAAGAATGTTTAAAAATAAAAAAATAAATCTATACTTACCTTCTGATGGCCCCCACAGTCTTGCTTCGCTCGGTCCTGGCTGCCGGCAGATCGCGGTACACTGAAGGACCTGCCGACGTCAGCGTCGCGTGACCCATCACATGACTATGACGTCAGCGCAGGTCCTTCAGTCCATCGCTAGCTGCCGGCATGAGAGGAGGACGAGCGCACCGAGGGCCATCAGAAGGTAAGTATAACATTTATTTTTTATTTTATTCTTTTTTTTTTAGTTTTCTATGGTACCCGGGTCCGGAGGAGAGTCTCCTCTCCTCTAGACTTGGATACCATCCGCACATTGAACACATGTATTCTGCATGTGCTTATCTAGTGAAGCGGAATGCATGCGTTCTAATGTAAGTCAATGGCGGTGAAAATGCAGCACTTCCGCAAAATAATTGGTAGTGCTGCGTTTTTTTCCGCAATGATAATCTTCAGCGGAAATTTCCGCAGCATGTGCATAGCACATGCGGATTATCATTGGGGAGCATGGCAGACCTTCTACCAAGCGTTTTTTAATAGTTTCTGCAGCGTTTTTGCCGCTGCGGAAACGCTTAAAAAACGCATCGTGGGCACACAGCCAAAATGTATTTCTATCATTGCTTTTCAGATTAATGACTTGCCACTCTCAGTTTACAACATGGTTCTCCTATAGAGTAAGACAAATATTCAGACTACTTGTCTCTCCTAGTTAGTGACCAAGAAGATGTTTAACCATCATGTTTCAAAGATATCTGGTATCATGAAATCAACAAATAGAGTTCGCATTTATTTATTCTTGACCCGTATTCATCTGAAGTTGAGATACATTTAGTTATGTATGTATTTTCAAGGTTTGTTTGCTGGGTTTTATTTACACTTGGTTTCTACAGCTTGCCATTATTACTACATGAATGAAAGCTAAATAGAGATTTCCCCGAGTCCATCAGTGCAATAATGTACTCAGCTCATAGATCTGTTTGCAGTATTTGCTGAATGACTGATATCAACAAAACTGATACTTACTGCTTGGAATATGTAGTGACAGTCTATATGGCAAACCCCAGTCATTACAGTTGAGCTGTTCACAGCTCTATATATCCAGATTCACTCTTTCTTTTAATTTCACCTTCCTCGTATGAGAAAACACACAAAAGCACTGTACCCATATTATCACGATTTATCATTGCCTATCCATAAATGGGGTTTTAGAAGCCAATCGCAAACATGCATACACACAATAAAAAGGCCACATAAATTAGAATAATGCTGGCTGAATTTGCCAATTATGCCACAACGAGCTAGCCATCTAATGTACATGGTGGTGAAAAACATTGGGCTATTGTATTTTTAACATGTCCAGTCCTTTTGCTCTTAGGGTATAAAAACTGTTATCAGAGATAATCTGTCAGCAGTTTACTCAGCTCTCCTTGATCAGAACATGTAAGTCCTTCCTGCACCTTGAAGTCTTTTATTCTGTTCCCTCTTCTTTTTCTTAAAAGGTTGATGTTGCACACTGACCACCATAAAGGGAGAGCAGTAGGTTTTATATGAATTGATTCCACCCAGTGATAACATTCTAGAGAGGATTCTTTTAATGCCTTCTTTTGAATATATTGATTTCTGTTCCATAAGCATGGTAGACAGAGACAAAATCACCCAGCTGCCAGTTTTGATAGGAGTAAACAAATGCACCAAAAGAAGGAAACCATCAAAGTAGCAGAAGACATTGCAGTGGGCTAGAGGGGCATTTACACTGCAAGAAAATCGTGAATGACTGTTTTTAAAAACACGTTTCACGATTATCTTGCCAAGTAAACAGACTGCTGATCACCTGATGGAACAAACAAAATGCTGGTTCATAGGATGAAATCATTTTTTATCCAGCACAAAAGATTATCTTTGTAAGCTGTGCATAATTGGTGTAAACAGGATTCAAAATGCCGAGAACAATGGCAGCCTGAACGCATTGAGCGATTTTGTGTGTTACTTGTAGTGTACTGTTTATTTTGGTCTGCCTATGTTAACAGGAATTCAAATTACTGCCAATCGGTAAAAGTTTTCCTAATGGTGGTCATACCGTGCTGCTATGTAAATGGACCTTAAGGCCATGTGCCCACGTAGCGTTTTTGTAGCGTTTTTGCAGCGTTTTTACGACCGTGAAAACGCTTGTAAAACCATCTGCCATGCAAAGCAATGTGAATTCGGATGTGCTGTGCACATGATGCGCTAATTAGAGCACCGAATTCGCATTGCGTTGCAAAACGCAGCATGACCATTTCTACCGCGATTATGCTGCAAATTCGCGGCTATTGAGGAACATTGAAACGCAGAACACACGCAGGTATATGTGGATTTTCTGCATTTCAATTAAATTCAATGGCTGCGAATTTGCAGCCTAATCGCGGTGCGTGTGGTACCCGGGATGAAGAGACTACAACTCCTCTTCATCCCGGCTACCACGCGGTGAAAAAAAGAAATAAAAAAGTTAAAAATAAAAAAAACCTGTATACTCACCTCTCCGGTCAGCTCCCGGCGGCCTCCTCTCTCTTCGGTGTCCCGCGGTGTACTGGCAGGGCCTGCGGTGACGTCATTTAGTCAGCTGATGGTCACGCGACCGCTGATGTCAGCAGTCAGGTGATGGTCGCATGACCATCAGCTGACTAAATGACGTCACCGCAGGCCCTGCCAGTACACCGCGGGACGCCGAGGAGAGAGGATCGCTGCCGGGAGGAGACCGGAGAGGTGAGTATACAGGTTTTTTTCTATTTTTAACTTTTTAATTCTTTTTTTTTTACTATAGATGCAGCATTTAAACCATCTAAGTTGGTCACACAATATAAATCCATGCTAGTTGCATGGATTTATATTGTGTGACCAACCTGTCAAGCACTTTTCCAAGTGATGCTCAAAATCGCTTGGAAAAGTGCTTGAAAAAACGCATGCGAAAATGCATGTAAAAACGCTGAGAAAACGCTTCTCTCTGGCAGAAAGAACGCATGTAAATCTGCATGTATTTTTTTCTGCCAGAGAGAGGCAAAAACGCTCTGCATCAAATCTGCTATGTGGGCATATAGCCTAACACTCTGATTGAGTAATCGGCACAAAGGTCCACCAGAAGACATCTGAAGACAATTCCATTTGAAACTTACTTGGTGCAAAATCACTTTTCACTAAGGTCTATTTTTTATGTGTTGGGTAAAAATCAACTTATTTAACGTTATTGATATCATGTCTTGCCTGTTACATCAAAGTCTGAAATACAATAAAAACAGTTGTGCACATGATCTTTATAGATGGAGGGTGGAAAATGAGACCTTTGTTCAGCTCAAGGAACCTTATTCCAAAGCCAGACAACATTATTGACCCACCAGTAATGTATACATGTTATTATTAATAATATTAACAATGCCTAAACACAATAAAAATATGCATCTAGTTGTATATGAGAAACTACAATAATAAAAAAGACCTAAAAATACAAACAGATTATGAAGAATATGTGTCATAGATTTCCAATTATTGTAATACTGTATGTAGAACCATACTAAGCTTGTAATCAGAAATATTTATGTGCCAAAAACCTAAGGATCTTTTAATGTGCCATGAAACAGAAGAGGGTCCAACTGGGAGGAGCGTAAGATTAACGGAGTGCAGAGTACTTATACCGACAAGAGGAATTAAAATGCAAAAGAGCCTTGTGAAAGCAGCTGTTTGAATGCATTTAATGTGAAATGAGTTGGGTCTGTGCCAGCTACACGATTTCAGTTGAAAGAGGGTTGTGTCTGAATCAGAAGGAAGGGGTTTGTGTGATAGAATTGTATGGTTGTCAATGCTCATGATATGCTGCTTTCAATAGGTGAATTTTTAGCAGGGTTGAGTGAATTGCTTGAATAGCTAGAAGCCGAGGATTGAAAGGCAGACTTGGGTGTTTCCTAACCTGCAACACAGATCCTCATTTGCTGGATAAAACCTTTCTAAATTGACAGTATTAGAACACACAGCCAATGTGAGAAGCAAAAGAAAAAGCATTAAAGAAGTGTAAACAGGAATCTATTAATACATATCAAAAATGTCTCCAGATAGTTTGTATTGAGCAATAGAAAGCAAAATATGAAATAGAATATTAGAATAATATGCACAAATTATTAAGCAACTGAATACACTGGAATAATAAAATGCATTATGGTAATGGAAATGATCATGATACCAAGGGTGGTAGCGCAGAGTCCATAGAAGTTTTATAGTCTCCTATAAAAGCAATGTTTTCTCTATGTGTCTTTGAATAAAATCAATGGCACATAGAGGTACAGTATATGTCCAGAGTAATTTACTGCGTGGGCACCATATTGCATCATGGTCTCCAATGAAAAGCAATTTTTCCTCTATGTGCCTTTGAATAGAGATACAGTATGTGTCCATAGTAATTTACTGCGTGGGCACCATATTGCAACACAGAGTATATTCATGGGATGAATGCTCCCCTAAATTTACTATGTAAAAGAGTTAACTAACCCCATAATGGAAATCTGTTAGCAGGTTTTTGTTATGTAATGAGAGGACAACATGAGGTAGGGATGAGGCACAGATTTCAGGCATTTACTATAAGTCACAAATTAGGCTGTGTGTTGTTGTCTTGACGCAATGAATGTTTCATCACCAGGAGATTATCACTGCCTGGACTACAGCTCTGGTCCGACCTTGCCCCCTCCCCTGATAAGCAGCTCACAGTCAATAGAAAAGATACATGCAGAGCCTGATATGGGTGGGGTTAACTTTCTGAGCTCTATTACATGTTACATCTAATAATTCTGATTATGCATCAGAAATGCTGCACCCAGTAAACTAAGGGATACATCGTTGGAATCAGGGTCTCTTTTCCTCCATTATGCTGCTCTCAGATGAGGTAGTAAAAAAAAGTGACCGATTCCCTTTACGGATGCAGCCAATTAAATTTTTTTCCTCCCCTTTTTCAAAGAGCCATAACCTTTTTATTTTTCTGTCGACACCATTCATTTTACCATCTGATGTTTTTGAAAATGGGAACAAAAAACATATTTTTAGCATTTTTTTAAGCTTTCTTTTACTTTTCACTTTTTTTAGCCTCTATAGGGGACTTGAATTAGCGGTCAATTGATCGTTTGTCCTATATTCTGCATATTATAGTATATATGGGCTTGCCTTCACAGGAAAATTAACATTTCAGTGATGGTGGCCTTCTTTAGTCTCTCTGCCTGCCATGGCAACTCATCAGGGGCCAATGGGTGCCTGTACAAATGCCGGATCGGAATCGTGATTCTTAAATGACTCTTTCAATGATTGACAGTGGCATTTAAGAAGTTAATAGCAGCAATTGGTGCCAATCACTGCTGATGGGAACAGCTCAGCGCCTAAGTTGGCTACACACAACCTGACTTGCTTCATGACTTACATATATCTGTCATGTAGCGTTAAGGAATTAAAAAATCTGCACATGGCCAGCAATATAGCTTAAATTAGTAAATAATGTCATCATTGCTCCAGTGTTGATCGCTGGTTCCTCCCTGCGGGCCTTCTGTTTACCTTAGCTCTGACAGTGACCCCACATACCCCGACGTGACCAGTGCAGTCAATCAATGACATCAGAAGTATTCTGTATGAGATCATTGAGACCTGTGCTTGGTTGCAGCAGACAAGTAAAGTATACAGGACATAACAGCTGTAATCATCAAAATCAGGAGAACACTGGGGAGGATGAAGCATGCGGCTCTGGAACAGGGGGGATGAATTGGTTGAGTATGCATTATTCACTTACTTTGGCTTTATTTATGGCTGAGTGCAGCTTTTTAATTAACTTGGAAAACCCCTTTAATTTTTTTGCCACCAGCTCATTCAATACTTTCTATTATTACAATTATCTTTACTCTTAATGGGGCTCCAATGCTGAAAGGCATTTGACAATTGTTATCACATCTAGTGTTGAGCGAGCACTAAAATGCTCGGGTGCTCGAAGCTCGGCTCGAGCTCACCGTGATACTCGGGTGCTCGACCCGAGCAACGAGCCCAATGTTAGTCTATGGGAGACCCGAGCATTTTTGCGGCGGCACCCCCGGCAGTCTGTAGAAAGCCTAAAAGTGCCCAAAACGATAGTGACAGTGCTCAAAAGACATGGAGACAGCATGGGCATCACCTCAGGAAGCATTTCTGACCCCAGGTCACTGCTGTCAACAACGTGGTCAGAGGTATTAAGCCACTTTTACGGGCTCACAATAAAACGTTCAAAAACGAAACTGAAACGGTTTTCCTGTGAAATATGTTAAGGAACTTCCATTCCAGGGTAAAGACTTGTGCATAAGGAAAAAATAAATAACCAAAAACAAACATACTCCTCCACACCTTGGGCTATGTTCACAAGTAGCATCTTTTATGCGTTTTTGCACTTTTGTATTGCTTTCAACCGTGACAAATGCATTCACCGGGAAATGTCATTTTAACATTTTACAATCTTATCTGGCCATGTGCTGTGTGACACATGCATACAGTGCTGAAAAGACATGGGAACAGCATGGGGAAGGCCCCTGGAAGCATCTCTGACACCCAGGTCACTGCCTAAAAGTGTGCCCATCAGAAGTGATCCTTTCCGCATCAGAAGATGCAGACTTGCAACTATCCCCGTGCAAGTCCTTGTCCCAGGGCAGTGTTCAATTGTACCTCCCCCATTCCTTGCAATGCAAGGGCAAGTATCCAGCCGGCCACCCACCCACCCCCTGGCTGCAATACCATACTGCTAGCTTGCACTTGAAATGGGGTCTTTTAGTTTGGAGGAGGCCGAAGCTGGCCACTACCTCATGGCTGCTTTGGCAGCGAGGTATCCATACTCAGTCCCCAGCCGCCCGGCGGCCGGGTGTCCACGCTCGGTCCCCAGCCGCCAGGGGGTGGCCGGGTGTCCATACTCGGTCCCCAGCCACCCCGCAGTCAGGAGTCCACACACGGTCCCCAGCCGCCTGGGGGCGGCCGGGTGTCCATAAATGGTCCTCAGCCGCCCTTATATCTCCTTGGAAGTTCCCCCACACTTTTTTAGCCCGGCCTGCTTTAGGGCAGCATTGGATGAGCCCACCAGAGAACCAGACTCCTCCGGTGGGCCCTGGCTTGTCCATCAGGGGAGTTGAGAGTGCCAAGGTGAGGAGCATGATGATGATGATAGAAGTTAGCATCTGCTTTGTTTTCTTGGAATGCAAGCGTAAGTGTGCAACCTGCCACCCACCCACCCCCAGGCTGCAATACCGTACTGCTAGCTTGCACTTGAAATGGGGCCTTTCAGTTTGGAGTAGGCCGAAGCTGGCCACTACCTCATGGATGCTTTGGCAGTGAGGTATCCATACTCGGTCCACTCAGTCATACTCAGAAGCATGATGATGATGATGGAAGTTAGCATCTGCTTTGTTTTCTTGGAATGCAAGCGCATGTATGTAGTAGCGGCTAGGCATGAGGTGGTCAGCGTTTTGGCGCATATCCTACCTCCTCCGAGGATTGCTGGATGTTTTCCTGCTACTATCTTAGTTCTATGACTCCCGTTAAAACAAAGCTTCAGGTGATGAATGATGGATGAGGTGGTGGCAAAGGAGAAAGAGCAGGAGAAACCGGGACCATTCACATCAATATCAGGCCAGTCAACCACACATGTCTTTTAGGATATGTTTCTGTACCAAAAGGAGTGGTTCGGCTACACAGTTGTAGGGCATACAGTGAGTGCAATGCCTACCAAAATTTCGAGGCACTCCAATGCCCCTTGGAAGTGACATGAAGGTCAGAGGGCCTTAACTAAACCATTTTTTCCATTTACAGCAACTGGGTCTCCGGTGCACTGTTGGCCTAAGCAGTGAATGGAAGGCTTTTCAAAAATTATGAGCAACTGAAATGCCCCTTGAAACAGACGTGGATTACAGCATACTAAAACCTTCTACCCATTATTGGGGAGTGGGTCTCCCTTAGTGTTCGACTATGCATTGAAAAGCAAAAGCAGACTAAAATTAGGAGGAAATGCAATGCCCGTTGGAAGAATGGTGGAGGTTGCACTGGAATAAAAAGACAATATCAATGCCCCTTGGAAAAATGGTGGAGGTCGCAGTAGCTTAACAAGACTGTTTTAATGCCCCTGGCAAAAGTGGTGGAGGTCGCAGTAGCTTAACAAGACGGTTTTAGTTCCCCTTGGAAGAATGGTGGAGGTCGCAGTGGAATAAAAAGACAATATCAATGCCCCTTGAAAAAGTGGTGGAGGTCGCAGTAGCTTAACAAGACGGTTTTAATGCCCCTTGGAAGAATGGTGGAGGTCGCAGTCGAATAAAAAGACAATATCAATACCCCTTGAAAAAGTGGTGGGGGTCGCAGTAGCTTTTCAAGACGGTTTTAATGCCCCTTGAAAAAGTGGTGGAGGTCGCAGTAGCTTAACAAGATGGTTTTAATGCCCATTGGAAGAGATGTGGAGGTCGCAGTAGCTTAACAAGATGGTTTTAATGCCCCTTGGAAGAGACGTGGAGGTCGCAGTGGAATAAAAACACGGTTTTAATGCCCCTTGGAAGAGCCGTGGAGGTTGCAGTGGAATAAAAAGACAATATCAATGCCCCTTGGAAAAGTGGTGGAGGTCGCAGTAGCTTAACAAGACGGTTTTAATGCCCCTTGGAATCATGGTGGAGGTTGCAGTAGCTTAACAAGATGGTTTTAATGCCCCTTGGAAGAGACGTGGAGGTCGCAGTGGAATAAAAAGACAATATCAATGCCCCTGGGAAAAGTGGTGGAGGTCGCAGTAGCTTAACAAGACGGTTTTAATGCCCCTGGGAAAAGTGGTGGAGGTCGCAGTAGCTTAACAAAACGGTTTTAATTCCCCTTGGAAGAATGGTCGAGGTCGCAGTGGAATAAAAAGACAAAATCAATGCCCCTTGAAAAAGTGGTGGAGGTCGCAGTAGCTTAACAAGACGGTTTTAATGCCCCTTGGAATAATGGTGGAGGTTGCAGTAGCTTAACAAGACGGTTTTAATGCCCCTTGGAAGAGACGTGGAGGTCGCAGTGGAATAAAAAGACAATATCAATGCCCCTGGGAAAAGTGGTGGAGGTCGCAGTAGCTTAACAAGACCGTTTTAATTCCCCTGGGAAAAGTGGTGGAGGTCGCAGTAGCTTAACAAGACGATTTTAATGCCCCTTGGAAGAATGGTGGAGGTCGCATTGGAATAAAAAGACAATATCACTGCCCCTTGAAAAAGTGGTGGAGGTCACAGTAGCTTATCAAGACGGTTTTAATGCCCCTTGGAAGAGACGTGGAGGTCGCAGTAGCTTAACAAGATGGTTTTAATGCCCGTTGGAAGAGACGTGGAGGTTGCAGTGGAATAAAAAGACGGTTTTAATGCCCCTTGCAAGAGATGTGGAGGTCGCAGTGGAATAGAAAGACAATATCAATGCCCCTTGAAAAAGTGGTGGATGTTGCAGTAGCTTAACGAGACGGTTTTAATGCCCCTTGGAAGAATGGTGGAGGTCGCAGTAGCTTAACAAGATGGTTTTATTGCCCCTTGGAAGAGACGTGGAGGTCGCAGTGGAATAAAAAGACAATATCAATGCCCCTGGGAAAAGTGGTGGAGGTCGCAGTAGCTTAACAAGACGGTTTTCATGCCCCTTACAAGAGCCATGCTGTACAGCATATTAAAAACATTATTGCTATTATTGGGGAGTGGGTCTCCCATAGTCTTTGCCTATGCCTTCCAAGCAAAAGCTGCAAAAAATTAGGACTGTAGAACTTGCAATGCTGGCAACACGGACCACGGTCACCCTGGTGGTATAGTGGTGGTGGAGGATGAGGGTAAGGAGAAGAGCAAAATATAGCCGAAATGAGGAAGCATACACCCATGTGTGGGTGTGAAGTGGTGCATGGGAATACACCTCCCGAAATAACACAGTGGATTTGACTTTGTTACTCTGCTGTCGTTTGGTGGTGATGAGAAGTCTGGCCCAATCCAACCCTTGTTCATTTTGATAAGGGTCAGCTTGTCAGCATTGTCAGTTGACAGACGAGTGCGCTTATCAGTTATAATTCCCCCAGCGGCACTAAAAAAAGCTCTGATAACACGCTAGTGGCAGGTCAGGGCAGGACCTCCAAGGCTTACAGAACGAGTTCATTCCAAGTGTCCAGCTTGGATACCCAATAATTAAAAGGCACAGAGGAATCACAGAGGATGCTGGTAAGGTCGGCAAGGTACTCCCTTACCATCTTTTGAAACTTTCCACTCCTTGCGAGAGTACCCCGAGACTCAGGGCCTGTAAGCTGGGCGGGTCTCAGAAAACTGTCCCAGAATGTTGACAGTGTTCCCCTGCCTCTGCTGGATTGTAGTTGCATCTCTCTCGCCTGTACGCCTTGGTTGGTCAATGAACTGTGACCTCTTCTGCTAGCGTGTTCAGATGGGAATTTTTTTAACAGTTCTGCAGCAAGGGCCCTCTGGTACTGCCCCATTTTTGTAGACCTCTCCACCTCAGGAATAAGAGAGTGAAAGTTCTCCTTGTAGCGGGGGTCTAAAAGTGTCACCAACCAGTAATGACTGTCACCCAACATTTTTACAACGCGAGGGTCACGGTTAAGGCAGCGTAATATAAAGTCAGCCATGCGTGCCAGACTGGTAACGGGCAAGACTTCCGTGTCTTCACCAAGATGACGACTGACCATGCTCTCCTCCTCCTCCCCCCTGTCCTCAGGCCACCCACGCTGATCCGACTGTATGACAGTTGTACAGGTACTACCGTCTAAAGCGCATGATACCAGCTCCTGTTCTTCCTCCTCCTTCTCTCCCTCATTATCCCCCAATGCATTTTGAGATGAGATGAGGCTGGGCTGTGTGTAATCGCCCATTCTTGATCAATCTCATCATAATCTGGCTGCAATGACTCCTCTTTAATTCTCTGCAGAAAGTGTTGCAAAAGACAGACAAGTGTGATGCTCATGCTAATGATGGCGTCATCGCCACTCACCCTCTTGGTGGACTCCTCAAAGTTTGTCAGGATGGTACATATGTCTGACATCCAGGTCCACTCCTGAGGTCTTATGTGTGGAGTCTGACCAGAATATCGACGGCCTTGTTGCAGCTGGTACTCCCCAACTGCTCTCTTCTGCTCACAAATCCTTTGCAATATGTGGAGGGTAGAGTTCCAACATGTGGGGACATCACACACCAGTCGGTGTGCCGGAAGCTGCAAACGCTGCTGCAACACAGCAAGGGCGGAGGAAGCTGTAGCCGACTTGCGAAAATGAGCTGACAGGTGGCGTACTTTGACGAGCAGATCTGGCAGCTCGGGGTACGATTTAAGAAACCGCTGAACCACGAGGTTAAGCACATGAGCCAGGCATGGTCCGTGTGTGATCTTGCCTCGCCTCAGAGCCACCACCAGGAAACGGGCATTGTCACACACGACCATACCTGGATGTAGGTTCAGCGGTCCCAGCCACAGATCTGCCTGCTCTTTCACAGCTGTCCACAACTCACAAACAGTGTGAGGTTTATCACCTAAGCTTATGAGTTTCAGCACAGCCTGTTGCCGTTTGGCTGAGGCAGTACTGCTGTGCTTCCAGCTTGTAACTGATGTGGTGATATCTGAGATGGAGGCTGAACATGAGGAGGAGGAGTAGGATGATACGCAGGAGCTGTGGGGGCAACTCTGACTGACATACTGCCCGCAATCCTCGGTGTGGGGAGGATGTGTTCCGTCCCAAGGTCCGACTGGGTCCCGGCTTCCACTATGTTTACCCAGTGTGCCGTCAGGGAGATCTAGCGCCCTGGCCACAAGTACTTGTCCACGTGTCCGTTGTCAGGTGGACTCTCCCATTAATTGCATTGTTGGGGGCACGGCAGATGTTTTGGGACACGTGCTTGTGTAGTGCGGGGAAGGCACACCGGGCAAAAGAGTGTCGGCTGGGGACCAAGTACCGAGGGACAGCCACCGCCAAAAGGTTGTGGAAGGATTCCGTCTCCATCAGCCTAAAATGCAGCATTTCCAACGCAAGCAGTCGTGAAATGTGCGAATTTAGGACTCTGGTTTTTGGGGCATTGGCTGCGAATTTGCACTTTCATTCAAAGCTCTGGGATATGGACAATTGAACTCTGCGGTGGGACATGGACGTGGACGTTGATGCTATTTTTTGAGAAACTGCCATAACAAGTGAAGACTGAGAGGAGGGGGCATCTTTACATGCAGTATGGACAGGGGATTGCCTTACACTCACAACAGGGGGTTCTATTACACACACAACAGCGGAAGAAGCAGTGGTGACACCCGCTGATACTGGTCATGGACCCTGGGGTTCACCCAACAAAGTCGGGTGCTTTGCTGACGTGCCTGATCATGCTGGTGGTGGTCAGGCTGGTAGTTTTGTCACCCCTGCTGATGCTGGCATGGCAGGTGGTACAAATGGCCTTTTTGGGATTATCAGCAGAGTCTTTAAATAAATTCCAGACTCTGGAAGACCTACCCCTTTGTACAGGCAACGTCCTTCGTGTTGGTGTTACGGGGAACTGTTGCCCGCCTTCTGTATGTGGCCACCACACTGCTTCTTTCTGCCTGTTGGGGTACTCTGCCTCCCTCCCCCTGTGTGCTGCTGGCCTCGCTTTGCTTGTCCTTCTGCCACTTTGGGTCAGTTACTAGATCATTCACCACCTCCTCCTCTTCCACTTGCACACCACGATCCTCCTCCTCACTTCGTGGCAATTGTGTCTCGTCATCGTCCACCTCTTGTGACAAATTGCCAGCGTCGACTTCCTCTGGCCGTGGCTGTTCAAATATTTGGGCATCGCTACATGGGATCTCCTCTTCCACCACTTCAAGCGGAGCAGGCGAGTGGCCCAAATATGGAAATGGACCAGTGAACAGCTCTTCAGAGTGTCCAAGTGTGGGATCAGTTGCTGTCTGACGACACTCGGCATGGTGGGAGGAAGGAGCATCAGGGTGAGGAGGAGTATGCGGTCCAGACTCACGGCTACTAAAACTTGACCGTGTGGAAGACAGACCGGAGGTGGTGGTGCCCAGGTGACTGGAAGTATTATCTGCTATCCAATTAATATCCTGTTCACACTGATCAGTTCGCAATACTGGTGTTGTAGTGTGCTTCCCTAGTAATTCGGTCAAGAAGTGGGAGCGAGAAGATGTGGCTGTTGGTTGTGGCACATTTTCATCTTGGCCACGGCCCCGTCCTATACACGCACCATCACCAGAACATCCAGTTCCACGTCCCTTGCCACGCGCCTTGCCCATTGTAAATGAAGTAAAATAGCTTACACTCGCACTATCAATGGAAAAGGGGTAATAAAAAGGAGATTAGAACCGTGGAAGAGGAAAACCACAGTTCTATTTGTCTGGCCTACACCAGAATCTTTTAAACAGATATATTTGTGACTGAACAGACAGGGAGACTCTATTACAGTTTTTTTACGTAAAAGAGGCCAAAAGCAGGATAATACAGAGATTTGACCCGTGGAACTGCAAAACCACAGTTATAGTTATGTGGCGTACACCAGAATCTTTCAAACAGATATATTTGTGTCTGAACAGTCAGGGAGACACTATTACAGTTTTTTTATGGCAAAAAATGCCAAAAGCAGGATAATACAGAGATTTGACCCGTGGAACTGCAAAACCACAGTTCTATTTCTCTGGCCTACACCAGACTCTTTTAAACAGATATATTGGTGTCTGACCAGTCAGGGAGACACTATTACAGTTTTTTTCACGGCAAAAAATGACAAAAGCAGGATAATACAGAGACTTGACCCGTGGAACTGCAAAACCAAAGTTCTAGTTATCTGGCCTACATCAGCCTCTTTTAAACAGGTATATTGGAGTCTGAACAGTCAGGGAGACACTATTACTGTTTTTTTTTACGGAAAAAATGGCAAAAGCAGGACAACACAGAGATTTTAACCGTGGAACTGCAAAACCAAAGTTCTAGTTATCTGGCCTACACCAGCCTCTTTTAAACAGGTATATTGGAGTCTGAACAGTCAGGGAGACACTATTACTGTTTTTTTTACGGAAAAAATGGCAAAAGCAGGACAACACAGAGATTTTAACCGTGGAACTGCAAAACCAAAGTTCTAGTTATCTGGCCTACACCAGACTCTTTTAAACAGATATATTGGTGTCTGAACAGTCAGGGAGACACTATTACTGTTTTTTTTTACGGTAAAAATGCCAAAAGCAGGATAATACAGAGATCTGACCCGCGGAACTGCAAAACCACAGTTCTAGTTATCTGTCCTACACCAAACTCTTTTAAACAGATATATTGGTGTCTGAACAGTCAGGGAGACACTATTGCTGTTTTTTTTTACGGTAGAAATGCCAAAAGCAGGATAATACAGAGATTTGAACCGTGGAAATGCAAAACCACAGTTTTAGTTATCTGGCCTACACCAGACTCTTTTAAACAGATATATTGGTGTCTGAACAGTCACAGACACACTCAATTTTTTTTTTTTTGGGGGGGGGGGGGGGGAATGCCAAAAGGTTAATAAGATGTGTGTTTGTACAGTCTGACTGAGGAAAAAAAAAATACAGGATTTAGATGAAAAAAAAAAGGATTTTTCCTGGCCCCTGAGACCGGGGGATAAGTCTAGCAATTTGACCAGCAGGAGCACACAGGACTGTAACGCAGCATTTTCTGGTATAACCACTGCATCTCCTATACAGCTTGCCTGCCTGCCTGATATCTGGGATGGATATTAGTCCTGCGAAGGACTGTTTGTTTGATTTTACAGGCTTTATAGACCCTACACTACCTATTTCGCACTATATATATCTCCCTAACTCAGCAGCACTCTCCCTACACTGTCTGATACGGAGCAACTATGTCCAAGATGGCGGCGCCCGGTTTTAAATACTCGAGGTGACGCTATGCGGCCAGCCAATCACTGTAATGCCAACAACCAACATGGCTGCGGCATTACAGTGACTGGCTGGCAATCCCTGCATGTTCATTGGCTCTGTAAAGAGCGCCAAACGTGCAGGGCGGAGACCCGAGCTCCCGCCCGAGTAATCCGGAAATGCTCGGTGCTCGCCGAACATCCCGAGTAGTGAGATGCTCGGGCGAGTAACGAGCAGTGTTGAGCATGCTCGCTCAACACTAATCACATCCAATCAAATGAAATGAATGATGAATGTGTTACTAGCCACTTTAGAAGAAGTAGCTGTGAAGTTATGTACTGACATTTTCCTATTTCCATGCTACTATTTGACCTTTGAACTGCGTTCTATATTCTCATAGTGTCTGGTCATGAAGTTTCCAGGACTCTTGTTCACAAGGCGTACATATGTCTGTGTGAGAAAAAGAAATACCCAAGGAATCTGAAGCAAGTCTCTAGCTAGAAACTATAGACTCTCAGCCCTCCCCCTTGCATGCCTTCTACTCCACGCAAAACAAACTGCCTATTCGGGACCTGTGTGACATTAAAGAGATTAGAAGGAAGCTGCAAGAAGAAAAAAGATTTAGTCATGTCAGAGCTTTAAAACTGACCTGAAAATGGTTTTCCAAATTGCCACAGGTGACGTGCCTCATACTTATCAAACTACTGAGACATATTATCATGGGAGCACTTATATTATGGCCAAATTATGGAAAGCATGTGCTGATTACTATTAAAGAGGTTGTTCACTTCTTTTACATTGATGGTCTATCCTTAGGATAGGTCATCAATGTCTGATACGTGAGAGTGTAACACCCAGCACCTCCGGTGATCAGCTGTTCCCATCAATAGGGGAAGAATATGCTGTACATGGCTACAGCCACTATTCCATTGGGAGAGCTATGCAGCTTCGTAACCGAGTAGTTCCAGCCGCTGCCGACACAGCTGATTGGCAGGGGCACCCGGTGTCACACCCCTACCGATTAGACATTAATGGCCTATCTGAACGATAGGTTATCGATGTTAAAGTAGTGGACAACCTCTTTAATTGCTGTGCTACGACAGTTCTTGCTGTAATTTCAAGTACAGGTGCAACTCTGCATTAATGTTACAACTGCTCAACCACATCATGTAAGGACATTCACATATAGTACGTGTTGCAGTACACAGAGAAAAAAATATACAGCAACTATGTCTGAATAAAACACTTTTTTTGTCTTCTAACCCTATAAGGCAAGCTAGATTCTTCTTGTGAATCGTTTTGCTCCTTTTTTTTCTAGCATTTTTAATATTTGCTTTTTTTCATTTTGTTTTATTTTTTTTTATGCTATGGAGGATTTTTCATTAAAGGGAATCTGTCAACCCCTGGGACTTATCTGACCTCTAATATAGGCATACAGGTTATTGAAATGTAAATCTATACTTACCTGTATGCCTCATATTAGAGGTCTTCTTGCTGTGAAATGTCTTTTTATTCCTACAAGTCTCTGATGTGTTCCAGTCCCGGGGACTGTAAGAAATCCCACCTCCTGTGGTAATTACAATGTTTCCCCCCTCCCCTGCACGTCACAGTGCCTGGATTTGGCTGCTGCTACTGCACATCACAGGGCACTGTGTCATGCAGGGGAGCGGAGAGACATGATAATTCATACAGGAGATGGGGATTTCTTCCAGGCCCCGGTTCCACAGCATCAGAAACTTGACTGAATAAAAAGACATTTTGCAGCAACAAGACCTCTAATATGGGCATACAGGTAGGTATAGATTCACATTTCTGTCACCTGTATGCCCATATTAGTAGGTCAGACCAGTGTCAGGGGGTGACAGATTCCCTTTAAGGTTTAAAGTGAATTACCAAATGTACATACAAAGTGTTTAAATTTGAGCCACTTTTTTTTAGATCAGTGGCCTTTTTCTTTCAATATGCAGCATGCCATGCATATGGCAAGTTTTGTTTCCATAGAGTTATGTGCCAAAATAATATATTTTAAAAACTTCACAAAATGCATAAAAATGCCAAAAAACAATTGTTTATTCTAAAAAAATGCAAAAAAAAAAAACCCAACTCCCTGTGAAGAAGCCCCTAAGCTGAACTCATATACACAGATGAGCGGTGTTCGACTTGAACTGTTCGCCAATCTCAAATTCGAGCTGTTTTAGGTGGTGTTCGAGCCGTTTGACGAACACTAACGATTTGAAAAAAATCCGGCTGTTCGAGGTTATGTTCGATAACTGTTCGTGCACCAAAATCGTAACTGGATTTTTTCACCGTAATGCTGTTAATCAATGTTAATACACAGTTTGAGTGTACAGCGGGCGGGGGGAGGGGCAGGGGATGGATCTCTGCAGAAATAATGAAGATCTCCATTTTTTTTTTATTTCCCGCATTTACAGTGGGGAGGTGCAGTCTGTCAGCCTATCAGCAGCGCACACACGCAGCCAAGTGCTTTTTTTCACACAAGCAAGGGCATGTGTCATTGGCTGTGTATGTCACATGTCCATGCCCTATAAGACCCAGCCATTTTCCACGTCACCACAATTTTCTCACTGCTGCAGCTGCGTGTTAGACGGCACCGCTGCTGCTGTGGGCGCTATACTTTCTAACTGTGTGAATTGCAAGTGAGTTTGCTCTTAAATTGACAGATAGGTTGGGAGTAGGGACTAGTTGTAATTGCAGCCCTTTTGAGGGCTAGGTTACAGCATTTCCTAGGACTTTTTGCCAGGCAGGTCTGTTTTTGTGCTGTGCAAGTGTTTTTCACAGCATTTGGCTAAATCTAGCTAAGCAAATCCTCTTGGGCCTCTTGCAGTGTGTGTTAGTCAGTGGAGTAACCTATCTGTATTGCAAGCTACACCACCTGTGTATGTAATACGAATTTTTTACTGCACCTAGCCAAGTAAAACCTTTTGGGCATAGTAGCAGTGTGTGTTACTCATTGTATTAGGCCATCTATACCAAGCTCCACCAGCTTTGAAATTAATAATAATTTTTAGCTGCATCCAGCCCAGAAAATAATTTTGGGCCTGTAGCAGTGTGTGGTACTCATTCTATTAGGCCATCTATACTAAGCTCCACGAGCTTTGAAATTAATAATAATTTTTAGCTGCATCTAGCCCGGAAAATAATTTTGGGCATAGTAGCAGTGTGTGGTGCTCATTCTATTAGGCCATCTATACTAAGCTCCACCAGCTTTGAAATTAATAATAATTTTTAGCTGCATCAAGCCCGGAAAATAATTATGGGCATAGTAGCAGTGTGTGGTACTCATTCTATTAGGCCATCTATACTAAGCTCCCCCAGCTTTGAAATTAATAATAATTTTTAGCTGCATCTAGCCAGGAAAATAATTTTGGGTCTGTAGCAGTGTGTGGTACTCATTGTATTAGGCCATCTATACTAAGCTCCACCAGCTTTGAAATTAATAATAATTTTTAGCTGCATCTAGCCCGGAAAATAATTTTGGGCATAGTAGCAGTGTGTGGTACTCATTGTATTAGGCCATCTATACCAAGCTCCACCAGCTTTGAAATTAATAATAATTTTTAGCTGCATCTAGCCCGGAAAATAATTTTGGGTCTGTAGCAGTGTGTGGTACTCATTCTATTAGGCCATCTATACTAAGCTCCCCCAGCTTTGAAATTAATAATAATTTTTAGCTGCATCTAGCCCGGAAAATAATTTTGGGCATAGTAGCAGTGTGTGGTACTCATTCTATTAGGCCATCTATACTAAGCTCCACGCGCTTTGAAATTAATAATAATTTTTAGCTGCATCTAGCCCGGAAAATAATTTTGGGTCTGTAGCAGTGTGTGGTACTCATTCTATTAGGCCATCTATACTAAGCTCCACGAACTTTGAAATTAATAATAATTTTTAGCTGCATCTAGCCGGGAAAATTATTTTGGGCATAGTAGCAGTGTGTGGTACTCATTCTATTAGGCCATCTATACTAAACTCCACGAGCTTTGAAATTAATAATATTTTTTAGCTGCATCTAGCCCGGAAAAAAATTTTGGGCATAGTAGCAGTGTGTGGTACTCATTCTATTTGGCCATCTATACTAATCTCCACGAGCTTTGAAATTAATAATAATTTTTAGCTGCATCTAGCCCGGAAAATAATTTTGGGTCTGTAGCAGTGTGTGGTACTCATTCTATTAGGCCATCTATACTAAGCTCCACGCGCTTTGAAATTAATAATAATTTTTAGCTGCATCTAGCCCGGAAAATAATTTTGGGTCTGTAGCAGTGTGTGGTACTCATTCTATTAGGCCATCTATACTAAGCTCCACGAGCTTTGAAATTAATAATAATTTTTAGCTGCATCTAGCCCGGAAAATAATTTTGGGCATAGTAGCAGTGTGTGGTGCTCATTCTATTAGGCCATCTATACTAAGCTCCACCAGCTTTGAAATTAATAATAATTTTTAGCTGCATCAAGCCCGGAAAATAATTATGGGCAAAGCAGCAGTGTGTGGTACTCATTCTATTAGGCCATCTATACTAAGCTCCCCCAGCTTTGAAATTAATAATAATTTTTAGCTGCATCTAGCCAGGAAAATAATTTTGGGTCTGTAGCAGTGTGTGGTACTCATTGTATTAGGCCATCTATACTAAGCTCCACCAGCTTTGAAATTAATAATAATTTTTAGCTGCATCTAGCCCGGAAAATAATTTTGGCCATAGTAGCAGTGTGTGGTACTCATTGTATTAGGCCATCTATACCAAGCTCCACCAGCTTTGAAATTAATAATAATTTTTAGCTGCATCTTGCATGGAAAATAATTTTGGGCCTGTATCAGTGTGTGGTACTCATTCTATTAGGCCATCTATACCAAGCTCCACCTCCTGTGTATGTAACAAAATTGTTTTACTGCTTCTAACCCAGCCAATTCTTTTGGGCTAGTACCACAGTTTGGCCACTCAGCGCTGCTCGGTTTCTATCCATCATTTTTTGTGCAAACAACTACAGAGTTGTCAATTAGTTAACCACCAAAATGAGTGGCAAAAGGCCTGCTGCTGGTGGAAAGGGGAATAGGCGTGTTGGGAAGGGAAAAAAGGTTGTGTCCGTGGGGTAGGTGTTAAAGCAACAGTAACATCTGCAGAAGAAAGACCATCTTCCAGCCAATCTAAAATGTCTACTTCTTTTCGTGGACAATGTGATCCAATCCCTTTCTTACGGCCACGCCCATCGCTACAAATTCCAGATGAGGCACAAAACAGCCGGTGCTTCAACGGATTTCAAGTGCTCCTTTAAGTGGGCTCTCCTCCACCTCAACTTCAACATCACAAATACTTCAGTCCTCAGAGGTGTCACCCCAATCGCACTTGCTTCCTCACAGCTCCCAAGTCTCCAGCTGCCCATCTGAATATGGGGTAGCACAGATGGTTGAGTCTGCAGAGCTGTTTACTCATACTATAGCCTGGGAATCAGAGGTCTGCTCCAGAGCTTCTGTGAATCCAGACGAGGAAATGAGCTGCACTGATGCCCAGAATCTTTATGAGTCAGATCCAGGACCAGATGAAGAAGGTTCTGAGCATAATGTAGACCCTTGTTCCCAAACTGTAACTCCTGTTGGTGGAGACAATGATGAAGACGATGATGAGACTCAAATACCTGATTGGAGCGACAACTAGAGTTTTCGGTCAGGGCAGGAAGAGGTTGGCTCTGAAGACGACGAGTGTGAGAACACACAGGGTGATGATGACGAGGTTGGAGATCCCACTTACTGTCAACCCACAGTCAGCCAGTCGATGAGGTCAGCAAAGGAGGTGGAGGAGGATGCTAGTGACGACGAGGTTAGGTTGCGCCTTCCTGGACAGAGACGTAGTACTGGAAGCAAGTCAACAACTGCATCCTCAAACACAACTCTGCCTCTGACCACAAGCCGTGGTGGCTCTTCAGGTCGCATGGGCTCTAAGCCTTGCATAGCCTGGGCATTTTTTCAGATCGATAAGGATCTGTAACATTTGTCACCAAAAGCTAAGTAGAGGCCAAAAAATCCATAGTTTGAGTACTTCATGCAAGAACCGTCACATGGATATGAAGCATAAGTTGCAGTGGAAGCTCACTGTGCTACAATGCGGCCTAGCGGGCCGGGCCAACCACGGTCTGCCCCATCTTGTGCATCCGCGGCCTCTTCATCCTCTGTGACTGGGGGGACAGCAGTCACACATGTTTTGGGACGCAGACCTGCCACCTCTTTACCCGCAACAGCCAGCGTGATTGGCAGGTCATCATTTTATTTGGAAGTGGAAACACCAGCTGGTGTTGAGCGCTCTCTGACCTCGAGAGCACCACCTTTGGATCAAGGCAACCTAACATGTCCGTCTGCATCTTCCTCACAGACCGTCAGTTTGCCGGGGACTCCCTACTCAACCCCGTCTAAGCACAATAGCCAGCCCTCGGTCCCTCAGATGTGGACAAGTAAAAGACCATTTCCTCCTAGCCATGAGAAAGCTAAGAGGTTGAATTTCACCATCATCAAGCTGTTGGCTACAGAAATGCTGCCTTTCCGCCTGGTGGACACAGACGATTTTCGATACATTATGTCCGTCGCAGTGCCCCAGTACCAGATGCCCAGTCGGCACTACTTCTCAAAGAAAGGTGTGCCTGCGCTCCACCAGGATGTTACACACAACATCACCGCTTCTTTGAGAAACTCTGTGTGTGACAGGGTGCATTTCACCACAGACACTTGGACGAGTAGGCATGGACAGGGGCGTTACATGTCGCTGACTGGGCATTGCGTAACTATGGTGACAGCAGGACAAGGGGCTGCTGTCCAAGTCTAGCCGTCCCCACGAGTTTTGCATCAATCCTCTTTATCTCGAAGTTCCTCCACTGCTTCTGCCCCCTCAACCTCCTCTCGGTCCTTCACCTGCCCCCAAAGCCTGTCTGGTAATGCCACCCGCTTTCTAACTGCGCAGAAGGAATCCAGCACACCTCCTTACTAAGCTGGAAGCAGGGCTCAACATCATCAAGCAGTTTTTACTTTGAAATGTCTGGGAAATGTGAGTCACACAGCTGAGGAGTTGTGGTCAGCTCTGGAGAACCAATTTCATGAATGGTTGTCTCCACTGGACCTGCAACCAGGGAAGGCCGTGTGCGACAATGCTGCAAACCTGGGTGCGGCCCTTCGCCGGGGCAATGTCACACACGTGCCTTCTATGGCTCACGTGTTGAACCTGGTTGTCCAGCAATTTTTAGCCCACTATCCCGGACTAGATGGCCTTCTGCAGAGGGCACGGTCGCTGTGTGATCTCTTCCGCCGTTCGCATCCCGCAGCTCAGCGACTTACATCTCTACAGAAGTCTTTGGGCCTGCCACTTCACCTGCTGAAATGCGATGTGCCGACACGGTGGAATTCAACTCTGCACATGTTGCAGCGAATGTGGAAGCACCAACAAGCCCTGGTGCAATACGTTGTGACGTATAGCCTGGGCCAATGAGATCCAGAAGTGGGGCAAATCACAATGGAGGAGTGGTCACAGATCAGGGACCTATGCACCCTTCTGCACAGTTTTGAAATGGCGACGAAGATGTTTAGTGCTGACGATGCTATTATCAGCATGACTATTCCGGTGATTTACATGCTGGAGCACACGTTAAACAGAATTCGGAGTCAGGTGGTGGGACAAGAGGAGGTGAAGGAAGTAGAGGAGGAGTTGTATGTGGAAGGGCTAACATCTGCAAGGTCCAGACGTTCGGCAGCACCAAGGCGGCAGGCATGGGAGGGTGGGGGAGAGGTATTAACCAGGGTGCATGGTAGCAGCCAAACTGTTGAGGAAGGTGCAGGAGCCGAGGAAGAAGTGGAGGACGAACTGGCGATGGGCATGGAAGACTCATCAGATGAGGGAGACCTTGATCACATTTCTGTTGTGCGAGGTTGGGGGGAGTGGGCAGAGGAAGGAAGCATGATTCCTATCTCGCCACCAACACAACAGAGATTTGGTGCTCCTGGATGCGCAAGACACATGAGTGCCTTCTTGCTGCACTACCTGCAACATGACCCTCGGATTGTCAGAATTCAAAATAATCCTGACTACTGGGTTGCAACACTCTTAGATCCCTGGTACAAAAGTAAATTTGCAGAAATAATTCCTGCCATAGAAAGGGATTCATGCATGCAGGAGTATCAGCTGAGACTGTTGCAGAATCTTACATGTGCTTTTCCACAAAGCACAAGTGGTGCACGTAGTGAATCTCACAGTTCTAACTTGCCAACCATGGAACTGTCGAGTCTTCTTCACTCAAACCGTAACAGAAACACAGTATCTGCTGGTAACAGCAATTTTGTGCAATCATTTCACGACTTTTTAGCCTTTCCTTTGCAAGGCCACAGGAGACAAAAAGTCTGACACATAGTCAACGCCTAGAGATGATGGTACAGGAGTATCTCCAAGTGAACATCGAAGCCATGACTGTGTCACTGGATCCTTGCTCATTTTGGGCTTCCAATCTGGAAAAATGGCCTGAGCTCGCCACTCATGCCTTGGAGATCTTGTCATGCCCTGCAGCCATCATTCTCTCTGAACGTGTGTTCAGCGCTGCTGGTGGTGTGCTGACAGATAAGCACACGCGGCTGTCCACTGAGAATGTAGACAGACTCACGTTCATAAAGATGAACAAATCATGGATCTGCAAGGACTTTTCTACCCCTGTGTCATCCTGGGGAGAGTAAAAGCTTGAGGATTTGGTAAAATCACCTCACCAACCGTTTTAAGAAACTCTGGGTCAATTGATGCCACTTAAGTGGTGTCTGTGCCCCAAATTTTTGGAAAAAATGGAGACTCTTTTTGGAGTCCCCTTGCTGTGTTTTACGTGACGTTTGCATCGTCAATTACAGGTGGGTTGGGTCTCCCCCCCCTTTTAACCGTATGAAACTACATACACTATGTCTTGGGGTGTGATGAAAGCCGGCCGGTGGGTGCAGCTCTCTGGCGCCCCCTTACCTCTCAGGTCAGTCAAGGTACTGCACCTAGAGAAAGTAGTGCCAGGAAGCTGCAACCAGCGCAGGGAACACGGTAGTGTGTTATCCCTTCAACGTCACTAAACCGTAACGTCACTACACAGCACAACTCGCTAGCGCCCTCTTAGCCTCAGGTCAGTCAAGGAACTGCACCTAGGATAAGCGGTCGCCAGGGAGACTGTCCTGTAACCTACTGGGTATCGGGGCCCTCTGTAGTGAGGGCGGTATATATATCTTCCTTGGCCGCGCCAGGAATATATATATCTGAACCTCCGACCGTCACTACCAGCCTTCCCCAATCCCCAGTTGGTATGCTGCCACCAGTCCCTATTTTAGATATACGCCCAGTCCGTGAATGGGCCTATATCGGGTCAGGAACCAACCCTGGGTAGCGTTTTTGGCTTGAGCCGAGCTCACACGGACGTGCGTTCGTTATGCAGAATAAAAGGCAGGCCCACAATTACTTGAGGTAATTGATTATAATAATACACTAGATACACGATATACAACTAAATATACACAGGTATAAGGTCAGGCTAAACTATACAACAATGGAATACAACACACAGAATCACCACAGCATATCAGTTACCGGTTTCTTGATTTTCTTGTGACGCAGGGAGAGGATTCTGCGGTCGCAGGCACGGTTCTTTGTTACAGGCTGAGGCCTACCACCGCATGGTCAAACTGCTCCTCCCCTTGGTGGCCTCAGCTGGTGCTCAGATGTTCAGCACACCACTCTTGGGTCAAAAACTGACTTGTCTCTTGTCTGTCCTGCTATCTTACCTGCCCTGTCCCGCCCACTGCTGGTGAGGTCAGCTGACTCAGTCTCCACCCTCAGGTCTAACTTCGATCAGAAGCCCAAATTCTAAGGAACCCAATAACTTCTTCTGGGATGGTCTCAGGATACCCACAGGGGTTCCCACGGATTCGGGCCGCCGTAACCGACCTTTTGATATCAATTATGATACCATACGGTCCTCAGGAATGGCTCAGCGCTATATCTTGGCTTCCAGAGCACGTACAAACGTCTACCGCGGAGGCTTGTGTGCGCAATGGCTCCGGGACACCGTGATATTTTTTTATTGGCCCATCCCACGCAACATGCGTGTACTTTTCATGTTTCTATATCTTATGCCTCCATGCTTGTGACAGACAAAGAAACTAGTCCTATGGGACAAATGGTCAGTTACAGATGGACGAAGCACCCCCCCCTGCTGGCTGTGTTTCCTCTCGAAGTCTTTGAAGCTCCTAGCATTCAAGTGTTAAGTAGGCCCTGGATGGGGGAAACTATCTAGTTGACGTTTTAACAGAAGGTCCCAAGGGTGGGGGCTGCTGAAGTGTGGCCATCCCTGGATATGATTTATCATTACCAAGATGGCGGCTACGGGTTCATCACATGGGGTAACACAGATGGTTGAGTCTGAAGAGCTGTTTACTCAGAGGTCTGCTCCAAAGCTTCAGTGTCTGCTAGTCAGCGTAGTAGCCCAGCTGTGAAGCAAGCTGCACCGCCTGTATATCTAATAATAATTTTTAACTGCATCTAGCCTAGTCAGACTGTGGGGACCCCCAACCAAACCCAGATGCTCAGCCCCCCTACCGCCCCCATTTCATTGACAATACAATCATGTAACTCTTACAACTGGATGGGTGAGGATCTGTCACAGCTTTATTAACTGTTTATACTCAAGACATTAGAAAGGCATTTTATTTCTAAAATAATCCAGCTTGTTGCAGCATGTCCTGTGTCTCCACACCGGCAAGTTGGCCAACAAGTGTAACTCTCCAACTTGTCCTTTCTATTTCCAGGCCACGGAGGATCCTGCGTTCTCGTATGCAGGACTCTGACCCCCATCCATCACTCTTAACGCTTGTTCCACTCCGTCCTGGAGTCCTGACAAGAATATGTCCAGTCCAATATCCATTAAGTGAACCCCGTCGGGCCGTATGAGACCTGCTTTATCTCTTTCCAGTTGTCGGTGTCGTATCACTACACCGCCTCTGTCTCTTATAAATATTGCCATCCAAATATTTATTAGCCGCCTTGTCCGTTCAATGGCCGTGATGTCTCGGGCACCTTGCCATACTGCTCTCGGCACAATCTCTGACCATACTACAGTTATTTTTGTGAAAAATTCTCTGAAGCCCTCAGTGTCTAGTTTCATTATTGCCATTGGTTATGCACTCTTGTGATAACCTATGTCGTTTCCCCCGGCCTGTATAACTAAGATGACCGAACCTCTTGCCTCTCTCCCTACCTTAATTACCTCCATTAGTACCTGTGGCCATTGCAGACCTCTAATACCTCTCCAGTTGAAATATGTGTTATGAAACTCAAATTTCCTCCCGCCTGGGCGGACTTTCCCTTTTTTCTGCACAATATATATACAAGTGGCCTATCACCCACACTGTTGGCTTAGCGTCACCTGTAAAAGAAACTAACCGCGTTAGGATAACAAGTCCGGTCTTATGTATCTCACCAAACACGTGGATCACCATCTCCCTATCCTCTGAACTTCCTTTTCTGACAGTCCTGCTCTTGTTGCTTCAGTGGCCGCGCCTATGCAGAATGAGTGTGTCCCATAATCTTTGGGGTGGTTCCCTGCCGATGTTAGGCATTTATTTAATATAACTTGGAACTGGTATCTTGATAATGGTGTTCCATCAATGTGTGATAGGAAGAAATTACTTTGTGATCTGATGGTTATATATGTTTTTACTATTGTTACCCGACTCAGCGTACCGTTTGTGGGTTGTAGAAGTACCCAAGTGCCCCTGCCTGCTGGAACTGTTTTCGATTTGCGTATGCGTAGACGTATTGCATTATTGGCTATGACTACGTCCTGGTGTAATAAGCCTCCACTGGTGGTAATTTTGGATTGAGGGACTAATTCGCTTATGCATAGCGCCCCGAAGAAGGCGATTGCAAATGCAATAGACAGTAGTGTTGCTTCAAATTGTGAGTGTCATGTTAATGGTGTTGGGATATGATGTGAGAAATCAGTTTTAGTGACACGGGACGGGACGTCTACACTCCTGACTTGGCTGACCCCTTTTCCACCCTTTTATGGATTGTCTGATGATGAATCTCTTTGTCACATCTCCCCAATTCAGTAGTTGGAAGTGAAATGCTACTCCGGTCAGCCACCACTGCGCTGACTCCCCTGATATGCCCCTCATCATTAGCTGGTGGAGAAATTCTATGGTGACTTATAATCTGGCTTGTTCACATTGGTCAACCCGTCTGCCTGCTACTAGTCGTGTCCACTCTTCCCATGCCTTACCGTATGCTTGCCACATCGACGGGGCAACTGCCGCTCTGATTAATGGCATCAACTATTCACCACTAGATCCCATAGGGAGGCTGGGCAACTGTTGCCCGATGGGTGGGCGTTGGGGAGGAGCTCAGTGAAAATCTGCCAATTGAATTGTGATAAAGCATTAGCAGCAGCGTTAGACTCCTCAGCATAGTGGCTAGCGCGGACCCATACATTGTGTTTTAGGCACAGGAATGCTAGCCGGCGTAGTAGGCCTAGCAATGGGAGAGACGATGATGCCATATTATTAATGAAGTGTGCTAGGCTGGTGTTTTTTGTTGTGAAGCGTATATTTTTGTTAGCCAGGCGCGCGCCCCATATTTCTATTGCTATCACAGTTGGAAACAGTTCCAGGACTGTCTGTTTTTTTGTCAGCACTTGTTCTGCCCAATACGGAGGCCATAAGCTTGTGCACCATTGGTTATTTAGTATCGCTGCATATCCGCCTGATTCTGCCGCCCCTGTGAAAAATCTTAGTTCAATGTTGGACTGTTCTGCTGACATAAATAAAGTGTGACCGTTGAATGATTATAAGAAGGTTTTCCACACCTCTAAGTCCGCCCGTAGCTGCCTGCTGATTCTGATTGTATGACTCGGTTTAGATGCCCCTTTTGTTGCGGGCGATAAATGAAGAGAAAAAACCCTTCCGACTGGCATCACCCGGCTCGCAAACATGAGGAGACCTAGTAATACTTGCATCTGCTGTAGTGTTACTTTCCATACTGCGCAAAAAACCTAGATCAGGTGTAATGTTTTGGTATTTTTTCCCATGGGAGGCGGAACAACCTTGCTGTGGTGTTGATTTCGATGCCTAAGAACGATATCTTTGTTGTGGGGCCTATGTTTTTAGTTGGGCATAATGGGACTCCAAACCGACGGGAGATGTTTGTGAATTCGTTGAGTAAGAGGCAGCGAAAATGGATGACCAATCGCCACGGCCAGCGGAGGGGCCACCACAGTCAGTGAATCCTTCCTTATTTAGTATAGAGTCTACCAATACTTTGGGCATAGTAGCCCAGCTGCGAAGCAAGCTGCACCGCCTGTGTATCTAATAAGAATTTTTTGCTGCATCTAACCCAGCCAATCATTTGATAGTATTGCTTGTAGCAGAGTCGCATGGGCTCTAAACCTTGCATAGCCTGGGCATTTTTTGAGATGTCTAAGGATGACCCAACTCATGTTATTTGTAACATTTGTCACCAAAAGCTAAGTAGAGGCCAAAAAAACAATAGTTTGAGTACTTTATGCTTGAACCATCACATGGATATGAAGCATAAGTTGCAGTGCAAAGCCCACTGTGCTACAATGCAGCCTAGAGGGCCGGTCCAACCACCATCTGCCCCACCTGTGTTATCCTGGGGAGACTAAAAGCTTTAGGATTTTGGAAAATCACCTCACCAACCATTTTAAGCAACTCTGGGACAATTGATGCCACTTAAGTGGTGTCTGTGCCACAATTTTTTGAAAAAATGGAGACTCTTTTTGAAGTCCCCTTGCTGTGTTTTACATGACGTTGGCATCTATAAGGACTAGATACAAATGTACTAAGGCGCAAATGTGTCTATATCAAGGTAACCTATATATGTGACACATCAGCTATATTGTTGAAATAAATAACATTTATTGAGTGGATATAATAAAATACATGACAAGATAAAATAAGGGAAAGGATAACACAAAGAGGAGGTTACTGGGTAGGACAATACTTGATATATAATAGATACATAGTGTACTCAGTTTCTATACATCAGTAGGACAATATATACAAAAAGACCAGTGCTTTAAATGGGGTCCACAGTAAAGTGCATAGTGCTAAAAATGGACAATGATAATAGAAATGTGCTACATTATAGATAAATAAATAAGGCGTACAGAAACAGAAGGTGCATTATTAATGAAGTATGTACTAACCCAGACAGCCAGATCCGACGCGCGTTTCGCCAAGGGGAGGCTTTGACGAGGATGTGATGTCAGAGAGAAAATGGTTGGTATTTATAGGAGGCCTGACCAATGAGAGAGGTATATGTATAATTATAATTATAAAACATGGCGTCATGTGTATAGTGCCGTGCACTGCTGCCCCACTCTGAGCTGCGACTCCTGGGAGCGCAGAGCAGGCAGGGGAGCAAGGTGCCGGCGTGCGTGCCAGCGTGGAACGCAGCCCGGAAGTGATGTAATGGACATCATGTGATGGGAACAGGAAGTGCGTTCCACAGTGGAACGCATGCATGAAAGGAGAAGGTGATGTAATAGACTTCATGTGATGGGAACAGGATGTGGTTTCGATATTGACACAAGCCACACAAGAGCCACAGGGACGGCAACCCCACGGGGGGCCTCTTGATCCAAAAATACCCCTATTGTCAGAAGATTCCATTCATTTTATATGTTATTCACTTATTTTGTCTGTCTATCTATTTATTGTAGTTCTTTCGCCTGACGATTTCTTGCTTCTGGTTGTGTTCTTGGGGCCGTTCCATCATGTGATCTCCTTCGTCCTTCAATCAAGTACGTCCATATTTCTCGAACATTGATTTATAATTATATCAATATGATACCACATGAATATTTATCTATATGATAGTATGCCCTTTCATAATTATATGGTATATGTCTATTTGTTCTAATACCGACCCTGTATGAATCAATGTCTACATCATATCTATCAATATTTCTCGTTGCATTAGTCGTTTGCTGTCATGTATATGTATATCTTTCTCATATGGTGTATTCTCCCATGTGCTAACATATATATCATCCCTTCATCCTCACACTTACATGTCCTTTCTGCTGTTTCTTTCACACATATTTGTATTCTTATTCATATTTAAATTCATTTTCCTTTCAACTGTTTCATTATTTCCACTTTATGCACTTCTACCCCATCATTACCATGTTAGTTAAGTACTCACAGACACGTCTCTACATATATATATATATATATATATATATATTTTTTCATATACTTCTTATCTAGCATAGTATTTTCCTTATTATTATTTTTATTGTTGCTCTCACACCTTTTCACACTTCTTCACTCTTAATATTTTTCTTATCGTCACACTGATTCTCTCCTTCTTTCATGCATGCGTTCCACTGTGGAACGCACTTCCTGTTCCCATCACATGACGTCTATTACATCACCTTCTCCTTTCATGCATGCGTTCCACTGTGGAACGCACTTCCTGTTCCCATCACATGACGTCCATTACATCACCTCCGGGCTGCGTTCCACGCTGTCACGCACGACGGCACCTTGCTCCCCTGCCTGCTCTGCGCTCCCAGGAGTCGCAGCTCAGAGTGGGGCAGCAGTGCACGGCACTATACACATGGCGCCATGTTTTATAATTATACATATACCTCTCTCATTGGTCAGGCCTCTTATAAATACCAACCATTTTCTCTCTGACATCACATCCTCGTCAAAGCCTCCCCTTGGCGAAACGCGCGTCGGATCTGGCTGTCTGGGTTAGTACATACTTCATTAATAATGCACCTTCTGTTTCTGTACGCCTTATTTATTTATCTATAATGTAGCACATTTCTATTATCATGGTCCATTTTTAGCACTATGCACTTTACTGTGGACCCCATTTAAAGCACTGGTCTTTTTATATATATTGTCCTACTGATGTATAGAAACTGAGTACACTATCTATCTATTATATATCAAGTATTGTCCTACCCAGTAACCTCCTCTTTGTGTTATCCTTTCCCTTATTTTATCTTGTCATGTATTTTATTATATCCACTCAATAAATGTTATTTATTTCAACAATATAGCTGATGTGTCACATATGACGTTGGCATCGTCAATTCCAGGTGGGTCGGATCTCTACCCCCCCTTTTAACCGTAAGAAAGTGCATACACTATGGCTTGGGGTAACACAGATGGTTGAGTCTGAAGAGCTGTTTACTCATACTATAGCCTGGGAATCAGAGGTCTGCTGCAAAGCTTCAGTGTCTGATAGTCAGCGGAGTAGCCAACGCCTGTAGATCTAATTACAAATTTTTAACTGCATCTAGCCCATGCAATACTTTGGTCCTAGTAGCAGTGTCTGCTAGTCAGCGGATTATCCCAGCTGTTAAGCAAGCTACACCACCTGTAGTTTGGACACTTAATTTTTTCAAAGGAAATGCTTCGGGCCCCCGGGACACTCAGTGAAGAGCATCGGGGGAGGCAACCCAAGGCACAGGGGCTGGGACTGGCGGTAGGACGCCTTGCGGTGGACCGCCAAGCTCAATCCTTATGAAAGCTTTTTAACTGCAGCAGCTTTAGTGGACGCTACAGGAGCTGGAACTCTTTTTTTATTATAAAAATAGAAAACCATACAAAATACATATTCCACACTTAACCAATTCCCCTACCACAATCCAACCATAAACACAAAACCTTAACGAAACATGTCCTCATCTGGATCCACACTAAAATGGGAAGAAAACATAGAAACTTTATAGACCTTATACAAGGCCCATATGACCTCAGAAATAAAGCAAACACCCTAGCAGAATTCAAAGAGATTTTAAGGAGTCCCGGATGTCCATCAGGCTCTGTCAAAAAGTTTCCTTACCGGAGGGAGCATTAGAGTCCATGAGTCTTTGAGTCCTAGAATCTCTTGTAAGTCCTGGCATGGGTAAACAAAAGTCCGTGTCCCAGCCTGCTCTGCTCTGATCCTTTCCTCTCCTTAGTTTTAGTTTATACTTCACTCCTTAGCTTACTCCTCTTCTTCTCCTTCTCCTTCTCCTCCTCTTTGACTCCTTAACCCTTCTCCTCCTCCCGAGCTCCTCACCCTTCATCCTCCAGGCTCCGACATAGGACAAGGAGAGAAAAAAAAAGAGAGAAGGGCCCGCATTACACACTATCACACTTCCTTCACTTCTCAACCTACAAAAAACCCCGGTCCACCGCCCCAACATAATTCATATGGCAATCCGCCAAACCAAACTATAACTAAAACTTATCCCATCCACACTATACACATATATATATATATATATACATACACACACATACATATATATACATATATATATATATATATATATATACATATACACCGACATATACATATTATTATTTTTTTTAATTTATTTTTTTTTATTTTTATTTATTTTTTTCCCCCAACTCTTATCACAAAAGAAAGGATCATAGCTTTAACACCTAAAACATATATAACACATATAACGCATATAACACATATATAACACCTCAAAACACATATTTACTCTTACGCATCAACCTAACCTGTGGGGTTTACCTTCACCCCACTACTGCATTTCCCCTAATGTTTATCACAGCTGACTAACAACTGTGCACATTTCTCCCAGAACAAAATGACATAACAACATTACATCTCACGAAAAACAATACATTTCTCAGCCATGGCTCGGTGCTTGCGAGCCCCATACATTGCCTAGAGTTTTGAAAGCAAAAGACTGCGGTGGAAGTTGACAGCCCACCACCAGGAGCTGGAAAGACAGGCACTTTCCCTACTACACAAAAATAAACCTATCTTACCCTCACTATCTCAAAACTGCCCCTAATTAAAAACCTATCCCTATCTATCCCTTCCTGCCCCTATCGCTCTATCTACCTCACCACGTGCCTAACTATCTTTCCCTCCTCTGTCCCTAGCTGTCCCTATGCGTATCTCTCCCTACTGCCTAAATACCTGCCCCTACTGCTGTAACACTGAAAATAATCTGGCCCTCAAGGCACTTCAAAAGAAAGACCCCTCCAGAGGCGGGGGGCCTTCTTAGTGCCCAGCCTGTCAAATTCCAGCGAGCGCACTTTACCGAGGTCATCCAGAATGTTCCTAACCACCTCATCCATGGGGAGGGTTTTCTGCTGAGTGGACACTAGACAGCGTGCATTCCACGCATAGAACCTGACCACTAAACTAACTAGGAATAATGTGCACCGATCTCGGCCACCCAGGGACCCGAATGCTCCGTACGCCCACTCCGGATAGGAGAGGCGAGCCAGCCTAGTCCAGCCTATGGAAGCACCCACCCTGTTGTAGACCCCTGTATTAAAGGGGCACTGAAGGAGGAAGTGCTCCATGCTTTCCAGCACGTCGCAGCATTCCTCACGGGGGCAACCCCGGTCATCGGAATTCCTGTGCTTCAAATTGCCCCTTACATACAGCCTCCCGTGAAAGCAGCGCCAGGCCAAGTCCCAAAGCTTCAAGGGGATCCGAGTAGAAATTAGCAACCTCAGCCCCCCCTCCAGATCCCGACCTGGGCAATCCTTGAGGACCAGAGGCTTCTGGAAATGGGTCAACAGAACCTTTCTGTCAAGGAATTTCCTCGGCATAGTTCTGATCTCCCACATTCCCAGACCCCACTGGCGGATCACCTTCAAAACCAGGGTAACATAAGCCGGGAGATGCCCGTGCGGTGTACATAGGTCCCTCACTCGCCCTCCTGACTCCCATTCCTGGAAGAAGGGTCGAAGCCATCCCTTGCAGGAGAAAACCCACGGAGGAGCCCTCTCTGGCCAGAGGTTCCCTATGTTGGTTTTAAGGAAGGCATTCTCTAAGAATACCACCGGGTTGACCATACCCAACCCGCCTAGTCTCCTCGTACGGTATGTGACCTCCCTCTTGACTAGGTTGAGCCTGTTTCCCCATAACATCTGGAAAAACATGCCGTAGACCCGTGTCCAAAGAGGTTCTGGCAAAATGCAAACGCTGCCCAAATAGTTCAGCAAAGGCAGAAGGTAACCCTTGATCAGGTTCACCCGCTCCCTTAGGGTCAAAGTCCAACCCTTCCACTGTTCCACCTTTTGAGTGGCGATCTTTAGCCTGCCCTCCCAATTTAGCTGGGGGTAATCACCCGGGCTGAAATTGATGCCTAAGATCTTTGCTGTGGCTTGGGGTTCTGGGAGGGTGTCCGGGAGACCGAAACTAGGGTCTCCCCCTTCCAGCCAGAGACTCCCACACTTCTCCTGGTTGATCTTAGACCCAGATGCCTCCGAGTAGCGATCAACCTCAGACATCACCCAGTCCGCCTCCTCTTTCGAGGATACAAACAAGGAGACATCATCGGCATACGCCACTGCCCTCAAGGTGGCCTCCGGGGCCGCCCGGTCCATCCAGACTCCCGCCAACGGTCCACCTTCGATCCTCCTTAAAAAGGAGTCGAGGGCGAACACGTATAACAGCGGGCTCAACGGACAGCCCTGGCGAACCCCAGATTCCACCTCAAAAGGGCGGCCAGACCAACCATTCACCAGCGGGAAAGTCTCAGCCCCTGCATACAATGCCTTTAACCAATTTACGAACCCCCCAGGCAGACCGTACCTCAAAAGGACAGACCAGAGGTAGTCGTGGTTCACCCGATCAAAAGCCTTTGCCTGATCTAGGGACAGCAGAAACCCCTTCCAGAAGCCAGCCCTACCCTGCTCCACTGCCTCTCGGACACCAAGTACAGCACTAAATGTGCTGCGGCCTGGAACAGAGCAATGCTGGGACCCCGAGAGGAGTCGGGGTGCAAATTTCACCAACCGATTAAAAAGCACCTTTGCCAGAACCTTCCGGTCCGTATTGAGAAGCGCTATGGGACGCCAATTCTCAATACGGGACGAGTCCCTACCTTTTGACAGGATAATCAGGGCAGACCTCCTCATTGAACGGGGAAGAGCACCCGAGGAAAGGCACTCGTTGAACACCTCCGTCAAGAGGGGGACCAAAGAGTCCCTAAAGGTTTTATGAAATTCAGACGTTAAGCCATCTGGACCTGGCGATTTCTTGAGCCGAAGCCCATCAATGGCCAGTCTCACTTCCTCTTCCCTGATTGCCTCAGTCAAAACGCCGAGAGAGGGGTCATCCCCTGGCTCAGGAACGGCTTCGGCCAGGAAAGTCGACGTCACGTCTCGATCTAGATCCCTCTTTCCCAAGAGGCATGAGTAGAACGACCTGACGACTTCCAGGATCCCGGATTTGGATCTGTTCAGGGAACCTGTACCATCGATCAGGCCGGTCACTACTTTACGATTCACTGACATCTTACAGTTTCTGTAGGGGTCAGGTGAGCTGTACTTCCCGAAATCCCTCTCAAAAACCAAAGATGTGTGTCTATCATACTGACTCCTCTTGAGCAAAGACTTCACTCTGGAGATCTCCTCACGGTCACCTCCAGTCGAGACGAGCTGCTCAAGTTTCCTCTTCAGGCTCTGGTACAGGCGGTACCTGCTCAGGCTCCTGAGGCTAGAGAGCTGGCGGAAGAAACTCGCAACCCGATCTTTGAACATCTCCCACCACTCAGACTTAGTGCTACACAGATCCAACAGCGGTACCTGGCTCTGAAGAAAATCCTCAAAGGATTGTCTCACCTCCGCTTCTTCCAGCAGTGATGAATTCAGCTTCCATAGTCCTCTCCCCATCCGGGGGGTTTCTGAAACATTCAAGGAAATGAAAATTAGACAGTGATCGGAGAATTCCACCTCCACAGCGGACACTGCTGAAGAGACGGCCTCCTCCTTTAAAATAAACCTGTCTATTCTGGACCTACAACTACCCCTATAATAGGTGAAACCACTGTGACCTGGGGTATGCCGGATGTGGACATCCACCAGGCGAGCATCACTAGCTATACTATTCAGAGTCACGCTATCGTAAGCCAGCCGGCCATTGGAGCCTCCCCGGTCATGTAATCTTGTGACGGTGTTGAAGTCCCCTCCAAAGACCACCTGCCGACTCGTAAAAAGATAGGGCTTGATCTTCAGGAGGAGACATTTGCGGTCCCACTTTGATTGGGGACCATAGATGTTTATGAGCCGAAGCTCCTGTCCCCCCATGAAGACGTCTAAAACCAAGCACCTCCCCAGTTCTACTTCGATAACCCTCCGGCATTCTACCGCTGCGGTCTAAAAAAGGACCGCCACCCCGCCATACGGCTCGGCCGCAAGAGACCAGTATGAGGGCCCACACCTCCACTCACTTCTTGCATTGTGAATGGCCCCCATGTCAGTTAGTCTGGTCTCCTGCAAAAATAAAATTTCAGCCTCAAACCGGGTGAGAAAATCAAAGGCCGTAAATCTAGCCGCATCTGATTTTATGCTGGCGACATTAATGGACGCCAGCGTCAAAGGGGTGGGTGCAGCCATTGGGTGATCGAATTAGATGGCTTTCTTCTTCCCTCCACCCCCCTCACTGTCCGACAAAGACCCCTTGCTGTCACGCTCATGGCGTTTGAGGGACACTGTCATATCCATAGCACCTCCCCCTCCCCTTTTTTCCGCACCCCCAGGTTCAGGGCCAGTCCCTCCCCCAGAGGAATATGGCATACCCCCTGAGGGAAGGACCTCGCCGTCCCCCACAGGCCCCTCAGGTTGCTCCCCCGGCTCTTTGCCCTCGACCCGCGCCACATCAGGGTCCTCGAGGACTCCAAACCGGTTGGAGACAGAGATCAGAGGGGAGATCGTGGAGCCCTCCGCCGGCACCTTGCTGGTCAAGGGGGGGGCAGATTTTTTAACCCCCTTCCCATTGAACTTCCTCGCCCTCCTTCGCCTCTTTTTTTGGGTTTCACTGTCACCCTCTGCTGTATGCTGCGCGTCCACGTCCTCCTCAACACTTTCATATTGGGAGGAATCTGAGAGCGCAGCCGCCTCCTCCTTCTCCATCCTCCTGGTCTCCTCACTCAGCGCCTCCTCCCCCAGGGCCTCAGTGGCACCGGTCGAGACCCCTGGAGGGGGGGCAGTCATCACCCCAGTTGACTGGGGACCCCCTGCCCTTCCCCAACCAGGTGCCTCTCCTGCCTCCAATGATAAGAGGGGCCCCGGACCTTCTTGTTCTTCACTGGCCCCTCAGCCCCGCCGCTTCCACCAGCCTCAGGCTCAGCAGAGGGCGCACTGCTGGGATCCACCCCGACACGGCCACCCTCCGCCTGACCAAAGACGGCGTTGGCGAAGGAACGAAGGCAGCGACTGAACGGATGCCCGACGGCATCACACAGGTGGCACCGAACCGTACCACAGGAGGCGGCGAGATTGCCTATCCCACCACACAGGGTGCATTTCTGCACCCTGCATGCTGCACTAAAGTGCGTGGGATCACCGCACCTGTGGCACACTTTCGGCTGCCCCTGGTAGAAAATCAGGATCCTGTCCCTCCCAAGGAAAGTCGAGGAAGGGATGTGGGTGACAGTGCCGCCAGACCTCTTCAACCTCATCATGAAGGTCCAGCCCCCTGACCAAATGCCCTCGTCCATGATCTTTTTTGGTGCCTCCACCACTTCTCCGTACCTGCTGAGCCAGGTCATGATATCGAATCCCGAAAGTGACTCATTGCACGTCAGCACGGTCACCTTCTTAGGGCCATTCTGGCGGGATATCGCCTCCGCGACAAGACCCCGCCAGCTGGGCGTCTCTTTTGCCAGCTCATAGTTCGACCAGAAAAGCTCCATACCCTCCGGCCGAACAAAGCTAACATCAAAGATGGAGGCGCCAAAAGGATGTATCAGGGCAAAAATGTCATTCGCCCTGAATCCCATCTCCAGGAGGAGCTTCACTACCCTTGATCTTGGTGGGCACGCATCATTACCCCTCCACCGGAGACGGACTACATTTCTCCTGGACACCCCCCGCCCGGCTGTAGGGAGAGACCATACAGTCTCTCCCCCCTTTTTCTCTTGGAAAGCGGCCTGTCCAAATTTGTCCAACCAAAAGGACAGGTCCACATCCCTCCCCTCTACTTGGATCGTCCGATCCCCACGCCTCAGGGAATGCACAAGATGGCAGTGGAAATTTCCCTCTCCTGAGCCTGAAGGTGAGGAAGACCCCGCCACAGCCAGTGAAAAATTCATTCCGGCGCCGCCATTAGCGCCGCACCCCTCACTTGATTGGACGGTGGACCGGCCCTCACCTCACCATTCACCCCCCTCGCATCACCAGCCTCACCACTCACCCTGCCCCCTCCCAAAACTGGCCATTCATCCATTTCCACACATTCCCCATTTTCTCCATTTTCACCATTTTTTCCATTGGCGCCATTCACACCATAAACCTGCATTTCCCCCCCCCCCCACGTTTTTCCCCTCCCCCCACTCATATCCTGCCCCTCCCCTGCCACTCTCACACCAGACCCCGTCTCATTATTCCCTCCTTTGTTATTATATTTCATATTACTCACATTAACCATAGTGTGCTGATTAGGAGCAGCTGGTGTTATTCTATGGAGCCTGGGCTTAGGAATGGGTGGTATAGGTGCCTTGGGTGTAGTCTCCTCTTTCCTTTCACAGCCCTCACTGCTGCCGACCAAGCTGGACACGCCCCCTGTCTTAGCAGAGCCTGCAGCCACAGTGGGAGCTGCTGCAGAGATCTGGTCCTCCATTCCCGCCTGCAGAACGTTTCCCCTGAGGGGACCAGAAACCGCCGAAGACCCCACCGAACCAGGTAAGACCATGCCAGCGGGAGCCCCCAACGGCGCGACCCCCCCTCCCGCGGATGGGGGCGGGGCCACAGCTGATACTGTAGTTTTAACTGTTTTTACTGATTTTGCTGCTGTTTTTGCTTCTCTGGGTTTTAAAACTGGCACCGGGACTTCTGCAGACCCTGGCAGCGCCGTGCCCCCTGCCAAAGTGTCAGTCAGGGACACGGCCGGCTGTGTAGCTGCAGTTTTAACCCCCAAACGCCCGCCCTCACTCACTGCCGGCGCCGAGGCCCATATGGCCCCAGATGGTGGCAGGCACACAGGGGACCCCGGCGACACCACCCCCACCGCCGGTGGTGCGGTCCGGGACATGGCCAGCTGCACCTCAGCCACGACAGACCTCTCGCCCCTTGATGTTACCGGTGCCAAGGCCCCCGCAGCCCCAGGAGGAAACAGGCCAGCAGGGGGCCCTGGCTGGCCGGCCCCCTCCGGCGAGCGTGCGGGCGGGGGTAGGATGGCGGCGGCTATCACAGCCGACCCCTTGCTGTTACTAGCTGGCCCCGGGGCCCCCGCAGACGCGGTAGATGACACACTTTCCAGGGACCCCGGTAGCACAACCTCCCCCACCAAGGTGGGGTCGCGGGTCAGCCGTACCTCCGGCACCATCTTCATGTTAGGTACCCTTCCCCCATCCATGCTACAGCCAGCATGGATGGCAGCCTTCACCATAGTTACATTTTTCTTCCCGCCCCCTTGCACTGGGCCCACACCAGAAACCAGGCCGGGGTGGGAAGCGGGCAAATAGTGGGACCCGGAGGTCCCAGGAAGGGGGACATACACGAGTTTTTGTTCCATTCTGATTTTATTCCTCCCTTTTTTCTTCCTCACCTTCCCAGTTGCCTCATCCAGGCAGCTCTCACCCCCAAATGTAAACTGGGAGAAATCCACTCCCGGGGACTGGAGCCGCCGGATCTGGCGCATGAGGTAACCCCCCTCGCCACCACTGTCACTACTCCCACCATCATCCTCCACACTACTGGCGTCCGATGGGAGCGCGACTTGGTGAGGGTCTAATAGCCCACTATGTGTGACCTGGTGATCACTTACCAGGTCCCCAGGCAGGCTGTCCGGCTTCTCCTCCTCCTCCTCAATGGCAGACTCCTTGATCTTGGCAGGCTCCTTGGCCTCCTCCACCTCTGCCTGGGTCGGACAACCAGACCCCACTGGTGCCCCCCAGAACCTTTCATCGTTCATTAGTTTCTCTTTGAAGGGTCCCGCATTCAACACTAATTCTGCCTTCCTGTCCTCCGCCAGTGTGATGGAACTTTTCAGCTCTTCAACTCGGGACAACAGGGCTGGTCTCCGGTTCTTTGAAGCGTAGTTTGCAGCCTGCCGGGCACACCGCAGCTCCTCCTGGAGTCGCTTCAAGATCTTGCATACCTCTTTGTGCTCGCTGAGGTACAAGTTGAGGCGGGAGCCATAGGTGGTTATAGGCTCCCCCGTGGCCTGGACACCCCAGTCCTTGGGGACTGCCGCTGTACCCCAGCAAGCACCAGGTTTCCCTCTGGGAGGAGAGATCCCCTCTGCCCCCAGCCCAGCTGCAGCCCGCGCCCTGCCGCCTCTCTCCGGCTGCACCGCCTTGGCCTCTTTGGCCACTTTGGCCTTTTTGGTGCCCCTCATCTCAGGGGAGGCCTATAGAAATAATAATAAAAATAAAAGTCCCAGCAAGTCCACACAGTCCAAAACAATGGGACTCCCACCCCCGGTATCAACCGAGGGGTGGGAGACAGGGGACAAGCCCCACTATAGTCCACCAACCACCCTCCTTCCTCCGGATCCAAGGAGGGGGTCCTTCCAGGAAAAAAAAACCTTACGGCCCAGGAGCTCCAAAATCACATCCACTCTCCTCAGCAGCAGTCCTCCCACTGACCAAACAGGAAGTACCGCGGCTGCTGGCATGAGACTTTCCATCCAATAGATCCTTGTAAAAGGATTTAAAGTGTACTCATTCAAATTAGAGAGACAATTTAAATCACAGAGCTTAGACCTGCCTCCACCTCGGGGGAGCTCGACCCACCAGCGGACAGGCACCAGTATTGGGAGAGGGGGGCTGGCCGTCAGGGTCCACCGCAGCTCTGGCACAAACCCGGCGACACGGAGGTCGCATGGGCAGGAACGGACTGGCCGTGTCGGCTTCGCACTTTTTTGGTTTTAGAAGGGCATGACATGCCTATATCTGTGTCTCCCCCTCCTTTTACTCCTCCACCTCTTTCTTTTCGCATGACTATATTTACTTGTCACTTTTCCATGTGTTAGTTGTGTCTTCTGAACAGTTTGTCAGGTTTTGGACACCTTTGATGGTGTTTTCTATGTGTTTCTATGCGTTTTTGTTCGCCTGCCATTGGTTTTAACGGTGTTCGACGAACAGTTTGACAAACAGTTCGGCGAACATACCGGTGTTCGACGAACCGAACAAGAACACTACGGGGGTGGCTCAACACTACTCATATATGGAATTTTTAAGACAGTTTTGGATGCAGTTTCTGTTTTAGCCAAAGCTAGAGGTACATCCAAAAACAGCTGATTATAGTAAGTCATAAGTACAAAATTGCGGCACTACTGTGGAACAGCTAATTTTGCCAGATAAGCAGTGGCAAGCTATGATTCTCTGCCATTTGGGAAATGTAGCATCTGGGTCCTGCTTATTTCTCTGCCCTCCGTCTATTTTGAGGTCTTCTGACACATAGCCAGTTAAACTACAAGAGTTAGGTACCATCCCTGTTGGGTGCACTTTGTCCCGGTTTTACGCTTTTTTGATCAAAATAGTGTCATCTAAGTACCCTATGTTATTTACATTTACTATCGCTATTTATTTACTTACTGCGGGGTATTTTCTCATTTTGTTTTTAGCCTAGGTTTTGTCTGCTAAATTGATACAGTGTGAATGTGCTACTCATTGCACTTATACCAACATGTATTCCAGCTCATTTCTTTGGTTTTGCTTTAGTTTTTTGTACTTTGTACATACAGAGGCATGGCTCACACTTTTTATGTCATGCATCTCGTCTATATAGATTTTTATGGGCATGTTCAAAATAGTCAGGTCTGGGTCCTGCTGTGCCCCTGTCTATTTTGAGGTCTGATGACACATATTGAGGTGAATAGTTATGGTCCATCATGATTGGGGACACCTTGTTGCGATGGGAAGGCTTTTACGCTCTTGATCAAAATAGTGTCAGCTAAGTTCCCTATGTTATTTACATGTACTATTACTATTCATTTATTTACATACTACACGGTATTTGCTCATTTTACTTTTATCCTTGGTTTGATATATTGGAAGTGTAGCATTACAATGCTGTAATTCAGATGAGCAATTGTCCTGATAATATAAGAACATCTCAAGTCTGCATTATTGTTGAGGCTCTAAATTTTCCATTAAGGCCAAGGGATTTAAATTACACCTCTAATAGTATTAAGCAAATTTATTATGAGACATTGAAAAATGTATGTTCCATAAATTAAAAAATTATATCTGTGACAGAATTAATAAATCCACCCCATATTATTTTCAGTTCAGAATTCATATGAGCTTTGGGTGGATGGACCCAAAACTATTCATACTGAGTCGAGTTAATAGAAGCAGTTCACTTTACATTTTTTTGTTATGGTGAGAGAGAAAAAACTGAAATTGTGTATTGAGCCTATATTAACCTGGATCCTATTGTAATTGTGGGAAGTGTGTGATTTTCCCTACACTCAGCCTAATGTGCCTAATAATCTTTGAGATGCAAATTTGCAGACAAATTACATAGTAATAGCAATTACCAGATACATTGCAAGAATGGTCAGCACTTCAAATGTAATTAGTCCTGGCAGCTGTAAGGTCAAGTAAAGGTAGTTTAGTAACAACAATATGCCAGCACAAATTACTTACATTTTAGCCTAAATTATATTTTCCAAACCGCCTGATGTAATGTTGCTAAATAAATAGGCCGCAATGATATGAGGGAGGCATTATATTACTGAATGAATAGAATAGTCACGTGCTATTTGGAGAAAAAAGAAAGAAATATTACAGTGTTTGATTGTCTTTTTTTTCAATTTCTATTGCTTTATGTTATTGCTTTGTGTTACTTGCAGTTTTATAGGATTTTTAAAATGCTGAAGGTTTGTGATCTAATAAAGGACACAACAATTCATGTCACAGTGTTTGGGGATTTGCAGTGTTTAAAATAAAATGAACAGATAGGAAATGAACAAGAATGAATTTCTGCTTTTTTTTTTTTCCTCGGTTTCTCGGTTTGGTCTTCTAAGCCTTTCCTGGAGTCAATGTGAAATGTAATTGCTCTTTTGACCTCTATCTTCTCTCTCCCTGGGTCTAAAGAAGAGCTACATTGGTTGATTATTGCAGGAATGAAAGGCACTCTGACCTTGTCGACCAAATGACTTGGTGCTTTCAATGTTGCCCATTATGTTGAAGGCAAGCGGCTCCTAGAGAAACTGGAATCTACAGGAGCACTGCTGTCTGGGCAACCTGCCAGCAAAGGCTTCATGATCAGCAATTCAGACATAGTCAAACAGCTTGGGCAGTTAAGGAAACAGGGAAAAAACATATCAAAACACTGTTAGCATAGAATACAAAAAGCTTTCAGATGTTGATCACAGATTGCTGCACAATTTAAGATAGCTGATACACCTGAATTGAATAATGCCTTGCAACCATAAAAAGACTACAAATAGAAATATAACTGAAAGCGATAAATTACACTGGTTTATATTTTAATAAATAAGAAAAAAAATAAAAGTGATGCAAATCATTACAATTTTCTGCATTCAAATTCAGCCGTTTTTCATGAATGTTGATAATATTAATCTGAACATTTATTTAAAAAAATCTGATTTTTTTAACCTTCCCTTATCCTCTCTTCCCTCCCATCCTTGGCACTCAGGGTATAAGTTTTATCAACCTGTTTAGAGAAAAATATGAGGTGGGCTACACTAGCAAAATAACCCTCTTTTTATGTTTTGATATGTTGTTACACATTAAACATATATTAAACATATAAATAAGAGTATGGGGTGGTATATTGAAATCTATACTCAATCAACTTCTCTTAGATCATGGTCCCCTGAGACCAGCTGATTGTGGAGTACTCTGAGCAGGGAAACTGCCGTTTGTTAGCTTAACATGCTCTAAAAGGGCATGATCCAGTAAAAGGCTGTCTAAAATGTACTACATCTTTAAATAGTCTTCTATGTGAAATTGAGAAGGTCATTTTTTCAGCTGTGCTATGCATGCAGAGTGAGTAAAGTTTTCACTTAAATGATTACCATCTAAATGATACTGCTCAGAAATCTCTTCTCTCAGACAAGAGTAGCTCAACTGTGAGATAAACATAGGCATTAAAAGATTAAATTCTCTTTGTAGAGAACTGCACATTGTGAACGGTGACAACTGGTGTTATACAAAAATAATTATGTGTAACTGAGTTCTGATAAACAAAACACCAAAATATAATTTCAACAGTGAATTTACATTTTTTATATGTGGGCCCAAAAAGGGAATGACCTATTTCAAGTTTTTATGTTAATCATGTTTTTTAACAATTTTAGACCTTTTCATATCACTATCCATATTAAACAGAGTCTGTCAACACAAAAGGACTGTTCAAAACCATGCACAAGGTCTCGGTTTGCTTATACTATGACTAAGCAATTTGGTGCACTCTCACCTACTTGTGTTCTACTTGACCCTTCTCAGACTCCTGTAAATCCAAATTAATATTTTTTTATCAACAAAATTACAAATGAAAGTACTATGGCTCACTGGTTGATACTTTTATTGCACCATTGGGGTCCAAGTTTCAAATCTGAATAAGGCCGAAGTCACATGATCATATATTCTCTCTCCGAGAGAATCAGATTGTTTATGCTAATAACACTCTGCACACACTCTGGTCTGAGTTTGATCCAAGTGTCAGCTTAATGTGATACAATTCTCTCCCATGAGAAAATCGGAGCACAGGTGTGGAGAAGATGGAGAACAACATTTTTCCATCTTCTCCATTGTCTGAGTCTCCAGAGTTGTATAGGTCCATGTCATTTGATTTGTGGAGTCTCTCCCAGCCTGCTGAACTTATTTTTTATGTTTTAGACTTGTATGGGTGCATGTCATCCAATTTACTGTGCCATTCGCAGCATGCTGCAATTATTTTTGTTATACCGAATCGACATGTGAAAAAAAACACAGGTCTGCACTAATATTGGTTCAAGTGCTATTTGATAAAACATCCGATAGCACTCCTCTAAGACCTCAAGCTCAAATCTGATCTGCTTTTTTCCAGAACTTTGCTTCCCTCATATGTTAATTGTGTTTCTAAGAAGTTGGCTTTCGTGTATGTTTAAGATATGTATGCTAAATTGTAGCCCCTGTGGAGTCAGACATTGATTTGAGTGATGGCTATCTCTCAATATCTTATCCTATTTAAGAAACAAGAAAAAAAATGTATATGGATAGTTTTAGATTTCTTAGATCTTAACTTTTGTTTTTATTTTTTTTTCCCATCCAGTATGCTTATTTATCTCAATGTTCAGCTACAAAAATAGAGCATTGTGTAATGTAACACTTGTACATTCTGTCTGCCTCAGACTCAAGTATTTTTTCTTCTATACATACAAATCTTAAAATAAAACATTTTGATGTCTTTAGAACTCATATTACTTAACTATTTTCAATAGGAATCAGTTTACATTCTTCCATTCTCTTCGTGCTTCATTGTGTTTTCTTCCTCTGCACTCTTCTTGTTTGGAGTCTTTGATAACAGTTGTAACATACAAAAAGGAAGTGATTGATGATCACTCTTCCATTTACAGACTTTAGATGAAAAGAAAGTCTTCATTTAACCCACTTATTGCCGCTAGCAGTTCAGTGGCAAATATATCTAGATAAAAGTCTGACACATTTATCACACAAACAGTTCATTTAAACTAGCAGACTATTTTTGAGACATTTACACATTGCTAACACATGACTCATGTGAGCAAGAACAACAGTGATCACATTGTCCATGCCTATCACCACCCATCCCCCTCACACACTTACACACATTCTTTTCCAAAGTTATCTTTCTTGCTACATAGGCAAATATCTTTATAGAGCTGTTCAGCACTCTTTTTTTCTTGTGGGGGGTGTGAAAAGAAACTATATTTTTTTCTCACTTTTTTATTAATTTAAAAGAATAAATCTGTTCATAAAAGCTTGAACAGGAATTAATTCATTTCACAAAGATATATTACGTAATTTTTCTTGATTTTAACATTTGGGGATATCATGTCAAGACTTAAAGTCACCAAGCCGAAATAGTCTGCTTCTTGATAAATGGCCTCTTTTCGCACATACAGTACAGACCAAAAGTTTGGACACACCTTCTCATTTAAAGATTTTTCTTCATTTTCATGACTTTGAAAATTGAACATTCACACTGAAGGCATCAAAACTATGAACTAACACATGTGGAATTATATACTTAACAAAAAAGTGTGAAACTAATGAAAATATGTCTTATATTCTAGGTTCTTCAAAGTAGCCACCTTTTGCTTTGATGACTGCTTTGCACACTCTTGGCATTCTCTTGATGAGCTTCAAGAGATAGTCACCAGAAATGGTCTTCCAACAATCTTGAAGGCGTTCCCAGAGATGCTTAGCACTTGATGGCCCTTTTGCCTTCACTCTGCGGTCCAGCTCACCCCAAACCATCTCGATTGGGTTCAGGTCTGGTGACTGTGGAGGCCAGGTCATCTGGAGAAGCACCTCATCACTATCCTTCTTGGTCAAATAGCCCTTACACAGCCTGGAGGTGTGTTTGGGGTCATTGTCCTGTTGAAAAATAAATGATGGTCCAACTGTACTTAAACCGGATGGAATAGCATGCCACTGCAAGATGCTGTGGTAGCCATGCTGGTTCAGTATGCCTTCAATTTTGAATAAATCCCCTAAAGTGTCACCAGCAAAGCACCCCCACACCATCACACCTCCTCCTCCATGCTTCACAGTGGGAACCAGGCATGTAGAGTCCATCCGTTCACCTTTTCTGCGTCGCACAAAGACACGGTGGTTGGAAACAAAGATCTCAAATTTGGACTTATCAGACCAAAGCACAGATTTCCACTGGTCTAATGTCCATTACTTGTGTTGTTTAGCCCAAACAAGTCTCTTCTGCTTGTTGCCTGTCCTTAGCAGTGGTTTCCTAGCAGCTATTTTACCATGAAGGCCTGCTGCACAAAGTCTCCTCCTAACAGTTGTTGTAGAGATGTGTCTGCTGCTAGAACTGTGTGTGGCACTGACCTGGTCTCTAATCTGAGCTGCTGTTAACCTGCGATTTCTGAGGCTGGTGACTCGGATAAACTTATCCTCAGAAGAAGAGGTGACTCTTGGTCTTCCTTTCCTGGGGCAGTCCTCATGTGAGCCAGTTTCTTTGTAGCGCTTGATGGTTTTTGCAACTGCACTTGGGGACACATTCAAAATATTCCCAATTTTTCGGACTGACTGACCTTCATTTCTTAAAGTAATGATGGCCACTCTTTTTTCTTTACTTACCTGCTTTTTTCTTGCCATAATACAAATTCTAACAGTCTACTCAGTAGGACTATCAGCTGTGTATCCACCAGACTTCTGCACAACACAACTGATGGTCCCAACCCCATTTATAAGGCAAGAAATCCCACTTATTAAACCTGACAGGGCACACCTGTGAAGTGAAAACCATTTCCGGTGACTACCTCTTGAAGCTCATCAAGAGAATGTCAAGAGTGTGCAAAGCAGTCATCAAAGCAAAAGGTGGCTACTTTGAAGAACCTAGAATATAAGACATATTTTCATTAGTTTCACACTTTTTTGTTAAGTATATAATTCCACATGTGTTAATTCATAGTTTTGATGCCTTCAGTGTGAATGTACAATTCTCATAGTCATGAAAATAAAGGAAAAATCTTTAAATGAGAAGGTGTGTCCAAACTTTTGGTCTGTAGTGTAGGCGTTTTCTATTTTGCACTGCTCTGGGAGAGTTATAAAAGGCCACACTAAACCTCCATAAACCCCTCTGGATTTATTGTAAATATTCCATATTATAATTCCATTTTTTACCTAATGTTCATATAGGATGTAAGCATGACAATACATGTAAATAATAATTATATTGTGGTGGCCTATTAAAGAGAACCTGTCTTGTCCGATAACGCTATTAACCTGTAAATATGGGGTTAATCTGTATGTTAATAGAGTTATGAAGGTGCCCGGCCGCAGTACTGAAAGTGCGACACCCACGAAGAAATTAACTTTATTTCTCCTGGGAGCCGCCGGCAATAAAGTCATACAGTCGTACTTGGAGAAATTACAGTCACCTCTCACAGCACTAAGAGTGACGGCTGTAATCACACCCCAGCACTGACTGACAGCCGGCTCTGCACTGATGTTTTGCAGAGTTGGATGTCAATCATTTCTGGCGAATGCTAATAGCCGCTGCTCTAAGTGCTGTGAGCGGTGACTGTTCCCCCTCTGGGCACCGCCTGCATGACTGATGGCTCCCAGGAGGAATAAGGTTAATTTTCTTCGGAAATAGTTGTCTCCCCTAGGCAAACCTTTAATGCCGATAAATCTTTCGACTATCATTATCAGTTTACAATTAATACTCTATAAAACTGAACATTTTCATAAATATGCTACAAGTTACATAATTAATTGCATAGGTTGAAAAAAGACATAGGTTCATCCAGTTCAACCTTTCTCCACTAGTTATACTTTCTCTATCATGATTATTTATAACCCCTAATGCCATTTGTTAAAAGAAAGGCATCCATCACTTTTTTAAATGCTGCTATAGTATTTGCAATTACTACCTCTTGCGGTCGGGCACTGCAAAGTCTCAGGTTAAGTGCCCATTTAGCATTTTTGTAGCGTTTTTACGGCTGCGAAAACGCTTGTAAAACAGTCTGCCATGCAAAGCAATGTGAATTCGGATGTGCTGTGCACATGATGCGCTAATTTGCACGCCAAATTCGCATTGTGTTGCAAAAGGCAGCATGAACATTTCTACCGCGATTAAGCTGCAAATTCGCGGCCATTGAGGAACATTGAAACGCAGCAAACCCGCAGGTATATGTGGATTTGCTGCGTTTCAATTAAATTCAATGGCCGCGAATTTGCAGCATAATCGCGGTGCGTGTGGTACCCGGGATGAAGAGGAGATTACAACTCCTCTTCATACCGGCCACCACGCGGTGAAAAAAAGAAATAAAAAAGTTAATAAGCAAAACCTGTATATTCACCTCTCCGGCGTCCCCCGGTCTGCTCCCGGCCATGTCCTCTCTCCGTGGCGTCCCGCGGTGTACTGTCAGGACCTGCGGTGACGTCATTTAGTCACCTGATGGTCACGTGACCACTGACGTCGGCGGTCAGGTGATGGTCGCGTGACCATCCGCTGACTAAATGACGTCACGCAGGTCCTGACAGTACACAGCGGGACGCCGAAGAGAGAGGATCGCAGGATCGGAGAGGTGAGTATACAGGTTTTTTTTTATTTTTAAAGTTTTAATTCTCTTTTTTTTTACTATAGATGCTGCATTTAAAGCATCAGTTGTTCACACATTATAAATTCATGCCGGTTGCATGAATTTATATTGAGTGACTAACTTGTCAAGCACTTTTCCAAGTGATGCTCAAAATCTCTTGGAAAACTGCTTGAAAAAACGCATGTGAAAATGCATGTAAAAACGCTGAAAAAACACTTTCTCTGGCAGAAAAAACACATGTAAATCTGCATGCGTTTTTTTATGCCAGAGAGGCAAAATTGCTCTGCATCAAATCTGCTATGTGGACACATAGCCTTACTGCTCTAACTGTAAAGAACCCTTTCCTATTTAGCCACCAGAATCGCTTTCTTCCATCCGTAATGAGTGCCCCCTGATCCTTAGTATGGTCTTTGGAAGGAATAAGTCATGTGCCAGTCTTTTGTATTGACTTCACATGTATACATATAAATGAGATCTCCTCTGAGACATCTTTTTTCCAAGCTTATCAAAACCAACTTCTCATCATATGGAAGACCTTCCATTCCTTGTAATAATCTAGTTGCCCATCTTTGAACTCACTCTAACTTTTGAATATCTTTTTTAAAATGTGTAGATCAAAAGTGGATCCCATATTCTAGATGTGGCCTCACAAGTGATTTATAAAGGGGTAACAATATGTTGGGATCGCGGGATTTTATCTTTCTTTTTATACACCGTAAAATCTTGTTTGCTTTTGCAGCTGCTGCTTGACATAGAGTACTGCTGCTCAGCTTACTTGTAACCAATATACTCAAGTTGTTCTCCTGCTTTGTAATCCCTAAAAGTGATCTTTTCGAGTGAGAACATTACAGCATTTCTGTTACGTGACAATAATTTTCCAACCAAACCCTACTGAGTATTTTTTTTAAATGATTCATTACTGAAAGCAATTGCTTGCAGTCACTTCAGTTGGTCTAGTAACTTGAGCACAGCTACATACCTTGTAACATGACAAAGATAATTGGTAAAGGTGTTGTGAAATTTACATACTTACAGTGCATTGTGAAAGTATTTGGCCCCTTTGAACTTTTCTACCTTTCGACACATTTCTGGCTTCAAACATAAAGATATAAAATTCAAATTTTGGGGGGAAGAATCAACAACAAGTGAGACACAATCGTGAAGTGGAACGAAATTTATTGGATATTTTAAACTTTTTTAACAAATTAAAAACTGAAAAGTGGGGCGTGCAATATTATTCGGCCCCTTTACTTTCAGTGAAGCAAACTCACTCAAGAAGTTCAGTGAGGATCTCTGAATGATCCAATGTTGTCCTAAATGACTGGTAATGATAAATAGAATCCACCTGTGTGTAATCAAGTCTCCGTATAAATGCACCTGCTCTGTGATAGTCTCAGGGTTCTGTTTCAAGTGCAGAGAGCATCATGAAGACCAAGGAACACACCAGGCAGGTCCGAGATACTGTTGTGGCGAAGTTTAAAGCCAGATTTCGATACAAAAAGATTTCCCAAGTTTTAAACATCTCAAGGAGCACTGTGAAAGCGATCATATTGAAATGGAAGGAGTATCAGACCACTGCAAATCTACCAAGACCCGGCTGTCCCTCTAAACTTTCATCTCGAACAAGGAGAAGACTGATCAGAGATGCAGCCAAAAGGCCCATGATCACTCTGGATGAACTGCAGAGATCTACAGCTGAGGTGGGAGAGTTTGTCCATAGGACAACAATTAGTCATACACTGCACAAATCTGGTCTTTATGGAAGAGTGGCAAGAAGAAAGCCATTTCTCAAAGATATCCATAAAAAATCTTGTTTGAAGTTTGCCACAAGCCGCATTGGAGACACGCCAAACATGTGGAATAAGGTGCTCTGGTCAGATGAAACCAAAATCGAACTTTTTGGCCACAACGCAAAACGATATGCTTTGCGTAAAAGCAACACAACTCATCACCCTCAAAACACCATCCCCACTGTCAAACATGGTGGTGGTAGCATCATGGTTTGGGCCTGCTTTTCTTCAGCAGGGACAGGGAAGATGGTTAAAATTGATGGGAAGATGGACAGAGCCAAATACAGGACCATTCTGGAAGAAAACCTGTTGGAGTCTGCAAAAGACCTGAGACTGGGATGGAGATTTATCTTCCAACAAGACAATGATCCCAAACATAAAGCAAAATCTATGGAATGGTTCAAAAATAAATGTATCCAGGAGTTAGAATGGCCAAGTCAAAGTCCAGACCTGAATCCAATCGAGAATCTGTGGAAAGAGCTGAAAACTGCTGTTCACAAACGCCCTCCATCCAACTTCAATGAGCTCGAGCAGTTTTTTAAGGTAGAATGGGCAAGAATTTCAGCCTCTTGATGTGCAAAACTGATAGAGACATACTCTAAGCGACTTGCAGCTATAATCGCAGCAAAAGGTGGCTGCAACATCCCTGGCGGCATGCTGGCATGGCTAACCACCTCCCACCATGCAAGACTGCCATGTTACCTATCAGTCCAGGCTGCACACTTTGCTCCAGTACCTGCTGTGTGCATGTCTCTTGTCTGATTGCTTAGGGCGGCGGCGCGGTTACTGCCAGTTTATTATAGTTAGTGTGCACAGTTCGAATGCGTCCCCAGCCTATTGCTGTGAGGATACTTAAACCCCCTCCACCCAGTAGGAGGTGCCTGAGCAACACTTTCTTTCAGTGTGTTCTGTGCAACCGAGTTGCCAGATCCTGTTCTGTATCTTGTCTGTTTCTGCCACCCTGGGGGCTGTATACCCAGGCCTGTTTCCTGTATCTGTGACTTCTACTCTCTTCCACCACCATGGGGGCTGTATACCCAGGCTCGTTACCTGTATCTGTGACTTCTAGTCTGTTTCCGCCACCCTGGGGGCTGAGTTCCCAGTCTCGTTTCTGTATCTTTTACCTGGTTCAGTTTCTGTCTGAACAGTATCCTAGCCTGTTACTTGTTTGTCTCTATGTCCGTATCTTCCCTTTTCCTGCAGTGTCTGAACCTGCACCTAACTCCAACTCGCTGTCTCTGTACTTCTGTTTGTGAGTTTAGTGTCCACTCGCTACTTCATTGTAAGTACCTTATGTGTATTTGCTCTGCTCTGCTTGTCTACGGCACTTGCGGGTTTTGCTCTGTTTTGCTTGTCTACTGCACCTGCGGGTTTTGCTCTGCTCTGCTTGTCTACTGCACCTGCGGATTTTGCTCTGCTCTGCTTGTTTACCGCACCTGCGGGTTTTGCTCTGCTCTGTTTGTCTACCACACCTGCGGGTTTTGCTCTGCTCTGCTTGTCTACCGCACCTGCGGGTTTTACTCTGCTCTGTTTGTCTACCGCACCTGTGGGTTTTGCTCATCTCTGCTTGTCTACCGCACCTGTGGGTTTTGCTCATCTTTGCTTGTCTACCGCACCTGCGGGTTTTGCTCTGCTCTGCTTTTCTACTGCACTTGCGGGTTTTGCTCTGCTCTGTTTGTCTACCACACCTGCGGGTTTTGCTCTGCTCTGCTTGTCTACCGCATCTGTGGGTTTTGCTCTGCTCTGCTTGTCTACCGCATCTGCGGGTTTTTCTCTGCTTGTCGACTGCTCCTGCGAGTTTTGCTCTGCTCTGATTGTCTACCGCACCTGTGGGTTTTGCTCTGCTCTACTTGTCTACCGCTCCTGCGGGTTTTGCTCTGCTCTGCTTGTCTACTGCACCTGCGGGTTTTGCTCTGCTCTGCTTGTCTACCACACCTGCTGGTTTTGCTCTGCTCTGCATGTCTACCGCACCTGCGGGTTTTGCTCTGCTCTGCTTGTCTACCGCACTTGCGGGTTTTGGTCTGCTTGTCTACCGCACCTGCGGGTTTATCTCTGCTCTGCTTGTCTACTGCACATGCGGGTTTTGCTCTGCTCTGCTTGTTTACCGCATCTGCGGGTTTTGCTCTGTTCTGCTTGTTTACCGCACCTGTGGGTTTTGCTCTGCTCTGCTTGTCTACCGCACCTGCGGGTTTTGCTCTGCTTGTCTACTGCACTTGCGGGTTTTGCTCTGCTCTGCTTGTTTACCACACCTGAGGGTTTTGCTCTGCTCTGCTTGTTTACCGCACCTGCGGGTTTTGCTCTGCTCTGATTGTCTAAAGCACCTGTGGCTCTGTTCCTGTATCCCTGTCTGTACTGGTCACTATCCTGCATGAGTTCCTACCTGCCAGTACCCACCTGTCTGCATAACAGCCGAGCCTGCCAGTACCCACCTGTCTGCATACCAGCCGTGCCTGCCAGTACCCACCTGTCTGCATACCAGCCGTGCCTGCCAGTACCGACCTGTCTGTATGCCAGCCTAACCTGCCTGTTCCTGCATTCCCTGGTGTGCGTCAACAGCTGTGACTGGGGTCTGACCTTGTGTAGCACCATGTCCTTCTGCTCGGTTCCTCCCTGGTTCACGGAGTCGACTGAGCCGCCGTGCGACCTTGGTCGGACCGAGTTGATACTTAGTCTCGCCCCTCCAGGCACTCCGCTCACGCCAGTCAGTCCGGGCTTGTGCGTAACAGTGGCGCTACAAAGTATTATAATATTGCATGCCCCACTTTTCAGTTTTTAATTTGTTAAAAGAGTTTAAAATATCCAATAAATTTTGTTCCACTTCACGATTGTGTCTCACTTGTTGTTGATTCTTCCCCCATAAAATAGAATTTTATATCTTTATGATTGAAACCAGAAATGTGGCAAAAGGTAGAAAGTTCAAGGGGCCAAAATGCTTTCACAATGCACTGTACATGTTCTAATAGTTGGTATTTACACTGGGGTGAGGGTGTAATTAAAAAGCTCAACTGGTAGAACAAAACATAAAACGTTTAGATCTTTTTTCCAGATAGTCCCAAATATTTCTTTAGGAAATTCTTCCATTCTCAGTAACACTATGATTTTTCTGATGAAAAAAGACATAGGGGAGAACACATTACCCAAACACAATGTAAAACAGCCTCAATTGCACCAAAAGGCATAAATAAGAGACTAAATACTGCAATTAATACTTTATATTTTAGGTTTTCATACATTAAAAAAAATTGTTCATCACTATTTTAAAAATCTTTGTTATTGCAACAGATACTAAAGTCTGGTACAAACAATATTTTGATGTCAGGATTTGGCTTAGAAAACCATTTGGTCCCTTTGGCAGCAGACCACTTCTGTGCAAAACAAAGGGCAGTATATTTTAAATAACTGCAGCCTGTAAAATACCTCCTGATACTGAAGGCACTATAATCCTTTGTAGTCTCCACATAGTTAAATCAATAGGTACAAACCAGACAGCTTTGTGAACTGCAGACAACTGAAGGAGCACGTACCCCTCCCCCACAAACCTGTTCAACCACTTTCTAAGAGGACTAATAAATGCAGTTGTCAAACAATGACTAACAGTGAAATAACCAGAGCTGACAACAAGTAATTCATGTTTATGATATATTAAGAGATTATCCAGGTTGTAAACTTAACAAAAACAGGGAGAAAATAAACTGTGTTTAAGCTCCTACCTTAATGGCACGAAAGCCATTTAATGAGATAGATAAGACATCAATTGCTGTTCAATTATAATTAGGAATATATGATCTTTCCTAGGTGATATAAAAACTACTTTATAAAGTTAATGTAATTGGGAACCGTAGTATAAAACTGCATGATCCATGTTAGTCGGTGTGATGTGACAATATGGCAATTTTTGCTTTGACACACATATGCCTACAGTCTGAGTATGATAGCTCCTGTGTTTGATGGTAAAAAGTCTGAACATGGTGTGATTCCCAAACTGAAGCTTAAATCTTATTTGCACCTGCAAGTGGGTGGTTTATATCTCTAAATAAAGCATGAAAAATCTTTATGTGAAGAGCATGGTTGGTTTGTAATGTTTATTCTGGGCCAATGCAAGTGCCAATTCACTGTAAATTATAATGTCTGTATGTTATTTAGGAAAATTGGGTCATGATTTTTTTTTTTGATGTTTTTTTTTTGGAAGAGAAGTCAAGGTTTCAGTGTTCTTCTTGTCTTGTCACTATACTAGAAGGAATGTTGTTATAATCACTGAAAAAGAGGGTAGGGATTTTCTCTAAAACCAATCTTGCATGATAATATACAGCGGGTGAAATAAGAATTGAACATGTTGGGTAAATATAGTTCTAAAGGTGCAAATGACATGCAATTCTCACCAGATGTTGGTAACAACCCATCCAATCCACACCGGCAAAGAAATCAAAACATAGATGTCCATAAATTAAGTTATGTTTAATAATGAGAAATGACATAGGGAAAAAGTATTGAACACATGAAGAAAGAGAGTCGAAAAAAGTGATGAAACGTCATGACACAAGATGAATCTATCAGTAATTAGAAAGCAATCCTGCTACTCAGTGAAAAATAATATCAGCTGATTCAACTGGTGGTCTATAAAAAGATGTCTTATTTCCAAGGTAATATGTCAAGAAACATGTCATGATGGGTAAAATTTGTGAGCTGTCTCAAGACCTTCACCACCTTATTGTTGCAAAACAAAACTGATGGTATTTATTGGTTACAGACAAATTTCTAAACTACTGAAAATTCCAGTGAACACTGTTGGAGCTATAATCCGGAAGTGGAAAGAACATAATTTCAGCATAAACCAGCCATGACCAGGTTCTCCCCGCAAGATTTCAGAGAAGTGAAAAAAATTATCAGAAAAGTTGTCCAAGAACCAAGGACCACCTGTAGAGAACTACAAAAAGACCTGGAATCAGCAGGTACTCTTGTTTCAAGGAAAATTAGCAATGCACTCAACCTCCATGGCCTGTATGCATGGTCACAATGCAAGACTCCATTGCTGAGCAAAAAACATATTCAAGTGCATTTAAAGTTTGCTCAACAACATTTAGACAAGCCTGTGAAATACTGGGAGAATATAGTTTGGTCAGATGGGACCAAAACTCTTTGGATGCCATAATACACTCCGTGCTTGAAGGCCAAAAGGCACTGTATTTCACTCCAGGAACATACCAACAGTGAAGTTTGGAGGTTGTTAACATTGTGGTGTGGAGCTGTTTTTCAGCATGCAGCACTTTCAAACTTCATATAATTGAGGAAAGGATGAATGAACAAGTGTAGCGAGACATTCCTGATAAAAATTTGCTGCTGTCTACCAGGATGATAAAGATGAAACAAGAGTGAATATTTCGGCAAGACAATGATCTGAAGCACACAGCCAAGGAAACTCTCAATTGGTTTCAGAGAAAGAAAATAAAGCTGTTAGAATGGCCCAGTCAATCACCTGACCTGAATCCAATAGAAAATTTATGGAAGGAACTAAAGCTCAGAAGGAGCCCACGCAACCTTCAGGATTTGAAGAGTGTTTGTGTGGAAAAATGGGCCAAAATCACACCTGAATAATGCATGCGACTAGTTTCTCCGTACAGAAGACACCTTGAAGCTGTCATCACCAACAAAGGCTTTTGTAATAAGCATTGCACGCATTTCAGTAAGTGTGTTGAATACTTTTTCCTTGTGTCATTTCTCATTGTTGAACATAACTTAATTTATGGACATCAGTGTTTTGATTTCTTTGCCTGTGTAGATTGGATGAGTTGTTGCCGACATCTGGTGAGAATTTTAATGTCAACAGCACCTTTAGAAATATATTTACTTAGAAAATTGGTGACGTGTTCAATACTTATTTCACCCACTGTATGTGAGGTAATTTAAAATGTAAATGTAGAGTCCCTATGCATGGAGAAAAGGGAAGAAAGAATAATAAAATACTGATCAAAGTTTGTTATAAGTGTCCAAATATGGAAGCAGCAGAAAATATCCTCATGAAGCAAATAGATGAGGCAGCTAATCCGGGAGAAATAATTATTATGGATGACATTAATAACCCTGATATAAATTTAGGAGCAGAAGCCTGCAGGTCCAGCAAAGGAAACAGGTTTTTGACAATAATAAAAGACAACTATCTTTCACAACTGGTTCAGCACCCAACAAAAGTGGGGGGGAATTCTAGACCTGATTTTACCCAAACAGAATATCAAATATATTCGTTGGTGGTCACTTGGGTAATAGTGATCACAAAAATAATATGTTTTCATGTATCCTTTGTAGATTGTGAGCCCTTGCGGCCAGGGTCCATTCTCCTCCTGTACCAGTCGCTGACTCATATCTCATTAAAGGTAAATAATACAGCAACAAATGCACATATTTTACTTCTTCTCCTCTCCCCATGGCAGTGATCACCAAAGATTGTGCATGCATTTTGATCATGGCTGATTAATATAAATTCAATCACATTAACAATATATTTTATCAATTAGGAAGGATCAACCTAAATCAGTTGCATAAAAAATATTACTAAGTCTTAGCATATTGGAGATATTCATCAAGCTAAAAGAAACAGAAATCTGGAGCAATTTGCATCAATAATGGTATTTCAGGGCCTTCGACCATGTTTATTATGTGTTTTAGAAACTTTGGGGTCGATCTATTAAGACTGGTATTGTGCATACCAGTTTTAATTAAGGGCTTGCTTAAGTCCAATGTACCAAATTCATTAAGAGGTGCTCGCCACTTAATCAGTTTGGTGCATAAGTATAGTAGAAAAAAAGAAAAATCCAGCATCCACGTCAAAAGGGGTAAGTATATTAAAACATGACTTTTATTGTGACAACTTAAAACCAGGAAATAAAAAAAAATCACATAAAATACATACAGGGCTGATAGGTAGAGATCAAAGGTCTATGTGTTTCAAGCGCAATCGCTCTTAGTCCTGACAGACGAAACGAGTAAGCAAACCGGGTCGGTAACAGGAGAGACTAAACAATAAAGCATCTGGACAAGGAACTAGAAACATACTGCAAACTAGAACCTAAATTCAGGCAAGGTATGGAGGAAGGAGCTTCGTAATACATTCCTTGCTGGTAGAGGAGAGGGCAGGGAAGCAAAACTCTACAGGACACAGCAGGGTTAAATTCCTGCAGTCTGGCCGTGCTTCCCTATAGCCAACTGGAGATAGCAGGATGATGAAGCAGTGCTGGAAGTGCTGCAAGAGGCAATTCAGCAAGACAGCCTGACACGGGGAGAAGCAGTGCCGTTAACAGAGTGAGTAAGATGTCGTTGAGAAGGCATGTGAGTTACCAGAATGACAATACCTTCCCCCATACGCCCCCTCTTTTTTTGGCCTCATCGATGGAGAAACATCTTATGAATGATAGGGGCACAGATGTTTTCAGCAGGCTTCCAAGATCTCTCCTCAGGACAAAAGCCCTTCCAATTGATCAAATAGAAGGTGCTCCCTCGAATCTTTTTAGAATCCAGAAAGTCCTTCACTTCAAACACATCCGAGAGCCCCACAGAAACAAATGCAATAGTGTGGAATTTAGAGAAGCAATTCAGGATCACCGGTTTCAGGAGCAAGACTTGGAAGGAAATCAGAATCTTTAAATTCACTGGGAGCTGAAGACTAAATCACTGGATTGACCTGTCTGAGCATCTTGAATGGACCAAGGTACAGAGGGTCAAAGCTATAGGAAGGCACCTTCCAGCAAATATTCCTGGAAGATAAACAGACTTTATCTCCAGGTCAGTAATGAGACTTCATACAGGACACGGCCTTAAGGACGAAGGCTCAAGTTTGCTACCACATCTTGAAGAGCATTCCATATGAGGAATCTGCTGCTGGTAACCCAGACAAAGCAGATATAGAAGAGGACAATTGAGGATGCTGGGAGTACACAATGAAAAATGGAGCTGTTCCAGAAGACTCCCAACATGAATGCTGTAGGAAATCTCCACCCAGTGAAGTAATAGCTAGTGATGAGCAAGCACTAAAATGCTTGTTCTAGTCGAATAAACTGTAATGCTTGAGTGCCCGATCCGAGTAACGAGCCCAATGTAAGTCTATAGTAAACGCGAGCATTTTTCTGGTGCCCACTTCCCTGGAGGTCTGTAAAAGGCCTAAAAATTGCAGAAATCGATGAGAACAGTGCTCAAATGACATGGGAACAGCATGGGAAAGACCCCTGGAAACATGTCTGACTCCCAGGTTACTGCTAAGAACAATGTTGTCAGAGTATTACGCCACTTTTCTAGACTTCCAATAACGGACTCTCAATAAAACATACAAAAACAAAACAAAAATGAATTTTCCTGGGAAAAATGTTAAGGAACATCCTTTCCAGGGTAATGACTTGTATATAAGGCAAAATAAATACCCCAAGGTGTGGAGGAGCATCTCTTTGGTTATGTTCACACGTAGCGTTTTCTGATGCGTTTTTGCACTTTTGCATTGCTTTCAACGGTGAAAAATACATTCACCAGTAAATGCAATTTTAACATTTTACAACCTTATCTGGCCATGTGGTGTGTGAGACATGATCAGACACATCCTGTTTCCTTTATGAAGGAGGGACTCTGAAAGTGGCAAAGCCTGTTTTTATAGGACGATCAGGCGGCCCTTACTATTCTTAAAGGGCCAGCAGTTGGCCCTCACTGTTGTTAGAGAGCCATCAGCCGTCTATGCTTTGTTGTTCCCATTATCAAAGAGTGGGCCTCCTATACTGTTATTGCGTATCCAGTGACTGCAAGGGCTGCCAAAAAATTGGAAGCACCCCAATACCCCTTTGAAGACACATAGAGGAGGGTCTCATCAGAAAAAATGTTCCTATTATAAAGGAGTGGGTCTCCTATAGTTGTAATGCCCATGCAGTGACTGCAAGGACTGTCTAAATTTGTGAAATACCCCAATATCAATTTGAAGACACAGAGAAGTGTGCCTCAGTAACAACATGTTCCCATTAGAAAGGAGAGGTTCTGCTATACAGTTATTGCATATGCAGTGAGTACAATGGCTGCCTAAATTTGGGAAATACCCCAATACCAATTTGAAGACACATAGAGGTGGGCCTCCGTAACAACATGTTCCCATTATAAAGGAGTGGTTCTGCTATACAGTTATTGCGCATGCAGTGAGTACAATGGCTGCCTAAATTTGGGAAATACCCCAATACTAATTTGAAGACACATTGAGGAGGGCCTCCGTAGCAAAATGTTCCCATTATAAAGGAGCTGGTCTCCCATACTGTTCTTGCGTATGCAGTGACTGCAACGGCTGCCAAAAATTTGGACGCACTCTAATGCCCCTTGGAAGAGAGATGTAGAGGAAGGCCTTATGAAAAAATGTTTCCCATAATGTTATTGCCTATACAGTGCACTGTTATTGCCTATGCAGTGAATGCAAGGGCTGCCAAAAATTTGGAGGCAAGAGACATAGATATAGTGATATGGTAGATATGGTAGTGATATGGTCGTGGAGGATGAGGAGAAGGAGAAGGAGGAGGACAAGAGCAAATAGACAAAATCAGGAAGCGCATACCCATGTCTGGGTGTGAAGAGGTGCATGGGAATAGACCTACCAAAAAAAAGACCCTGTATTTCAGTTTGTTACGCTGCTATCATTCGGTGGTGTTGAGAAGTCTAGCCCAATCCAGCCCTTGTTCATTTTTATAAGAGTCAGCCTGTCAGCATTTTCAGTTGACAGGTGGATGCGCCTATCAGTTATAATTCCCCCAGCGGCACTAAAAACCTGCTTTGACAAAACACTAGTGGCAGGGCAAGCCAGGACCTCCAAGGCGTAGAGAGCCAGGTCATGCCACATGTCCAGCTTAAATATTCAATAATTATAAAGCACAGAGGAATCACGGAGGATGTTGGTACTAGTGTTGAGCCACCCCCGTAGTGTTCGGGTTCGGTTCGGTTCGTCGAACACCGGGATGTTCGAGGAACTGTTCGTCGAACACCTTAGAACACCGTCGAACACCGTTAAAACCAATGGCAGGCAAACAAAAACACATAGAAACACATAGAAAACACCTTCAATGGTGTCCAAATGCTGACAAACTGCTCAGAAGACGCTTTCTTTAAAAAAGCCGGCCGGCAATTCAGCAGCGGTTTACACCGGTACCCGACAATTTAGACTAGAAGGAATAGAGCATCACACATAGATTAGATAGATAGAAACATGTCAGTCACATATATAAGAAGTACAGTGACAGTGTTGGTTACTGAACTTGTCACTTAGTGTAAAGGATTTAATAAAAAAAATATTAGTGTTTTCATGCACCGTCTCTTTAAAAAAGCCGGCCGGCAATTCAGCAGCAGTACCCGACAATTTATAACAGAAAGAATAGAGCATAACACATAGATTAGATAGATAGAAACATGTCAGTCACATATATAATAAGTACAGTGATAGTGTTGATTACTGTACTTGTCATTTAGTGTTAAAATAAAGGATTTATTAAAAAAAAAATTGGCGTGGGGTTCCCCGTAATTTTAGTCTCTAGCGGAGGTTAAGCAGATGGCTGGGGCAAATGTTTGAAGCCTGGGAAGGGGGTAATACCCATGGAGCTTCCCAGGCTATTAATATCAGCCCCCAGCTGAATACCTAGCCTTTACTAGCTATTAAAATGGGGGACCCCCCCCCAAAAAAATGACGTGGGATCCCCCCTATTTTAATAGCTAGCAAAGGCTAGGCAGACAGCTGGGGGCTGATATAAATAGCCCAGGAAGGGTGCCATGAATATTGGCCCCCTCCCAGGCTAGAAACACCAGCCGTCAGCCGTCCCAGAAATGGCGCATCCATAGGATGCGCCAATTCTGGCACTTAACCTCGCTCTTCCCACTGCCCTGTAGCAGTGGCAGTGGGGTAATAGGGTTGGGGTTGATGTCAGCTTATAATACCAGCTGACATCAAGCCCAGGTTAGTAATGGACAGGGGTCTATAAGACACCCCCATTACTAACCCCATAGTCAAAGTTACAAAAAAACACAAACACCCAGAATAAAGTCCTTTAATTGAAATAAACACACAATCCTTTATTGTTCTAAATTAAACCATACTTAGCATCACGCCCATTCCAGCTGAAGCCAACGATCTCCTGCAATAATAGAAAAATAATAAAGCAACATCATCCTTACCTTTCGATGGTTCCCAGGACAGCTCCAGCTCTGCTACATCGAGATGACAGGCTGGATCGCTGCAGAAAGCTGCCATCCAGCCTGTCATCTTGCAGACACTGAGAAGCGCAGGCTTGCTTGCGCTCCTCTGTGTCAGGCTGTGACGGCATCCAGATGAGCCGAGGTCATGTCCAATGAACTCAGCTCACCTCATGCACGTCACTTACAGCGTGGGAAAATTCTCCTGCACTCAGCGCTTCAGCGTGAGAATTTTCCCACGCTGTCAGTGACATGCATGAGGTGAGCTCATGTCCAATGAACTCAGCCCACCTCATGTACGTCACTGACAGCGTGGGAAAATTCTCCTGCACTCAGCGCTTCAGCGTGAGAATTTTCCCACGCTGTCAGTGACGAGCATGACGTGAGCTCATGTCCTATGAACTCAGCTCACCTCATGTACGTCACTGACAGCGTGGGAGAATTCTCACGCTGAAGCGCGGAGTGCAGGAGAATTTTCCCACGCTGTCAGTGACGAGCCTGAGGTGAGCCGAGTTCATTGGACATGAACTCGGCTCATCTGGATGCCGTCACAGCGAGACACTGAGGAGCGCAAGCATGCCTGCTCTTCTCAGTGTCTGCGGGATGACAGGCTGGATGGCAGCTTTCTGCTGCGGTACAGCCTGTCATCTCGATGTAGCAGAGCTGAAGCTGTCGTGGGAACCATGGAAAGGTAAGGATGATGTTGCTTTATTATTTTTCTTTTATTGCAGGAGATCGTTGGCTTCAGCTGAAATCGGCGTGATGGTAAGTATGGTTTAATTTAGAGCAATAAAGAATTGTGTGTTTATTTCAATTAAAGGACTTTATTCTGGGTGTTGTGTTTTTTTTTAAATACTTTACTAGAAATTCATGGCGGTCATGTCTAATATTGGCGTGACCCCATGAATTTCGGGCTTAGGGCCAGCTGATAATACCAAGCTGGCCCTAACCCCTTTATTACCCAGTGAGTCACCGCACCAGGGCCCTGGATGTGTTGGGTACAGCGCCAGAAGATGGCGCTTCTATGAACGCTCCATTTTCCTAGGTGGCTGCGGACCGCAATTTGCAGCGGGGGGGGGCAGAAAACTTGGGCCTCCCTGCGCTGCAGATTCCAGCCCCCAGCTGCCTAGTTGTACCTGGCTGGACACAAAAATAGGGCGAAGCCCCACGTAGGCCTTCGCACTATATTTGTGTCCAGCCAGGTACAGCAGGCAGGAACGGGCTGCCTCCAACCACCAGCTGCCTATTTGTACCTGGCCGGACACAACAATATAGGGAAGCCCCTTTTTCTTAATTATTTCATGAATTTCATGAAATAATTAAAAAAAAAAAATACGTGGGGCTTCGCCCTACTTTTGCGTCCAGCCAGGTACAACTAGGCAGCTGGGGGCTGGAATCTGCAGCGCAAGGAGGCCCAAGCTTTCTGGGCCACCCCCGCTGCAAATTGCAATCCGCAGCCACCCTGGAAAATGGCACGTTCATAGAAGCGCCATCTTCTGGCGCTGTACCCAACTCATCCAGGGCCCTGGTGTGATGGCTCACTGGGTAATAAAGGGGTTAGGGCCAGCTTGGCATTATCAGCTGGCCCTAAGCCCGAAATTCATGGGGTCACGCCAATATTAGACATGACCACCATGAATTTCTAGCAAAGTATTTAAAAAAAAACACAACACCCAGAAAAAAGTCCTTTAATTGAAATAAAGACACAATTCTTTATTGTTCTAAATTAAACCATACTTACCATAACGCCCATTCCAGCTGAAGCCAACGATCTCCTGCAATAAAAGTAAAATAATAAAGCAACATCATCCTTACCTTTCCATGGTTCCCAGGACAGCTCCCAGCTCTGCTACATCGAGATGACAGGCTGGACCGCAGCAGAAAGCTGCCATCAAGCATGTCATCCCGCAGACACTGAGAAGCGCAGGCATGCTTGCGCTCCTCTGTGTCTGGCTGTGACGGCATCCAGATGAGCCGAGGTCATGTCCAATGAACTCGGCTCACCTCATATACGTCACTGACAGAGTGGGAAAATTCTCCTGCACTCAGCGCTTCAGTGTGAGAATTCTCTCACGCTGTCAGTGACGTGCATGAGGTGACCTCATGTCTAATGAACTCAGCTCACTTCATGCATGTCACTGACAGCGTGGGAAAATTCTCCTGCACTCAGCGCTTCAGCGTGAGAATTTTCCCACGCTGTCAGTGACGTGCATGAGGTGACCTCATGTCCAATGAACTCAGCTCACCTCATGCACGTCACTGACAGCGTGGGAGAAATCTCACGCTGAAGCGCTGAGTGCAGGAGAATTTTCCCACGCTGTCAGTGACGTGCATGAAGTGAGCTGAGTTCATTGGACATGAGCTCACCTCGTGCACGTCACTGACAGCGTGGGAGAATTCTCACACTGAAGCGCTGAGTGCAGGAAAGTTTTCCCACGTTGTCAGTGACGTGCATGAGGTGAGCTGAGATCATTGGACATGAACTCGGCTCATCTGGATGCCGTCACAGCCTGACACTGAGGAGCGCAAGCATGCCTGCGCTTCTCAGTGTGTGCGGCATGGCCAGCTGGATGGCAGCGTTCTGCTGCGATCCAGCCTGTTATGTGAATGTAGCAGAGCTGAAGCCGTCGTGGGAACCATGGAAAGGTAAGGATGATGTTGCTTTATTATTTTATTTTTATTGCAGATGACATTGGCTTCAGCTGGAATGGGCGTGATGGTAAGTATGGTTTCATTTAGAACAATAAAGAATTGTGTGTTTATTTCAATTAAAGGACTTTATTCTGGGTGTTTGCGTTTTTTTTTAACTTTGACTATGGGGTTAGTAATGGGGGTGTCTTATAGACGCCTCTCCATTACTAACCTGGGCTTGATGTCAGCTGGCATTATTAGCTGACATCAACCCCAGCCCTATTACCCCACTGCCACCGCTACAGGGCAATGGGAAGAGCGAGGCTAAGTGCCAGAATTGGCACATCCTATGGATGCGCCATTTCTGGGGCGGCTGACGGCTGGTGTTTCTAGCCTGGGAGGGGGCCATTATTCATGGCACCCTTCCTGGGCTATTAATATCAGCCCCCAGCTGTCTGCCTAGCCTTTGCTAGCTATTAAAATAGGGGGGACCCCACGTCATATTTTTGGGGGGGGTCCCCCATTTTAATAGCTAGTAAAGGCTAGGTATTCAGCTGGGGGCTGATATTAGTAGCCTGGGAAGCTCCGTGGGTATTACCCCCTTACCAAGCTTCAAACATCTGCCCCAGCCGTCTGCTTAACCTCCGCTAGAGCCTAAAATTATGGGAAACCCCACGCCAATTTTTTTTTAAATAAATCCTTTATTTTAACACTAAATGACAAGTACAGTAATCAACACTGTCACTGTACTTCATATATATGTGACTGACATGTTTCTATCTACCTAATCTATGTGTGATGCTCTATTCCTTCTATTCTAAATTGTCGGGTACCGCTGCTGAATTGCCGGACGGATTTTTTAAAGAGACAGTGCATGAAAACACTATTATTTTTTTTAATAAATGCTTTACACTAAATGACAAGTACAGTAACCAACACTGTCACTGTACTTCATATATATGTGACTGACATGTTTCTATCTATCTAATCTATGTGTGATTCTCTATTCTTTCTGTTCTAAATTGTCGGGTACCGGTGTATGCCGCTGATGAATTGCCGGCTTTTCATGTTTCACTGTGAGCACTGTTCCCATCGATTTGGGCAATCACTGTAATGCCACAACCACCATGGCTGCGGAATTACAGTGAGTGGCAGACAATCCCTGCATGATTGGTGCTCTAAATAGCGCCAGACATGCAGGACACGCTTTTGGTGCACGAACAGTTATCGAACATAACCTCGAACAGCCGAATTTTTTGAAAATCGTTCGGGTTCGTCGAACAACTCGAACACCGCCCAAAACAGCTCGAATTTGAGATTGGCGAACAGTTCTAGTCGTACACCGCTCATCTCTAGTTGGTACGGATGGCAAGGTACTCCTTCAGCATCTTCCCGAACTTTTCCCTCCTTGTGAGACTTCCCCACACATGAGGGCTTGTGCGATGGGTGGGTCTGGGAAAACTGTCCCAGAACTTTGACAGTGTTCTTCTGCCTCTGATGGATTGGAATTATGTCTCTCTCGCCTGTACTCCTTGGCTGTAAAACAAACTGTGATCTCTGCCGCCAGTGTTTTCTAATGGGAATTTTTTTAATATTTCCTCAACAAGGGCCTTCTGGTACTGCCCCATTTTAGCAGACCTGTCCGCCATGGGAATAAGAGATAGAAAGTTCTCCTTATAGCATGGGTCTAGAAAAGTCACCGACCAGTAATGACTGTCACATAAAATTGAGAGAACGCGAGGGTCACGGGAAAGGCAGCGTAACTTCCATGTCCTCACCAAGAGGATGACTGCCCATGCTCGCCTCCTCATCCTCCTCCTCCTCCCAGTCCTCAGGCCATCCACGCTGAACAGACATTATGACAGTTGTGTGGGTAGTACCGTCTATAGCATAGGAAACTAGCTCCTGTTCTTCCTTCTCCTCCTCTTCCTCATTGTCACCCAATCCACATTGGTATGAGATGAGGCTGGATTTTATGGAATCACCCTGGATGGTTCCTTGCTCCATCTCATCGTGCTCCGCCTGCAATGCCTCATTTTTAATTGTGAGCAGCGAAGACAGAAGACAGAATACAGAGAAGCGGGATGATGATGTTAATTATGGCGTCATCTCCATTCACCATCTTGGTGGAGTCCTCAAAGTTTTAGAGGATGGCACAGATGTCTGACATCCATGCCCACTCCTAATGTCTTATGTGTGGAGGCTGACCTGTATACCGACGGCCGTGTTGATGCTGATAATCAATAACTGCACTCTGCTGCTCACAAATCCTTCTCAACATCTGCAACGTTGAGTTCCAATGTGTGGGGACATCGCACACCAGTCGGTGAGATGGAAGCAGCAAGGGCGGCAGAAACTATAGCTGTCTTTCTAAAATGGGTACCACCCGTGGCTTAGTTTGACAAGCATATTCAGAAGATCTAGGTAGGTTTTGAGAAACCACTGAACCATGAGGTTAAGCACATGGGCCAGGCATGGTACGTGTGTGAGCTCGCCTCGATTCAGAGCCACCACCAGGTTCCATCAATTGTCACACACGACCATGCCTGGTTGTAGGTTCAGCGGTGTCAGACACAGATCTGCCTGCTCTTTCAGAGTTATCCACAACTCTTCAGCGGTGTACGGATTTTCACCTAAGTCTATTACCTTCAGCACAGCCTGTTGCTGCTTAACCGAGGCAGTGCTGCAGTACTTCCTGCTTGTGACTGATGTGGTCATTTCGGACATGGAGGCTGAAGAGGAGGAGGAGGTGTAGGAGCTGTAGAATGTGGGGGCCACCTTGATTGACCAAGGGCCCGCAATCCTTGGGTTTGTGAGAATGTGTTCCATCCCATGGTCTGACTGGGTTCCTGCTTCCACTATATTAACCCAGTGTTCCATCACCAAAATGTACCGTCCCAGCCCACAAACACTTGTCCACGTGTCCATGGTTAGGTGAACCTTCCCAGTAACCACGTTGTTGAGGGCACGGCTACTGTTCTGGGACACGTGCTTGTATATTGCAGGGAAGGCACACCAGGAGAAATAGTGGCGGCTGGGGACTGAGTACCGAGGGACAGCCGTCATCAGATTGCAGAAAGCTTCCGTCTCCACGAGCCTAAAAGGCAACACTTCGAGCGCAAGCATTCACAAAATATGTGAGTTTAGTAGTGTGGTCTGTGGGGTGTTAGCTGTGTATTTGCGCTTGCATTTCAAGGACTGGGGTAGGGACAACTTAACGCTGCGCTGGGACAAGAATGTGGTTGCTGAAGGTGCTAGTTGAGAGTGTGCAATGACAGGTGCAGAGCGGGAGACATCTTCACATACGCCATGGACAGGGGACTGATGTGCACGCACAACAGCGGTACAAGCAGTGATGTCACCCGCAGACACTGTTTCTGGATCCTGGCGTTTGACCCACTTAGTTGGGTGCTTTGCTGCCATGTGCTTGATCATGCTGGTGGTGGTCAGGCTGGTAGTTTTGCTATCCCCGCTGATTCTGGCCTGGCAGATGGTGCAAATGGCCTTTTTGAAGTTATCTTCAGAGTCTTAAAAAAACAACCAGACTCGGGAAGACCTAACAGTTGTACTGTCAACTTCCGTTGTGATGGTGTTCCGGGGAACGGTTGCCCATCTTGTGTCTGTGGCCATCCACTGCTTGTTCCTGCCTGTTGTGGTGCTACGCCTCCCTCCCCCTGTGTGCTGCTGTCCTCACTCTGCGTGTCCCCTTCTAGGTTGGGTCAGTGACTTCATCGTCCACCACCTTGTCTTCCACTTCTGCACCCTGGTCCTCCCCCTGACTTTCTGGCAATTTTGTCTCATCATCATCCACCTCTTGCGACAGTAATTGCACTTTCCCACTGTTGCTTTCGTGTGACTGTGGCTGCTCAAATATTTGGGCATCGCTACTAGTGTTGAGCCACCCCCGTAGTGTTCGAGTTCGGTTCGGTTCGTCGAACACCCGTGTGTTCGCCGAACTGTTCGTCGAACTGTTCGTCGAACACCTTCGAACACCGTTAAAACCAATGGCAGGCAAACAAAAACACATAGAAACACATAGAAAACACCTTCAAAGGTGTCCAAAAGCTGACAAACTGCTCAGAAGACATAACTAACACATGGAAAAGTGACAAGTACATATAGTCATGCGAAAATAAAAGAGGTGGAGGAGTAAAAGGAGGGGGAGACACAGATATAGGCATGTCATGCCCTTCTAAAATCCAAAAAGTGAGAAGCCGACACGGCCAGTCCGCTCCTGCCCGTGCCACCTCCTTGTCGCCGGGTTTGTGCCAGAGCCGCGGTGAACCCTGACGGCCAGCCCCCCTCTCCCAATACTGGTGCCTGTCCGCTGGTGGGTCGAGCGAGCCCCCCTGTGGTGGAGGCAGCTCTAAGCTTTATAATTTAAATTGTCTCTCTAATTTGAATGAATACACTTTAAATCCATTTACAACGATCTATTGGAGGGCAAGTCTCATGCCAGCAGCCGCGGTAATTCCAGCTCCAGTAGCGTCCACTAAAGCTGCTGCAGTTAAAAAGCTTTTATAAGGATCGAGCTCGGCTGTCCACCGCAAGGCATCCTACTGCCAGTCCCAGCCCCTATGCCTTGGGGTGCCTCCTGATGCTCTTCACTAAGTATCCCATGGTCCCGAAGCATTTCCTTTGAAAAAATTAAGTGTCTAAACTACAGGTGGTGCAGCTTGCTTAACAGCCGGGATAATCCGCTGACTAGCAGACACTGCTACTAGGCACAAAGTATTTCCTGGGCTAGATGCAGTTAAAAATTTGTAATTAGATACTCTCGTTGGATGCTGAGAAAGCATTCCATAGAGTCTCCTGGCACGCCATATATGATTCTCTTAAAAAGCTTGGGGTAGGGGTCTAGGGGACCCTTTTATAGCCAAAATCACGGCCCTGTATCGCAATACGTCACCTAGGCTGAAGATAAATGGAACTGTAGCACCCTGAGGGCTCGGTTGCTACAGACGTATTGCACCTCACCCAGAGGTGTGATATCTCACTCTCAGGTAAGGATGGAGTGTGGATCAGGACCCGACACCTGCATGCATTACACCACATTGCCGTGGGGCAGGGCGACCAATATGCCCCTGAGATGGGCACGACAGTCCCTGTCCCTGGCTGGAGTGGGGGGAGGGAACACTGAGGAAGGGGAACCCTGTAGTGCAGGAGCAGGGAGGAAACAGTTCCTGGGTGCATTGAGAAGGGAGTATAAAAGGTGGGCACCATCTTAGTTCAGTGCAGAGAAGTCTGAGCAGAAGTGGCAGGGAGCAGGGGCTCTGCATGAGCTCTGCTCCGGAGGCGGGCCTAGTAACAGAGGCCCAGGCATGGAAGAGGGAGAAGGAAGGAAGAGTAGCGGAGAAGGCTCCAGGAACGAGGAATGAAGGGATCCCAGGGGTGCGGACGGGCGAGTCGCCACCGCACGCCCGAATCCACCTGCGTGGAGGGGTCAGGCCAAAGGGGGAGACCGGTCCCCGAACTAGTGGAGGCAGGAAACGACCCTCAGCTAGAAACCAGAGGCTCTGACATTTTATGTGGCACAGCCCCTCGCTACACCCGCTAGGAAGGCACCACATAGGGTCAGGGAAACTGGCGCCAAGTTTACCAAGAGGAGGCCCGAGGCAGCCGGACAGAAGTGTTGGTAAGAAAGGCCAGACAAAGGACACACAAAGGGGGTCCTGTGAAGTGCTCCAAAGTTATCTGGGAGTTGTCTGAGCCCCTCACCTGGTGAGCACAGTACGACGTGGGCAGCCGTTACCTGCAGACGTGGTCTGGATAATAAGAACTGTGAGTAAAGGCCCTGGACTGCATCACTGACTCCGTGTCGTTACTGCTGCTGCCCTGCACCATCACCCCCATCCTCCGCATACACTGCCCTGAGGCTATACTCCTCCCGTGGGGAGTTATGCTACGCTCTGCTGCACCCACAACACCAGCCTCAGCGGTCTGCCCTGTAACAGCGGTTCACTCTGACCGCAATCCACGGGTGGCATAGTCGGACATTTAAACATCAAAACCACATAAATAGTTCCGCCACTGGTTTGACCGCCCTGAGCCACAGAACCGGGTCGCCGCCACGAAGACTACAACCACCAGCATCCACCAAAAAGGGTCTGGCTCCGGGTGTCCCAAGGCCCAGGGGGTGCGTCAGAACATTTTCATCACCTTTCACAATCACCAATGGGACAAGGCAGGGATGTCCTCTGTCCCCTCTCTTATACATCCTAGTGACGGAGCACCTGCTCTCATCAATTCGCCATAACCCCAATATTAGGTGGATTGAGGTGGGAGGCACCGAGTACAAGTGCTCTCTATTTGCTGATGATGTCCTAGTATATATCACTCAATCACATATATCCATCCCTGCTGTTATGGCTGAAATAGATCACTTTGTTACATGGTCAAATTTTAAAATCAATGCAGCGAAGTCTGAGGCCCTCGATGTCTCCCTCCCCAAATCCATATAGGATTCCATCCAGTCCAACTTTCCCTTTGCCTGTCCCTCACAGGGTATCAAATACTTAGGAATTCCTATTCATAGAGACCTCTCCCATCTATGTTATCTTAATTTTGGGCCCTTTATTGAAAAACTCCATATAGACCACGGTTGGCAAGTTAGAACTGTAAGATTCACTACGTGAACCGCTGGTGTTTTGTGGAAAAGCACATGTACACTGCGTTCCAAATTATTATGCAAAAAGTGTTTAGGAGTGATAAGGGAAGAATTTGTTTGTTTGTCAGTTAAACTCATTGATGGTGATGTGTGTCAGAGCTCTTTATATCACTGTAAGCAATTGCAGACACCTGTGCTAATTAGTTTGGCAGGTGTGTCCAATGAAAGGCAAGACTACTTAAGAAGGCTCTCTCACATTATTAAGCAGCCTACATTTTCTGCCAAAATGGGAAAGAAAAAGGATGTGTCGGCTGCTGAGAAGCAACAAATTGTGGAGTGTTTAGGTCAAGGCATGATTACAATCAACATTGTGCGATGATCAGGATGAAGTGTCTTGGCAATCAAGAAGTATGTAGCTGATTCACAGTACACACATGTGCGTGCTGATAAGGGCAAATTGAGGACTCTTTCCTACAGGCAATTACGTCAGGTTGAAAGAGCAGCGGCCAAAAATCCTTGTCATAGCAGCAGACAAGTTTTTGAAGCTGCTTGTGCCTCCAACGTCCCCCGAACAACAAGATGCAGGGTCCTTCAGAGGTTTGCAGCTGTGCATACGCCATCCTGTTGACCTCCTCTATCCACTTCACACAAGCAGAAACGGCTCCAGTGGGCCAAACATTACATGAAGACTGATTTCAAAACAGTTTTGTTCACGGATGAGTGCCGTGCAGCGCTCGATGGTCCAGATGGGTGGAGTGGAGGATGGCTGGTTGATGGACACCCCACGCAAACACGGCTACAGCGCCAACAAGGAGGAGGTGGAGTAATGTTTTGGGCTGGAATCATGGGGAGAGAGATTGTCGGCCCCTTTAGGATCCCTGAAGGCGCTAAAGATGAACTCCATAATGTATGTGGATTTTCTCAAACAGCACTTCCTGCCATGGTTCAAGAAGAAGAACCGTGTATTTCACAGCAAGATCATTTTTTCTGCATGATAATGCACCATCTCATGCTGCACATAAAACATCTGCATCTCTGACTGATATGGGCATAAAAGGGGACAAACTTATGGTGTGACCCCCATGCTCCCCTGACCTCTACCCCATTCAGAACCTTTGGAGCATCATTAAAAGGAGTGTCTATGATGGCGGGAGGCAGTTCACATCTAAGCAACAGCTCTGGGAGGGTATTCTGTCCTCATGCAAAACAATTGAAGCAGAAACCATCCAAAACCTGACAAATTCAATGGACGAGAGAGTTCAGAAGCTCCTTTCGAACAAGGGGTCCTATGTGAAAATGTAACATCACCTAGAATAAAGTTTTGAGTTGAAAACTGTTTGATTTCAGTTTCTAACAACCGGCTAATGCTTATAATTTCAAAAATGACCATTTTTTTGGTCTTTATTAAAATGAAAAGGTTGATCGAAAAGTTTGGGGGATCTAAGAGTGTGGCAACCCAGTAGTCATGATTACTTCGAATTCTGACAATATGAGGGTCATGCTGCAGGTAGTGCAGCAAGAAGGCACTTATGTGTCTTGCGCATCTCGGAGCCCCAAAATTATTTTCCGGGCTAGATGCAGCTAAAAATTATTTTTAATTTTAAATCTGGTGAAGCTTTAGTATAGATGGCCTAATAGGATCAGTGCTGCACACTGCTACAAAGCCCAAATTATTTTCCAGTCAAGATACAGATAAACATGATTAGTAATTTGAAAGCTTAAAACGGTTGGTAGGGTGATTTTAACCAATCATCAAGCTTTTACTCTCCCCAGGATGACACAGGGGTAGAAAAGTCGTTTCGGATCCATGATTTGTTCATCTTTATGAACGTGAGTCTGTCTACATTATCAGTGGAGAGCCGCGTGCGCTTATCTGTCAGCACACCACCAGCAGCGCTGAACACACGTTCAGACAGAACGCTGGCTGCGGGGCATGACAAGATCTCCAAGGCGTAAGTGGCTAGCTCCGGCCATTTATCCAGATTGGAAGTCCAAAAAGAGCAAGGGTCCAGTGACACAGTCGTGGCTTCAATGTTTACTTGGAGATACTCCTGTACCATCGTCTCTAGGCGTTGACTATGTGTCAGACTTCTTGTCTCCTGTGGCCTTGCAAAGGATGGGCTAAAAAAGTGGTGAAATGATTCCGCAAAATTGATGTTACCAGCAGATACTGTGGTTCTGTTACGGTTTGAGTGCTGAACACTTGACGGTCCCACGGTTGGCAAGTTGGAACTGTGAGATTCACTACGTGCACCACTGGTATTTTGTGGAAAAGCACATGTAAGATTCTGCAACAGTCTCTGCTGATACTCCTGCATGCGTGCATCCCTTTCTATGGCAGGAATAATTTCTGCAAATTTACTTTTGTACCGGGGATCTAACAGTGTGGCAACCCAGTAGTCAGGATTATTTCTAATTCTCACAATTCGAGGGTCATGTTGCAGGTAGTGCAGCAAGAAGGCACTCATGTGTGTTGCGCATCCAGGAGCACCAAGTCCCTGTTGTGTTGGTGGCGAGGTAACAATCATGCTTCCTTCCTCTGTCCTCTCCCCCCAACCTCGCACAACAGAAATGTGATCAAGGTCTCCCTCATCTGATGAGTCTTCCATCAGTTCGTCCTCCACTTCTTCCTGGGCTCCTGCACCTTCCTCACTAGTTTGGCTGCTACCATGCACCCTGGTAAAACCATCTCCCCCACCCTCACATGCCTGCCGCCTTGGTGCTGCCGACCGTCTGGACCTTGCAGATGTTAGCCCTTCTGCATACAACTCCTCCTCCTCTACTTCCTCCACCTCCTCTTTTGCCACCACCTGACTCCGAATTCTGTTTAACATGTGCTCCAGCATGTAAATCACCGGAATAGTCATGCTGATAATGGCATCGTCAGCACTAAACATCTTCGTCGCCATTTCAAAACTGTGCAGAAGGGTGCATAGGTCCCTGATCTGAGACCACTCCTCCAGCGTGATTTGCCCCACCTCTGAATCTCGTTGGCCCAGGCTATACGTCAGAACGTATTGCACCAGGGCTTGTCGGTGCTGCCACAGTCGCTGCAACATGTGCAGAGTTGAATTCCACCGGGTAGGCACATCGCATTTTAGCCGGTGAAGTGGCAGGCCCAACGACTTCTGTAGAGATGTAAGTCGCTGAGCTGCGGGATGCGAACGGCAGAAGTGAGCACACAGCGACCGTGCCCTCTGCAGAAGGCCATCTAGTCTGGGATAGTGGGCTAAAAATTGCTGGACAACCAGGTTCAACACGTGAGCCATACAAGGCACGTGTGTGACATTGCCCCGGCGAAGGGCCGCACCCAGGTTTGCAGCATTGTCGCACACGGCCTTCCCTGGTTTCAGGTCCAGTGGAGACAACCATTCATGAAATTTGTTCTCCAGAGCTGACCACAACTCCTCAGCTGTGTGACTCACATTTCCCAGACATTTCAATGTAAAAACCGCCTGATGACGTTGAGCCCTACTGCCAGCATAGTAAGGAGGTGTGCAGGATCCCTTCTGCGCAGTTAGAAAGCTTGTGGCATGACCAGACAGGCTTTGGGTGCAGGTGGAAGACCGAGAGGAGGTTGAGGAGGCAGAAGCAGTGGAGGAACTTAGACATAAAGAGGATTGACGCACAACTCGTGGGGACGGCAAGACTTGGACAGCAGCCACTTGTCCTGCTGTCACCATAGTTACCCAGTGCCCAGTCAGCGACATGTAACGCTCCTGTCCATGCCTACTCGTCCAAGTGTCTGTGGTGAAATGCACCCTGTCACACACAGAGTTTCTCAAAGAAGCGGTGATGTTGTGTGCGACATGCTGGTGGAGCGCAGGCACACCTTTCTTTGAGAAGTAGTGCCGACTGGGCATCTGGTACTGGGGCACTGCGACAGACATAAGGTCTCGAAAATCCTCTGTGTCCACCAGGCGGAAAGGCAGCATTTCTGTAGCCAAGAGCTTGCAGATGGTGAAATTCCACCTCTTAGCTTTCTCATGGCTAGGAGGAAATGGTCTTTTACTTGTCCACATCAAAGGGACCGAGGGCTGGCTATTGTGCTTAGACGGGGTTGATAAGGGTGTCCCCGGCAAACTACCGGTCTGTGAGGAAGATGCAGGCGGACATGTTAGGTTGCCTTGATCCAAAGGTGGTGCTATCGATGTCGGACAGCGCTCAACACCAGCTGGTGTTACCACCTCCAAAGAAAATGATGACCTGCCAATCACGCTGGCTGTTGCGGGTAAAGAGGTGGCAGGTCTGCGCCCCAAAACAGGTGTGACTGCTGTCCCCCCAGTCACAGAGGATGAAGAGGCCGCGGATGCACAAGATATGGCAGACGGTGGTTGGCCCGGCCGGCTAGGCCGCATTGTAGCACACTGAGCTTCCCACTGCAGCTTATGCTTCATGTCCATGTGCCGGTTCATGCATGAAGTACTCAAACTCTGTATTTTTTGGCCTCTACTTAGCTTTTGCTGACAAATGTTACAGATAACACGAGTTGGGTCATCTTTATCGATCTGAAAAAATGCCCAGGCTATGCAAGGCTTAGCACCCATGCGAACTGAAGAGCCACCACGACTTGTGGTGAGAGGCAGAGTTGTGTTTGAGGATGCAGTTGTTGACGTGCTTCCAGTACTACGTCTCTGTCCCGGAAGGCGCAACCTGACCTCGTCGTCACTAGCATCTTCCTCCACCTCCTCTGCTGACCTCATCTCTTGGCTGACTGTGGGTTGACAGTAAGTGGGATCTCCAACCTCATCATCATCACCCTGTGTGTTATCACACCCGTCGTCCTCAGAGCCAACCTGTTCCTGCCCTGACAAAAAACTAAAGTTGTCGCTCCAATCAGGTATTTGAGTCTTATCATCGTCTTCCTCATTGTCTCCACCAACAGGAGTTACAGTTTGGGAATGAGGGTCTACATTATGGTCAGAACCTTCTGCGTCTGGTCCTGGATCCGACTCATAAAGATTCTGGGCATCAGTGCAGATCATTTCCTCGTGTGGATTCACAGAAGCGCTGGATTCGACCTCTGATTCCCAGGCTATAGTATGAGTAAACAGCTCTGCAGACTCAACCATCTGTTCTACCTCATACTCAGACGGGCAGCTGGAGATTTGGGAGCTGTGAGGAAGCAAGTGCGATTTGGGTGACACCTTTGAGGACTGGAGTATTTGTGATGTTGAAGTTGATGTGGAGGAGAGCCCACTTAAAGGAGCACTTGATATCCGTTGAAGCACCTGCTGTTTTTGTGCCTCATCTGGAATTTGTAGCGATTGGCGTGGCCGTAAGAAAGGGATCTTATCACATTGTCCGCTAAAAGAAGTAGACATTTTAGTTTGGCTGGAAGATGGTCTTTCTTCTGCAGATGTTACTGTTGCTTTAACACCTACCCCACGGACACAACCTTTTTTCCCCTTCCCAACACGCCTATTCCCCTTTCCACCAGCAGCAGGCCTTTTTCCACTCATTTTGGTGGTTAACTAATTCACAACTCTGGAGTTGTTTGCACAAAAAAACAATGGATGGTAACCGAGCAGAGCTGAGTGGCCAAACTGTGGTTTTAGGCCAAAACTATTGGCTGGGTTAGATGCAGAAAAAAACTATATTCAATTTGCAACCTGATGGAGGTCAGTATAGATGGACTAATACAACAAGTCCCACACACAGCTAGAAGCCCAATATTTTTTCAGAGGTAGATGCAGAAAAAAATATATTCAGTTTGCAACCTGATGGAGGTCAGTATAGGTGGACTAATAGAACAAGTCCCACACACTGCTAGAAGGCCCAATATTTTTTCAGAGCTAGATGCAGAAAAAAATTATATTCAGTTTGCAACCTGATGGAGGTCAGTATAGATGGATTAATAGAACAAGACCCACACACAGCTAGAAGCCCAATATTTTTTCAGAGCTAGATGCAGAAAAAAATTATATTCAGTTTGCAACCTGATGGAGGTCAGTATAGATGGATTAATAGAACAAGACCCACACACAGCTAGAAGCCCAATATTTTTTGTGAGCTAGATGCAGAAAAAAATTATATTCAGTTTGCAACCTGATGGAGGTCAGTATAGATGGATTAATAGAACAAGACCCACACACAGCTAGAAGCCCAATATTTTTTCAGAGCTAGATGCAGAAAAAAATTATATTCAGTTTGCAACCTGATGGAGGTCAGTATAGATGGACTAATACAACAAGTCCCACACACAGGTAGAAGCCCAATATTTTTTCAGAGGTAGATGCAGAAAAAAATATATTCAGTTTGCAACCTGATGGAGGTCAGTATAGGTGGACTAATAGAACAAGTCCCACACACTGCTAGAAGGCCCAATATTTTTTCAGAGCTAGATGCAGAAAAAAATTATATTCAGTTTGCAACCTGATGGAGGTCAGTAGAGATGGATTAATAGAACAAGACCCACACACAGCTAGAAGCCCAATATTTTTTCAGAGCTAGATGCAGAAAAAAATATATTCAGTTTGCAACCTGATGGAGGTCAGTATAGGTGGACTAATAGAACAAGTCCCACACACTGCTAGAAGGCCCAATATTTTTTCAGAGCTAGATGCAGAAAAAAATTATATTCAGTTTGCAACCTGATGGAGGTCAGTATAGATGGATTAATAGAACAAGACCCACACACAGGTAGAAGCCCAATATTCTTTCAGAGCTAAATGCAGAAAAAAATTATATTCAGTTTGCAACCTGATGGAGGTCAGTATAGATGGATTAATAGAACAAGACCCACACACAGCTAGAAGCCCAATATTTTTTCAGAGCTAGATGCAGAAAAAAATTATATTCAGTTTGCAACCTGATGGAGGTCAGTATAGATGGACTAATACAACAAGTCCCACACACAGCTAGAAGCCCAATATTTTTTCAGAGGTAGATGCAGAAAAAAATATATTCAGTTTGCAACCTGATGGAGGTCAGTATAGGTGGACTAATAGAACAAGTCCCACACACTGCTAGAAGGCCCAATATTTTTTCAGAGCTAGATGCAGAAAAAAATTATATTCAGTTTGCAACCTGATGGAGGTCAGTATAGATGGATTAATAGAACAAGACCCACACACAGCTAGAAGCCCAATATTTTTTCAGAGCTCGATGCATAAAAAAATTATATTCAGTTTGCAACCTGATGGAGGTCAGTATAGATGGATTAATAGAACAAGACCCACACACAGCTAGAAGACCAATATTTTTTCAGAGCTAGATGCAGAAAAAAATTATATTCAGTTTGCAACCTGATGGAGGTCAGTATAGATGGACTAATACAACAAGTCCCACAGACTGCTAGAAGGCCCAATATTTTTTCAGAGCTATCTGCAGAAAAAAATTATATTCAGTTTGCAACCTGATGGAGGTCAGTATAGATGGATTAATAGAACAAGACCCACACACAGCTAGAAGCCCAATATTTTTTCAGAGCTAGATGCAGAAAAAAATTATATTCAGTTTGCAACCTGATGGAGGTCAGTATAGATGGATTAATAGAACAAGACCCACACACAGCTAGAAGCCCAATATTTTTTCAGAGCTAGATGCAGAAAAAAATTATATTCAGTTTGCAACCTGATGGAGGTCAGTATAGATGGATTAATAGAACAAGACCCACACACAGCTAGAAGCCCAATATTTTTTCAGAGCTAGATGCAGAAAAAAATTATATTCAGTTTGCAACCTGATGGAGGTCAGTATAGATGGATTAATAGAACAAGACCCACACACAGCTAGAAGCCCAATATTTTTTCAGAGCTAGATGCAGAAAAAAATTATATTCAGTTTGCAACCTGATGGAGGTCAGTATAGATCGACTAATACAACAAGTCCCACACACAGCTAGAAGCCCAATATTTTTTCAGAGGTAGATGCAGAAAAAAATATATTCAGTTTGCAACCTGATGGAGGTCAGTATAGGTGGACTAATACAACAAGTCCCACACACTGCTAGAAGGCCCAATATTTTTTCAGAGCTAGATGCAGAAAAAAATTATATTCAGTTTGCAACCTGATGGAGGTCAGTATAGATGTATTAATAGAACAAGACCCACACACAGCTAGAAGCCCAATATTTTTTCAGAGCTAGATGCAGAAAAAAATTATATTCAGTTTGCAACCTGATGGAGGTCAGTATAGATGGATTAATAGAACAAGACCCACACACAGCTAGAAGCACAATATTTTTTCAGAGCTAGATGCAGAAAAAAATTATATTCAGTTTGCAACCTGATGGAGGTCAGTATAGATGGATTAATAGAACAAGACCCACACACAGCTAGAAGCCCAATATTTTTTCAGAGCTAGATGCAGAAAAAAATTATATTCAGTTTGCAACCTGATGGAGGTCAGTATAGATGGACTAATACAACAAGTCCCACACACAGCTAGAAGCCCAATATTTTTTCAGAGGTAGATGCAGAAAAAAATATATTCAGTTTGCAACCTGATGGAGGTCAGTATAGGTGGACTAATAGAACAAGTCCCACACACTGCTAGAAGGCCCAATATTTTTTCAGAGCTAGATGCAGAAAAAAATTATATTCAGTTTGCAACCTGATGGAGGTCAGTATAGATGGATTAATAGAACAAGACCCACACACAGCTAGAAGCCCAATATTTTTTCAGAGCTAGATGCAGAAAAAAATTATATTCAGTTTGCAACCTGATGGAGGTCAGTATAGATGGATTAATAGAACAAGACCCACACACAGCTTGAAGCCCAATATTTTTTCAGAGCTAGATGCAGAAAAAAATTAGATTCAGTTTGCAACCTGATGGAGGTCAGTATAGATGGATTAATAGAACAAGACCCACACACAGCTAGAAGCCCAATATTTTTTCAGAGCTAGATGCAGAAAAAAATTATATTCAGTTTGCAACCTGATGGAGGTCAGTATAGATGGACTAATAGAATGATGCTATGCCCAAAAGATTTTACTTCACTAGGTGCAGTAAAAAAATTGGTATTCTATACACAGGTGGTATATCTTGCAACACAGATAGGCTACTCCACTGACTAACACACTCTGCAATAGGCCAAAAAGGATTAGCTTTGCTAGATTCAGCCAAATGCTGTGAAAAAAACTTGCACAGCACTGGCACAGACCTGCCTGGCAAAAACTGATAGGAACTGATGTAACCTAGTCCTGAAAAGGACTCCAATTACAATTAGTCTTTACTCCCACAACCTATCTATTTAAGAGCACAGACCTGCCTGATAAAAGTCGTAGGAAATGCTGTAACCTAGTCCTTAAAAGGACTGCAATCACAACTATTCCCTACTCCCAAGCTATCTGTATATTTGTGCGAAAATTGGCTTGAAATTAACAAGGTATAGCGCACACAGCAACAGCGGTGCCGTCTAACACGCAGCTGCAGCAGTGAGAAAATGGTGGCGACGGGGAAAATGGCTTGGTCTTATAGGGCAAGGACATGTGACATACACTGCCAATGACACATGCCCTTGCTTGTGTGAAAAAAAGCACTTCGCTCCGTGTGTGCGCTGCTGATAGGCTGACAGATTGCACCTCCCCACTGTAATTGCGGGAAAGAGAAAAAAAAATGGAGATCTTCATTGTTCCTGCAGAGATCCATCCCCTGCCCCTCCCCCCACCCCGATGTACACTCAAACTGCGTATTAACATTAATTTTCATCATTACTGAGAAAAAATCCAGTTATGATTTTGGTGCACGAACATTTATCGAACATAACCTCGAACTGCCGAATTTTTCTCAAATTGTTTGTGTTCGCCGAACGGCTCGAACACCGCCCAAAATAGCTCGAATTTGAGATTGGCGAACAGTTCGAGTAGAACAACGCTCATCTCTAATCGCTACACGAGTTCTCCTCTTGCCCCGTTTGAAGCTGGCCGGGCGAGGGGCCCGAATTTATAAATGGAAAAGTGAACAGCTCTTCGGAGTGTCTAAGTGTGGGATCAGTTGTCTCTGGGCACTCGGCATGGTGGGAGGAAGGAGGATCAGGGTGAGCAATATACGGTCCAGACTCACGGCCACTGAAACTTGACCATGTGGAAGATAGGGTGGTGGTGGTGGCTAAGTGACTGGAAGCATTATCTGCTATCCAACCAATAACCTTTTGACACTTCTCTAGGTTCAATAGTGGTGTGCGGTCCCCTAGCAATTGGGACAGGAAGGTCGAGCGACAAGATGAGGATGTTTGTTGTGGCACAATTTTAGCTGGCCCACGGCCTCGGCCTTGGCCTCTGCATGCACCATCACCATCACGTCCACTTCCCCGTCCCTTGCCATGCACCTTGCCCATTTTAAATGAAGGATAATATATTCCAAGTTCACTACAAATGGCTGGATTTGTACCGCAGTTATATGTTATACGTCTGACGGACACCCACGGTTTTAAATATCGGCCCTGTAGTTTACTATTCTTGGCAGCGACCACGTGTGAATAGCTTCACTGATACACTTCTACAAACTCTAAATGGAGATAATATATTCCACGTTCACTACAAATTACTGGATTTGTACCGCAGTTATATGTGATATGTCTGACGGACACCCACGGTTTTAAATAGTGGGCTTGTAGTTTACTATTCGAGACACTTTGGAGAGGAAGATAATGGGGGTGGGTGAAACACTGTCTGAAATAACTGTGAGGAGAGCTTGGGAGTGGAGAGAAGACCGAACAGAAGAAAGAAGTGAACCATTTTGAAAAACCGGTCCACCATGAACCAAAAAGTGTTGCAACCCTCAGAGAGGGGCAGGTCCATGATGAAATCCATAGCAATGTCTTGCAAAAAGACAGAAAGAACTGGCAAGAGCTGAATGAGAACAGCGGGTTTGTTCCTGGAGGACTTGTTTCTGATGCAGTGTGGACAGGTGGTTACAAAGTCCTGAACATCCTTCACCAGCGAGGGCCATGAGAAGCAGCAAGCAGTCAGCTCAGTAGACTTACCGTGGCCTCTTTCAAATGCTGGAAAGCTAACATGGTCAACTCAGGCCAGATTCTGGAATTAGCCCCCTTCTTGGTTAAGGTGGAGATGGGTGCAATGAGGGATGAGAAGTGCTGAATAAATTGTCTGGACAAGTTGGTGAAACCGATGAACCACTGGAAGGCACACAAGCCTTGGGTACGAATCCCGGAGACAACAACAGAAACCTTCTCAGGATCCACTTCGACACCCTGCCTGGAAACAAAGTAGCCAAGGACAGTTTGGTAAACAAATTGTTCTCCTGTAGACGCTATAAAACCAGACAGATTTTTCTTCTATAGGTAGGTATATCAGGGGAGAAAATCAAGGTTTCACCCAAATACACGACCACGGAAACATAGAGAAGGTCCCGGAAGATGTTGTTAATGAATTCCTTAAACATGGAGGGCATATTGCACAGGCCACTTTATCTGCCTCAAGAACACCATTGCCTCTTGCTTCTCCTCCTACCTCTCTGACCATTTCTACAGTGAATCATTTGGCGGTGCTTCTTCCCCTCCTTTTCCTCTTACTGTTGAGTTTACTCAGGGCTAAACCCTAGGCCCTCTCATCTTCTCTCTATTTACTGCCCCTATTGGACAAACCATCAGCAGATTTTGTTTTCAGTACCACTTCTATGTTGATGACAGCCAATTATACACTTCTTCTCCGGACATCACCCCACATGAGTAGAAAATAGCAGTGATTGTTCGCTGTGTCTAACCTCATGTCCTCCCTCTATCTAAAACTGAATCTTTCAAAAACTGTACTCCTTTTGTTTCCCTCTTCTACTAACCTACCTAAACCTGAAATTAATTATTTATTTTAATGCTGGCTGGACCTTACATGACAAGAACTTTCTTTTCATCTTTTTTATTAACCTTTTTCTCTCATCAATTGTAAGCTTACAAGCTGGGCCTTCACTCTTGTTTGTTATGCGTTTAACTATGTGTTAGGCTATTTATGTGTTAGGCTATGTGCCCACGATGTAGAAATGCTCTGGATTTTTTCCTGAGCATTTCTGCATCTCCCTGGCAGAAAAAATAAACGAATGCGGATTGTACATGCGTTTTTCCTGCCAGGGACAAGCGGATGTGAAGCGTTCTTCACATGAATTTCCGCATGCGGGTTGACAAGCGCTTTCCAAACGATTTTAGCATCACTTGGAAAGTGCTTGACAACTTGGTCACACTATATAAACCCATGCAAACGGCATGGATGTATATTGTCTGACCGTAAAGAATGGTAAAAAATAAAAAAATAAATATATACTTACCTTCTGATAGCCCCCGGAGTCTTGATTCAATGCGTCTCGGCTTGCTGGCAGCTCGCGGTACACTGAAGGACCTGCCGTCACATGACTAAATGACGTCAGTGGAGGTCCTTCAGTCTACCGCGGGCCATCAGAAGGTAAATATAATATTTATTTTTTATTTTATTCGCTTTTTTACAGGTTCTATGGTACCCGGGCCCGGAGGAGAGTCTCCTCTGCTCCAGACTCGGGTACCATCCGCACATTGAAACGCATGGAATGCGCATCTACAAATGCAGTGATGCGTAATCCATGCGTTCCAATGCAAGTCAATGGCGGCGAAAACGCAGCGCTTCCACAAAATAATTGGTAGTGCTGCGTTTTTTTCCGCAGAGGAAATTTCGGCAGCATGTGCACAGCACATGCGGATTATCATTGGGAACCATGGCAGGCCGACTTTTTAAGTGTTTCTGCAGCGGAATTGACACTGCAAAAACTCTTAAAAAATGCATCGTGGGTAGAAATGAGCGGTGTTCGACTCGAACTCTTCGCCAATCTCAAATTCGAGCTGTTTTGGGTGGTGTTCGAGCCGTTCAACGAACCCAAACGGTTTGCAAAAAATCCGGCAGTTCGAGGTTATGTTCGATAACTGTTCGTGCACCAAAATCGTAACTGGATTTTTTCACAGTAATACTGTTAATCAATGTTAATAGACAGTTTCATTGTAGAGTGGGCGGGGGGAGGGGCAGGGGATGGATCTCTGCAGAAATAATGCCGATCTCCATTTTTTTTTTTTCCCGCATTTACAGTGGGGTGGTGCAGTCTGTCAGCCTATCAGCAGTGCACACACGCAGCGAAGTGCTTTTTTTCACACAAGCAAGGGCATGTGTCATTGGCAGTGTATGTCACATGTCCTTGCCCTATAAGACCCAGCCATTTTCCTCGTCGCCACCATTTTCTTACTGCTGTAGCTGAGTGTTAGATGGCACCGCTGCTGCTGTGGGTGCTATACTTTGTAACTGTGTGAATTGCAAGCGAAGTTGCTCTTTTATTACAGATAGGTTAAGGGAGTAGGGACTAGTTGGAATTGCAGCCATTTTGAGGGCTAGGTTACAGCAGTTCCTAGCACTTTTTGCCAGGCAGGTCTGTGCCAGTGCTGTGCAAGTGTTTTTCACAGCATTTGGCTAAATCTAGCTAAGCCAATCCTTTTGGGCCTCTAGCAGTGTTTGTTAGTCAGTGGAGTAGCCTATCTGTGTTGCAAATTACACCACCTGTGTATCTAATACCAATATTTTACTGCATCTAGCCCAGTAAATACTTTTGGGCCTGTAGCAGTGTCTGTTACTCATGATAGTAGCCCTTCTGTACCAAGCTACACCACCTTTGTATTTAATAACAATTTTTTACTGCATCTAGCCCAGTAAATCCTTTTGGGCCTGTAGCAGTGTCTGTTACGCATTGTAGTAGCCCATCTGTACCAAGCTACACCACCTTTGTATTTAATAACAATTTTTTACTACATCTAGCCCAGTAAATACTTTTGGGCCTGTAGCAGTGTCTGTTACGCATTGTAGTAGCCCATATGTACCAAGCTACTCCAACTTTGTATTTAATAAAAAATTTTTTACTGCATCTAGCCAAGTAAAACCTTTTGGGCATAGTTGCAGTGTCTGGTAGTCAATGGAGTAGCCCATCTGTGCCAAGCTACACCACCTTTGTATTTAATAACAATGTTTTACTGCATCTAGACCAGTAAATGCTTTTGGGCCTGTAGCAGTGTATGTTACTCTTTGTAGCAGCCCATCTGTACCATGCTACACCACCTTTTTATTTAATAACAATTTTTACTGCATCTAGCCCAGTAAATACTTGTGGGCCTGTAGCAGTGTCTGTTACTCATTGCAGTAGCCCATCTGTACCAAGCTACACCACCTTTGTATTTAATAACAATTTTTTACTGCATCTAGCCCAGTAAATCCTTTTGGGCCTGTAGCAGTGTCTGTTACGCATTGCAGTAGCCCATCTGTACCAAGCTACACCACGTTTGTATTTAATAACAATTTTTTACTGCATCTAGCCCAGTAAATACTTTTGGGCCTGTAGCAGTGTCTGTTACTCATTGTAGCAGCCCATCTGTACCAAGCTACACCACCTTTGTATTTAATAACAATTTTTTACTGCATCTAGCCAAGTAAAACCTTTGGGGCATAGTAGCAGTGTCTGGTAGTCAGTGCAGTAGCCCATCTGTGCCAAGCTACACCACCTTTGTATTAAATAACAATTTTTTACTGCATCTAGCCCAGTAAATACTTTTGGGCCTGTAGCAGTGTCTGTTACTCATTGAAGTAGCCCATCTGTACAAAGCTAGACCACCTTTATATTTAATAACAATTTTTTACTGCATCTAGCCAAGTAAAACCTTTTTCGGCCTGTAGCAGTGTCTGTTACTCATTGGAGTAGCCCATCTGTACGGATATGCAGCGATACTAAATAACCAATGGTGCCCAAGCTTATGGCCTCCGTATTGGGCAGAACAAGTGCTGACAAAAAAACAGACAGTCCTGGAACTCTTCCCAATAGTGGTAGCAATAGAAATATGGGGCGCTCGCCTGGCTACCAAAAATATACGCTTCATAACAAAAAACACCAGCCTAGCGCATTGTATTAATAACATGGCATCATCGTCTCTCCCAGTGCTAGGCCTACTACACCGGCTAGCATTCCTGTGCCTAAAACACAATGTATGGGTCCACGCTAGCCATGATGCTGAGGGGTCTAACGCTGCTGCTAATGCTTTATCACAATTCAATTGGCAGATTTTCACAGAGATCCTCCCCAACGCCCACCCATCGGGCAACAGTTGTCCACCCTCCCTATGGGATCTAGTGGCGAATAGTTGATGCCATTAATCAGAGCGTCAGTTGCCCCGTCGACGTGGCAAGCATACGGAAAGGCATGGGAAGAGTGGACACGACTAGTAGCAGGCAGACGGGTTGACCAATGTGATCAAGCCAGATTACAAGTCACCATAGAATTTCTCCACCAGCTAATGATGAGGGGCATATCAGGGGCGTCAGCGCAGTGGTGTTTGACCGGAGTAGCATTTCACTTCCAACTACTGAATTGGGGAGATGTGACAAAGAGATTCATCATCAGACAATCCATAAAAGGGTGGAAAAGGGGTCAGCCAAGTCAGGAGTGAAGACGTCCCGTCCCGTGTCACTAAAACTGATTTCTCACATCATATCCCTAACATCATTATCATGACACTCACAATTTGAAGCAACACTACTGTCTATTGCATTTGCTACCGCCTTCTTCGGGGCGCTATGCATAAGCGAATTAGTCCCTCAATCCAAAATTACCACCGGTGGAGGCTTATTACACCAGGACGTAGTCATAGCCAATAATGCAATATGTCTACGCATATGCAAATCGAAAATGGTTCCAGTGGGCACAGGCACTTGGGTACTTCTACAACCCACAAACGGTACACTGAGTCGGGTAACAATAGTAAAAACATATACAACCATCAGATCACAAAGTAATTTCATCCTATCACACATTGATGGAACGCCATTATCAAGATACCAGTTCCAAGCTATATTTAACAAATGCCTAACATCGGCAGTGAATCACCACAAAAGATTACGGGACACACTCGTTCCGCATAGGCGCGGCCACGGAAGCAGCAAGTGGAGGACTGTCAGAAACGGAAGTTCAGAGGATAGGGAGATGGCGATCCAAGTGTTTGGCGAGATACATAAGACCAGACTTGTTATCCTAACGTGGTTTGTTTCTTTTACAGGTGATGCTAAGCCAATAGTGTGGGTTATAGGCCACTCGTATATATATTGGACAGAAAAAAGGGCGAAAGTCCGCCCAGGCGGGAGGAAATTAGATTTTCATAACACATATTTCAGCTGGAGAGGTATTAAAAGCCTGCAATGGCTACAGGTACTCATGGAGGTAATCAAGGTAGGGAGAGAGGCAAGAGGTCCGGTCATCTTAGTTATACAGGCCGGGGGAAACTACCTAGGTTATCACTAGAAATGAGCGTTGTTCTACTCGAACTGTTCGCCAATCTCAAATTCGAGCTGTTTTGGGCGGTGTTCGAGCCGTTCGGCGAACACGAACGATTTGAGAAAAATTCAGCTGTTCAAGGTTATGTTCGATAACTGTTCGTGCACCAAAATCATAACTGGATTTTTTCTCAGTAATGATGAAAATTAATGTTAATACGCAGTTTGAGTGTACAGCGGGGTGGGGGGAGGGGCAGGGGATGGATCTCTGTAGGAATAATGAAGATCTCCATTTTTTTTTCTCTTTCCCGCATTTGCATTGGGGAGGTGCAGTCTGTCAGCCTATCAGCAGCGCACACACGGAGCGAACTGCTGTTTTTCACACAAGCAAGGGCATGTGTCATTGGCAGTGTATGTCACATGTCCTTGCCCTATAAGACCAAGCCATTTTCCCCGTCGCCACCATTTTCTCACTGCTGCAGCTGCGTGTTAGACGGCACCGCTGTTGCTGTGTGCACTATACCTTGTTAATTTCAAGCCAATTTTTGCACAAATCTACAGATAGCTTGGGAGTAGGGAATAGTTGTGATTGCAGTCCTTTTAAGGACTAGGTTACAGCATTTCCTACGACTTTTATCAGGCAGGTCTGTGCTCTTAAATAGATAGATTGTGGGAGTAAAGACTAATTGTAATTGCAGTCCTTTTCAGGACTAGGTTACATCAGTTCCTATCAGTTTTTGCCAGGCAGGTCTGTGCCAGTGCTGTGTAAGTTTTTTTCACAGCATTTGGCTGAATCTACCAAAGCTAATCCTTTTTGGCCTATTGCAGAGTGTGTTAGTCAGTGGAGTAGCCTATCTGTGTTGCAAGATATACCACCTGTGTATAGAATACCAATTTTTTTACTGCACCTAGTGAAGTAAAATCTTTTGGGCATAGCATCATTCTATTAGTCCATCTATACTGACCTCCATCAGGTTGCAAATTGAATATAATTTTTTTCTGCATCTAGCTCTGAAAAAATATTTGGGCTTCTAGCAGTGTGTGGGACTTGTTCTATTAGTCCATCTATACTGACCTCCATCAGGTTGCAAACTGAATATAATTTTTTTATGCATCTAGCTCTGAAAAAATATTTGGCCTTCTAGCAGTGTGTGGGACTTTCTCTATTAGTCCATCTATACTGACCTCCATCAGGTTGCAAATTAAAAATAATTTGTATCTGCATCTACCTCTGAAAAAATATTTGGGCTTCTAGCTGTGTGTGGGACTTGTCCTATTAGTCCATCTATACTGACTTCCATCAGGTTGCAAACTGAATATAATTTTTTTCTGCATCTAGCTCTGAAAAAATATTTGGACTTCTAGCAGTGTGTGGGACTTTCTCTATTAGTCCATCTATACTGACCTCCATCAGGTTGCAAATTAAAAATAATTTTTATCTGCATATAGCTCTGAAAAAATATTTGGCCTTCTAGCAGTGTGTGGGACTTTCTCTATTAGTCCATCTATACTGACCTCCATCAGGTTGCAAATTAAAAATAATTTTTATCTGCATCTAGCTCTGAAAAAATATTTGGCCTTCTAGCAGTGTGTGGGACTTTCTCTATTAGTCCATCTATACTGACCTCCATCAGGTTGCAAATTAAAAATAATTTTTATCTGCATCTACCTCTGAAAAAATATTTGGGCTTCTAGCTGTGTGTGGGACTTGTTCTATTAGTCCATCTATACTGACCTCCATCAGGTTGCAAACTGAATATAATTTTTTTCTGCATCTAGCTCTGAAAAAATATTTGGCCTTCTAGCAGTGTGTGGGACTTTCTCTATTAGTCCATCTATACTGACCTCCATCAGGTTGCAAATTAAAAATAATTTTTTTTCTGCATCTACCTCTGAAAATATATTGGGTTTCTAGCTGTGTGTGGGACTTGTTCTATTAATCCATCTATACAGACCTCCATCAGGTTGCAAACTGAATATAATTTTTTTCTGCATCTACCTCTGAAAAAATATTTGGGCTTCTAGCTGTGTGTGGGACTTGTTCTATTAGTCCATCTATACTGACCTCCATCAGGTTGCAAACTGAATATAATTTTTTTCTGCATCTAGCTCTGAAAAAATATTTGGCCTTCTAGTAGTGTGTGGGACTTTCTCTATTAGTCCATCTATACTGACCTCCATCAGGTTGCAAATTAAAAATAATTTTTATCTGCATCTACCTCTGAAAAAATATTAGGGCTTCTAACTGTGTGTGGGACTTGTTCTATTAGTCCATCTATACTGACCTCCATCAGGTTGCAAACTGAATATGATTTTTTTCTGCATCTAGCTCTGAAAAAATATTTGGCCTTCTAGCTGTGTGTGGGACTTTCTCTATTAGTCCATCTATACTGACCTCCATCAGGTTGCAAATTAAAAATAATTTTTATCTGCATATAGCTCTGAAAAAATATTTGGCCTTCTAGCAGTGTGTGGGACTTTCTCTATTAGTCCATCTATACTGACCTCCATCAGGTTGCAAATTAAAAATAATTTTTATCTGCATCTAGCTCTGAAAAAATATTTGGCCTTCTAGCAGTGTGTGGGACTTTCTCTATTAGTCCATCTATACTGACCTCCATCAGGTTGCAAATTAAAAATAATTTTTATCTGCATCTACCTCTGAAAAAATATTTGGGCTTCTAGCTGTGTGTGGGACTTGTTCTAATAGTCCATCTATACTGACCTCCATCAGGTTGCAAACTGAATATAATTTTTTTCTGCATCTAGCTCTGAAAAAATATTTGGCCTTCTAGCAGTGTGTGGGACTTTCTCTATTAGTCCATCTATACTGACCTCCATCAGGTTGCAAATTAAAAATAATTTTTTTTCTGCATCTACCTCTGAAAAAATATTGGGCTTCTAGCTGTATTTGGGACTTGTTCTATTAATCCATCTATACAGACCTCCATCAGTTTGCAAACTGAATATAATTTTTTTCTGCATCTACCTCTAAAAAAATATTTGGGCTTCTAGCTGTGTGTGGGACTTGTTCTATTACTCCATCTATACTGACCTCCATCAGGTTGCAAACTGAATATAATTTTTTTCTGCATCTAGATCTGAAAAAATATTTGGCCTTCTAGCAGTGTGTGGGACTTGTTCTATTAGTCCACCTATACTGACCTCCATCGGGTTGCAAATTCAAAATAATTTTTTGTCTGCATCTAGCTCTGAAAAAATATTTGGCCTTCTAGCAGTGTGTGGGACTTTCTCTATTAGTCCATCTATACTGACCTCCATCTTGTTGCAAACTGAATATATTTTTTTTCTGCATCTACCTCTGAAAAAATATTTGGGCTTCTAGCTGTGTGTGGGACTTGTTCTATTAGTCCATCTATACTGACCTCCATCAGGTTGCAAATCGAATATAATTTTTTTCTGCATCTAACCCAGCCAATAGTTTTGGCCTAATACCACAGTTTGGCCACTCAGCTCTGCTCGGTTACCATCCATTGTTTTTTTGTGCAAACAACTCCAGAGTTGTGAATTAGTTAACCACCAAAATGAGTGGAAAAATGCCTGCTGCTGGTGGAAAGGGGAATAGGCGTGTTGGGAAGGGGAAAAAAGGTTGTGTCCGTGGGGTAGGTGTTAAAGCAACAGTAACATCTGCAGAAGAAAGACCATCTTCCAGCCAAACTAAAATGTCTACTTCTTTTAGCGGACAATGTGATAAGATCCCTTTCTTACGGCCATGCCAATCGCTACAAATTCCAGATGAGGCACAAAAACAGCAGGTGCTTCAACGGATATCAAGTGCTCCTTTAAGTGGGCTCTCCTCCACATCAACTTCAACATCACAAATACTCCAGTCATCAAAGGTGTCACCCCAATCGCACTTGCTTCCTCACAGCTCCCAAATCTCCAGCTGCCCGTCTGAGTATGAGGTAGAACAGATGGTTGAGTCTGCAGAGCTGTTTACTCATACTATAGCCTGGGAATCAGAGGTCGACTCCAGCGCTTCTGTGAATCCAGACGAGGAAATGATCTGCACTGATGCCCAGAATCTTTATGAGTCGGATCCAGGACCAGACGCAGAAGGTTCTGACCATAATGTAGACCCTCATTCCCAAACTGTAACTCCTGTTGGTGGAGACAATGAGGAAGACGATGATGAGACTCAAATACCTGATTGGAGCGACAACTTTAGTTTTTTGTCAGGGCAGGAACAGGTTGGCTCTGAGGACGACGGGTGTGATAACGCACAGGGTGATGATGATGAGGTTGGAGATCCCACTTACTGTCAACCCACAGTCAGCCAAGAGATGAGGTCAGCAGAGGAGGTGGAGGAAGATGCTAGTGACGACGAGGTCAGGTTGCGCCTTCCTGGACAGAGATGTAGTACTGGAAGCACGTCAACAACTGCATCCTCAAACACAACTCTGCCTCTCACCACAAGTCGTGGTGGCTCTTCAGGTCGCATGGGTGCTAAGCCTTGCATAGACTGCGCATTTTTTCAGATCGATATAGATGACCCAACTCGTGTTATCTGTAACATTTGTCAGCAAAAGCTAAGTAGAGGGCAAAAAATACATAGTTTGAGTACTTCATGCATGAACCGGCACATGGACATGAAGCATAAGTTGCAGTGGGAAGCTCAGTGTGCTACAATGCGGCCTAGCCGGCCGGGCCAACCACCGTCTACCATATCTTGTGCATCCGCAGCCTCTTCATCCTCTGTGACTGGGGGGACAGCAGTCACACCTATTTTGGGGCGCAGACCTGCCACCTCTTTACCCGCAACAGCCAGCGTGATTGGCAGGTCATCATTTTCTTTGGAGGTGGTAACACCAGCTGGTGTTGAGCACTGTCCGACATCGATAGCACCACCTTTGGATCAAGGCAACCTAACATGTCCGCCTGCATCTTCCTCACAGACCGGCAGTTTGCCGAGGACACCCTTATCAACCCCGTCTAAGCACAATAGCCAGCCCTCGGTCCCTCAGATGTGGACAAGTAAAAGACCATTTCCTACTAGCCATGAGAAAGCTAAGAGGTTGAATTTCACCATCTGCAAGCTCTTGGCTACAGAAATGCTGCCTTTCCGCCTGGTGGACACAGAGGATTTTCGAGACCTTATGTCCGTCGCAGTGCCCCAGTACCAGATGCCCAGTCGGCACTACTTCTCAAAGAAAGGTGTGCCTGCGCTCCACCAGCATGTCGCACACAACATCACCGCTTCTTTGAGAAACTCTGTGTGTGACAGGGTGCTTTTCACCACAGACACTTGGACGAGTAGGCATGGACAGGGGCGTTACATGTCGCTGACTGGGCACTGGGTAACTATGGTGACAGCAGGACAAGGGGCTGCTGTCCAAGTCTTGCCGACCCCACGAGTTGTGCGTCAATCCTCTTTATGTCAAAGTTCCTCCACTGCTTCTGCCTCCTCAACCTCCTCTCGGTCTTCCACCTGCACCCAAAGCCTGTCTGGTCATGCCACAAGCTTTCTAACTGCGCAGAAGGGATCCTGCACACCTCCTTACTATGCTGGCAGTAGGGCTCAACGTCATCAGGCGGTTTTTACTTTGAAATGTCTGGGAAATGTGAGTCACACAGCTGAGGAGTTGTGGTCAGCTCTGGAGAACCATTTTCATGAATGGTTGTCTCCACTGGATCTGAAACCAGGGAAGGCCGTGTGCGACAATGCTGCAAACCTGGGTGCGGCCCTTCGCCGGGGCAATGTCACACACGTGCCTTGTATGGCTCACGTGTTGAACCTGGTTGTCCAGCAATTTTTAGCCCACTATCCCAGACTAGATGGCCTTCTGCAGAGGGCACGGTCGCTGTGTGCTCACTTCCGCCGTTTGCATCCCGCAGCTCAGCGACTTACATCTCTACAGAAGTCGTTGGGCCTGCCACTTCACCGGCTAAAATGCGATGTGCCTACCAGGTGGAATTCAACTCTGCACATGTTGCAGCGACTGTGGCAGCACCGACAAGCCCTGGTGCAATACGTTCTGACGTATAGCCTGGGCCAACGAGATCCAGAGGTGGGGCAAATCACGCTGGAGGAGTGGTCTCAGATCAGGGACCTATGCACCGTTCTGCACAGTTTTGAAATGGCGACGAAGATGTTTAGTGCTGACGATGCCATTATCAGCATGACTATTCCGGTGATTTACATGCTGGAGCACATGTTAAACAGAATTCGTTGTCAGGTGGTGGCACAAGAGGAGGTGGAGGAAGTAGAGGAGGAGGAGTTGTATGCGGAAGGGCTAACATCTGCAAGGTCCAGACGGTCGGCAGCACCAAGGCGGCAGGCATGTGAGGGTGGGGGAGATGGTTTTACCAGAGCGCATGGTAGCAGCCAAACTAGTGAGGAAGGTGCAGGAGCCCAGGAAGAAGTGGAGGACGAACTGATGGAAGACTCATCAGATGAGGGAGACCTTGATCACATTTCTGTTGTGCGAGGTTGGGGGGAGAGGACAGAGGAAGGAAGCATGATTGTTACCTCGCCACCAACACAACAGGGACTTGGTGCTCCTGGATGCGCAACACACATGAGTGCCTTCTTGCTGCACTACCTGCAACATGACCCTCGAATTGTGAGAATTAGAAATAATCCTGACTACTGGGTTGCCACACTGTTAGATCCCCGGTACAAAAGTAAATTTGCCGAAATTATTCCTGCCATAGAAAGGGATGCACCCATGCAGGAGTATCAGCAGAGACTGTTGCAGAATCTTACATGTGCTTTTCCACAAAACACCAGTGGTGCATGTAGTGAATCCCACAGTTCCAACTTGCCAACCGTGGGACCGTCAAGTGTTCAGCACTCAAACCGTAACAGAACCACAGTATCTGCTGGTAACATCAATTTTGCGGAATCATTTCACCACTTTTTTAGCCCATCCTTTGCAAGGCCACAGGAGACAAGAAGTCTGACACATAGTCAACGCCTAGAGACGATGGTACAGGAGTATCTCCAAGTAAACATTGAAGCCATGACTGTGTCACTGGACCCTTGCTCTTTTTGGGCTTCCAATCTGGATAAATGGCCGGAGCTAGCCACTTACGCCTTGGAGATCTTGTCATGCCCCGCAGCCAGCGTTCTGTCTGAACGTGTGTTCAGCGCTGCTGGTGGTGTGCTGACAGATAAGCGCACGCGGCTCTCCACTGATAATGTAGACAGACTCACGTTCATAAAGATGAACAAATCATGGATCCGAAACGACTTTTCTACCCCTGTGTCATCCTGGGGAGAGTAAAAGCTTGATGATTGGTTAAAATCACCCTACCAACCGTTTTAAGCTTTCAAATTACTAATCATGTTTATCTGTATCTTGGCTGGAAAATAATTTGGGCTTTGTAGCAGTGTGCAGCACTGATTCTATTAGGCCATCTATAATAAGCTCCACCAGATTTAAAATTACTAATCATGTTTATCTGCATCTTGGCTGGAAAATAATTTGGGCTTTGTAGCAGTGTGCAGCACTGATCCTATTAGGCCATCTATACTAAGCTCCACCAGATTTAAAATTAATAATAATTTTTAGCTGCATCTAGCCCGGAAAATAATTTTGGGGCTCCGAGATGCGCAAGACACATAAGTGCCTTCTTGCTGCACTACCTGCAAAATGACCCTCATATTGTCAGAATTCGAAGTAATCATGACTACTGGGTTGCCACACTCTTAGATCCCCCAAACTTTTCGATCAACCTTTTCATTTTAATAAAGACCAAAAAAATTGTCATTTTTTAAATTATAAGCATTAGCAGGTTGTTAGAAACTGAAATCAAACAGTTTTCAACTCAAAACTTTATTCTAGGTGATGTTACATTTTCACATAGGACCCCTTGTTCGAAAGGAGCTTCTGAACTCTCTCGTCCATTGAATTTGTCAGGTTTTGGATGGTTTCTGCTTCAATTGTTTTGCATGAGGACAGAATACCCTCCCAGAGCTGTTGCTTAGATGTGAACTGCCTCCCGCCATCATAGACACTCCTTTTGTTGATGCTCCAGAGGTTCTGAATGGGGTAGAGGTCAGGGGAGCATGGGGGTCACACCATAATTTTGTCCCCTTTTATGCCTATATCAGCCAGAGATGCAGATGTTTTATGTGCAGCATGAGATGGTGCATTATCATGCAAAAAAATGATCTTGCTGTGAAATACACGGTTCTTCTTCTTGAACCATGGCAGGAAGTGCTGTTTGAGAAAATCCACATACATTATGGAGTTCATCTTTAGCGCCTTCAGGGATCCTAAAGGGGTCGACAATCTCTCTCCCCATGATTCCAGCCCAAAACATTACTCCACCTCCTCCTTGTTGGCGCTGTAGCCGTGTTTGCGTGGGGTGTCCATCAACCAGCCATCCTCCACTCCATCCATCTGGACCATCGAGCGCTGCACGGCACTCATCCGTGAATAAAACAGTTTTGAAATCAGTCTTCATGTAATGTTTAGCCCACTGGAGCCGTTTCTGCTTGTGTGAAGTGGATAGAGGAGGTCGACAGGATGGCGTATGCACAGCTGCAAACCTCTGAAGGACCCTGCATCTTGTTGTTCGGGGGACGTTGGAGGCACCACCAGCTTCAAAAACTTGTCTGCTGCTATGACAAGGCTTTTTTGCCGCTGCTCTTTTAACCTGACGTAATTGCCTTTAGGAAAGAGTCCTCAATTTGCCCTTATCAGCACGCACACGTGTGTACTGTGAATCAGCTACATACTTCTTGATTGCCAAGACACTTCATCCTGATCATCGCACAATGTTGATTGTAGTCATGCCTTGACCTAAACACTCCACAATTTGTTGCTTCTCAGCAGCCGACACATCCTTTTTCTTTCCCATTTTGGCAGAAAATGTAGGCTGCTTAATAATGTGAGACAGCCTTCTTAAGTAGTCTTGCCTTTCATTGGACACACCTGCCAAACTAATTAGCACAGGTGTCTGCAATTGCTTACAGTGATATAAAGAGCCCTGACACACATCACCATCAATAAGTTTAACTGACAAACAAACAAATTCTTCCCTTATCACTCCTAAACACTTTTTGCATAATAATTTGGAACACAGTGTACATGTGCTTTTCCACAAAACACCAGTGGTTCACGTAGTGAATCTTACAGTTCTAAATTGCCAACCGTGGTCTGTATGGAGTTGTTCAATAAAGGGCCCAAAATTAAGATAACATAGATGGGAGAGGTCTCTATGAATAGGAATTCCTAAGTATTTGATACCCTGTGAGGGCCAGGCAAAGGGAAAGTTGGACTGGATGGAATCCTATATGGATTTGGGGAGGGAGACATCGAGGGCCTCACACTTCGCTGCATTGATTTTAAAATTTGACCATGTAACAAAGTGATCTATTTCAGCCATAACAGCATGGATGGATATATGTGATTGAGTGATATATACTAGGACATCATCAGCAAATAGAGAGCACTTGTACTCGGTGCCTCCCACCTCAATCCACCTAATATTGGGGTTATGGCGAATTGATGAGAGCAGGTGCTCCGTCACTAGGATGTATAAGAGAGGGGACAGAGGACATCCCTGCCTTGTCCCATTGGTGATTGTGAAAGGTGATGAAAATGTTCTGATGCACCCCCTGGGCCTTGGGACACCCGGAGCCGGACCCTTTTTGGTGGATGCTGGTGGTTGTAGTCTTCGTGGCGGCGACCCGGTTCCGTGGCTCAGGGTGGTCAAACCAGTGGCGGAACTATTTATGTGGTTTTGATGTTTAAATGTCCGACTACGCCACCCGTGGATTACGGTCAGAGTGACCCGCCGCTGCAGGGCAGACCGCTGAGGCTGGTGTTGTGGGTGCAGCAGAGCGTAGCATAACTCCCCACGGGAGGAGTATAGCCTCAGGGCAGTATATGCGGAGGATGGGGGTGATGGTGCAGGGCAGCAGCAGTAACGACACGGAGTCAGTGATGCAGTCCAGGGCCTTTACTCACAGTTCTTATTATCCAGACCACGTCTGCAGGTAACGGCTGCCCACGTCGTACTGTGCTCACCAGGTGAGGGGCTCAGACAACTCCCAGATAACTTTGGAGCGCTTCACAGGACCCCCTTTGTGTGTCCTTTGTCTGGCCTTTCTTACCAACCCTTCTGTCCGGCTGCCTCTGTCCTCCTCTTGGTAAACTTGGCGCCAGTTTCCCTGACCCTATGTGGTGCCTTCCTAGCGGGTGTAGCGAGGGGCTGCGCCACATAAAATGTCACAGCCTCCGGTTTCTAGCTGAGTGTCGTTTCCTGCCTCCACTAGTTTCGGGGACCGGTCTCCCCCTTTGGCCTGACCCCTCCACGCAGGTGGATTCGGGCGTGCGGTGGCGACTCGCCTGTCCGCACCCCTGGGATCCCTTCATTCCTCGTTCCTGGAGCCTTCTCCGCTCCTCTTCCTTCCTTCTCCCTCTTCCAGGCCTGGGCCTCTGTTACTAGGCCCGACTCCGGAGCAGAGCTCATGCAGAGCCCATGCTCCCTGCCACTTCTGCTCAGACTTCTCTGCACTGAACTAAGATGGTGCCCACCTTTTATACTCCCTTCTCAATGCACCCAGGAACTGCTTCCTCCCTGCTCCTGCACTACAGGGTTCCCCTTCCTCAGTGTTCCCTCCCCCCACTCCAGCCAGGGACAGGGACTGTCGTGCCCATCTCAGAGGCATATTGGTCGCCCTGCCCCACGGCAATGTGGTGTAATGCATGCAGGTGTCGGGTCCTGATCCACACTCCATCCTTACCTGAGAGTGAGATATCACACCTCTGGGTGGGGTGCAATACCTCTGTAGCAACCGAGCCCTCAGGGTGCTACAGTTCCATTTATCTTCAGCCTAGGTGACGTATTGTGATACAGGGCCGTGATTTTGGCTATAAAAGGGTCCCCTAGACCCCTACCCCAAGCTTTTTAAGAGAATCATATATGGCGTGCCAGGAGACTCTATGGAATGCTTTCTCAGCATCCAACGAGAGTATCTAATTACAAATTTTTAACTGCATCTAGCCCAGGAAATACTTTGTGCCTAGTAGCAGTGTCTGCTAGTCAGCGGATTATCCCGGCTGTTAAGCAAGCTACACCACCTGTAGTTTGGACACTTAATTTTTTCAAAGGAAATGCTTCGGGACCACGGGATACTCAGTGAAGAGCATCAGGAGGCACCCCAAGGCATAGGGGCTGGGACTGGCAGTAGGATGCCTTGCAGTGGACAGCCGAGCTCGATCCTTATAAAAGCTTTCTAACTGCAGCAGCTTTAGTGGACGCTACTGGAGCTGGAATTACGCGGCTGCTGGCATGAGACTTGCCCTCCAATAGATCCTTGTAAATGGATTTAAAGTGTATTCATTCAAATTAGAGAGACAATTTAAATTAAAAAGCTTAGAGCTGCCTCCACCACAGGGGGGCTCGCTCGACCCACCAGCGGACAGGCACCAGTATTGGGAGAGGGGGGCTGGCCTTCAGGGTTCACCGCGGCTCTGGCACAAACCCGGCGACACGGAGGTGGCACGGGCAGGAGCGGACTGAACATGTCGGCTTCTCACTTTTTGGATTTTAGAAGGGCATGACATGCCTATATCTGTGTCTCCCCCTCCTTTTACTCCTCCACCTCTTTTCTTTTCGCATGACTATATGTACTTGTCACTTTTCCATGTGTTAGTTGTGTCTTCTGAGCAGTTTGTCAGCTTTTGGACACCTTTGAAGGTGTTTTCTATGTGTTTCTATGTGTTTTTGTTTGCCTGCCATTGGTTTTAACGGTGTTCGAAGGTGTTCGACGAACAGTTCGGCGAACACACGGGTGTTCGACGAACCGAACCGAACTCGAACACTACGGGGGTGGCTCAACACTAGTTATCACAAGAGCGCATAACTAATGGAAATAATGAAACTAGACACTGAGAGCTTCAGAGAATTTTTCACAAAACTAACTATAGTATGGTCAGAGATTGTGCCGATAGCGGTGTGGCAAGGTGCGCGAGACATCATGGCCATCGAACGGACAAGGCGGGTAATAAATATTCGGATGGCAAAATTTCGAAGAGATAGAGGCGGTGTAGTGATACGACACCGATAAATGGAAGGAGATAAAGCAGGCCTCATACGGCCCGACGGTGTTCACTTAATGGATATTGGACTGGACATACTCCTGTCAGGACTCCAGGATGGAGTGGAACAAGCGTTAAGAGTGATGGATGGGGGTCAGAGTCCTGCATACGAGTACGCAGGATGCTCCGTGGCCTGGAAATGGAAAGGACATGTTGGAGAGTTACACTTGTTGGCCAACCTGCTGGTGTGGGGACTCAGGGCATGTTGAAACAAGCTGAATTATTTTAGAAATGAAATGCCTTTCTAATGGAATGAGTATAAAGAGTTAATTAAGCTGTGACCGATCCTCACCCATCCAGTTGTAAGAGTTACATTATTGTATTGTCAAGGAAAGGGGGGCGGTAGGGGGGCTGAGCGTCTGGGTTTGGTTGGGGGTCCCCACAGTCTGCCTAGGCTAGATGCAGTTACAAATTCTTATTAGATATACAGGCGGTGTTGCTTGCTTCAGAGCTGGGCTACTACGCTGACTAGCAGACACTGAAGATTTGGAGCAGACCTCTGAGTAAACAGCTCTTCAGACTCAACCATCTGCGTTACCCCAAGCCATAGTGTATGTAGTTTCTTACGGTTAAAAGGGGGGGGGGAGCGACCCAACCCACCTGGAATTGACGATGCCAAAGTCACGTAAAACACAGCAAGGGGACTCCAAAAAGAGTCTCCATTTTTTCCAAAAATTGTGGCACAGACACCAATTGCCCCAGAGTTGCTTAAAACGGTTGCTAAGGTGATTTTACCAAATCCTCAAGCTTTTAGTCTTAGGATGACACAGTGGTAGAAAAGTCCTTGCGGATCCGTGATTTGTTCATCTTTATGAACGTGAATCTGTCTACATTCTCATTGGACAGCCGCGTGCGCTTATCTGTCAGCACACCACCAACAGCGCTGAACACACGTTCAGAGAGAACACTGGCTGCAGGGCATGACAAGATCTCCAAGGCGTGAGTGGCAAGCTCCGGACATTTTTCCAGATTAGATGCCCAAAATGAGCAAGGGTCCAGTGACACAGTCATGGCTTCGATGTTCACTTGGAGATACTCCTGTACCATCCTCTCTAGGCGTTGACTATGTGTCAGACTTCTTGTCTCCTGTGGCCTTGCAAAGGATGGTCTAAAAAAGTGGTGAAACGATTCCACAAAATTGCTGTAACCAGCAGATACTGTGTTACTGCTACGGTTTGAGTGATGAAGACTCGACAGTCCCACGGTTGGCAAGTTAGAACTGTGAGATTCACTATGTGCACCACTGGTGTTTTGTGGAAAAGCACTTGTAAGATTCTGCAACAGCCTCTACTGATACTCCTGCATGCGTGAATCCCTTTCTATGGCAGGAATTATTTAAGCAAATTTTCAAAGAGTGTGGCAACCCAGTAGTCAGGATTACTTCGAATTCTGACAATCCGAGGGTCATGTTGCAGGTAGTGCAGCAAGAAGGCACTCATGTGTCTTGCGCATCCAGGAGGACCAAGTCCTTGTTGTGTTGGTAGCGAGTTAAGAATCATGCTTCCTTCCTCTGCCCTCTCCCCCCAACCTCGCACAACAGAAATGTGATCAAGGTCTCCCTCATCTGATGAGTCTTCCATGTCCATCGTCAGTTCGTCCTCCACTTCTTCCTCGGCTCCTGCACCTTCTCCAACAGTTTGGCTGCTACCATGCGCCTTGGTTAATCCCTCTCCCGCACTCTCCCATGCCTGCCGCCTTGGTGCTGCCGACCGTCTGGCCTTGGAGATGTTATCCCTTCCGCATACGACTTCTCCTCTAAAAATTGCTGGACAACCAGGTTCAACACGTGAGCCATACAAGGCACGTGTGGGACATTGCCCCGGCGAAGGGACGCACCCAGTTTTGCAGCATTGTCGCACACGGCCTTCCCTGTTTGCAGGTCCAGTGGAGACAACCATTCATGAAACTGGGTCTCCAGAGCTGACCACAACTCCTCAGCTGTGTGACTCACATTTCCCAGACATTTCAAAGTAAACACTGCCTGATGCCGTTGAGCCCTGCTGCCAGGATAGTAAGGAGGTGTGCAGGATTCCTTCTGCGCAGTTAGAAAGCGGGTGGCATTTCCAGACAGGCTTTGGGTGCAGGTGGAGGACCGAGAGGGGGTTGAGGAGGCAGAAGCAGTGGAGGAACTTCTAGATAAAGAGGATTGACGCACAACTCGTGGGGACGGCAAGACTTGGGCAGCAGCCCCTTGTCCTACTGTCACCATAGTTACCCAGTGCCCAGTCAGCGACATGTAACGCCCCTGTCCATGCCTACTCGTCCAAGTGTCTGTGGTGAAATGCACGCTGTCACACACACAGTTTCTCAACGAAGCGGTGATGTTGTGTGCGACATGCTGGTGTAGCGCAGGCACACCTTTCTTTGAGAAGTAGTGCCGACTGGGCATCCGGTACTGGGGCACTGCGATGGACATAAGGTCTCGAAAATCCTCTGTGTCCACCAGGCGGAAAGGCAGCATTTCTGTAGACAACAGCTTGCAGATGGTGAAATTCAACCTCTTAGCTTTGTCATGGCTAGGAGGAAATGGTCTTTTACTTGTCCACATCTGAGGGACCGAGGGCTGGCTGTTGTGCTTAGACGGGGTTGAGTAGGGTGTCCCCGGCAAACTGTCAGTCTGTGAGGAAGATGCAGGTGGAAAAGTTAGGATACCTTGATCCGAAGGTGGTGCTCTCGATGTCAGAGAGCGCTCAACACCAGCTGGTGTTTCCACTTCCAAATGCAATGATGACCTGCCAATCACACTGGCTGTTGCGGGTAAAGAGGTGGCAGGTCTGCGTCCAAAAACATGTGTGACTGCTATCCCCCCAGTCACAGTGGATGAAGAGGCCGCGGATGCACAAGATGGGGCAGACGGTGGTTGGCCCAGCCCGCTAGGCCGCATTGTAGCACAGTGAGCTTCCCACTGCAACTTATGCTTCATATCCATATGACGCTTCATGCATGAAGTACTCAAACTATGGATTTTTGGGCCTCTACTTAGCTTTTGGTGACAAATATTACAGATAACACTAGTTGGGTCATCCTTATCGATCTGAAAAAATTCCCAGGCTATGCAAGGCTTAGAGCCCATGCAACCTGAAGAGCCACCACGACTTGTGGTCAGAGGCAGAGTTGTGGCTGAGGATGCAGTTGTTGACGTGCTTCCAGTACTCCGTCTCTGTCTAGGAAGGTGAGACCTAACCTCGTCGTCAATAGCATCCTACTCCACCTCCTCTGCTGACCTCATCGACTGGCTGACTGTGGGTTGACAGTAAGTGGGATCTCCAACCTCGTCATCATCACCCTGTGTGTTCTCACACCCGTCGTCCTCAGAGCCAACCTCTTCCTGCCCTGACCGAAAAGTCAAGTTGTCGCTCCAATCAGGTATTTGAGTCTCATCATCGTCTTCATCATTGTCTCCACCAACAGGAGTTACAGTTTGGGAATGAGGGTCTACATAATGCTCAGAACCTTCTTCATCTGGTCCTGGATCCGACTCTTAAAGATTCTGGGCATCAGTGCAGATCATTTCCTCGTCTGGATTAACAGAAGCTCTGGAGCAGACCTCCTTTTCCCAGGCTATAGTATGAGTAAACAGCTGTGCAGACTCAACCATCTGTGTTACCCCATACTCAGACGGGCAGCTGGAGACTTGGGAGCTGTGAGGAAGCAAGTGCGATTCGGGTGACACCTCTGAGGACTGGAGTATTTGTGATGTTGAAGTTGATGTGGAGGAGAGCCCACTTGAAGGAGCACTTGATATCCATTGAAGCACTTGCTGTTTTTGTGCCTCATCTGTAATTTGTAGCGATGGGCGTGTCCGTAAGAAAGGGATTGTATCACATTGTCCACGAAAAGAAGTAGACATCTTAGTTTGGCTGGAAGATGGTCTTTCTTCTGAAGATGTTACCCCCCCCCACCGCGGGGGACTTGACCCACCAGCTTACAGGCACCAGTATTGGGAGAGGGGGGCTGGCTGTTAGGGTCCACCGCGGCTCTGGCACCATCCTGGCGACACGGAGGTCGCACGGGCAGAAACGGACCGGCCGTGTTGGCTTCGCACTCCTGCGTAGTCCCTCTGCCCTCTCGCGCCCGTAACCTCAAAGGGATGCGCAAGCGGCTTTTCTTCCCAGGGCTGTTCCCCGCCCAGCAGGAATGTGGGGGAGTTCAGGTCGGCCTTCCACTGTACTCCCTTACCTCCCGCGCCCTCTTTCCTTCTTCCGTTCTCCATCTAACCCCTCGGCTCTGTGGTGTCCGCTCTTCTTCCAGCTCTCTCCTTCTCACAGGTGGACTACCGCGTGTATTCACAGTGTGGCGAATCTTTTGGGCCCAGGCATAAGAAGTTGTCGAGGTCATGGATAATATGTGCCCCCTTAGAAACATCCATTACAACCCATACGAGGAAGCAACTAAACGCCTCAAATAGTGAGCAGGATCTGGACCACCCCATGGGCAAACAGCGATCTATATAGTATGCTCGTTCCCAGAAGCAGCCCAATAGGTGGACACTATTCGGAGGCACAGGTAGTAAGTAACCAGAATGCCGCATCAATGTCTGTTTTGGCCATTAGGGTGACCCTTCCCAACTTCTTGATCCACCTGATTGCCTTGTCAAAGGATGTACGGTATATACTACTGTATTTGGTTCCGCGTCGATGTTGTCGTTTACTGACCTGCCCCTTGGATATGACAAATGGTGGATTAGTCCGAATGTATTGGGTTCCGTTTTTGGCACAACTCACAACGGGGATACCGCTACGTCTTGTAAGGAAAGTGTTCTGAATGGAACCGCCATTCTACCTAAAGATATTTCTTTTTTTAATTTTCTTGTCACGACGTCTGGGTGTTGGTAGGCAGATTTTAGATTTTTACTCCAGCCTTTCTTGATTTTAGAAAAACATGACTTGCCTATATCTGTGTCTCCCCCTCCTTTTACTCCTCCACCTCTTTTCCTTTCGCATGACTATATGTACTTATCACTTTTCCATGTGTTAGTTGTGTCTTCTGAGCAGTTTGTCAGCTTTTGGAAACCTTTGAAGGTGTTTTCTATGTGTTTCTATGTGTTTTTGTTTGCCTGCCATTGGTTTTAACGGTGTTCGACGGTGTTCGACGAACACACCGGTGTTCGACTAACCGAATCCGAACACTACGGGGGTGGCTCAACTGTAATCGTGGGCACACAGCCTTAAGGCTCCGTCACACTAAGCAACGCTACAGCGATCCCGACAACGATACGACCTTTTACGGATCGTTGCTGCGTCGCTATGTGGTCGCTGGTGAGATGTCAAACAGTCAGATCTTCCCAAGGACGCAGCAGCGATGCAGCGACCCTTAACGATCTGTGTAACGATGCACGCCTATGTGTTTCTGTGTCTGAGTCGTCAACAAGGTCGTTGGTAAGGTGTCAAACACAGCGATGCATGCTACCCAGCGGGGCCTCAACGATCAAAGACATGTCCAGACCATTCCGACACGACCAGCGATCTCACAGCAGGGGCCTGGTCGCTGCTAAGTGTCAAACGTAGCGAGATCGCTACTGAGGTCGCTGTTGCGTCACAAAACTTGTGACTCAGCAGCGATCTCGCTAGCGATCTCGCTTAGTGTGACGGGGGTTTAACTCTGTAGTGTCTTATCTTGTGTGTACAAGTACCCCCTTAATTTTAAAGTACTTCGGCATATGTTGGTGCTATAAAAATTATTACTATTAGTATTTTAGCTCATTATTTAATTTGGTCTGACCTCCGAACCCACTAATACTGTAAAAATGCACATATTAGAGTGTCCTTTTACTGTGGCCAGCCTAAGGCGCATCTGTGCAATTATCATGCTGTCTAATCAGCATCTGGATATGCCGCACCTGTGAGGTGGATGGATTATCCCATCAAAGGAGAAGTGCTCACTAACACAGATTTAGACAAATTTTGTGAACAACATTTGAGAGAAAAAGGGCTTTTGTACACAGAAAAAGTCTTAGATCTTTGACTTCAACTCATGAAAAATGGGAGCAAAAGCAAAAGTGTTGTGTTTCTATTTTTGTTGCGTGTAAATACGATCGTGAGTGGCTCAGTGATTAGCACTGTTTCTTTGCTGTGCTGGGGTCCTGGGTTTAAATCTTCTGCAATGAGCTTGCATGTTCTCCCTGTGTTTCCTGGGTTTCCCTGGGTTAACCGGTTTCTACCCACACTCCAAAGGCATACTGATAGGGAATTTAGAGTGTGAGACCCAATGGTGACAGTGATGAGGATGTCTGTAAAGCACTACGGAAAATGATAGCTCTATATAAGCAACGCATAATAAATGAAAATAATGGCAGACTTTCAACAAAACTATTTATATCCAATAAAAAAAACGAATGCAAAAATATCTCTTTTCAATCATTAAATCCATGTAACCTTAAAAAATAGATTAAATAAGGAGTTTAAATTGACATGACATTTGTGTTCCAAATGGATCAAGTTATTTCCACAGTTTAGCCAGGCAGCTTAAGCATTTCACGTTCATCAAGCTTTATATAGCTGATCTGGCAGCCATAGACATAGCCTGAGTTTGACCTGGCTAAGTTCCCTAAGAACTTGTTCACATAATGACTCAGACAAGTATCTGCCAGTTTATCTCTAAACCTCACTAATCTGATCTTGTGGATGGTAGTAAACAGTGCTATATTGCAGTGTGGGTAATTAAGGATTAGATCACAATGATGGTATCACTATGTCACTATTGTAATATACTCCTCAGTGTGTTTATTTATGGTTAATACGTGATGTGGTATTGTTGTGTGTGTATGATTTTTTTATATAATATGGCTTTTTATATCCAAATGTATCACAAAACTGAGAGACCGGTTGGGTTGAAAATTGACCTGCCTTGCTTCTGTTTCATTCTTTTTATTGCATCATCTATCTTTTATGATCACTGGGACTTTAGACTGAAACAGCATTTTCTTTAACGAGACAAACTGTGTTTCCACCAAGATTGTTTATTGCATTGGAAACATTACTCTTTGCAACCATGGTACATTTTCAATCGAGCAAAGGTCTGAAACAGAACACTGCTTGTCTGTGTTTATTCAGGATCCAGGGTAAAAAGTATCCCAGTTCATGTAACATTAATCACTTTGCCAGTGTTCAGCTGAGGTCATTGCCACATTCCTAACAGTATTAAGTAAAGTCAAGATTAATCACGTACTTTAAACCCTGCAAAGAAAGCATGTGAGGCGGATCTGAAATTAGACATTTGCTAAAAGACAGCACTGTAACAAAATATGTTAACGTTGTTAAAGAAAGCTATCACTGAGGTATTGTTTCCTTTGTACAGAGCCCAGCTAAGCAACTGAATGCTACTGCTTGAGGCATATCAGTCAAGCATTTCTCAATGTGAGATTATTAAAAAGCATGTGCCTGGAAATGTGACTAAAGAGTATTACTATGTTAAGCCTCTCTACAGACACCAATAGGCTGCCACAGATCCTATTAAGAAAAAGAAAAATAGCTAATAAAACAACAATAAAGGAAAATAGCTAAGGAAAGTAAACTTTCCAGTTGAGGCAAACATAATAAAAAGTAATGGAGTGGTAACTACGACAAGATATAAATGTGTAATAATAAAAAAAAATGTGATTTATGGCTAAAGGTTTAGATGAGTCTACATAAAACACTCAAAATGATAATAAATTGAGCTCAGCCTATAAGAAACAAAGATGCACAAGGAAAAGCCAGTACTGAGATTCACATAGACAAAGCCAGAAATGTCGCTGGGCATTCTTTCAACAATGGAAAAGTTTTCGTTCTGACTGTTCCTGCAGGTTTGTCTCCAACTGTGTTGTCTTCTTATTTATAAATCTTCAGACAGGGGGGCACATATATCATCAGTGCGTCCCTTGATGCACCCCAGGACACAATACGCAAATATACACTTTCCAATATTGAAATTGAAACAACTAAGAAGGAACGGTTGTGGAATTCCAGGTGAACTAAAAGCTTGATGTTACAATGATTTGGTTGTGGAACCAGTGGTGCGACCATTTCTCCAAAGTGTTCCAGCAGCAATTTTTCAACATGAGAAGGCCAAGATGCATGTTGTTTATGATACTGTAAGCAGCCTGTGTATCCTAAATGTGCTACCATGGCCTGCAGTGTTTCCGGATTTGTCTCCTATTGAGCACAACTGGGACACCATTGGTCGGCAACTGCAAAAGGAGCTGCCACCAGCAGATCTTGATGATTTGCGTGCCCAAGTGCAATCACCATGACAGAAAAGTCATCAGAGAACCATTGCTAACATCGTTGGTAGCATGCCAAGGCATGTAAGTGGAGTATTTCTGCGTGTGGTATTCATGCTCAATTTTGAATAAATCGAAATGTTTTGAAAATTTACTTACAATGTTTCACCTTTGCATATCATTAATATGTCTATTGATCCTGCATTTGAATATCATTTACATGTCTATTTATCCTGTGATTTCCATACTTTCATGGCTTTTCCTTCTTTGTGTTGCAATTTCAATGTTGAGGAGTGTATTTTAATTAAATTGCACACTAGCTGCAAACATAAACAGTAAAATATGTCTATTCATAAAAGTGTACAACCTATTCATGCTGGGAATATTTTTTGTTTTGATTTTTTTTCTTCACTTAGAAATAAAATATCTAGATGAGTGTTGATGATGTAATGTGACAACAGTTCTACTCCTGGGATTATGGTGTGGACTAATATAATGTACGGCTGCTGGATCCCTCAATTTTTTATTCCAAGTACAATAACGGCTCGTCTAAATAGATTTCTTGGTGGAACCAGTGATACAACCGTGTCTCCAAAGTTTCCCAGGAGCTTTTTCAACACGACAAAGCCAAGTCACATGTTGCTCATGCTACTGTGAGTAGCCAGTGTGGCCTAAACTTGCTACCAAAATTTGCAGTATTTTTGAACTTGTCTAATAATAAGTACAAGTGAGATGTCATCTGTTAGCAATAGCAAAGGAAGTTGCCAGCAGTGGATCTTGATGATTTGCACTCCGAGTGCATTCAGCGTGGAAGAACAGAGACAGAGAGATAGAGAGATTTTCAAGCTCCAAATTTCTGGTAAAAATTGATTTCTATTCGGTCCACGTTCAGGTTCATGTTCGGGTACAGTTCTGGTACTTGAACCGAACTTCATCAAACAAGATGAACCAGGACTTCCATGGGTCTGCTCATCCCTACTATTGATCTTGTATTTGTATATCATTTACATTTCTATTGATCCCGTGATTTCAATAATTCCATGGCTTTTCCTTCTTGTCGTAATTTCAATGATAAGGAGTGTATTTTACTTCAAATTGCAGACTACCTGTAAATATAAAAGATAAAATATATACATTTATGAAAGTGTACAACTTATTCAAACTGGGAATATATTGTAGTTTCATTTTTTTTCCTGATTTAAAAATAAAATATCAGATTAGCCAAACATAAGCCTTCTGGCTCATGTATTGATCTGTGCTCTTCAAATATATACTTAATCCTGCTGAGTTCTGCTCAGTCTCTGCATGAGGTTATAGCCATAGTACATATCTTAAGGTTTACCTTATAAATAAATGAGTGCATGTATTTGTTAGGTTGATAGATCATAAATGCAACAATAATAACAACACTATTAATAATATAAATCATAATTTACAACATATGCTGCTGCTCTATGCAAACAGATAGACTGAGAACCTTAAAATAGGACTATTGGTGACACTTGAGGTCAGAATTGCAAATACTAAATAAAACTATGCTAATCTATTTCATATATTTATAGGTTTTCCATCTATTACTATATAAATATCATGTTTGTTACCCGAAGCCAGAATAATGCAACTGATCTCACATTCTTTCAGGTTCACCTAGTCTTTGAAAAGTATCCTCATAGACTGTAAGTCTGTAACTGTTAACAAAGGCTTACTGATGAAAAATAGTGAATTTACTTGGGTAACTTTTAGGCTTCCTTCAAATATATGTCTTTCCAGTATGTGAGGCATCCGTTTTCTCATGTATCAGAAACACGTATTGACACATACTCATTAAAATCTATAATGATGTAGACATGTCCATGTGACTCACACAGAGACATGTCCATTTTTTAGACTGATAAATGATAGAATAGATAGATAGATAGATAGATAGATAGATAGATAGATAGATAGATAGATAGATAGATGATAGACCCGGAGAGTGACTCAGAACATCGGAAGAGCGGTAACGTTACTGATGTCACCGCTCTTCAGAGTTGCTGGGTCTCGCATAGAGCAAAGTAACCTGGAAGTGGTTGTAGCAAAAGCCTATGGAGCGTAAGAATGAGGCTTCATAGGTTTTGGACGTCAAATTTGGTGGACTATGTCAAATTCAACGGACTACATAGGACCTGCATGGGATTTTTATATTTTTTTAATAAATTGGTGAACCAGGGAAAGTGTCTAGGAATGTTTATTTCAATAAAGTATTTTTTGTGTGTTTTTCCTTTTTATTACTTGGTTAGTAATGGGGTTATCTGATATACACCTTCCCATTACTACCACCAGGGCTTGATGTCAGATGTGTTTTTGGACACTTCAAAGCTGATATCAACTCCAAGCATCATTACCACGATTGCCAAAGCACCAGAGCATCAGAAAGAACCAAAGCGAAGCACCAGGACTGGAACATCTCATGTGATGCTCCACATCTGGGGCGGCTGAAAGCTGGTATTTTTAGGCTGGAAAGGGCCCCATAACCATGGACCTTCCAAGCCTGTTAATATTTTCCCTCAGCTGTCTGCTTTACCTTTGCTGGTTACAAAAGATGGGGAGACCGCAATACATTTTTTTTTCAATTATTTATTAGCTTAATAGAAAGCTAGACTATAAGCTACACATGCAAGGCACTAAAGGGTGCAATTTTATAATGTGTCACGGGGTTGTGAAATTATATATCTGCTGGATATCTATTAATTTATCTATCTACCTATCTTTGCACATCTTTAACACAGTAATTTCTTGAATGCATTTTATTCCAGTATGTGTCACATGGATGGCAAATGGATGGCACAAGGATGGTACACACATACACATTAATGGAACATGAATGGTATATACGTATATATATATATATATATATATGTACATACGGATAGCTAACAGAAAAAACACACGGATAGTAAAAACGGACCATCTCACACGTACATTTTTCAGCAGATGTATTAAGGTGTCCTTATGAGAATGGGTTGTCTAAAATATTAAATTAAATATTGACATTAAACAACCACCAGATCTTTGTATACCTCCTGCCCATAATTAGTGACCATCAAATTGCCAACATCAAATAATTAGCAGTCAAAATAACCATAAAGCAAATTAAAAGCAAATCTTGTCATTTTAGTCTTCTGGGGCCTATCTTTATCTGTGTTCTATACCAGTGAGCTAAAAATCAATCTAATAAGTCACTAAAGCTGCACAATAATACATAAAAAGGAACAAAAAAAATTGAATGGTGTCAACTTCCCAAATTATTTAAACATGATACAAAAGATAACAATATGCTAAACACAATTATCACACATAACAATAGTTGTCTTGTGTAATTTCTAAGGAAGATTTTTTGCAAATTTGTTGCTTTAATATTTATTTTATAATTTATTTATCATTTCTTGGTATTATAAAGCTTGTAAATACTGATGGGATCCTGTGAGATCAAAAAATCTTTGTTCAAGGCTTGTTAAGGTTTTCTTGATTTCACAGGATTGGATATGGTTATTACATGTAGTCATCAAACAGGTGGGTGGCACACCCAGTGATTAGAGTTAGTTTTAGAAGAGTGCTAGTTCCTCTGGAGCCAGCCTCTGAGCTCCTGTAGACCAATAGTAGACAGAATGAAGGAACTGCACACCTACAAGCCCTTGGAGATGCTTCAAATAGGATTTAATGTGAGTATTTCATATCCATTGTTTACATCACAGAAAGTATAGTATTATGAAACGTTTCAGGTGAAGACCCTTCATCAGACATATAGGCTATGTTCACGGCATATAGGTCAAGGGGATTCAGGGTGCAGGGTGAGATTCCCCCAGGGACAACTAGTATCCAGCTGTATCAAGGCCCGTATTAAGACATTGTAGGCCTTGATACAGCTGGATCCTGGTTGTACCTCTTTGGGGGAATCCCACCATGCAAGATAGATCACTTTGCGCTATAAGCAGTGAACATAGCCTATATTTCTGATGAAGCGTTTTCACCCAAAACATTATTGGATACTGTATTTACCGCAGTGCAACCAATGGATACGGAATACTGACAATAAATCCTATTTGAAGCATCTCCAAGTGCCTTTAGGTGTGCAGTTCCTTTACGCTGTCTACTATGAATATGGCTATTGTCTCAAAAGTTATCCTACATAAAGCTAGAATGTGCTATAAAAGTATTAACGTGGACTTAAGGTTGCTATTGAAAATGTAATCCACACATGTACACTTCCTAACATTTTTACCAATACCATACAGTTTAGTTGGATATATCATACCTACCCAATATTAGGATAATTCAGGATAATTTCTAAATCTGGTAAGCAAATTGCCTCTTCAGAGAAAAAGAGGACTTGTACTCTATAGCGCCACCTATTGGAAGCAGCAATCCTACAAGTCACAATCAACCCTTTAACGACTCATGCAATAGTGATGTAATAATTCAGTAATTACCACTTGAGTCATGGTTTGACACCCAAACAGGGTAATATTTGCATTAATATTCATGTGCTTATAAGGGTTTCACAAGGTTCTCCAATTTCCTCCCACACTTCAAATATATTTTAGTTTGTTTAGCCTTCTATGGAAAAGTCCCTGATGTGTGTGGGTGTTTCCACACATGCTAAAAGGAAATACTGTGAGTTCTTTTGGGGACAAGAATATAGTCTATGCGATCTTTCTTTATATAATAAGGGTAATATATACACTTTTACTTTGATACACATAGAAGCAAAGACTATTTTCTTCCACTTTTATTTGTAGATGTGAACTATTTCTCACCTCCTTGTCAAGTAACAGCTATGTTTGCCACGATCAAACTTTACATCTGAATAATATATTACAGTATCTTGCCCACCAGCATAGAAAAAGAGAAACTACAGCTTCCAAATATCTGGGGAAAGTTCAAGAAAACTCAGGTCTTCTCAGATGTTCCTTCAATACTCACAGATAATTAAAAACATATGCACATCTGTATTCAATAGGTGTAGAAAAACATATAAGGCAGAAATGTTTTATATAATTGTTAAGACATTATGTGATTCATGAAGTGATAAGTGCTGCATCCAGAATGTGACATTCAATAAATTCCAAAGGAGTCCTAGAAACTGGTTTAGTGATTAAGGTGTGTTTACACTGTGCTCTTTAGCTGACTTCAAGCAGATGCATTAGCAGAAATAACCTTTGACAGTAAACTAAAGTGGCACATTCATAATTCATTTAGTTACACTGTGCATGTGAAGTGGTATAAACTGCCTGGATTTCTCATCTCCGCTGCTTAGTTATATAGTGACTACTTATTTTCTCTATAACAGGGCTGTATTTATGAATCCTACAGGAAACATTTCCAGCCTTCCAGTAACATACTACATGCTAGCAGGACGAAAGATATTTGATATAGACCATGCTGTACATTTTTCTTTCTAAACTAACAGCATGGAACTGATCACTAGGGAAATAGACCAAAGGTAATTGTTTGCCCTGTGCTACATACAACATCTAAAATTTCACTTTGCTTATGAGAAGGAATCACTTTATGTATGGAAGACCCTCAATAATAACTTCTTATAAAATATGGAAGGCACCCATTAGGACAATTAGAAAAATGTTGTAGATGTCACTTGGGGCTTGATTACCAGGGAAGTAGGTATAGTATAGCAGTAGGTGATGTGCCCTATATTAGTGATGTTCCCTATGCTAGTACTTAGTTGCTAGAAGATGGCAAGTACTTTGAGAAGAAAGGGCAGCTAAAAATAAGCTAAATGTGAGTTCATAAAAAAAAATCTGCATATGTAGAGTCATGTTTAGTCACCTGATGAAAAAGAAAAAGAAGGATGGGTATGTTTGACTTTAGGCTATATATATATATATATATATATATATATATACAGTGGAAACCAGAAGTTTACATACACTATATAAAAAGACACATATTCATGTTTTTCTCAATATCTGACATGAAATCAGAGTAAACCTTTCCCATTTTAAGTCAATTAGGACTACCATAATTTTTAATATTTTCCAAATGCAAGAATAATGAGAGAAAGAATGTTTTAAGGCATTTTTATTACTTAATGCAAAGACAAAAGTTTACACACAATAAGATTACTATGCCTTTAAACAATTCTGGACTGCCCATATGATGATGTCATGTGCTTGGAAGCTTATGTTTTTAGGCAACATCTGAGTTAATTAGATAAACACCTGTGTATGTATTTTAATGCACACCTGAAACACATTATTTCTTTCTGTATCATCATGGGAAAGTCTAAAGAAATCAGACAAGATATCAGGAAGAGAATTGTGGACTTGAACAAGTCTGGCTCATCTTTGGGTACAATTTTTAAGATACCTGAAGGTGCCTCGTTCATCTGTACAAACAATTATACATAAGTACAAACAAGATGGGAATGTCCAGCCATCATACTGCTAAGGAAGGAGACGGGTTCCGTGTCCCAGAGATGAACGTGCTTTTGTCTGACATGTGCATGTCAACCCAAGGACAAAAGCAAAAGACCTTGTGAAGATGATGGCGGAAACTGGTAAAATTGTGTCAATATCCACAGTGAAACAATTACTGAAAGGCAACTCTACCAGGAAGAAGCCATTACTCCAAAAGAAACTTAAAAAGCCAGATTAATGCTTGCAAATGCACACAGGAACAAAGACCTTAATGTTTGGACACATGTCCTGTGGTCTGATAAAACTAACATTTGACTTTTTGGGCATAATGACCATAGTTACATTTGGAGGAAAAAGGGAGAAGCTTGGAAGCCTAAGAGCACCATCCCAACTGAGAAACACAGAGGTGGCCGCATCATGTTGTTGGGTTGTTTTGCTGCAGGATGGACTTCAGAAAATAAGATTGTGGCAATACTGAAGCAACATCTCAAGAAATCAGCCAGGAAGTAAAAGCTTAGGTGGAAATGGGTCTTCTAAATGGACAATGATCCGAAGCATACTGCCAAAATGGTAACAAAGTGGCTTAAGGATAACAAAGTCAATGTTTTGGAGTGGCCATCACAAAGCCCTGATCTCAATCCTACTGAAAATGTATGGGCAAACCTGAAAAGACAGGTGCAAGCAAGGCGACCTACAAACCTGGATCAGTTACACCAGTTTTGCCAGGAGGAATGGGCCCAAATTCCGACCAACTATCGTGAGAAGCTTGTGGAAGGATATCCTAAACGTTTAACTCAAGTCATTCAGTTTAAGGGCAATGGTAGCAAATACTAATGAAATGTATGTCAACTTTTGACTTTGCAGTAAGTAATAAAAAAGTCTTAAACATTCTCTCTCTCATTATTTTGGCATTTGGCAAATATTCTAAATTATGGTAATCCTAACTGACCAAAAACGGGAAAGGTTTATTCTGATTTCATGTCAAATATTGAGAAAAACATGCTTGTGTCTTTTTATATAGTGTATGTAAGCTTCTGGTTTCAACTGTATATGTATATATACAGTGCATTCTGAAAGTATTTGGCCCCCTTGAACTTTTCTACCTTTTGGCACATTTATGGCTTCAAACATATAGATAAAAAATTCTAATTTTTTTGGGAAGGTACAACAACAAGTGGGACACAATCGTGAAGTGGAACGAAATTTATTGGATATTTTAAACTCACTACAGAAGTTCAGTGAGGATCTCTGAATGATCCAATGTTGTCCTAAATGACTATGTGTAATCAAATCTCTGTATAAATGCACCTGCTCTGTGATAGTCTCATGGCTCTGTTTCAAGTGCGGAGATCATCATGAAGACCAAGGAACACACCAGGCAGGTCCGAGATACTGTTGTGGCGAAGTTTAAAGCTAGATTTGGATGAAAAAGATTTCCCAAGTTTTAAACATCTCAAGGAGCACTATGCAAGTGATCATATTGAAATGGAAAGAGTATCAGACCACTGCAAATCTACCAAGACCCGGCCGTCCCTCTAAACTTTCATCACGAACAAGGAAAAGACTGATCAGAGATGCAGCCAAAAGGCCCATGATCACTCTGGATGAACTGCAGAGCTCTACAGCTGAGGTGGGAGAGTCAGTCCATAGGACAACAATCAGTCGTACACTGCACATATCTGGCCTTTATGGAATAGTGGCAAGAAGAAGGCCATTTCTCAAAGATATCCATAAAAAGTCTTGTTTGAAGTTTGCCACAAGCCACCTGGGAGACACACCAAACATGTGGAATAAGGTGCTCTGGTCAGATGAAACCAAAATCGCATTATTTTGCAACAATGCAAAATGATACAGCTCATCACCCTCAAAACACCATCCCCACTGTCAAACATGGTGGTGGCAGCATCATGGTTTGGGCCTGCTTTTCTTTAGCAGGGACAGGGAAGATGGTTAAAATTGATGGGAAGATGGACAGAGACAAATACAGGACCATTCTGAAAGATAACCTGTTGGTGTCTGCTAAAGACCTGAGACTAGGACGGAGATTTATCTTCCAAAAAAACAATGATTCCAAACATAAAGCAAAATCTACAATGGAATGGTTCAAAAATAAACGTATCCAGGTGCTAGAATGGCCAAGTTAAAGTCCAGACCTGAATCCAATCGAGAATCTGTGGAAAGAGCTGAAAACTGCTGTTCACAAACGCCCTCCATCCAACCTCAATGAGCTCGAGCTGTTTTGCAAGGAAGAATGGGCAAGAATTTCAGCCTCTCGATGTGCAAAACTGATAGAGACATACTCCAAGCAACTTGCAGCTGTAATCGCAGAAAAAGGTAGCGCTACAAAGAATTAACTCAAGGGGGCCGAATAATATTGCACGCCCCACTTTTCAGTTTTAAATTTGTTAAAAAAGTTTAAAATATCCAATTAATTTCGTTCCACTTCACGATTGTGTTCCACTTGTTGATTCTTCCCAAAAAAAATAGAATTTTATATCTTTATGTTTGAAGCCAGAAATGTGGCAAAAGATAGAAAAGTTCAAGGGGGCCAAATACTTTCACAATGCACTGTATGTATGTATATATATATATTTATATATATATATATACAGTACAGACCAAAAGTTTGGACACACCTTCTCATTTAAATTTTTTTCTGTATTTTCATGACTTTGAAAATTGTACATTCACACTGAAAGCATCAAAACTATGAATTAACACATGTGGAATTGTATACTTTACAAAAAAGCGTGAAAAAACTGAAAATATGTCTTATATTCTAGGTTCTTCAAAGTAGCCACCTTTTGCTTTGATAACTGCTTTGCACACTCTTGGCTTTCTCTTGATAAGCTTCAAGAGGTAGTCACCGGAAATGGTCTTCCAACAATCTTGAAGGAGTTCCCAGAGATTCTTAGCACTTGTTGGCCCTTTTTCCTTCACTCTGCTGTCCAGCTCACCCCAAACCATCTCGATTGGGTTCAGGTCTGGTGACTGTGGAGGCCAGGTCATCTGGCGTAGCACCCCATCACTCTCCTTCTTGGTCAAATAGCCCTTACACAGCCTGTCCTGTTGAAAAATAAATGATGGTCCAACTAAACGTAAACCGGATGGAATAGCATGCCGCTGCAAGATGCTGTGGTAGCCATGCTGATTCAGTATGCCTTCAATTTTGAATAAATCCCCAACAGTGTCACCAGCAAAGCACCCTCCACACCATCACACCTCCTCCTCCATGTTTCACGGAGGGAACCAGGCATGTAGAGTCCATCCGTTCACCTTTTCTTCGTCGCACAAAGACACGGTGGTTGGAACAAAAGATCTCAAATTTGGACACATCAGACCAAAGCACAGATTTCCACTGGTCTAATGTCCATTCCTTGTGTTCTTTAGCCCAAACAAGTCTCTTCTGCTTGTTGCCTGTCCTTAGCTGTGGTTTCCTAGCAGCTATTTTACCATGAAGGCCTGCTGAGGAAAGTCTCCTCTTAACAGTTGTTGTAGAGATGTGTCTGCAGCTAGAACTCTGTATGGCATTGACCTGGTCTCTAATCTGAGCTGCTGTTAACCTGCGATTTCTGAGGCTGGTGACTCGGATAAACTTATCCTCAGAAGCAGAGGTGACTCTTGGTCTTCCTTTCCTGGGGCGGTCCTCATGTGAGCCAGTTTCTTTGTAGCGCTTGATGGTTTTTGCAACTGCACTTGGGGACACTTTCAAAGTTTGCCCAATTTTTCGGACTGACTGACCTTCATTTCTTAAAGTAATGATGGCCACTCGTTTTTCTTTACTTAGCTGCTTTTTTCTTGCCATAATACAAATTCTAACAGTCTATTCAGTAGGACTATCAGATGTGTATCCACCGGACTTCTGCACAACACAACTGATAGTCCCAACCCCATTTATAAGGCAAGAAATCCCGCTTATTAAACCTGACAGGACACACCTGTGAAGTGAAAACCATTTCCGGTGACTACCTCTTGAAGCTCATCAAGAGAATGCCAAGAGTGTGCAAAGCCGTCATCGAAGCAAAAGGTGGCTACTTTGAAGAACCTAGAATATAAGACATATTTTCAGTTGTTTCGCACTTTTTTGTTAAGTATATAATTCCACATGTGTTAATTCATAGTTTTGATGCCTTCAGTGTGAATGTACAATTTTCATAGTCATGAAAATACAGAAAAATCTTTAAATGAGAAGGTGTGTCCAAACTTTTGGTCTGTACTGTATATGTATCCACACACAGATATATATATATATATATCTGTAGCCAAGAAGTGTCTGGCAGAAGCTTATGTATATGGAATGTGTATGACAACCTTTAATGAAACTTATCACAAGAAAAAAGCTATGAACCTGTAAATATGGGGTTAATCTGCAGGCTAATAGCTTTCTGAGCCTGCCCAGTGCCAGCATTTAGACCCCCGGTAGGAAAATAACTTTATTCCTCCTGGTAGCGTCAGTCACTGCTTTCGCGCCGTCGGGGATCCAATCACTGCTCTGTGTATAGAGAGCGGCAGTACCCGTGTCCCCAGCACTAACAGACAGCAGCTCAGGATTAGACCTGGTTATCAGTCAGTGCGGCAGACGCGAATACAGCCGCCGCTTTCTATACACAAGAGCATTGACTGAACTTGAAAGGAGGCTCATCCGTGATTTAAACTGGAATGCTACCAGGAGGAATAAAGTTCATTTCCTCCCAGCAGAGAGGGTCTAAGTGCCGGCGCCGGGCAGGTTCAGAAAACTATTAACTTGCAGATTAACTTCTATGTACAGGTTAATAGCATTTTTTCGTGTGACAGGTTTCCTTTAAATGATGCCCCACTCCAATTTTTGTGTACAGAAAAATTAGGTAGAAAAGGTCAGCTCACCCACTATGAAAGATCTGTGCATAGGAAACTTGCAGTGCTGGAGGGAAAAATGAGGAAGAAAACAATCCCTGCATACAGGTCTGTAATTCCCGATCTCCGGACTTCTGACTTTTTTAAAGATATATTTTTTTTCAATAAAGTGTTGTTTTTTTTTGAAGATCCTGAATGCTGGAATTTTTTTTTTCCTCAATTTTATGTGAACTGTCCTTATGTTGTTTTAATACATAGATCCTGGCACCAGATATGAAATATAAAAGATCTATTTCCAAATGTCATTATTGAACATTGCCTCCAAGATTTTACCAAACATAAAAATAACTTGCTAAACCCTATGAGGTTTAATAATTCCCAGTACAAGTTATAAGTGGAGGAAAAATCATAAATAGATGAAAAGTCATCATATTTATGAAGTCCAGAGATTACAGAACTGATGGAACTAGATAAGAAGTAAACTGAGCATTGCAACATCTCTGTAGAATGAAACCTTACATACCTAATTATAAAGTAAAATGAAAGGAATGTGCCAATGGCTACATCTACAATCTCTTAAATCTCATGCCGATGTAACTGCATTCCTATCTATGCCCAAGGATACATTTATATTAATGTACTGATTCACTTTAATGTATTCATTGAACTCTGTAACGTGTATAAATTTATGAAACACTACACTTATACAATCAGAGTAAGCGCAACCTGAAAAATTCAGTAATCTTCAGGCACTGCAAATATTTAAATAATATTTAACTTTTGATCTCAGTTCCTAAAGTTTAATAATTTCATGAGGTTTACAACTGAACAAATATATTTCCATCATTACAAAAGTGATAATAAAATAATTATAACATGGAAAAGTTGGTTTCTTCCAATAACTTACATTGTGATAACTTCTAATTTCAACAGTTTATTTTTGAGCCAAAAAGCCTACTTATGAATAATAAATAGGCAATCCCACCCAAGTCCAGCCTACTTAAAATATATAAAAAAAACACTACTGTTAATAGTAGATTGACCAGTAGGATGAACTCATATATATTGCTGTGCAATAGTGACTGTCAAAACCGTCACAGAGGCTTCAGCAGCTAGAACATTTCAGAGAAGGGCAAACTCTATAGAGTAATTTGTTTGTTAGTAAAAGTTCCTGAAAACCAACCTAACAAGAAACTCAAACAGATGGTGTTTAACTGAATCCTCCCATGAGAATGTATGATAATATAGCATTAATTGTAATTGTGACAGATGCTCTTTCAGAAATGATAGAAAGCAACAAATAATGTATTGGTTCATCAAATAAAATATGTAATTAAATATTATCTGCTACATTTATGTAAGTATTTTTTTTTCACAAAGTTTGGAAACTGACATTTATATGCATACCATTGATTATAACTGGATTTTATTTTTGAAAAATTGGTCTAAACATATATGTTGTTACAGCAGAAACAAAGTATTCCTGTCTGATGTAAACATCAGGCATCATGTCTCAGGCCAATTTAAAAAAAAGGCCCTCAGAACCTGCTGTGAATGGGGGCTTCCTGTCTCTCCCCCAAAATATGATGTCAAGTGAGATAAGGGTTGGGTAGTTTGAATCTTAATGTCTAACCACTTTGTTCTTCAAGAGATAAGCTGATTCCAGAGGTCTCTAGGTATCTGGTAGTGACTTTTTTACTCTCTATTTTTGATAACGCATGAGTGTTATGATTTGCAACATGGACTAAGGAAAGATAAGGGAAAACTGTCCCTACAGTAAAACTAAGGTGAATCCCTATGATGTGTCGGGCTGCCTGTTCCTAGCGAACAGACCCGCCTTAGTCCTCGGCTAGTCTGAACAAAGACCTATAGCATTAGGGGAGGAGTCCCTAAAAGAACTAAGGACTGGAACAAAAAATGTGACACCTCCTAAACAGAGAAGTTGTTGCAGAACACAAAAAGACAAATAGACAAAAAGGTACTAGAGGTCCCAGAAGGACCAAACGAACTGACAGAGAAAGGCACAGAAGCACCTGGCTAGAGAAACAGTCAAACACTGAAGTCCAGCACAGCCAAAAGGGCGGAGCTGGAATATAAAGGCAGATGGTCACTTTACCGCAAAACACAAGATGGAAAAAACAAACAGGAGGGTTCTAACAGTACCCCCTCTTTTATGAGGATCCCCGGATCCTCCAGGCCCAGGCCTATCTGGAAAACTCTTGTGGAAAGCTTTAACAAGCCTAGGAGCAGAGACATAATCCGTCCTTACCCAGGAGTTGTCTTTGGGACCGAAACCCTTCCAGAAGACAAGATACTGTAATCTCCCTCTATGCCATCTAGAATTCAAGACCCGAGAAATTTCATGTTTGCCGTCTTCCACCACATGAGGAACTGAGACAGTTACAGTGGCATCCCTATCTGATACATCAGCCTTTTTCAACAAGGAAACATGAAACACAGGATTCACAGGAAGTAGGGACATCCCACCTAACAGCAGACAGGTTAACAACCTGAAGCACTTTAAATGGACCCACAAACTTAGGACCCAGTTTTTAGAGGGAATCCTCAACCACAGGTCCTTTGAGGACAACCAAACCATGTCACCCACAGTAAACAAAACCTCCTTACGCTTCCTGTCAAAATACTTCTTGGACTTCTTGTTAGCCTCTGGAAGGTTGCAACGTACATTAGTCCAAACTCTCCCAAATCACAGGAAAAATTCTCCTTCTCCGGCACCGCTGACCCCAATTTGGAGAACGAACCAAAAGACGGAGGTCTCCCAGTGCAACAAAAAAAAGGAGAACACCCAGCAGAGGAGGATGTATGATTGTTAAGAGCAAATTGTTAAGACCACACCTCTTGATTGTCTGCCACAAAACAACGCAAAAACTTTTCAGCATTCTGGTTCTTTCTTTCAGTCTGTCCATTAGACTCAGGATGATACTCAGACGAAAATGACAAATGGACTCCCAACCTGTCACAAAAAGCACACCAAAAGCGAGCCACAAACTGAGTTCCTCTATCAGAAACAATATCAGTGGGAATGCCATGGAGCTTGACAATCTCCTTAGCGAGTGTCTTGGCGCAGGGCAACTTAATGAATTGAACCAAATGACACATCTTACTAAAACGGTCCATGACCACCCAGATGACAGTAAAACCCTCGGACACAGGAAGATCAGTAATAAAATCCATTGTGAGATTCTTCCAAGGCGCACTAGGAACCTCCAGAGGGCAAAGCAACCCCGCAGCAGGAGTATGTGAAGCCTTTAACCTAGCACACACAGTACACTGACGCACCCACTTGATGACTTCCTTCTGCCATCCAGGCCACCAAAAACTGTGACTGATAAGTCTCTCAGTCTGCAAAATTCCTGGATGACCTGCCAACCGAGACTCATGACACTCCACAAACAAATCTCTCCTGGGGAGTGTTAGATGGAGCATCATCTTGAGCTTTCAGAATCCCATTCTCCAAAATGGAGTCCAATGCTGCCACCACAACTCCTTTCTGTAAAATGCTCTCCCCCTCCTCGGCGCTGACCGTAGGAGAGAAGCTGCAAGATAAAGTGTTACGCTCGCGCCAGGACTGACTGGCGTGAGCGTGATTAGGGATCCGACTGTACCATGAACCGAGGAGTGCCTGGAGGGGCGTAATTAAGTATCAACCCGATCCGACCAAGATCGCACGGTGGCTCAGTCGACTCCGTGAACCAGGGAGGAACCGAGCAGAGGGACCAGGTGCTACTCCAGGTCAGACCCCGGTCACAGCTGTTGACCCAAAATGGGAAATACAGGAACAGGCAGGTTAGACTGGCATGTATACAGGTGGGTACTGGCAAGCATGACTGGTATGCAGACAGGTGGATACTGACAGGCACAGCTGGTATGCAGACAGGTGGTCACTGGCAGGCACGGCTGGCATGCAGACAGGTGGGCACAGGCAGGCACAGCTGACATGCAGAGAGGTGGGTACTGGCAGGTAGGAGTGCAGGAAGGATAGGGACCAGTACAGACTGGGATACAGGAACAGAGCCGCAGGTGCGGTAGACAAGTAGAGCGGAGCAAAATCTACAGATGCGGTGAACATGCAAAGCAGAGCAAAACCAGCAGATGCGGTGAACAAGCAAAGCAGAGCAAAACCTCAGATGCGGTGAACAAGCAAGGCAGAGCAAAACCTGCAGATGCGGTGAACAAGCAAAGCAGAGCAGACCAAAACACGCAGAAGCGGTGAACAAGCAAGGCAGAGCAAAACCCGCAGATGCGGTGAACAAGCAAAGCAGAGCAAAACCCACAGATGCGGTGAACAAGTAAAGCCACAGATGCGGTGAACAAGCAAAGCAGAGCAAAACCTGCAGATGTGGTGAACCAGCAAAGCAGAGCAAAACTGCAGATCCGGTGAACAAGCAAAGCAGAGCAAAACCCGCACATGGGGTGAACCAGCAAAGCAGAGCAAAACCTGCAGATGCGGTGAACAAGCAAAGCAGAGCAAAACCGCAGATGCGGTGAACAAGCAGAGCAGAGCAAAACTGCAAATGCGGTTAAAAAGCAAAGCAGAGCAAAACCCACAGATGCGGTGAACAAGCAAAGCAGAGCAAAATCCACAGATGCGGTGAACAAGCAAAGCAGAGCAAAATCCACCGATGCGGTAAACAGGACAGGTCTCTGTTCACATGGAACAGACTGGAGAACACAAGAAGATAGCTGGAACACAGGAGTTAGATACAGAGGCAGGGAAACAGAACAAGTAGAACCAGATACACACAAGGTACTTGCAATGAAGTAGCGAGTGGACGCAAAACTCACAAACAGAAGTACAGAGACAACGAGTTGGAGTTAGGTGCAGGTTCAGATACTGCAGGAAAATGGAAAGGTACAGACATAGAGACAAACAGGTAACGGACTAGGACACTGTTCAGACAGGATCTGAACCAGGAACAAGATACAGGAACGAGCCTGGGAACTCAGCCCCCAGGGTGGCAGAAACTGACTAGAAGTCACAGGTACAGGTAGAGGCCCTGAGTACTCAGCCCCCAGGGTGGCAGAAACAGACAGGACAGGACCTGAGTCAAACTGAGTGAAAGTGTTGCTCAGGCGCCTCCTACTGAGTGGAGGGGGTTTAAGTATCCAGTGACTCACAGCAATAGGCTGGGGATGCATTAGGACTGTGCACACAGTAGCTATAAGAAACAAGCAGAAAGCCACGCCGACACCCTAAGCAATCAGACAAGAGACATGGACACAACAGGTAATGGAGCAAAGAGTGCAGCATGGACTGACAGGTAAGATTGCGGTCTTGCATGGTGGGAGGTGGTGGACCATGCAAGCATGCCGCCAGAGATGTTACATAATGCATCGACTTTAACATTCTTAGTACCAGGGATATAGGTAACAGAAAAATGAAACCGAGAAAAAAAAAGTGCCCACCTAGCTTAACGGGCATTCAAGTGCTTGGCAGCATCCAGATAGATCAAATTCGTATGATCTGTGAAAATCTGAATAGGAAATCTAGCGTCTTCCAAAAAAAGAAGCCAATGTTCAAACACGAGTTTAATAGCCAGCAACTCCCGATTTCCAACATCATAATTCAGTTCGGTTTCCGAAAATTTTTTCGAAAAGAAGGCATAAGGATTTACTCCATCCTTGTTCTCCTGAGACAAAACTGCCCCGACCCCCACCGATGAAGCATCGACCTCGACCAAAAAGGCTTGGTCTCATCAGGCTGCATAAGGATAGGGGCAGAACTGAATCTCTCTTTGAGATACTCAAACGCTTCCATGGCCTCAGTAGTCCACTGGACCGTATTCGCACCTTTCCTGGTGAGATCGGTCAGAGGCTTAACAATTACAGAAAAATTCTTAATGAATTTCCTATAATAATTGGCAAAATCCAAAAATCTCAATATAGATTTCAAACCAATAGGCATGGGCCATTCCTACACAGCCTGAACCTTCACCGGGTCCATCTCAAAGCCCTCGCTGGAGACAATGTAGCCCAAAAAAACTAATTTTCTGCACAGCGAACTCACGTTTCTCCAGCTTAGCAAAAAGTGAATTATCAATTAATAACTGCAAGACTTCACGTATAATCAAAATGTCATCCAAATACACAACCACATTCTTATCAATCAAAGGTCTCAGGATGTCATTAATAAGGTTCTGAAAAAATGCAGGTGCATTGGTAAGACCAAAAGGCATCACCAGATTCTCAAAATGACCTACCGGAGTGTTAAAAGCAGTTTTCCATTCATCACCCTCCTTCACTCGTAACAAATTGTATGCCCCCGGAGATCAATTTTAGAGAACCACTTGGCCCCCACCAACTAATTAAGCAAGTCAGGAATTAACGGCAATGGGTAGGAATTGCGTATGGTAATCTTATTAATTTCTCGAAAATCCAGACATGGACGTAAACCCCCGTCCTTTTTTTTAGCAAAGAAAAATCCAACTGCCACAGACGACTTAGAAGGTCTAATGTGACCAGCAGCCAGGCTAGTCTGTATGTACTCCTCCAAGGCCTTTTTTTCACGGATCGTCAAATTAAACAAGCGATTCTTGGGAAGAGTAGCTCCAGGAACAAACTCAATGGCGCAATCATAATCCCTATGAGGAGGTAAAACTTGTGACTCCTCCTCTGAAAAAACCCTCCAAAAATCTTAAATAGGTACAGGTAATTCCCCTTTTTCCACAGCCGCAATGCGACCATTACAACATTTATCATAGCACTTCGGAATCCAAGACTTAATCACATTAGTAGACCAGTCCAGCAAAGGATTGTGTAGTTTTAACCAAGGCAATCCTAGAACGACCGGAGAGAGTAAATTATCTAATACAAGCAAGTCCAAAATTTCTTGGTGAACTCCATTGATAGTGAGGGGAAATGCAGCAACCTTGTGAGTAATACATTTCAAGGGAGTGTTATCAATTGCAATCACAGAAATAGTTCTTTGTAAATGTTTTTCCCAGCAATATGCGCTCCTGAAGGATGATGATGGAACTTGATATTTGGATTCAAAGATAATTTTTATTTCAAACTAAAATACAACCGGTTTCGACTTCTTTGAGTCTTCCTCAGGTATATCAAGTTCCTTCATCATCCTTCAGCAGCACGTGACCCTTCCACTGACGTCACATCAAGTGAGGCGTGACTTAGCACTGGGGTCCCCGCGTTGGCTGCTGGGTTGTGGGTGGGGTTACCCTGCACGTCACACCCAGCATCCACCGAGTGCTTTCCCAATGTATGGGGAGAAGAAGAGCGCGCGGTGGATGCTGGGTGTGATGCGCAGGTAACCCCACCCACAACCCAACAGCCACCGTGGAACTCAGAAGAGGGACCCCTGGCTGCATCTGGAATCAGGACGTCACATCAGCGGATGTCAGAGTTGCCTGCAGCCGGGGTGTGATGCCTGTGAGCGGCCAGTGATAGCGCCGCTCACAGGCAAAAACAGCAGAGGGAGGTAATTAGAAAGAAGCTTCTTTCAGCATAAAAACACATTGGGCTACTTTGAATAGTAGTGGACAACCCCTTTAAATAAAAGGCAATGCCGTATTAATTGATACCCTGGTTCTCGCTTTTCTAATTGAAGAAGGTTTATATGACAGTAATTTTCTTTTGCATACAGAAATCAAGAAGGAAGACTGTAGAACATGCTGCAATCTACTGATAAATGCAGTGTATCTATAATATCAAATCAACTGTTTTCTTTTTTAGCGACTATACGATCAGAAAAACATTTTTTTATCTTAAAAGGATAGTTGTGGATTATAAAAAATGGCTGTTTTCATACAAAAAACAGTGCTACATCTGACCAAATGTTGTGTATAGTATTGCAACTTACTCCAATTCATTTCATGCAGCTGAGCTGCAATGCGACATGCAACTCACGGAATAGTATGGCTCTGTTTGCTGAAGAAAGCCACCATGTTTTCCTAAAAATTCCCCTTTTCCCTAGTGCAGTCTAGGTATCGACTAGAGATGAATTAATTAGTTTGAGGAGAGTATTTTATTTCACCCTACATTTATTATGCTCAGTGGTCTGGAGAGTCCCCAGAAGCATAATAAGAAACATTAAAGTAAAAATCAAATAACCTCAATGCAATTTACATTTTCTTGCCAAAATTGAGTGAACTGTCAAATTAGAGTTATGGTAGATTTGCTCATCATAGACCTTCTACTTCAACAACCATATTGGCCTGCCAGTTTTTATTTTTACAGTAATTTAAACTTTCTCTCATGGGAAGAGAACAATAATTAAAATATCTTTGTAAACATTTCTGACACTGGATTGGTTGCTTGATCTTTTCCAAATCTTTGTGCCTGTGGGCACCATTGAGAAAAGTGGTGTAAAAGAAGGTCTTAAGCTCCACTTGTCCTTTTACCAATGTATATGAATTCTTTCCTATCTACATGCTGTTCAGGGACAGAAATACCATTAAGAAGACATTATATTTAATAGAGATTGACAGCCTTTCTTGTCAAACCGATTTTAATCAATGTTAATGAAAAAAACACGTTTTATTAGGTTTGAATAAGGTGAGACAAGATATACGAAGATATTATAAACATACTCTTTAGAAATTGACTTTACATTTCCAGTTTAGTTTATGCATGATACTGTAAGGAATACTGAGATGTAACAAATAACCTTGTCATATTAGATCTGCCAGTGTTTTCATTGCAGTGTCCCTTCCAATTATGCTAATATATAGTTGTCATGAACTCTCTTTGGGGCAGTTTACCATGGGATACTAAAAGGGCAAAGCAGCCTGCAATAGGTATAAGAGAGAAAGAAAATTGGATACATTTACAATAGATTTTCAACGAGCCTTGAGTCAAGGGAGTAGATGCTTTTTATAAGGTACAATACATTTATTAGGATTACTATAAGAAAATCATTTTAAATGGTTTACATGCACACTAGACTTCTAAAGGCCAGTGCTAATAATTAGCATCCATTATTCATGTTTTTCAAATTCTTCAGTAAAATGTCTTGCCTCATAAAGCAAAGGTCAGAAAGCAAAATTTGGAAATGGAATCAGAATATGTAAATTGTTTTACATGAGGATCAGAAAGTGTCTGCTTATGGTTAAACAAGCTATACAACATCACAGATTACTAAAGATGATTCCAGACTAATGTTCGCGTTGTCCTAAATGGGAAATTTTTTGATGATTGTCATTATAGATAAATTTATTAGAATTTTGGACCGAGAATTCATCATAGTCTAATAAAATCCATGGATGGAAAAACTTATCAGAATTATTTGTTGCCATTTTTTCCACAGATTGATTGATTTATCTCTCTGACCAAACCTTCTCTTTCAATAAATGTTCATGCTTTATCTACTGCCTGAGACTTCTTCATTCTTAATGGATAATTTTTATTAAAACCCAGTTCACTAGATTAGTTGTTAAATAATATATTTAAAAAATATTCTAAGAGTATAGTATATACACATTTCACTTAAAATAAAAAAAATGTTAAAATTATCTTTTGATATGTAAAAGATATACTCACATTGGTTATGTATGTGATCTCAGACCAATACTTATTTCCTGGATGAAATAGATGTACAGATTGATTACAAGTGATGAGTAAATACAATGGGAAAATAATATAGTAGGCAGTTCCAGCATTCAGAACCCATCTATTAACCATAAAACAACACATAGGGACTACAAAGTCAACCCATTGTTTTTAATGTGGGCCCATGAAAAGTTATGTTTAATTTGTACTGAACCTGCAAGAAAATTCACCATTCCTCAACAGATTATTATCATTTCTTTTAAAATGTCATTTTTCAAGGAAGCATAACATACAAAAAGCAGGCACCCTACAGTCATCTGTGTGTTGGGGAATCCTTCTAATAAAGGTGAATTTTTCAAAGTAGATAAGCCCATAACCCTTTGCTTCTATTCATAAGTGCTGTTTCTGGAAATCTTATACAGCATTCTGAACAATTCTTTTAAATTTTGCCCTATAAGGACTAAATAGAACAGAAAATAAGGATATACCACCCAATTTTGTGGTATAAAATGACTGTTGATCAGTAATTGATTACTAGTGATGAGCGAGCACTAAAATGCTCGGGTGCTCGTTGCAGACCGACTACCTGGAAAGACTAGTCTGGACACTGGACCAGTGCAGCGCAAATAAAATTGATCATTCTTAATTGTGTATATTTACTTAAATGGCACTTAGAAATATTGCCTCCCATGTCAATTTTAAATGATTTAATAAAATGTGACTGTGCTGTGAGGATTCTCAGGTGCTTGCACCGGGAATGGCAGGTGTGTGACTCCAAGTATGTGATTTGCATACATACGCTTATGTTTCGAATAAGTGGGTGCCGTCTCGCTCAATGCAAGTGTATTGAGCGAGGCCAGGCACAGTCTAGTTTGAATGTGGTCACAAACATACAAATTACATACTTGCAGTCTCATGATCATAGTGACTGCAGACTTGTAGCCTAAGGCCGGATAACTCCCTTAAAGGTCCCTTTACACACTTGATGAATGTGGGTCAAACTTACGTTTTATGACATCACTGGCTGAACTGTGAAGAAGTTGGAAAGAATCATTATTTGTCCGAAAGCTATCAAAGGTGTATTAGCACTAGTGTTAAACAAATCTATGTCTAATAAAATGTGTCAATTCACTCAAATTTGACCAGGAAATTGGATTCCCATCTTTGAGACCCGAAAGCACAATATAAGTAGCTTCCCAAATGATCCTCCATGCAGCTCCCTCCGGACTTCTGTTACCTACAGCAATTTACAAGTCGTCCTTTTTGGTTCCTCTGGTATCTTCACTCTGCGAGTAGACCTCTGATATCACAATGCACAAAGTGATGGCACAACATTCATCTCCTGAGCCCTAGTCAGCATGGTTTTGCTTGATTTGCACAAAACAAATTACAAAACAATCCAGATTTTATAGTTAGATTTTTTTGTAACATTTGAGACAAATTCTATTTGCTTTAAGCCGATTTGTTCATCTTTTGCTTTATCATGCAAGCTGATTTATGATGAATTATAGTAATAAAAAGGAATTTGACACAAAACAAAAATCATAAAACTTTTTTGCATAAATATATAAGATCTTCCATCACATTACTGTATTCTGATGTCAGTTTACTGAAATCTTAACAGAGTCATATCTTTTACTAAATTGCTATTTTACTGTAATTACAATCATAAGTTGTGTACTAGCAATTGCTCACAAGTTATTATCTGGAAAACATGCTAAGCTAAATAAAAATAATGTGCTAAAACAGTGTGTTTAATCACAGTTTATATGCAAATCCTGACACAAAAGTGACTAGTGGATGAAAAGCTGAACATGTTGGAACAATAGAGTGCATTCATGTGTTGTTAGGGTTTCCTCTGATCCTTGCACAAGGCCTTTAGACACCTCATAATTAACAATTTCACACAACCTACATAGGTTTGCAAAACAGGTTAAATGGCCCTTACAATTAAGCTCTTTTGTGATTGTGGGAATACTGCACAGAAGCTAGATCCCAAAAATGTGCTGATAGACTTTTATTATTTGCAGCCTTTTTTTCACTAGCATATGCACCACATCTCATTGTATAGAGCTTAATGCTGATCTTCAGCTAGGCAAGTTAAGACATATGGATCTTCCAAGGCTATAAAATGTGTGAGAATGTATCATTTGAAGAATTGAATACAGATTTTGTCAAGAAGACATGAATAACGTTTGATCTAAACTTTTTCTTTGTCAGAAAAATGTCTGATCCTATCTCAGTATTTATTTTGCTAAAACTGTACTACTATCTCTAAGAACACTGTAGTTGTCTAGTAAGGAAAACACTGTGGATTATGTTTAATAGACTGGAAGAGTTTCCAAAGGTTTCTCTAAATATTTGTGCGGTTTGCTAGTCATAACATTTTAGACTATGCACAAAATGTTTCAGATTTTTTTGTAGATTAAGCATGTAATCACTCATACTCTCATAATAACAATGTTGACCTTCCACTGCTGCTTATCTGGTTTGTATATTTTAAAAATAAATACATGTTAAGTCTTGGGAAGAGTTTAAATTAATGTAATCAAATTCAGCTTTCTTTGTGTGCTTGCAAGGTTTTTTTCTCATTATTATTATTATTACTACTATTACAATGGTATTAATCATTGGCACTACGTGCCTGGATTCTGCGACGAGAGGAAAGCTAAATTTGGGAATCTATAAACTATAGTGACTTGTTGTATTTCTTCTACTAGTAAAAAATGTACTATTTTTGTTTATTACTAGCTGCAGAAGGCAGTTTGATCAATGAAGAGCTAAAGAGCAGTACAATATGGAATGTCCGCAGGCAACAGTGAAGCATGGTGGAGGATCTTTGCAAGTTTGGGGATGCATTTCAGTAAATGGAGTGGGATTTGATCAGGATTAATGGTGTCCTTTAGGCTGGATTAATATGAATGTATGCAAAACCATTTGCTTTATGTCCAGAGAAAAATGAAATTTTTTGTTCGTATTGTCATCCTTTTGCAATCCATATGCCATCTAAATATCCATTTTGTACATCCGTAGGGCAACTGGTTTTTATATTAACAATTTAATAAATAATAAATTCCAAATACAGTTTCCTATCTTTATAATTTTAATGTATCCAAAAACACATGATATACGGAGGTAACCATATATGATCAGTTTATGCACACATTGACTTATAATAGGCAAGTCTGATCCAGAATACAGATCAAAGTAGTGCATGCTGCAATTTGTTACCAGTCCATGTGTAAAAATGTTCATGTGAACACGCAAATTGACTTGCACTTGTGAGTGTGTTGTACATATGCTTCATGATGTTTAATAAAGTTGTCAGAATGAGCTTTAATGCTGAAAAATACAGTCAGATACTAATCCATCATGCAATACTATCAGAGAGGCAACATATTGGTTCCAAATTTATTCTGCAGCAGCACAACAACTCCAAATATACTGCCGATGTCATTGAAAACTATCTTCAGCATAAAGTAGAACAAGGAGTCCTGAAAGTGAGGATATGGTCCCCAGAGAGTCCTGATTAGTGTTGAGCCACCCCCATAGTGTTCGGGTTCGGTTCGGTTCGTCGAACACCGGGATGTTCGAGGAACTGTTCGTCGAACTGTTCGTCGAACACCTTAGAACACCGTCGAACACCGTTAAAACCAATGGCAGGCAAACAAAAACACATAGAAACACATAGAAAACACCTGCAAAGGTGTCCAAAAGCTGACAAACTGCTCAGAAGACACTCTCTTTAAAAAAGCCGGCCGGCAAATTCAGCAGCGGCATACACCGGTACCCGACAATTTAGACAAGAAGGAATAGAGCATCACACATAGATTAGATAGATAGAAACATGTCAGTCACACATATAAGAAGCACAGTGACAGTGTTGGTTACTGCACTTGTCATTTAGTGTAAAGGATTTATTAAAAAAAATATTAGTGTTTTCATGCACCGTCTCTTTAAAAAAGCCGTCCGGCAATTCAGCATCTGTACCCGACAATTTAGAACAGAAAGAATAGAGCTTCACACATAGATTAGATAGATAGAAACATGTCAGTCACATATATAATAAGTACAGTGATAGTGTTGCTTACTGTGCTTGTCATTTAGTGTAAAGGATTTATTTAAAAAAATAATAGTGTTTTCATGCACTGTCTCTTTAAAAAAGCCGGCCGGCAATTCAGCAGCGGTACCCGACAATTTAGAACAGAAAGATAGAGCATCACACATAGATTAGATAGATAGAAACATGTCAGTCACATATATATGAAGTACAGTGATAGTGTTGGTTACTGTACTTGTCATTTAGTATTAAAATAAAGGATTTATTATTAAAAAAATTGGCGTGGGGTTCCCCTTAATTTTAGGCTCTAGCGGAGGTTAAGCAGACGGCTGGGGCAGATGTTTGAAGCCTGGGAAGGGGGTAATACCCACGGAGCTTCCCAGGCTACTAATATCAGCCCCCAGCTGAATACATAGCCTTTACTAGCTATTAAAATGGGGGACCCCCCCAAAAAAATGACGTGGGGTCCCCCCTAATTTAATAGCTAGCAAAGGCTAGGCAGACAGCTGGGGGCTGATATTAATAGCCCAGGAAGGGAGCCATGAATATTGGCCCCCTCCCAGGCTAGAAACACCAGCCGTCAGCCGCCCCAGAAATGGCGCATTCATAGGATGCGCCAATTCTGGCACTTAGCCTCGCTCTTCCACGCTGCCCTGGTGCGGTGGCAGGGGGTAATAGGGTTGGGGTTGATGTCAGCTTATAATGCCAGCTGACATCAAGCCCAGGTTAGTAATGGAGAGGCGTCTATAAGACACCCCCATTACTAACCCCATAGTCAAAGTTAAAAAAAACACAAACACCCAGAATAAAGTCCTTTAATTGAAATAAAGACACAATCCTTTATTGTTCTAAATTAAACCATACTTACCATCACGCCCATTCCAGCTGAAGCCAACGATCTCCTGCAATAAAAGAAAAATAATAAAGCAACCTCATCCTTACCTTTCCATGGTTCCCACGACAGCTTCAGCTCTGCTACATCGAGATGACAGGCTGGACCGCAGCAGAACGCTGCCATCCAGCCTGTCATCCCGCAGACACTGAGAAGCGCAGGCATGCTTGCGCTGCTCAGCGTCTCTCTGTGACGACATCCAGATGAGCCGAGTTCATGTCCAATGAACTCGGCTCACCTCATGCACGTCACTGACAGCGTGGGAAAATTCTCACGCTGAAGCGCTGATTGCAGGAGAATTTTCCCACGCTGTCAGTGACGTGCAGGAGGTGAGCTGAGTTCATTGGACATGAGCTCACCTCATGCGCATCACTGACAGCGTGGGAGAATTCTCCTGCACTCAGCACTTCAGCGTGAGAATTTTCCCACGCTGTCAGTGACGTGCATGAGGTGAGCCGAGTTCATTGGACATGACCTCGGCTCATCTGGATGCCGTCACAGCGAGACAGTGAGGAGCGCAAGCATGCCTGCGCTTCTCAGTGTCTGCGGGATGACAGACTGGATGGCAGCGTTCTGCTGCGGTCCAGCCAGTCATCTCGATGTAGCAGAGCTGAAGCTGTCCTGGGAACCATGGAAAGGTAAGGATGAGGTTGGTTTATTATTTTTCTTTTATTGCAGGAGATCGTTGGCTTCAGCTGGAATGGGTGTGATGGTAAGTATGGTTTAATTTAGAACAATAAAGAATTGTGTCTTTATTTCAATTAAAGGACTTTAATCTGGGTGTTGTGTTTTTTTTAAATACTTTACTAGAAATTCATGGCGGTCATGTCTAATACTGGCGTGACCCCATGAATTTTGGGCTTGGGGCCAGCTGATAATACCAAGCTGGCCCTAACCCCTTTATTACCCAGTGAGCCACCGCACCAGGGCCCTGGATGAGTTGGGTACAGCGCCAGAAGATGGCGCTTCTATGAACGCGCCATTTTCCGGGGTGGCTGCGGACTGTAATTTGTAGCGGGGGGGGGCCCAGAAAGCTTGGGCCTCCCTGCGCTGCAGATTCCAGCCCCCAGCTGCCTAGTTGTACCTGGCTGGACACAAAAATAGGGCGAAGCCCCACGTATTTTTTTTTTAATTATTTCATGAAATTCATGAAATAATTAAGAAAAAAAGGCCTTCCCTATATTGTTGTTTCCGGCCAGGTACAAATAGGCAGCTGGTGGTTGGGGGCAGCCCGTTCCTGCCTGCTGTACCTGGCTGGACACAAATATAGTGCGACGCCCCACTTCAATTTTTTTTAATTATTTCATGAAATTCATGAAATAATTAAGAAAAAAAGGGCTTCCCTATATTGTTGTGTCCGGCCAGGTACAAATAGGCAGCTGGTGGATGGGGGCAGCCCGTTCCTGCCTGCTGTACCTGGCTGGACACAAATATAGTGCGAAGCCCCACTTCAATTTTTTTAAATTATTTCAGGAAATTCATGAAATAATTAAAAAAAAATTGACGTGGGGCTTCGCACTATATTTGTGTCCAGCCAGGTACAGCAGGCAGGAACGGGCTGCCCCCAACCACCAACTGCCTATTTGTACCTGGCCGGACACAACAATATAGGGAAGCCCTTTTTTTCTTAATTATTTCATGAAATAATTTAAAGAAAATTGACGTGGGACTTCGCCCTGTTTTTGTGTCCAGCCAGGTACAACTAGGCAGCTGGGGGCTGGAATCCGCAGCGCAGGGAGGCCCAAGCTTTCTGGGCCACCCCCGCTGCAAATTGCAGTCCGCAGCCACCCCGGAAAATGGCGCGTTCATAGAAGCGCCATCTTCTGGCGCTGTACCCAACTCATCCAGGGCCCTGATGCGGTGGCTCACTGGGTAATAAAGGGGTTAGGGCCAGCTTGGCATTATCAGCTGGCCCTAAGCCCGAAATTCATGGGGTCACGCCAATATTAGACATGACCACCATGAATTTCTAGTAAAGTATTTAAAAAAAACACAACACCCAGAAAAAAGTCCTTTAATTGAAATAAACACACAATTCTTTATTGTTCTAAATTAAACCATACTTACCATCACGCCCATTCCAGCTGAAGCCAACGATCTCCTGAAATAAAAGAAAAATAATAAAGCAACATCATCCTTACCTTTCCATGGTTCCCATGACAGCTTCAGCTCTGCTACATCGAGATGACAGGCTGGACCGCAGCAGAACGCTGCCATCCAGCCTGTCATCCCGCAGACACTGAGAAGCGCAGGCTTGCTTGTGCTCCACAGTGTCTCTCTGTGAGGGCATCCAGATGAGCCGAGTTAATGTCCAATGAACTCGGCTCACCTCATGCACGTCACTGACAGCGTGGGAAAATTCTCCTGCACTCAGCGCTTCAGCGTGGGAGAATTCTCACACTGAAGTGCTGAGTGCAGGAGAATTCTCCCATGCTGTCAGTGACGTGCAGGAGGTGAGCTGAGTTCATTGGACATGAGCTCACCTTATGCACGTCACTGACAGCGTGGGAAAATTCTCCTGCACTCAGCGCTTCAGCGTGGGAGAATTCTCACGCTGAAGCGCTGAGTGCAGGAGAATTCTCCCACGCTGTCAGTGACGTGCAGGAGGTGAGCTGAGTTCATTGGACATGAGCTCACCTTATGCACGTCACTGACAGCGTGGGAGAATTCTCCTGCACTCACCGCTTCAGCGTGAGAATTTTCCCACGCTGTCAGTGACGTGCATGAGGTGAGCCGAGTTCATTGGACATGAACTCGGCTCATCTGGATGTCGTCACAGAGAGACGCTGAGCAGCGCAAGCAAGCCTGCGCTTCTCAGTGTCTGCGGGATGACAGGCTGGATGGCAGCGTTCTGCTGCGGTCCAGCCTGTCATCTCGATGTAGCAGAGCTGAAGCTGTCGTGGGAACCATGGAAAGGTAAGGATGAGGTTGCTTTATTATTTTTCTTTTATTGCAGGAGATCGTTGGCTTCAGCTGGAATGGGCGTGACGGTAAGTATGGTTTAATTTAGAACAATAAAGGATTGTGTCTTTATTTCAATTAAAGGACTTTATTCTGGGTGTTTGTGTTTTTTTTAACTTTGACTATGGGGTTAGTAATGGGGGTGTCTTATAGACGCCTCTCCATTACTAACCTGGGCTTGATGTCAGCTGGCATTATAATCTGACATCAACCCCAACCCTATTACCCCCTGCCACCGCACCAGGGCAGCGTGGAAGAGCGAGGCTAAGTGCCAGAATTGGCGCATCCTATGAATGCGCCATTTCTGGGGCGGCTGACGGCTGGTGTTTCTAGCCTGGGAGGGGGCCAATATTCATGGCTCCCTTCCTGGGCTATTAATATCAGCCCCCAGCTGTCTGCCTAGCCTTTGCTAGCTATTAAATTAGGGGGGACCCCACGTCATTTTTTTTGGGGGGGTCCCCCATTTTAATAGCTAGTAAAGGCTATGCATTCAGCTGGGGGCTGATATTAGTAGCCTGGGAAGCTCCGTGGGTATTACCCCCTTCCCAGGCTTCAAACATCTGCCCCAGCCGTCTGCTTAACCTCCGCTAGAGCCTAAAATTAAGGGGAACCCCACGCCAATTTTTTTAATAACAAATCCTTTATTTTAATACTAAATGACAAGTACAGTAACCAACACTATCACTGTACTTCATATATATGTGACTGACATGTTTCTATCTATCTAATCTATGTGTGATGCTCTATTCTTTCTGTTATAAATTGTCGGGTACAGATGCTGAATTGCCGGCCGGCTTTTTTAAAGAGACGGTGCATGAAAACACTATTATTTTTTTTGATAAATCCTTTACGCTAAATGACAAGTACAGTAAGCAACACTGTCACTGTACTTCATATATATGTGACTGACATGTTTCTATCTATCTAATCTATGTGTGAAGCTCTATTCTTTCGGTTCTAAATTGTCGGGTACAGGTGTATGCCGCTGCTGAATTGCCGGCTTTTCATGTTTCACTGTTGGCACTGTTCCCATCGATTTGGGCAATCACTGTAATGCCACAACCACCATGGCTGTGGCATTACAGTGAGTGGCAGACAATCCCTGCATGATTGGTGCTCTAAATAGCGCCAGACATGCAGGACACGCTTTTGGTGCACGAACAGTTATCGAACATAACCTCGAACAGCTGAATTTTTTGCAAATCGTTCGGGTTCGTCGAACAACTCGAACACCGCCCAAAACAGCTGGAATTTGAGATTGGCGAACAGTTCTAGTCGAACACCGCTCATCTCTAGTCCTGATCTCAACATCATCAACTCTTGATGCTAGAAATTACTTTCTTCGCTTCAAAAACTGTGTGAAAGTATACCTAGATTAATTGATGCTGTGTTGAAGGCAGCGGGTGATGGGTAGACTTCTGCTAATTTATTCAAGTGGGATTGACTTATACTCAAATTTTACAAAAACTCCATATTATCCAAAATTTTTGTAATTTGTTCCACTTGAATTCACAAAATGGTGACTGACTGGTTGTTATTTTGCTAAACATCAGAAAGTAATCAAAAGGTTTAAAAAAACGTAATACTTACCTCACCTCCGGTTACCCCCATTGATTGCTCTTTCCGTATGGTTCTGACTGCCTTTTCCTACTACCACCAATCTAAAATCTAGGGCCTCTTCATGCTAGACTGGGACTTCTAGCCATGACCAGGACTAGGATGTCTCTGTGCAATCAGCAATGTCATGAATAGTGTTGATCCACCCACGTAGTGTTCAAGTTCGGTTCGGTTCGTCGAACACCCTTGTGTTCGCCGAACTGTTCGTCGAACTGTTCGTCGAACACCTTCGAACATCGTTAAAACCAATGGTAGGCAAACAAAAACACATAGAAACACATAGAAAACACCTTCAAAGGTGTCCAAAAGCTGACAAACTGCTCAGAAGACATAACTAACACATGGAAAAGTGACAAGTACATATAGTCATGCGAAAAGAAAAGAGGTGGAGGAGTAAAAGGAGGGGGAGACACAGATATAGGCATGTCATGCCCTTCTAAAATCCAAAAAGTGAGAAGCCGACACGGCTCCTGCCCGTGCCACCTCTGTGTCGCCGGGTTTGTGCCAGAGCCGCGGTGGACCCTGACGGCCAGCCCTCCTCTCCCAATACTGGTGCCAGTCCGCTGGTGGGTCGAGCGAGCCCCCCTGTGGTGGAGGCAGGTCTAAGCTTTTTAATTTAAATTGTCTTTCTAATTTGAATGAATACACTTTAAATCCTTTTTCAAGGATCTATTGGAGGGCAAGGCTCATGCCAGCAGCCGCGTAATTCCAGCTCCAGTAGCATCCACTAAAGCTGCTGCAGTTAAAAAGCTTTTATAAGGATCGAGCTCGGTGGTCCACCGCAAGGCGTCCTACCGCCAGTCCCAGCCCCTATGCCTTGGGGTGCCTCCTGATGCTCTTCACCGAGTATCCCGGGGTCCTGAACCACTTCCTTTGAAAAAATTAAGTGTCCAAACTACAGGTGGTGTAGCTTGCTTAACAGCTGGGATAATCCGCTGACTAGCAGACACTGCTACTAGGCACAAAGTATTTCCTGGGCTAGATGCAGTTAAAAATTTGTAATTAGATACTCTCGTTGAATGCTGAGAAAGCATTCCATAGAGTCTCCTGGCACGCCATATATTATTCTCTTAAAAAGCTTGGGGTAGGGGTCAAGGGGACCCTTTTATAGCCAAAATCACGGCCCTGTATCGCAATACGTCACCTAGGCTGAAGATAAATGGAACTGTAGCACCCCGAGGGCTCGGTTGCTACAGAGGTATTGCACTCACTCTCAGGTAAGGATGGAGTGTGGATCAGGACCCCGACACCTGCATGCATTACACCACATTGCCGTGGGGCAGGGCGACCAATATGCCCCTGAGATGGGCACGACAGTCCCTGTCCCTGGCTGGAGTGGGGGGAGGGAACACCGAGGAAGGGGAACCCTGTAGTGCAGGAGCAGGGAGGAAGCAGTTCCTGGGTGCATTGAGAAGGGAGTATAAGAGTATAAAAGGTGGGCACCATCTTAGTTCAGTGCAGAGAAGTCTGAGCAGAAGTGACAGGGAGCAGGGGCTCTGCATGAGCTCTGCTCCGGAGGCAGGCCTAGTAAAAGAGGCCCAGGCCTGGAAGAGGGAGAAAGAAGGAAGAGGAGCAGAAAAGGCTCCAGGAATGAGGAATGAAGGGATCCCAGGGGTGCGGACGGGCGAGTCGCCACCGCACGCCCGAATCCACTTGCGTGGAGGGGTCAGGCCAAAGGGGGAGACCGGTCCCCGAAACTAGTGGAGGCGGGAAACGACCCTCAGCTAGAAACAGGAGGCTGTGACATTTTATGTGGCACAGCCCCTCGCTACACCCACTAGGAAGGCACCACATAGGGTCAGGGAAACTGGCGCCAAGTTTACCAAGAGGAGGCCCGAGGCAGCCGGACAGAAGCGTTGGTAAGAAAGGCCAGACAAAGGACACACAAAGGGGGTCCTGTGAAGCGCTCCAAAGTTATCTGGGAGTTGTCTGAGCCCCTCACCTGGTGAGCACAGTACGACGTGGGCAGTCGTTACCTGCAGACGTGGTCTGGATAATAAGAACTGTGAGTAAAGGCCCTGGACTGCATCACTGACTCCGTGTCGTTACTGCTGCTGCCCTGCACCATAACCCCCATCCTCCGCATACACTGCCCTGAGGCTATACTCCTCCCGTGGGGAGTTATACTATCCTCTGCTGCACCAACAACACCAGCCTCAGCGGTCTGCCCTGCAGCGGCGGTTCACTCTGACCGCAATCCACAAGTGGCGTAGTCGGACATTTAAACATCAAAACCACATAAATAGTTCCGCCACTGGTTTGACCGCCCTGAGCCACGGAAACGGGTCGCCGCCACGGAGACTACAACCACCAGGATCAACCAAAAAGGGTCTGGCTCCGGGTGTCCCAAGGCCCAGGGGGCGCGTCAGAACATTTTCATAACCTTTCATAATCACCAATGGGACAAGGCAGGGATGTCCTCTGTCCCCTCTCTTATACATCCTAGTGATGGAGCACCTGCTCTCATCAATTCGCCATAACCCCAATATTAGGTGGATTGAGGTGAGAGGCACCAAGTACAAGTGCTCTCTATTTGCTGATGATATCCTAGTATATATCACTCAATCACATATATCCATCCCTGCTGTTATGGCTGAAATAGATCACTTTGTTACTTGGTCAAATTTTAAAATCAATGCAGCGAAGTCTGAGGCCCTCTGTGTCTCCCACCCCAAATCCATACAGGATTCCATCCAGTCCAACTTTCCCTTTGCCTGGCCCTCACAGGGTATCAAATACTTAGGAATTCCTATTCATAGAGACCTCTCCCATCTATATTATCTTAATTTTGGGCCCTTTATTGAACAACTCCATACAGACCACGGTTGGCAAGTGAGAACTGTAAGATTCACAACATGAACCTCTGGTGTTTTGTGGAAAAGCACATGTACACTGTGTTCCAAATTATTATGCAAAACGTGTTTAAGAGTGATAAGGGAAGAATTTGTTTGGTTGTCAGTTAAACTCATTGATGGTGATGTGTGTCAGGGCTCTTTATATCACTGTAAGCAATTGCAGACACCTGTGCTAATTAGTTTGGCAGGTGTGTCCAATGAAAGGCAAGACTACTTAAGAAGGCTGTCCCACATTATTAAGCAGCCTACATTTTCAGCCAAAATGGGAAAGAAAAAGGATGGGTCGGCTGCTGAGAAGCAACAAATTGTGGAGTGTTTAGGTCAAGGCATGACTACAATCAACATTGCCAAGACACTTCATCCTGATCATCGCACAATCAAGAAGTATGTAGCTGATTCACAGTACACACGTGTGCGTGCTGATAAGGGCAAATTGAGGACTCTTTCCTACAGGCAATTACGTCAGGTTAAAAGAGCAGCGGCAAAAAAGCCTTGTCATAGCAGCAGACAAGTTATTGAAGCTGCTGGTGCCTCCAACGTCCCCCAAACAACAAGATGCAGGGTCCTTCAGAGGTTTGCAGCTGTGCGTACGCCATCCTGTCGACCTCCTCTATCCACTGCACACAAGCAGAAACGGCTCCAGTGGGCCAAACAATACATGAAGGCTGACTTCAAAACTGTTTTGTTCACGGATGAGTGCCGTGCAACGCTCAATGGTCCAGATGGATGGAGTGGAGGATGGCTGGGTGATGGACACCCCACGCAAACACGGCTACAGCGCCAACAAGGAGGAGGTGGAGTAATGTTTTGGGCTGGAATCATGGGGAGAGAGATTGTCGGCCCCTTTAGGATCCCTGAAGGGGTAAAGATGAACTCCATAATGTATGTGGAGTTTCTCAAACAGCACTTCCTGCCATGGTTCAAGAAGAAGAACTGTGTATTCCACAGCAAGATCATTTTCATGCATGATAATGCACCGTCTCATGCTGCACATAACACATCTGCATCTCTGGCTGATATAGGCATAAAAGGGGACAAACTTATGGTGTGACCCCCATGCTCCCCTGACCTCTACCCCATTCAGAACCTTTGGAGCATCATCAAAAGGAGTGTCTATGATGGCGGGAGGCAGTTCACAACTAAGCAACAGCTCTGGGAGGGTATTCTGTCCTCATGCAAAACAGTTGAAGCAGAAACCATCCAAAACCTGACAAATTCAATGGACGAGAGAGTTCAGAAGCTCCTTTTGAACAAGGGGTCCTATGTGCAAATGTAACAACACCTAGAATAAAGTTTTGAGTTGAAAACTGTTTGATTTCAGTTTGTAATAACCTGCTAATGCTTATAATTTCAAAAATGGCCATTTTTTTGCTCTTTATTAAAATGAAAAGGTTGATCGAAGAGTGTGGGGGATCTAAGAGTGTGGCAACCCAGTAGTCAGGATTACTTCTAATTCTGACAATCTGAGGGTCATGCTGCTGGTAGTGCAGCAAGAAGGCACTCATGTGTCTTGCGCATCTAGGAGCCCCAAAATTATTTTCCAGGCTAGATGCAGCTAAAAATTATTATTAATTTTAAATCTGGTGGAACTTAGTATAGATGGCCTAATAGAATCAGTACTGCACACTGCTACAAAGCCCAAATAATTTTCCAGCCAAGATACAGATAAACATGATTAGTAATTTTAAATCTGGTGGAGTTTAGTATAGATGGCCTAATAGAATCAGTACTGCACACTGCTACAAAGCCCAAATTGTTTTCCAGCCAAGATACAGATAAACATGATTAGTAATTTTAAATCTGGTGGAGCTTAGTATAGATGGCCTAATAGAATCAGTACTGCACACTGCTACAAAGCCCAAATAATTTTCCAGCCAAGATACAGATAAACATGATTAGTAATTTGAAAGCTTAAAACAGTTGGTGAGATGATTTTAACCAATCATCAAGCTTTTACTCTCCCCAGGATGACACAGGGGTATAAATGTCGTTTCGGATCCATGATTTGTTCATCTTTATGAACGTGAGTCTGTCTACATTATCAGTGGAGAGCCGCGTGTGCTTATCTGTCAGCACACCACAAGCAGCGCTGAACACACGTTCAGACAGAACGCTGGCTGCGGGGCATGACAAGATCTCCAAGGCATAAGTGGCGAGCTCCAGCAATTTATCCAGATTGGAAGCCCAAAAAGAGAAAGGGTCCAGTGACACAGTCATGGCTTCAATGTTTACTTGGAGATACTCCTGTACCATCGTCTCTAGGCGTTGACTATGTGTCAGACTTCTTGTCTCCTGTGGCCTTGCAAAGGATGGGCTAAAAAAGTGGTGAAATGATTCTACAAAATTGATGTTACCAGCAGATACTGTGTTTCTGTTACGGTTTGAGTGCTGAACACTTGACGGTCCCAGGGTTGGCAAGTTGGAACTGTGAGATTCACTACGTGCACCACTGGTGTTTTGTGGAAAAGCACATGTAAGATTCAGCAACAGTCTCTGCTGATACTCCTGCATGCGTGCATCCCTTTCTATGGCAGGAATAATTTCTGCACATTTACTTTTGTACCAGGGATCTAACAGTGTGGCAACCCAGTAGTCAGGATTATTTCTAATTCTCACAATTCGAGGGTCATGTTGCAGGTAGTGCAGCAAGAAGGCACTCATGTGTGTTGCGCATCCAGAAGCACCAAGTCCCTGTTGTGTTGGTGGCGAGGTAACAATCATGCTTCCTTCCTCTGTCCTCTCCCCCCAACCTCGCACAACAGAAATGTGATCAAGGTCTCCCTCATCTGATGAGTCTTCCATCAGTTCGTCCTCCACTTCTTCCTGGGCTTCTGCACCTTCCTCACTAGTTTGGCTGCTACCATGCGCCCTAGTAAAACCATCTGCCCCACCCTCACATGCCTGCTGCCTTGGTGCTGCCGACCGTCTGGACCTTGCAGATGTCAGCGCTTCCGCATAAAACTCCTCCTCCTCTACTTCCTCCACCTACTCTTGTGCCACCACCTGACTCCGAATACTGTTTAACATGTGCTCCAGCATGTAAATCACCGGAATAGTCAGGCTGATAATGGCATCGTCAGCACTAAACATCTTCGTCGCCATTTCAAAACTGTGCAGAAGGGTGCATAGGTCCCTGATCTGAGACCACTCCTCCAGCGTGATTTGCCCCACCTTTGGATCTCGTTGGCCCAGGCTATACGTCAGAACGTATTGCACCAGGGCTTGTCGGTGCTGCCACAGTTGCTGCAACATGTGCAGTGTTGAATTCCACCGGTTAGGCACATCGCATTTTAGCCGGTGAAGTGGCAGGCCCAACGACTTCTGTTGAGATGTAAGTCGCTGAGCTGCGGGATGCGAACGGCGGAAGTGAGCACACAGCGACCGTGCCCTCTGCAGAAGGCCATCTAGTCCAGTATAGTGGGCTAAAAATTGCTGGTCAACCAGGTTCAACATGTGAGCCATACAAGGCACGTGTGTGACATTGCCCCGGCGAAGGGCCGCACCCAGGTTTGCAGCATTGTCGCACACGGCCTTCCCTGGTTTCAGGTCCAGTGGAGACAACCATTCAAGAAATTGGTTCTCCAGAGCTGACCACAACTCCTCAGCTGTGTGACTCACATTTCCCAGACATTTCAAAGTAAAAACCGCCTGATGACGTTGAGCCCTACTGCCAGCATAGTAAGGAGGTGTGCAGGATCCCTTCTGCGCAGTTAGAAAGCTTGTGGCATGACCATACAGGCTTTGGGTGCAGGTGAAGGACCGAGAGGAGGTTGATGAGGCAGAAGCAGTGGAGGAACGTTGAGATAAAGAGGATTGACGCACAACTCGTGGGGACGGCAAGACTTGGACAGCAGCCCCTTGTCCTGCTGTCACCATAGTTACCCAGTGCCCAGTCAGCGACATGTAACGCCCCTGTCCATGCCTACTCGTCCAAGTGTCTGTGGTGAAATGCACCCTGTCACACACAGAGTTTCTCAAAGAAGCGGTGATGTTGTGTGTGACATGCTGGTGGAGTGCAGGCACACCTTTCTTTGAGAAGTAGTGCCGACTGGGCATCTGGTACTGAGGCACTGCGACGGACATAAGGTCTCGAAAATCCTCTGTGTCCATAAGGCGGAAAGGCAGCATTTCTGTAGCCAAGAGCTTGCAGATGGTGAAATTCAACCTCTTAGCTTTCTCATGTCTAGGAGGAAATGGTCTTTTACTTGTCCACATCTGAGGGACCGAGGGCTGGCTGTTGTACTTAGAAGGGGTTGATAAGGGTGTCCCCGGTAAACTTCCAGTCTGTGAGGAAGATGCAGGCAGACATGTTAGGTTGCCTTGATCCAAAGGTGGTGCTATCGATGTCGGACAGTGCTCAACACTAGCTGGTGTTACCACCTCCAAAGAAAATGATGACCTGCCAATCACGCTGGCTGTTGCGGGTAAAAAGGTGGCAGGTCTGCTTCCCAAAACAGGTGTGACTGCTGTCCCCCCAGTCACAGAGGATGAAGAGGCCGCGGATGCACAAGATGTGGCAGACGGTGTTTGGCCCAGCCGGCTGGGCCGCATTGCAGCACAGTGAGCTTCCCACTGCAACTTATGCTTCATGTCCATGTGCCGGTTCATGCATGAAGTACTCAAACTATGTATTTTTTGGCCTCTACTTAGCTTTTGCTGACAAATGTTACAGATAAAGATGACCCAACTCGTGTTATCGATCTGAAAAAATGCCCAGGCTATGCTAGGCTTAGCACCCATGCGACCTGAAGAGCCACCACGACTTGTGGTCAGAGGCAGAGTTGTGTTTGAGGATGCAGTTGTTGACGTGCTTCCAGTACTACGTCTCTGTCCAGGAAGGCGCAACCTGACCTCGTCGTCACTAGTATCCTCCTCCTCCTCTGCTGACCTCATCTCTTGGCTGACTGTGGGTTGACAGTAAGTGGGATCTCCAATCTCATCATCATCACCCTGTGTGTTATCACACCCGTCGTCCTCAGAGCCAACCTGTTCCTGCCCTGACAAAAAACTCAAGTTGTCACTCCAATCAGGTATTTGAGTCTAATCATCGTCTTCCTCATTGTCTCCACCAACAGGAGATACAGTTTGGAAATGAGGGTCTACATTATGGTCAGAACCTTCTGCGTCTGGTCCTGGATCCGACTCATAAAGATTCTGGGCATCAGTGCAGATCATTTCCTCGTCTGGATTCACAGAAGCTCTGGAGCTGACCTCTGATTCCCAGGCTATAGTATGAGTAAACAGCTCTGCAGACTCAACCATCTGTTCTACCCCATACTCAGACGGGAAGCTGGAGATTTGGGAGCTGTGAGGAAGCAAGTGCGATTCGGGTGACACCTCTGAGGACTGGAGTATTTGTGATGTTGAAGTTGAGGTGGAGGAGAGCCCACTTAAAGGAGCGCTTGATATCCGTTGAAGCACCTGCTGTTTTTGTGCCTCATCTGGAATTTGTAGCGATTGGGGTGGCCGTAAGAAAGGGATCTTAACACATTGTTCGCTAAAAGAAGTAGACATTTTAGTTTGGCTGGAAGATGGTCTTTCTTCTGCAGATGTTACTGTTGCTTTAACACCTACCCCACGGACACAACTTTTTTTCCCCTTCCCAACATGCTTATTCCCCTTTCCACCAGCAGCAGGCCTTTTTCCACTCATTTTGGTGGTTAACTAATTTACAACTCTGGAGTTGCTTGCACAAAAAAACAATGGATGGGAACCGAGCAGAGCTGAGTGGCCAAACTGTGGTATTAGGCCAAAAGTATTGGCTGGGTTAGATGCAGATAAAAATGATATTGAATTTGCAACCTGATGGAGGTCAGTATAGATGAACTAATAGACCAAGTCCCAAGCACTGCTAGAAGCCCAAATATTTTTTCAGAGCTAGATGCAGAAAAAAAATATATTCAATTTGCAACCTGATGGAGGTCAGTATAGATGGACTAATAGACCAAGTCCCACACACTGCTAGAAGCCCAAATATTTTTTCAGAGCTAGATGCATAAAAAAAATATTTTTAATTTGCAACCTGATGGAGGTGAGTATAGATGGACTAATAGACCAAGTCCCACACACTGCTAGAAGCCCAAATATTTTTTCAGAGCTGGATGCAGATAAAAATTATTTTTAATTTGCAACCTGATGGAGGTCAGTATAAATGGACTAATAGACCAAGTCTCACACACTGCTAGAAGCCCAAATATTTTTTCAGAGCTAGATGCAGAAAAAAATTATATTGAATTTGCAACCTGGTGTAGGTCAGTATAGATGGACTAATAGACCAAGTCCCACACACTGCTAGAAGCCCAAATATCTTTCCATAGCTAGATGCAGATAAAAATTATTTTTAATTTGCAACCTGATGGAGGTCAGTATTGATGGACTAATAGACCAAGTCCCACACACTGATAGAAGCCCAAATATTTTTTCAGAGCTAGATGCAGAAAAAAATTATATTGAATTTGCAACCTGATGGAGGTCAGTATAGATGGACTAATAGACCAAGTCCCACACACTGCTAGAAGCCCAAATATTTTTTCAGAGCTAGACGCAGAAAAAAATTATATTGAATTTGCAACCTGGAGGAGGTTAGTATAGATGGACTAATAGACCAAGTCCGACACACTGCTAGAAGCCCAAATATTTTTTGAGAGCTAGATGCAGATAAAAATTATTTTTAATTTGCAACCTGATGGAGGTAAGTATAGATGGACTAATAGACCAAGTCCCACACACTGCTAGAAGTACAAATATTTTTTCAGAGCTAGATGCAGAAAAAAATTAGATTCAGTTTGCAACCTGGTGGAGGTTAGCATAGATGGACTAATAGAATGATGCTATGCCCAAAGGTTTTACTTCACTAGGTGCAGTAAAAAAAATTGGTATTCTATACACAGGTGGTGTAGCTTGCAACCCAGATAGGCTACTCCACTGACTAACACACTCTGCAATAGGCCAAAAAGGATTTGCTTTGCTAGATTTAGCCAAATGCTGTGAAAAAAACTTGCACAGCACTGGCACATACCTGCCTGGCAAAAACTGATAGGAACTGTTGTAACTTAGTCCTGAAAAGGACTGCAATTACAATTAGTCTTTACTCCCAACCTATCTATTTAAGAGCACAGACCTGCCTGATAAAAGTCGTAGGAAATGCTGTAACCTAGTCCTTAAAAGGACTGCAATCACAACTCTTCCCTACTCCCAAGCTATCTGTAGATTTTTGCGAAAATTGGCTTGAAATTAACAAGGTATAGCGCACACAGCAACAGCGGTGCCGTCTAACACGCAGCGGCAGCAGTGAGAAAATGGTGGCGACGGGGAAAATGGCTGGGTCTTATAGGTCAAGGACATGTGAAATACACTGCCAATGACACATGCCCTTGATTGTGTGAAAAAAAGCACTTCGCTCCGTGTGTGCGCTGCTGATAGGCTGACAAATTGCACCTCCCCACTGTAAATGCGGGAAAGAGAAAAAAAATGGAGATCTTCATTATTCCTGCAGAGATCCATCCCCTGCCTCTCCCCCCGCCTCCTGTACGCTCAAACTGCGTATGAACATTAATTTTCAGCATTACTGAGAAAAAATCCAGCTATGATTTTGGTGCACGAACAGTTATCGAACATAACCTCGAACAGCTGAATTTTTTTCAAATCGTTCGTGTTCGCCGAACGGCTCGAACACCGCCCAAACAGGTCGAATTTGAGATTGGCGAACAGTTCGAGTCGAACAACGCTCATCTCTAGTCATGAAGTCATGACTCATGACATGTAAATTAATGGAGAAGCTGACCACACCCGTTTGAAGATCTTAGGATTAAATAATGCATTGCCTTGGTTTAAATGTTGTTTTATCTGGTTTGTGCTCTGCATCAGTGGGTTGGTTGCAGATAAAGTTAACAATTGGGGCCAGCCCAGGATGGGAGGAGTTAAGTGGGCATAGGAATGCAGTTTCCTGTTGTCAGGCATATAAGGAGAAGTATTGAGAAAGGAAAGACCTAAAGTCCTGTTGCTTGTAGACCTGCATTGAAATGAGTGTTTGTGTGTCAAGCAGAGGGAGACCATATATTGGATAGCATGTTCTTAAGGAAACAAGGATTAAGTGGCAGAAGGTTTCCTTATTTCAGCCAAGGGTGCCTAAAGCCATGACTAAAAGCCCCGTCACACATAACGAGATCGCTAGCCAGATCGTTGATACGTCACGGTTTTTGAGACGCAATAGCGATCTTGCTAGCGATTTCGTTATGTCTGACAGGTAGCAACGATCAGGCCCCTGCTGTGAGATCGCTGATCGTTATAAAGCTTCCTGGACCATTCCTGGGTCGTTGCGCTCCCGCTGGGCAGTGTGCATCGCTGTATTTGACACCTTATCAATAATCTCGTTAGCGATTCAGAACAGAGACACGTAGGCGTGCATAAATTGGACTTTTCTGCACCCCTCGTTCCCGATTGGTGGTCGCTACAGCGTTCTCATTTTCCGCCGTGCATAAAGAAGGCAAAAGAATAGCGATTCCATCCTTTGTTTCTGACCTCGTGCTGGATTGCGGATCCTAGCAGAATTCTCGGGGCTGTTGATATGTGGAGTCACAGCCGAAGAACAGTACTACAATCCACAAACCAGAACGCTTGTCAGGAACAAAGTCCAGATGAATGGATACAGAGTCACAGCCGTAGAACGCTACTACGATCTGAAACCAGAACGCAGTCAGGAACAAAGGGACGGAATTGCTACAACGTGGCCTTCTTTTAAACCAAGGCCGCCCAATCAGAACGCAGTAGCATCCACCAATCGGAGATGAGGGGGCGTGGAAAAGTAATGTTATGCACGCATTTGTGACACAGTACAGTCCCTATCAAGATGTGGATCGCTGAAATAGCTGCTGTGTGAAAACGTCCCAACGACCGCCGAGATTCTTAGTTAGATCGCTGGGGTGGCCGAAATCGTTGGGAAGTTCTGCATGTTTGACAGCTCCCCAGCGATCACGAAACGACTCTCCAGCGATCCCAAAACCGTGACGTAATAACAATCTCACTAGCGATCTCGTTATGTGTGACAGGGTCTTAAGTCTAGGAAGGATTCCTTATCTCAGACAAGTGGGTCTAAAGCAAATGATTATCTATATTAGATAAGAAGCTAGAATGTAGCCAGGCCTGAGGGTCATAGATGACAAGATGGCCAGGCTGGGACACAAGTTCTCTTAAGGGGAATTGAAGATGTACTGGTACAGCAAGGATCGTGTGGTCCTAAATGAATGGACTCTGAGAATAGAAGTGAGGAGTCTTAGCAATGCACCCCAGCCAGTGAAGTCCTTATGAATCAATTGGGAGTTTAGACTAGCTGTGAGAAGCCATAACAACACACCTTGATACATGCCATCCTCCCAAAGTTCCTGCCTCTGGATTGTGCAGAAGATGTATTCTTAAAATGTTGTGCCTGCTATCTGATATATATGCTTCTCATCAAGTTGTTCAGTAAAGAAATGTTTCTTTTTGGATTCTGGTCTCCCTTATTCAACTCTAATCCATATGGTCCTGGCCTGCCATGTCAAGCAGCAGCATGCAGTCTGCAAAGGCACAGAGGTAACAGCAGCCCACACCCAGTTAGAATCCCCATTATCCTATAGCGTGGTGGGGCATACGCCACAACATTGTAGCAGGCACTCTATACTGAAGACTTCTGTTGAGACTGATTACTTCATGTTTTTTTTGTCTCATTAAGTTGTAGCATTATACCCTAAGTTTGTTGTTTACATTGGTTAATTGAGTTGATAGACAGCATAGATATATACACTGCTCAAAAAAATAATGGGAACACTCAAATAACACATCCTAGATCTGAATGAATTAAATATTCTCATTGAATACTTTGTTCTGTACAAAGTTGAATGTGCTGACAGCAAAATCACACAAAAATCATCAATGGAATTCAAATTTATTAACCAATGGAGGCCTGGATTTGGAGTCACTCCCAAAACTAAAGTGGAAAAACACACTACAGGCTGATCCAACTTTGATGTAATGTCCTTAAAACAAGTCAAAATGGGGCTCAGTATTGTGTGTGGCCTCCACGTGCCTGTATGACCTCCCTACAATGCCTGGACATGCTCCTGATGAGGTTGCGGATGGTCTCCTGTGGGATCTCATCCCAGACCTGGACTAAAGCATCCGCAAACTCCTAGACAGTCTGTGGTGCAACGTCACGTTGGTGGATGGAGCGAGACATGATGTCCCAGATGTGCTCAATCGGATTCAGGTCTGGGGAACGGGCGGGCCAGTCCATAGCTTCAATGTCTTCATCTTGCAGGAACTGCTGACACACTCCAGCCACATGAGGTCTGGCATTGTCCTGCATTAAGAGGAAACCAGGGCCAACCGCACCAGCATATTTTCTCACAAGGGGTCTGAGGATCTCACTTCGGTACCTAATGGCAGTCAGGCTACCTCTGGCGAGCACATGGAGGGCTGTGCGGCCCTCCAAAGAAATGCTGTTATGTTCTGCTACCAGAGCTAAGGAAAGAGAGGAGATCTGTCCCTACTATATGACTCAGCTGAATCCCTACGATGTAACAGGGAACCTGATCCTGCGATCAGACCTGCTAAAGTCCTAAGCTAGTCTGTACGAAGACCTATAGATGTGAGGGAGGAATCCCTACAAGTACTAAGGACTGGGAGGAATATGGGACACCTCCTAACAGAAATAGTAGCAGACAGACGAACAAACAAAATATAAAGAACATAGAGGTCCGTAGACCAAGCAAACTAACAGAGCAAGACACAGAGCACAGGCTAGCTAGAAAGTAGATATACAATGAAGTCCAGCAAAGCCAGAAGGGCGGAGCAGGATTAAATAGGCCAACAAGGTCATGTGACCAGCAAAGGAAAAAAAACCTAACAGCAAGGTTCTAACAGTACCCCCCCTTCTAAGAGGATCCTCCGGATCCCCTAGGACCAGGCTTATCAGGAAATCTCCTGTGAAACGCTCTGATAAGTCTGGACGCGGAAACATCATCTGACCTCACCCAAGAGTTATCCTCGGGTCCGAAACCTTTCCAGGCCACAAGATACTGCAAACTACCTCTATACCGTCTAGAGTCAAGGATGCGAGAAATTTCATATTCCCCGTCCTCCACCACCGGAGGAACAGAGGCAGAGGCGTCACCATCCGACACAACAGCTTTTTTTAACAGAGAGACATGAAAGACCGGATTAATTCTCCAGGAGGTAGGAACCTCCAACCTAACAGCAGATTGGTTGACAACCTGAAGCACCTTAAAGGGCCCTACAAACTTGGGACCCAATTTCTTAGAAGGAATCCTCAACCGCAGATTCCTAGAGGACAACCAAACCATGTCACCAACAGCGAACAAAACCTCCTGTCGTTTCCTATCAAAGTAGTCTTTAGATTTTATGTTGGCCTCCTGAAGATTACCACGCACATCCGTCCAAACTCTTTCCAAATCACCGGAAAAATTCTCCTCCTCAGGCACGGCAGATCCCAACTTGGAGAACGACCCAAACGACGGATGTCTCCCAGAACAACAAAAAAAAGGCGAACAACCAGCAGAAGAAGATGTATGATTGTTCAGAGCAAATTCGGCAAGTGGCAGAAACTCAGACCACCCCTCTTGATTGTCTGCCACAAAACAACGCAAGAACTGCTCAACATCCTGGTTTTTCCTTTCTGTCTGGCCATTAGATTCAGGATGATATCCGGACGAAAACGACAAATGAATTCCCAACCTGTCACAAAGGGCACGCCAAAAACGAGCCACGAACTGAGGACCCCTATCAGAAACAATGTCAGTAGGAACGCCATGAAGTCTGACAATTTCCTTGACAAAGGCCTTAGCGAGAGTTTTAGCGCAGGGCAGTTTGATGAAGGGAACCAAGTGACACATCTTGCTAAAACGGTCCACGACCACCCAGATGACAGTAAAACCCTCAGAGGGGGGAAGGTCAGTTATAAAGTCCATAGCCAAATGTGTCCAAGGAGCACTGGGGACCTCCAAAGGACAAAGCAACCCCGCAGCAGGAGTATGTGAGGACTTAGATCTAGCACATACAGTACATTGGCGTACCCACTTAATGACTTCCTTCTGCCATCCAGGCCACCAAAAACTGCGACCCACCAGTCTCTTGGTCTCAGAGATTCCGGGATGACCTGCCAACCGAGATTCGTGACACTCAACAAACAAATCTCTCCTAAAGGTCCCAGGCACAAACAACCTCCCATGAGGAGTGTTAGATGGGGCATTCTCCTGAGCTTTAAGAATCTCATCTTCCAAAATGGAGTCTAAAGCAGCTATCACAACACCTTCTTGTAAAATGTTTTCCTCTTTCTCAGCACCGACTATGGGAGAAAAACTGCGAGACAAGGCATCCGCCTTAACATTCTTAGTACCAGGGATGTAAGTAACGGAGAAATTAAACCGCGAGAAAAACAGTGCCCACCTAGCCTGACGGGCATTCAGGCGCTTGGCAGCGTCAAGATATATCAGATTTTTATGATCCGTAAGAACCTGAACGGGAAATTCCGCACCTTCCAAGAAGTGGCGCCAGTGTTCAAATGCGAGTTTAATAGCCAATAATTCCCGATTACCAATATCGTAATTCAATTCAGTCTCCGAAAATTTTTTTGAAAAAAAGGCACAGGGATGTAATCCATCCCCGTTATCCTGAGACAATACTGCGCCAACCCCCACAGAGGAAGCATCAACCTCAACCAAAAACGGCCTAGTAACATCAGGCTGCATAAGGATGGGAGCAGAGGTGAACCTCTCCTTGAGATACACAAAAGCTTCAATGGCCTCAGAAGATCACTGAACCGCATCAGCACCTTTCCTGGTGAGATCAGTCAGAGGTTTGACAATACTAGAAAATTTTTTTATGAATTTTCTATAGTAATTGGCGAAACCCAAAAACCTCTGTATCGATTTCAAACCAATAGGCCTAGGCCATTCCTGCACAGCCTGAACCTTAACCGGATCCATCTCAAAACCTTTGCTGGAGATAATGTAGCCCAAAAAACTAATTCTCTGTACAGAGAACTCACATTTCTCCAGCTTAGCAAAAAGCGAATTGTCCATTAATAACTGTAATACCTCACGCACGCTCCGCCAATGAGACTCCAGATCTGGCGAATAAATCAAAATGTCATCCAAATACACAACCACATTTTTACCGATCAAAGGTCTAAGGATGTCATTAATCAGATTCTGAAAAAATGCAGGAGCATTAGTAAGACCAAAAGGCATAACCAGATTCTCAAAATGACCCACAGGAGTGTTAAAAGCAGTCTTCCATTCATCACCCTCCTTCATGCGCAACAGATTGTATGCCCCCTTAAGGTCAATTTTAGAGAACCACTTGGCCCCCAATAACTGGTTAAACAGATCAGGAATCAATGGCAGTGGGTAAGGATTGCGTACCGTAATTTTGTTAATCTCACGAAAATCCAGACAAGGACGTAAACCGCCGTCCTTTTTTTTTACAAAAAAAAATCCAACCGCCACAGGAGACTTAGAGGGCCTAATGTGACCGGCGGCCAAACTTGTCTGTATGTATTCCTCCAAAGCCTTCCTCTCAGGAATAGTAAGGTTAAATAAACGACTTTTAGGAAGAGTCGCTCCAGGGACAAATTCAATAGAACAATCATAGTCTCTATGGGGAGGCAAAACCTGCGAATCTTTCTCAGAAAAAACTCTCCAAAAATCCTGAATAGGAACAGGTAATTCTCCCCTATCCAAAGCTGCAATACGCCCGTTACAACACTTGTCATAACATTTATGGCTCCAGGATTTAATTTCACTGGTAGACCAATCCAGTACAGGATTGTGAAATTTTAACCAGGGCAAACCCAATATTACTGGAGAAGGCAAGTTATTCAACACTACCAAATCCAATTTCTCATGGTGAACACCATTAATAGTGAGAGGAAATTCACAGACCTTGAGAGTAATATTCTTCAAAGGGGAACCATCCACAGAAACCACAGCAATGGGGGATGATAAAGGTTCAGGTTTTAAATTGAGTTTTTCCACGAATCCCCCATCAATTACATTCAGTGTAGACCCGCAATCAACAAACACCCGAAATTCCATTAATTTTTCCTGAGCAATCGTGGAAGCAGCTAAAAATACACCCTTGGAATTTAAACAGGCAATACGGGCGTGACTGACCATTTTTTTTTCTTTCTTCATACGAAGCTCACAGCCTTTAATCAAATGACCAGATTTTCCGCAATAGAAACACAAGCCTTTCGAAAAACGACGGTCTTTTTCTTGAGAGCGAGGTGCCACCGATCCAATCTCCATCGGTTCACCACTGTTAGTACACACATTCTCATAACCAGAAACTGACATAGCAGAGGATTTGCTCTCATTAACCCTAGCACGCAGTCTTCTATCCACCCGTATAGCTAATTGCATAGCCTGTTGCAAATCCTCAGGTGTAGGATAAGCAATTAGCAGGTCTTTAACCCTTTCACTGAGCCCAGCAAGAAATAGACTTTTCAGAGCAGAATCGTTCCACCCTGTTTGAGTGGACCAACGACGAAAATGTGTACAATATTTTTCGACATTACCTGATCCTTGTTTTAAACGTCTCAACTCAGTCTCAGCTGATGCGACACGGTCAGGATCATCATATAATAGTCCTAAAGCAGAAAAAAAACTATCCACTGATCTGAAGCATGTATCACTAGGTTGCAAAGAAAAGGCCCACTCCTGAGGCTCTTTGCGCAAAAGTGACATTATGAACCCTACGCGCTGGGATTCATCCCCAGAGGACTTGGGTCTCAAACGAAAATACAATAAGCAAGCATTTTTAAATGAAAAAAATTCTCGATGTTCACCAAAAAATAAATCCGGCAAACATACCTTAGGCTCCAAGAAATGTGCTCCAGAACAGTTACTCACGTGCTGACGGAGCTCGGCCACTTCCAGAGAGAGTCCCTGCAGGTGTTTAGCCAAATCCTGAACCGACACCATGATGGAACAAAAAAAATCTTTCCTTAGAGTATTTGCTGGCTGGACTTACTGTTATGTTCTGCTACCAGAGCTAAGGAAAGAGAGGAGATCTGTCCCTACTATAGGACTCAGCTGAATCCCTACGATGTAACAGGGAACCTGATCCTGCGATCAGACCTGCTAAAGTCCTAAGCTAGTCTGTACGAAGACCTATAGATGTGGGGGAGGAATCCCTACAAGTACTAAGGACTGGGAGGAATATGGGACACCTCCTAACAGAAATAGTAGCAGACAGACGAACAAACAAAATATAAAGAACATAGAGGTCCGTAGACCAAGCAAACTAACAGAGCAAGACACAGAGCACAGGCTAGCTAGAAAGTAGATATACAATGAAGTCCAGCAAAGCCAGAAGGGCGGAGCAGGATTAAATAGGCCAACAAGGTCATGTGACCAGCAAAGGAAAAAAAACCTAACAGCAAGGTTCTAACAAATGCCACCCCACACCATTACTGACCCACTGCCAAACCGATCATGCTGAAGGATGTTACAGGCAGCAGATCACTCTCCACGGCATCTCCAGACTTTGTCACGTCTGTCTCATGTGCTCAGTGTGAACCTACTTTCATCTGTGAAGAGGACAGAGCACCAGTGGCGACTTTGCCAATCCTGGTGTTATGTGGCAAATGCCAAGCATCCTGCATGGTGTTGGGCTGTGAGCACAACCCCCATCTGTGGACCTGTGGATCATACCTCACTCATGGAGTCAGTTTCTAACCGTTTGTGCAGACACATGCACATTTGTGGCCTGCTGGAGGTCATTTTGCAGGGCTTTGGCAGTGCTCCTCCAGTTCCTCCTTGCACAAAGGCGGAGGTAGCGGTCCTGCTGCTGGGTTGTTGCCCTCCTATGGCCCCTTACACATCTCTTGGTGTACTGTCCTGTCTCCTGGTAGCGCCTCCTGCCTCTGGAAACTACGCTGACAGACACAGCAAACCTTCTTGCCACAGCTCGCATTGATGTGCCATCCTGGATGACTGCACTACCTGAGCAACTTCTGTGGGTTGTAGAGTCCGTCTCATATGACCACGAGTGTGAAAGCACAACCAACATTCAAAAGTGACCAAAACATCAGCCAGAAAGCATTGGTACTGAGATGTGGTCTGTGGTCCCCACTAGAGATGAGCGTTGTTCTACTCGAACTGTTCGCCAATCTCAAATTCGAGCTGTTTTGGGCGGTGTTCGAGCCGTTCGGCGAACACGAACAATTTGAGAAAAATTCGGCTGTTCGAGGATATGTTCGATAACTGTTCGTGCACCAAAATCATAACTGGATTTTTTCTCAGTAATGATGAAAATTAATGTTAATACGCAGTTTGAGTGTACAGCGGGGTGGGGGGAGGGGCAGGGGATGGATCTCTGCAGGAACAATGAAGATCTCCATTTTTTTTTCTCTTTCCCGCATTTACAGTGGGGAGGTGCAATCTGTCAGCCTATCAGCAGCGCACACACGGAGCGAAGTGCTTTTTTTCACACAAGCAAGGGCATGTGTCATTGGCAGTGTATGTCACATGTCCTTGCCCTATAAGACCAAGCCATTTTCCCCGTCGCCACCATTTTCTCACGGCTGCAGCTGCGTGTTAGACGGCACCGCTGTTGCTGTGTGCGCTATACCTTGTTAATTTCAAGCCAATTTTCGCACAAATATACAGATAGCTTGGGAGTAGGGAATAGTTGTGATTGCAGTCCTTTTAAGGACTAGGTTACAGCATTTCCTACGACTTTTATCAGGCAGGTCTGTGCTCTTAAATAGATAGGTTGTGGGAGTAAAGACTAATTGTAATTGGAGTCCTTTTCAGGACTAGGTTACATCAGTTCCTATCAGTTTTTGCCAGGCAGGTCTGTGCCAGTGCTGTGCAAGTTTTTTTCACAGCATTTGGCTGAATCTAGCAAAGCTAATCCTTTTTGGCCTATTGCAGAGTGTGTTAGTCAGTGGAGTAGCCTATCTGTGTTGCAAGATATACCACCTGTGTATAGAATACCAATTTTTTTACTGCACCTAGTGAAGTAAAATCTTTTGGGCATAGCATCATTCTATTAGTCCATCTATACTGACCTCCATCAGGTTGCAAATTGAATATAATTTTTTCTGCATCTACCTCTGAAAAAATATTGGGCTTCTAGCTGTGTGTGGGACTTGTTCTATTAGTCCACCTATACTGACCTCCATCAGGTTGCAAACTGAATATATTTTTTTCTGCATCTACCTCTGAAAAAATATTGGGCTTCTAGCTGTGTGTGGGACTTGTTGTATTAGTCCATCTATACTGACCTCCATCAGGTTGCAAACTGAATATATTTTTTTCTGCATCTACCTCTGAAAAAATATTGGGCTTCTAGCTGTGTGTGGGTCTTGTTCTATTAATCCATCTATACTGACCTCCATCAGGTTGCAAACTGAATATAATTTTTTTCTGCATCTAGCTCTGAAAAAATATTTGGCCTTCTAGTAGTGTGTCGGACTTTCTCTATTAGTCCATCTATACTGACCTCCATCAGGTTGCAAATTAAAAATAATTTTTATCTGCATATACAGTACCTCTGAAAAAATATTTGGGCTTCTAGCTGTGTGTGGGACTTGTTGTATTAGTCCATCTATACTGACCTCCATCAGGTTGCAAGCTGAATATAATTTTTTTCTGCATCTAGCTCTGAAAAAATATTTGGCCTTCTAGTAGTGTGTGGGACTTTCTCTGTTAGTCCATCTATACTGACCTCCATCAGGTTGCAAACTGAATATATTTTTTTCTGCATCTACCTCTGAAAAAATATTGGGCTTCTAGCTGTGTGTGGGTCTTGTTCTATTAATCCATCTATACTGACCTCCATCAGGCTGCAAACTGAATATAATTTTTTTCTGCATCTAGCTCTGAAAAAATATTTGGCCTTCTAGTAGTGTGTCGGACTTTCTCTATTAGTCCATCTATACTGACCTCCATCAGGTTGCAAATTAAAAATAATTTTTATCTGCATCTACAGTACCTCTGAAAAAATATTTGGGCTTCTAGCTGTGTGTGGGACTTGTTGTATTAGTCCATCTATACTGACCTCCATCAGGTTGCAAACTGAATATAATTTTTTTCTGCATCTAGCTCTGAAAAAATATTTGGCCTTCTAGTAGTGTGTGGGACTTTCTCTCTTAGTCCATCTATACTGACCTCCATCAGGTTGCAAACTGAATATATTTTTTTCTGCATCTACCTCTGAAAAAATATTGGGCTTCTAGCTGTGTGTGGGTCTTGTTCTATTAATCCATCTATACTGACCTCCATCAGGTTGCAAACTGAATATAATTTTTTTCTGCATCTAGCTCTGAAAAAATATTTGGCCTTCTAGTAGTGTGTCGGACTTTCTCTATTTGTCCATCTATACTGACCTCCATCAGGTTGCAAATTAAAAATAATTTTTATCTGCATCTACAGTACCTCTGAAAAAATATTTGGGCTTCTAGCTGTGTGTGGGTCTTGTTCTATTAATCCATCTATACAGACCTCCATCAGGTTGCAAACTGAATATAATTTTTTTCTGCATCTACCTCTGAAAAAATATTGGGCTTCTAGCTGTGTGTGGGACTTGTTGTATTAGTCCATCAATACTGACCTCCATCAGGTTGCAAACTGAATATATTTTTTTCTGCATCTACCTCTGAAAAAATATTGGGCTTCTAGCTGTGTGTGGGACTTGTTGTATTAGTCCATTTATACTGACCTCCATCAGGTTGCAAATTGAATATAATTTTTTTCTGCATCTAACCCAGCCAATAGTTTTGGCCTAATACCACAGTTTGGCCGCTCAGCTCTGCTCGGTTACCATCCATTGTTTTTTTGTGCAAACAACTCCAGAGTTGTGAATTAGTTAACCACCAAAATGAGTGGAAAAAGGCCTGCTGCTGGTGGAAAGGGGAATAGGCGTGTTGGGAAGGGGAAAAAAGGTTGTGTCCGTGGGGTAGGTGTTAAAGCAACAGTAACATCTGTAGAAGAAAGACCATCTTCCAGCCAAACTAAAATGTCTACTTCTTTTAGCGGACAATGTGATAAGATCCCTTTCTTACGGCCAAGCCAATCACTACAAATTCCAGATGAGGCACAAAAACAGCAGGTGCTTCAATGGATATCAAGTGCTCCTTTAAGTGGGCTCTCCTCCACATCAACTTCAACATCACAAATACTCCAGTCCTCAAAGGTGTCACCCAAATCGCACTTGCTTCCTCACAGCTCCCAAATCTCCAGCTGCCCGTCTGAGTATGAGGTAGAACAGATGGTTGAGTCTGCAGAGCTGTTTACTCATACTATAGCCTGGGAATCAGAGGTCGACTCCAGCGCTTCTGTGAATCCAGACGAGGAAATGATCTGCACTGATGCCCAGAATCTTTATGAGTCGGATCCAGGACCAGACGCAGAAGGTTCTGACCATAATGTAGACCCTCATTCCCAAACTGTAACTCCTGTTGGTGGAGACAATGAGGAAGACGATGATAAGACTCAAATACCTGATTGGAGCGACAACTTTAGTTTTTTGTCAGGGCAGGAACAGGTTGGCTCTGAGGACGACGGGTGTGATAACACACAGGGTGATGATGATGAGGTTGGAGATCCCACTTACTGTCAACCCACAGTCAGCCAAGAGATGAGGTCAGCAGAGGAGGTGGAGGAAGATGCTAGTGACGACGAGGTCAGGTTGCGCCTTCCTGGACAGAGACGTAGTACTGGAAGCACGTCAACAACTGCATCCTCAAACACAACTCTGCCTCTCACCACAAGTCGTGGTGGCTCTTCAGGTCGCATGGGTGCTAAGCCTTGCATAGCCTGGGCATTTTTTCAGATCGATAAAGATGACCCAACTCGTGTTATCTGTAACATTTGTCAGCAAAAGCTAAGTAGAGGCCAAAAAATACATAGTTTGAGTACTTCATGCATGAACCGGCACATGGACATGAAGCATAAGTTGCAGTGGGAAGCTCAGTGTGCTACAATGCGGCCTAGCCGGCCGGGCCAACCACCGTCTGCCATATCTTGTGCATCCGCGGCCTCTTCATCCTCTGTGACTGGGGGGACAGCAGTCACACCTGTTTTGGGGCGCAGACCTGCCACCTCTTTACCCGCAACAGCCAGCGTGATTGGCAGGTCATCATTTTCTTTGGAGGTGGTAACACCAGCTGGTGTTGAGCGCTGTCCGACATCGATAGCACCACCTTTGGATCAAGGCAACCTAACATGTCCGCCTGCATCTTCCTCACAGACCGGCAGTTTGCCGGGTACACCCTTATCAACCCCGTCTAAGCACAATAGCCAGCCCTCGGTCCCTCAGATGTGGACAAGTAAAAGACCATTTCCTCCTAGCCATGAGAAAGCTAAGAGGTTGAATTTCACCATCTGCAAGCTCTTGGCTACAGAAATGCTGCCTTTCCGCCTGGTGGACACAGAGGATTTTCGAGACCTTATGTCCGTCGCAGTGCCCCAGTACCAGATGCCCAGTCGGCACTACTTCTCAAAGAAAGGTGTGCCTGCGCTCCACCAGCATGTCGCACACAACATCACCGCTTCTTTGAGAAACTCTGTGTGTGACAGGGTGCATTTCACCACAGACACTTGGACGAGTAGGCATGGACAGGGGCGTTACATGTCGCTGACTGGGCACTGGGTAACTATGGTGACAGCAGGACAAGGGGCTGCTGTCCAAGTCTTGCCGTCCCCACGAGTTGTGCGTCAATCCTCTTTATGTCAAAGTTCCTCCACTGCTTCTGCCTCCTCAACCTCCTCTCGGTCTTCCACCTGCACCCAAAGCCTGTCTGGTCATGCCACAAGCTTTCTAACTGCGCAGAAGGGATCCTGCACACCTCCTTACTATGCTGGCAGTAGGGCTCAACGTCATCAGGCGGTTTTTACTTTGAAATGTCTGGGAAATGTGAGTCACACAGCTGAGGAGTTGTGGTCAGCTCTGGAGAACCAATTTCATGAATGGCTGTCTCCACTGGACCTGAAACCAGGGAAGGCCGTGTGCGACAATGCTGCAAACCTGGGTGCGGCCCTTCGCCGGGGCAATGTCACACACGTGCCTTGTATGGCTCACGTGTTGAACCTGGTTGTCCAGCAATTTTTAGCCCACTATCCCAGACTAGATGGCCTTCTGCAGAGGGCACGGTCGCTGTGTGCTCACTTCCGCCGTTCGCATCCCGCAGCTCAGCGACTTACATCTCTACAGAAGTCGTTGGGCCTGCCACTTCACCGGCTAAAATGCGATGTGCCTACCCGGTGGAATTCAACTCTGCACATGTTGCAGCGACTGTGGCAGCACCGACAAGCCCTGGTGCAATACGTTCTGACGTATAGCCTGGGCCGAGATCCAGAGGTGGGGCAAATCACGCTGGAGGAGTGGTCTCAGATCAGGGACCTATGCACCCTTCTGCACAGTTTTGAAATGGCGACGAAGATGTTTAGTGCTGATGATGCCATTATCAGCTTGACTATTCCGGTGATTTACATGCTGGAGCACATGTTAAACAGAATTCGGAGTCAGGTGGTGGCACAAGAGGAGGTGGAGGAAGTAGAGGAGGAGGAGTTGTATGCGGAAGGGCTAACATCTGCAAGGTCCAGACGGTCGGCAGCACCAAGGCGGCAGGCATGTGAGGGTGGGGGAGATGGTGTTACCAGGGCGCATGGTAGCAGCCAAACTAGTGAGGAAGGTTCAGGAGCCAAGGAAGAAGTGGAGGACGAACTGATGGAAGACTCATCAGATGAGGGAGACCTTGATCACATTTCTGTTGTGCGAGGTTGGGGGGAGAGGACAGAGGAAGGAAGCATGATTGTTACCTCGCCACCAACACAACAGGGACTTGGTACTCCTGGATGCGCAACACACATGAGTGCCTTCTTGCTGCACTACCTGCAACATGACCCTCGAATTGTGAGAATTAGAAATAATCCTGACTACTGGGTTGCCACACTGTTAGATCCCCGGTACAAAAGTAAGTTTGCCGAAATTATTCCTGCCATAGAAAGGGATGCACGCATGCAGGAGTATCAGCAGAGACTGTTGCAGAATCTTACATGTGCTTTTCCACAAAACACCAGTGGTGCACGTAGTGAATCTCACAGTTCCAACTTGCCAACCGTGGGACCGTTAAGTGTTCAGCACTCAAACCGTAACAGAACCACAGTATCTGCTGGTAACATCAATTTTTCGGAATCATTTCACCACTTTTTTAGCCCATCCTTTGCAAGGCCACAGGAGACAAGAAGTCTGACACATAGTCAACGCCTAGAGACGATGGTACAGGAGTATCTCCAAGTAAACATTGAAGCCACGACTGTGTCACTGGACCCTTGCTCTTTTTGGGCTTCCAATCTGGATAAATGGCCGGAGCTAGCCACTTACGCCTTGGAGATCTTGTCATGCCCCGCAGCCAGCGTTCTGTCTGAACGTGTGTTCAGCGCTGCTGGTGGTGTGCTGACAGATAAGCGCACGCGGCTCTCCACTGATAATGTAGACAGACTCACGTTCATAAAGATGAACAAATCATGGATCCGAAACGACTTTTCTACCCCTGTGTCATCCTGGGGAGAGTAAAAGCTTGATGATTGGTTAAAATCACCCTACCAACCGTTTTAAGCTTTCAAATTACTAATCATGTTTATCTGTATCTTGACTAGTGTTGAGCCACCCCCGTAGTGTTCGGGTTCGGTTCGGTTCGTCGAACACCGGGATGTTCGAGGAACTGTTCGTCGAACTGTTCGTCGAACACCTTAGAACACCGTCGAACACCGTTAAAACCAATGGCAGGCAAACAAAAACACATAGAAACACATAGAAAACACCTGCAAAGGTGTCCAAAAGCTGACAAACTGCTCAGAAGACACTCTCTTTAAAAAAGCCGGCCGGCAAATTCAGCAGCGGCATACACCGGTACCCGACAATTTAGACAAGAAGGAATAGAGCATCACACAGATTAGATAGATAGAAACATGTCAGTCACACATATAAGAAGCACAGTGACAGTGTTGGTTACTGCACTTGTCATTTAGTGTAAAGGATTTATTTAAAAAAATATTAGTGTTTTCGTGCACCGTCTCTTTAAAAAAGCCGGCCGGCAATTCAGCATCTGTACCGGACAATTTAGAACAGAAAGAATAGAGCTTCACACATAGATTAGATAGATAGAAACATGTCAGTCACATATATATGAAGTACAGTGATAGTGTTGCTTACTGTACTTGTCATTTAGTGTAAAGGATTTATTTAAAAAAATAATAGTGTTTTCATGCACTGTCTCTTTAAAAAAGCCGGCCGGCAATTCAGCAGCGGTACCCGACAATTTAGAACAGAAAGATAGAGCATCACACATAGATTAGATAGATAGAAACATGTCAGTCACATATATATGAAGTACAGTGATAGTGTTGGTTACTGTACTTGTCATTTTGTATTAAAATAAAGGATTTATTATTAAAAAAATTGGCGTGGGGTTCCCCTTAATTTTAGGCTCTAGCGGAGGTTAAGCAGACGGCTGGGGCAGATGTTTGAAGCCTGGGAAGGGGGTAATACCCACGGAGCTTCCCAGGCTACTAATATCAGCCCCCAGCTGAATACATAGCCTTTACTAGCTATTAAAATGGGGACCCCCCCCAAAAAAATGACGTGGGGTCCCCCCTAATTTAATAGCTAGCAAAGGCTAGGCAGACAGCTGGGGGCTGATATTAATAGCCCAGGAAGGGAGCCATGAATATTGGCCCCCTCCCAGGCTAGAAACACCAGCCGTCAGCCGCCCCAGAAATGGCGCATTCATAGGATGCGCCAATTCTGGCACTTAGCCTCGCTCTTCCACGCTGCCCTGGTGCGGTGGCAGGGGGTAATTAGGGTTGGGGTTGATGTCAGCTTATAATGCCAGCTGACATCAAGCCCAGGTTAGTAATGGAGAGGCGTCTATAAGACACCCCCATTACTAACCCCATAGTCAAAGTTAAAAAAAACACAAACACCCAGAATAAAGTCCTTTAATTGAAATAAAGACACAATCCTTTATTGTTCTAAATTAAACCATACTTACCATCACGCCCATTCCAGCTGAAGCCAACGATCTCCTGCAATAAAAGAAAAATAATAAAGCAACCTCATCCTTACCTTTCCATGGTTCCCACGACAGCTTCAGCTCTGCTACATCGAGATGACAGGCTGGACCGCAGCAGAACGCTGCCATCCAGCCTGTCATCCCGCAGACACTGAGAAGCGCAGGCATGCTTGCGCTGCTCAGCGTCTCTCTGTGACGACATCCAGATGAGCCGAGTTCATGTCCAATGAACTCGGCTCACCTCATGCACGTCACTGACAGCGTGGGAAAATTCTCACGCTGAAGCGGTGAGTGCAAGAGAATTCTCCCACGCTGTCAGTGACGTGCATAAGGTGAGCTCATGTCCAATGAACTCAGCTCACCTCCTGCACGTCACTGACAGCGTGGGAGAATTCTCCTGCACTCAGCGCTTCAGCGTGAGAATTCTCCCACGCTGAAGCGCTGAGTGCAGGAGAATTTTCCCACGCTGTCAGTGACGTGCAGGAGGTGAGCTGAGTTCATTGGACATGAGCTCACCTCATGCACATCACTGACAGCGTGGGAGAATTCTCCTGCACTCAGCACTTCAGCGTGAGAATTTTCCCACGCTGTCAGTGACGTGCATGAGGTGAGCCGAGTTCATTGGACATGACCTCGGCTCATCTGGATGCCGTCACAGCGAGACAGTGAGGAGCGCAAGCATGCCTGCGCTTCTCAGTGTCTGCGGGATGACAGACTGGATGGCAGCGTTCTGCTGCGGTCCAGCCAGTCATCTCGATGTAGCAGAGCTGAAGCTGTCGTGGGAACCATGGAAAGGTAAGGATGAGGTTGGTTTATTATTTTTCTTTTATTGCAGGAGATCGTTGGCTTCAGCTGGAATGGGTGTGATGGTAAGTATGGTTTAATTTAGAACAATAAAGAATTGTGTCTTTATTTCAATTAAAGGACTTTATTCTGGGTGTTGTGTTTTTTTTAAATACTTTACTAGAAATTCATGGCGGTCATGTCTAATACTGGCGTGACCCCATGAATTTTGGGCTTGGGGCCAGCTGATAATACCAAGCTGGCCCTAACCACTTTATTACCCAGTGAGCCACCGCACCAGGGCCCTGGATGAGTTGGGTACAGCGCCAGAAGATGGCGCTTCTATGAACGCGCCATTTTCCGGGGTGGCTGCGGACTGCAAATTGTAGCGGGGGGGGCCCAGAAAGCTTGGGCCTCCCTGCGCTGCAGATTCCAGCCCCCAGCTGCCTAGTTGTACCTGGCTGGACACAAAAATAGGGCGAAGCCCCACGTACTTTTTTTTTAATTATTTCATGAAATTCATGAAATAATTAAGAAAAAAAGGCCTTCCCTATATTGTTGTGTCCGGCCAGGTACAAATAGGCAGCTGGTGGTTGGGGGCAGCCCGTTCCTGCCTGCTGTACCTGGCTGGACACAAATATAGTGCGAAGCCCCACTTAAATTTTTTTTAATTATTTCAGGAAATTCATGAAATAATTTAAAAAAAATTGACGTGGGGCTTCGCACTATATTTGTGTCCAGCCAGGTACAGCAGGCAGGAACGGGCTGCCCCCAACCACCAGCTGCCTATTTGTACCTGGCCGGACACAACAATATAGGGAAGCCCTTTTTTTCTTAATTATTTCATGAAATAATTTAAAGAAAATTGACGTGGGGCTTCGCCCTGTTTTTGTGTCCAGCCAGGTACAACTAGGCAGCTGGGGGCTGGAATCCGCAGCGCAGGGAGGCCCAAGCTTTCTGGGCCACCCCCGCTGCAAATTGCAGTCCGCAGCCACCCCGGAAAATGGCGCGTTCATAGAAGCGCCATCTTCTGGCGCTGTACCCAACTCATCCAGGGCCCTGATGCGGTGGCTCACTGGGTAATAAAGGGGTTAGGGCCAGCTTGGCATTATCAGCTGGCCCTAAGCCCGAAATTCATGGGGGTCACGCCAATATTAGACATGACCACCATGAATTTCTATTAAAGTATTTAAAAAAAACACAACACCCAGAAAAAAGTCCTTTAATTGAAATAAACACACAATTCTTTATTGTTCTAAATTAAACCATACTTACCATCACGCCCATTCCAGCTGAAGCCAACGATCTCCTGAAATAAAAGAAAAATAATAAAGCAACATCATCCTTACCTTTCCATGGTTTCCATGACAGCTTCAGCTCTGCTACATCGAGATGACAGGCTGGACCGCAGCAGAACGCTGCCATCCAGCCTGTCATCCCGCAGACACTGAGAAGCGCAGGCTTGCTTGCGCTCCACAGTGTCTCTCTGTGAGGGCATCCAGATGAGCCGAGTTATTGTCCAATGAACTCGGCTCACCTCATGCACGTCACTGACAGCGTGGGAAAATTCTCCTGCACTCAGCGCTTCAGCGTGGGAGAATTCTCACACTGAAGCGCTGAGTGCCGGAGAATTCTCCCACGCTGTCAGTGACGTGCAGGAGGTGAGCTGAGTTCATTGGACATGAGCTCACCTTATGCACGTCACTGACAGCGTGGGAGAATTCTCCTGCACTCACCGCTTCAGCGTGAGAATTTTCCCACGCTGTCAGTGACGTGCATGAGGTGAGCCGAGTTCATTGGACATGAACTCGGCTCATCTGGATGTCGTCACAGAGAGACGCTGAGCAGCGCAAGCAAGCCTGCGCTTCTCAGTGTCTGCGGGATGAGAGGCTGGATGGCAGCGTTCTGCTGCGGTCCAGCCTGTCATCTCGATGTAGCAGAGCTGAAGCTGTCGTGGGAACCATGGAAAGGTAAGGATGAGGTTGCTTTATTATTTTTCTTTTATTGCAGGAGATCGTTGGCTTCAGCTGGAATGGGCGTGACGGTAAGTATGGTTTAATTTAGAACAATAAAGGATTGTGTCTTTATTTCAATTAAAGGACTTTATTCTGGGTGTTTGTGTTATTTTTAACTTTGACTATGGGGTTAGTAATGGGGGTGTCTTATAGACGCCTCTCCATTACTAACCTGGGCTTGATGTCAGCTGGCATTATAAGCTGACATCAACCCCAACCCTATTACCCCCTGCCACCGCACCAGGGCAGCGTGGAAGAGCGAGGCTAAGTGCCAGAATTGGCGCATCCTATGAATGCGCCATTTCTGGGGCGGCTGACGGCTGGTGTTTCTAGCCTGGGAGGGGGCCAATATTCATGGCTCCCTTCCTGGGCTATTAATATCAGCCCCCAGCTGTCTGCCTAGCCTTTGCTAGCTATTAAATTAGGGGGGACCCCACGTCATTTTTTTTGGGGGGTCCCCCATTTTAATAGCTAGTAAAGGCTATGTATTCAGCTGGGGGCTGATATTAGTAGCCTGGGAAGCTCCGTGGGTATTACCCCCTTCCCAGGCTTCAAACATCTGCCCCAGCCGTCTGCTTAACCTCCGCTAGAGCCTAAAATTAAGGGGAACCCCACGCCAATTTTTTTAATAATAAATCCTTTATTTTAATACTAAATGAGAAGTACAGTAACCAACACTATCACTGTACTTCATATATATGTGACTGACATGTTTCTATCTATCTAATCTATGTGTGAAGCTCTATTCTGTCTGTTATAAATTGTCGGGTACAGATGCTGAATTGCCGGCCGGCTTTTTTAAAGAGACGGTGCATGAAAACACTATTATTTTTTTTGATAAATCCTTTACGCTAAATGACAAGTACAGTAAGCAGCACTGTCACTGTACTTCATATATATGTGACTGACATGTTTCTATCTATCTAATCTATGTGTGATTCTCTATTCTTTCTATTCTAAATTGTCGGGTACAGATGCTGAATTGCCGGCCGGCTTTTTTAAAGAGACGGTGCACGAAAACACTATTATTTTTTTTGATAAATCCTTTACGCTAAATGACAAGTACAGTAAGCAGCACTTTCACTGTACTTCGTATATATGTGGCTGACATGTTTATATCTATCTAATCTATGTGTGAAGCTCTATTCTTTCGGTTCTAAATTGTCGGGTACAGGTGTATGCCGCTGCTGAATTGCCGGCTTTTCATGTTTCACTGTTGGCACTGTTCCCATCGATTTGGACAATCACTGTGATGCCACAACCACCATGGCTGTGGCATTACAGTGAGTGGCAGACAATCCCTGCATGATTGGTGCTCTAAATAGCGCCAGACATGCAGGACACGCTTTTGGTGCACGAACAGTTATCGAACATAACCTCGAACAGCCGAATTTTTTGCAAATCGTTCGGGTTCGTCGAACAACTCGAACACCGCCCAAAACAGCTCGAATTTGAGATTGGCGAACAGTTCTAGTCGAACACCGCTCATCTCTAATCTTGACTGGAAAATAATTTGGGCTTTGTAGCAGTGTGCAGCACTGATCCTATTAGGCCATCTATAATAAGCTCCACCAGATTTGAAATTAAAAATAATTTTTAGCTGCATCTAGCCCGGAAAATAATTTTGGGGCTCCGAGATGCGCAAGACACATAAGTGCCTTCTTGCTGCACTACCTGCAGCATGACCCTCATATTGTCAGAATTCGAAGTAATCATGACTACTGGGTTGCCACACTCTTAAATCCCCCAAACTTTTCGATCAACCTTTTCATTTTAAGAAAGACCAAAAAAATGGTCATTTTTGAAATTATAAGCATTAGCAGGTTGTTAGAAACTGAAATCAAACAGTTTTCAACTCAAAACTTTATTCTAGGTGATGTTACATTTTCACATAGGACCCCTTGTTCGAAAGGAGCTTCTGAACTCTCTCGTCCATTGAATTTGTCAGGTTTTGAATGGTTTCTGCTTCAATTGTTTTGCATGAGGACAGAATACCCTCCCAGAGCTGTTGCTTAGATGTGAACTGCCTCCCGCCATCATAGACACTCCTTTTAATGATGCTCCAAAGGTTCTGAATGGGGTAGAGGTCAGGGGAGCATGGGGGTCACACCATAAGTTTGTCCCCTTTTATGCCCATATCAGCCAGAGATGCAGATGTTTTATGTGCAGCATGAGATGGTGCATTATTATGCAGAAAAATTATCTTGCTGTGAAATACACGGTTCTTCTTCTTGAACCATGGCAGGAAGTGCTGTTTGAGAAAATCCACATACATTATGGAGTTCATATTTAGCGCCTTCAGGGATCCTAAAGGGGCCGACAATCTCTCTCCCCATGATTCCAGCCCAAAACATTACTCCACCTCCTCCTTGTTGGCGCTGTAACCGTGTTTGCGTGGGGTGTCCATCAACCAGCCATCCTCCACTCCATCCATCTGGACCATCGAGCGCTGCACGGCACTCATCCGTGAACAAAACAGTTTTGAAATCAGTCTTCATGTAATGTTTGGCCCGCTGGAGCCATTTCTGCTTGTGTGAAGTGGATAGAGGAGGTCGACAGGATGGCGTATGCACAGCTGCAAACCTCTGAAGGACCCTGCATCTTGTTTTTCGGGGGACGTTGGAGGCACAAGCAGCTTCAAAAACTTGTCTGCTGCTATGACAAGGCTTTTTTGCCGCTGCTCTTTCAACCTGACGTAATTGCCTGTAGGAAAGAGTCCTCAATTTGCCCTTATCAGCACGCACACATGTGTACTGTGAATCAGCTACATACTTCTTGATTGCCAAGACACTTCATCCTGATCATCGCACAATGTTGATTGTAGTCATGCCTTGACCTAAACACTCCACAATTTGTTGCTTCTCAGCAGCCGACACATCCTTTTTCTTTCCCATTTTGGCAGAAAATGTAGGCTGCTTAATAATGTGAGAGAGCCTTCTTAAGTAGTCTTGCCTTTCATTGGACACACCTGCCAAACTAATTAGCACAGGTGTCTGCAATTGCTTACAGTGATATAAAGAGCCCTGACACACATCACCATCAATGAGTTTAACTGACAAACAAACAAATTCTTCCCTTATCACTCCTAAACACTTTTTGCATAATAATTTGGAACGCAGTGTACATGTGCTTTTCCACAAAACACCAGTGGTTCACGTAGTGAATCTTACAGTTCTAACTTGCCAACCGTGGTCTGTATGGAATTGTTCAATAAAGGGCCCAAAATTAAGATAACATAGATGGGAGAGGTCTCTATGAATAGGAATTCCTAAGTATTTGATACCCTGTGAGGGCCAGGCAAAGGGAAAGTTGGACTGGATGGAATCCTATATGGATTTGGGGAGGGAGACATCGAGGGCCTCAGACTTCGCTGCATTGATTTTAAAATTTTACCATGTAACAAAGTGATCTATTTCAGCCATAACAGCAGGGATGGATATATGTGATTGAGTGATATATACTAGGACATCATCAGCAAATAGAGAGCACTTGTACTCGGTGCCTCCCACCTCAATCCACCTAATATTGGGGTTATGGCGAATTGATGAGAGCAGGTGCTCAGTCACTAGGATTTATAAGAGAGGGGACAGAGGACATCCCTGCCTTGTCCCATTGGTGATTGTGAAAGGTGATGAAAATGTTCTGACGCACCCCCTGGGCCTTGGGACACCCGGAGCCGGACCCTTTTTGGTGGATGCTGGTGGTTGTAGTCTTCGTGGCGGCGACCCGGTTCCGTGGCTCAGGGCGGTCAAACCAGTGGCGGAACTATTTATGTGGTTTTGATGTTTAAATGTCCGACTACGCCACCCGTGGATTGCGGTCAGAGTGAACCGCCGCTACAGGGCAGACCGCTGAGGCTGGTGTTGTGGGTGCAGCAGAGCGTAGCATAACTTCCCACGGGAGGAGTATAGCCTCAGGGCAGTGTATGCGGAGGATGGGGGTGATGGTGCAGGGCAGCAGCAGTAACGACACGGAGTCAGTGATGCAGTCCAGGGCCTTTACTCACAGTTCTTATTATCCAGACCACGTCTGCAGGTAACGGCTGCCCACGTCGCACTTTGCTCACCAGGTGAGGGGCTCAGATAACTCCCAGATAACTTTGGAGCACTTCACAGTACCCCCTTTGTGTGTCCTTTGTCTGGCCTTTCTTACCAACACTTCTGTCCGGCTGCCTCGGGCCTCCTCTTGGTAAACTTGGCGCCAGTTTCCCTGACCCTATGTGGTGCCTTCCTAGCGGGTGTAGCGAGGAGCTGCGTCACATAAAATGTCAGAGCCTCCGGTTTCTAGCTGAGGGTCGTTTCCTGCCTCCACTAGTTTCGGGGACCGGTCTCCCCCTTTGGCCTGACCCCTCCACGCAGGTGGAATCGGGCGTGCGGTGGCGACTCGCCCGTCCTCACCCCTGGGATCCCTTCATTCCTCGTTCCTGGAGCCTTCTCCGCTCCTCTTCCTTCCTTCTCCCTCTTCCAGGCCTGGGCCTCTGTTACTAGGCCCGCCTCCGGAGCAGAGCTCATGCAGAGCCCCTGCTCCCTGCCACTTCTGCTCAGACTTCTCTGCACTGAACTAAGATGGTACCCACCTTTTATACTCCCTTCTCAATGCACCCAGGAACTGCTTCCTCCCTGCTCCTGCACTACAGGGTTCCCCTTCCTCAGTGTTCCCTCCCCCCACTCCAGCCAGGGACAGGGACTGTCATGCCCATCTCAGGGGCATATTGGTCGCCCTGCCCCACGGCAATGTGGTGTAATGCATGCAGGTGTCGGGTCCTGATCCACACTCCATCCTTACCTGAGAGTGAGATATCACACCTCTGGGTGAGGTGCAATACGTCTGTAGCAACCGAGCCCTCAGGGTGCTACAGTTCCATTTATCTTCAGCCTAGGTGACGTATTGCGATACAGGGCCGTGATTTTGGCTATAAAAGGGTCCCCTAGACCCCTACCCCAAGCTTTTTAAGAGAATCATATATGGCGTGCCAGGAGACTCTATGGAATGCTTTCTCAGCATCCAACGAGAGTATCTAATTACAAATTTTTAACTGCATCTAGCCCAGGAAATACTTTGTGCCTAGTAGCAGTGTCTGCTAGTCAGCGGATTATCTCGGCTGTTAAGCAAGCTACACCACCTGTAGTTTAGACACTTAATTTTTTCAAAGGAAATGCTTCGGGACCATGGGATACTTAGTGAAGAGCATCAGGAGGCACCCCAAGGCATTGGGGCTGGGACTGGCAGTAGGATGCCTTGCGGTGGACAGCCGAGCTCGATCCTTATTAAAGCTTTTTAACTGCAGCAGCTTTAGTGGACGCTACTGGAGCTGGAATTACCGCGGCTGCTGGCATGAGACTTGCCCTCCAATAGATCCTTGTAAATGGATTTAAAGTGTATTCATTCAAATTAGAGAGACAATTTAAATTAAAAAGCTTAGAGCTGCCTCCACCACAGGGGGGCTCGCTCGACCCACCAGCGGACAGGCACCAGTATTGGGAGAGGGGGGCTGGCCGTCAGGGTTCACCGCGGCTCTGGCACAAACCCGGCGACACGGAGGTGGCACGGGCAGGAGCGGACTGAACGTGTCGGCTTCTCACTTTTTGGATTTTAGAAGGGCATGACATGCCTATATTTGTGTCTCCCTCTCCTTTTACTCCTCCACCTCTTTTCTTTTCGCATGACTATATGTACTTGTCACTTTTCCATGTGTTAGTTGTGTCTTCTGAGCAGTTTGTCAGCTTTTGGACACCTTTGAAGGTGTTTTCTATGTGTTTCTATGTGTTTTTGTTTGCCTGCCATTGGTTTTAACGGTGTTCGAAGGTGTTCGACGAACAGTTCGACGAACAGTTCGACGAACAGTTCGGCGAACACACGGGTGTTCGACGAACCGAACCGAACTCGAACACTACGGGGGTGGCTCAACACTAGTCCCCACCTGCAGAAACACTTCTTTATTGAGTGTGTCTTGATAATTGCCAATAATTCCCATCTATTGTCTATTCCATTTGCACAACAGCATGTGAAATTGATTGTCAATCAGTGTTTCTTCCTTAGTGGACAGTTTGATTTCACAGAAGTTTGATTCACTTGGAGTTATATTATGTTGTTTAAGTGTTCCCTTTATTTTTTGGAGCAGTGTATATACAGCGATAGTCACAAACACATACAGGTATATATATATTTATATATATATATTTATATATATATGTGAGTAAACACAGGCACAGTCACACATGTACATTGTGGAGATTAGCTGAGCAGCAGTAGGTAGATGTGACCTATATAGTCAGAGACATTAACACAGAAATTCTCTCCAAACAGGACTACTTTTGTTTTTTTTATGGTCGGCGTGCAAAATATGCAAAACCTTTGCATTTAAATACAAAAAACAAATGAACTTTGCTTTCATAAGCAGTAACTAGATATCAGGTTTCCTGACTAAACAGGTGGCCTTCTACCAGTCATCCAAAAAAGAAACAAAAGACACACCAACAGTACCAAATGTAAGCTACCTGCCCTCAGAACAAGTTCCTCTAGGACAGACATCTCTCTCACAGGTCTCTCTCCTCAGATGTTCTCTCACTAAAAGTGTACACACTGCAAACCTTCAGTACTGAATCAGTCCTAACAACTAGATTGACTAAAGGGCCAGGGCAGGCAAGGAAGGGAGGGACAGACCTGCTATCCAAGCATGCCTATTATTCCATTAAAATCCAGTTCTAAAAATAGGAATTAGCAAAGACCTTTACAAACTATACTTTGCTAGTGATATCCAGCTTTCCTTAATTCACTAGACCTCATCCACCTTTTTGGTGATGAGTTGTCCACTTCCTATAGTCTAGTATGCATAATGTATGAGAAATTTTGGTGAAATATAGCAGACGTGAACCACTTGTTCTGTCACTATTTCATAGCTCATATAGATATATATAGAACATATTGTACATTCATACGCACAGGTGTAAGTGTTCACATCAGCTCACCAAATCCAGACAAGAAATTCACAATGGGTGTGGTGCAGGGAAGAAACCTTGGGCCGACTCTCATGTGAATAATGATACTTGTAGAGTGAAAATATCCTGCTCCCACAGAATTTTTTTTTCTTTTTAATAAAAACAATATTTTATTTATATTTATAGTCATAAAATAAAGGGTTAAAAATATGAAACACTTGGCCACTTACTGTGAAACGAATGACCAGAAATGCTTATTCACAATAATCTTGCAATTTTTTCCACGGACCCATAGACATGAATGGCTGAGTGCAATCTGATAATCGAATACAACTCGTGCATATTGAGATTTTTTCCTTGGATCAGGTCGGACATGTGTACAGCCCCGCAGAATAACATGGGGACAAGTGCAAAACTGACAGATAACACTCGTCAGATGTTTACAGTCGTGTGCACAAGCCCTAACAATTACGTGTCTGACATGCTGTATCAAAAAAAATGTTCACATCCCTTAGTTGGACTACATAAAAAAAGAAGTAGAAAAAAATCTATAACAATTGTAAAAGTTAAAAAAAAAATTAAAAAGTACAAAAAATAATCGGAACTAAAGACGCACGCAAGAAAACTAAAAACGTACAGCTCTCAGAATATGACCATGTTAAAACCAATAATTTTTTCCATAAAAAAATAGTTTTCAGTTTTCAACAGTAGCAAAAATAATTTGACATGTAAATTTATGTAAAGGATATTTGAAAAATGATGCTGACATAAAGTAAACATGCAAAATGTTGTTTATTAACTAGTTTATATTGCAGGGCTATCTGGTTTAATGGCGTAAGCATTCAAAGTTTGAAAATTATAAATTTTTCTATATTTTCACAACATTTCAGGTATTTTCACAAAAAAAATGCAAAACATGTCCATTCTAAAAAAAATTCAATGGTCTGGATTAATAATTTCTCCAAAATTCTAGCATAAATTGCTTTGAAAAATTGAAAATTTTTTGCAGATCCAGAGTTGAGCCAAAATTTTGAGACTTTTTGGTGTTTTCACATCAGTTCCTTCTAGCTCCAGCTGGGATAGGACGGGGGTGCAGCGGGATGCCACAACTCATTTAAATTATGATCGCCAGTCTTGATGAATTGAGACCAATGTGTCACAAAACAAAAATCTCAGAATAACTTGGATATATTTAAGCATTCAGAGTTATTATCACAAGAAGTAACCGATTTGAAAAAATGGGGCTTGGTCATTAAGCCAAAAGTGGCTCAATCCTTTAGAGGTTAAAGGATAATCTGTTAAAAGGGATTTTTATATAGAACAAACATTATAGGTTTATAGTTTTAAGAACACTTCATTGCAATGTGCAGTAAAATTCTTTTGAAAATAAAGTATACACCATCACAAAGTTTACCCTATGTTCCAATGGATGATATTGGTCCTATTTAGGATGAAATCCTCATGGAAATGTTAAGCCAAGCAAGACAGAAGTTATGTGACTATTACTCTGGCAATGAGACAATGGATGAACAACATGAGCATTGGAATAGGATTTGGATTACCTGTGAACTCCCAAATATTGTTCACATCTGTATGGATGCTAATCCAACACCTGCTCCATTGAGTTGTCTCTGAGCATTTATAACACATATAATTGACAAGCACATTGATAAGTTGTATTCTTTGCATGATCCCAATAAACCAAGATAACTGCTTTTGTAAATCATAAATAGTCCTGAACCTTAGCCCTATTTCTTCTAAGCTGACCAGTCTAGAAATGTTAATGTTTATCAATGTTAACAAACCTGTGGAGAAAATTACATTATAAAGAGTAGCCAAGCAGGTCTTTAGGGTAAAGTCCTCATTATGCTAAACTTTTAACTCACTCATTTCCTTGTTCAACAGCTCAAAATGACAAGAGGATGAGGTTTGAATAATTAAATAGCTTTGCTAGCTTAAATGCCTCTGCTTGAGTTCTCCGACACACAATCACAACAAAGCACTCTCGTCATATAATTTTTATAACCATTACCTTCTCGCAACATTGTATTTTTTATGTTATCCTGATCCATATAACTAAAAATAAAACAATGCATGTTTCCCCCCACCACAGTTCAGACTTCCAGCTAATGCATCTATCAGTGAAATGTTTCAGGTAGTTTTCTGTTGTCATTAAATCAATTGAGAGTTGCGTACATTTTTCTTGAAATGTTTTTCTTCATTCGGTAAGAAAACGTTAACGCTTCTTCCTTGCAATTAGTGCATAATGATGGTAAACACCACAATTTTAGTCCTGTGAACCAATCATCATGATGTTTAATGTATCTCTTCTTCCACTTTGCATTTGCATTCAGCTCCGAACACTAATGCAAATTAACTTTACCCACTGAGTCATTGTATTCCAGTTGATTAGAATTTTGCTGCTATGGATTCTAACATATTTTGCATTTTCTTTTATCTCCACCACAGCCTGATAATGTGTTGCAAGCTGAAAGCGCCTTTGGAACAGCAGTCTGAGTCCTAACACAGATTCTATCCTACAAGGGATAAATTAATGCAGATTTCAACAAATGCAAATGAACTATCTCTTCTATAAAGAAAATTTGAAAAATTGAAAAGAGGGTAATTTTGCTCATTTTGAGTAGGAGGTATAATGTCTTTATAAAGTCATAATTAAAAGAAAAACAATTACATGGTTCTTATCTGGACCTTGCAGCTGTACTTTTTTTTCTGAGCCTTTACAGGCTACATTCTAAGGTTATGACAAACCCATGGAAATAGCATCTTAAGAGGAGTTTTATTTCTTTTTACATGATTTGTTTGTAATAGTCAGCTCTGTTTTGTGTATATATAATTAGACAGTAAACTAAGCTTTGAAAGCAGATTTCCATTTGGTATGTGAGTCACGCAAACAGCAGTCTTTCATTCAGCAGCCAAAGACTGATCTTTTAAATGCCTCAACTCGCTAAGCATGCTTTGTAAACGCTGCGGGTTTCTAAAGGGTAGGGATAATATTGAAGCCATTGTTATTTTATGTTACTTTCCACACAGCAAACAAACAGATAAAGGCGTCTTTGCAGAACTCAGGTAACAGAACTTTGTTTTTACTACTTTTCTTTTTAACATTGGCTTGACTATTGAACCAGACCAGGATATAATGGTTAACGCCTTGTAGAATATGTGATAATATGATAGTTAAACAATAGTTAATGGCTTCTGTATGAATCACAACTCATTTATCTTATGGCAACATCAGTCAAAGCCTCTTGCTTGTATTCCCTTTCAAACGCATGTGTTCTAATTTAAAAATGGCAACAAAGGAAGGAATTGAAGGAATGTAATCATATCCTCTGAAGCCTGCCTTCCTTCCATTAGCTGAATCTGCTTTTAAAGAAAAGTTGAAATACTTCATCTATAATTTGAACATGTATTATATAAGAATTTGCATGTTTCACAAGGTTGGTTTCCACCTATTGTTCTCCAAAACTCTCTTGTCTGTCTTATTTTTAGGAACCAGTTATATAATATATAAAAAGACCATTGCAATGACCTGTTAGTGATTCTCACATCAGCCAAGGACTTTCCAGATATCTATTTTTCATCCTTTTTATTCATGGTAATAACTCTAAGGTAAAGTGCTCTGTCATGTGAATAATATAAAGTACCGTTCTGATTTCATATTTTCTCTTACAATATTTCTCTAGAGCATATTAAACCTTCATATTGTAATTAGAGATGATCGAAACGTTTTAAATTTGTATTCGCCGGCTTCGGTAAATTTTCCCAAAAAAATGTGATTTTCAGCAAATAAATTCACTATGAATCTCAATACATCAAAACCTCCAATTTTCCTGAAATTATGTGTATTTCACCTGGAAGTATCCTAGGACTGCATTAAACCATTTTTAGCTATTCCATGTAAACACCATCTCATTAATGTCCAAGTTACCTCAACCTACCTGGCTAGGTGAAAATGGATAGTAACTGGTGGTAGATAACAGGCTATTTAATAACACACTGTAGTGTCAGTATTGTTAGGCTACTTAAATTGTATAGACGATCCAAAATTTTTCTTTTTGGAGGCAGATGCCTGCCTTGCTGGTGTTTAAACACAGGTGGTGAAAACAGAAGTAGCCATGTTTTTTGCACATGGGGTGGAGCAAAAATTATACCTCTACAGTATAGATGACATGATGAACAGGGAGTAGATGTCTAGCTGAGTGTAATCCATTAGCACTGGGGGCAGCAGAATGATGTTTAGAAGACAGTCAGGCAGGCAGATACTATGGCCATTTTAACCATTGGCATCAGCCATAGGTGAATGAAAATCAGCTATTATCCATCGCTGATTCATATTGTTATATGTAAGGTTTTCCACACTTGCGGCAGATAACCTGGTCTGCTTGAGTGTGACAAAGTGACAGGCCTCACTAAATACCCTCTCTGATATTACACTGGAGGCTGGACATAACAGCAGGCCAGTTCTTGCCACTAGTCTAGTCTGCTGACCAAGAAGTACATGGGATCAGGGCTGAGGGTATTTGCCTGAGAAAGGCTACAGTCTAGGAACTGCTGAACCTGGCTGTTTAGCCGATCCTTCTCTTTTTGCTGAAAAGCGCAAGTTTATATAGCAGCTACAACATCTGATCCATGATGACAAAGATACTGTAGGTGTTGCTGCTGTTGCCCCTGCTAGTTGTAAACCTAAAGCTAGCACAGATGGGGAATGTTGAGTCTGTGAGAATTGCAGAGTTGTCTGCTGGTCATTTGGGTGATCAGCAGGCGATTGCTTGGCAAAAGCTTCAAATACTAGTTAACACAGTTGAATACATCCATTCTGACTCCCTTTTGGAAGCTGGAAAAAATTAACTAAATTTGTTTTTAGAGCAAGGGTCCAAAAGCATGCCTATCCAATAGTGGCATACCTGTTTATGCTACAAGCGATCAGATGATTGCATTTTCAAGTCCCCTAAGGGGACTAACAAAGTGAAGAGTAGTGTTGAGCCACCCCCGTAGTGTTCGAGTTCGGTTCGGTTCGTCGAACACCCATGTGTTCGCCGAACTGTTCGTCGAACTGTTCGTCGAACACCGTTAAAACCAATGGTAGGCAAACAAAAACACATAGAAACACATAGAAAACACCTTCAAAGGTGTCCAAAAGCTGACAAACTGCTCAGAAGACACAACTAACACATGGAAAAGTGACAAGTACATATAGTCATGCGAAAAGAAAAGAGGTGGAGGAGTAAAAGGAGGGGGAGACACAGATATAGGCATGTCATGCCCTTCTAAAATCCAAAAAGTGAGAAGCCGACACGTTCAGTCCGCTCCTGCCCGTGCCACCTCCGTGTCGCCGGGTTTGTGCCAGAGCCGCGGTGAACCCTGACGGCCAGCCCCCCTCCCCCAATACTGGTGCCTGTCCGCTGGTGGGTCGAGCGAGACCTCCTGTGGTGGAGGCAGCTCTAAGCTTTTTAATTTAAATTGTCTCTCTAATTTGAATGAATACACTTTAAAGCCATTTACAAGGATCTATTGGAGGGCAAGTCTCATGCCAGCAGCCGCGTAATTCCAGCTCCAGTAGCGTCCACTAAAGCTGCTGCAGTTAAAAAGCTTTTATAAGGATCGAGCTCGGCTGTCCACCGCAAGGCATCCTACTGCCAGTCCCAGCCCCTATGCCTTGGGGTGCCTCCTGATGCTCTTCACTGAGTATCCCGTGGTCCCGAAGCATTTCCTTTGAAAAAATTAAGTGTCCAAACTACAGGTGGTGTAGCTTGCTTAACAGCCGGGATAATCCGCTGACTAGCAGACACTGCTACTAGGCACAAAGTATTTCCTGGGCTAGATGCAGTTAAAAATTTGTAATTAGATACTCTCGTTGGATGCTGAGAAAGCATTCCATAGAGTCTCCTGGCAAGCCATATATGATTCTCTTAAAAAGCTTGGGGTAGGGGTCTAGGGGACCCTTTTATAGCCAAAATTACGGCCCTGTATCACAATACGTCACCTAGGCTGAAGATAAATGGAACTGTAGCACCCTGAGGGCTCGGTTGCTACAGAGGTATTGCACCTCACCCAGAGGTGTGATATCTCACTCTCAGGTAAGGATGGAGTGTGGATCAGGACCCGACACCTGCATGCATTACACCACATTGCCGTGGGGCAGGGTGACCAATATGCCTCTGAGATGGGCACGACAGTCCCTGTCCCTGGCTGGAGTGGGGGGAGGGAACACTGAGGAAGGGGAACCCTGTAGTGCAGGAGCAGGGAGGAAGCAATTCCTGGGTGCATTGAGAAGGGAGTATAAAAGGTGGGCACCATCTTAGTTCAATGCAGAGAAGTCTGAGAAGAAGTGGCAGGGAGCAGGGGCTCTGCATGAGCTCTGCTCCGGAGGCGGGCCTAGTAACAGAGGCCCAGGCCTGGAAGAGGGAGAAGGAAGGAAGAGGAGCGGAGAAGGCTCCAGGAACGAGGAATGAAGGGATCCCAGGGGTGCGGACACCCCTGCACGCCCGAATCCACCTGCGTGGAGGGGTCAGGCCAAAGGGGGAGACCGGTCCCCGAAACTAGTGGAGGCAGGAAATGACCCTCAGCTAGAAACCGGAGGCTGTGACATTTTATGTGGCACAGCCCCTCGCTACACCCGCTAGGAAGGCACCACATAGGGTCAGGGAAACTGGCGCCAAGTTTACCAAGAGGAGGCCCGAGGCAGCCGGACAGAAGGGTTGGTAAGAAAGGCCAGACAAAGGACACACAAAGGGGGTCCTGTGAAGCGCTCCAAAGTTATCTGGGAGTTGTCTGAGCCCCTCACCTGGTGAGCACAGTACGACGTGGGCAGCCGTTACCTGCAGACGTGGTCTGGATAATAAGAACTGTGAGTAAAGGCCCTGGACTGCATCACTGACTCCGTGTCGTTACTGCTGCTGCCCTGCACCATCACCCCCATCCTCCGCATACACTGCCCTGAGGCTATACTCCTCCCGTGGGGAGTTATGCTACGCTCTGCTGCACCCACAACACCAGCCTCAGCGGTCTGCCCTGCAGCGGCGGTTCACTCTGACCGCAATCCATGGGTGGCGTAGTCGGACATTTAAACATCAAGACCACATAAATAGTTCCGCCACTGGTTTGACCACCCTGTGCCACGGAACCGGGTCACCGCCACGAAGACTACAACCACCAGCATCCACCAAAAAGTGTCTTGGCAATCAAGAAGTATGTAGCTGATTCACAGTACACACGTGTGCGTGCTGATAAGGGCAAATTGAGGACTCTTTCCTACAGGCAATTACGTCAGGTTGAAAGAGCAGCGGCAAAAAAGCCTTGTCATAGCAGCAGACAAGTTTTTGAAGCTGCTTGTGCCTCCAAACGTCCCCCGAACAACAAGATGCAGGGTCCTTCAGAGGTTTGCAGCTGTGCATACGCCATCCTGTCGACCTCCTCTATCCACTTCACACAAGCAGAAACGGCTCCAGTGGGCCAAACATTACATGAAGACTGATTTAAAAACTGTTTTGTTCACGGATGAGTGCCGTGCAGCGCTCGATGGTCCAGATGGATGGAGTGGAGGATGGCTGGTTGATGGACACCCCACGCAAACACGGCTACAGCGCCAACAAGGAGGAGGTGGAGTAATGTTTTGGGCTGGAATCATGGGGAGAGAGATTGTCGGCCCCTTTAGGATCCCTGAAGGCGCTAAAGATGAACTCCATAATGTATGTGGATTTTCTCAAACAGCACTTCCTGCCATGGTTCAAGAAGAAGAACCGTGTATTTCACAGCAAGATCATTTTTCTGCATGATAATGCACCATCTCATGCTGCACATAAAACATCTGCATCTCTGGCTGATATGGGCATAAAAGGCGACAAACTTATGGTGTGACCCCCATGCTCCCCTGACCTCTACCCCATTCAGAACCTCTGGAGCATCATCAAAAGGAGTGTCTATGATGGCGGGAGGCAGTTAACATCTAAGCAACAGCTCTGGGAGGGTATTCTGTCCTCATGCAAAACAATTGAAGCAGAAACCATCCAAAACCTGACAAATGCAATGGACGAGAGAGTTCAGAAGCTCCTTTCGAACAAGGGGTCCTATGTGAAAATGTAACATCACCTAAAATAAAGTTTTGAGTTGAAAACTGTTTGATTTCAGTTTCTAATAACCTGCTAATGCTTATAATTTCAAAAATGACCATTTTTTTGGTTTTTATTAAAATGAAAAGGTTGATCGAAAAGTTTGGGGGATCTAAGAGTGTGGCAACCCAGTAGTCATGATTACTTTGAATTCTGACAATATGAGGGTCATGTTGCAGGTAGTGCAGCAAGAAGGCACTTATGTGTCTTGCGCATCTCGGAGCCCCAAAATTATTTTCCGGGCTAGATGCAGCTAAAAATTATTATTAATTTTAAATCTGGTGGAGCTTAGTATAGATGGCCTAATAGGATCAGTGCTGCACACTGCTACAAAGCCCAAATTATTTTCCAGTCAAGATACAGATAAACATGATTAGTAATTTTAAATCTGGTGGAGCTTATTATAGATGGCCTAATAGAATCAGTGCTGCACACTGCTACAAAGCCCAAATTATTTTCCAGCCAAGATACAGATAAACATGATTAGTAATTTGAAAGCTTAAAACGGTTGGTAGGGTGATTTTAACCAATCATCAAGCTTTTACTCTCCTCAGGATGACACAGGGGTAGAAAAGTCGTTTCGAATCCATGATTTGTTCATCTTTATGAACGTGAGACTGTCTACATTATCAGTGGAGAGCCGCGTGCGCTTTTCTGTCAGCACACCACCAGCAGCGCTGAACACACGTTCAGACAGAACGCTGGCTGCGGGGCATGAAAAGATCTCCAAGGCGTAAGTGGCTAGCTCCGGCCATTTATCCAGATTGGAAGCCCAAAAAGAGCAAGGGTCCAGTGACACAGTCATGGCTTCAATGTTTACTTGGAGATACTCCTGTACCATCGTCTCTAGGCGTTGACTATGTGTCAGACTTCTTGTCTCCTGTGGCCTTGCAAAGGATGGGCTAAAAAAGTGGTGAAATTATTCCGCAAAATTGATGTTACCAGCAGATACTGTGGTTCTGTTATGGTTTGAGTGCTGAACACTTGACGGTCCCACGGTTGGCAAGTTGGAACTGTGAGATTCACTACGTGCACCACTGGTGTTTTGTGGAAAAGCACATGTAAGATTCTGCAACAGTCTCTGCTGATACTCCTGCATGCGTGCATCCCTTTCTATGGCAGGAATAATTTCTGCAAATTTACTTTTGTACCGGGGATCTAACAGTGTGGCAACCCAGTAGTCAGGATTATTTCTAATTCTCACAATTCGAGGGTCATGTTGCAGGTAGTGCAGCAAGAAGGCACTCATGTGTGTTGCGCATCCAGGAGCACCAAGTCCCTGTTGTGTTGGTGGCGAGGTAACAATCATGCTTCCTTCCTCTGTCCTCTCCCCCCAACCTCGCACAACAGAAATGTGATCAAGGTCTCCCTCATCTGATGAGTCTTCCATCAGTTCGTCCTCCACTTCTTCCTGGGCTCCTGCACCTTCCTCACTAGTTTGGCTGCTACCATGCGCCCTGGTAAAACCATCTCCCCCACCCTCACATGCCTGCCGCCTTGGTGCTGCCGACTGTCTGGACCTTGCAGATGTTAGCCCTTCCGCATACAACTCCTCCTCCTCTACTTCCTCCACCTCCTCTTGTGCCACCACCTGACTCCGAATTCTGTTTAACATGTGCTCCAGCATGTAAATCACCGGAATAGTCATGCTGATAATGGCATCGTCAGCACTAAACATCTTCGTGGCCATTTCAAAACTGTGCAGAAGGGTGCATAGGTCCCTGATCTGAGACCACTCCTCCAGCGTGATTTGCCCCACCTCTGGATCTCGTTAGACCAGGCTATACGTCAGAACGTATTGCACCAGGGCTTGTCGGTGCTGCCACAGTCGCTGCAACATGTGCAGAGTTGAATTCCACCGGGTAGGCACATCGCATTTTAGCCGGTGAAGTGGCAGGCTCAACGACTTCTGTAGAGATGTAAGTCGCTGAGCTGCCGGATGCTAACGGCTGAAGTGAGCACACAGCGACCGTGCCCTCTGCAGAAGGCCATCTAGTCTGGGATAGTGGGCTAAAAATTGCTGGACAACCAGGTTCAACACGTGAGCCATACAAGGCACGTGTGTGACATTGACCCGGCGAAGGGCCGCACCCAGGTTTGCAGCATTGTCTCACACGGCCTTCCCTGGTTTCAGGTCCAGTGGAGACAATCATTCATGAAATTGGTTCTCCAGAGCTGACCACAACTCCTCAGCTGTGTGACTCACATTTCCCAGACATTTCAAAGTAAAAACCGCCTGATGACGTTGAGCCCTACTGCCAGCATAGTAAGGAGGTGTGCAGGATCCCTTCTGCGCAGTTAGAAAGCTTGTGGCATGACCAGACAGGCTTTGGGTGCAGGTGGAAGACCGAGAGGAGGTTGAGGAGGCAGAAGCAGTGGAGGAACTTTGACATAAAGAGGATTGACGCACAACTCGTGGGGACGGCAAGACTTGGACAGCAGCCCCTTGTCCTGCTGTCACCATAGTTACCCAGTGCCCAGTCAGCGACATGTAACGCCCCTGTCCATGCCTACTCGTCCAAGTGTCTGTGGTGAAATGCACCCTGTCACACACAGAGTTTCTCAAAGAAGCGGTGATGTTGTGTGCGACATGCTGGTGGAGCGCAGGCACACCTTTCTTTGAGAAGTAGTGCCAACTGGGCATCTGGTACTGGGGCACTGCGACGGACATAAGGTCTCGAAAATCCTCTGTGTCCACCCAGCGGAAAGGCAGCATTTCTGTAGCCAAGAGCTTGCAGATGGTGAAATTCAACCTCTTAGCTTTCTCATGGCTAGGAGGAAATGGTCTTTTACTTGTCCACATCTGAGGGGCCGAGGGCTGGCTATTGTGCTTAGACGGGGTTGATAAGGGTGTCCCCGGCAAACTGCCGGTCTGTGAGGAAGATGCAGGCGGACATGTTAGGTTTCCTTGATCCAAAGGTGGTGCTATCGATGTCGGACAGCGCTCAACACCAGCTGGTGTTACCACCTCCAAAGAAAATGATGACCTGCCAATCACGCTGGCTGTTGCGGGTAAAGAGGTGGCAGGTCTGCGCCCCAAAACAGGTGTGACTGCTGTCCCCCCAGTCACAGAGGATGAAGAGGCCGCGGATGCACAAGATATGGCAGACGGCGGTTGGCCCGGCCGGCTAGGCCGCATTGTAGCACACTGAGCTTCCCACTGCAACTTATGCTTCATGTCCATGTGCCGGTTCATTCATGAAGTACTCAAACTATGTATTTTTTGGCCTCTACTTAGCTTTTGCTGACAAATGTTACAGATAAAGATGACCCAACTCGTGTTATCGATCTGAAAAAATGCCCAGGCTATGCAAGGCTTAGCACCCATGCGACCTGAAGAGCCACCACGACTTGTGGTGAGAGGCAGAGTTGTGTTTGAGGATGCAGTTGTTGACGTGCTTCCAGTACTACGTCTCTGTCCAGGAAGGCGCAACTTGACCTCGTCATCACTAGCATCTTCCTCCACCTCCTCTGCTGACCTCATCTCTTGGCTGACTGTGGGTTGACAGTAAGTGGGATCTCCAACCTCATCATCATCACCCTGTGCGTTATCACACCCGTCGTCCTCAGAGCCAACCTGTTCCTGCCCTGACAAAAAACTAAAGTTGTCGCTCCAATCAGGTATTTGAGTCTCATCGTCTTCCTCATTGTCTCCACCAACAGGAGTTACAGTTTGGGAATGAGGGTCTACATTATGGTCAGAACCTTCTGCGTCTGGTCCTGGATCTGACTCATAAAGATTCTGGGCATCAGTGCAGATCATTTCCTCGTCTGAATTCACAGAAGCGCTGGAGTCAACCTCTGATTCCCAGGCTATAGTATGAGTAAACAGCTCTGCAGACTCAACCATCTGTTCTACCTCATACTCAGACGGGCAGCTGGAGATTTGGGAGCTGTGAGGAAGCAAGTGCGATTGGGGTGACACCTTTGAGGACTGGAGTATTTGTGATGTTGAAGTTGATGTGGAGGAGAGCACACTTAAAGGAGCACTTGATATCCGTTGAAGCACCTGCTGTTTTTGTGCCTCATCTGGAATTTGTAGCGATTGGCTTGGCCGTAAGAAAGGGATCTTATCACATTGTCCGCTAAAAGAAGTAGACATTTTAGATTGGCTGGAAGATGGTCTTTTTTCTGCAAATGTTACTGTTGCTTTAACATCTACCCCACGGACACAACCTTTTTTCCCCTACCCAACACGCCTATTCCCCTTTCCACCAGCAGCAGGCCTTTTTCCACTCATTTTGGTGGTTAACTAATTCACAACTCTGGAGTTGTTTGCACAAAAAAACAATTGATGGGAACCGAGCAGAGCTGAGTGGCCAAACTGTGGTATAAGGCCAAAACTATTGGCTGGGTTAGATGCAGAAAAAAATTATATTCAATTTGCAACCTGATGGAGGTCAGTATAGATGGACTAATAGAACAAGTCCCACACACAGCTAGAAGCACAAATATTTTTTCAGAGGTAGATGCAGAAAAAAAATATATTCAGTTTGCAACCTGATGGAGGTCAGTATAGATGGACTAATAGAACAAGTCCTACACACAGCTAGAAGCCCAAATATTTTTTCAGAGGTAGATGCAGAAAAAAAATATATTCAGTTTGCAACCTGATGGAGGTCAGTATAGATGGACTAATAGAGAAAGTCCCACACACTGCTAGAAGGCCAAATATTTTTTCAGAGCTAGATGCAGACAAAAAATTATTTTGAATTTGCAACCTGATGGAGGTCAGTATAGATGGACTAATAGAGAAAGTCCCACACACTGCTAGAAGGCCAAATATTTTTTCAGAGCTAGATGCAGAAAAAAATTATATTCAGTTTGCAACCTGATGGAGGTCAGTATAGATGGACTAATAGAACAAGTCCCACACACAGCTAGAAGCCCAATTATTTTTTCAGAGGTACATGCAGAAAAAAAATTATATTCAGTTTGCAACCTGGTGGCGGTCTGTATAGATGGATTAATAGAACAAGTCCCACACACAGCTAGAAGCCCAAATATTTTTTCAGAGGTAGATGCAGAAAAAAATTATATTCAGTTTGCAACCTGATGGAGGTCTGTATAGATGGATTAATAGAACAAGTCCCACACACAGCTGGAAGCCCAATATTTTTTCAGAGGTAGATGCAGAAAAAAAATATATTCAGTTTGCAACCTGATGGAGGTCAGTATAGATGGACTAATAGAGAAAGTCCCACACACTGCTAGAAGGCCAAATATTTTTTCAGAGCTAGATGCATACAAAAAAATATTTTTAATTTGCAACCTGATGGAGGTCAGTATAGATGGACTAATAGAGAAAGTCCCACACACTGCTAGAAGGCCAAATATTTTTTCAGAGCTAGATGCAGATATAAATTATTTTTAATTTGCAACCTGATGGAGGTCAGTATAGATGGACTAATAGAGAAAGTCCCACACACTGCTAGAAGGCCAAATATTTTTTCAAAGCTAGATGCAGAAAAAAATTATATTCAGTTTGCAACCTGATGGAAGTCAGTATAGATGGACTAATAGAACAAGTCCCACACACAGCTAGAAGCCCAAATATTTTTTCAGAGGTAGATGCAGAAAAAAATTATATTCAGTTTGCAACCTGATGGAGGTCTGTATAGATGGATTAATAGAACAAGTCCCACACACAGCTAGAAGCCCAATATTTTTTCAGAGGTAGATGCAGAAAAAAAATATATTCAGTTTGCAACCTGATGGAGGTCAGTTTAGATGGACTAATAGAGAAAGTCCCACACACTGCTAGAAGGCCAAATATTTTTTCAGAGCTAGATGCAGATATAAATTATTTTTAATTTGCAACCTGATGGAGGTCAGTATAGATGGACTAATAGAGAAAGTCCCACACACTGCTAGAAGGCCAAATATTTTTTCAGAGCTAGATGCAGAAAAAAATTATATTCAGTTTGCAACCTGATGGAGGTCAGTATAGATGGACTAATAGAACAAGTCCCACACACAGCTAGAAGGCCAAATATTTTTTCAGAGGTAGATGCAGATAAAAATTATTTTTAATTTGCAGCCTGATGGAGGTCAGTATAGATGGACTAATAGAGAATGTCCCACACACTGCTAGAAGGCCAAATATTTTTTCAGAGCTAGATGCAGACAAAAAATTATTTTGAATTTGCAACCTGATGGAGGTCAGTATAGATGGACTAATAGAGAAAGTCCCACACACTGCTAGAAGGCCAAATATTTTTTCAGAGCTAGATGCTGACAAAAAATTATTTTTAATTTGCAACCTGATGGAGGTCATTATAGATGGACTAATAGAGAAAGTCCCACACACTGCTAGAAGGCCAAATATTTTTTCAGAGCTAGATGCAGAAAAAAATTATATTCAGTTTGCAACCTGATGGAGGTCAGTATAGATGGACTAATAGAACAAGTCCCACACACAGCTAGAAGCCCAAATATTTTTTCAGAGGTAGATGCAGAAAAAAATTATATTCAGTTTGCAACCTGATGGAGGTCTGTATAGATGGATTAATAGAACAAGTCCCACACACAGCTAGAAGCCCAAATATTTTTTCAGAGGTAGATGCAGAAAAATATTATATTCAGTTTGCAACCTGATGGAGGTCTGTATAGATGGATTAATAGAACAAGTCCCACACACAGCTAGAAGCCCAATATTTTTTCAAAGGTAGATGCAGAAAAAAAATATATTCAGTTTGCAACCTGATGGAGGTCAGTATAGATGGACTAAGAGAGAAAGTCCCACACACTGCTAGAAGGCCAAATATTTTTTCAGAGCTAGATGCAGACAAAAAATTATTTTTAATTTGCAACCTGATGGAGATCAGTATAGATGGACTAATAGAGAAAGTCTCACACACTGCTAGAAGGCCAAATATTTTTTCAGAGCTAGATGCAGATATAAATTATTTTTAATTTGCAACCTGATGGAGGTCAGTATAGATGGACTAATAGAGAAAGTCCCACACACTGCTAGAAGGCCAAATATTTTTTCAGAGCTAGATGCAGAAAAAAATTATATTCAGTTTGCAACCTGATGGAGGTCAGTATAGATGGACTAATAGAACAAGTCCCACACACAGCTAGAAGGCCAAATATTTTTTCAGAGGTCGATGCAGATAAAAATTATTTTTAATTTGCAACCTGATGGAGGTCAGTATAGATGGACTAATAGAGAAAGTCCCACACACTGCTAGAAGGCCAAATATTTTTTCAGAGCTAGATGCAGACAAAAAATTATTTTGAATTTGCAGCGTGATGGAGGTCAGTATAGATGGACTAATAGAACAAGTCCCACACACTGCTAGAAGGCCAAATATTTTTTCAGAGCTAGATGCAGAAAAAAATTATATTCAGTTTGCAACCTGATGGAGGTCAGTATAGATGGACTAATAGAACAAGTCCCACACACTGCTAGAAGCCCAAATATTTTTTCAGAGCTAGATGCAGAAAAAAATTATTCAATTTGCAACCTGATGGAGGTCAGTATAGATGGACTAATAGAATGATGCTATGCCCAAAAGATTTTACTTCACTAGGTGCAGTAAAAAAATTGGTATTCTATACACAGGTGGTATATCTTGCAACACAGATAGGCTACTCCACTGACTAACACACTCTGCAATAGGCCAAAAAGGATTAGCTTTGCTAGATTCAGCCAAATGCTGTGAAAAAAACTTGCACAGCACTGGCACAGACCTGCCTGGCAAAAACTGATAGGAACTGATGTAACCTAGTCCAGAAAAGGACTGCAATTACAATTAGTCTTTACTCCCACAATCTATCTATTTAAGAGCACAGACCTGCCTGATAAAAGTCGTAGGAAATGCTGTAACCTAGTCCTTAAAAGGACTGCAATCACAACTATTCCCTACTCCCAAGCTATCTGTAGATTTGTGCGAAAATTGGCTTGAAATTAACAAGGTATAGCGCACACAGCAACAGCGGTGCCGTCTAACACGCAGCTGCAGCAGTGAGAAAATGGTGGCGACGGGGAAAATGGCTTGGTCTTATAGGGCAAGGACATGTGACATACACTGCCAATGACACATGCCCTTGCTTGTGTGAAAAAAAGCACTTCGCTCCGTGTGTGCGCTGCTGATAGGCTGACAGATTGCACCTCCCCACTGTAAATGCGGGAAAGAGAAAAAAAAATGGAGATCTTCATTATTCCTGCAGAGATCCATCCCCTGCCCCTCCCCCCACCCCGCTGTACACTCAAACTGTGTATTAACATTAATTTTCATCATTACTGAGAAAAAATCCAGTTATGATTTTGGTGCACGAACAGTTATCGAACATAACCTCAAACAGCCGAATTTTTCTCAAATCGTTCGTGTTCGCCGAACGGCTCGAACACCGCCCAAAACAGCTCGAATTTGAGATTGGCGAACAGTTCGAGTCGAACAACGCTCATCTCTAGTGAAGAGTAAAAAAAAAAATGTAAACAAAATATGAAAAAAATAAAAAAAACATAAAAGATTAAATCCCCCCTTTTCCCTCAATCAAAATAAATATATTTTAAAAAAATACACATGTGTGGTATTAACACATTCAGACAAGTCTGATCTATCAAAATAATTAACCGGATCGGTAAACACCGTAAGGGAAAAAAATTCAAGAATGGCAAAATTATGTTTTTATGGTAGTTGCAGTTCCTTAAAAAATGCTTTAACAAGCGATAAAAATGTCTCATCTATCCAAAAATGATATCAATGAAAACACTGTCTTGCTCCTCAAAAAATAAGTCATCATATCGATCCATTGACAAAGAAGTGAAAACGTTATGGGTCTCTGAAAATAGTGACACAAACCCCAAAAATTTTCTTGCTAACTTCTAAAAAAACTGGACATGTTTGGCCATAATCATACAGATGAGCAGAATCATATTGCAAGGTCATTTTACCATAAAATGTACACCGGAAAAGTAATTCCCCAAAAAATAAAGTCAGAATTTAGTTTTTACACAATTTCTCCCCACTTGAAATTTTTTCCCCATTTTCCAGTACACTATGAGGTAAAATGAATAGAGTACAACAAGCCCTTATATGTCTTTATGGGGATGAAAAAAAAAAAGTGTCAGGAAGATAATCTATATATGTCCAGGTAGGGAGAAGGGCATATCCAATCGTAGGAAACACTCAGTCCATCAAGAATACATTGCATGTGAGGTGATATAAAGGTAAATGAGTACACGCATGATAGGTGAGGTCCATCACCTAGAATACAACATCCATGCTAAAACAAAGATCAGAGGGTTAGATACTATTTATGAAAAAAAACAACATCCACACTGTTAGGAAACTCTCTAGATTGACTACAAAGTATAGATAAGATAGAGTAGTGCTGGTGAACCTATGGCACACGTGCCAGAGGGGGCACGCAGAGCCCTCCCGGTGGGCACGCGAGCCTTCGGCGCAGCACACTTGCCAGGCCCGTGTGCTGCAATACACACAGCTGGCCAATCAGAGGCCAGCAGCTGATGGCCAATCAGAGACCAGCGGCTAGCAGCTGACGTCAGCGTACAAGCGACTGGGCGCATGGCAGTGACGTCATGTGCCCCATCGCTAGGACGCTGGAGTCAGCTGCCGGCTACAGGAGAGGACGCTGCGCGGGAGAAGAAGGAAGGTGAGTAGGAGTGTTTATTTGTTTGTTTGTTTTTTTTTAAATATGTGATGCACAGTGGTGCCAGCAGGCTGGGGGGGGGGAGAATATATACATGGACAGGCGGAGAGGGAAGCATATATACATGGACTGGGGGGAAGCATATATGCATGGACTGGGGGGAAGCATATATACATGGACTGAGGGGGGAGCATATATACATGGACTGGGGGGGAGCATATATACATGGACTGAGGGGGGAGCATATATACATGGACTGGGGGGAGCATATATACATGGACTGAGGGGGGGAGCATATATACATGGACTGAGGGGGGGAACATATATACATGGACTGAGGGGGGGAACATATATACATGGACTGGGGGTGTGCATTTATACATGGACTGAGGGGGGGGCATGTATACATGGACTGAGGTGGGGAGCATATATACATGGACTGAGGTGGGGAGCATATATACATGGACTGGGGGAGGGAGCATATATACATGGACAGGGGGAGGGAGCATACATACATGGACAGGGGGAGAGGCAGCATATATACATGGACAGTGGGAGAGGGAGCATATGTACATGGACAGGGGGAGAGGGAGCATATATACATGGACTGGGGGAGGGAGCATATATACATGGACTAGGGGAGGAACATATATACATGGACTGGGGGGAAGCATATATACATGAAATGGGGGAGGGCAGCATATATACATGGATTGAGGGAAGGCAGCATATATACAAGGATGGGGCAGCATACATACAAGGATGAGGGGAGGGCAGAATATATACAAGGATGAGGGGAGGGCAGCATATAATAAAGGATGAGGGGAGGGCAGCATATAAACAAGGATGAGGGGAGGGCAGCATGTATACAAAGATGGGGGAGGGAAGCATATATACAAGCATGGGGGAGGGAATCATATAAACAAGGATGGGGAGGGCAGCATATGTACAAGGATGGGGGAGGGCAGCATATGTACAAGGATGGAAGGAGGGCAGCATATGTACAAGGATGGTGGGAGGACAGCATATAATAAAGGATGAGGGGAGGGCAGCATATAAACAAGGATGAGGGGAGGGCAGCATGTATACAAAGATGGGGAGGGAAGCATATATACAAGCATGGGGGAGGGAATCATATAAACAAGGATGGGGGAGGGCAGCATATGTACAAGGATGGGGGAGGGCAGCATATGTACAAGGATGGAAGGAGGGCAGCATATGTACAAGGATGGTGGGAGGACAGCATATATACAAGAATGGGGGAGGGCAGCATATATAAAAGGATGGAGGGCAGCATATATACAAGGATGGGGGCATATACCAAGATGGGGGTGAGCACATTCTTTATTTCTGCAGTCTCTTACCCCTGCTCCTTCCTGTGGCTGCTCTATGCTGCCCTCACCTGCTCGTTGTATCAGTTCTTTGTATCAGTAAAACCTCAATATTTAGGTTAAATTGCCATGTTGGCACTTGGCGATAAATAAGTGGGTTTTGGATTGCAGTTTGGGCACTCAGTCTCTAAAAGGTTCGCCATCACTGAGATAGAGGGAAAGAAAGGAGGGTTGTATATTTGGGATCTCAGCTCATAGAAAATGGAAGAATAGTGGAAGGAAAATAAGAGTATATTGGCCTGGTGTACAGGATTCTTAAATGTACAAGTGTGCTGATGCATATGCAGAAAGCAAGCCAAGAGGGAAGAAATAATGAGGATGAATAGAAAAGTAGAAAGGGGAAGGAGAAAAAAAGTGGGCAGGTGAATTGGAGGTAGGGGAGAAAGAAAAGAGGGGGTGAAATGGTACAGACTGGGGAAAAGATAGAGGGGGCGTAGAAAAGGGGGAGGGGAATGTCAATACAGGGTTAATAAGCATATAAAATTTTTATAAAGAAGATAATACAGTATAGGATATATTCAATGTATCAGGCAAAACACTATCCATAGCCTACTGAGAGTAATCAATCTAATAATTAGGTAGAAGGAGGAAGACAGACTTACCAGGATTCACCTGTATCAAGGTGTGCGGTTGTGTGAATGTTCAGATAGAGGGATACTTATATACTCTCAAGAAAATGGGCCTGATGATGATGTCACTAGGGGGCGGAGTCCCTCCTAGCCACAGGTGTTGCAAGAGAAGAGGGGAGGAGATAAGGGGGCTCGCGTTACCAGGATGATTAGTCAATGAGAGGAGGAGGCCTGGTGCAGCAATCCTCCTCACGCTTGTCAGTGGCATGGTCAAGGAGACCTAAATAAAAGGGGAGAAAAGGGGAGAGAACAGTAGTGCATGGGAAATGTATGACTTCCTATTGGATAAAATAGTGAAATAGATGTGCACTTCAACACAAAATATGAAGTATAAGGAGGTAGATTAAAGGCTGTATTTACATAACGAATGTACGTGCATTTTGAATTGGCTGTTATATGAATAGATCTGTGCAAAATTTCCTGCATATTCAAAAATCAAAAATGTAGGTCAGTTCAATCTTTGATCTGGTGATATAATTTTGGTAGCATCTTGCTGTTTTGCACTTGAGGCCCCCATACACATTAGGTAGATGTCGGTCAAACAATCGTTCCACTGACAGCTATTTCTCCTGACTCTCCCATACTTATGAACACTCGGCTCCTCCAAGTGTTCTTGTGCCATCTATGAAAGAGCCATTGCCAGTCTCCTCTGCCATTGGCTTATCTCTTTGGGGAACAAAAGGATCAGCTCTTGAAATTCAACAGGGAATAGGGAGGCCCCCATACTTACTCATTAGACCGTCAGCCAGTACCACTAATATCAGCAGGTTCAGATGAATTTACACTAATGTGTAAGCAGGCCATTACATGGATCATGATTCCACATGGTTTCCACACTTACTAATGAAAATGCTCATCTCTTTTACATAATAATATTGGGATTAACTATAACAATTAATCGGAAATATAAATACATTTTAAATGCCGTAATTATACTTATCATACCCCTCTACTATTTCCATAGTGCATAACATTTTCTCTTATTTGGAGAGAAGAAGCAAATGCTGACAGAAGAGTGCCCATGTGCAAGGACAGTATATGGGCCATTTACAGCCCAATAGCTGACTTCTTGGGCCCCTGTGCGGCTGCACAGTTTGCACCAGTGATATGTTCACCACTGGTTTTGATGCAGATTTTGCATCCACTCTCAAGTGCTTTATAATGTGCTTCTGAGGGTAAGTCTAAATATAAGCAAAGTATCACTTAGGCACTCAATACACAGTGGTGTTCCACGATTTCATTCCGAATAGCGAGTACAATGTAAGTCAATGGGAAATGCGAGTAATTTTCTGCTGCACCCTTGAAAGGGGTCTGGGGGCCTGAGGAAAAGGCTGAAATGGATGGGAAAGTGACGAAACAGAATGGGAAGAGCCTGGAGAATATGCCTACATGCCTCACATATGGTTTCTGGGAATAAGTTTGTCACTTTTACAGACACACAAGAACAACTACCAAACGTAACCTAAATTGCATTTAACAGGCCAAAAAGGTTAAGAAACTGTTTTTTTCTGCACAATCACTTGTATATAAGGCTAAGTAAACCAGAGGAACCAAAAATTATCCCTTTTAGCGTTTGTTCACACATACTGTTGTGGCTTTTTTTCGCCTTTTACAATTGGGAGGGCCCTGACTTATACATTTTTTAGGTCCCTCTGTCATACATCATTTTTAGTTCGCTATTCCCCAGCACTTTACAAGCACAGCTAAAATGCACCAGTAGGTATGCTGATCTTTGACCTGAGAGGCCTCAGGTGGCTCTGTAACATGCGTTTTGGAGGGACAGCTGTTACTTAGACATTTGGGCGGTCCCTCCATCATTCACACTCAGATAGTGGAATACATATTCCATAGCAGTTTACAATGTGCCCATTGTAGCGTTGGGCTTGACCCTCTTCCTCCTCCTCCTCCACCACCATGTGATACTGCGGCCCTAAGTTCAAATGTTCAGAGGACCTGCAGTAGGCAGGAAAGCTGAGTTTTGTGAGAGCCCTTGTGTGGCTCTGTAGCATACATTTTGAAGTGCCCTCCTCTAGAAATTTTGGAGGTCCCTCTTGTGTGCATTTGAGAGTGCCCTCGCTTATTCATATTGTAGAGTCCTCACTCTATTATTTAACTCATTTAAGGGCAGAGACTACAGAGAAAAAGGCAGAGAGACATGGAGTACTAGAAGTAAGCAGTGAGTTCGGCCTGCGATCCTCAGGTATAGCTGAACTCTGTGAACCAGAAAAATAAAGCTGCACTAGTCAACTGGATGACAAGCTCAAATATATCACTTGTGCAAGTCAATGGACAAAGGATATATGATGCCTCACCCTCCAGGATGGGTTGGAGAAGCTTCTCCAAATGGCTCAGAGATTTTGATTGTCAATATTTCCCAGATTATATAGCAAGAGAAGACTTCATGATACTGTACTACTTGGTCCAGTGCAGAATGTGCATCGTATTTCCAAAAATTACTCCTGGGGGCTGTGTCTTAGGTGCAGGAAGATTCCATAACAAGGGCCTCCCTTGACAAACATTATCTACGATGGAGTACTGTAGTAGTTGCGGCCCTCAATTCAAGTTTTCAGAGAGCCATCAGTTGGTCACCAACAGTCAGTGTAAATTTCTATTGAATATGTGTCCCCTATCTTAGTTACAATATGGCACAAGCCAGGCATGTTTTTTGCCAAATAGGGTGACTGACAGTACATTTTTATTGAATTTGTATCCCCTATCTCAGTCACAATGTGGCACAACCTGTGCCTCCAATGACAAATATTAGTTTGGTAGGACCACTGTATATTCCAGATTTGTCCACTGCACAATGTGCATAGGGTTTGTAAAAATTAGCCCTATGGGCTGAGTCATGGTTGACACAGGAAGCCACCATCCCAAGGGCCTCCAATCACAAATAGTAGTTAGGCTGGGCTAGGAATACTGTGCTTGTTTGTCCACAGCACAATGTGCATATGGTTTGTAAAAATTAGCCCTATGGGCTGAGTCATGGTTGACTCACTATTTTGGCTGTGACAGCTAGCTTGGCTTGTGCCATCAACATCTGAAAATCTGTCAACAAAACCCAAAATGCCAAAAAAGCCTGTTGTTAAGGGACATGGACATAATGTTGTCAGTGGTGCGCGAGAAGGCACTCAGTCTGTGTCAGGTCAGAAGAAGCTTGATGGATCCACTATGTTCCTGGAAAAATTTCCCGGTCTGGAATGTAAACGTGTGTGGAAGCCAGAATAGCGAGAGCAGATTCTGTCTTGGATAGCAGACAAGGCCTCTACGCATTTGTCAAGCAGCAACACATCTTCCACGACCACATAGTCTACTGTGGATACATAGAAGGCTGGCCCATCCAATCCTGAAGCTGGTTCTCCTTCCTCCCTCCATTATCAGTTACAGAAGACATATGACCCAAAGCTTGGCCACTCCGAGGATCTGTTTGGTACGTATCCTTTGGTTGGCTCTGGCCTATCACCATGCAGCATTGAAAAGGGACAAGAGGAGGTGGCGTGCGTTGATGCTCAAGTATTTGAGATCCTACGGTTAGAAGAAAGCCACTTGGAGGAACGTCATTTACTGTCTCCAGAGGTGGAGGCTGATGATGATGAGACACAGTTGCCATCAAGTCAGCCTACAATGTCAACTGGGAGGGGGGATGAGATGGAAGACGAGGTGGTCGATGATGAGTCCACTGATCCGACCTGGACCGTTGGCATGCATAGCCATGACAGCAACAGAGAGAAAGATGGATATGTAGCACCAACACAGGCACCAAGGGGTCGTGGTTTGCCCTGAGTGAAAACTGGGTCAACTGTTCCCAAGTGCACCCCCACGGTGCACCAAATCAGGGCAAGGGGCGTTCAGCTGCTGTGTGGATTTTTTTTTCTAAAAGTCCTTCAGAGAAAAATTGTAGTCTGTAGCATCTGCCATACCAAGTTGAGCAGAGGCCAGGGCAAAGGCAACCTGAGCACCACCAGTATGCAAAACCACATGGCAGCCAAGCACCCCAGTAGGTAGGCGGAACACCAGGGTACCAAATCTGCATCTACGGGTCAAACCAATGCCATGTCGCCTGGGCTATGTCCTTCAGAATCTGCTGTTCAGGAAGCAGGCGCTCATACCTCCTGCCCACAAGCTGCGGTTGCTCACACACAACAAATATCAACCACATTTACTTCCTTGTCCCAGTGAAGCATCCAATTGTCCATGCCTGAGAGCTTGTAAAGAAAGCGTAAACACCCAGCCACGCACCCACAGGCACAAATACTAAACTCGCACATTGCCAAATTGCTAGCTGTGGAGATGTTGCCATTTAGGCTTGTGGGAACACAGTCTCTCCGTGATCTCTTGGCTGTGGCTGCCCCACGATACAGTGCTCCCAGCCGTCACTATTTTGCCCAGTGTGCCATCCCTGAATTACACAAACACGTGTTAAAAATCTGAACCGTGCTCTCACGAACGCCGTAACTGGGAAGGTCCACCTAACAACAGACACCTGGGCAAGTTGTGCACAGGGACGATACATTTCTGTAATGGCACACTGGGTGAATCTGGAGGAGGGTGGGACAAAGGAACAAACTGGAACATCATACATCCTTCCTACGTCAAGAATAGTGGGCCCAACTTCTGTCAGGGTTTCCGCCTCTTCATATTCCACTTCTTCTCTCCCCTCTTCCTGCTCCTCATCCTCTACTGAATTACCCTCCCCATCACTGCCAAGCTGGGACCTGTGCTGCAGTGCATTGGCAAAACGGCAACAAGCTCTGCTGAACCTGATCTGTTTAGGTCAGAAAGCACACACTGCAACAGACCTGTGGCAAGCTTTAAAACAACAGACCGATCAGTGGCTCTCCCCGCTGCACCTCCAACCTGGTCTGGTCTTCTGCGATAATGTACGTAACCTGGTGGCAGCTTTAAAGGTCGGCAAGCTGGTACACGTGCCACGCATGGCTCACATGCGGAACCTAGTTGTTCAGAAATTTCTGAAAGCTGGTACATGTGCCAAGCATGGCTCACATGCTGAACCTAGTTGTTCAGAAATTTCTGAAAACTTACCGTGACTTGCCGTACCTACTTGAGAAGGTGCATCGTATTAGCGCCCATTTCTGCCATTTCTCTATTGCTTTTGCTGCACTTACAGCTCTGCAAAAGAGCTTGAATTTGACAAGTCACCGACTCATTTGCGACCTACCCACGCTGTGGAACTGTTATGTTCTGCTACCAAAGCTAAGGAAAGAGAGGAGATCTGTCCCTACTATAGGACTCAGCTGAATCCCTACGATGTAACAGGGAACCTGATCCTGCGATCAGACCTGCTAAAGTCCTAATCTAGTCTGTACGGAGACCTATAGATGTGGGGAGGGAATCCCTACAAGTACTAAGGACTGGGAGGAATATGGGACACCTCCTAACAGAAATAGTAGCAGACAGACGAACAAACAAAATAGATAGAACATAGAGGTCCGTAGACCAAGCAAACTAACAGAGTTAGATACAGAGCACAGGCTAGCTAGAAAGTAGATATACAATGAAGTCCAGCAAAGCCAGAAGGGCGGAGCAGGACTAAATAGGCCAACAAGGTCATGTGACCAGCAAAGGAAAAAAACCTAACAGCAAAGTTCTAACAGTACCCCCCCTTCTAAGAGGATCCTCCGGATCCCCTAGGACCAGGCTTATCAGGAAATCTCCTGTGAAACGCTCTGATAAGTCTGGACGCGGAAACATCATCTGACCTCACCCAAGAGTTATCCTCGGGTCCGAAACCTTTCCAGGCCACAAGATACTGCAAACTACCTCTATACCGTCTAGAGTCAAGGATGCGAGAAATTTCATATTCCCCGTCCTCCACCACCGGAGGAACAGAGGCAGAGGCGTCACCATCCGACACAACAGCTTTTTTTAACAGAGAGACATGAAAGACCGGATTAATTCTCCAGGAGGTAGGAACCTCCAACCTAACAGCAGATTGGTTGACAACCTGAAGCACCTTAAAGGGCCCTACAAACTTGGGACCCAATTTCTTAGAAGGAATCCTCAACCGCAGATTCCTAGAGGACAACCAAACCATGTCACCAACAGCGAACAAAACCTCCTGTCGTTTCCTATCAAAGTAGTCTTTAGATTTTCTGTTGGCCTCCTGAAGATTACCACGCACATCCGTCCAAACTCTTTCCAAATCACCGGAAAAATTCTCCTCCTCAGGCACGGCAGATCCCAACTTGGAGAACGACCCAAACGACGGATGTCTCCCAGAACAACAAAAAAAAGGCGAACAACCAGCAGAAGAAGATGTATGATTGTTCAGAGCAAATTCGGCAAGTGGCAGAAACTCAGACCACCCCTCTTGATTGTCTGCCACAAAACAACGCAAGAACTGCTCAACATCCTGGTTTTTCCTTTCTGTCTGGCCATTAGATTCAGGATGATATCCGGACGAAAACGACAAATGAATTCCCAACCTGTCACAAAAGGCACGCCAAAAACGAGCCACGAACTGAGGACCCCTATCAGAAACAATGTCAGTAGGAACGCCATGAAGTCTGACAATTTCCTTGACAAAGGCCTTAGCGAGAGTTTTAGCGCAGGGCAGTTTGACGAAGGGAACCAAGTGACACATCTTGCTAAAACGGTCCACGACCACCCAGATGACAGTAAAACCCTCAGAGGGGGGAAGGTCAGTTATAAAGTCCATAGCCAAATGTGTCCAAGGAGCACTGGGGACCTCCAAAGGACAAAGCAACCCCGCAGCAGGAGTATGTGAGGACTTAGATCTAGCACATATAGTACATTGGCGCACCCACTTAATGACTTCCTTCTGCCATCCAGGCCACCAAAAACTGCGACCCACCAGTCTCTTGGTCTCAGAGATTCCGGGATGACCTGCCAACCGAGATTCGTGACACTCAACAAACAAATCTCTCCTAAAGGTCCCAGGCACAAACAACCTCCCATGAGGTGTGTTAGATGGGGCATTCTCCTGAGCTTTAAGAATCTCATCTTCCAAAACGGAGTCTAAAGCAGCTATCACAACACCTTCTTGTAAAATGTTCTCCTCTTTCTCACCACCGACTATGGGAGAAAAACTGCGAGACAAGGCATCCGCCTTAACATTCTTAGTACCAGGGATGTAAGTAACGGAGAAATTAAACCGCGAGAAAAACAGTGCCCACCTAGCCTGACGGGCATTCAGGCGCTTGGCAGCATCAAGATATATCAGATTTTTATGATCCGTAAGAACCTGAACGGGAAATTCCGCACCTTCCAAGAAGTGGCGCCAGTGTTCAAATGCGAGTTTAATAGCCAATAATTCCCGATTACCAATATCGTAATTCAGTTCAGTCTCCGAAAATATTTTTGAAAAAAAGGCACAGGGATGTAATCCATCCCCGTTATCCTGAGACAATACTGCGCCAACCCCCACAGAGGAAGCATCAACCTCAACCAAAAACGGCCTAGTAACATCAGGCTGCATAAGGATGGGAGCAGAGGTGAACCTCTCCTTGAGATACACAAAAGCTTCAATGGCCTCAGAAGACCACTGAACCGCATCAGCACCTTTCCTGGTGAGATCAGTCAGAGGTTTGACAATACTAGAAAATTTTTTTATGAATTTTCTATAGTAATTGGCGAAACCCAAAAACCTCTGTATCGATTTCAAACCAATAGGCCTAGGCCATTCCTGCACAGCCTGAACCTTAACCGGATCCATCTCAAAACCTTTGCTGGAGATAATGTAGCCCAAAAAACTAATTCTCTGTACAGCGAACTCACATTTCTCCAGCTTAGCAAAAAGCGAATTGTCCATTAATAACTGTAATACCTCACGCACGCTCCGCCAATGAGACTCCAGATCTGGCGAATAAATCAAAATGTCATCCAAATACACAACCACATTTTTACCGATCAAAGGTCTAAGGATGTCATTAATAAGATTCTGAAAAAATGCAGGAGCATTAGTAAGACCAAAAGGCATAACCAGATTCTCAAAATGACCCACAGGAGTGTTAAAAGCAGTCTTCCATTCATCACCCTCCTTCATGCGCAACAGATTGTATGCCCCCTTAAGGTCAATTTTAGAGAACCACTTGGCCCCCAATAACTGGTTAAACAGATCAGGAATCAATGGCAGTGGGTAAGGATTGCGTACCGTAATTTTGTTAATCTCACGAAAATCCAGACAAGGACGTAAACCGCCGTCCTTTTTTTTTACAAAAAAAAATCCAACCGCCACAGGAGACTTAGAGGGCCTAATGTGACCGGCGGCCAAGCTTGTCTGTATGTATTCCTCCAAAGCCTTCCTCTCAGGAATAGTAAGGTTAAATAAACGACTCTTAGGAAGAGTCGCTCCAGGGACAAATTCAATAGAACAATCATAGTCTCTATGGGGAGGCAAAACCTGCGATTCTTTCTCAGAAAAAACTCTCCAAAAATCCTGAATAGGAACAGGCAATTCTCCCCTATCCAAAGCTGCAATACGCCCGTTACAACACTTGTCATAACATTTATGGCTCCAGGATTTAATTTCACTGGTAGACCAATCCAGTACAGGATTGTGAAATTTTAACCAGGGCAAACCCAATATTACTGGAGAAGGCAAGTTATTCAACACTACCAAATCCAATTTCTCATGGTGAACACCATTAATAGTGAGAGGAAATTCACTGACCTTGAGAGTAATATTCTTCAAAGGGGAGCCATCCACAGAAACCACAGCAATGGGGGATGATAAAGGTTCAGGTTTTAAATTGAGTTTTTCCACGAATCCCCCATCAATTACATTCAGTGTAGACCCGCAATCAACAAACACCCGAAATTCCATCAATTTTTCCTGAGCAATCGTGGAAGCAGCTAAAAATATACCCTTGGAATTTAAACAGGCAATACGGGCATGACTGACCATTTTTTTTTCTTTCTTCATACGCAGCTCACAGCCTTTAATCAAATGACCAGATTTTCCGCAATAGAAACACAAGCCTTCCGAAAAACGACGGTCTTTTTCTTGAGAGCGAGGTGCCACCGATCCAATCTCCATCGGTTCACCACTGTTAATACACACATAATCATAACCAGAAACTGACATAGCAGAGGATTTGCTCTCATTAACCCTAGCACGCAGTCTTCTATCCACCCGTATAGCTAATTGCATAGCCTGTTGCAAATCCTCAGGTGTAGGATAAGCAATTAGCAGGTCTTTAACCCTTTCACTGAGCCCAGCAAGAAATAGACTTTTCAGAGCAGAATCGTTGCACCCTGTTTGAGTGGACCAACGACGAAAATGTGTACAATATTTTTCCACATTACCCGATCCTTGTTTTAAACGTCTCAACTCAGTCTCAGCTGATGCGACACGGTCAGGATCATCATATAATAGTCCCAAAGCAGAAAAAAAACTATCCACTGATCTGAAGCATGAATCACTAGGTTGCAAAGAAAAGGCCCACTCCTGAGGCTCTTTGCGCAAAAGTGACATTATGAACCCTACGCGCTGGGATTCATCCCCAGAGGACTTAGGTCTCAAACGAAAATACAATAAGCAAGCATTTTTAAATGAAAAAAATTCTCGGTGTTCACCAAAAAATAAATCCGGCAAACATACCTTAGGCTCCAAGAAATGTGCTCCAGGACAGTTACTCACGTGCTGACGGAGCTCGGCCACCTCCAGAGAGAGTCCCTGCAGGCGATGAGCCAAATCCTGAACCGACACCATGATGGAACAGAAAAATCTTTCCTTAGAGAATTTGCTGGCTGGACTTACTGTTATGTTCTGCTACCAAAGCTAAGGAAAGAGAGGAGATCTGTCCCTACTATAGGACTCAGCTGAATCCCTACGATGTAACAGGGAACCTGATCCTGCGATCAGACCTGCTAAAGTCCTAATCTAGTCTGTACGGAGACCTATAGATGTGGGGAGGGAATCCCTACAAGTACTAAGGACTGGGAGGAATATGGGACACCTCCTAACAGAAATAGTAGCAGACAGACGAACAAACAAAATAGATAGAACATAGAGGTCCGTAGACCAAGCAAACTAACAGAGTTAGATACAGAGCACAGGCTAGCTAGAAAGTAGATATACAATGAAGTCCAGCAAAGCCAGAAGGGCGGAGCAGGACTAAATAGGCCAACAAGGTCATGTGACCAGCAAAGGAAAAAAAACCTAACAGCAAAGTTCTAACAGGAACTCAGCCTATCATATGTTGGTGAGGATTAGTGAACAGCAGAGGGCAGTAGCTGAATACCAGCTTCAACATGCCTGTCAGACTGATAGTCAGCCATCACACATAACAACTGTCGAGTGGGTGTGGATCACTGACATTAGTGAGGTTCTTGAGAACTTTGAGTACTGCACCAATCTCGTGAGCGGTGATCAGGCTATTATCAGCATAACCATCCCGCTGCTGTGTCTCTTAAAACAATCACTGCATAATCTTAAAGAGGAAGCTTTGAGTGCCCAGCATGTTGGTATGTAGCCATATTTCCCAATGGGTGATACTACCCAGCCCAGCCAATATTCTGAGGCAACATTGGCTGATGAGGAGGAAGATGAGGAGGAAGAGGAGGGAGGGAACTTGTTTTTCTGTGCTACCGAGGGGACTCGTAATGCTACAGAGGGGACACCCAACCCAAGCTTATTGTCTGTCCAGCCTGGATGCGCTGGAGAGGAGGAGGTGGAGGAGGAGGAGGCGAGACAGCATGAGGAGAGGATGGGTACTGTTTCTAATGTTGGGGACACAGAACATTTGACTTTTTGCAGCTTGGCCCACATGGCACAGTTCATGTGTAAATGTCTGTGGCAAGACCCTAGCATGATACACATTTTATCCAACAATAATAATAATAATAATAATTTTTATTTATATAGAACCAACATATTCCACGGTAATTTACAATTAAGCTGGGACATGTACATACAATAAATTCAATACAAGGTAAGACAGTTTAAACAGTTACATTAGGATTGAGGTCCCTGCTCGCAAACTTACAATCTACAAGGAAATGGGGGGACACAATAGGTGAAAAGTGCTTGTTATTTCAGGTCTGGCAATTATAATTAAGTAGGGATTTTTATATAAAGCTGCATGATCCGGTCATCAGCCAGTATGCTTAAGTGCAATAATCAAGTATTAAGTGCAGTTATCGTGTGCATGGAGGATGTGGAGACAGATAAATAGTAGGGTGCAGATTCTGAATAATATTTAGAAGGAGGGAACAGGGGAAAGTTAGTTTACTGAGTAGTTGAGGTGGTAGGCTTGTTTAAAGAGATGGGTTTTTAAAGCGGCTTGAAGACATGGGGGCTAGGCATCAGTTGGATCATCTGGGGTAGAACATTCCAGAGAACTGGTGCAGCACGAGAGAAGTCTTGTAGACTGAGGTGCGAGGTTCGGAATATGGGGAATGTTAGTCTTAGGTCATTTATAGAACGGAGAGCACGTGTAGAGCGATAGACAGAGATGAGAGAGGAGATGTAAAGCAGTGCAGAACTGTGGAGAGCTTTGTCGTTGAGAGTGATGAGTTTATATTGGACCCTGTAGCAAATGGGCAACCAGTGTAATGACTGGCACAAGATGGAGGCATCGGTGAAGCGGCTAGACAGAAATACGACCCTGGCTGCCACATTCAGGATGGATTGGAGAGGAGAATGTTTGGTAAGAGGGAGATCGATCAGAAGAGAGTTGCAGTAGTCCAGACAAGAGTGAATAAGAGCGACAGTAAAAGTTTTAGCAGTTTCAAAGGTGAGAAATTGTCAGATTCTGGAGATGTTTTAAGGTGCAGGTGACAATAGCGACTTATACTGATTAGCCACCTTTCTCGATCAAAGGTTCAAGGAGAAATTTCCTTCTCTCCTTTTGGAGTCACCAAAGAGTTTTACAATGGAATCATTCAAGAGGGCCGTTGTAGATCAGTTGCTGAAAACATCACCTTCAGACAATGCTGGTGGCAGAGGTACCGTCTCTTTTCAACACCAAGGGATAATGGGGAGAGACACGAACACCAGCTCCAACAGAGGTGGGGGAAAAATGTGCACAAATTGAGCAATTTTCAATAAACCAGCACAACAGCAAGGGCTTTCTGTGCCTGTAAGAATGCCAAGGAGGGATAAGTTACAGAACATGGTCAAGGGGTACTTAAGTGACCATACATGTGTCCTTTCTGATGCTCTAGTTCCCATTAATTATTGGGTGTCTAAGCTGAACACTTGGCCCGACCTCTCCTTATATGCCTTGAAGGTGCAGGCCTGCCTGGCTGCTAGAGTGGTGTCAAAGCATGTTTTCAGTTCCGCTGGGGTAATCATCACTGATAGGTGCACATGCCTCTCCACGGAAAATGCAGACAGACTTAAGGCCCCGTCACACTTAGCAACGCTGCAACGATCTCGACAACGATACGACCTGTCAGGGATCGTTGCTGCGTCGCTATGTGGTCGCTGGTGAGCAGTCAAACAGGCAGGCTCACCAGCAATCAGGGGAGCAGCGACATCGTGGAAAGAATATTTCCACGATGTCCTGCTCCTGCTTACGAGCCTGCTGAAGCAGGAGCAGGCTGGTAACTATGGTAAACATCGGGTTACTAGGGGCACACACGCTCCTAGTAACCCGTTGTTTATCATGGTTACCACTCTGCTTCAGTGAGCGGGAGGTTACCACTCATATTAGCAGGCTTGTAACCATGATAAACAACGGGTTACTAGGTGCGCGTGTGCCCCTAGTAACCCGATGTTTACCATAGTTACCAGCCTGATCGCTGCTCCCGCTGGTCACACACAGCGATGTGTGCTGACCAGCGGGAGACCAACGACCAAAAAATGGTCCAGGACACTTTGCAGCGATCAGTGACCTCACAGCAGGGGCCTGATCGTTGCAAAGTGTCACACATAGCGACATCGCTGGTGAGGTCGCTGTTGCGTCACCAAAACCGTGACACAGCAGCGATCTCGCTATGTGAGACGGGGGCTTTACTCTGATTAAATTCAACAAGAACTGGATATCTCCACAGTTTGTAATCCCTCCAGATGACAGCAAGCCAACCTAAAGTCACCAAAAGTGCAGATTCATGCTACTGCTGTTAACGTCACCTTCTTCCCATAAAAACCCGTTTCCTTACTTCGTCAACCATGACTCATCCCATAGTGCTAATTTTTACAAACCCTATGCACATTGTGCAGTGGACCAACCAGGACAGTATTCCTACTCCAGCCTAACTACTATTTGTGATTGGTGGCCCTTGGGATGGTGGCTTCCAAACTAGTGGGTAAAATGGTCTGGTGCGTGCTTGGTAGCAGGCAGTAGGAAATGTTTGGACTACTGCTTTGCTTAGGGCACTAAACGCCTTTTTAAGTGGACTAATGTGGACAAAAGGCAGGCTGTCACCCCAAAAACAGTGGGGAAAATGGCCTGGTGCGTGCTTGGTAGCAGGCAGTATTAAATGTTTGGACTACTGCTTTGCATTGGGCACTAACCGCCTTTTTAAGTGAACTAATGTGGACAGCAGAAGGCAGGCTGTGATCACAAAAACAGCGGGGAAAATGGCCTGGTGCGTGCTTGGTAGCAGGCAGTAGGAAATGTTTGGACTGCTACTTTGTGTAGGGCACTAAACGTCTTTTTAAGTGGACTAATGTGGACAGAAGGCAGACTCTCACCACAAAAACAGCGGGGAAAATGGCCTGATGCGTGCTTGGTAGCAGGCAGTAGGAAATGTTTGAATTACTGCTTTGCATTGGCCACTAACCGCCTTTTTAAGTGGACTAATGTGGACAGTAGAAGCCAGGCTCTGACCCCAAAAGCAGCGGAGAAAATAGACCGGTCCTTTTAAAAAAAAAAAGCAGCACAAAATGCTACTACTCTGTGTGCTGGAAAAATATTGCTTTGCCTCTGACAAGAGCTGTTTTAAGATGGACACTGGAAGAACACTTTAACCTCTCCCTACCTAATACACAATCTCTCCCTCCCTGTACTCTGACTTTGTTGTGTGTCTTCAGCTCTGAAAAGAGCTATATTTTGGTGGTATTTTGGAGCTAGTGAGCAGCTCCTTTAAACTGTCCCTGCTCAAGTATCTCTCCCTCCCTACTCTACACTAACCTAATATACACTGCAGGTAGCCCTTAAAAGGGCTTTTGTTTTATCAAGAGGCCTAAACACTCTCCTTAGCAGCTCAGCGATCTCTCCCTATGCTTGTAGAACGCAGGCTCCGGACACAATGTGCACAAAATGGCGGCAGCAGGGCTTAAATAGACCCTATTATGATGAGCGGCCAGCCAATCACAGTAATGCCACAACCAAGATTTCTGCGGCATTACTGTGATTGCTTAAGAAGCCCAGCATGTTTAGTGGCTGCAAAGGAGGCGCCAAAAGTGCAGGAGCGGACATCCGAATATAGCGAGGAGAGTACACAAATACTCGCAATATAACGAGTAACCAGAATACCGTACTATCCGTGCGAATAGCAAATAGCAACGAATACACTCGCTCATCACTAGTTATGCATATTCTGTGAGAGGATCTTCAGTTAAATAAATCACTAAGTCCTGTTCTAGATTGAAGACACTGTACATGTGACGTTTGACGGTGGAAAGAAGCCTTCAGATCCGGATGGCGAGCAGTAAGCATCAGGGCAGCGAGAAAGGTAAGTATTAGTTTTTTTCTTTTTTATATCTAACATCTATTATGCTGTGTGGTCTATTTGTGGAGAATAACTTCACTGAGAATTAAATTTTCATTGAAAATCAGAGCAATTTGGCAAATTCTGTTTTTGCCAAATTTGTTCATCTTTAGTTATAAGTAGAGATGAGCGTTGTTCTACTCGAACTGTTCGCCAATCTCAAATTCGAGCTGTTTTGGGCGGTGTTCGAGCCGTTCGGCGAACACGAACAATTTGAGAAAAATTCGGCTGTTCGAGGTTATGTTCGATAACTGTTCGTGCACCAAAATCATAACTGGATTTTTTCTCAGTAATGATGAAAATTAATGTTAATACGCAGTTTGAGTGTACAGCGGGGTGGGGGGAGGGGCAGGGGATGGATCTCTGCAGGAACAATGAAGATCTCCATTTTTTTTTCTCTTTCCCGCATTTGCAGTGGGGAGGTGCAATCTGTCAGCCTATCAGCAGCGCACACACGGAGCGAAGTGCTTTTTTTCACACAAGCAAGGGCATGTGTCATTGGCAGTGTATGTCACATGTCCTTGCCCTATAAGACCAAGCCATTTTCCCCGTCGCCACCATTTTCTCACTGCTGCAGCTGCGTGTTAGACGGCACCGCTGTTGCTGTGTGCGCTATACCTTGTTAATTTCAAGCCAATTTTCGCACAAATCTACAGATAGCTTGGGAGTAGGGAATAGTTGTGATTACAGTCCTTTTAAGGACTAGGTTACAGCATTTCCTACGACTTTTATCAGGCAGGTCTGTGCTCTTAAATAGATAGATTGTGGGAGTAAAGACTAATTGTAATTGGAGTCCTTTTCTAGACTAGGTTACATCAGTTCCTATCAGTTTTTGCAAGGCAGGTCTGTGCCAGTGCTGTGCAAGTTTTTTTCACAGCATTTGGCTGAATCTAGCAAAGCTAATCCTTTTTGGCCTATTGCAGAGTGTGTTAGTCAGTGGAGTAGCCTATCTGTGTTGCAAGATATACCACCTGTGTATAGAATACCAATTTTTTTACTGCACCTAGTGAAGTAAAATCTTTTGGGCATAGCATCATTCAATTAGTCCATCTATACTGACCTCCATCAGGTTGCAAATTGAATATAATTTTTTTCTGCATCTAGCTCTGAAAAAATATTGGGCTTCTAGCTGTGTGTGGGACTTGTTCTATTAATCCATCTATACAGACCTCCATCAGGTTGCAAACTGAATATATTTTTTTCTGCATCTACCTCTGAAAATATATTGGGCTTCTAGCTGTGTGTGGGACTTGTTCTATTAATCCATCTATACAGACCTCCATCAGGTTGCAAACTGAATATATTTTTTTCTGCATCTACCTCTGAAAAAATATTGGGCTTCTAGCTGTGTGTGGGACTTGTTGTATTAGTCCATCTATACTGACCTCCATCAGGTTGCAAACTGAATATATTTTTTTCTGCATCTACCTCTGAAAAAATATTGGGCTTCTAGCTGTGTGTGGGACTTGTTCTATTAATCCATCTATACTGACCTCCATCAGGTTGCAAACTGAATATATTTTTTTCTGCATCTACCTCTGAAAAAATATTGGGCTTCTAGCTGTGTGTGGGACTTGTTCTATAAATCCATCTATACAGACCTCCATCAGGTTGCAAACTGAATATATTTTTTTCTGCATCTACCTCTGAAAAAATATTGGGCTTCTAGCTGTGTGTGGGACTTGTTGTATTAGTCCATCTATACTGACCTCCATCAGGTTGCAAACTGAATATATTTTTTTCTGCATCTACCTCTGAAAAAATATTGGGCTTCTAGCTGTGTGTGGGACTTGTTCTATTAATCCATCTATACAGACCTCCATCAGGTTGCAAACTGAATATATTTTTTTCTGCATCTACCTCTGAAAAAATATTGGGCTTCTAGCTGTGTGTGGGACTTGTTCTATTAATCCATCTATACAGACCTCCATCAGGTTGCAAACTGAATATATTTTTTTCTGCATCTACCTCTGAAAAAATATTGGGCTTCTAGCTGTGTGTGGGACTTGTTGTATTAGTCCATCTATACTGACCTCCATCAGGTTGCAAACTGAATATATTTTTTTCTGCATCTACCTCTGAAAAAATATTGCGCTTCTAGCTGTGTGTGGGACTTGTTCTATTAATCCATCTATACAGACCTCCATCAGGTTGCAAACTGAATATATTTTTTTCTGCATCTACCTCTGAAAAAATATTGGGCTTCTAGCTGTGTGTGGGACTTGTTCTATTAATCCATCTATACAGACCTCCATCAGGTTGCAAACTGAATATATTTTTTTCTGCATCTACCTCTGAAAAAATATTGGGCTTCTAGCTGTGTGTGGGACTTGTTGTATTAGTCCATCTATACTGACCTCCATCAGGTTGCAAACTGAATATATTTTTTTCTGCATCTACCTCTGAAAAAATATTGGGCTTCTAGCTGTGTGTGGGACTTGTTCTATTAATCCATCTATACAGACCTCCATCAGGTTGCAAACTGAATATATTTTTGTCTGCATCTAGCTCTAAAAAAATATTTGGCCTTCTATCTGTGTGTGGGACTTGTTCTATTAGTCCATCTCTACTGACCTTCATCAGGTTAACGCTAAGCCAACAGTGTGGGTGATAGGCCACTCGTATATATATTGGGCAGATTAAAGGGCGAAAGTCCGCCCAGGTGGGAGGAAATTAGAGTTTCATAACACATATTTCAACTGGAGAGGTATTAGAGGCCTGCTATGGCCACAGGTACTAATGGAGGTAATCAAGGTAGGGAGAGAGGCAAGATGTCTGGTCATCTTAGTTATACAGGCCGGGGGAAACAACCTAGGTCATCACAAGAGCGCATAACTAATGGCAATAATGAAACTAGACACTGAGCGCTTCAGAGAATTTTTTACAAAACTAGCTATAGCATGGTCAGAGATTGTGCCGATAGCGGTATGGCAAGGTGCGCGAGACATCACGGCCATCGAACGGACAAGGCGGGTAATAAATATTCGGATGGCAAAATTTAGAAGAGACAGAGGCGGTGTAGTGGTACGACACCAACAACTGGAAGGAGATAAAGCAGGCCTCATACGGCCCGACGGTGTTCACTTAATGGATATTGGACTGGACATATTCCTGTCAGGACTCCAGGACGGAGTGGAACAAGCGTTAAGAGTGATGGGTGGGGGTCAGAGTCCTGCATACGAGTACGCAGGATCCTCCGTGGCCTGGAAATAGAAAGGACATGTTGGAGAGTTACACTTGTTGGCCAAGTTGCCGGAGTGGAGACCCAGGGCATGCTGCAACAAGCTGAATTATTTTAGAAATAAAATGTCTTTCTAATGGAATGAGTATAAAGAGTTAATAAAGCTGTGACCGATCCTCACCCATCCAGTTGTAAGAGTTACATTATTGTATTGTCAAGGAAAGGGGGGCGGTAGGGGGGCTGAGCGTCTGGGTTTGGTTGGGGGTCCCCACAGTCTGCCTAGGCTAGATGCATTTAAAAATTCTTATTAGATACACAGGCGGTGCAGCTTGCTTCGCAGCTGGGCTACTACGCCCAAAGTATTGCCTAGGCTAGATGCAGTTAAAAATTCTACGCTGACTAGCAGACACTGAAGATTTGGAGCAGACCTCTGAGTAAACAGCTCTTCAGACTCAATCATCTGTGTTACCCCAAGCCATAGTGTATGTAGTTTCTTACAGTTAAAAGGGGGGGGAGCGACCCAACCCACCTGGAATTGACGATGCCAACGTCACGTAAGACACAGCAAGGGGACTCCAAAAAGAGTTTCCATTTTTTCCCAAAATTGTGGCACAGACACCATTTAACCCTAGAACGCATACCTGGGGCCTCGCAGTCCCGCCCTGTTAATTGTTTTCTATTTTCTGCAAGATTACTTTAGTTAGAATTTTGAAACTCTAGGTATTCTTCATGTATATAGTTGTTTGTCATTTGAGTTTGAGTTATTCAATGTTATTTGCACACGGGCCTAAAAGGCCCCAGGTATATGAAAGTGTAGATTTTTATGGTCATGCGTTCTAGGGTTAAGTGGCATCAATTGCCCCACAGTTGCTTAAAACGGTTGGTGAGGTGATATTACCAAATCCTCAAGCTTTTAGCCTCCCAAGGATAACACAGGATTAAAAAAGTCCTTGCGAATCCATGATTTGTTCATCTTTATGAACGTGAGTCTGTCTACATTCTCAGTGGACAGCCGCGTGCGTTTATCTGTCAGCACACCATCAGCAGCGCTGAACACACGTTCAGAGAGAACACTGGCTGCAGGGCATGACAAGATCTCCAAGGCGTGAGTGGCGAGCTCCGGCCATTTTTCCAGATTGGAATACCAAAATGAGCAAGGGTCCAGTGACACAGTCATGGCTTCGATGTTCACTTGGAGATACTCCTGCACCATCCTCTCTAGGCATTGACTATGTGTCAGACTTCTTGTCTCCTGTGGCCTTGCAAAGGATGGTCTAAAAAAGTGGTGAAACGATTTCACAAAATTGCTGTTACCAGCAGATACTGTGTTACTGTTACGGTTTGAGTGATGAAGACTCGACAGTCCCGCGGTTGGCAAGTTAGAACTGTGAGATTCACTTCGTGCACCACTGGTGTTTTGTGGAAAAGCACATGTAAGATTCTGCAACAGCGTCTGCAGATACTCCTGCATGCGTCAATCCCTTTTTATGGCAGGAATTATTTCGGCAAATTTACTTTTGTACCGGGGATCTAAGAGTGTGGCAACCCAGTAGTCGAGATTACTTCGAATTCTGCAATCTGAGGGTCATGTTGCAGGTAGTGCAGCAAGAAGGCACTCATGTGTCTTGCGCATCCAGGAGGACCAAGTCCTTGTTGTGTTGGTAGCGAGGTAAGAATCATGCTTCTTTCCTCTGCCCTTTCCCCCCAACCTCGCACAACAGAAATGTGATCAAGGTCTCCCTCATCTGATGAGTCTTCCATGCCCATCGCCAGTTCATCCTCCACTTCTTCCTCGGCTCCTGCACCTTCCTCAACAGTTTGGCTGCTACCATGCGCCCTGTTTAATCCCTCTCCCCCACCCTCCCATGCCTGCCTCCTTGGTGCTGCCAACCGTCTGGACCTTGGAGATGTTATCCCTTCCGCATACGACTCCTCCTCTACTTCCTCCACCTCCTCTTGTCCGACCACCTGACTCTGAATTCTGTTTAATGTGTGCTCCAGCATGTAAATCACCGGAATAGTTATGCTGATAATGGCATCGTCGTCAGCACTAAACATCTTCGTCGCCATTTCAAAACTGTGCAGAAAGGTGTGTGGCGCCCCTGAGGGTGCAGTCACCACAGAGTTACTGCATCTCACCCAGAGGTGTGGTATCTCACCCTCAGGTAAGGAAGGCGTATGGCTCGGGACCCTAACACCTGCATCCAACACATACCCGCAGTGGGGTTAGGGCGAGATTGCTCCTAAGGGAGAGCACAGTCCCAGGTCCCTAGCTGGTGGGAGGATCCTATGTAGTGGGTGCTTAGGGGAGCAGCTTAGGGGAGCACATGACAGGGAGAGTATAAATAGGAAGCCATCTTAGAAAGAGCAAGCCAGTCAGAGGACGAAAAGTGACAGGAGCAGAGGCTCGGCATGAGCTCTGCTCCGGAGGCGGGCCTAGCCTGGGAGGCCCAGGACTGAAGGAGAGAAGAGAGGAGTGGGAGCAGGAAGGCTCCAGGAACCGAAGGGACCCTAGGGCTACGGGCCGTGCAGAAGGCCACCTGTACTCCCGCTGCTACCAGGAGGTAGAGGGGTCAGGCCAGATAAGGGGAATCGGTCCCTCAACTAGAGGAGAAACAGCAAGGCTCAACTAGAAACCGGAGGCTGCAGCATTTCATGTACTGCAGGCAAAAGTCCACACCAGTCTCACTAAGAAGGTAGCCACATAGGACCCACGGGACGGAACACAAGTCGCCCGCCAAGGCCCGAGGATACCGGATAGAAGTGTCACTGGGTGTGAGGTGCAGGGAGAAGGCCAGAGAAAGGACACACAGAAGGGGGTCCTGCTAAGTACTCCGGAGATATCTGGGGGTGGACTGAGCCCCTCACTGAGTACGCACAGCACGACGGGTGAGATAGCTCTGGTACCTGTAATCTGGACTGCAACAACTGTGAGTAAAGATCTTGGGACTGCATCACACGGACTCTGTGTTCATTACTGACTCCCTGCACTACAACCGCCATCATCCACCCACACTGCCCTGAAGCTACACTCTTCCTGTGGTGAGTAATAATACCATTGCAGCAAAACCACCAGCTTCAGAGGACTGTTCCGCAGTGGCGGCCCCTTTGGCAGCACTCCACAGGTGGCGTAGTCGGACATTATAAAATCCATATATACAAATTACCGTTGGATTGACCGCCCTGGGTCACGGACCGGGTCACCGCCACAGTGACTACAACCCCCAGCGTCTACCGGCCCGGCTCCGGGTACCCCACGGCCCACGGGGCACGTCAACTTCATAGGTCCCTGATCTGAGACCACTCCTGCTGTGTGATTTGCCCCATCTCTGGATCTCGTTGGCCCAGGCTATACGTCAGAAACTATTGCACCAGGGCTTGTCGGTGCTGCCACAGTCGCTGCAACATGTGCAGAGTTGAATTCCACCGTGTCGGCACATCGCATTTCAGCCGGTGAACTGGCAGGCCCAACGACTTCTGTAGAGATGTAAGTCGTTGAGCTGCGGGATGCGAACGGCGGAAGTGAGCACACAGCGACCGTGCCCTCTGCAGAAGGCCATCTAGTCCGGGATAGTGGGATAAAAATTTATGGACAACCAGGTTCAACACGTGAGCCATACAAGGCACGTGTGTAACATTGCCCCGGCGAAGGGCCGCACCCAGGTTTGCAGCATTGTCGCACACGGCCTTCCCTGGTTGCAGGTCCAGTGGAGACAACCATTCATGAAACTGGGTCTCCAGAGCTGACCACAAGTCCTCAGCTGTGTGACTCACATTTCCCTGACATTTCAAAGTAAACACTGATGCCGTTGAGCCCTGCTGCCAGCATAGTAAGGAGGTGCGCAGTTAGAAAGCAGGTGGCATTACCAGACAGGCTTTGGGTGCAGGTGGAGGACCGAGAGGAGGTTGAGGAGGCAGAAGCAGTGGAGGAACTTCTAGATAAAGAGGATTGACGTACAACTCGCGGGGACGGCAAGACTTGGACAGCAGCCCCTTGTCCTGCTGTCACCATAGTTACCCAGTGCCCTGTCAGCGACATGTAACGCCCCTGTCCATGCCTACTCGTCCAAGTGTCTGTTGTGAAATGCACCCTGTCACACACAGAGTATCTCAAAGAAGCGGTGATGTTGTGTGCGACATGCTGGTGGAGCGCAGGCACACCTTTCTTTGAGAAGTAGTGCCGACTGGGCATCTGGTACTGGGGCACTGCGACGGACATAAGGTCTCAAAAATCCACTGTGTCCTCCAGGCGGAAAGGCAGCATTTCTGTAGCCAACAGCTTGCAGATGGTGAAATTCAACCTCTTAGCTTTCTCATGGCTAGGAGGAAATGGTCTTTTACTTGTCCACATCTGAGGGACCGAGGGCTGGCTGTTGTGCTTTGACGGGGTTGAGTAGGGTGTCCCTGGCAAACTGCCGGTCTGTGAGGAAGATGCAGGCGGACATGTTAGGTTGCCTTGATCCAAAGGTGGTGCTCTCGATGTCAGAGAGCTCTCAACACCAGCAGGTGTTTCCACTTCCCAATGAACTGACGACCTGCCAATCACACTGGCTGTTGCAGGTAAAGAGGTGGCAGGTCTGCGTCCAAAAACATGTGTGACTGCTGTCCCCCCAGTCACAGAGGATGAAGAGGCCACGGATGCACAAGACGGGGCAGACGGTGGTTGGCCCAGCCTGCTAGGCCGCATTGTAGCACAGTGAGCTTCCCACTGCAACTTATGCTTCATATCCATGTGACGGTACATGCATGAAGTACTCAAACTATGGATATTTTGGCCTCTACTTAGCTTTTAGTGACAAATATTACAGATAACACGAGTTGGGTCATCCTTATCGATCTGAATAAATGCCCAGGCTATGCAAGGCTTAGAGCCCATGCGCCTGAAGAGCCACTACGACATGTGGTCAGAGGCGGGGTTGTGGTTGAGGATGCAGTTGTTGACGTGCTTCCAGTACTCCGTCTCTGTCCAGGAAGGCGCAACCTAACCTCGTCGTCAATAGCATCTGTGACGCCCCGCTGCGCTTGGTATCACAGATCCTAGAAGAGTGTATTGATGGAATCCTCCACAAGAGGCCCCCATAAACATTCACACATCTCAACCTTCCACCTCAGACCAGCAGAGGGAGCCCGTTAGGGATATAAATAGGGAAGGTGGAGCTAGGCAGTTCAGTTCCTCTGAAGAGTTCCTGCAGTAGAGAAGCCTAAGAGAGGTCAGTCTGCAGTGGAGCTCAGTCTAGTCTAGAGAACTCAGTTAATAGTTCAGCAGTGGAGCATGAGGCTCCTGCTAGCTAGATTCAGGGAGCCCAGATAGAGCTTAAGGTGTGCCGGCGTCATAGGATCGGTGAAGCGCGGCAAGCTGCCGTTAGTGTGTATAGCCTATTGAGGGCCCGAGTAGGCCGAAGGCGAGTGGCGAGTTAGTACATAAGGGGCAGAGGAGCTTAACCAGCTCACCCCGAAGCATTTACCGGACACCGGATCCGAGCTTACCGGGATCTCTATGACCCAGTAAGGCATAACCGGAATCCCTGGAGAACTACAAGTCCCAGGATCGCTAAGGTGCTGATACGTAACAGAGCCAGGAGACGCTTAGGCCCCGCATACTGGGAGCGTGAACTTCAAGAGAAGGCCCTACCACAAGGTCAGCCAGCGCAGGACAGAGACAAAGTTAGGCCTAGCTCCAGGCAGGTCAGAAACTTACTGCGCAGAGGCAAGAAACAGGAGGCCCTACACCCGCTCATTGCGGAGGATCCTGATTAGAGATGAGCGTTGTTCTACTCGAACTGTTCGCCAATCTCAAATTCGAGCTGTTTTGGGCGGTGTTTGAGCCGGTCGGCGAACACGAACAATTTGAGAAAAATTCGGCTGTTCGAGGTTATGTTCGATAACTGTTCGTGCAATAAAATCATAACTGGATTTTTTCTCAGTAATGATGAAAATTAATGTTAATACGCAGTTTGAGTGTACAGCGGGGCGGGGGGAGGGGCAGGGGATGGATCTCTGCAGGAACAATGAAGATCTCCATTTTTTTTCTCTTTCCCGCATTTGCAGTGGGGAGGTGCAATCTGTCAGCCTATCAGCAGCACACACACGGAGCGAAGTGCTTTTTTTCACACAAGCAAGGGCATGTGTGATTGGCAGTGTATGTCACATGTCCTTGCCCTATAAGACCAAGCCATTTTCCCCGTCGCCACCATTTTCTCACTGCTGCAGCTGCGTGTTAGACGGCACCGCTGTTGCTGTGTGCGCTATACCTTGTTAATTTCAAGCCAATTTTCGCACAAATATACAGATAGCTTGGGAGTAGGGAATAGTTGTAATTGCAGTCCTTTTAAGGACTAGGTTACAGCATTTCCTACGACTTTTATCAGGCAGGTCTGTGCTCTTAAATTGATAGATTGTGGGAGTAAAGACTAATTGTAATTGGAGTCCTTTTCAGGACTAGGTTACATCAGTTCCTATCAGTTTTTGCCAGGCAGGTCTGTGCCAGTGCTGTGCAAGTTTTTTTCACAGCATTTGGCTGAATCTAGCAAAGCTAATCCTTTTTGGCCTATTGCAGAGTGTGTTAGTCAGTGGAGTAGCCTATCTGTGTTGCAAGATATACCACCTGTGTATAGAATACCAATTTTTTTACTGCACCTAGTGAAGTAAAATCTTTTGGGCATAGCATCATTCTATTTGTCCATCTATACTGACCTCCATCAGGTTGCAAACTGAATATAATTTTTTTCTGCATCTAGCTCTGAAAAAATATTTGGGCTTCTAGCGGTGTGTGGGACTTGGTCTATTAGTCCATCTATACTGACCTCCATCAGGTTGCAAATTAAAAATATTTTTTTTCTGCATCTAGCTCTGAAAAAATATTTGGGCTTCTAGCAGTGTGTGGGACTTGGTCTATTAGTCCATCTATACTGACCTCCATCAGGTTGCAAATTAAAAATAATTTTTTTCTTCATTTATCTCTGAAAAAATATTTGGGCTTCTAGCAGCGTGTGGGACTTGTTCTATTAGTCCATCTATACTGACCTCCATCAGGTTGCAAATTAAAAATAATTTTTTTCTGCATCTAGCTCTGAAAAAATATTTGGGCTTCTAGCAGAGTGTGGGACTTGGTCTATTAGTCCATCTATACTGACCTCCATCAGGTTGCAAATTAAAAATAATTTTTTTCTGCATCTAGCTCTGAAAAAATATTTGGGCTTCTAGCAGTGTGTGGGACTTGGTCTATTAGTCCATCTATACTGACCTCCATCAGGTTGCAAGTTGAATAAAAAAAATTTCTGCATCTAGCTCCGAAAAAATATTTGGGCTTCTAGCGGTGTGTGGGACTTGGTCTATTAGTCCATCTATACTGACCTCCATCAGGTTGCAAATTGAATAAAAAAATTTTCTGCATCTAGCTCTGAAAAAATATTTGGGCTTCTAGCAGTGTGTGGGACTTGGTCTATTAGTCCATCTATACTGACCTCCATCAGGTTGCAAATTAAAAATAATTTTTTTCTGCATCTAACCCAGCCAATAGTTTTGGCCTAATACCACAGTTTGGCCACTCAGCTCTGCTCGGTTACCATCCATTGTTTTTTTGTGCAAACAACTCCAGAGTTGTGAATTAGTTAACCACCAAAATGAGTGGAAAAAGGCCTGCTGCTGGTGGAAAGGGGAATAGGCGTGTTGGGAAGGGGAAAAAAGGTTGTGTCCGTGGGGTAGGTGCAGAAGAAAGACCATCTTCCAGCCAAACTAAAATGTCTACTTCTTTTAGCGGACAATGTGATAAGATCCCTTTCTTACGGCCACGCCAATCGCTACAAATTCCAGATGAGGCACAAAAACAGCAGGTGCTTCAACGGATATCAAGTGCTCCTTTAAGTGGGCTCTCCTCCACATCAACTTCAACATCACAAATACTCCAGTCCTCAAAGGTGTCACCCAAATCGCACTTGCTTCCTCACAGCTCCCAAATCTCCAGCTGCCCGTCTGAGTATGAGGTAGAACAGATGGTTGAGTCTGCAGAGCTGTTTACTCATACTATAGCCTGGGAATCAGAGGTCGACTCCAGCGCTTCTGTGAATCCAGACGAGGAAATGATCTGCACTGATGCCCAGAATCTTTATGAGTCGGATCCAGGACCAGACGCAGAAGGTTCTGACCATAATGTAGACCCTCATTCCCAAACTGTAACTCCTGTTGGTGGAGACAATGAGGAAGACGATGATAAGACTCAAATACCTGATTGGAGCGACAACTTTAGTTTTTTGTCAGGGCAGGAACAGGTTGGCTCTGAGGACGACGGGTGTGATAACGCACAGGGTGATGATGATGAGGTCGGAGATCCCACTTACTGTCAACCCACAGTCAGCCAAGAGATGAGGTCAGCAGAGGAGGTGGAGGAAGATGCTAGTGACGACGAGGTCAGGTTGCGCCTTCCTGGACAGAGACGTAGTACTGGAAGCACGTCAACAACTGCATCCTCAAACACAACTCTGCCTCTCACCACAAGTCGTGGTGGCTCTTCAGGTCGCATGGGTGCTAAGCCTTGCATAGCCTGGGCATTTTTTCAGATCGATAAAGATGACCCAACTCGTGTTATCTGTAACATTTGTCAGCAAAAGCTAAGTAGAGGCCAAAAAATACATAGTTTGAGTACTTCATGCATGAACCGGCACATGGACATGAAGCATAAGTTGCAGTGGGAAGCTCAGTGTGCTACAATGCGGTCTAGCCGGCCGGGCCAACCACGGTCTGCCATATCTTGTGCATCCGCGGCCTCTTCATCCTCTGTGACTGGGGGGACAGCAGTCACACCTGTTTTGGGGCGCAGACCTGCCACCTCTTTACCCGCAACAGCCAGCGTGATTGGCAGGTCATCATTTTCTTTGGAGGTGGTAACACCAGCTGGTCTTGAGCGCTGTCCGACATCGATAGCACCACCTTTGGATCAAGGCAACCTAACATGTCCGCCTGCATCTTCCTCACAGACCGGCAGTTTGCCGGGGACACCCTTATCAACCCCGTCTAAGCACAATAGCCAGCCCTCGGTCCCTCAGATGTGGACAAGTAAAAGACCATTTCCTCCTAGCCATGAGAAAGCTAAGAGGTTGAATTTCACCATCTGCAAGCTCTTGGCTACAGAAATGCTGCCTTTCCGCCTGGTGGACACAGAGGATTTTCGAGACCTTATGTCCGTCGCAGTGCCCCAGTACCAGATGCCCAGTCGGCACTACTTCTCAAAGAAAGGTGTGCCTGCGCTCCACCAGCATGTCGCACACAACATCACCGCTTCTTTGAGAAACTCTGTGTGTGACAGGGTGCATTTCACCACAGACACTTGGACGAGTAGGCATGGACAGGGGCGTTACATGTCGCTGACTGGGCACTGGGTAACTATGGTGACAGCAGGACAAGGGGCTGCTGTCCAAGTCTTGCCGTCCCCACAAGTTGTGCGTCAATCCTCTTTATGTCATTTTTCCTCCACTGCTTCTGCCTCCTCAACCTCCTCTCGGTCTTCCACCTGCACCCAAAGCCTGTCTGGTCATGCCACAAGCTTTCTAACTGCGCAGAAGGGATCCTGCACACCTCCTTACTATGCTGGCAGTAGGGCTCAACGTCATCAGGCGGTTTTTACATTGAAATGTCTGGGAAATGTGAGTCACACAGCTGAGGAGTTGTGGTCAGCTCTGGAGAACCAATTTCATGAATGGTTGTCTCCACTGGACCTGAAACCAGGGAAGGCCGTGTGCGACAATGCTGCAAACCTGGGTGTGGCCCTTCGCCGGGGCAATGTCACACACGTGCCTTGTATGGCTCACGTGTTGAACCTGGTTGTCCAGCAATTTTTAGCCCACTATCCCAGACTAGATGGCCTTCTGCAGAGGGCACGGTCGCTGTGTGCTCACTTCCGCCGTTCGCATCCCGCAGCTCAGCGACTTACATCTCTACAGAAGTCGTTGGGCCTGCCACTTCACCGGCTAAAATGCGATGTGCCTACCCGGTTGAATTCAACTCTGCACATGTTGCAGCGACTGTGGCAGCACCGACAAGCCCTGGTGCAATACGTTCTGACGTATAGCCTGGGCCAACGAGATTCAGAGGTGGGGCAAATCACGCTGGAGGAGTGGTCTCAGATCAGGGACCTATGCACCCTTCTGCACAGTTTTGAAATGGCGACGAAGATGTTTAGTGCTGACGATGCCATTATCAGCATGACTATTCCGGTGATTTACATGCTGGAGCACATGTTAAACAGAATTCGGAGTCAGGTGGTGGCACAAGAGGAGGTGGAGGAAGTAGAGGAGGAGGAGTTGTATGCGGAAGGGCTAACATCTGCAAGGTCTAGACGGTCGGCAGCACCAAGGCGGCAGGCATGTGAGGGTGGGGGAGATGGTTTAACCAGGGCGCATGGTAGCAGCCAAACTAGTGAGGAAGGTGCAGGAGCCCAGGAAGAAGTGGAGGACGAACTGATGGAAGACTCATCAGATGAGGGAGACCTTGATCACATTTCTGTTGTGCGAGGTTGGGGGGAGAGGACAGAGGAAGGAAGCATGATTGTTACCTCACCACCAACACAACAGGGACTTGGTGCTCCTGGATGCGCAACACACATGAGTGCCTTCTTGCTGCACTACCTGCAACATGACCCTCGAATTGTGAGAATTAGAAATAATCCTGACTACTGGGTTGCCACACTGTTAGATCCCCGGTACAAAAGTAAATTTGCAGAAATTATTCCTGCCATAGAAAGGGATGCACGCATGCAGGAGTATCAGCAGAGACTGTTGCAGAATCTTACATGTGCTTTTCCACAAAATACCAGTGGTGCACGCCGTGAATCTCACAGTTCCAACTTGCCAACCGTGGGACCGTCAAGTGTTCAGCACTCAAACCGTAACAGAACCACAGTATCTGCTGGTAACATCAATTTTGCGGAATCATTTCACCACTTTTTTAGCCCATCTTTTGCAAGGCCACAGGAGACAAGAAGTCTGACACATAGTCAACGCCTAGAGACGATGGTACAGGAGTATCTCCAAGTAAACATTGAAGCCACGACTGTGTCACTGAACCCTTGCTCTTTTTGGGCTTCCAATCTGGATAAATGGCCGGAGCTAGCCACTTACGCCTTGGAGATCTTGTCATGCCCCGCAGCCAGCGTTCTGTCTGAACATGTGCTGACAGATAAGCGCACGCGGCTCTCCACTGATAATGTAGACAGACTCACGTTCATAAAGATGAACAAATCATGGATCCGAAACGACTTTTCTACCCCTGTGTCATCCTGGGGAGAGTAAAAGCTTGATGATTGGTTAAAATCACCCTACCAACCGTTTTAAGCTTTCAAATTACTAATCATGTTTATCTGTATCTTGACTGGAAAATAATTTGGGCTTTGTAGCAGTGTGCAGCACTGATCCTATTAGGCCATCTATAATAAGCTTCACCAGATTTAAAATTAAAAATAATTTTTAGCTGCATCTAGCCCGGAAAATAATTTTGGGGCTCCGAGATGCGCAAGACACATAAGTGCCTTCTTGCTGCACTACCTGCAGCATGACCCTCATATTGTCAGAATTCGAAGTAATCATGACTACTGGGTTGCCACACTCTTAGATCCCCCAAACTTTTCGATCAACCTTTTCATTTTAATAAAGACCAAAAAAATGGTCATTTTTGAAATTATAAGCATTAGCAGGTTGTTAGAAACTGAAATCAAACAGTTTTCAACTCAAAACTTTATTCTAGGTGATGTTACATTTTCACATAGGACCCCTTGTTCGAAAGGAGCTTCTGAACTCTCTCGTCCATTGAATTTGTCAGGTTTTGGATGGTTTCTGCTTCAATTGTTTTGCATGAGGACAGAATACCCTCCCAGAGCTGTTGCTTAGATGTGAACTGCCTCCCGCCATCATAGACACTCCTTTTAATGATGCTCCAAAGGTTCTGAATGGGGTAGAGGTCAGGGGAGCATGGGGGTCACACCATAAGTTTGTCCCCTTTTATGCCCATATCAGCCAGAGATGCAGATGTTTTATGTGCAGCATGAGATGGTGCATTATCATGCAGAAAAATGATCTTGCTGTGAAATACACGGTTCTTCTTCTTGAACCATGGCAGGAAGTGCTGTTTGAGAAAATCCACATACATTGTGGAGTTCATCTTTAGCGCCTTCAGGGATCCTAAAGGGGCCGACAATCTCTCTCCCCATGATTCCAGCCCAAAACATTACTCCACCTCCTCCTTGTTGGCGCTGTAGCCGTGTTTGCGTGGGGTGTCCATCAACCAGCCATCCTCCACTCCATTCATCTGGACCATCGAGCGCTGCACGGCACTCATCCGTGAACAAAACAGTTTTGAAATCAGTCTTCATGTAATGTTTGGCCCACTGGAGCCGTTTCTGCTTGTGTGAAGTGGATAGAGGAGGTCGACAGGATGGCGTATGCACAGCTGCAAACCTCTGAAGGACCCTGCATCTTGTTGTTCGGGGGACGTTGGAGGCACAAGCAGCTTCAAAAACTTGTCTGCTGCTATGACAAGGCTTTTTTGCCGCTGCTCTTTCAACCTGACGTAATTGCCTGTAGGAAAGAGTCATCAATTTGCCCTTATCAGCACGCACACGTGTGTACTGTGAATCAGCTACATACTTCTTGATTGCCAAGACACTTCATCCTGATCATCGCACAATGTTGATTGTAGTCATGCCTTGACCTAAACACTCCACAATTTGTTGCTTCTCAGCAGCCGACACATCCTTTTTCTTTCCCATTTTGGCAGAAAATGTAGGCTGCTTAATAATGTGAGAGAGCCTTCTTAAGTAGTCTTGCCTTTCATTGGACACACCTGCCAAACTAATTAGCACAGGTGTCTGCAATTGCTTACAGTGATATAAAGAGCCCTGACACACATCACCATCAATGAGTTTAACTGACAAACAAACAAATTCTTCCCTTATCACTCCTAAACACTTTTTGCATAATAATTTGGAACGCGGTGTACATGTGCTTTTCCACAAAACACCAGTGGTTCACGTAGTGAATCTTACAGTTCTAACTTGCCAACCGTGGTCTGTATGGAATTGTTCAATAAAGGGCCCAAAAATAAGATAACATAGATGGGAGAGGTCTCTATGAATAGGAATTCCTAAGTATTTGATACCCTGTGAGGGCCAGGCAAAGGGAAAGTTGGACTGGATGGAATCCTATATGGATTTAGGGAGGGAGACATCGAGGGCCTCAGACTTCGCTGCATTGATTTTAAAATTTTACCAATAACAAAGTGATCTATTTCAGCCATAACAGCAGGGATGGATATATGTGATTGAGTGATATATACTAGGACATCATCAGCAAATAGAGAGCACTTGTACTCGGTGCCTCCCACCTCAATCCACCTAATATTGGGGTTATGGCGAATTGATGAGAGCAGGTGCTCCGTCACTAGGATGTATAAGAGAGGGGACAGAGGACATCCCTGCCTTGTCCCATTGGTGATTGTGAAAGGTGATGAAAATGTTCTGACGCACCCCCTGGGCCTTGGGACACCCGGAGCCGGACCCTTTTTGGTGGATGCTGGTGGTTGTAGTCTTCGTGGCGGCGATCCGGTTCCGTGGCTCAGGGCGGTCAAACCAGTGGCAGAACTATTTATGTGGTTTTGATGTTTAAATGTCCGACTACGCCACCCGTGGACTGCGGTCAGAGTGAACCGCCGCTACAGGGCAGACCGCTAAGGCTGGTGTTGTGGGTGCAGCAGAGCGTAGCATAACTCCCCACGGGAGGAGTATAGCCTCAGGGCAGTCTATGCGGAGGATGGGGGTGATGGTGCAGGGCAGCAGCAGTAACGACACGGAGTCAGTGATGCAGTTCAGGGCCTTTACTCACAGTTCTTATTATCCAGACCACGTCTGCAGGTAACGGCTGCCCACGTCGTACTGTGCTCACCAGGTGAGGGGCTCAGACAACTCCCAGATAACTTTGGAGCGCTTCACAGGACCCCCTTTGTGTGTCCTTTGTCTGGCCTTTCTTACCAACACTTCTGTCCGGCTGCCTCGGGCCTCCTCTTGGTAAACTTGGCGCCAGTTTCCCTGACCCTATGTGGTGCCTTCCTAGCGGGTGGAGCAAGGGGCTGCGCCACATAAAATGTCAGAGCCTCCGGTTTCTAGCTGAGGGTCGTTTCCTGCCTCCACTAGTTCGGGGACCGGTCTCCCCCTTTGGCCTGACCCCTCCACGCAGGTGGATTCGGGCGTGCGGTGGCGACTCGCCCGTCCGCACCCCTGGGATCCCTTCATTCCTCGTTCCTGGAGCCTTCTCCGCTCCTCTTCCTTCCTTCTCCCTCTTGCAGGCCTGGGCCTCTGTTACTAGGCCCGCCTCCGGAGCAGAGCTCATGCAGAGCCCCTGCTCCCTGCCACTTCTGCTCAGACTTCTCTGCACTGAACTAAGATGGTGCCCACCTTTTATACTCCCTTCTCAATGCACCCAGGAACTGCTTCCTCCCTGCTCCTGCACTGCAGGGTTCCCCTTCCTCAGTGTTCCCTCCCCCCACTCCAGCCAGGGACAGGGACTGTCGTGCCCATCTCAGGGGCATATTGGTCGCCCTGCCCCACGGCAATGTGGTGTAATGCATGCAGGTGTCGGGTCCTGATCCACACTCCATCCTTATCTGAGAGTGAGATATCACACCTCTGGGTGAGGTGCAATACGTCTGTAGCAACCGAGCCCTCGGTGCTACAGTTCCATTTATCTTCAGCCTAGGTGACGTATTGTGATACAGGGCCGTGATTTTGGCTATAAAAGGGTCCCCTAGACCCCTACCCCAAGCTTTTTAAGAGAATCATATATGGCGTGCCAGGAGACTCTATGGAATGCTTTCTCAGCATCCAACGAGAGTATCTACTTACAAATTTTTAACTGCATCTAGCCCAGGAAATACTTTGTGCCTAGTAGCAGTGTCTGCTAGTCAGCGGATTATCCCGGCTGTTAAGCAAGCTACACCACCTGTAGTTTGGACACTTAATTTTTTCAAAGGAAATGCTTCGGGACCACGGGATACTTAGTGAAGAGCATCAGGAGGCACCCCAAGGCATAGGGGCTGGGACTGGCACTAGGATGCCTTGCGGTGGACAGCCAAGCTCGATCCTTATAAAAGCTTTTTAACTGCAGCAGCTTTAGTGGACGCTACTGGAGCTGGAATTACGCGGCTGCTGGCATGAGACTTGCCCTCCAATAGATCCTTGTAAATGGATTTAAAGTGTATTCATTCAAATTAGAGGGACAATTTAAATTAAAAAGCTTAGAGCTGCCTCCACCACAGGGGGGCTCTCTCGACCCACCAGCGGACAGGCACCAGTATTGGGAGAGGGGGGCTGGCCGTCAGGGTTCACCGCGGCTCTGGCACAAACCCGGCGACACGGAGGTGGCACGGGCAGGAGCGGACTGGCCGTCTCGGCTTCTCACTTTTTGGATTTTAGAAGGGCATGACATGCCTATATCTGTGTCCCCCCCTCCTTTTACTCCTCCACCTCTTTTCTTTTCGCATGACTATATGTACTTGTCACTTTTCCATGTGTTAGTTGTGTCTTCTGAGCAGTTTGTCAGCTTTTGGACACCTTTGAAGGTGTTTTCTATGTGTTTCTATGTGTTTTTGTTTGCCTGCCATTGGTTTTAACGGTGTTCGAAGGTGTTCGACGAACAGTTCGACGAACAGTTCGGCGAACACACGGGTGTTCGACGAACCGAACCGAACTCGAACACTACGGGGGTGGCTCAACACTAATCCTGATATGCACCCTTCACCCTACAGTGCTCCAGGATGTGCCTGAATTTCCTCCAGTAAAAGGTACTGAAGTGACTACCGTGTCCGTTTCCGTTCTTGCTCTGACCCAGCTGGGTCTCGCCTGTCCTGCATTCCCACTGCATACGCTGCCCTGAGACCTAGCTCCACTAGTGGGGAGCTATACCATCGAGCTGCCTTATCACGGGCCTCAGTGGACTGCTGCAGCGCTGGTGCTTCTCACCAGATACCACAGGTGGTGTCACAAACTCTTATAAAATTAACAATTATCCACCCTTTTAAAGAGTGACCCCAGGGTACCAGCCAGGGAGCCGACCACCGCGACATCCCAAAGGCCAGACAAAGGCCCGGGTGACCTCATCGACTGGCAGACTGTGGGTTGACAGTAAGTGGGATCTCCAACCTTGTCATCATCACCCTGTGTGTTATCACACCCGTCGTCCTCAAAGCCAACCTCTTCCTGTCCTGACCGAAAAGTCAAGTTGTCGCTCCAATCAGGTATTTGAGTCTCATCATCGTCTTCATCATTGTCTCCACCAACAGGAGTTACAGTTTGGGAACGAGGGTCTACATTATGCTCAGAACCTTCTTCATCTGGTCCTGGATCCGACTTATAAAGATTCTGGGCATCAGTGCAGATCATTTCCTCGTCTGGATTAACAGAAGCTCTGGAGCAGACCTCCGTTTCCCAGGCTATAGTATGAGTAAACAGCTGTGCAGACTCAACCATCTGTGTTACCCCATACTCAGACGGGCAGCTGGAGACTTGGGAGCTGTGAGGAAGCAAGTGCGATTGGGGTGACACCTCTGAGGACTGGAGTATTTGTGATGTTGAAGTTGAGGTGGAGGAGAGCCCACTTGAAGGAGCACTTGATATCCGTTGAAGCACCTGCTGTTTTTGTGCCTCATCTGGAATTTGTAGCGATGGGCGTGTCCGTAACAAAGGGATCGTATCACATTGTCCACGAAAAGAAGTCGACATGTTAGTTTGGCTGGAAGATGGTATTTCTTCTGCAGATGTTACCCCCCCCCCCACCGCGGGGGGCTCGACCCACCAGCGGACAGGCACCAGTATTAGGAGAGGGGGGCTGGCCGTCAGGGTCCACCGCGGCTCTGGCACAAACCCGGCGACACGGAGGTGGCACGGGCAGGAACGGACTGGCCGTGTCGGCTTCTCACTTTTTGGATTTTAGAAGGGCATGAAATGCCTATATCTGTGTCTCCCCCTCCTTTTACTCCTCCACCTCTTTTATTTTCGCATGACTATATGTACTTGTCACTTTTCCATGTGTTAGTTATGTCTTCTGAGCAGTTTGTCAGCTTTTGGACACCTTTGAAGGTGTTTTCTATGTGTTTCTATGTGTTTTTCTTTGCCTGCCATTGGTTTTAACGGTGTTCGAAGGTGTTCGACGAACAGTTCGACGAACAGTTCGGCGAACACACGGGTGTTCGACGAACCGAACTCGAACACTACGGGGGTGGCTCAACACTAGTTATAAGGCTTAACAAAGGGATAATTGTGTTTAAGAACCTACTCTTTGGGGTTAATTTTGTAGACCCTGGCAAAGGGGACATTTGAGCAGTGTACATTTATTAATATTGGAGTACTGCAGGCGATACATGAATATGTACTTACGGTATAGCGAGTGTAGTATTTTGTCAAAAGTCTCAATGTGCCATGTGCAAGTTGTGTCAGCCTATGGGACAAATGGGCTTTTGACACTCATGGTACCAGGGCCAGGCTGAAATGGCTACCCTATTTAAGTCAGACATTTTTGGAAACCATGCCCATTAATTGGTTGATAACTGTTAGGCCAAGCAAGCAACTGTGGGATAAGCAAGTAGTTGTCAATAAATCTGTTTAAGAGCCATAAATGTAGTGCCATGGAAGGGATAAAATCTTAGAAAATAATAAATCATTAAAGTTGTCCCTTCCATGTACATTTTAAACAGTTATAAATTCTGCTAACAAAGGAGCATGACAGACAACAAAATGCACCATGTTGGATTTTTTCTGGTCATTGTCAGGTCATTTGCACAGCTTGAAAACTTGTTAGTGCCAAACAACAGATGTGCACCTCACAAATAGAAACCCATTTCACATATTAAGGCAGAGATTGAGCTACAAATTGTTGTTGTGTTATTGTTTTAACTAATAACGTTATCACTAAAGACAATTTTCACAGTCATACTGTTAATGATACATTTTTTTTCAAGTTGTAGCTGTCTAAAATCTTTAGTGTGGCAACCACAACCAAAAAAGTAGCTATTTGGAGATGATCCAATTGATTCAATGCAAATAAAATTCAAGTCAAAGCTTAGAAATAAAATAAATAGGGAATGCAACCGCCATTTTAAGATGATTTTAAAATGGTGACTTCGCATGAGCTTGTAAAGGTGAAGAAGATGGTGTAACACCCCTATGAAGATCACTGGTGTATTAATGTGTGCAAAATGTATTATATTGCATGTTTTTACATTTCTGGAGGCTGCAGTTCCTGTTAGTCAGGGGTGACAGGGTTAACTGTAGGGACGGCCCATAGTTGGGGAGAAGTAATAGGTACCAGTGAGTTAGTTCCTGGTTGATAGTTAGTTGTTAGTAAGCAGAAGACAAGAAATAACACCCTCAGAGGAAGGCTATCATCACTGGGTGTGTGTGGAAGCAAAGACAAGGATAGGGAGTTTCTCATACAAGGCAAGTTGGTGCACTTAAGAACTGGAAAAACTAAAGGAAGTGGTGGTGGTGGCTTGACCTGAAGATCAACCATGAAGGAATACGGGGTCAGCCAGGCTGGCGCACATCAGTAAGGTGGTAGCTAGTGAAAGCACCCTTAGACTATTCAAAAGAGTGCAGTAAGGCTGCAGTGGTCACAGCAAAACTCATTGACCCATGTGTCCCTGTACCAGGAAGATTGAGTTTCCAATTTGTCCGGTTGTTCATCTGTAACATTTTTTACCAGTAATGTACTGCCATTCAGAACCACTAAGAATGTGCTTCTGTTGTGCAGAAGAAAACAACAAGCTTTATTCCTGCTACCCTTTGTACATAAGTTTTATCATTAGGTAAAAGGTCTTTATTTTTGCAAACTTGTCTGGTTTCTTCACCATAGGATTAAAGGGGTCCATCCGATGCCGCTCAAATTGTGGCAGAACTGAACCTGAAGGTGTCCACAGCAGCAACACAACCACCCACACACATCCAGGGTCAGGACACCTATGTAAGGTGTTTAGGGGCACAGAATTATAGGTCGGCCAAGTTACCGTTTTACAAGCTCACAGTTCAGCAATAGAGCCAGGAAGAGAAATCTTTGCAGTGCAACTGGAAATATTACCATACTTGGCGAATGTCAATACATTCGATCATCTCTAGTCCTATCGTCTAGCTAATAGGACTTCACACATTGTAGATTGACTGTTGATTTTCTACATGGATTTGAGGACAGAAAATTAGAAGATTAGTAGCAAATATTTTGCAGCAAGTAAATTATTTCTGTGGATTTAATAAATGCGGGTTTTTTTGCTGATCTTGTTGGGAATCTGCAACCCAGACATCATAAGAAAACGTACTCTTCTGGGGTTTATCTTCTAATCATGGTTCGCTGATAGATATGTTGATGATCAGCTTGGAAACATTTTTTTATGCAGGTCTAATCACAATGGGATTTCTATGCTGTGCAAGATTTTTTATATATCTGCTGACATTTTTTCTTTAGTCAAGATGTTGTTTCTTCCAAAAACATTGCACCTACATCTGCATTGAACACATCTATGATTGTCCTATTCACGTTAATAGGTGTGTTTGATTTAGCTTCAGTTTTTTTATTGAGTTTTTTCATTCATGGCTTTGATATGCATGCTATTGGTCACTGTTGTGCCATTGTGTGCACATCCCCAAAGGCCACACATTCCAACACACCCCTGTCAATTTACTGATTTGTGCCCATTCAACAGAAGAAAGCTATTATTAGTGAATACACAGGTGTAAATTAAAATACAAGTATTTCTGCATTAAACTATGTGTTCGGTGGAAAAATAAAAAGGTGCCCTTGTTTCTGCTTTGTATTAACTTTAGAAATCCTTAAAAGATGAAATGTCTCCTGTAATGAATTTGAATAGCATGCCTAATTAGTATGCTGTTTTAGTGAAACATTTTGGTTGCCAGTGGAAACTGGTCTCTGTAATATAGTGAATTTCAATATGCTTTTGATCTAGGCAAATGAAAAAATATGTCATGCATTCATGTTCTATTGATGTATTTATTTAAGTAACCTTTTTAAATTTTCTCTAACGAAATAGAGACTCTGTTTACAAATGTATCCGATAACAAAGAAAATGTATTGTTTTTAATACAGGCATTTACATAATAATGCTGTGAATAACAACAACAAATCTTTATACGCTAAGCAAATGCATAAAAAAAATATCAAAGAACTTCTTCCAGATGAATATCTGAAATTTAAATGAACAGAACTGTGAACGTCTTCCTATATTGAGAAAGACAAAGAGATCAGTAGAAACCAGTATATGGCATTCCAGTTTTCCTGGTTGTTATAAATATAGCTTACAGGTTTTGTCACTCAGGTCATTTATGTGAAAAACAGTATTCCTGCTACTTATCAAAAGCAAAGTGGATACTAGAGTCTGATCACTGTGGCTTTTAATCACAAGGATGCTTAAAGGACTTTAAGACCTAAAGTTCATTGCTTGAAATCATAAATCTTATGGAATGAGCTGGTCATATATAGAGATGAGCGAATGTTTCAATATTTGGTTTGGATTACAATCTTCGAATCTGCAATATTCACTGATTTATTCATCGAATATTCGCCGAACATAGCCAAACACCATAGGATTCAATGGAGGGCAAAAAAAAAGCATATACAACACCTTCAAATGGGCCAAAAGCTGCCAAAACACATCAAATTCTTGGTAGACTCCTGGAAAGTGACATCAATTGACCCAGAGTACAAGTACTACAATTATTATTATTATTACAGTGACATTTATTCCGTGGCGCTTTACATGTGAAAAGGGGTCACCGTCGGTGACTTACGGACTGGTACAAGAGGAGAGAGGACCCTGCCCATGAGAACGCACAAACAATCTACAAGGGATGGGTGAGGATACAGTAGGTCAGGGTACAGCTAGTCGTGCAGCTGTATGCTAGAGTGAAGGTTACTGCAGATTGTAAGCTTGTCAGAAAAAATGGGTCTCCTTCAGCTTCCTTTTCAAGGTTTCCACGGTAGGCAACAGTCTGATGTGATGGGGTACAGTGTTACACAGTAGGTGAGATGCATGGGACAAATCTTGTATGCGATTCTAACAAGAAGAAATAATAGAGCAGTAGAGAAGGAGATCTTGGAAGGATGGGAGGTTGCATGTAGGTACTAGTACAGGGAGACTAGGTCACACATGTATGGAGGAGACAGGATTTCGATGGCTTGGTATGCCAAAAGTTAGGCTTTTCAACTGGAGTCTCTGGGCAACAGGGAGCAAGCACAGGGATTGACAGAGGGGAGAAACCTGGGAATTGCGGGGTGACAGGTGGATTAATCAGCCTGCTCAGTTTAGTATCCTAAAGGATGCGAGAGTGGTAGAAGGGAGGCCACAGAGCAGGATCTTGTAGTAGTCGAGGCGGGAGATGATGAGGGCGTGCACTGGTGTTTTTTTAGATTCATGGTTGAGGAATGTGCGGATACCCGAGATACTTTGAAGTTGGAGTCAGCAGCAAGTGGAAAGGGCTTGGATCTGACATTTGAAGGACAGATCAGAGTCAAGCTTGAGGGATGGGGGATAGTGGGCAGCCATTCACTTTGATGGATAGGTCAGTTGGGAAAGATGATGAATTTGATTTTATCCATGCTAAGTTGTACAAATGTAGCAGAGAAGAAAGATGAAATAGAGGACACACATTGTGGGATTCTGGTTAGTAAGGAGGTGATATCAGGTCCAGAGAGGTAGATCTGTGTTATCAGCATTGAGGTGATACTGAAAGCCGTGAGACTATGAGCTGTCCCAGGTCGAAGAAGTAGATGGAGAAGAGCAGGGGCCCTAGAACTGAACCTTGGGGGACACCGACACATAGGGGGTGAGATAAGAAGGTGGTGTGTGAGTGTGAGACACTGAATATTCTGTCCATTAGGTATGAAAAGATGCAAGAAAAGGCCAAGTCTGTGATGTCGAGAGATGAGAGTCTGTAGTAAGAGGGAATGGTCTACTGTGTCAAAGGCAGATGACAGGTCAAGAAGGAGGAGGACAGAGTAGTCTTGCTTGGATTTGGCAGTTAGTAGGTCATTGGTGACTTTAGTCAGGGCAGTTTCAGTGGAATGGTGTGGTCAGAAGCCAGATTGTAAGCAGTCAAAGAGGGAGCAGGTGGACAGGTGGGAGGACAGTTCAAAATGAACATGTTGATCCAGTAGTTTGCAGGCATAGGGGAGAAGTGAGATGGGGCAATAGCTAAACATATGATGGGTCAAGGGAGGGCTTTTGGAGGATGGGTGTGATCGAGGTATGTTTGAATCATGAAGGGAAGATGACAGTTGTTAGTAACAGGTTGAAGAGAAGGGTTAGGCTTTTGATGAAGACTGTGGTATGGTTTGGAATGAGGTGGGATGGTATTGGGTCAAGTTCACAGGTGGTGAGATGTGATTTGGAGAGTAAAGGTGATCTTCCGTGATGGCGGAGAAGCTGATTTTGGAGTTGGAGAGTTGAGTAGTTATGAGGAGGGGCTGTTGGGACTTTAAGCAAAAGCTTTGCCTTTCGTTGTCAATCTTCTGCTTGAAGAATGAGGCTAAGTCTTCAGCTGAGATGAGAGGAGAGGAGAGGGAGGGGGAGCTGGTGGACAGAGGAGGGACTTGAAAGTACTGAATAGCTTTTTAGGGTTGTGAGATACGTATGATAGGAGAGATGAGAAGTAGGTTTGTTTTGCTGCAGTGAGCAATTGTGCAGCATTTTGAAAACTTCTGTTACTGGACTCCACTCCCTTTCCTTGGCAGTCGCACAGCGGTACACTTTGTAGATAAGGGGCAGGAAGAACATGTGCTCCAGTAGATGATAAGCACTGCATCAAGTGGCCTCTGCTCCTCTTCCTCCACCTTAACATCACACACAGTACAGTTCTCAGAGGTGGCACCACAATTACCCTTGTTTTCACTCGCATCACAACTCTCTAACCATCCAACTGACTGTGACGAAGCACAGACGGGCGAGTCTGTAGAGCTGTTCACACATTCTATTCCAAGGTCTGAGCCAAAGCTTCACAGATTCAAGCGGGGGAAAGCATGTATAGCGATGCCCAAATTTTTTTTCAGTTTATCTGGGCCCGGACTAAGTGGGGTCCGAGAAGAATCCAAACCCTCGTCACCAGACGTTAACCCCTGGAGGTTGGCATGGATAGGTTGAAGAATGAAATAAATACACACCAGAACATGGAGAAGTAACCTAATAGAAAACATGGGTTGGAGAACTAAACTAATAAGACGACAGGGGTTGGAAAACTAACCTACTAAACAGCTACGGTTGGAGACCTAAACTGCTACACACCAGGGGATGGAGATCTAAACCACTAGACACCAAGGTGTCACTAGACAGCAACTGTTGGAATCCCCAATGCTTGTGGGACAAACCTCTAACACTTCCTCCAGCGCTTCTGCATCCTTCTCTAGGGTATCCACCTGCGCCCTCAACCTCTGCCTTATTGTGACACACGTTCCAACAGTGGCAAAAAATGGAAACTGGCATGTTTAGGCAGGCTGCGCTGTGGGAATGAAGAACCTATATGTTATTATTAGATATCAAAGGGAGAACATAGCTGCGCTTTGCCAAGGTGCTATATTGCAACTTAAGTCTTATAGACCCTGCACTTGCGGCCTTACATTCTACAGGATGGTGGGGAAGGAGACAGTAGGTTGTGGAGTTGCATTAGCTCCGGTGGTGTTAAGGTGGCAGCGAGGCAATGGCAGGCTATAGGCTGTCTTGAAAAGATGGGTTTTCAGGTTCTGTCTGAAGGATCCAAATGTGGTGGCTAATCGGACTTGTTGAGGCACAGAATTCCAGAGGATGGGGATATGTGGTAGAAGTCTTGGAGGCGATTGGGTGAGGAACAAATAGGTGTGAAGGAGAGAAGGAGGTCTTGGAAGGATCAGAGATTACGTAATGGAATATATCAGGAGATTAGTTCAGAGATGTACAGAGAAGGAAGGTTATGGATGGCTTTGTACGTCAGTGTTAGTAGTTTGAACTGGATACCCTGGGCAATTGGGAGCCAGTGAAGGAATCTTATAGATTGCAATCTTATGGATTGCTGGAGCCAGTCCACAGTAAAAAACAGCCATAGAGTGTCGGGGAACCTACACAGATTTTTCTTAGCCAGGGCTGCTTCTCAGCAGGATGGGACGAGCCCACCAGAGAACCGGAGAATCCTCCAGAGGGCCCTGGCTTCTCCCTCAGGAGAGTCCATAGCACAAAACTTGCAGCTGCTATGGGGCTCTTGAGCAGGGCAAAAAGTTGGTCCCTCAGAATCAAATCCTGAGGTGGGCCCAATGTTCTTCAGTCTTACACTGCTTCTCAGTGACAGTTGTATTTCACCTCAGCCATATTCTTTAGCTCAGAGAAAGGACAGGCATAGATGGAAACCGTATCTACTCCGACTGTCATTTCTCCCAGGAAAGACCTCTAATGCAGCTTGTTCCATAAGCAATAACAGCCCATCCAACATCAGCTTACACTTCTCTGTGGTGCTTCGACACACAAAGATCTTTCTCTGTGCCTTGAATTTCATGACTACAGAGTTGGGCAATGGCCTGATCTGCAATGCGTTTTGAAAAAATAATTTGCATAAGCAAAGCCATGGTTTAGACAGCCAAGAATTCCCTGTTCTCACCAAGAGGATGACTGTCCATATTCTCCTCCTCCTCCTCCTCATTATCACCCAATCCGCGTTGAGATGTGATGAGGCTGGGCTGTGTAGTATCTCCCTATATAGTTCCTTGCTCAGGCTGCAATGCATCCTCTTTAACTGTGAGCACCGAGCTTTTCAGTAGACAGAGAAGCGGGATGGTGACGCTAATTATGGCATCATCGCCGCTCACCATCTTGGTGGAGTGCTCAAAGTTTTGGAGGATGGCACAGATGTCAGACATCCATGCCCACTCAACAGATCTTATGTGCGGAGGCTAACCTGAATTCCGATGGTTGTGTTGAAGCTGGTACTTAACAACTGCCCTCTGCTGCTTACAAATCCTTCCCAACAGCTGCAACATTGATTTCCAACATGTGGTGACATCGCACAATAGTTGCTGAGCTGGAAGCTGAAAACGCTGCTGAAGCACTGCCAGGGTGGCGGAAGCTGTAGCTGACTTTCTGAAATGGGCACACATACTTTCACAAGCAGCTCTGACAGATCTGGGTATGTTTTGAGAATCCGCTGAACCACTAAGTTGTGCACATTTAGTGCTCTCTCATTAATAATGTGTACACCCCTATGGAGAACAATATCAGCACCAAAGATTTAAAAGATGGAATATAGCCTGCTTTATATACGACGGTACTAAGAAAACAAATTTTGATTATATCTTGTGTACCCCTGTGACAACAAGTGGCATCAATTTCACTAGAGTAGAAGTAGTATAATGGAGACCAAAACTCTTCCAATAGCCAAACCAATAGATGGAGACTTAATCAGGATTCTCCACATTTCCAAAAATTTGTGGCAGACACCAGCAAAGTGGCATTAATTTCAGAACAGTAGAAATTGTAGAATTAGGAACGACACCTCTTCCACTACAGCCAACCCAATAGATGGAGACACAATCAGGATTCTCCACATTTCAAAAAATTAGGGCCTAAAACCACCAAAGTGGCATCAATTTCAGTACAGTAGAACTAGTAGAATTAGGAACGACACCTCTTCCACTACAGCCAACCCAGCAGATGGAAAACCAATCAGGATTCTCTACATTTCCAAAAATTAGGGTCTAAATCACCAAAGTGGCATCAATTTCACCAGAGTAGAAATAGTTTAATGGAGACCGAAACCTCGTCCACTACAGCAAACCCAATAGATGGAGATTCAATCAGGAGTGTTCACATTTAAAAAAATTAGAGCCTAAAACCACAAAGTGGCATCAATTTCAGTAGAGTATAAGTAGTATAATGGAGACCGCCGCCTCTTCCACTACAGCCAACCCAGCAGATAGGGACACAATCAGGACTGTTCACATTTTAAAATATTAGGTCCTAAGACCACCATTTCCATAGCCAACAGATTTGAGATGATGGAGTTCAACCTCTTAGCTTTGTCATGTGTAGGAGGAAGTAATCTTTTATGTTACCACAACTGCAGGACTGAGGGCTGGCTGCAGTGCTGAGAGAGGGCGGAGTATGGTGAACCAGACAAACTACTGGACCATGAGTGAGGTGCAGGTGGAGATGTTACGGTGGATTGAGAAACATGTGGTGTGCTAGGTGTGCAAACACACCAGGCATGTCCGCTTCCGTTAGAGCTGACGGGCTGTCACTCAGCCTGACTGGAGCAGGTATACAACCGGAGGTTCTACGGTCGAAGACCTGCATGGCAAGGCTTGGCACGGTTACAGAGGAGGAGGAAGAAGTAGCAGATGCGTTTGTTGGGGCAGCTGATGGTTGATTATTGAAAACCAATTTTGAGTTTATCATGTTTGTGTACCCCTGTGTGATAATCAATATGAATATTAGCTTAAATTTGTCGTAATGTACTGTTGCAATCCAAATTATTCAACCCTCATTCCAATTTAATTTAGTAGCAAAATTTACAAACTTCCTTCTGTTTGCAATAAACCATTCAATACAATTTAAATATCTCAGCAAAGTTAATTGCAAGTGATTTCTCCTAATAAACACAAAAGGCCACTTCTGCTGGATTCTGCAGTCTCAGAATTATCCCTGAATAAAATAAAAAGCACACATTTCCAAATCAAGTGTTACATCATGGGATAAAACATATCAAATATTTGGACTGGCTAGGGGTTTGTTGACTGTAACATTTGATTGCATTTAGAAATATGTTCAAAGTAAGAGACTAGCCAAAGTTAAAGGGACTCAGTTAGCACAGAATAACTGTTGAAACTAAACATCGCCGCTTGATGCATCATGGCGGGGCCAAATATTTAAATACACCTTCCCACCTGCTTGGTTTCCATCAATTTCCGCCCTTCTCTGGCAATATGACATCAGAGTTGTCAATCAAAGAAGTGGGGGTGGAGATTGAGGGAAAACAAGCAGATGGGAAGGTGCATTCAAATGATTAGCCACGCCATGATGCACCAAGCACTTGTTCTTGGTTTGAACAGTCATTACGTGATGACAGAGTCTTTTTAAAAGAACTCTGGATACACTACCTGTTCATAATAAAAAGAGCAAGCTGTTACCTTCTGCCACCAGCAAGCTGTCACCTTCTGCCACCAGGGTAAAAATGCCTGAATGACTGCAAAAGACCTGCAGCAAGATTTGGTGACAGCAGGCCTAAGGTTATATTTTGCACAGTAAGGCGTACTAAACGCTGAAGGTCTCTGTGCCCAAACTTCTACTGATCCAAAAGCACAAAAAAAAGTTGACTACTATATACTCAAAGCTAAATATGAAACCACAGACATTTTGGGATTCTCTTACATGGAGCAACTAAACAAAGCTGAAAATGTTGGGACTTCTGGGTCAGCAGTATGTCTGGGGGAGGAAGAATGAAGCATGCAATGTAAAGAATACCTTGTCTACTGTAAAGCATGTCAGTTTCTTGGTGATGCTTGGGCTTTTTTGCTTCCTCTGGCACAGAAAATCTGGAGGGTGTAGAGGGAAAGATGTATTCAATCAAGTGTTAGGATATACTAAGCAAAAATATCATTGTGTCATTGGACCTTCCAAATGTACGATGATATAAAGCATACCTCAAAGTCCAACAAGACTTGGCTTCAGAAAAAATCCTGGAAAATACAGGAGTGACTGTCATAGTCACCTGACTTGAAGTTTATATACAATCTTTGATGGAATTTAAAGAAGAGGGTCGCAGTACGCAAAAGAAAGAATAGCAGTAAACTAGAGGCCACTGCCCATTAGGAATAGCCTCAGATTGCATAGGAATGCTGTAAACAGCTAGTGTTTGGCACTGCATCATAACAACCATAGAATGCTCTGCTAAGTGCTAAAGATGCTTGTCATGAAAGGGTTCAAAAAATCTGAGACTGCAATAGTCATTAACACTTTTAAAGACTACTGAAGTCTCAAAATTATTCAACCAATTCATGACAAGCATCTTTAGCACTTAGCAAAACATTTTATGTTGAATTTGGAGAAACCACGTTTCATTACTTATGTTGAGGAATTTAAATTGTTCTAATATTCTTGGTTTATTACAAATAAATTTTGCTAATTTAAAATAAAATTAAATAATGTAATGTATTCCTCATTACACAAAAACATACATATTTTTGCAGTTGTGCCATAGTGCCAATTAATATATAAAACGTGTACACACCAATGTTAAAATGCCAGGTTTTTGTCATGTAAAAAATTCTTATCAAGAAGAACCACTGCAGAAATTTTTCCACCCTTAATGCCATCCATAATTGTAGATGTTTCATACTGATAGACTTATACTCAAAAAGACTGAATGCTGTCATCAGTTAACAAATATTTGAAGCAAATTATGCTAAACCCAAGCATAGCAAGGGCAATGGATGTGGTTGGCGATAGGAAAAAAAAATAATATTCCGAATATGAATGTGTTAGCCATTAGCAGCAGCACCACTCGCAATACTGGCAGCATGTGACCTGACTTTAGTAGTAACAAACGCAGGTAACATGTAGCCTCCTTTGCCTCTAGCAAGCATATTAGCTGGATGGAAGTGGAGAAAGTAATGGAGTATATTTCCCATCAGTCAATTCAATCACAACAGGATGATGTAGCCTCACATTCATCTGTAATCAGTGTTCTGCTCAGTCCACATCCTCCTTTGCCAAAACATTTCATGCTGTACATAGCGGAATTTCCAATCTGTCAATGACAGTTGTTTCTGTTCTGTCCCATATTCCCACAACTTTCAGCACCATGTTGACTATGGAACATATTACACTAAACTTATTTAGTTGACTTTTTGGAAAAGATGAACAGTCATACTTTGTTTTCAGAAGACATGGTGCTGGAATAATTGGAGCAAGCCACTCTAATGCAAAGCTTTATTACATGCTCTCCAAGACCTGGTGGTAGACAGGTCCACATTTGGTGTTCATACTGCCCTAGTAACTTAAAGTTGTCACACCCCTACTGGTAAGCAACACTAAGGGTGTGTGCACATAACATCTTTTTCAGGTGGATTTTCTCCGTAACCCATCTGAAAAAGCACTAAATAAAACTCTAAAAAGAATGAATATGCACTGCAGTGTAAAAATACAACTTGATGTTTGTATGTTCAGTCTTTTGAGCTTCTTTTAACTGCTTCAGGTTTCCATGGACATGAAGTGGTTAAATGAGGTGATCTGACCATTCCTCAGATGCCTTCCTCATTGGTTAATTTAGTAAAATATAATTAAAAAAGATGTAAAAAAAATATGACTGAAAAGAAGCAAAAAAAATAATAATTTTAGTACAAAATATGCTGGCATCTTCTGCCCGAAAAACTCATTTGAATTCGCAGACACCTAAAACACATTGTGTGCACATACTTTAATAGTGCCCATACCCTTTAGATAGTAGGTAAGCCCTCCTATACACATTACATTAAAGTTGTTTGAATCTACCAATTTGGACAGTTTAGGCCGACAGTCTAATGTGTAAGGGTGGTTTTGACTGATGATGTGGGGGTAGATAAGGATCCGGCATGTCCAACTTAGGACTAAAGATACTTTTGTTCTCTAAATAATAAGCCACCGCCAGAGATGTCTAGCAATGGCTCTCTCATAGAGAATACAGGAGCACTCAGCAAAGTGAACGATCCTGTAAATGGGAGAGCTGGGCCAGATAACTTCTGACTGATCGATCTGACAGTTGTCTATGATATATGGGGGCTTTATTCAAACACTTTTTCAGCTGACAAATATGGCTTATTTCAGATGGCTGTATTTTCAGTCCAGCACACTGACTCTATGATGATCTAGTAATGCGTCTAATAACTTAAAGATTACAACATCTATATTAATACATCACCAGCAACATCATCAGTACATAGCTACTACACAAAAACCAACCTCAGTATATGACTACAACATGAGGCACACCATCTGTACATTAATACATCCCCATGGCCACCATCAGTAAAGGAATACATCACTAGAACCACCATCAGTAAAGGAATATATCACCAGAACACTCATCAGTATATAAATACATCACCAGAGCCATCATCAGTACACAAATATATCTCTTGAACCAGTATCAGTATATTAATAAAATTCCAAGGTTAGTTAGTTCATCAATTGCAACGTTAGGTTAGCATATAGAGTAAACTTGTATCGCATGAAACAGCAACTCCTAGTATGTCCTTTACAATGGTAAGGAGATGATAGGAGATGGTGTTGTAACCAGCCATCATCAGACAACAGACCACGCAGTACTAATTGGACACAGGCAGGCAGTAGTGCTATTAAATATTTAAAGTGTAATTTAATTTTTGGGAGATATCTTATATGTTTTAGGTCTATTCATTCTGAGCAGATTGGTGTGAGTCTGGGACCTGAAGCGCCACCCAATTGCTCAAAAGACCTCTTAGAAGTGCGAAGCTCAGGAGACAGGACTATGGCTTTCTACTGCTTCTGCTCATGACTCCGGAGCTGTGCTTTTCTAAGAGGACTTTTGACCTAATGGTGGGGGACTCAGGTCCAGGTTACTCATAGATCTGCTAATAATTAGTTACCCTAAAACATATAAAATGATCTCTATAAAGTTTAGTTACTCTTTAAAGTGTATTTACCATGTAGCCAATAATCGGTAACTGATATGTCTACTAAAGCAAGCTGTCAATTACCAGATGCATAAGCAAAATGTTTGTTCATTGGATGAAAATGTTAAGCTTACTAAAAGGAAGTCTGTCACCCACAAAATACCAATTAAATTGCATAAGCATTTATAACAGGGGACAAAGCCCCTATAAAATCATACCAGGCATATAGTTTAATGTATTTGCTGAAAAATATGCAAATGAGAGCACTTCAGTGCGCTCTTGGCACAACCTATGCCTTGATGCACCATTATGCCCTAATATTTCCATATGAAGCCAATTCCTTATCTTCATTCGCAGCGGTCCATTAGAAACAGCGAGTGCTCCAAGTGCCAGTGTGGTTGTGCGCACAATGTGGCTGTGGGCGCATTTTAACGCTTGGATCCTGCCTTTTTGAAGTTGCAATGCACCTGAATCTGTAGTGAGCATGCACATGCTGTCTATTTACTTAAGCACCCCTGTTTTGGATTGTGGGAGCTCTTTTGTACATTGCTGCAATACAATTCTTTGGCACTTTTCAGGTTCTGCAACATGAAAATAAGTCGTGGACATCCGGGTTTGTATAGAATAGGAACTACAGATCCCCATCAGCACTTGAAGATACATGACCTCCTATTTTGGCAAAGTCAAGCTGGCCGGCAATCAGAGCAAGCCTCAAGCTGTCCAGCTTCCCATCCTCAAAATGTTCATCTTTCTGTCAGCCCAGAAGCACCCTTAAGTACTACCTGGTTAGTGTCATCAGACTCATCATCAGAAGAATCATCATTGTTGTCTTTCTCTATTGTATGTCATACTCTGACAATGCCTCCTCTTTCTGTGTTGCAATGGCAAATATCCATCCCAGATTGTCTGTCTAGGAAACAAGCATACACTCCCAGTCATCTGAAAACTAAACTCGCACCTTGCCAAGTTGCAAGTGATGCAGTCCATGACTTACCAGCTTTTGAATTCTGCTGCCTTTTGAGAATTATACTGCTCAGCCTTGCTGTAAGATACTAAGTTACCATTATTTCTTACAGTACAGAAAGTGATGATGGCTCCCTGTTTTCATGTGTAGGAGAATGTAGGTAGGAGCAGCATGGTGCAGAATTGTCTTTGAGCTCCACAGTGTACTGAACTCTGAATACCTGGAGCAGCAACTATCGCCATGGATAGTACCTAAGTCTTACAGCATATTGGGTGAATATTTTCTGCGGCAGTGATAGACCACAACATCTGGGAAAGGTGGTGAGGCCTCTGTGACTGGAAGCTAAGTCTGCCTCTTCCTACATCTCCTATGGTTCCTGTTCTAGTGACATGACCTCATCCTCAACTACCACAGCGCACATTGTTGATTCCACAGACCAGCTACTTTCTTTGTGATCATACAAGGCAAAGCGCTTTCCACCAGTTTTATAGCTTGAAAGTTTGGGAGAGAAAAGCTATATAGTGGAAGAGTTGCTGCTGACAATTGCTTTACGGTCAGGCAAAGTAATTCACACTTCATGTATGGCCCATACCCTGAATTTTATAGAGCAAGATTTTTTTCACTAACATGCATGCTTGAGAAAGGTGGTCACTATTGACACAAAAGTATCAGACCATTTTAATAGATCTAATGTATCAAAGCTTGCCCTTCTACCTTTGCAAAGAAAACATACTGCCAGAGTTCCACCTGGTTTGTGACGTCGCAGTTTGATGCTGTATATGTTGCAGCTTCTGTATTAACAGAGTAAAGTGGTTAGGGACAGCATCATGCAGTAGTCAAACTGGAGTGTGAGTTACTTTGAGATCCGACATTGGCAGATGATGAGGAATATATGTGGCCTACTGAAACCCTTTGAAGAGACAAGAAGCCATGTCAGTATGGACATGTGTGGAATCAGCTGTGTAATTCCACTAATATTTATCCTGGAAGAAACACCAACATGCAAGTGGGAAAGTAGGAAAAACAACAGTTTATACCTGTTCAATGCCACCCTGTATCTGTTGGAGACCCTTAATGTTAATGTCATATGCTGCAGACTTGGAAAAAGATTAAGACAATCAATTAGTGTATATAGAATGGGACATAAACTTTGGTGTAGGCATGTAACGAGGCTGACAATCATAGTGAATATGATGATGACGATGGAGCTTTTTATGACAATCAACCATGGCAGTAGGGTGATGACAATAAACCAACAGGGCCCTCGGTCATGCTAGTGAGCATGGCAAGCTGTATGCTGCAATGCTTGTGGGAGGGCAGTTAGCATGAAGCAAAGAGATGAGTATTGAATAGACCCTGGCTATAACAAGCAAATTGAGGGAATTTTTTAGCTTAGTGAGCTTATTAGCAAGATAAGTTTTGTTACCTGGTCTGCAAAAATTTTTCGGAACAAACGCCAGCTTCACACACAACAGACAGGCAGGCCCCTCTGCAATCAACGCAGACAAAAAACAGCCACCTGTGCTACCATTCTGTCTACAACAAGTAACAGGGGCAGCATCAGCATCAACACCTACAGTATATTGATATAATGGAGAAGATGTTTAAATTGCCATTGCAACAACATTGTGCACTTCAGAAAACACAGACACACTGCCTGAACAGCAAGGTTCAGTTATATATATACTGGAGTCTTTCTGAAGCAGATACCCTAAGCTCAGATTCCATGGACTTCTGGTTCAGCAAAATAGATCAGTGGCTAGAACTGACTCAATATAGCCATGTCTTGTCTAGCCTCCATTGTCAAGTTAGTTAGGGCATTCAGTGTGGCGGGTGGATTTGTCACAACAAAGAAGATCAGGTTTTTTTTTTCGACAAGCATGGAAAGTATAACATTTGTCAAAATAAATTAAGCATTGATCACTACAGACTTTCATGCACCAAACGTCTAATGCCAATGATTAAACTGACTATAACATTTGTCTGCTTGCCTGATTGTTTGTTGACTATTTACTACATCGTTTTGCTGCCACTAGTGACAATAGACCACAATCAGCTGTGCATCTACTCCCTGTTCATCATGTCAAATATACTGTAGTACTTCTGATGCCACGGCTGCACCTAAACTGCCACACATCTCCTCGCCTATTGCGTTCTCTACCATGCTGCACAGCCATGCTAGACACACATCTCCTAGCTACCCTATATGTTTCATAGTGCTAGACTGAATTGCTGCTGCTGTAGCTGCCATTGATCATGTTCAACTGCCACACATCTCAGTGCTGTCCCATCCTAAATCTTTATCGTGCTGCTCCTGCCACTTCTACTGCACTGTTACATCAGAAACACATCTTGTGGCATCCATTATGTTTCATAGTGCTACACTGTACTGCTGCTGCTGGAGCTGCCACTGTTGGCCCTAAACTGTCATATATCTCCTTGCTTGCCCCATCCTAACTCTCTGAAGTGCTCCTACTGTAACCACTGCATAGCCATGGCCGCCCCACATCTAAAGCCATAACTTCCTCACATTCAAAACAGTATTCTTGCCTTGTCTTCCTTAAAAGGGGGATAATTGTTGAACAGTGTTTTTATCAAAAAGCCTTTGTAATTGCCTAATAACTTTGTGATTGGCAAACCAATTGCTGACTCAAGAAAAGGGATAACTTTTCAACTAAGCTGAGAAACAATAACTTCTTAACATTCAAAACTGTTCACCTAATTTTTCTCCCTCATTAAAGGGATAACATTTTGGACAGCTTGTGAAAAAGCCATTGTTTCATCATTTACCAAAGTGCTAAGATCTTGATACTCTTCAAAGAGGGATAATTTCTTTCACCTAACTGTGTGAAAATGTCACACCTTTTTCATTTGCACCACCTATGTATAGACATCAACAAGGCAGGCATTTGCTCCAAAAAGGGATCATTTTTGGACCGTGTACATACTATTGCAGCCCGCAAAGTCTGAAATTGCTGTTTGATAAATAGGATGCTGGTTAAAACCACATACCATATATTTTCCCGTAACCAGATAGGTTGTTGTCACTTAGACATTGAAAAGACTATGCTTGCATCAAAAAGATTAAGCATATTCCAAGAGGAATTTGGAATGTTATACACATATTTTTCAGCCAACTACACATTATTTTAGTTATGCTGTTCTAATGTATTCAGCACAAATCAAATATATTGGGAATATTCGGTGAAGCTGGAGAATTTGAATTTCAAAAGATCAGCTCTGCTCTAGTCATTCGTGATTTTGTGATCAGTGAGTGATTTATTACAAGGGATGAGCGAATATTTCAATGCTCGCTTCAAATTACGATCGCAGAATTTGCAATATTCGCAGAATATTCACCAAACATTATCAAACCCCATTCAATGGGGGGGGGGGGGGCAAAACATAACGTATACACAACACCTTCAAAAGGGCTCAAAAGCTGCCAAAACAGATCAAATAAGGGGGCAGACACCAGGAAAGTGGTCTCAATTGGCCCACAGTACAAATTTTATAATGTCACAGCAGCAATCAGCCATGGGCCATGCATGAGGTATCAGGTATCAGGGTCTCGGCCAGCATTTACAGCTTTGAATTGAACTGTGGAACAGGCAGTGGTTCAGCCCAATTAGTCTGGTGCTTTGCTATCATGTGCCTGAGCATGCTGGTGGTGGTCAGGCTGTTAGTTTTGCTGCCCCTGCTGATGCTGGCCTTGCAGGAGTTGCAAATGGCCTTTTTGGGGTTATCTGGACAGTCTTTAAAAACAGACTTGGGAAGACCTAACAGTTGGACTGGCAACTTCCCTCGTGTGGGTGTTGCGAGGAACTGTTGCCCGCCTTGTGACTGTGGCCATCACACTGATTGTTCCTGCCTGTTGTGGTGCTACGCCTACCTCCCCTTGTGTGCTGCTGTCCTTGCTCTACATGTCACCTTGCCAGGTTGGGTCAGTGACTTCATCGTCCACCATCTTGTCTTCCACATATGCACCCTGAGCCTCCTCCTGACTTGGTGGCAATTGTTTCTCATCATTATCATCCACTTCTTGTGACAGTTTCCCACCATTGCCTTCATGTGACAGTGGCTGCTAAAATATTTGGGCATCGCTACATGCGATCTTCTCTTGCCCCACTTGACGCTGGCTGGGCGAGAGGCCAGAATCTATAAATGGAAAAGTGAACAGCTCTTTGGAGTGTCCAAGTGTGAGATCACTTGTTTCTGGGCACTCGGCATGGTGGGACGAAGGAGGATCAGGGTGAGGAATATGTGGTCCAGACTCATGGCTACTGTGACTTGACCGTGTGGAAGACAGGGTGGGGGTGGTGGTGACAAAGTGACTGGAAGCATTATCTGCAATCCAACCATCAACCTTTTCACACTGCTTTGGCTTCAAGTAATTGGGACAGGAAGTTCGACATGATGTGGGTGATTGTTGTGCTCCCTCAGGAGGCACAGTTTCATCTTGCCAACGGCCTCAGCCTCTGGCATACCATCACCATCATGCCACTTCCTCGTCCCTTGCCAAGCGTAATTACCATTTTAAATGGAGTGGAATATTTGGCACGCTCCAAAAAATGTCACGATTATTACCGCAGTAATATGGGATCACATGTGATGATGGAAAAGTTAGTTTGCTTACACAATACAGCAATGTGAATAAAATAAAAAAAAGCTGCCTGTATTCTGCTAACAAGCAAATGGAGCAGAAAAATGGAGTACTGTATTGCTTTTTAAGTAAATAATCAAGATCAAGAGCAAAAAAAAAATAGCCCTGATATGTAGGGCTATGAATATCTGTAACAGCAGCATCAGCAGACAGAACGTGCACAGAAAGTGCAATGGACCCTATTGTGCTGTATACACTGTCCACAAACCCTGCCTAACTCCTGCTATCACCAGTAATATTGCCACAACCAGCATGTCTATGGCATTACAGTGAGGGCAGGCAATCCCTGCATGTTAATTGGATATATAAAAAGCGGCAAACGTGGGGAGGGGACCCGAGCTCCCGCCCGAGCATCCCGGAAATACTCGACGAGCGCCGAGCACGCTTGCTTATCACTAGCTTTCAATCTATCAGATATCAAGGTATTACTTTATTCAACTTTCTATGATTTACATGCCTATATAGATGATTTAGGAGGGTTGATCCTACTTACAGATGCCTTTTAAGATACTTTACCTGGTCTCTATGGTTTTTAGGAGACTATTTGGTGTCATTGGACAAGATAACCAAAAGAGAAAGATGGTTAATACTACCCATTCCAATTGACAAAATGGATTTGTAGTTACTTAATTTATTTTTGAAGTATTGTAGAAAATATTCATGCAATATTTATACAAGTAGAGTACATTTAATATTGGGAAATATTAATTCCTGTTATTTTCACTGAATGTTTAATTTCAATTGAATTTTCATTGAACATTATACATTTTATGCAAAATGCATTTATTGTTTGAAAAACCTAAGTGTCTATATCATTTGAATCTGTTCTTATTTACACTCTTTTCAATATCCCATCTCTGTCTTCTTTTTGTCTGTATATTAGATTAAATGCTTAAAAAAATACAAAAATGCCTTTATCATTTTTAAGGTCATGTTTATGATTTGTGATCATTTATGCTATAAGAGAATGACAGTAGCATTGTCTGTATAATATTTTGCTTGAATATAATGAAGTTGAAATAAATTTGGCTAATTACTGATTTCTATCACTGGATGAAATGATCTCTCCACTCTGAAGTGTAGACGTAGATAATATGAGGCTATAAATCTACTCACTGTATGAGTGTTTAATGTAATAGTTATCTATTTTTGTGAATAGATGTTAAATCCTTTCTTTTCCTCTGAGCTATTTATCTGACTAGTGAGCATGTAGTGTGCATAAACATTAAGTTTTTTTCCTTCTTAATTGGAATATATTTTTAATCTGCTTAATCCTCTTTACAGGGGTTTGTGCCTCTATATGACATATGGCTCCTATAAAAAAGCAAAACGGGACCTATTTACTAATCCGGATGCTTGTCTGAGCACTATACCTGTATTTTATTTGCACCATTTGAGAAACACTTCTTTACTCAAGAGCTGCAACAGGTCTCCATTGTTAATGTAGTATTCAGCCTGGACATCATTCTTATCAATCCATTTAATACTGTGGACAAGACACATCCATACATAGTCTTATTGCCAGTACTGTTGCTTTGCTGTAATGAGTTTTGTAAGTTTGCTTTCTGTACTCCAGTTTCTTCCCACTTTCCAACACATTGTAGAAACTAAGTTGTCTTCTGAGGACAGGTGCATTCATTGATAGAATATTGCACCCCATAATGCTCAATATAGTATAATGCACTCCCCATAGTCCTCCATATAGAATAATGCATCACCATAGTCCTCCATATAGTATAATGTATTCCTCATAGTCCTTCATATAGTATAATGCACTCCTCATAGTCCTCCATATAGTATAATGAACTCGTCATAGTCATCCATATAGTATAATGTATTCCTCATAGTTCACCATATAGTATAATGCACTCCCCATAGTCCTTCATATAGTATAATGCAGTCTCCATAGTCCTCCATACAGTATAATGCACCCTAGAGTCATCCATACAGTATAATGCACCCCTCATAGTCCTCCATATAGTATAATGCACCTAATAGTCCTCCATACAGTATAATGCACTCTTCATAGTCCTCAATACAGTATAATGCACTTCCCATAGTCCTCCATATAATATAATGCACCCCATAGTCCTCCATACAGTTTAATGCTCTCACCATAGTCCTCCATATAGTATAATGCACTGCATAGTCTTCCATATAGTATAATGCACTCCACATAGTCCTCCATATAATATAATGCACTCCCCATAGTCCTCCATATAATATAATGCACCCCATAGTCCTCCATATAGTATAATGCAGTCCCCATAGTTCTCCATACTGTATAATGCACCCCATAGTCCTCTATATAGTATAATGCAATCCCCATAGTTCTCCGTTTAATATAATGCACCCCATAGTCCTCAATATAGTATAATGCAGTCCCATAGTCCTCCATACTGTATAATGTACCCCATAGTCCATCATATTGTATAATGCACCCCTTAGTCCTCCATACAGTATAATGCACTTCCAATAGTCCTCCATACAGTATAATGCACTTCCCATAGTCCTCCATACAGTATAATGCACTCCTCATAGTCCTTCATATAGTAAAATGCACTGCATAGTCCTCCATATAGTATTTTGCACTCCCCATAGTCCTCCAAACATTATGATGCATTTTACATAATCCTCCATACAGGATAATGCACCCCAATAGTCCTTCATACAGTATAATGCATTCCCCATAGTCTTCCATACAGTATTATGACTACCACAATTAAAAAAAAAAAACAATAATCACCTCTCCCCCTCGTTCGCCCTCTGCTTCAGACTCTGCAGTGAGCGCTATGAAGCACGGCACTTCTCAACTCAGCGGAGCCATGTAATGATGTCATCGCGCCCTCTGCGTTGAGACGTCAGACACCGAGGAAGAATGATGCAGGAGGAAGCGTCTGATCTTATGTATAGCACCATGGAATCAATGGTGCTTTATAAATAAATAATAACAATAAATAATAATAATGACGCTCCATCTTTCATCATTACTTTCAATTGTGTCAGCATCCAGGATGCCGATACAGTTGAACTTGCCATGACTGGCGGCTCTGCTCACAGGCCCCATAACAGCCACGTGACCTGCCGCCATTGGTCGTGCGCCACCATGTGGGGACATTTTACAAATTCAGATACCAGAAACATTTGCAAAAAAGAATGCCAATATCGGATATATTTAGTTTTAACATCCAAAAGACATACATTAATGCACAGTTAAAGAAACACTCCCATTTAGTTTTTTATTTATTAAATGTGTATATTCAGTATGTGTATGTAATGTAGTGTATTAATATACTCATCTATGCTGTGGTCTCCAGTGTCCAGCATCGTTCTTCTCCTCTTCTGAGTGATGTCACTGCTCTGCAGCCTGTCCTGGTCATACTGTACTCTGCATGACCCAGAAGTGGCTTTTATAATGTAAGTCTATAGAGTGTCAGAACAATGCTTCATGGGCTTATATTTTAAAACAGACTTCCGGCTCACGCATAGAACATAAAGTAAGCCGGATAGCTGCAATTGTGGTGACGTCACTGAGAAGCAAATCAAAATGGCGCTCGACAAAGAAGAGAGCAACAGTAGGTTGGTATATTAACACGTTCACACTGCATTACATACACATATGCACATATTCAATGAATAAAAAACTTACTGGGAGTTCTTTGTTAATACAATAACTATGTTTTTTTTTCATAATTTCAATTGCTTTTGTGTTCTTTTGTCTCCTTTTTTCTCTGTCTTCCCTGCAAATGACTAGCAGATGCCTATTTACAACGGTGGATGTAATGCAAGCAAGTGATAATTTTTAGACTGTTATTAAAGATTCAGTGCATGACAAACAAGCAAAATATACCTGATCACGCAAATGCTGAAAAAAAATTTCCCCAACTTATCTTTTACATAATAATCATCTACTATTGCCCTAATGGAAATGTGAATGGAAATTAGGAACTGGCAAGGAAGTGGATGATCACAGTCCATGTAAAAATGCACAAAATTATATTATTTAACCCTAGGTATACTGAAAATTTAGAGCAGTGCATGTGCTCTGTTATTGTTGTACAGCTGAATGACCTCTGTATTTTATACATACAGTCACGGTGATGAATATTTGAGGTTTCTCTATCCAGGGAATTGAAGAATATTTTAGAAATATTGTAGATATTTACATCTATATTTATAGAGTGGTTTCATATTTTAAATAGACATGAGCTACTTGTTTTGTTTGACTGGCGAACGTACCTTGCAATTACATGTGTGTTTTTTGGCATATTCCCTTTCCCCAGTCAGCCCGTGCTCAGAGCTGTATTGTGACAGACAGTCCCTTTGTGCTGAGCAGGTTTGCATTTCACACTGCTCATAATTCAGTTAGGAACATGTGTTTATTGCTAGGGTAATTTTTTCTGCAGCCTGCCGTGTAACTGGCTTCTCCTCTTACATGACTGTTTGTTAGAAGTGTATACACAGCACTATGCTCTCGTTTGCCTCCCCCACTGTGGCTAAAGAAAAACGCAACCAATCAGCAGGGAGAGTTCCACAAATGCTCGACTCTGATTGGTCTTTCGAAAAGAGGGCATTAGGAACAAAGAAAAGTCCTTTCAGGTAGAGACACTGCTCAATTCTCTTCTTCTCTCTTTCCCAGTTGTGATTTTGCCCAGTTTTGCTGCTCGCCTAGTGATCATTAAGAAGAAATAGCTATCTGTAATGTACAAACAGGAAGGATCATGAGCACAATATAGGTGTAGAGTAATCTCTCGGCGGCAGCAGCATAAAACATTGATGCAATTAGAAGCAAAGGTCATCTTGATCGTATTCAGATCGTAAGTACACGTGTATGAAACGCTGTGTCATACTGAACTGTTAACTTGTCCAGTAAAATAACTGGAAGCTGTTTGTCTTAGATCAGAGGAATGAGGGAGCGAGCGTTCAGCTTCTCATACATCTACACTCAGGATATTTCCTACACATTACCCTGGATACCAAGTCCACTTCACTAATGTAGACCTATACCAAATATTACTCTATCCACAAGACAGAAATCCTTGAGTGGATATTACCGTATCTCACCACTCAATGTACTGGCAGCAAGATTAAAACTTTTCCTTCCACCTCCCATAAATTGAATCAGTTACGTTATAAGGAAATTAACCCTAAACTATGCCATTCAATCCATTTTCCTCTTTTTATTTATTTTTTTACATTTCTGCCTAAGATGACAGCTAATTTAGGCAAAAGCCTGCTACCCCCCCATGATCAATGTTTTTTTAACAATTATCTCCAGGTACAAGACCAACCTGTAAAAGGTGCGAGATACATTTTAGAAAATTTTGCGTTTAGCTTTTCTGTCATGTTATCCATCAAAAATGATTATAGGAAATTAGCAATTCAATGAATTTTGAACATATTTATCAATTCCATCTCTTATTTGTCTAACACTGAATGCTATTTGCCTAATACTAATGATACTGAGCCCCGCAGGATGACACTGATGCAAGAACATTCTGTGTACGGAGATGCGGAATGTATAGGTTGTTTATAAACAACAGATCATTGATACGTAAATATTTCTCACAGGCTCATGTAACGCCCCTTCCCCTAGAAAAAGGGAAAAAAAAACCTTTCCATGCATGCATAGCACTTTGTCTGCTTTTCTCCCCCTGAGACACAGATGTACAGCTGCAGAGAGAACTGTTTCGCATTCATGAGTAATAGTTGTGGCAGGGGAGGAAGGGAGAGCAGGAGAACCTAAAGAGGTTTGCTTGTGTTAAAACCAGAGATGAGCATTTTCCTGATATTGCCTGTCACCCATTTTGTGTTTTCACGTCACGACAAGCAATTGAGCTCTTGATCCTCACGTGATGTAAAAGCTTGAGCTGCAACAAAATAGCTGCTTTCAGATGGCTGCTTGTTGCTAACTGCCCTTCCCCCTCCCTCTCTCTGTCTCCTCTTCTAACAAACCACTCTAGACTTTCAATCTATCAACAATTCATTACAGCATTTTAACTGGGAATGTCAGCTAATTAAAAATACTAAGCATGCACAGAGATCAATCCACCGACACGGAGCAAAAAATAAAACCTACATAAAATAAGGGAAACGCTGTTGACTAATATCAATTCCTGATGTATATACATTTATACAGCCTGCTGTAATGTTATAGATTCGGGAGCGTGGCAATTGGCCTTTCACATATTGACCACAAACAGTTAAATGCCACAATGACTTGCTGAAGCGGCACAAACAAATTACAGTGTGCAGAGGATAAGGTTCACATCCCTCTGAAGATTGAGCATCACACTTAAAAATGTTTTGATAATAGGTTTATCAGATCACAGATCCATCACTGTTCCAAGCAGCAGCCCCCACCCCTCCTCTTCATGTGTTTTTCAAGAAAGCAGATTTGTCAGTAAAACTAGTGATTGGGGGAGGGTGTGGGAAATGCCACTTCCTGAGAAAGCACAGAGCTGAATCCAGACCAGAGTTTCAGTCCCTCTTTTTTCTCTCCCTCACTCTCTTTCTTCACCCCCCCTCTCTCCCTCTCTCTCTCCCTTTCACTAATTTATCTGGATGTTAGCACATTCTGTCTTGTTACAACTGGACGCCTGTAGGTTTGTTCATAGGGATCATTACTTAACTGATCAGGATGGCTGTGAAATCTATGTTTAAAGGAAAGACGTGATTCAAGTGGTGTCAATGAAATAAACCTTGCAACTTTTTTTTTTTTCCCTCTATCCTTTTTTTGGGGATTTTCTTTTTCCTTTCATGGATGAAATTGTGAAACAATTCCTCCTTGTGCTTTTCTCTCCAGTGTGAATCCCAGATGTAAAATTGAAAGGAAGGAAGACTGCAGAGAAAGAGAGAGAGAGGAATAAAGTGGGAAGATTCTGATGTTTACGCTAACAAGGAATACTGTGAATTACGTGGTCATCCTCTTCTCGGGATATATGACTTGTTTTCTTCTTGAGAACTCATGGTGCATAAGTAAAATGAGGAATCAACCTGGTTTGATTTCCATTGGTTGCAAGATTCTTTCTTGGTGGCCTTATTAAGTAAATAAAATGACAAAAGGTAAGTGTTTTGTCTCTTCTTTTTACAAACACTTCAGTATTAAGCATGATGTTTACCTTCGTACAAATACCTTTTACTCATCGTTGTCAAACACAACCTCAGTGGCGGTCACCGAGGCCACCTTGGTGCAGAACACTTAAAGTCTATGTCTTAATCAGTTTCCTGTGTAGTCAGTAATATTATATTTAACACACCCAACTCTTCTCTGATGCCTGATTGCAGTTTGCTTTTTCTCCCTTCATATTTTTCTCTCTTGCTATGCAGTTTAAAAAACAGAAATATGATACATTTGTTGCAAGGTCATCATTAATATATGATATAAACTATATATTTGCAATACCATAATTACATTCTGTGTTATAAAAAAAGCATAATTTGACTTATCTCATAAAATACAGCAAATATTTAAGTTTACCTGTATATTTGTATAACCTTGACTGTTTTTACCACCCCACAGGAGCTGTAAATCAACCGAAGTCACATTTGGACGGTTAATGGAAGACATTGGACAAAAGACTTAACTTTTTATTGGAATAACTTGGATTTATTTATTTTTTTATTTTTTAACATAAATTTGGACAAGATCATACAAAAATAGACGAATGTCCACTTTTCTTCAAAAGGAAGTTCATGGGAATGTAATGCCACCTGTCTCATCTTCAGGATGTCATTGAGCACTTCTACTATAGGGAAAGGTGTGGATCCAGCTGCAGTTGATGCCTATGACAGTGGTGATGACTGGGAAATCGGTGTTGGAAATTTGATTATTGATTTGGATGCAGATTTGGAAAAGGACAGACAGAAATTTGAGATGAGCAATTCAACAAATAGTGGCTGTGCGTCCAAGGACAGTGGACATTGTTTGGCATCAAGTGGAACAGTTAACTCTACCTCCTCTACATTAGCTGACAGCCTCAAATTTGCTTCAGTTCAGCAACCCCCCAGCTCCCAAGGGAACAGCCACAAAGAGACTAGCAAATCAAAAGTGAAAAGGAGTAAAACTTCGAAGGATGTTAATAAGTCATTGCCTTCTGCATCTTTGTATGGGATGCCTGAGATTAGCAGTGGCACTGGCAAAAGACAGCAGGAAGCCGGACGCCTTGGGGAGGTGGCATCTTCAGCTGGCATGAATTCAGCATTGGGCCATAGCACTAATGGAGTTGGCATTACTGCAAATACTACTTGTGGGAAAAATGTCAGAGAGGAGAGATCTGGAAGTAAAAGCCAAAGCACCAGGGGCTCAAAAAGGGATAAGGATTCTGGAAAGTCTAGAAAGGACAGCAGTAATAAATTGTATGACCTTGGGCATTCCAACACTGGAGTGAATAACCAAGCAGTTGTGCATTTGTATGGTTTTGGAGGTGGAAAGGCCCCTGGGAATGGCAGCCCTTTTCATTGTGGCAATAGCCTTGCAGGGGAGTTGGCTAAGAATACTGTTGATTCAGGGATAATGGGAAACTCTGTACTAGGCAAAAAAGAAGAAGAAGATGATGAAGAAAGCCACAGGCGAAATAAAAAGTTAAAAACAGAAAAGGTAACACCTGAAATCATTTTATTTTTCCCACTATTCTCCATTCGCTGTCTAGACTGTAAAGTGTTATATGTCTCTTCTTTGTAATGCTTATCACTTGATTGACCCATGGTGAGAAAAATCCTGAAATTACCCTCCCACTCTTTAAGACAAGTGCTCTAGACAGAAGGATATATTTTTGACAAACTGTTTTGTTTGTAAATATTAGTTTTCTCCCCATGAATTTAAACAATGAGAAAATCTGAATGTTTAGCAGAGAGGTTCCCATCTATTGCTTGTGTCTACAAATGATCTCTAACGTATTCATATTCATTGGCTTTTATTTAGCAGGACAAGTTTTTTTTGTCTTTTGTTTTGTTTCCTGTATTTATCTGGTGTTAATGTAGCTACTATTCCACCCCTCCCCCATAATTCATATTGCCTGTAGCAGCCAGCTCTATTTGCACAACAGGCTAGAGTATAAACAACCAGTGAGAGATGACATGGTTACAATAATCTGCTCTGTTTGCCCATGGGGTGGGGGAGGTGTCTCATGTATTCTCTTGCATTGGCAAAGCTGTACTAGATAGGATTGCAGTGAGAGAAAAAAATAAAGTCTTTTTTTTTCCAAGGATGTAACAAGAGAGCTATTTCAAGAAATGCAAGACAGCACTGTTTCAGGCACTCCTTTGATTTCAACCAGTCTGTCTTGAACTGTGTGAATGCTAAGTAGCTTGAAAGCACATGAGCAAATCAAATGTTAGGACTGGTTATAGAGAATGGCTATTCTTGCTGCTCATTGAGGCAGGTTATTTACTAGCAGTTATCCAGAGGGCGTAAGGTTTCTCTGGGGAACTAGTGCTTTTGTTGATTGATAATTAAGGGTCAAATGCATTCTACAGGCTGTGAACCCTTGTGTGTGTGGTGTGCTTTTTTTTTTCCTTCAAGAATTAAGTACTGTGAAGATTATACATTCTGTACTCCTTGTTAGACCCACTTGTTTTAACTCTTTCTTAAAACGTGCCTATAACAACAAACATTTTAATTGGGGGTAAATGGACTTAACAAAATAAATAGATAAATAAATAAATCATAAAACAGGTCAATTAAAAGTAAGTTATTAGGGTACTTATTTTTTTTTACCAGTTTGTCTTTTTCTGTAATCTGTTTCATAATCATTAGAAATGTAATTGACTCTTGTGCATGTTTTTACAAGCGCGCAGTACGCATTGCACAATAAGTGTGAAGAAGCAGAAAGATAATCACATTTTCCCAGCGGCAATCTGTGTATGACACACATTTGTCGGCCTTTGTTTATGCTTTAGCTCTTTTTACTGTAGGTATTTTGCCCGACAATAATCTGTAATGTGCAGTTTCTTAATCAGCCTTAACAGTCCAGATAAATTGCCCTAATCCAGTGATTATAATAGCACTGGTTAAGGAGTCAGGTCTTTTCGATTGGATTTAGTGGCTTCCTGGAATGTGGGAGGTACCGCCCTTTTATATCCCCTTTAGCCTTTTAATCTTCCAGCCAAATGTTCGCAATCAACAATTTTGTTTAGCTGGCAATCTGTACATTTCGGGATCTCAAAGGCTGCTGTCATGGCAACAAAGATTAGCATGCTGTGGTTTCCCTGCTTCTCTTAATAATTCCTTTCACAGTGCTCCTTCAGAGATAAAATGTGTGTGAGAATTATATTTTATCCATTGTTGTGTTTTTATGGCTTTGGTTATTAACTCTGCAGTGAATTCAATTACCAGGCAATCTCTGAAGCTTTCTTTGGCATTGAAAGAGTAAAGTCATGTTTTACATCACAATGTTGTATTCTTTGTCACCTTCCCCTCCTGGCCTGCCTCCAGCAAATATTTCCTTTTAAATCACTCAGATTCTTGTGATATCTTCTAGAGGTTGCTTAGATTCTATAGAATTATTAGTAATCATCTCATTTACTGCTATTAAAATCATGAGTGATTTTTTTTTCGGTCTGCAATTATTTTATTACATATATTTTTTTTACTACAAATGAGCAAATCCGTAGTAGAGATATATTCACGATCAAGTTTATTGCTTACAAAGACTGGACAACTAAAATACAGGAAACCTCTCGAAGCATTAAAATGAATGTTGTGCCTGGAAAATGGCTGGATCATTGGAAGAAAGGAAGCTTCTCAAGCACAATGAATTATGTCCAAATGTGTGGGCAATAAAAAAAGACAAGCTACACATGCAGCTGTAAGTGACAAATGAAGACTCTCATTGGAGCTGGGGCAATTGATTGGCTGGTTGTCCAAGACTTGCCTTACATGAAACCTATTTTTATTTTGTTTCCTAGCTGCTTGGCTCCGATATGTAAAGAATTAGACATCTTATATTAACCTTTAATATATTTTTTCCCATTATGGGAAACAATTATCATACTTTACTCTTTCTATGTGAAACAATTATCCTACTTTACGCTTTCATTGGGTCAGAAAATAATGAGCGTGAAATGTTCATGTGCCTGTACGTGACTCCGTAAAGTAAGCAAATCAAATGATGCATGCTCTAAGACTTTGAACCAATTTAAAAAAAAATTGCACTACTTATGGTTCAAAAGTAACTAAAACCATGGGATTAGAAAATCTTTTGTAAAAATGATACTTGTATCAGGTAATCATGGATTTAGGTCCCAGGAATTAACAATGGGGCTTAATGGGTTTCCTGTTATTCTATATATTCGATTGACCAAAGCAATGTTTGTCAAGAAGAAGGTTGCAAAGTTCATCTGGGAATATCTTAATCAGTCATATCAAATTTACTTTGTTCTTGTTCAAGATAATAAACTGCTAAGGATTGTGGTTAGTTCAACAATTACGTCCTCATTTTATCTTTTTTTTTGACCATATGGCTAAAATAATGCCTTTTTTAAGCTTTTCAAATATACTTTTGGTTAAAAAAAAGGTATAATATTAGATTATGCCAGTTTCCAAATCACTTTATAGTTACATAGAGTCCAACTTGATTAATGTATTGAAGGTCGTGATTATGGTGTCTCTTCTATGCCTTGCATATAACCTGCAGTTTCTTCAGACTAGAATACTGGGTCAAAGAGGTCACTGACTCTAATTGAAATACAAAGTCTATTGAGGCTTCACAGCAGCCACTTCTTAAATCTACATAAGCGATTTAGCAATTAAATGGACTGCTAAATATGGGTGCCTGACAATAAGCCTGGTTGAAGATCTTAGTGGGTTTTTACTTAATCATACTATTTGATAGTGCAGCATCTGAGTGTTGGCAAATCAGCAAATGGCCAAAGCTGTTGATATCAAATAATGAATTTGTTTCAACCTTTGATTTGTTATACTTACAAAATCTTTTGGACATTTTCTGATTAACAGAAAAGGTTCAATTTATAGAATGTTAGAGTTGGAAGGGACCTCCAGGGTCATAGTGTCCAACCCCCTGCTCAATTCACTAAACCATCTCAGACAGATGTCTGTCCAGCCTGTGTTAATTATTTGTCATATAGCACTACAGAGTTAAGTGACAAAGGACAAATGACAAAGGAAATCTGAAGATTTGGAGGTTTGTTATTCGTCCTAGGACTACCCATTTTAAAACACAATTTTGTAACTTTGTCCTAAAGATTCCTTAAGCTGCCCATACATAACTGATTAAAGTTGGTAAAAATGGACGATTTTTAGAATGATGATTTAGAAATCATATGTGAACAATCAGTCACGATGGCCCACATCAGACAATTTTGAGCCAAAAATATATTCTGTCAGGTTAGATTTCTGCGCCCATTATTGGCTTTAAAAAGAAGCACATATTATGATTCGCCAAGTTTGGTCTATCATTTAAAACTTTTGCATGTTGATCAGATCGTATATATTAATAATCTGACAGATAACTGATTGGCTGCTTTATGTCTTATGGATATGGTCTGCTTTACCTAACCCATAAGTTTTGAAATAACTTGACTCCCCATTTACTTCCACACATAGAAGTTGTGTGTTTTTAAATAGCTAATATAAGGATTACATTGTAAAGAAAAGTGGCATTGGAGAGCTAAAGGTTCTCTCATAGCTTAAAATTGAACCTAAGCATTGGGATAAATGTACCCAAATTGTAACATTATGGTTCACATACACATTAAATAGCTGTCTCCCAAGTCCCCCAATACACAGCAACTCTTGGCCAAGCTTCATGTATTCAGTGTGAAGGAGTCACTGCCAGAATCCTGACAACAACTTATCTCTGTGCCGAACGAAATGATCGACCGTTGAAATTCCAACATACCGATCCTCTCTCCCCCTAACATCATCTGTTGGGGAACAGTCAGGTCCCCATATACAATAGACTTTTGGGTGATTCTGAAAAACACAAAAAATTCCCAATATCGATACACCATAAAGATAACCTGGGCAAAAGAACTCTAAAAATACATGAAACTTTGAAGAATAAATGGGGCAAACAAAAAAGCCCAAACATTTGGGTATATTATGCACAAAAATGTACTTTATAATATATCAAACAACAAGTTAATAAATGTATACAAATTAAAGAAATGCATACGCGCTACGATTTGCAGGTAAACTGCAGAATCATTGTACCAGACCAAAAATATGTAATTGTAAAGGCATTTGCTGCATGATAGTGAATATTGAATTGCTTAGAATAGTATCTCATAAAATTGGCTGTCTCAAAAAAACAAACAATAAAACTATACATGCTTACTTACATCGTGGCCAGTTGTATGCGTGTCCCTGCCACCCCAACGCACGTTTCGCCCTTCTTTGTCAGGGCAGGGGCGGCAAAAATCATCTTGGATGATTCCACCAATTTAAGTGGGTTTCAAATTTAGTCTAATGTGTATGGGGCCTTTGATGAGAGGAAAAAATATACATACTATCTGTGATCTGTAATTAATTACAGGATTTGACAATCTATACGACACATGCTATATACTTTACTGGTTGATAATGGGATGAAAACATGAATTTGCCCATTTTGTTGTACATGAGTATACAGCATAAACTGAATTTATTTCTATAGTAATATATCTACCTTTTAGTTACAGCTCATGGTATTCTCCTGCAGAAAAAATAGAAAAAAAACCCCATCTGTTCCTAATTTCCACCTCCCTGCATTGAACCACACAAGGGTTTTATTATATCCTGGGATCTTTTGTGATGTTGCATACAGTTTTACTATTACAAAGTGTGTATACCACATCAGTGAGTGAATTTCATGGAATTGGACAACATCCCATTTCAATGATTTTCCAATAGTATCATCTGTTTGTGATTGTATAGCAAATGGCAGTATATATGTGGTATATATCAAGTCCATTATTCATTGGGAAAATACATGTTTTTAGCTTTGTGGTCTGGTAAGTGGCAAATCACCTAATAAAAATGTTATGTCCCAACACTTTTTCCTGTTGAGGTTTAGACTTAAATTTTAGTCATTCATCCATTACAACTGTGACCTGCCAGCATACAAGCATTGAAAAGGAAAACATCATCTGGCCTTTGTTTGAGGTCTTTTATTGAGGCTAATGACTCGTCTTGTGCCACCCTCAGATAAATGACACTATCTTTGAGTGGTCTGACAGGCAACAGACATGTTAATGGTGAAGCTGCTGGGAGGGTTTGTCATAGCTGTAACAAAGGGGAAAACACAGATCTTTTGACATGATTATAATAGGACAGCAGTGTCTTTAAAAATGTAAAACAGTGTGTATAGGGCTGATACAAGGTGTAGATATGCTTTTTCTAAAACTGTACATGGAGATGTCAACACATCCTTAGAGAAGCAGCATTGTTAAGGCAACTGAATTTGCAGTCCAGCCTGTCTATTACATTTTATTGTTCCCTGTATTTTTGCTCATTATTTTCATTTGACTTGTGAATGTCTGGATGCTGAATATTGCTTGCATTCTCCTACAAGTAAGAACTGTCACCCAGTTTGGGGACAGTCTTCTTTGCCTCAGTCCATTAATTAAAGTGCTACAAATATAACAATGTTTGCTGTTTTCTTGATTTTTTTATTTATAATTATTAAAGATGAGTAAGCATTAGCATTTTTGATTAAACAGCCAGCAATACTATTATACTAGAACCCTATTTCCACCATATAAGACAATACTGACTAAAATTTAGATCCAAATTTTAACATTCATTGCCATACATGGGGTAGATACATGATGTAGTGTACCAATTGGAGAAGCAAAGATTTTTCACATTTCACTCATCTTTATTGGCAATTAGTAGCGATATAAGCCCTTACATACAGTTAGATAGCTGTCATAAAAACGATGGTTTGGCTGATCATTCGGTCTGCAGTTATCTCGCCCAACTTCTTCAATTGCCAGAGCACTGCTCGACCAAGCACTTCTGTGCTCTCTATGAGAGAGCCTCACAGACATCTCAGGTAGATGCTTAAGACTTATCTCAACAACAACAAAAGGATAAGCAGTCAGACATTGGACATGCCAGGTCCTTAACTCTCCAGACAACCATCTGTGGAGAAGGGGGTGAGGGATCACACACATTACACTGTTGGCCGAACATGTCAATCAGAGGATTCTGCTATCATTAGTCTAATGTGTATTGAGCCCTAAACGATAGAAGTTTTTAGACTTTTTAGGTAAATTAAGACAGCCAATAGCTTTTCACATTGTAAACATGTGGTAGCTGCAATTACAGTCTGTTTTGCATTTGGTAAAGTTTCTTATAATAATAATAATAATAATAATAGTTTATTTTTATAGCGCCAACATATTCCGCAGCACTTTACAAATTTTAGGGGGGACTTATACAGACAATACAGAATAAGCATATCTCATATCGAACGGAGTGAGGGCCCTGCTCGCGAGCTTACAGTCTATGAGGAAGTGGGGGAGACACAAAAGGTAAAAAGTACATATATTGTATAATGCAGCCTTGATTTACTGAATAGGATAAATAATAATACATGGACTGGTCGCCAGCCAGTATGTGTGCAGTCCTGACAGAGGCTTTTATGTGCATGGTTGGTTTGAACCCGAAGTTGAAGAAGATTTTAATATGGGGGAAAGCTGGGATGGACAGAGTGTGTTTAGGTGATACGCCAGTCTAAAGAAATGTGTTTTTAGGGTTCGCTTGAAACTGTGGGTATTGGGAATTAATCGAACTGTCCTGGGTAGTGCATTCCAGAGAATTGGCGCAGCACGCGAGAAATCTTGGAGACGGGAGTGGGAAGTTCGGATTATGGAGGATTTTAGTTTCAAGTCATTTGCAGAACGGAGGGCACGTGTAGGGTGGTAGACTGAGACAAGGGAGGAGATGTAGGGGGGTACTGAAGCATGGAGCGCTTTGTGGGTAAGCGTGATAAGTTTAAAACGAACTCTATATTGGATGGGCAACCAATGCAATGACTGGCACAGGGAAGAGGCATCTGAGTAGCGGTTGGCGAGGAATATGATCCTGGCTGCTGCGTTCAGGACGGATTGGAGAGGGGAGAGTTTAGTAAGAGGGAGACCGATTAGTAGAGCGTTGCAATAGTCAAGACGAGAATGAATAAGAGCGAAAGTAAGAGTTTTTGCCGAGTCAAAGGTGAGAAAAGTCCTGATTCTTGAGATGTTTTTGAGGTGTAGATGACATGAACGAGCGAGTGATTTGATGTGAGGAGTGAAAGAAAGATCTGAATCAAAAATGACCCCAAGACAGCGGGCTTGTAGCTGGGGAGTAATGGTTGAGTAAACTGATAGCATTCGTTTCCTTGATCTCTTTTGACTGGTGTTGGTGATTGAAGCAAAACCACCTATAGAAGCTATGGACCCTATAACATCTACAGTTCCTGATTTGTAGAATCCAGTGTCAATCTAGATACATATTGTTAGCAAATGTGGATGCTTCTGTTCATTGAAAATAAGACTGATGACATCATTGAATGCCAGTCTCAACATTTTGATCAAAATGGTGTGGAGAAGCGGCTATGCTGTGCTACACGCATCTCAATGAATACGGATGTCCAGAGTAGATTTAAGTTATTACAATATTTATTACGGTTTATGCTCAATGCGCTTCAAAGTACAACTGACTGCTTCATTAGGAAAACCATAAAACTATCCTCGTGGTTCTCATGATTTAGAAGTCAGTTGTACTTTAAAACAACATTGTGAATAAATCATATTACCCATTCTACTAACTTAAATCTACTCTGGACATCCTTATTCATTGAGACACCATCAGTGTAGCACTGCTGTCTCTTCACACTATTTTTATCTAAACGTTGACTCTAAGGCCATGTGCCCATGTAGCGTTTTTGGAGCATTTTGTGGAGTTTTTACGGCTGCGAAAACGCAGCAAAAACGCTTGTAAAACCGTCTGCCATGCAAAGCAATGTGAATTTGGATGTGCTGTGCACATGATGCGCTAATTAGTGTGCCGAATTCGCATTGCATTGCAAAATGCAGCATGACCATTTCTACCGCGATTACGCTGCAATTTCGCAGCCATTGAGGAACATTGAAACGCAGCAAACCCGCAGGTATATGTGGATTTGCTGCGTTTCAATTAAATTCAATGGCCACGAATTTACAGCGTAATCGCGGTGCGGGTGGTACCCAGGATGAAGAGGAGACTACAACTCCTCTTCATCCCGGCTGCCACGCGGTGAAAAAAAGAAATAAAAAAGTTAAAAATAAAAAAAACCTGTATACTCACCTCTCTGGTCTGCTCCCGGCGGCGTCCTCTCTTCTCGGCATCCCGCGGTGTACTTATAGGACCTGCAGTGACGTAATTTAGTTAGCTGATGGTCATGCGACCGCTGACGTCAGCGGTCAGGTGATCATCGCGTGACCGTCAGCTGACTAAATGACATCACCGCAGGTCCTGCAAGTACACCGCGGGCCGCCGAGGAGAAAGGATCGCCGCCGGGAGCAGACCGGAGAGGTGAGTATACAGGTTTTTTTATTTTTAACTTTTTAATTCTTTTTTTTTTTTTACTATAGATGCAGCATTTAAAGCATTTAAGTTGGTCACACAATATAAATCCATGCCGGTTGCATGGATTTATATTGTGTGACCAACTTGTCAAGCACTTTCCAAGTGATGCTCAAAATCGCTTGGAAAAACGCATGCGAAAACGCATGTAAAAACGCTGAGAAAACACTTCTCTCTGGCAGAAAAAAACGCATGTAAATCTACATGTGTTTTTTTCTGCCAGAGAGAGGCAAAAACGCTCTGCATCAAATCTGCTATGTGGGCATATAGCCTAACACTCTGATTGAGTAATCGGCACAAAGGTCCACCAGAAGACAACTGAAGACAATTCCATTTGAAACTTACTTGGTGCAAAATCACTTTTCACTTAGGTCTATTTTTTATGTGTTGGGTAAAAATCAACTTATTTAACTTTATTGATATCATGTTTTGCCTGTTACATCAAAGTCTGAAATACAATAAAAACAGTTGTGCACATGATCTTTATAGATCATGAGCACATAGCCTAAGAGTTGTGCTTACTCACAGCTCTCTTAGGTGACAAGTTGCTGCAGCACAAAACAGCTTTTGTTCGATGACACCCCATTTTGAGCTCGATTGTCCTTTTAGCCTATGCTCTAGTCTCAACATTTTGACAAACAATAAATAATAGCTATTTTCTATACAAAGACTTGAGGTGGATTTACACCAGCAGACTTGCAGCACTTAATTTCCCTGATCATATGGTTGTTTGCTGACTGACAAACATTTAGTAGCCAGTTTTGACCACAATTCAGATGTGCACAGAATGATCAGTGATAGACCATTCAGTGCTCACAGGCTGCCATTATTCTTGGCTTAGAGGTCCTGTTTACACAGTACGATGTGCTGCCAAGAACAAAGATCTTTTTAAGAAAACTAAAATATCATTTCACATTATGAACAGGCATTTTGCTCATTAGTGGGATGATGGGCAGCCTGTTTACACTGCCTAATTATCGTGACAACTGCATTCCTAGGAACAACCAACCGTTCACAATGGTTTTGCAGTACAAATGTACCTTCACAAGTAAATTTGTGACTTAAATTGTGATTTTCTTTATAGTTCCATAAAAAATTTCAATATGATTTATTATTAAAAACTTCTTTCAATATATAAAAATTATGAATGTTTGTGTAGATGACATGGTGTATGGAGATATCGAAATCCTTTATATTTCACTCTTGAGTAAAATATTTGTCTTGATGTGAAGGAACCTTTACCTCCAGCAGTGTTATGTACATTCTTATATTGTGAATGACTTAGAGGATAAAAGGCTGATTACACTTTAGTTCTCACTGTAATTGGAATAGTATGTTTTGCATTTGAATACACGTTGTGCTTCTATTCAGGTATAAACACTCATGTTGCACTGTGAAGACAACCGCATAGGGGAATGGAGAGTCTTATTTCTCCCTGAAACTAGATTTGAGATGTTGAATGAATGGTGTCAATAGATTCTTTTATTTAGTTGCTTTTCTTCTAAGACCTTTTTCTTTCTCTACCATGTAAGCTCTAAGAGGTGACAGATGTTTGAAATGACAGAACAGTATGATCTTATTGAGAACATTCACACAAATGCTTTAGCTTTTTCCAGACTTAAACAATGAAGCCAAGCATAAAAGTAGTAGTCTTTTCATGGTGCCATAGACTTGTTTAGTTTATTTCTCCACCTGGCTACATTCAATTGGACCTTATTTACACAAACCTTTATCTTTCTGTCTTTATCTATCTTTGAATTGCACATAGACCCATACAAGTCAATGAATGCACTAAACGTCCTTTTCTGGTACGAATTTGCAGTTCAGACTTCTATTTCTATGGGAATGAGAAAAAAATGAAATAAATATGAAAGCCATCTGTGTGCTATCCATTTTTCATAAAACCTTTTCTTGTAAACGCAATATGGCACATGGTTGTGTGAAAGTTGGCTTCTTTCAGTTTACACTTAATTCTACTCACCATCTAAGGCTAAAACCATCTCCACATCAAATAATGATAATTTCATAACTAGGGAAAGTCTGACAGATTGCAAAATGCAGGTGAAAGGTGTTGATTGACAGCTCCATCTGGCTTTGTTTATCGAGAGCTAAGTCTAGAAAGGAGAAACAAGTTAGTCATCTTTGAATCCTTTAAGGCTGGTTTATGGCTAATTGTTCCATGCAAGACAGATAGAAGATCAATGCTGTTGTTTGACCCCAAGATGTCAAGGACCAGGGATTGAGGGATTAGAATTTGGTCATGTTTGCCCTTTGAGAGTCTATTAAAACACGGGATAACTGAGTTATGAGTGCTATAATACCCTGTGCAGAACCTTTATTGGAATTTAGGAAAAAAAATGTAATGGATAATACTTTTATAGGTACAGTACTAAAGTGTATAGCATCAGCCATGATTACCTGAAAAAAAACTTTACTCAAAATGTGATTTTCTTGATCCTTCCTGATGAAGGATGTAATAGCTTCCAATGTATGGAGCGGGCTTAGAAGTTGAGGCTTCACCCTACCCGGTAGTGGCAATACATGTTTGATTAATGTCACCAAAACAAACAAATTTTAGCAGGCTTTACGCTGTGTGCCCACGATGCGTTTTTTAAGCGTTTCCGCAGCGGCAATTCTGAATTCCCGATGGGTTGAGGGTCAAAGCTGGTGCCAGACACTATAGCTCATCTCATAGGAGAACAAAATGATCCTGAAACTCAACAAACCGTATCCTTGTTTCCTTCAACATCATCTGTCAAGAGAGAGTAGAGAGGCCCAATGTACGTCAGATGGTCATGCAGTCTCATGAAAACAATGTGTTTTAATGCTTTTGTTAAAGACTATGCAGCATTTAGGTGTATGGTCACCTTAATTCAGACATATATTACTTCACCCGAATCTTTTATTAAACACACGGAAAAATGTTTTAATGAATATCACTCAGTGTATGATTTCATCACACTAACCTTTCCTAATGCTCTCCAGGTTTCTTTCTGAAAAATGTCCTTTCAACCATCAAATAGCTTCCCATCAAAGAAAATCATTTCAAAACCTTTTGAAAACACTTTCTCTTCAAGCCTAAACTTAGAATACAGATGTAATATTTATACTCTCAAAAAGGGATAGGTGTGCAGGAAAATATCAGTCTCTGGTCTCTAAAAGCCAGGTTTCTGTAAACATTATGACATTTCCACAGGTTGTTAATGTTACAGCCATGAAAACACAGTTGTAGGAGGAATTATCAGTTTCTAACAACCATGAACTTTTACCCCCGGAGATGACTTTTATAGCAGACATTCTAAAAGGGTTAAATAAGTAGTAAGTGGCATTTAAAAACCTGCAGACTCAGTTTACAAAATATACAGGCAGTCCAAATTATTTTTGGATTTCCCTTTGCCTCTTTTTTGGCTTGGTAATTTGGATGGCTCATGTTAAAAAGCAATAATGATGTTTGAATTGGAAAGGTTATCCTTACGGTTCTCATTCTTCATACAGAGCTGTTTGTTTGTGTGTGGTTCACCGCACTACATGGATAATGCTATCAAATCTGGCCTTTATTATAACCTTAGAACTGCAGTGTTGCAGCACTTTTAATCTTGTGTGTTTAGCCTGGGATTCATTTTCATTCCAGCAAATATCTTAAAAGGAAATTAAATGAACATTTTTCACTTTTAAAGGATAGTTCCACCGTTGTTACACTTTTGACAAACTCTCATTTGCACAGTTAGTGGTACTTAAAATGAAAATACATAGTTTGCTAGCCTCTTAATGACTACAGATTGCCCACATGGATGTTGAAACTATAATATCAATGACATTTTTCTGAAGAAAAAAGAAAAACCCTTTTGCCAATGTTTAACCTTGATTTCAAGGTCATCAATACCCAGCTTTATATTTCCACTACCTGCTATTTGTATTTTTACCACATTATACTGTTTTAAAGCTGATTTTGTAGTTTATCAATACAAAAGATCATCAACATTTTGATCCCCACCCCCCCCCCCAAAAAAAAAAAAACATGTATTTTTTCCATGTCTTTCTGTGAATTTCCTAACATCTGTTTTTGCCAGAAAAATCTGTTTCTTGTTTAGTGGAGTCAATCTTGAGGATTTCAAAACTTTTGTATGTTTGTACTCATTAATTGAAATGTCCTGTGATCTTTTCGACTTGTGTTCTAAACTGACAGTTTATTCTTCCGTCTCCACTTTATAACTTAACCTCATTGGCCATAGTCAAACATTCAAAGTGTGGGTTAGTTAGACTAATTTGTTGTAGTCATGGACCACCCAATGAGCCGTGATACTTCCTGCTTGGAAACAATCATGTTGAGAGCAGGCAAGAACCAGAATGATAATTAGGTTATAGCATTTAGTGCATACATTGAGCCAGTATTATTTAGTGTCTTTCCTACTCTGAACACAGCTGAAACAATCACATTCACAGAATAGGAAGAGAGGTCATTCACAAGAAAGCAACAGAAAAGTGGAGCTTGAATACCATTAGTTTGGGATCACTGCTCCTGCATGTTCTGTATGACATGTTTTTGTTGTTTTTATTATATTATTTTCATTACATAAACTATATCTGTAGCACATCCATTGAAAATATGATGGTGACAGCTCTTGTTTTATGGTTCAAATTCAGTACACTTGAATAGCCTCCTACATTTTCATTTGTTCTAGATACATTTTTATGTAATGACTCCACCATGCCCACACATTTCCATTGTACCTCGCACTAGAGATTTTTTTCCCATTAAAGTCACTCATTGCACTACATAATATTTTGTTTCTCTGGTTTGTCTAAAGCTTACACAGTATTAAATTACCATTTATTTTTTACTTAACATGCAGGTCAGAACCTTTTTTAAAATAAGTTAAAAGTCATTGTTTCCTAGTTGTATGCCATTGCTGTTCAGATGTGACTGACAGAACTGCATGCATTACAGTAAAGCATATTCATTTTCATCTAGTACCAGTTTATTGCCTTGAGCACTGTAAATCTGTCAGCTCTTCACAATACTTTCACCTCTTTCTTCATTTGCTCCAGCTCCTAGTTTGACAACATTCCCCCTAGGCAGAATCCTAATCTGCTTCCAATTAGTTGCAAAATGTGACTGAAATTTCCACATTCAGACTGTAGTGTGCACACATCAAGCAAAAAAAAAAAAATAATAATGCTGTGGATTTTTTTGGATTTCCTTTTTTTAAGCAGATTTTTTTTTCCATAGAAAACAATAGTTTTTATGTTACTTCTATGGCTTTCGCATTTAAGCTTGCATCAGCTCACACACTGACAAGAATTAAATGATTTTTTTACTGATCCTGCCTTCTGATCCCTAACATAATTAAACTGTATCATTCATGCATAATTCAAGCACATATCACTGCACAGCATTACTGAATCTAAAGTATTCTTCTAGAAGCAGGGATTATTTTGTGGTATTGCCCTGAAATGGGTAGATGTTCACAAGGCACATAATCTCTCAAGTGTACACTTCACATAGCTGACCTTTCTGAAGTGGTCCAATGAATAGCAGTTATTCGTATCAACTTTTATATGGGTTCTTTTTTTATCTTAGGTATTAAAATAAATGTTGAAATTAAAGTACACAGATGACTTCTTGTTAGATCTTTTAGTTAAAAGATCGAACTCTAAAACTACTACAGAATGGTTATACATACTTGTATTCTTATGTTTGATCATTATCTAATCAAATGTTGTAATTTTTCAAATTTCCACTTCTTAAAAAAAAGTAATTTGTGGATTGTTTTCATTATAAATGAGAGGTGTTAGTTATATAATGAAGATTAATACTCACAGTCTTAGCTAATTGATGTAAAGAATGAACACCTAAAGAAAGCTCATGATAAAATGATGAAATCAGTAAATAATCCAGTAGCTTTGGTGAAGTCTACTAAATTTTAAGGACTGTTTTTCTGATTTTACCATAGCAATATAAAGCTTTAAGCTATTGGACATTAGTATGCTAGCAGCAGGAAATCATTGTTTCTTGCAGTAAAGGCTTGGACAAAGCTATTGCAATTTGTTATTCCCTTGCCAACAGTGTGCAACGAAGCTTGCAATGTTGGAGGCTTCTTGATGTTCTTCCTAACATTCATAGGGGATGTTGCCAGTACACTCTACACCATCCCCCACAACTTAGCTCCAGATGAATGTTAGGAAGAACATCAAGAAGAGACTACACATATATATAAATATAATATATAAATATATATACAACTGTTATGCATCTATATACTGACAACAGGCAAGATATGCAACAAACAGTAGTTTAATTTCCCACCATTAATGAGAGCAATTGATCCATCCCACTAAGTGTTCTTAGAAATTTGAGAATAGTTAACCCCTTTGATACTTGTTTGTATTTCTCGTTAGGTCTTGATGTAAGCATTGAATGTTTACTTTTACCATCTAGAGACTGTTTATACTGACTGAGGCTAGAAGAAATGTAGCTCACCCAATGTTTTGTATTTGCTGTATTCATCCCTAAATTGTCTAAGCAAAGACATGTTGTCTTCCTAAACAAATAAAGTCTGGTGATAAACAGGTGTTATCAGTATCCATGTAGAAGTGTTGTGTTCTTGCTTAATGCTATCCATACACATTAGATAGCTGTTGGACAAGTGATTATTTGGCTGACAGCTATCCACCCACCCCCCTACCTCTTCTACATCATTCCCAGGAATGCTTGGCCAAGTGTTCCAGTGTTCTCTATGATAGAGTAGCTACCACAATTATCTGTTATTTGCTTATCTTTCTTTCAAACAAAAGAATCAGGCCATTTAATTCCAACTACCCAATCTGTATGTACTCCAAGGAGAACAGCAGTGACATCAACTATATACGTTTGATGATTTTCCGACCCCGCTAAAATTGGCAAGTTAAGCTGAATTTAATCTAACATGTATGAGGTAAGATGGAGGCCTTTAAGTAAAAGTATGGTTCAATGTGATACAGTTGTGCTCAAAAGTTTACATACCCCGGCAGAATTTTTCCTTTCTTGGCCTTGTTTCAGAAAATATGAATGATAACAAAAAAACTTTTTCTCCACTCATGGTTATTGGTTGGGTGAAGCCATTTATTGTCAAACTACTGTGTTTTCTCTTTTTAAATCTTAATGACAACCAAAATCATTCAAATGACCCCGATCAAAAGTTCACATACCCCAATTCTTAAGTTATCCCAGTGTTACCTTTAGTAGCTATTCAAACCCATTTGTGTCAAATTCTGTGCATGTTATCAGGCCAAAATCACCAGGGTATGTGAACTTTTGATCAGATTGATTGATCTGACCTTAATATCATTGAGCCACTCTGGGGAATCTCAATCTCATGCTAGACAGCCCAGGAGTTTACAGGAACTGGAAGCTTTTTGCCGAGAAGAATGGGCAGCTTTACCATCGGAGAAAATAAAGAACCTCATCCAAAACTACCACAAAAGACTTCAAGCTGTCATTGATGTTAGAGGGGGCAATACACGGTATTAAGAACTGGGGTATGTGATCTTTTGATCAGGGTCATTTGGATGTTTTTGGTTGTCGTTAAGATTTAAAAAGAGAAAATGCAGTAGTTTGACAATAAATGGCTTCACCCAACCAATAACCATGAGTGGAGAAAAAGTTTTTTTGTTATCATTCATATTCTCTGAAACAAAGCCAAGAAAGGAAAAATTCTGCCGGGGTATGTAAACTTTTGAGCACAACTGTATATATTCACATTGTCTGATACATAATAATTGATATATTTTTATCATTGACCTTCATGATGCTAGTTGAGTGGATCCTCCTGGTATTTAGTTGGGTAGATCCTTAATGTCAGCTGAAGCAATTGTTTTTGGCATGACCATCTGACTATCAAATTTGACCTCTTAAAGATCCATTTAAACTGCAGATAATCATGAATAAGCATTAATAGGAATTTATGTTTCTCTATAATCATGAAATTTTAACAGATAAAATGCTTGTCTATTAGGTGAAATAATTTCCACAAAAGATTATCATTCTGGGCAGCACATCATTTTGTGCAAACCGAACCTTTGCTGTCATTGGCAGCCTATGCACACTGAACAGTATATTACAGGCCATTCAGTGTGCATCTGAAGCGCAGTCTGTCTATGGAAATAAACTAATAACCAAGTAGCGGATTGGCAATTTTTTGATGCTGCTAGTCATCAGGTGTAAAAACACCATTACTTTTCCACAAAAGATGATAGCAGAGAAAAGAATGATTTGGCATGTTGAATGTCTACACCCAATACTTTTATACCCATAGAAAATAACCTACTTCCCTGAGGTCTCTGACACCAGCATCCTCCCCTCTCCCCACTGAAAACACATGCATGTTTAGCCATGCAATTTGTTACAACTAGCTTATTTTTTGTTCAGCCAACATTTATTGAAAGTGTACAGTTAGCTTAACATTTGTCTTATCCTGGACCATCAGAGATAATTTCATAAGTTATCTGAGATTAGCAAGAAGTAAACAGTTATTTTAGTTTGAAAAATAAAAACATTAACACTTTTGTCAGTGTGTTATATCTGGTATCACAGCTTAACCAAATCCAAACTCCATGGGCAACAGTTATGTTATTTCTGGTCCAATGGAAAAATTTGAGCTCTTTGTAAGTGACACAGATGTTCTTATTGTGACCTTTATAAAGAGGTATGAATCTAACAAATGATCAATAATTACTTTTTTTTATGTGAAAGTCATCTGACATGTGAAAGTCTTTCTGGTGAGTGCAATGATATATTGCACGTTTGTTTATTGTGCCTCACCTTTTGCATAGTAAAATGAATGTCATTCAAATCAATTCCACTTCCTCACTGGCATTTCCCTTCTTCTAAGGTGTCATTACGTTCAAAAGAATAACAAAATGATATTTTATAGTTCAAGTAGATTGCCTGTTTCTCTATTTGCAATAATTGACAGAGCGGCTCTCAGCACTTCAACAGTGCAAAGTACATTTCTTTCTTTTTTTTTTTTTCATTATTAATTCTGCAGGCAAAAGCCACTGTGCTTCTGAGAAGCATTAAATGCTTTTGTTGACAGCTTACAGTTTTATAAACTCCAAATGAGCTTATTGCCTTTTAACCATCATGAGTACTAAATAATAGAAAAACCTATGAGCCTTCAGATTGGAGAGCCGCCAGCCACCTCCAAGAGGAGAAGGAAAAAAAAAAGAAGAAATGAATAGTTTAATTGTGGAGCAAATCATTTGTTTACAGATTAAGACCTAGTTGGTAGCCAACTGCTATGGACAAAGAAGTTACGAATAAATGCTGAGTTTCAGGAAATGAATGCCTGGCTATACATTTGTCACTGTTGTGGTACTGCTTCTGCCTTGCACAAGGGAGGTAGGGTAATGAATTGTGAGGACACTACTTTAAGCCTTCTGTGTCTCTTAAAATAACAAAAGGGTTGAGGGCAGGGAAATGTGTTAGGTTTGTTTATGCTGTCTGACTAGAACCAGATAAGCCTGGTTACTCCCAGCAATTGCACTTAAGTTATTGGCAGGGTGGCTTTCCTCTTTTGTTTAACTGTATGAATTGAATTACAACAAAAAAAAAGTAGAAAAAAAGGGATGCTTGTGAAAGCCAACAAACCTAATGGTCTCTCTGACCATTACAGTCTTCCCAAAGGCTTTGACCAAAGATGGCAGAGAAAAGGGGTAATTTTCAGCTTTAAATTAATTTGATGACAGAAAAAAAATTAAACTTCCTTAAGGTAACATGATAGGTAGTATTTTTTTATTAAACTTTCCCCTTGTCCTCTAAAGATTAATGATATTCTTATTATATTGACCTAAAGTCTGAAATGCGTGGGTCGTTTCATTTTTTGTGGTTATGGCTATTTTACTTCTGGAGTAACACAACAAGAATGTCAAATTATAGTAATAATGCTTATGTTTAAGAGATTTCATTGAGTTACTGCCATGTAATTCATGTAAGCCATGATTGGTATCTTTAAAGGGTGGTTCGGCACCTAAAACGTATTTTCTAAATATCTATCCTTACACCCTAACCATTTTTGTAATTGAGTTTATTACACTCTAGCTAATGCCTAAATGTGTTTTTTTATTAGCTATAGAAAGAAGCTGCACCTACACCCAACTGATACAGATTAGTCAATTCCTAGCAATACAACTAAAAACACCACCTCAGAACCGACTCCCTAAAAGGCCATAGAGGGTTTTTTTGTGCCTCCTGAGGAACCAGAGGGGAGGCAGCAAGGGGAGTGAAAGGTGTGAAGGTGAACACGAAGGGTGAGAAACTTTAAAGCACATTCATAAAAGGGGAGAGAGGGAATAGTAAGGATAACCAAAAAATAAATGAAACTAAAATAACATCTCAGAAACCTAAAAGTGGTAAAAGGAAAAGGTGATGGGAAGATAAACAAACAGACACACAGCAAAAATATAAGCAGTGTAAGGCTAAGTGCCCACGTAGCAGATTTGATGCAGAGCGTTTTTGCCTCTCTCTGGCAGAAAAAAACGCATGCAGATTTATAATGTGTGAACAACTGATGCTTTAAATGCAGCATCTATAGTAAAAAAAAAAAGAGAATCAAAACGTTAAAAATTAAAAAAAACCTGTATACTCACCTCTCCGGTCTCCTCCAGTCTGCTCCCGGCGGCGTCCACTCTCCTTGCGTCCTGCAGTGTACTGTCAGGACCTGCGGTGACGTCAATTAGTCAGCTGATGGTCACGCGACCATCACCTGACCGCCGACGTCAGAGGTCGCGTGACCATCAGGTGACTAAATGACGTCACCGCAGGTCCTGACAGTACACCGCGGGACACCAAGGAGAGAGGATATGGCTGGGAGCAGACCGGGGGCCGCTGGAGAGGTGAATATACAGGTTTTGTTTATTTTTAACTTTTTTATTTCTTTTTTTCACCGCGTGGTAGCCGGGATGAGGAGGAGTTGTAATCTCCTCTTCATCCCGGGTACCACACCCTCCATGATTACGCTGCAAATTTGCGGCCATTGAATTTAATTGAAACGCAGCAAATCCACATATACCTGCGGGTTTGCTGCGTTTCAATGTTACTCAATGGCCGCGAATTTGCAGCGTAATCGCGGTAGAAATGGTCATGCTGCGTTTTGCAACGCAATGCAAATTCGGCGTGCAAATTAGCTCATCATGTGCACAGCACATCCGAATTCACATTGCTTTGCATGGCAGACTGTTTTACAAGTGTTTTCGCGGCATTTTTGCACCCGTAAAAACGCTACAAAAATGGTATGTGGGCACTTAACCTAAGTCTAACAGGGAAAATCCCTCAGCTAAAGGGCTGGAACTCCTTAACACAAATCCACCTTGAAGTATAGCCAGCAAGAAAGTGCAGTGAAGAGATAATATTTAAAGCCCCACCCAGAATGTGATAGGGCAAACCAAAATGGAAAACACCTGGAAAAGACCAATCCAAGAAGGAAGAATAAAAATAAAAGGAACATTCAGCATTTAGATAGGGAAGGAAAAGAGCAATAGCTTAACAGACAGAAGAACCAACCACAAAGCAACAGGCCACCGTATTGAATCCCAAAACCAAGCCATGACAACTTCCTATGACTTTTCATTTGAAAGGAGTCTCAAATGTGACAATACAGGAGGCTGGGCTGTACTCACTCTCTGAAGCATCCCCACCCCTCTTGAAACAGGATGTCATCAGGGGACAAAGCTGCAGTTAATTACTAGCATCCTGCATCACCTCCCCCTCTGAAGACATCCTGGATTTGGGTTATGGACACTGTGAGAGATGTGAGTTCAGTGCCCACACTGCTTTTTATCTCTGCTGCCACAGTAGCTTCTAACTGAAAGAAGGTGTTACAAGGGGGCACCACCCTCAAATAAATCATCATCAAGAGCGGTGCTGGTGTCACTAACTACTTCTATCACTGGTCCTGCTGACAATTGGTTTGAGGTCAGTGCTAGAAGTACTTAGTGACACCAGCTCCGCCCCTGATAACAATTCGTTGGAGAGCGGTGCTAGAAGCTGTGGGGCGGCATTGGTGTCACTAATTGCTTATATCTCCGCACCGGTGACATCTTTTTTCACAGAAGCTATGGTGGTGGTGGAGATAGAAGCAGAGTACCATCACTGCACTTAATTTAAAACAGCTTCCCATCACCATCAAACAAAATGTGACAGGAAGTACAGTATAAAAAAACACATTTAGGGATTGGCTACATTGGAAAAAGTGTAGGGCATTGTGTAATAAAGCAAATTGCAAAAGTGGTTAGGGTGTAAAGATAGATATTTAGGTAATACATTTTAGGTGCTGGACCAACCCTTTAACCCTATCATGAAGAATAGTGTAGATATACTTATGTATTACATTGGAAGAATCACACATGCAGTTTTACCTCATATTTTTATCAAATTTGTATACATTGTTGCAGTTAAAGTCAGGAGCTCATTAAAGAAAACAAAACAATGGGAAGTCCTTTCTTTTTTTTCTCTGTCAGATAATTGTCTATGTCATTGGCCAATTGGTGACCTTTGTGATGTTTAGGCAATATTCTGCATACGTGAGAATGTGCAAAAACTGCTTGCACAAAGAGAGACAAGATGGATCGTACCGCTTAATACTATGGCTGCCCATGGCCTCAACGAGGCATTTAGCTACTCTTCTTTTCTATGATATATTTATGATATATATATCTTATTTAGTATGTCCTGTCCACATCTGTTCTCCTCCTTCTATTTGGATGGAATTCTTTTAACCTCTCTTATCATTTATCCCTTTTATGTTTTGTATCACCTGATTTTATATTTTCTTATGTTTTTATTAGCAATTATTGGATTTTGCTATGAACCAGTGGGCCCCCCTTCTTGTGAGACCATCTATAGGAAACTTCACATCAGATCCAAACAATTCAAATGTTGGCAGTGGAATACTCTTGTGAATCATGTCTTCTTTGGCCCCTTCCTGCTCTGCGTTCACACTTTATTGAATTTCATTTTAGGTCTCAATGTCTTTACATGTAGTACTGTACTCACGCTGTGCCCTTATGTGTGGGATGTGGTGCACGTGCATGGTGCGACACTCGGCGTCCTGTCTCTAGGCTGCTCTGCGCATGGTCGGGAGTCTTTGCTCCCACGCATGCGCGATCAGCTTGGTGGCCTGGGCGGGCGCTTGTGACTCGGCGGTTCGTGACACCGGACACATTGCCCTGCCTGGTCATGTGTTCGGCCGCATGACGCACTTCCACTCGTGGCCGGACACGTGACCATGCACTCGGGTTACTTAACCAGGTCCTACTGGACATGGCAATATAACCTGGCCTTGAGAAAGCGGATCAATGTACGCGAAATGCGTGTCAGGCTTTGGGCTTTTGTCCTCCATCCATACAAGCCCACCCTGGTCTGCACCCCACCGGTATGTTCCTGCCCTGTTGGTTGACCCTAGTTCCACTCTTATTTATTAGCTTAAGCACTCGCTTGGGAAGATTGGCCACTGGGCAAATTGTAATATATCTTCCTGGATTCCCACTAGAGTGGATTCCTACCATTTCTACCAGCACACGCTATTCATTATTATTATGAATGATGTGAGGTGCTTTGTACTTTTGGTGGACCTTCCTATGTCTGTCTTGTCATCCTATTTTTGTCCTTAATTATTTTTAATAAACATTTTGCATTTGAAATCACTATTTACTCCGTTTCCTCCTATTTTTGATCAATATTCTGAATATGTGATATTTTGTTCTCCAGAGTTTCCAGGAAGATTTATCAATGAGAATTAACAATTTAATGCACTGGGAACAGCATGACTTTCATAATCATTTCAACTTTTTGATAAGATCATGCATAATAGTAAAAATGACTCTTGTCAATCAGAACCATTATATGTAAATGTACACTTTTCAGGACATTTCTCCTATCAGGAGAAAAGAAACAATTACTTTAAGAAATTATGGTTCTCTGGGTTTATTGATAATATATTCATGTTATCTCATTTCTCTTTCAGACATTTGAACTAAACCTCTCCAATTTTTACCCCAAAGTCATCAATATCGAATACTAGTAGTTATCTCTTGGAGCTGTATTAGGCATGGGGGTGGGTGCCTTGTTTCAGTGATTAGAATCCCATGACTAGTCTTCTGCTCTCCTCTTAACAATATTCTTTATGATGCAAGTTGTAAAACAAGAGTATTGGAAGCTAATTTCCAACATCTCAAGGGCTTTTGGCTGTGGTCCATAATTGATGTGTTCACATAGCTGTTGTCTGACGACTCATAATTAGACAGCAATGTTATCCTGCAGCTAAATCTGTGCTGCTCATAAGTCATACTTGATAAGTTGTAGTATCATACATCCAGGGTTATTGTTTCTTAACTTTTCTCTGCATGTTCTTATTTTTCTCCTTAAAAATGGTATATCTTAAGAAAAGAAAAGCATAAAGCCAGAGGCATTTCATGAATCTGTCAATGTGAATCAGCCATATTTAATCGTCTTCCGGAGACCAATATTATTTGATATACCTTTTCTTCTTGCAGCTTGTGTGATAAAATAATTAGCATATCCCCTGACAAATATGTGGCTTAGGAACAGTTTGTTCCACATGCCATTTGAAACTATAATTCCTTCAATGGCTTGTAATGTTTCTGCCATTTAATTACTTGCTCTTTCATGTGTCATGTATATTGGTTCCACAATAAAACTTTAATTGTTTTTCTATTTTACTGTATTAAAACTATGCATCCTATCTGTCCTCTGCAATGCAGTGTATAAAACCCATCTCCGCCGATCAGCAGTTTCCTTCAAGATATTTTTAATTTAATATGGTTCAGTAGAAAAAGGAGCAGCTGAACAGTTACCAATAAAATTGTGTTTCTTTAAAACTATTAACTGGTATGAATGTTGTGTCTACATATCGTTATAATACTAGTTCTTCCCAACCTTTGCTATATTGTATGATACTCAATTCATTTACAGCTTGTAGAAAACAAATTCTTATACAGTTATTGAAATTTGGTTATAATTATAGCACTTTGTATGTATTTATTACTTAAATTATAGTATTTCGGAAATAAGTATAAAGCTGCATATTATGTTATAGTATAATATATTATAATATGAATTGACCTAAATATATTGATATATATTGCCAACATGGTCTGCTATAAATATATAGGTACAGTATATGAGGTTTAGAAGGGCCCCATAGAAATGTAACTGGTTTTGTTGAATAAAGGTTACTTCTTCACTATTTTGGATGTGCTGTTACCCCTGTATTGGATATATACAGCATATATAGATATATATACAATATATGCATAGGAACAAGGGAGCAAGCTTCCTGCCTAATTTTCCCAGTGTGTACATTATGATATATGTTTTTTTATCATTCAGGTCATAGTAAGCGCACCAAAGCCCAGTGGGCCCTGAAAACTTCTTAGAACTTAGATTTTCTGGAATTATGATCATCCGACTCTCTTATGTGAATGTGAGCACATAAAGAGGATGTTGGTGGAAAAAAAGAAGTATTGGGCATATTGATTTTCATCTCCCAATCATTTTGTTCTCAGAGTAGATAAGCTACCACCAAAGGTGTCTGCAGTGGCTTACTCCCCCCTTGGCCAAACTCAAAATGCATGTGCATGGGAGAATTAGGAGAAATGGCATTCAATAAAATTAGTAAATGGGCACTTTTACTTTGAAAAACGCATAGAATATATGCAAATGAAAGTGAATATGAACAAATTGATATGAAAATGAGAAATGATGAGTACAAACCATCAAAATAGATATTTGTGGATCATTTAGGGCCAGTTTCACACATCTGTGTTTCGTGTTTCAGATACAGGCCCCCACCCTGGATGTGCCCCATCCATCGTTCCTACAGTCCCTACCCATCATCCTCACAGTCCCAACCCCTATTCCCTGCTGTACACGTGCTTTGGCAAAACAAATGTTTATTTTTTCCTTCCAATAAAGCTTCTTTGAATTTGAAAGTCCTGCGTCTATATATGCCTATGCCCATGAGATTGTTGGCTTTGGGTGAGAATACAAATGGTCGGTCTGTGCATGGGATGTGTGAAACCTAAGATTGGTTTTGCATGGTGTCTTTTTAGTGCTATAATACAGATGAAACGAGTGCTCTGGCTTCTGGATCAACCTCAGGCCACTAGAAGGTCCTATATACCAACAATGTTTATAAGCAGCTTTGAACCTATGGTTCTTCATGGTTAGAAGGCAGGATACATCTCAAAGATATCTAATATCATGAAAATATTTGTTACATATTACATTAAAAATAATATATATATTAGATTGAAAATTTTTCATTCATCAAATAGCTTATTCTATGTAGAAATACCAGGTAAAGCCAGTTAATAATTACTGAACATTCTCTGTTCTCTGCTCTTTCAGGATATGCTTTTGGAACTAAATTACATTCTTTATTTGCATTTTAGGGATAAGCTTCTTCCTTTAAAAAGAGAAATATTTGCAAGTCCATCCTCCAGTAACTTATTCAGTAAACACCTACATGTATATGAAGCCTGTATGTCGACAATCCTCTGATTAATATCTCCTGCTAGGCTGCTACTTTACAGCAAGCATGAACACCTGGCAGACATCAAGCAAAAATAACACTGGAAGGCTGTAAAGAGTCTTTTTCTTACTTTGCTTGATTTGTCACATTGCCACTAGCAGCTGTTAGACCTGTGTACATTTTCCAGTGTAGATAATTGCCTTCTTTTCCTATTCTCACGGCATTGTTATAGCTGAAGATAATTAGAAAAAAAGGAAGAACAGAAGTCAATATATTATGACCCTTTCACGTTACATAATGAACTTAAATATTCCTTCATTAGTTTTTCTTTTTCATGCATGAACATCTTATTTTAGTTCATCATATCAATGGAACATCATATATTTGGAACATCATACCAATGGTTCCGATTTTTGTCCATTAGAAATAATTTCCCAATAAATAGATTCTTGGTCTGATGGCTAGTTATCTGTTATATTGACTAATTTATCTAAGCTTCTATGTTGACCTTAAAGGAAGCAATATAAGTCCTTTAAGGATTATGAGCAGATTTTCATAATTACACACCACACAGATAAGCACATCCATTTTTTCCATTAGTAAAATGCAGTTACTCCATTAGCTCTATCAGTGCTGTTGTCTGGATCATTTTCTGGTAAGAGGAATTACAACCCTCCCTGTCAGTCTAACACTTTCAACAGCAGGTTTTCCTGCCCTAGTTCTCAGTAACTGCTCATTAAATTATTCTCTACAGGGAACACTAGTTCTCTGCACCTTTTCTTTTTCTTTGCTATCAAAGATAAGCCAAGGTCAAATTGAAAAGAATCCACATTTACAACCAAATGTGGCAAATCAGAAGCATTTATAAAACACAGCAATAGAATCGATGGCATTGCCAAAAGAGACATTTTGAGTAAAAGCACCATGCAAAGACTGAAATACCTGTTAAATTCTGTCAAACAATTACACTTTACTATGTGCAGTCAATAAAACTCAATATTCTTTTTTACCAGGTTGATCCCCTGTTTACAGTGCCTGCCCCTCCACCACCAGTTTCTAACAACATCTCATCTCCAATTCTGCCATCGTATTTTTCACCATCATCAACTATTGCTGCACCTGTGGAACAGCTTTTAGTAAGGACTCGCTCAGTTGGTGTAAACACAAGTGAAGTTGGAGTAGTAACAGAACCAGAATGCCTTGGACCTTGTGAACCTGGCACCAGTGTCAATTTGGAAGGGATTGTGTGGCATGAAACTGAAGAAGGTAGGTCTGATCTTCTGTACGATCTTCTTAATGTCATGTTTGAAGATGTCCAGCTGTGTTGCAAAAAGTAGACTTTTTGGAAGCACAGGGTCCGTTGCCATCAAAGTTACACATGCTTAAACCTTCTATAGAAATATAAACTTGTCTAAAGTGGAAAAATCTTTTCAAAGTAGTTATCCTTTCTGGAAGAGAGATCTGGTGGCTCATTTTATTAAATGTTAGAAGGACCAGACATGGTTGTTGGGACAACTAGTCTTATTGTTAGTCACAAATCTTTGTTTCCAACATGATTTACTTTATTATTGTCCCCAAACTTCAATACTACTGGGTTTTTATGCTTGAAAAGGTTTTTTTTTTTAAATTAATGTCTCTTTTGATATGAAAATGTGATTTGGGGTAGTTTTCCAGGTACAATGGGTGTCAAAAGTCATTTTGGAGGGATTAAAAAGTTAGCAAAATTCTTAGAGTTAATTACTCAGGTACAGCACCATGGAATCCATGGTGCTCAAAATAATAATAATAATAATACTTTATAATGGAAAAGTAATTACCCTTCTAGGGTTGAGACTATAGACACAATGAAATTGGTTGAAATATTTATGATGGGAAAACAGTGTAAAACTCTAGAATACCGTAAAGAATGAGCCACTGTCTAGAAAATATTGAATAGGTAAAACAAAATATGTTGCATCAAAAAGCAGTAATAATTTATTTAATTAATGAGCTGTAATATGACAAATGGATTTCATGGTACCAATTATGTAGATGTGATTTACTGTATATTACATATTTCAAAATAACGTTGATGTTCGTCTTTAAAGACACTCTTTCTACCTTGTTTTAGCCTCTCCTGCTGAGGGTCCTGTTAAAATGATTTATGCACAGATAGTTTGCTGACTGCACCTTTTCAGACGTGATTTGAATTTTTATGGAATGAAGCAATCTTGGGAATATTGATTTTGGTCTCTGATTTAATATCTTTCCAGTGTTTAATTCGAGAAATACCTGATTGTGTATTCGGTCAGCAATACCATGATGCCGATGTGAATGTTTAGCATCTTGTGATATAGATAAAAGAGCTTACAAATGATGGTTTGCTTCCAAAATGTAATTTAGATATTAAAATGTATTCTGTTATGACTGCTTAAGGTGCATTTTTTATTGAATCTGTAATTTTCTGCATTTACATATACTTGATTTCTGGATGCAGCTTTGTTAAGATTTGATGTATGAGTGTAAAATAAATATTCCACTATAAGCTAATTATTTCACAGGTGACAGATGGATGTTATTAAAATGCACCTGTCACCCATATACAGCAGGAACAAAGCTTTTTATGGTGAGAAACAATGTTACAAGACTGGAGAAATCAGTTAGCTGGGAACTAATGGCTAATAAATATTGCCCTTGATCTGCTTCAGTTTTGATTTTAATGACTAAGTTGTTAGGTAACTTTCTCATCAATGTTGACTTTTCCCAAGTGGTTAATGGTTTAACGAAGAGTGGCTAAGAAGATCTTTAAACAATTGGCATATAGTGTCAAAATATGCAATGTCTTATTGCACCTCCCATTTCCTATAGGTTATTAGTGTGATTGCTACATATTAGATTTGACGATACTATTAGATTGGTCAAAAAGCAGATCCCAGATGGATGTTTCAACATGCATCTGGCCTGAATATGAAGAGAGGAGTTTGGGGGTAAATCACTTCCAGATAATTTTGGTGGTAGCATATTGCTTTGAAAACAAAAAAGTCCATCAGCCCAGAAATCCAACAGCCCAATCATTATTTCTCCAACTTTTATCATAAATGTAGAATAGGACACTACTTCCATATATATTAGATTGTATGTTTAGCCTAAATCTAATGTATTTTATATATGACCAACAGTAGAGGTATTATAATAAAAGAGCAAATTCAAGAGAATACTACATATTTTTTAGAACAAGGTATGAAGGTGGAGATGCAATTATGAAGGCAATTGAAGAACAGTTAACATAATTATTAAAGAGGATCTTTCTCCAAAGTTTTCATGATGAGCTGAACACACAATGTTATAGTGGTTGCCGAGCAGAATAAAACATTTTTGTCTCTTTTTAATTTTCCTTCTCTGTTACAGAGCTATTAACAATCAAAGTATTGGCTCATAATAAGTTAATTTTAGTTAAGTCCAAGTGGGTAATTTGTAATAGTTTTCACTGGTGGCGTGCATTTCTCCCTAAATGAGTTGCCATCTGATAACACCTTCTCGGACTTAACAAAAGTTGATTCACTAGGTGCCAATTCCCTGATTGCTATTATCTCTGCAAAAGAGGTGAAATGAAACAATATATAGATATGTTTTTTTTCCCGCTCTCTCCAACTTAATTTGAAAAATTTGGTATAAGTTCCTCTTTAAATAAGATTGAGTAGAAGTGGTAAGCCTTGTAGCATTGTCTCTCTTACACAATGTATTTGCCATAACAGATAATGTTTAGATAAAACACATGCATGTGTTAGGATATAATTTATTAGTTTGTAGAACACTGTAGGCTTGGATTTATCCATTCTTCCTCATGTTTCCATTTAATTAAATAGTGACAAATACAGCCATGTACTACACATCAGTTTGATGTATTGTCACGACATATTAGCTAGTAATATAGGGATCTGACCTTTCTGCCTCTTCTGTTTTCTTATGCTGGCTAAGCAGAACTCTGATAAGATGTTTACCATAGTGAAGGAAAAGCTGGTTAGCTTTTTGAGGAGTCGTTCTACTTGAATAAACTAAACTTCTGACCTTTGTTGAATTAAAAAGTGCTTGTTGTTTGCTGGACCGTATCTATTTACAGATGTGCCAGAAGCAAATACTCATTGTAGTCTGCAATTTAATAATAGTGAAACGTCTGAAGCATCAGAAGAATTTCCCATGTTGCTGTAATTCTAGCATTTTACTTAGTGAGATGAGGACTCACTGATGTTGGGCACTTTTAATAGGGAAGAACTAAAGTTGTTAACCTATGGGTCAGCATGTAGATGCCAGGCCATATAGGGCTTGCGCATATAATCTATCTCTTTTGACAAGTACAATACTACTATTATTATTTATTTATTATGCATTGCTTATATAGCTGTATCATATTCTGCAGCGCTTTGCATACATTATTATTATTGCTGTCCCCAATGGGGCTCACAATCTAAATTTCCTATCAGTATGTCTTTGGGGTGTGGGAGGAAACCAGGGAACCCAGAGGAAACCCATATAAACACAGGGAGAACATACAAACTCTTCACAGATATTGTCCTTGGTGGAATTTGAACCCAGGACCCCAGCGCTGCAAGGCTGCCGTGTTAACCACTGAGCCACCGTGCTGCCCGTGTACAGTACTACAGTATATACCTTCCTTGCAACTCAGGTAAAAGGAGACATGACTTAAAGGGATATTTCCACCTCTGAGACCTGCATCTATCTAGGGTATATGGGGTATCTGCTAATAGAAGATGGAAAACTGATCACTTTTTTATGATAGGTGGATTAAAATGATTGTCAAGATTTTTCTTTACAGTAAGAAATATTGTAAAATAAAAAGCTAAATTCTGTCTTGTACAGTCAATCACAGCTGTAATGCCAATAATTTAGCCTCACCTGGGCTGCATGGTGGCTCAGTGGTTAGCACTGTGGCTTTCCAGCTCTGAGGTCCTGGGTTCAAATCAAACCAAGGACAACATCTGCAAGGAGCTTGTATGTTCTCCCCATGTTTGCCTGGTTTTCCACAGGTTTCCTCCCGCACTCCAAAGGCATACTGATAGAGAATCTGAGCCCCAATGGGGACAGTGATTATGTTGTCTGTAAAGCGCTGCGGAATATGATGGTGCTATATAAGCAAAGCATAATATATGATAAATAAACCTTTCCAATGGTCTTTTCCAGTCTCTGTTCACTTTGTTGCAGCAATCTCCTGTTGTACATTCACTGTAGCCAATAACTGGCCTTAATGGTGATGCTTGTATGCATTGCACAGGACAGCTGAGGCCAATGATTGATTGAAATGGTCACAAAGTTATACATCAAATGATTACAGCCTCCAAATGAGCAGGAACAGTCAGGGACCGCTGTAACAACCATTCTGAAGAGTCAGGAGCATTGAACGCCAAATATTTATTTTTATTTATATTTTAAAGTATTCTTTTTTTTTAGTTTTTTTTGCATCCTGTTAAACCAATTTAGCTGTCCAGATTTTACACAGGATACTTTCATGGCATTTTGATAGTTAAGTGGTGCATGTACCGAGTTGGAGATCTGTCATGTGTGACATAATATTAGTAGAAGCTGTGTTGGTATTTTTCCTTCCACAACTGTAAGACCCGTAGAAAAGACATTCTATTTTGGCACAAATAGCAATGATGCCAATTTCCAAGCTCCATCTGTGCCACACTTACGATACGACGGAGAGCGTTAATTACTTTCCATCCCACCACAATCTATTTTAAATGCTCAGAGCTTTGTAGTGCAAAGAATGATTATGGGATCAAGATAAAACCGGTTGTTAAATGACAAATAAGTTGTTTCAGTCTCAAAAAATGTAACTAGTTGTAGCAGTCATCTCTGTAATTCAGAGAAAGACTTTTGAAATGAAACACTCCTTCTACACTGGAGGGTAAGGAAAAAAAGACATGGAAGAAATGCGCATTTTTTTTAATCTCATATACAAGAATTGTCTGAGGATGTTTTGGGTTTCCATCCTTTTTGATCTACCCTGTTTAAAAAGTTCATTGCCACAAGAAAATATTGTGTAAAATTGTTCACAGATGCATAGAAGAATTTCCATAACATTTGTGCTGTAACATTTGGGGCACACATGGCATTGTAGACATTTGTGTAGTCAGATTTCCTGGGATTGGCTTACTACCACCTGGCTTTTCATGTCATGCTTATTATTCTCCAATACACTTTTATCCTGGTTCGAGTTGATAGTGTTTAGCTCATTGCTTTGCTTTCCAATCTAAAATAAAACACAATGCAATTCAGCAATAGACCTATTATTAACAAACCCTTCTGTTTCATTTCTTCTTCCTACAAGCCTTTGAGCACTGAATTGGTTATATGAGCTCTGATCACCATAGATGTTAACTGCTGTTGTGCCTATTCCACTTCATCTGTGCAAAACCAATTGCACTGTTTGAAGTTATGTAAATGAGTTGTTTACTGCTAATTAAAATGCGTCTGTATTTGGGCCAAGGGGATCCTAAACCATATGATTGCTCAGAGCCGCGCTTCAATTGCCTGTTTACAGTTACTGGGAATACAAAACTGTTCTGGCTTCAAAAACAGTGTGTTAAAATAAAACAGTACATTTTGAGGTTTTGTTGACCTCTACTAAATCCAGAGCTTGCTTCTGTCAGAAACGTGAGCCTAGGAATCTAATACTCTGGAGGTACTTCCTATTAAATGAGACCTGTTACTCAACTTGTCACACACTGCTGTATTTTCTCATATCCCTTCAGGGAGATAAAGAATCATATGTTTACAGCTACATCAGTATATTTTTTCAACAGAAATGTCTACACCATATCCAAATGTTATAAATGGATATCTATTATATGTGCAATTTTTCAGCATGCTTTTAGACTTATCTTTAGAAATTTAGAAGATGTGTATACTTTTCCTTCATATCATTACCACCAAGCGCAAAATATTTAAAAAATATTTTGGAAAAATTTCCCCTATACATTAATTGTCAGATCCCAATGTTTTGGGATATATAAATGTAACGGCTATCCATTGTTGATAGACTTTGTTAGGCCTACTCAGGGGCAAAATTAATTGAACCATTTTTATTTTTAACCAATGATTCTATAGTGTTCCCCAAGAGGTCTGGCACTTGAAATATTTGGCAGATATGTGCCCCCTCATCAAGGTTGCCAACTTGACATTTTATTTTTTTCTAGAAAACTTATCAAAAAATCACGAACAGAGAATATTTTTATGAACACATTGGAAAACCATGGGAAATCATTATGGCTATAAGTGATATATGTTCTTATCCCATAATTCTGATAAAAAGACAACAGCTGCATTCATTAAGTTAGGGTCAAATGGCCTTAGATTAATCGAGTCGATTATGCAAATGACACTCAAAGTTTGAGTGGCAGCATAGTGTAATCAGTTTCTCTCAGATGCGAGAATCGGAGCATACTGTGAACAGAAGATGGGGAACAAAATGTCTCCATCTTCCCCATTCTGTGAGTCTGCGAGTCATCCAAGTGTAGTCCGATGATTTTCACGCACCCATAGAATGGTCGAGTCGTATCTGATTTACGGGTCAAATTGCAGCATGCTGCAATTTTCTTCTGATGCCGAATCGGTATGAGAAAAAAAGGTTGATCAGCAGTGCCCCATTACATCTCATTGGTCCGAGTGCTATCCAATAAAAAATCAGATAGCACTCGTCCGATTAATAAAATGGTGTGAGCAAAACCTTACAATCAAAACAATCTGTACAAGTTTCTTCAGCTTCAAAAAAAATCAAGGACACCTTAAATTCTTTTTACGGACAGGGCAAAAATATACCCTATTTTTACAAACTGTCCTGGAATTTCTGGATGTTTGGCAAGAATTAAATGTGCATTTTTAGATGTGTTTTTAAACAAAAATGTGAATAAATCCCAGGAGAAGGGAATAAATTCCAAACTTTTCCTCTACCTTTCCTTTATTTATTTGATTATCTGTTTCATATTTCACCAAGTATATGTTTAAACAATTTGTGAATTGTATTTCTTTCTGTGTAGCTTTTCCTTTAATCCATGCTATTTATGGTGTTTCTACTTTTCCTTTCTGCTACAATGATCCATCCTTCACATGCCCATATGTTGCTGGGAAGTGGGAAGTACATTTTTCATCGCTGCAGTCAGAGCTTTGTTACAACTGGTGGTTTAGATTTAATGCTTATGAAATTACATATGAAAACCATTAAGAGAGGTTTGAGTACTTAGAACATGAGTATATTATTTTGAAATATCATACAGCATATAATAAAATCAATAGAAGCAAGCCAACTTAAACTTTCTTCTCTCTCTTCTAGTTCCGGAAATTGCTTTGAGATGTTGTTTATAGTTTATATCTTTAAGAGCTTTTATGTCATATTTAGTGAAAATGTATGGAGCAATTTAAAGATCTTATGTGAATAGATTGTACTTGTGAACAACAGAATCATTTTTAAACCAGCCTTGCAGAAAGCTTGAATTGATGTAGAACATTGCTTGTCTAGCAGAATCATAGAGGTCTGCTGCACAAGGTTCTGTATGGAAAATAATTATATATTGCCCCCTACCCTACCCAGTATGTATATTTCCAAAGAAAAAGTTTGAAATCTAGACTTTTTTGGCACTAGTGGATAAACATGATAGATTTTAGGGAGAATATTTGACAAATGGCATAGATGTGTGATAACGATGGCAATGAAGCTAGTATTTGGGATTGTCTGCTTTGGACATTTATTCTTGTTTGAAAAGTCCTATAGCATTACGTTTATCATAGGGTGTAATCCAAGGTAATCAGATGTAATCTTCAGGCAGATCAGGATGTAATCAATTCTCCTGCCGGTCCACCACAGAGGAGACAAATCATTTTAAGATACCCACTGAAATCGATGAGCTTTCTTTGTTATAATATTCCATGTATGTAAATATTCACCAGTGGGAATGACAGTGAATTGAGGCACACCCTTTTATAAACTCAGGATTTAATATTATTTTATTTAATTTCTGAGAATAAAACTAAAACCTTTCGTAATATAAGGCGTTGAACAAGGGGAAATAACATTCTCAGTTCATTTAATGTTTTTTTTTTTTTGTTAAATTCTTATGAAAGATTCAATTGTGCTTTCCGTTACAAGCAAAATAATACAACACAATGACTGCAGTTACCCAACCAATCATTAGAGCAGTTCTCTGGCTCAGTTTGAATTATAGCATGTCTGATAATTTGTGCGTTTGAAAACTGTTCAGCAGGCAGCCATTTTTCACTTTACAGCCTTTGTAAGCTGAACAAGCTGTCAGCATGCCACACACTTCTCACATCCACAGATTGACAGTCCTCTTCTCTCCACACACCCTGTTTCTGTTATTGGAGTTGAAGGAAGGAGAGCAAAGAAAAGTAAAGTGTCAACTTTGTTTTCATGTCACTTTTGCAACCAGCTGAGACAATGTTATATTATCTGAGGTCAAAGGGGCAAAATAACAGAACCTGTAACACTGGTTCTCGGTGATTTACATATAAGTAATAGAGCTGGAAAAGCAGAATGGTAGAAACATAAAAAAATATCTATTATCGTACCTTTATTTAAGCACAAATAAAAACATGCACACAAAAGGAAATGTAGATAATTAAATACCTCATCCATCATTGAGATTAGTAGAATTTTAATAACATTTATTAGACTATAAATGGTAGATTTTGTATATTTCATGTTATTGAACAGTATCCCATTAATCCATTTACAACTGAAATACTTCATAGATTATGGCTGGCCTCGTAATGCCTAATGGTATTTTAGAAGCACTAAGGGCTCGTTCAGATGGCCGTTGATTCTCTGATCAGAGTTTGATCAGAGAGTCAGCATAGTGGGATCCGATTCTCTCGGATGAGGAGAAGATGAAGAACACCATTTTTTCCAGCTTCTCCATTTTATCAGTGCTCGGAAATTGAACTGTAACAAGATGTCATACGAATGCAGTCTGATGGTTTCAGCTCTCCCATAGACTTGTACGGCCGAGTACAATCAGAATATTGGATCAAACTCGGACATGCAGGGATTTTTTTCCTCTGACTAACTCTGTCCGAGGAAAAAATTGGACATGTGCATGGCCTTATAGAATAACATTCATCCGGGTGCTATCCGATGTTTTGTAGGATCACACTCGGACTGATAATACAGCTGTCTGATCCTGCCCTAAATATACATGATATTTAGTTAATGCCTCTTTAAAGGGAGACTCTCGCTCAATTAATGATGCCCAAAACTCGGGCAGCATTAATCAGAGCCTGGCTTAGGAGTTGTAGCCAGGTATGTTTTCCACTGCAATTCTACATAAGGGAGCAAATATCTGCAGCAAAGAGCACACTAACCACTGGACCAACCTAAACCCAGAACATGCATTTTGCTGTAGTTTTAAATTGCATGTATTTTTTATGAATTAAAGAAAGTAGTAATACATATAGCTTGTATACCGGTTTTGATAGATAAACATAATGGTGTTATAACTATCTTTTAGATAGGATTTTCTGACGTTAGATGGATGTCAGGATATACATTTTGGTAGACAAAATGTATAACCGATTAGAGTCCATGTCAGTAACTGTAATGCACCCAATGTTGGGCATTGTAGATAATCATACAGTGATGATTCCTTTGTTAATTTGACGCAGTTGTATAGTCTGTAGAATTGTTGCCTCTGTCTACGATTTCATATCTTTCCTTTCGCACATCCATAGAAACACACATCACTTCCTTTAAACCAGAAATTAATATCTGCCTTTCACTTTTACATAACATTATAATATTAATTGTTTCTGAAAACGACTTGCATTTTTTGCAGAACAGGGAATATTCTTTTAGCTTTTCTGTTTTTCCAAGTTTTAGTAAATTTATTGCACAAACTATTTTCTAACAGTTGGTGAAACCACAAATGTAAGATGACTGCTTTTACGGCTCCCTGTTGCAAAACTGTTGGAGCAGAAAGTCATTACTTTACACACTTGTGTATGCTATAAATGTGTCATCTAGTTTTCATCATAGGTTCCTCAGTGCCTGGATCACTTTACCTCATTTGTTTCCATATTGTCGACAAGACAATTTTAGCTGCAGCATAGAGCATTGCACTACGCTTCACTGCTTTTAGATGTGTGTAATTTGTTTCCACAAGTTGCCTTCCATTTACAAAGCAACTGCATTAGACATGTGAAAAGAGACGCCATGCTTTTCAATTTCTCCTTTAATTGTGATTTAAATGCATTAAGTACACAGAGTTCTCACATAAAATTTGGAATGTATTCATACAGTATATAAGACTTTATCATTTTTCTTACACTTTACATTTGTTTATAGCAATCATTTATAACATTAATGGTATGAATTATTGTGCTTGTATGGAAACCAGTGAAGTAATTTCTAAAACCATATTACACTGTGTGCAGAATTATTAGGCAAGTTGTATTTTAGAGGATTATTTTTATTTTGATCAACAACTATGTTCTCAGTCAACCCAAAAGACTCATAAATATCCAAGCTTAATATTTTTGGAAGTTGGAGTGTTTTTTTTTAGATTTGGCTATCTTAGGAGGATATCTGTTTGTGCAGGTAACTATTACTGTGCAGAATTATTATTCAACTTAATAAAAACCAAATATAATCCCATCTCACTTGTTTATTTTCACCAGGTAAACAAATATCAGTGCACAAAATTTAGAAATAAACATTTCTGAAATGCAAAAACAAAAATCAAAAAAATTTGTGATCAATATAGCCACCTTTCTTTATGATGATACTCAACAGCCTTCCATCCATAGATTCTGTCAGTTGCTTGATCTGTTTTCAATCAACATTGCGTGCAGCAGCCACCACAGCCTCCCAGACACTGTTCCGAGAGCTGTACTGTTTTCCCTCCCTGTAGATCTCACATTTTATGATGGACCACAGGTTCTCTATGGGGTTCAGATCAGGTGAACAAGGGGGCCATGTCATTATTTTTTCTTCTTTTAGACCTTTACTGGCCAGCAACGCTGTGGAGTAGTTGGATGCATGTGATGGAGCATTGTCCTGCATGAAAATCATGTTTTTCTTGAACGATACGGACTTCTTCCTGTACCACTGCTTGAAGAAGTTGTCTTCCAGAAACTGGCAGTAGGTCTGGGAGTTGAGCTTCACTCCATCCTCAACCCAAAAAGATCCCACAAGTTCATCTTTGATGATACCAGCCTATACCAGTACCCCACCTCCACCTTGCTGGCGTCTGAGTCGGAGTGGAGCTCTCTGCCCTTTACTGATCCAGCCTCTGGCCCATCCATCTGGCCCATCAAGAGTCACTCTCATTTCATCAGTCTATAAACATTTGAAAAATCAGTCTTAAGATATTTCTTGGCCCATTCTTGACGTTTTATCTTATCTTTCTTGTTCAAAGGTGGTCGTTTTTCAGCCTTCCTTACCTTGGCCATGTCCCTGAGTATCGCACACCTTGTGCTTTTTGATACTCCAGTAATGTTGCAGCTCTGAAATATGGCAAAACTGGTGGCGAATGGCATCTTGGCAGCTTCACGCTTGATTTTCCTCAATTCATGGGCAGTTATTTTGCGCCTTTTTTGGCCAACACGCTTCTTGCGACCCTGTTGGCTTGTTCGGTGATCTCGCTTCAAAAGTTTGGAAATTTCAAGACTGCTGCATCCCTTTGCAAGACATCTCACAATTTTGGACTTTTCAGAGCCCGTCAAATCTTTCTTCTGACCCATTTTGCAAAAGGAAAGGAAGTTGCCTAACAACTAAGCACACCTTATATTGGGTGTTGATGTCATTAGTCAACACCCCTCCTCATTACAGAGATGCACATCACCAGATTTACTGTAGGACAACATGTATAAAAAGTATCATGTGATCAAAATACTAATTTGCCTAATAATTCTGCACAGTGTAATTTCACCTTCATACACATATTTGTTGTTTACATACATATTGTAGATTGACAACATATATATCAAGAATATTTTTTTACTAGGTTTGCATGTAAAATTAATTTAATTTTAGCCTTCCAAGTTAGATGTCATATCTAGTAGCAATACCTTTGATAAAATGGAGGATGATAATAAAACCCATGACACCAAAAAGTGATAACTATGTTTCAAAAGGTTAAATGAAATTAGAATATTGTTTTATCTTTTTCTCCAGAAATGATGCTTGTTCTGTCCGTGGGCTATGTTTGGTATTGCAGCTCAATCTATTCAAATTAGAGTTGAGAAAATCGACCAAATTTCAATATGAGCAGATTTGCTAAATTCAGTAAGGTAATTCTAAGCAGGTTGAATCAGTCAGCAAGGGTATGGAAAAAAATTCTTACATTCACCTCTCGTCGGCCCTAGACCCGCCTGTGGTAGACTCCTTTTATCAGCGTTTGCATATTTTTATCTTTTTTTTCCAATTTTCTTTCTTTTGTCTTCCTTCTGTCAAGGTGTTCCTAACACACAGCTCCACACCATCAATGAGGGCACGATGCATGTTATTGATGTCCATGGCGCCACATGCGGTCATGTAAGGTGCAATGCACATCAACTGACTGCGATCGGAAACTTGGCAGTGGTAGGACTAGTATGGAGATAGCAGAGGAAAGGTGGCAGTGAGTATAAGATTTTTTTTCAGTTCTCTGTATACCAGCAAAATGGTGACCAGTTGTCATTTTACTTGTTTAACCCAAAACAAATACCCATAAATTTGGATTCTCAAGAATCCACTTTTTTTATTTTATTTAAGGAAAATTCAATTTATTTCAAATAAATTTGCTCATCTTTACTTTGAATAGAAATGCAGTTCCAGAAATAGTCTGTGGATAGGTGTGATGCCATTTAAAAAATATATATATATATATATATATATATATATATATATCTTCTTGCACAGTAACCATGTGCTGGCATTAGACCCTTTTTACATTTATCTTCACTTCTGGTGATAAATGAAAGATCAAGTACATAAACTTAGGCTGTATGATCCTCTATATTGTCTATGATGGAGACTCACTACTACATATCTCATACTTTACTCAGTTGGTGTCTGTGTCTTTTTGCTGTTATTCAATTACACTTTTTTTCCACTTTGATTTGACTATTAAATAACGCTAACCTAAGATCCAGACATCAAGCCAAGATAATAGGCTTTTAAGCAGCTGTTGACATTACGTTGTACTATAGAAAGATTGCCAGAATTATGTTTGACTTGCTTTTACTTATTTTCACGTATGTGAAAGAACAGTCTGCACTCAATTACAATATACCAAGGCCACAGGACCCGAGAGTGAGGTTTACTTTGCTAGCAGAATGTTGAAAATATAATACTTGTTGCTTGATGTGTGAGAGCTTTTTGGCTCATGGCCATGTGAATAGTAAAGGCATCTTTTCTTGCTCTGTTGCTGAGACGCTTTGGCTTACTCTTAGGAACCCTGCAAGTGCTGGAAGACTGTTCTCTATGGATCACAAGCAATGCAGTCATAATAAACAGCACACCAAGACTTTTATGAGTCCCACTGAGCATTTGTTTCTAAAGTAGATATTAGCATGTATATTCCAATGACTTACAAGCCAACCAGATGGGATAACAGATCAGAAATAGTTTTGCTGGCTGCCTGCCACCGTTCAGTGTGTTTTGATTTGCGCGGATAAGTAACCATTCTCCTTTTCCCTGTTTGCAAGAGTTTTCCTGTAAGGTTTGCAGGAAAGCTAATCCTTGGTTTCCTGTAAAATGTCTGCTTGTTAAAAAGATGTTTCTGCAATGTGCCATGCTGACCCTGAATTGTAGAAGTTTATGACATCAAGCATGCTCAATGGCTTGTACAGATTGACATTTACTAGAATTACATAGAGTCAACTCCCACGCAGAAAATCAGTCTGCTTTATTTTAGCAAAGGCTATATGGTCTTTGATATTTACAATGCTTGATTTATGATCTTCATATATAAGTTTATGAAAGTGACCATTATGTACATGATTGCAATGGATCACTATTTGAGATGAGTGAATCTTTTGCATTTCAAATTCTCCAGAATTTCTACATCTCCTAAAAACAATTCTCAATATGGCAAGGCCTCTATACAAAAATGTATATATTTTTTGCTCACTTTCTTGTTGTAATAGTCTAATATTACACCCGAACATGGCACCTGAATACAGCGGGTGCAATGCTTTTGAGAAGTGAACCTACCAAGCACAACCCCTTATAAAAAAAAGTCATGGCTTCATTCACTTGCACTGCTTGTGTATAAATGCAAACAAGGCAGGCATCTGTCCACCAAAATGAATAATTTTTGGACATTATCTTTACATTATAATTAGACTAAAAGTCTGTTTATGCAGTTAGCTGTAATTAAGCTGTTAGTTACCACTGGTTATCATATGTTTGCCCCTACGCAGATAGGTTAAGGACATTTGGACATTACTAAAGCTTTTTTTGAGCTAAACAGCTCAAAAGAGGTTCAATATAGTCCTATGAGACGGCAGGAAATTATACACAAATTTTCCAGGCATTTAGAGACCTTATTGCCATATTGAGAATTGTTTTTAGGAAATGCTGGACAATTTGTAATGCAAATGATTCACTCATCTCAATAGTGATCCATTGGTATCATATACATAATAGTCACTTTAATAAACTTATATATGAAGATGAAGAAGTTTATGAAGATCATAAACCTGCGTCACTTTTCATGAATTTGATGGCTAGGTTTCACCTTATCCTTCCCATCCTCCATCCATGCTATGCTCATATTGGCATAGCTGGCTGGGACTAACATGGAAATTCCATAATTCACAATATTTTTGCACACCAAAATATTGTGACTTATTAAGATTTTTTTTATGACAGAATTCTGATGTAAACACCTAAATGAATTGACCCTAATATGTTACAATACCCTCATGGCTGTTTTTTTTACAATTAGAATGGCCAATCCAAATGTTCATCTTGTATTTAGGTTGTCTTGACATAGTTGTTTCCTGTTAGTAGGTTTTGCTATTGATGTGGCATTAAAACTTAAGTGGAACCTAAAGGCGAGCAGTTTGTATGGCTGTGTTCCATTATTTCAATGTTTTATGGTTTGTTTTTTATTAGTTTCTTAGGGAGACAATTTCTTATTTTGCTTGCAAGGAAAAAAAAAACTTGAATGTTTCACACAGCTGAACCATAGGGGGTGACTTTATATTGTGATAATTTGCCACAAAATTTCATTTTCTCAACTATTCACCACTAGTTGTACAATCAACCACCAAACAAAGGTAGGATGCTGCCTTTTGTAACCTACAGAGCTTGTGTATTCATGTTTTCCTTTTCCATTCACAGAACCCTCCAGCTGGGAAAATATAGTGTGTACAATTCTCTGTGCCTTCAACTGACATTTCTCATAAATTGCAACAGAAACACTGTTATCAGCAGCTTAATAACAGCTCTACAGATCAAGTCTCAGCATGACACAGAAACTATGGTAACCACATTTTCCAGGCAGATAAAGGAGGAGGAAGGTTTAAGTAGAAAAGTAGCTGAAGCGAAATTGTAAATAGAGTCCAAATTACTTAAGAGTTGATAAGAGTTTGATGGATTAATGGCATTGTTCTGAAAAGCCTCGGCTATGCATCTGAACTATTACTTAAATCTATTAAACATTAGTCTTCGACACAGAAATGCATTTCCCTGGTTCTTATACTGTAACACTGTCATTTGCTTCTGTATGTACAAGCAAGTCATCCTATGAATTTTGAAAATTAGATGAGCTCACCATTGTAGGTATCCACCATCGCATAGGTTTCAGAGATCCATCAAGCCCTTCGGCCTGGGAAAATGAATCCAATATACCAGAAAAAAAGCTGACATCTCTGGTAAAATCTTGGTAACTTTATTACGTTTACATTAAAATCTGGTCACAAATAGGACAGTGCTCTGGTGTCGATGCGTTTCGACTTTAGCAGTCTTAATTGTAACATGTTATTCAAAAGTAAAAAGTAAAAAATCGTAGCATGTTACTATTAAGACTGCTAAAGTTGAAAAGCATCAACACCAGGGCACTGTCCTGTTTGTGACCTGATTTTAATGTAAATGTAATAAAGTTGCCAAGATTTTACCGGAGACGCCAGCTTTTTTTCTGGTATATTGGATCTTAGGAATGTGTTACCCTTACGCTGGAAATGTATAAGCTGACGGGCTGGGAAGGGCGGAAAGTATTTGTTCATTTTTTTATATATTTTTTTTTACATACTTTTGCTACTGATCCTATATAATTAGAAAATAGCTACTGTAGCTAGGACCATGGAATGAAAAAAATGATGAGCTAGTACATTACTGATGTGGATCAGTGTTTAGATATGTTGCTTTGCAGCGCTGGACTCCTGGGTCCAAATGCCACCAAGGATTTTGTATGTTCTTCAAAAACATACTGATAGGGATCTTTTATGACCCCCTAATGGTGACAGTAATGATAATGCATGTGAAATGCTGCAGAATATGATGGCTCTATATAAGGAAAATAGATGCAAGTATGTCACTTTTTATTATAAATAGATGGTATATGGTTTATGGAGTAGAGGTGTAAAAAATGGTTTAAAATCTGAAGGCTCCTGTCATAATAGTTCTAATTTTCACTGAGTTAAAGGGATTCTGTCAGCACAGACTGACTGTTCACACCAAGTACAGGTGCTCGGTGCATCAAGGCATGGCCAGACATTTAACTATCCTTTTCACCTGCTTCTTTTCACTCTATCTCCTCTCGATCTCGATCTATGCTTTGAAAGCTCTGGCTTAATAGAACAATAGAAGGGTGATGACAGATGGAAAACCAATAGGTAGGAAGGTATAGTTAAATGTTTGGACACACCATGGTGCTCAGAGCGCCTATACTTGGTTTGAACAGTCATTTTGTCCTGACAGAGACCCTTTAAAGGGAACCTATCACCAGTTTGTGGCTGCCCTTTTAAAAAAAAAACAAAAACAATATGCAACCAGAAGCAATATTTTGCTAAATAACACTTATTATCAAAAATGCTGACAAGTGGACAAATGTCCTTGTTGACAGGCTAAATGACTCCATTTTCTAGCTAAAGTTGGGTCTGATCTTCCAGGATTTAGGATCCTGGCATGCAGATTGCACCACCCTCTGCAATCCGCTAACTATGAAAACACAAGATCTAGCTTGTTATTGCAAGATTTAATTCCACTCTTTCAACTAAACCAGCACTGCCAGATCCTTTGCTCAACGGTTTCCAATCGGTAACATCATTAAAGCGGTTACCGATCAGTGATTGCTTAGTAAAGGATGTGGCAGCGCTGGATTAGTTCAAAATATGAAATCTTATGCTTTTACAGCAAGGAGGCTGTCGAGGATTGTGGAATCCTGCTCTGCATGCCCAAAGCTCACAGCCAGGAACTTTGGAACTGACTTATGCTAGAAAGTCTAGTCTTTAAAGGTGCATTTACACTGTATGATTATCTTGACGTATCTATAAATACTTGTTTCACAGTCTAAATAGGCAGCCGGTCACCTGACAAGCTAGCAAAATGCTTTTTCATAGGGTGATTTGATATTTTTGGTTTGCCCAAGAGATCATGGTTTTTAAACAGGACCTGCATGTTAGGCGTCGGGTGGTTGCTGGACCTGAAATTGGGTCAGAATCATCTGTGGTCTCCCATTCAGCATCGCCGTCAGTCCCAACGCCTAGCCAGTGCACGAGAAGTACAGGCTGTCTCTCGGGTCTTTGTTCCTAGTAGAGTTAAGCATAGGTTGCGGAGGGGAACAAGGGCTGCTACAGCCTAAGTCCAGGATGCACTGCACTGAGCATGCCCCTGATAGGGCGGACCGTGATTGGTGCTTTGGTGTCAGCTGTTCCGGTGACCTGGCACCGCCTGATTGGCCACGGGTGACGTCATCAGTAGTGCGACCAATAATGCGACAGTGGGCAGGGCTTAGTCTTTAAATAGGCCGCCTACAAGCATGGCGGCGTGCTCTAATCATAGAGATAAGGTTGTGTTCCTGTGTGAACGCTTGTCTGTTTGGGCTCCACGTGCTCTCTAGCTGCTCTCTCCATGACCTGCCAATGCCAGAGTTCGCTCGGCTGCTTAGCACAGGTCGCTTAGGCAGGCCTAGCTTCGGACAGGCAGGTTTAGCTGGGGATAGGCAGTCTTAGCTGGAGGGAGGCAGGTAGTTTCTGTTTGACAGTCTGGCTCCCTCAAGGTGGTCGCTATACACCCCGAGCAGACTGCGGGCTCCATATCTCTGGTACCGCCTGTTAGTCACGTGGAGAGTTAATCTGCAGTCCGGTTGCACACCAGCTGGGAGCACGTACACGCCGGCGTGAGTCACACGCACTTCCTAGCGCCTGCTGCGTAGCCTCTGTGCAGTTAACAGGGCTACGGCTACGTTAATTATCGCACATCTCTTGTGCCAGGATAGTGCAAATCCCTTTTCCCGTCCCGGTGTGAAGTAACACTGGAGGGATTTATACATTAGTTGGTTGTTTTACCTTCTTACTCGGAAGGTGTTCGGCCGCAGTTCTCTAGGCTGCATCGCGGACCCCAGGTTCGGTTGCTTTCTAATATTTAATAAAGTTGTTTGCAACCGTCCCCTTAACAGTGCGCTGTAAACAGGACCTGAGCTGTCCACTACAATGACAGCCTATGTGCACTGAACAATCTATTTCTAATGGTTGAGTGCACATATAAAATGCAATCAGCTTATTGAAACAGATTATTTTAAACCATGCATCATGTAGTGTAAGTGAACCCTTAGAACCCTATTCATCAAGACCATCGATTTTCTCGTCGGTCTTGATGAGGGGTCATGATAGAGTCAGACGCTTCTGATTCATGAACGGGGTGCACGCTTCTTCATGTTTCTGGAGAGTCTGATGAGTGGCATGTGCCTCCTTCACAGGAATTTCTGGCTTGCAGAATGCCCCAGCTTGTCATGAATTAGATGACATGTGGAGTCACACCCCCACCGCGCCCCATCCCGCCCAGTTCTGCCCATTTTGGCGAAGCTGTGATAAACTGGAGTGAAAACATTGCACCAAAATTTGGCATCTTTTTAAAGCTTTTATGTCACTTTTTTACGTAAAAACTTGAATCAGGGGACTTAGTGTGTCATTAAAAACACATGTCAGCATTTTTGCTAATTAGATTTTTTGTGTGAAATCATCTTTCTGTTGGCTGATCATTGTTTTTTTAAATGAAAAGACAAACTTGTAATAGAAAATAAAAAATAAATGTTTGCTTTTTTTATTAACATGCAATAGACAATTTTTTCATAGAATAGTATTGAATATAACCATACAAGTTTCAACTCTTTGCTTTCATGCAATAATTGAACTGGAAGAAATACTTAGTGTTTCTGAGGTTTGAAAGCACAAAGAGATTTTCCAATGTGTCGGGAAATCTCTTTGTATTGATATGATCCTTCCTTTTTCTCGGAAGGGATCTGAAAACAGGAAGTTTTACTATGGTGAGATATCTAAACATTTATGACCAGTATAGACTTTAATGAGGTAAAATGAATGTACATTATAATATTGACCTTCCGGAAACATGCCCTTTGACCAGTGGGTATTCTTGGACATCAAAGCCTATCTTGTATGTCTACCTTATTTATTCTTTATATTTTTTGTAACCCATATTGTATAAAACGGTTATTTATTTCAAATAATATGAAACATTTAATTTAATATCTCATAAAATTTTGTTGGATGTGATTGGTTTTGGCATGAAATGTTAATAGATGTTGAAGTTCACAAGAACATGTTATGATAAAAAGGACAGGTTCTCTGTGCCTGACTTGAAAGGAAAGAGAAGAATGTGTGGGGGAGGGATGAGATCTGATGCTCTTGTATTACAAAGAACATAATCAGAACTGCAGGAAAATCTTCTACAAGAAATGTGACTGTTTTGGTATGGCAATAATAAAAGACTGATATCTGTCTGATGATATGCTTGGGCAATAAAATATGGTGTTTTATTTGATGGTGTTGCTTCCTTTCAATAAATGTTAAAAAGAACCTGTCATGTAAAATAATGCTATTAACCTGTAGATATGGGGTTAATCTGCAGGTTAATAACGTTCTGACACCGTGTGGCGCCGGCACAGAGAGCCTGGCTGCTAGGAGGAAATTAACTTTATTCCCCCCTGGCAGTATTTGGCTTTCAGTCACAGGGGCGGCACCAGCACAGATTCTGTCACCGCTCAGTGTAGGGAGTGATGGTTGTACCTGCGCCCCTGGCCTTGACTGACATCCGGTCCTAATGATGAGTTTGCTGTCAGTCAGTGCCAGGTGCACAGTTACAGCCACTGCTGCACACATCGATGACTAAAGCCACCCTGGCCCACTTCTATGACTGGAAACCAAACACTGCCGGGGGTAATAAAGTTAATTTCCTCCCGGCGGCGCTGGTGCTGCATTATCAGAATGCTATTATTTTAACCTGCAGATTAACCCCATATCTGTAGGCTAACAGCATTATTTTACATGAGAGGTTCCCTTTAATCCCCGTCTGCAGGTTATTCTAATTAATCAAACCACACTGTACTCACCTTCCCTGGGTCCGCCGGCAGGTCTAGATGCTGCCTCTCATGTCTGGATTTGGCTGCGGCGCTGACATCACGTCAACAGTACAGGAGTTAATCAGTGAGTTCAGTGTCTCTGAGAAAGGGATGTTCCCATGTAGACAAAATATCCTGCTTAGACATGCTGAGTTCACTGATTGGCTGCCACGGAACAACCCCTTTAAGCTTTTACGCATAAGTAATATTTATGAAAGCAATCAAACTCTACTTGTCAGCATTTAGTAATCTATAATAATCTATAAATCACAGTAAAATAAAAATATTGAGGCTTTTTTATCTTTAACAGCATTGAAAAACTGATCTCAAGAAATCCAGATGAGTCCCATTGTTTTATAATAGGATATGTAGAGTGTCATTGGCATTACAATAGATTTGATGGCTGGAAATATGTTGCAGAATGTGCTATCTTGCAAAAATCCCAGGAACACTTTATGGAGGGGGCAAACAATTCTTTTTTGTTCATGCGTCTAGTTACTGAGCAGTTGAATGTTGTATTCAGTGGCCTCTGCAAGCCACCTTTTCAAGCTGTGGTGAGATCTGTCTGTTTTCTCAATAGGATTAAGACAGGAAATCCAAAGAAATCCCTGCCCCCACCCATGACCACTTCTTTAGCTCCCATAGCACCAATGCAATGTAAAGGATAGTAGTAGCAATTTTTTATTTTATTTACATTCTTCCATTTTTACAATTTAGGATCATTTGAGAATTTACTCTGCTGGTTTTACACAATTTTGCCACATTCTAAGATCTTTTTTTAATTCGGAAGTTAAAGTGTGCTTCTAAAAGGCATAAAAATGCCAACCATTTCCTTATCAGTGCGACTCATTGCTTTTCAGTTGCAAGGTCTGGTGTCAGTATGTTTATTGCATGTAAGAAATGATGTTGATATTTTTCCGTTACCACTTTGCGGTTGTATTTTAGTGCTGTCAGGCATCCCTGATGAAGTGAGCAGAAAACTGCTCTCCCTGGTAAACTGCCACTTCACTTCCTCATGTGAAGCATTGAGATTAAAATCTTCAAACTGACAAAATTATAGTTTGCAATGAGATATATATTTCAGATATACGCCTGTATTATGCCAGTCTTGTAGAACATATTGAAAGTATACATAAGATGACACTGCGGGGAAGAGATAGAACAAATTCTGAGAACCTATTCTCTTTGAAGCTCTTTTGAAGCGTAATAGAGTGGAAGAAAAGCTTTTTTTTTCCTTAGCGAGTAAGAAAAGATAGTATTAGTATATATCTAAGTATATATCTAAGTATATTGGTTTCTTTTCTGTTATAGATCAGTGGATGTGGCAAAATGTAAATTCACCAAATCACACATATTTCTCCCGGAAACTAAATTCGCAGCAAAGTTACTCTCCACAAATTAAATGTTCCTAATGCTCTGAGGTCTCTTCAGACCTTATAGCATAATAAATGTAGGGTGTAAAAAAAGCAAAAAAACAACTAATGCTCAGCTCACACCTCCCCTGGCTTGCCACCTCTGCTGTTCACTGCCCACTGTCCAGTCATCAGTGCCTCTTTGTTCCATCATCTTGTGCTACATCTTCACTCTAAACCGGGACAATCGTGCCAACGTGGTGCACGTCATGAAATGACAATGTTACTACGTACACTGCAGCCTTATGAGCTGCATTGACCTCCAAGGGCTATTTGCGACCGGAAGTACTGATGTAGAGAGAAAAAACAATGGAAAGGTGGTACGCAACAGTGGAAATAAGAAGCTTAGAGGACCTCATGGCAGGCAGGTATGAGGGGCTTTTTTTAGCCTTTTGCCAGTGCTGTACAGTTCAGCAAAATGGCAACTAGCTGGGCACCTTTTTTTTTGATTTTTTGTGTGGAACCTATTACAAAAAAATCATATTCCAGAGAATACTTCTTTTTTAAAAAATTCGAGTAGAATTCAAATTCACTCGAATAAATTTTACCATCTCTATTTTCTATTATTCCATGAATGCATGACTACCTGTATAAAATAATTTCCTTCTATGCATTTATGCTTTACTTTACTTCCCATTATAACTTCTAACATTAGAATGAAATTGTTCTGGTTCTGTAATAGCTGTCCAGTCTACATATATAATGTGGAGAATTGCATTGTGTTTTGGCCAAATAGATTAAAACCTGTATGTTTTTTGAAAGTGACTACAAGGTTAAGTTCACATGCAGCGTTTTTGTTTTTTTTTGCTGCTGTTTTTTAGTGCAAATTAAAAGTTCCTTTTTACAATACTAGCAAAACCTACAAAGTTTCAGATATCTCATGAACACTGTTGTTTTTTTTCCTGACTGAATTAGAGAACTGCAACGTTTTTGAAATGTACAGCATGTCAATTCTTTCAGTGCTTTTGAAGTGTTTTTTCAACAATAGAAAACAATGAGAAAATGAAAAAGTTGCAAATCACAGTGAGCGTTTTTCTTTCTTTTGCACAGTGTTTTTGAAACATTTTTGGCAAATAAAACTAACTATAATAAAAATGTAATGTATACAAAGCACACATGTATTCCATACCCAAAAAAATGCTGCAACAAATTGCTTAAAAAATGCCATGAAAATACTGTGGAAAATGCAGCGGAAACATTGCAAAATGAGAGTTTTGAATGCAGCATTTTTAATGCCAAGAGAAGAGTTTTTGGCTGCAGAAAAAAATGCACAAAAAACTCTGTGTGTGAAAATGGCTTAATTAATACAGTCAAGACATTTTCAGACAGAGATATTTTTTACAATGTTTTAGATACTACAGAACATGGTGGTTAATTTTCTCAATATAATCTGAAAATCAAAATGACGAGGTCCATGTGATTTACCGTTTTGAAAAGTCAAGAGATGCCACTTTGAAAAATTAAGATAATTAGATGACCATAGAATGCCATAGTGTTTGGTTCAGCAAAAATGTAGGATGTCCAGATTTTACTGCCCTAATGTATAAGCTATTTTGTGGCCATATTACAGTCACCTGATATCAACTCAATATACCTAATAGTTGGTGCATGTACACAAAGATAAATAAGAGTCACTTGAACCTGCTGATTTAGGCAGGATTAGGCAACCATCTCATGGGGGCCTCCTGATTCATCCCTGAGATGTGATTTCAGTGGAGAGAATGATCCAACCTGTTGAATTTCAATGGCCAATCCTTTGGCTCAGCGGGGAGTTAAGCCACGAGCAAAGCAACGACTCTCTCATGGAGTGAGCGAGTGCATGGCAGAGCCGATTGTTCTGATATACAGGGAAGTCAGGAGAGATAGCTCTCAGCCACAGGATCATTTGGCCAACAGCTTTTTAATGTGTATGGACTTCTTTAGATATCCATCGGCTGAGCATTCACGAGTACTCTATGAGGACGGCAGAGTAAGCAGCTATCAGACCCATCTGCCAGTGGCATATTCATAAGGGGGATAAAATGATTGGGCATTTAAATTCAGACAGCCCGATCATTATGGTCTGAAGAAGATGTGAATCCAGAAAACACTAGCCAATAGTCAGTAAATGAGCATTTATAGAAAAACTTGTTCCCAACAGTTGACCAATCTAAACAAGCTAGCAATCACAAGCGAGCAAAATGCTTGTTTGTCAGGTGCAACATTTTCGTTGACATAAAAATCATCATTATGCGCTTCAGTCCATGTAAGCAGGTGATGTGCTGTGCTCATAAGTTATTCATTGCATTCAGAATGATTGTATCAGAGATTGTTCTTTGCACATTATATATACATCAGTCTACCTAAAGAGTCCAGTAAACAACTGCCTATTGGTGACATGTTAGCAGTCGGGTTCGGCCCTTCTACTGGGACCATCATGCTGTATTTAGTACTTTTCCTCTCTCTATATGGTTTTGTTTCAAAGCAAAATAAATGTAAAACAATAAGCTTACACTACTTCAGGCTTTATAATATCTGCAGTGCGAACCTCACAACTCACAGAGCATACCTCAATGAAGAAGCATCAACATCTTAACAACGTGTTGTCAGTGCATCTAGTTAATATGTATTTAGCTTGGAAGGCAACAGCTTTGTTATGTCTTAAGCTCTTTTACCATTTATTTTACAAAGAAAGCATTTATATGAAAAGAATGCTGGCATGCATGCAGCTGCTCTAATCCTCAGTTGATTGAATAAGGAAGGATATTGTTCTTATATTCACATCTTATTTTATTTATTTGGGATTGAGAGCAGAGCAATGAAACAACATTTACGTAGGATGATTATTTAGAAGCATCGATTCTGCAGGATATCATCAATCGTATAGGCAACTGCTTGAAGGTGCATAATCTCAAGTTAATGTTTTCATGGAATATTTTAATTGTGAAGCATACGCATGACTTTGAGCTCTGTTGGATCCAGTTTTGTAAGGAATTACAGGATGAATAATGCCTGAAAGAAATACTTTTGATTTCCAGGAACATTAAAGAATACTTTATCTTTCTTGGCACTTTCCAATATGAAAACCCTTTGAGATTCTGCCAATTTCTATACTCAAAATTACTCGTTAAATGTCATATCTTTAGGGTAAAGCAGTAAAGTTGTGTTTGAAAAAGTACCTATAATTACACGTGAATTAAAATTGCTTAATGTACTCACTTCATGAAGCATAAATATATTTCTTTTGAATGTATCTCTTTTCCATTCACGGAATATATCTATGTACTTGGTAAATGCTGCACTTTCTTTCAAAATTGTAGACATAGATGCTACTTTTAACATACCTGTGTGTAGTATGAATGGCGAGGTTCAGCATTAGAATGCTAAAGCCTTTGTAAAACCAGATTTTACTAACTGTGTCAAGTTCTAATCTTGCATACATTTGCATTTTACATGAACCCTTTACTCTTTGTTAGGCTTGTTTTTTTTTCGTTACTTCTAGTAGCAACCTCTGTTCTTCAAGAACCTATAAAATAGAAGGATAAATGCACTCTGTTCAATGATGATACATTTTAACAACTTAGACAGGATTATGGTAAGTTTTTGATCGATGTATCCATGTAATCAACCAAAGCAGTGTAGGAAAATTACAATTGGAATTGTTTTCCAGATGAAAATCCTTGGCTTCATCTTAGTTTTATTCAAGAAAAGGAGAATAACTTCTGAATAGCATCCTGCAATTTAAGTTAGGACTAATGGGCCAAGCCTGTAGAAACTGTCAAGGGTCTTGATTGATTGGCGTCTACACATCAGTCCCCGGAGCAAAGCAATAATGCTCTTGTTTTCTTTCTGAGAGGATTTCATGTGCCACTCAGGGTTACAGATTATCTGCTGGAAAATCCGATATTGTAGATAACAGTGCATTATGGGTAGTAATTTAGGATGAAATAAGTGCTTGGAGTGCATCTGTTAGATGAGTTGGCATTACTTGCATACTTACTCAAAAAAACACAAAAATGATTTTTCTTCTTCTTCACAAAATATGGTCTTATGTGTCTTGTAGCCAATCATTTTATTTCCACCTGTTTTGCATTTTATTGCTACCATTTTCTTTTAGTTATGTAGGACACTGTGCTTATTTCTACTTGCAAACCATAAAAGCTATGATTGTAGGCATTCATAGATTTTGCTCAAGTCTGACTTGCAAAAAAGGTTGATCTAGCCTGTTTTCCACTTGTATGACTATTCTATAAACATTAATACAGTAGGCAAGTGATCAGCTTTTAGAGTGAACTAGTATGATGGTAAAAGCTGTAGGCTTCATATTTGGAAATAAATAACCAGCTGAAACACCTTCATAAGATTGTGATGATTAAGGAAATGGCAAGTTAATCATTGTGAAGTACGTTGGGCACAATTTAATGATAAACCATTCAGTTAGTTATTGGAGGTGTTTCATCTGCAGCAAAGGATTATATCTTTTTTTTCATCAAGAAAATCGTGTGCCAGCATCTCTGCTAGTGGAAGAAACTTGGGAAAGGCAACAAAAATGTTTTAGTAGTAGAAATAGTGTTGATGTTTATAGGTATCATATATGTGATTATATAATTTTGTGATAACTGTATTTACAATTATCATGATTATGAAAGTATGTTCATACTATAGACTATTGGAAAATTAATTTTTACAAGTTAACCGGTTCCCGACTGCCCACTGTAGATAAACGTCGGCGCTTGCCGGGCTCTGTGCAGCGCCGACGTTTAAAAACGGTGGGTGGTCTCGCAGCGCTCAGGACCCCCAGGGTCCTGCAAGCGCTGCGATTCCGGTGCAGAGCGTTAGCTCTGACAGGGAACATCATCGGGACCTGATTAGATCAGGTCCCAGTGATGTTAACCCTTAGCTGTCTTCTATATGCTGTGATCTATAGTGATCGCGGCATATAGGAGACAGCAGGAGGAGAGGGGGTCGTCAACTTACCTCTCCGAAGACCTCCGAGTCTTTCCAGGACCTGGGGTTGCTATGGCAGCTGGAGGTCACATGACCGCCTCCAGCTCTGCCATATATGGTGTCCTGTCTGGCTCAGCTGCAGCTGTAGCCAGACAGGAGACTCTGACTGAAACAGTCAGGGAAGATCTCATGTAATGTAATATATGTCTATTACATTACATGAGATCAGAGATCAGAAAAATAAAAATTAATGTCCCATACAGGGACTAAGAAAAAATGTGAAAAAAAGTAAAAAAAAAGTTTTTAAACTATTAATAAAAAAAATCACAAAATAAATAAAAATAAATAAATAAAATATTAAACCAATAAATCCGTATATTTTTACAAAACCAAAAAAAGTACACATATTTGGTATCGCCGCGTCTGAAACAACCCGAGCTATAAAACTGTCACACTAATTAACTCCTTCTGTGCACACCGTAATAAAAATAAATAAAAAACGGAGCAAAAAAATATGCTTTTTCATCATATTGCCAAACAAAAAGTGGAAAAAAATGCGATCAAAAAACAAAATAGAAATAAAAATGGTACCACTGAAAACGTCATCTTGTTACGCAAAAAAAAAGCCACCATACAGCTCCATCAGCCGAAAATTAAAAAAGTTATAGCGCTCAGAATAAAGCAATGCAAAAAAAATATTTTTTTCTATAAAATAGTTTTATTGTGTAAAAGCGCCAAAACATAAAAAAAATACAGTAAGTGTAGTATCGCTGTAAACGTACTGACCCGAAGAATAACGCTGCCTGATCACTTTTACCACACGCAGAACGGCATAAAAAAAAAACTCAAAAAACAATTCCTGAATTGTTTGTTTTTGTTAATTTTACCTCCCAAAAAACGGAATAGAAAGCGATCAAAAAATGTCACGTACCCAAAAATGGTACCAATAAAAATGTCAACTCGTCCCGCAAAAAAAAAGCCATCACATGACTCTGTCAGCCGAAATATGGAAAAATTATAGCTCTCAAAATATGGTGATGCAAAAACTAGATTTTGCAAAAAAAGCGTCTTTTAGTGTGTGACAGCTGTCAGTCATAAAAACCCGATATCAATCTGGTATCTCTGTAATCACACCGACCCGAAGAATAAAGTAATCTAATCAGTTATATCACACTAGGAACGGCGTAAAAAATAAATAAAACCAATTCTTCACCTGCTACTGATTTGTTTATTATGTCCCCAAAGATCCCAGTAAGGCTCTGCCCACATTTATCCTGTGCTCTGCGCTGAGCACTTACACCAGAGTTTCTGTGTAAATCTCTGAAATACATGATTCAGCCGGAACCCATGACGGAAGATTCCCTGTAATGAGACAGATATAGGCCACTGTGGACGCCGTCTAGCCTGGGATCCCACGGTGTCATTTGTTTTAGGCGTGCATAAAAATGCGGTTGGCCACAGTTTTGTGCACTTCTGAAAAAAAGGACACCGCTACACAGAGGCCAGACGGTGTCCAGAGTAACTCTGCTGCCTCATTACAGTGAATGGATCCTGCAGGGGTTTCATCTGAATTACATCACTTGGAAATTTAGATGGAAACCCCGATGTAAGTGCTCAGCCTAGAGCGCCGGATAAATGTTACGTAAAATGTTCCCAATAAAAGCTTCAACTCAGTCCTCAAAAAAAGCTAGTCCCCACTCAGGTCCGTCATCTGTTAAAAATATAAGGGACTTCCAAGTTGCTGGTAGCAGAAAGGCTCTGGAAAAGCAAAATGACCCTTGCCCCCCAAAAGAAATTCAGAAAATTTTGTGCTCCCAAATCCAAATGCCTATTCTACAATAATTTGTTCTCCAATTGTCAAATAGCGCTCCGTCCCCCCCAGATCTCACCGTATGGCTAAGCGGTACGATACAGCCACATATGGGGTATTGACACTTTTAGAAGAAATTGTGTGACACATTTCGGCACCATTTTTACCCATTGCCCTGTGTGAAAATGTAAAATCTGAGGGTAAAACATTTTTTTGTGGTAAAAATATAATTATGATTTTTTCACTGCCCAATGGTATAAATTTAAAAATTAAAAAATACTCACTACTTCCCTAGATGAATTCCTTGAGAGGTGTAGTTTACAAAATGGGGTAATTTGTGGAGGTTTCTGCTGTTTTGGCATGTCAGCGACTCTTCAAATGTGACATGGTGTCTGCTGCCTATCCCAGCCAACATAGCGCTCCTTTCTCTTCCGAACCCTGCCGTACACCAAAGCAGTGGTTTTCCCCCACATATGGGGTATCGGCGTACTCAGGAGAAATTGTACAACAAATTTCATGGTGCAATTTATCCTGTTACCCTTATGATAATGCAAAATTAGGGGATGAAAAACATTTTTTATGGGAAAAATGTGAAAATTTTATTTTCACGGCTCAATATTATAAACTTCTGTGAAGCAGCTGGGGGTGCAAGGTGCTCACCACACATCTAGATAAGTTCCCTAAGGGGTCTAGTTTCCAAAATGGTGGCACTTGTGGGGGGTTTCCGCTGTTTAGACACATTAGGGGCTCCACAAATGTGACATGGCGTCCGCTAATTATTCAAACAAATTTTACATTCAAAAAGTCAAATGGCGCTCCTTCCCTTTCAAACCCTGCCGTGCGCCCAAACAGTGGTTTTCCCTCACATATGGGGTATCAGCGTGTTCAGGAGAAATTGCACAACAAACTTCATGGTGCAATTTATCCTGTTACCCTTATGATAATACATAATTAGAGAATGAAAAAGATTTTTTGTGGGAAAAATGTGAAAATTTTATTTTCACGGCTCAATATTATAAACTTCTGTGAAGCAGTTGGGGGTGCGAGGTGCTCACCACACATCTAGATAAGTTCCCTAAGGGGTCTAGTTTCCAAAATGGTGGCTCTTGTGGGGGGTTTCCACTGTTTAGTCACATTAGGGGCTCCCCAAATGCGACATGGCGTCTGCTAATTATTCAAACAAATTTTACATTCAAAAAGTCAAATGGCGCTCCTTCCCTTTCAAACCCTGCCATGCGCCCAAACAGTAATTTGCCTCCACATATGGGGTATCAGCGTGTTCAGGAGAAATTGCACAACAAATTTCATGGTGCAATTTATCCTATTACCCTTATGATAATGCAAAATTAAGGGATGAAAAACGGTTTTGTGGGAAAAATGTGAAAATTTTATTTTTACGGCTCAATATTATAAACTTCTGTGAAGCAGCTGGGGGTGCGAGGTGCTCACCACACATCTAGATAAGTTCCCTAAGGGGTCTAGTTTCCAAAATGGTGGCACTTGTGGGGGGTTTCCACTGTTTAGTCACATTAGGGGCTCCCCAAATGCGACATGGCGTCTGCTAATTATTCAAACAAATTTTACATTCAAAAAGTCAAATGGCGCTCCTTCCCTTTCAAACCCTGCCATGCGCCCAAACAGTAATTTGCCTCCACATATGGGGTATCAGCGTGTTCAGGAGAAATTGCACAACAAATTTCATGGTGCAATTTATCCTATTACCCTTATGATAATGCAAAATTAAGGGATGAAAAACGGTTTTGTGGGAAAAATGTGAAAATTTTATTTTTACAGCTCAATATTATAAACTTCTGTGAAGCACCTTGGGGTTCAAGGTGCTCACCACACATCTAGATAAGTTCCCTAAGGGGTCTAGTTTCCAAAATGGTGTCACTTGTGGGGGGTTTCCACTGTTTAGGCACATCAGGAGCTCTCCAAACGCAACATGGCGTCTGCTAATTATTCAGACAAATTTTACATTCAAAAAGTCTAATGGCGCTCCTTCCCTTCCGAACCCTGCAGTGCGCCCAAACAGTGGTTTTCCCTCACATATGGGGTATCAGCACGCTCAAGAGAAATTGCACAAAAAAATTTGGGGTCCAATTTTTCCTGTTACCCCTGTGAAAATAAAAAAAATTGGGTCTAAAGTAACATTTTTGTGAAAAAAGTTAAATGTTAATTTTTTTTTTCCACATTCCAAAAATTCCTGTGAAGCACCTGAAGGGTTAATAAAGTTCTTGAATGTGGTTTTGAGCACCTTGAGGGGTGCAGTTTTTAGAATGGTGTCACTTTTGGGTATTTTCTGTCATAAAGACCCCTCAAAGTGACTTCAAATATGATGTGGTCCCTAAAAAAATGTTTTTGTAAATTTTGTTGGAAAAATGAGAAATCGCTGGTCAACTTTTAACCCTTATAGCTCCCTAACAAAAAAAAATTTTGGTTCCAAAATTGTGCTGATGTAAAGTAGACATGTGGGAAATGTTATTTATTAACTATTTTGTGTGACATATCTCTCTGATTTAAGGGCATGAAAATTCAAAGTTTGAAAATTGCAAAATTTTCTAAATTTTCGCCAAATTTCTGATTTTTTCACAAATAAACGCAAGTTATATGGAAGAAATTTTACCACTATCATGAAGTACAATATGTCATGAAAAAACAATCTCAGAATCAGGGGAATACGTTGAAGCGTTCCAGAGAAATTACCTCATAAATTGACAGTGGTCAGAATTGAAAAAATTGGCCCGGTCACGAAGGCAAAAACAGGCTCTGGCGCGAAGTGGTTAAGCAAAGTGAAAAAATGGACATATTGCATAACGTTTCTAATATTAATGGGAGTCATGCAGCTAGGACTTAAAGGGGTATTCCCATCTCCAAGATCCTATCCCAATATGTTGTAGGTGTAATAATAATATTAGAAAATACCTCCAATTAGAAATGTAGTATAGTTCTTATTAGCTATGTTGCTTACCCCATGTGCAGGGCATTGCAGTAGCCTAGGTATCCATTCTTAGAATCATTCATATAATGACAATTAGTGTCATTGAAAGAATGGCATGACCACCTTTGAAACCGCAGCACCACAAAAGAAAATGAAATGAGACTGTGGGTCTTGCTGCAGTGTAAATTTATTTTGATGAGGCAAGGAAAACAGATCTTTGTCCAACGTTTCGACCGGGAATGGTCTTTGTCAAGGACATCTGTTATGGGTGCAGGTAGGCAGAAGTCTATTAGAGCAATAATTTAAAATGTAATATCTCTTTCATATCAAGGAGAACCTGTGTGGAGCAGAAGTCGGGATTCAGGAAATGCGGCAAGCAAGGTGTAAGCCGGCTTACACTCTGCTTTACACATTTCCAGAATCCCGGCTCCGGCTCCACACAGATCATCCTTTACATGAAAAAGATCTTACATTTTATGTTATTGCTCTACTAGATTTCTGCCTACCTACATCCGCAACAGATGTCCTTGACAAAGACCGCTCTAGGTCAAAACGTTGGAGAAAAGATCTGGTTTTGACTCCTTGCCAGATCAAAATAAATTTACACTGCAGCAAGACCCAGTCTCATTTCATTTTCTTTTGTGGTGCTGAGGTTCCAACCTCAATAAGTCTGAACCATGAGGCCTTTCCTAAAGCACACAATTCTTTCAAAAGGACAATGTGCAGGTCTCTCTCCATCTCACCTTTGAAACCAACATGTGATCTCTTTGAACATTGTCAGTCTTCCAAAGACAAAATACACAATGGATTCTTTTATTAATTGCTTAAGAATATTTTCACATGCAAGTATTTTGTTCAGTAATTTGCCAGAGACTTTTGAAAAGTCTTCTTTTGAGTGACCACATTGGCTGCTGCTACCTGTGCCAACTACTGCATCACCCACCGTGTTGTGTAGTCATGGATGCAGCTGTGGCATGCACCATGTAAGTAAGATGTAGTGTTTTGTTCACATCTGAACCTCATTATAGTAATCGCTTCACTCTATATATACCTGTCTGTTTCCCCGTCTCACCACTCCCCAAGGAAGCGTTGTGAAAAGTACTTTTAATCAACGTGTCTTGTCCACTTTGTATATAATAAAGATTATTTTAATAGTTCACATCGACCCTATGCTGGATTTTTGTAGATGTCATTTATTATTGTAAAAGAGTGTTTCTTGTTATTTTACATTTTTGAGGCCTAGTCCCAGTTAGTTAGTAAGTTAGTGTAGTGTTAGTGTAGGGAGTACAATTGGGTGAGGGAGGTTGAACTTGATACCTAGGTCTTTATTCAATCTACATTACTATGTATGTTACTATGTAATCCTGTCTGTGGTGATAATGAGACATTTCTGCATCGTGGGCACATAGCCTTGTATTGTAAAGTGATCACCAGTTCGCTCTAGCAAACACTGGAGCTATCCGGCAGGTCACAAACTTCTGGAGACCTACCAGATCGGCGCTGATAGAAAGTGAAGACAGTGGCTATGTTTAAGACTAGAGTCAGGAACCTTAGATTAGAAGTATCACTCCAGCACTGCAATAAATAAACACTCTGGAGCAGTACTTTAACACAATGACCTCTTTTGGTCATTTTCTGATGAGACATCCACTCTAAAATGTGTCAATAATTTTATTGTGAATTAACAATATAGAAAAAGAGAATTCATCAGCCTTTGTGTTGCCTAACATGACCTTATTCCTTGCTTGACTTATGTTATGCTGATTTAGTAAAGTATAGCAATTAGAGTTAGATTTACTTAGAGGATATAATAAAGAAAATAGTTTAGACATATTGGACGATAATAAGCTTAATTTTCTAATCTGCTATAAATATACAAGCACATTACTTCATAGGAAAAAGTATCTTTTCTTTTTCTTCACTTTAGGAGACTCCAATTAGTCACACTCCATTAGTATTGCTCAGTGCATAGAGTTAGTACCTTAGCATAGCAGTAAAATATTTGCTGTTTCTTTTTTTTTTTAAAGATAAGGAGATCTGGAATGTAGAAAAGGGCTTGTTGACAAGGCAGCATTTACATGACCCTATTGTGATTCAGCAAAAGCAAAGTGAAAAAAAGTTTTAGAGATGAACTGCAAAGATAAAATGCTTTATTCTATGCATTCTAAATTGATGGTATGTAATAAGATGAAACATCTGTACAAAAGCCGAGCCCAGGTTTTTATTTCACAATGACATTATTTTTCCCAACAGTTTCATTCTTCTCTTTTTTTTTTTTAAGTTGGGTTGCTTTGTTAGCCTTAAACCTGTCACAAATCTGTTTCTACAGAGGAGACCAGCTGCTTGCTGGGAGGAATTTGAGTACACAGGCCTGTGAAGGACATTCTCACGCAATTCCTAAGTGGTTTAGATTTCTCAGTAATGTGCTACATACAGAATTACCTTAAGTATGAAATTGAAGTAACATTGCTTAATGTGTTAATAGTAGGCTAAAAGCAAAGAACAAGAGAAGCAATGAATGCCTTGCTCAAGGGCCTATGAATTACAGACAAATCAAAACAGTAAAGAGATAAATAATGGACGTAAATTTTGCTAGCAGTGCTGCCTTTAGGAACTGGGTGAGGCAGTAATGATCAAGTCATAAATCACAGGGTTTGTTAGAAAGAAACATTAAATCCCTTTGAACAAAGGAATCAATTGGCTCAACCAGCTTGTCTCTCTCCTTATCTGCCCCCAAAAATGTGAACAGTTTTTAGAATTTTTTTTCACCCTTTAGAAAGTATAAAGGAAAATGTTGAGCCAAAAATATTCCATGATATACTATAAATTTCCTAACATCTACAAACTGTTCTCTACAAAAAATATCTGGATTTGTGTTGGAATTTAAGAGGCTAAACTGCATTGTATTGTAATCAATGTTTTATTTGAATTCTGATTATGCATTTACAAGAATCTCGTAGTTTTTGTTTTCATAATATGTATTTCATGCCAGTATTAGTGGAGCTACAAAAACTAGGACACATGCTATATCCCTGTGAAGATTGACAAGTAATGATGACTTCTTCCCTCGACTAGTAGGACAATCATGTACAAAAGGTTTACATTCTGTCCTAGAGGGATTACGATCTGAAATTCTCATTTACTTATTCTGGTAAGAGAAGATGCCTGGTAGTTTACTATTTAATTTATGTAAAAGGAAGTATGCTAAACCATAAGGAAATAAGGTGGGATGGACATATTCAAAATATGATAGTAAATTGTTTATTGAAGATTTTGCCAACATTTTAGAGGGAACAAGTTTTTTCAGCCCGTTTCATGGAGTATTAATTGTATTAAAACTGATGGGAATAGAATATTTATTAGGGATGAGCAGGTCTTTTGAGATTCGAATTCACCATATTCACGAAATTTTCCCAAAACACTTGGTTGGCAGCGAATAAATTCAAACAAATCTCAATACTGAAAAGCTTGTAATGGCTCAGAAAATATACGTAGGGGAGAGGAGAGAGAGAGAACCTTGCTGACCATAAGGGCTTACACTTTGCAAGTGAGAGAGAGAGAGAATCCCACTGATCATAAGAATTTACACTCTGGAGGAGAGAAAGAGAGGACCCTGCTGACCATAAGAGCTTAAACTTTACAGGAGAGATAAAGAGTATGACCCTGCTGACCATAAGAGATTACACTCTAAAGGATAGAGAATGAGAGTGACCTTGCTGACCATAAGAGCTTACACTTTACTGGAGAGAGAAAGAGAGTTACCTTGCTGAACTTAACAGCTTACCCTCTACAGGAAATAAAGAGAGCATCCCACTGACCAGAACAGCTTACAGTGTACAGGAAAAAAAGAGAGGACCCAGCAGACTATAAGAGTTTACACTCTACAGGAGACAAAGATTGGAACCCGCTGACCATAAGAGCTCACACTCCACAGGAGAGAGAGATTTACACAGTGACACTAGGGTTGGAAAGTGACTTTGGTGTACAAACTGTGCTCCACTGAAAAATGCTGATCTAAGATTGTCCAGGTACTGACCACAACAGTACAAGGTATGATAATCCATATGATGTCATAGCTACAGAGCATTATGGGGAGGCCCACACGGCAAAGCACAATTATGCTCTCCGATGCTTTAGCAGTGTGGGAAATAGTGTTGGGCAAGATTTTTTTTTTTGCAAACCATAAATCGAATCCCAAAATGTTTGAATTCGCATGAAACCCGCAAATTTAGGAAAATTTGACCCAAACTTGATTATTCGCGGATCAATCTGTTTATCTCTAATATTTATATATCTTTCTCATATACAAATAAAATTAACATGTCTCTAACAAATATTCACAATTTTTCTTGCAAATTACAAATGAGAGACCAAAATCTTACAGCAGAAAATTCAGTCAAGTACGAGCTATAGGTTATCCAGAAGCTATTCACAACTCTAAAGCTTCTATTTTCTGTTCATATTTCACAATGCTTTTTGATCCTTTGTAAGGGACAAGGTAAGCTTTTGTTGCCACCCCCATGTTCTGTTGCACTGAATTCCACTTAAATACCTAATGGGGAATGATCATTTTTAGTAAATGCAATTGAAGCTCTTTACAGAATTACTTATGAGAAGCCTTTATGATTTAGCAAGGCCTCAGCTGGCTGCCAGCAGAGGTTTAGGAATGTGTTCTCTATGGCCTGGTAGCAAAAGATGAAAAGGACCCAGAGCTGGCAAAAAAGCAAATAAATGCTTTGACTTTAACTAAAACATCATAATTTATGAGACTGCTTTCACACTCTCCAGCACAGCAGGAATAGATAACAGCTTTTGCTTCAGCACAGAATATTTGCTGCTTTTCAATGTGTACCTTTTATGCTGAGCTCCAAATGTCTTTCTTTTCGAATGTGAACATTTAATGTCTCATTGCTACAATAATATATGTATTCAGATCTTTTTTACAACAGAGCAGAGTTAGTGGGGGTTGGTTAGTCAGAAATATATAAAAGACTTATTGCTACTTTACCATACATTGGTGATATTTTTTATGTGTATAAGACATTCAGTATATGGAGTCGAGGTTTACTGGCCGAATGTTTACTATATTTTCTCTACATGATTATGGAGGCAGCGATCTTGCTCCAGTTGCTGTTACCATCATTCAGACATATTCTTTACAGCACCTTCATGGATCATAGTAACCTTATGATAAAGATAACTTCCTCTAAAGAACAAGAAAAATATACCTTTGTACTTTGTTAGCCATAGATAGAAACATACTAAAATTGGAGTCCTCAGTGGTTGATACCTTTTAGTGGCTAACTGAAAAGATGGTAACAAATAGCAAGCTTTTGAGACTACTCAGGTCTCTTCATCAGGCATATGTTTCCAAAGAACAAGAAGTGTCGGGTTGAAGTGAAAACTGTAAGAATTTTTTACATAGATTGTGACATGGAAAATGAAAAAATAAATTGTAAATATGTTTTACAAAAAACTTGATTAAAATAATGGGTCATTTTTTGATGACACATTACTATTACTTCCATGCTGCATAGTATGTGAAAGTAGAATTCTGTATTTCTCCATGACTTTCAGCCTTTTAGGACTGAATAACAATGAGATGAGTATTTGATCAGTCCCTTTGCTGAAGAAGTAGAAGTGCACAGGAGTGGCTTTCAGCTATGAATACACATCAGATCTGTAAACTACTTTGCTCATGTTTCAAGTGGATCAGATTGTGAAAAGCGGTTTCTTGGCAGTCACTTTGACTTCTAAACAATTCACATTTTGAAAAGTCCATTAGTTATGACTAAAAATAAACAGGCACTACATATTATCATGGTGTACACATAATCCACTTCATAAGCATAGAAGATACTTCCCTGCAGGGTCAATACTTGAAGACAAAAAAGGCCTTGTCCTAGCTCCTAAAGTATTTATTAAAGTATCATATGAAAAGAAAGCTTTTAACTGTTCTAGATATTGCATAATTGACTTTGTACAAAGGACAATGCAGATTAATGACCTTGTTTAAAAATGACTTTATTGGGGCCACTTATTCGTATTCTTTGGTGCTGCTCTCATTGTAGAAAAAAGTCTAAAGAACTGTTTTAAAAGAATCATAGAAATATTTTATTCACTTCATGCACTAAACAGATTTACATACAACTTTTGATTTCTTGGGACTAGTCAAAAGTATTGCTTTACTTTTAAGATGTGGTCCAATCCAAAAATGGTGGTAATCTTGCAATTTATAGAATTGAGACAATAATGACTAAATCCCTCTATATATATTAGAGAGCTGTTGGTCAAATGATGTTTCAGTTGATCATGCGTCCGGCAGCTACCTACACTGATACTTCCATACACAAGAGCATTTGTGACAGTGATATGTCTCTAGAGAACAAAAGGATCACCATCTGAAATCAGATGTATTCTTAACTCCCCTGACAATCATCTGCTAGGGGCCCTCATACAAATTGGACTGTCGGCTGAGCTCTTTGATATCAGTGGGTTTGGCTGCCATTATTTTATCCTGTACGAGGCCCCTTAGTACCTATGACCTAAAGCTACTAAAAATGTACTATTTTCTTCTAAAACTAAAACTAAAAGTCCCCTTCATATTAATAAAGATGTAAAAGATAAGACTTTATATACAGTAGAGCATGGCTTTCTTTCAAAACAAATACATGACAGATGTGTTTTCAGATGGATACCATTGACTTATAAGGAGGCCCATGATATTTCCAGTTCTTTAGCTATATGATATGTTTGTTCAATACATATATAACATTTTTGCACTTGCCTTGTACAATGATGACCAAAAGTTTTGCATTTTTTTTAAAAATGTGATTATTTCTGTCTGGTTGTTGTGATGCCATTTTCCTGGTGATTAATTGAAAGTGTGTGAAGTTGTCATCATGCAAGACCTTAATTTTAACCAAAATGCTTTAGAAGGTATGGTCATTTAATTAAAGAAGACTGACTGCCAAAAGTTTTGTATATACTATTTAATGATCACAACATAGAGAGTAATTCATGGTTTACCATGCCATAACTTAGTATTTTGTAGCACAACCCCTTGCTTTAATTACTGCACCACACCGACGGGGCATTGAAGCCACTAGGGCATTCAAGACATCTTGAGGGATCTTGCTCTGTTCCATTTTGCAAATCTGCAAACAATTAATCTTTATTGCTATTGGTACGAGTCCCAACTCATTGCTCTAACTCATCCCAAAGCTGTTCTATAGGGTGTAAATCAGGTGATTGGCTTGGCCATTGCAACAGGCAAACATTTTTCTTTGCTAACCAATTTTTGACTAAGTTGGATGTGTGCTTAGGATCATTGTCTTGCCGGAATTTCCATCCCCTGCCTACTTTGGTTTTACCATGTGGCAGCATTACATCTCCAGTATATCCCTGTACGTGGTAGCATTCATATTTCTATCAATTCTATGCAGTAGGTCAATGGCAGATGTGGAAAAGTAGCCCCAAACCATGACATTGCCACCACCATGTTTCACTTAAGGTACTTGGTACCTTACATCATTACGTTTTCCAATTGGGTGGTATATATAGAGCTTGTCATCACTGTCAAACAGATTGAACTTGGATTTATCCGACCACAACACCTTAGACCAATCTGTCTCTCTCCATTGGCTGTGTTCTTTGGCAAACTCAAGTCAGACCTTCCGGTTCCTTGCAGAGATGAAAGGCTTCTTGACTGGAACTGGTGAATTCAACCCTACTGCTCTTAGCTGTCGCACCACAGTTTGGTGACTCACTTTGACCCCATATTCTTAGTTCATTTCATGCAAATTCTGTACAACACTTTTATGGACAACAGATACTGACTTTTTCTTATTAATGTTATTAACTCCGGAAGAAGTTTTCCGTTGTCGTCCACTTCTAGGTTTGTCAGCTGTTCCATAACCTTCTTTTTCTTTAATATACGTGGCACTTGACTCTGAGAACAGTTTAATTCCATTTTGGCTTTTGCCTCACTTCACTCTCAGAATAATAAGCTTCCTGACATCTGGTGATAAAGTTGTCTTTGTCTTTGCCATGTTTTAACCTAAAAACCCACACAAAAAAAGAAATAATTTTAGGCAAAATTCGACTACCCATGACAAAATATGCAAACATTTGGCCCAGCAAATGTTGAAAACTAACACATAAATTGATTAAAACAATGTCAAACACAGTTTTCATCTTTATAGCTGACAATCATAGATCATACACTGAACATAAGTCAACAGTGTGATGCAGCAGCAAAAAGGCAAATACCATTCTGGGATGTTTTAACAGAAGCATACAGTCTAGATCACGTGAAGTCATTATCGGACTTTACTCCTCTTTGGTCAGACCTCATCTGGAATACTGTGTCCAGTTTTGGGCACCACATTTTAAAAAAGACATCGACAAACTGGAGCAAGTTCAGAGAAGAGCGACCAGAATGGTGACCGGTCTGCAAACCATGTCCTATGAGGAACGGTTGCAGGATTTGGGAATGTTTAGCTTGCAAAAAAGAAAACTGAGAGGAGACTTAATAGCTGTCTACAAATATGTCAAGGGCTGTCACATTGTAGAAGGATCATCTTTATTCTCATTAGCACAAGTAATGGGATGAAACTGAATGGGAGGAGACACAGATTAGGTATTAGAAAAAACTTTTTGACAGTGAGGGTGATCAATGAGTGGAACAGGCTGCCACGAGAGGTGGTGAGTTCTCCATCAATGGACGTCTTCAAACAAAGGCTGTACAGACATCTGTCTGAGATGATTTAGTGAATCCTGCTTTGAGCAGGGGGTTGGACCAGATGACCCAGGAGGTCCCTTTCAACTCTACCATTCTATGATAATCATTTGCTTCCGGTTTACTAAAATCATCAGAGAAATGGCATCACAATAACCTGACAGAGTTAATCACACTTTTTAAAAAAATGCAAACCTTTTGGTCGCCACTGTAAGTTATTAAATGGAAAAATCAAATTTGATGTTTGTAAAGAAAATCTTATGTGATACAGAACTCTAGAAATGCTGTAATTACTGCACAAGTAAAGCAGCTAGTGAGACTGATACGCTAAGGGCTCGGAAATATATTGCTTGCCTTAACCAACTTAAGTGACTGAGACTCAAGAGGAAACATTATGTGCTTTTTTCCTTTTGCGGAAAAGAACATGAAGCCATGTGTTGTTTCTCAGCACTGCAGTAGAGATTTGGGATTTCTATTTTTTCTAGCAAATATATTTTACAGCATTTTTTATAGCATTTAAGTTATGGTATAATTATTGGGCTCCTGATGAAATGTTTGCACATGAGCTTATAAATGGAGCATTGATTTACATTATCAATTTCATAGCTAAATTACACCAAAGCAGTCTCGCAGTACAAGACTTGTTTTGCACAACAATCTTCGAACCCTTTCAGATGTACATCTGCAATGGTTCTTTATAGCATCTTCTTAGCACAAAATGGTTTGACAGCGCGAAAGCCAGAAGAACGTTATGATCTGTTAATTTTTTCCATTAAGTATATTACCTATCTATGTAGAAAAGCTGAATGCTTTCCTCTAGTTCCCTTAATATTGAGCGAGATGCATAGGGTCCTGTTCTTTAGCCACCAAGCCACATTGCCTATCGACACAATGTAATTCATTACATGTATGGCGGGGGATACTGTTACTATGGAAGCAAGGAAAAGGAAAGCAGCAAGAGATGCTTTTAGCTGACCAGTCAACTGGATATTGAACAACTGTCTTTTCATGAGGAAGAAATAGATGGTAGTGAATAAGCTTGAGTCTAGTTTTCCAAGAAGCTGAACGATTTTCCCAAATCAATATAGCTCATCAGGCTTCAGAACAAAGGCTGCGGGGGATGCGACAGTGATTGAGGTGGTGATAGGTTCTTTTGTGTTTAAAAGCAGGCAGACCCAGGGGAAAGCTAAGTATGTGTTATGCTTTTCATTGCCTTCTGTGTGTATTTCTTTCAGAGGAGGTCTTCAAAGATCTTGTTTTTTCTGTGTATAAAGAATGCATAAAGGGAAGGAAGATCCCTCCTCCCTTTCTTTGTTAAAAAAAAAAAAAAGCATTGCCATTCAGTGTATTTCATTGGCTACATGGCTGCTTAGCCAGCTCTAAGTATAAGGACTAAAATAATAAACCACAATTATCTAGGCAATATATATTCATAAACACCCCATTGCCTGCCTTTTCATAAATGTTGTAAATGGCTATTTACAAATAATATGGGGAATTATACTGCTTAGCCCCTTCACTGCTTAAGGAGATGTAATTAATAAATGTCGAATAAAGTCCTTCCTCTGAGCCTCCTAGAGTGCAAGCCTATCTAAACCAGTAATTTTTAGTCCTTTCAGTGATTTTAATCTGTGCTTAGTACATTAACACCAGAGCAATGCGTCTCAAAGGTTTATGACTGTAGTAGCAGCAGCTCACTAGGGCATAAAGTGTTTCATTATGTTTCTCTTTGTCAGCTTTGCCCTATCTCCTGAGCTCCATTGCAGTACATTATTTGTTCAGATAAAGCCCAATGTTCAGGGTGACTAATCGCAGCACTGTGTTCCAGATGGTTTGATTACAGGATGTGGTTAAAATGACTTTTCAAACATTTGGCTCAGCAGTAGGGCTCTTAAAAATCTCCCTCAATCTGTTTCCAGTCACCTGACACATATGTACATGTAAGCATATATGTATATATATACAGTACAGACCAAAAGTTTGGACACTTCTTCTCATTTAAAGATTTTTCTGTATTTTCAAGACTAGGAAAATTGTACATTCACACTGAAGGCATCAAAACTATGAATTAACACATGTGGAATTATATACTTAACAAAAAAGTGTGAAACAACTGAAAATATGTCTTATATTCTTGGTTCTTCAAAGCAGTCACCTTTTGCTTTGATGACTGCTTTGCACACTCTTGGCATTCTCTTGATTAGCTTCAAGAGGTAGTCACCGGAAATGGTTTTCACTTCACAGGTGTGCCCCGTCAGGTTTAATAAGTGGGATTTCTTGCCTTATAAATGGGGTTGGGACCATCAGTTGTGTTGTGCAGAAGTCAGGTAAATACACAGCTGACAGTCCTACTGAATAAACTGTTAGCTGCTTTTTTCGTGTCATGATACAAATTCTAAGTGAAGAAAAATGAGTGGCCATCATTACTTTAAAAAATGAAGGTCAGTCAGTCCGAAAAATTGGGCAAACTTTGAAAGTGTCCCCAAGTGCAGTTACAAAAACCATTAAGCGCTACAAAGAAACTGGGTCACATGAGGACCGCCCCAGGAAAGGAAGACCAAGAGTCACCTCTGCTTCGGAGGATAAGTTTATCCGAGTCACCAGCCTCAGAAATCGCAGGTTAACAGCAGCTCAGATTAGAGACCAGGTCAATGCCACACAGAGTTCTAGCAGCAGACACATCTCTACAACAACTGTTAAGATGAGACTTTGTGCAGCAGGCCTTCATGGTAAAATAGCTGCTAGGAAACCACTGCTAAGGACAGGCAACAAGCAGAAGAGACTTGTTTGGGCAAAAGAACACAAGGAATGGACATTAGACCAGTGGAAATCTGTGCTTTGGTCTGATGAGTCCAAATTTGAGATCTTTGGTTCCAACCACCGTGTCTTTTTGCGTCGCAGAAAAGGTGAACGGATGGACTCTACATGCCTGGTTCCCACCGTGAAGCATGGAGGAGGAGGTGTGATGGTGTAGGGGTGCTTTGCTGGTGACACTGTTGGGGATTTATTCAAAATTGAAGGCATACTGAACCAGCATGGCTACCACAGCATCTTACAGTGGCATGCTATTCCATCCGGTTTGCGTTTAGTTGGACCATCATTTATTTTTCAACAGGACAATGACCCCAAACACACCTCCAGGCTGTGTAAGGGCTATTTGACCAAGGAGTAGAGTGATGGGGTGCTACACCAGATGACCTGGTCTCCACAGTCACCAGACCTGAACCCAATCGAGATGGTTTGGGGTGAGCTGGAAGGCAAAATGGCAAACAAGTGCTAAGCATCTCTGGGAACTCCTTCAAGATTGTTGGAAGACCATTTCCGGTGACTACCTCTTGAAGCTCATCAAGAGAATGCCAAGAGTGTGCAAAGCAGTCATCAAAGCAAAAGGTGGCTACTTTGAAGAACCTAGAATATAAGACATATTTTCAGTTGTTTCAACCTTTTTTGTTAAGTATATAATTCCACATGTGTTAATTCATAGTTTTGATGCCTTCAGTGTGAATGTACAATTTTCATAGTCATGAAAATACAGAAAAATCTTTAAATGAGAAGGTGTGTCCAAACTTTTGGTCTGTACTGTATATATATATATATATATATATATATATATATATATATATATATACACAGTATATTTATTTTTTTACCTTGTAAAAGGTACTTGTGATGTCAAATTTAAGTACTTTATTCATTCATGCCTCATTAGAGAACGGTTTCAATGTTTGCTTCAAGTATTTTTCTTAAAGGAATAATGCCATGTTAAAATGGTAGAAAAACTGTAGGGGAAAAAAAGCGCACAAAACCATCGAGTGATACACTTTTGTTTGCAATGACAGTAAAAGGAAGGTGCTCACCTGAGCAGGTTGTGTGCAGGGGCCCAACTCCTGTGGATACCTGAGAATAGCAGCTGCTGCAGCCTGGTGTACGGGGATGATCTCCTCCAGGATTTTGGAGCAATTTGGACAATAAAACAATATTAGTCTACGCTGCTGTAATGAAGAATCTTTAGGGCCAAGATGAGTTGAACATTTTTTTTTCACAATGCGTTTCAACGCTGGACTAGTGTGTTATTCAAGTGAAAAAAACAATTGTAATTATTTTTTTTCACTTGTAGAAAATGCTAGTCCAGCCTTGAAACGCGTTGTGGAAATAAAATCTGTTCAACTCATCTTGGCCCTAAAGATTCTTCATTACAGCAGCGCAGCCTAATATCTTTTTATCGTCCAAATTGGTAATCTCAAAAATCGTATCAGATTTGCATGCAGAGTGTTATAAAGCAAGAAAAACTGATCATAATGCTATACATTTTTGTGGGAAAAGTTTACGTAAAACTTTATTCATTGAAATCCCTGGTGTCTATATGCATATGAGTCTAGTGGGCGGCTCTATTGAGTGATTGAGAGTCTTCCCTGTATGACTTTGCATGCAGTGATAGCTGTCAATCACCAATGGGACCGCCCACTGGACTCATATACATTCAAGCACCAAGGATTTCAATGAATAAATTACAAGCTATACTGAACATTTCCCATTAAATGTATATGTTATTCTGCTCAGCTTTTCCTTCTCTATACCATGCTGTTAACAGATTTGACTACATGTACAATGTGACGGGTTCCCTTTAAACTTTATGCAGACTATTTATATAACATTACCTTTATTGTTTTACATTTGAATAATATCGTTTTTGACCCAGCTTTTATACCTACAGTTACATGGCATTTGTTACAGCTTGTCTTGGTATGTGTGATCTTTGCGGTTTTGATTTATTGTTTTACAAAGTGCCTTTGAGGGAAGAAAAGGTTAATTTGATGTATTTCCTTGCAAGGCTTACTATTGATCAAAACATTACCCTTCCTCCACTCATAGTTTTGTTATGTTTCAAGAAACCAAGATAATGATTTTTTTTTGTGTGTGTGAAATAAAGATTATACATGAAATGACATCACAGGTAGTTAAAGAAGTAGCCATTTTATTAGACAGAGCTTTGGTTTTTTCAACTGCGTTGACCACATTTTCCTATAATTTGATTTGATTTTTTTTTATTATTATTTAATAGCTATTGTTCATTCAAAGAAATGAGTATTTAAATACTTAATGTAATATATTACCAAAACACTGCTGTAATTAACACTCTTGGTCAAAAATAATGCATTAAGTACATATTTATTATCTGTATAAATAGCATATTCATGACAAACCTGTCTGGGTTCTAAAGGTTTACTGGAAATGTTTTTTATAGATTGTAGGAGCAAATATCTGTTATTACAGACAGTAGTGTTCTGGAGATATTTGACAAGCTATGATCATTGCTTGGACTGGACATTTGTGACATAGATATGCTTTTAATATTTTTCACACCTTGGTTCCTCTTGCTAAGCAATTATCACTCATGTCCAACAAGGTCATTAAAGGGTCATTGAGCTTAAAATACAAGTTATTGCAATTTGAGCACCATTACCTGCAAAAATATATTTTATATACAGTTTGCTTGTTTATATACATATATATAGTACTGTGCAAAGGTTTTAGTCAAGTGTGAAAACAATGCTGCAAAGTAAGTATGCATTGAAAAATAGAAAATAATTTTATAGAATTATAGTCAGGTATATAAGTAATTTTACCAAACATGTGATAATGCTCATCATTGAAATACAGTTATTAACTGAAACCGAAAAAAGTGTGTACCAGACTTAAAACTGGGTGAGGAACAGCCAAACTCTGCTGCAAAGGTTAGGGTGTCGAAGATAATTTCATGTCACATAACAAGATTGAGCACGCCAACAAGACACAAGGTAGATATTCTGAATCAGCAAGATGTCTGACAGGAAAAGATTTCAAAGCAGACTAGGGTTTCAAAATGTAGTGCTCAAGCTCTTTTGAAGATGCACCAAGAAATGGGCAACATTAAGGACCGTAGACACAGTGGTTGTCAAGTAAACTTAGTACAGCAGATGAAAACCACAACATGCTTGCTTCCCTTCAAAATTGAACAATGTCAAGCAATGCTATTATCTCAGGATTCGCAGCAACCAGTAGGATCCAGCTATAACCATCTACTTGGAGAAGATTAGTCTTAATTGCCATTTATAGAAGAATTGCAGCCAAAAGCCATGTCTTTGACTTGGAAACAAGGCTAAATGACTCAACTGTGCATAAAAACATTGGAACTGGGATGCCTAAAAATGGTAGCAGGTGCTCTGAAATGATGAATCAGAATTATACATTTTGGCTGCAATTGGAGGAATTTTTTTCATTGAAGAGCTTGAGAGTGGCATAATAATGAAGGTCTGCAGGCAGCAGTGATGCTTGGTGGAGGTTCCTTGCATCTTTGGGACTGCATTTCAGCAAATGAAAATGGGGATTTGGTTAGGATTAATGGTGTCCTCAATGCTTAAAAATACAGGCACACAAGGGTGGGTCATTTATATGGATACACCTAAATAAAATGGTAATGGTTGGTGATATCAACTTCCTGTTTGTGGCACATTAGTATATGGGAGGGGGAAAACTTTTCCAGATGGGTGGTGACCATGACGGCCATTTTGAAGTTGGCCATTTTGGATCCAACTTTATTTCTTTCAATGGGAAGAGGGTCATGTGACACATCAAACTTATTGAGAATTTCTTGGGCCAGTTGAATGGCCACCAAGGTCTCCCGATATGACCCCCTTAGACTTTTATCTTTGGGGTCATCTGAAGGCAATTGTCTATGCTGTGAAGATACGAGATGTGCAGCATCTGAAACAGCGGATACTGGTAGCCTGTGCTAACATTTCTTCTGCGGTGTTGCTATCAGTGTGTCAAGAGTGGGAGAAGAGGGTTGCATTGTCAATCCAACACAATGGGCAGCACTTTGAACACATTTGAACACAAGCGGTCATAAACTTGTAAATAACTCATGATAGAATAAATTTACGTTAAAACCAAGCACACCATTGTTTTTCTTATGAAATTCTCAATAAGTTTGATGTGTCACATGACCCTCTTCCCATTGAAAAAAATAAAGTTGGATCCAAAATGGCCGACTTTAAAATGGCCACCATGGTCACCACCCATCTGGAAAAGTTTTCTCCCTCCCATATTCTAATGTGCCACAAACAGGAAGTTGATATCACCAACCATTCCCATTTTATTTAGGTGTATCAATATAAATGGCCCTCCCTGTACAGCATGCAATACCATCAGGGAGCTGTCTAGTTGACTTCAAATTTATTCTACAGTAGGACAATCACTCCAAACATATGGCCAATGTCATTAAAAATTATTTTCAGTGTTAAGAAGAACAAGGAGTCCTGGAAGGGATAATATAGCCCATACATTAGTGGTTAGCACTGTTACTTTCCAGTGCTGGGGTTCTGGATTCAAATCCCACAGAGGTCAACATCTGCAAGGAGTTTGTATTTTCTTCCAGTGTTTGCGTTGGTTTCTTCTCACATTACAAAGACTTACTGACAGGGAATTTAGATTGTGACACCCAATGGGGACAGTGATAATGATGTTTGTAAAGCTTTGCGGAATATGATGACGCTATATAAGCAAAGAATAATAAATCATCAAGTGTGTGGGATTACTTGAAGAGATAGATGGATTTGATCAATTCTTTATTCACAGAAAATCTGTGGTTAGTTCTCCAAGATGTTTGGAACAACCTCCTGCCAAAACTGTGTGCAAGTGTACTTAGAAGAATTTATGCACTTTTGAAGGCAAAGAGAAGTCACACCCAATATTAATTTGATTTAGACTTCTCTATTGTTCTTTCACTTTGCATTTTAATTGCTAAAAATAAACTTTTGACTCTTCTAATTCTGAAATCATCCTTACGTTGCAGAATCTTATGTCTCTCCTGCTTAAGACTTTTGCACAATACTGTTTAAGTATATATGTATGTTTTTATATACATATATATATATATATATATATATATATATGTATGAGTATATACTGTATATATATTTATGACAGTACATACAGTATATATATACATGCATGTGTATATTTACATATATGTATATATATATATATATATATATATATATATATATGTATATATATATATACATATACAGTATATATCTTTAAAAGGGACCATATGGAAATATATATTATACATCTATCGAGAAGCCTGTGGAAATCAGCTCAATGAGATGTTCCTGGCTCAGCATAGATCTTATTTCCCATTTCTAACTGTTCTGCAGTAGTTTTTCCATCATTTTGGGAATATCAAATGTTTCTGATCAATGCAATGTTCAATATTTTCTCTTTAAGCATGACTTGAATACTGAACAAAAAACTTCTCCAGGACATAAACTTGAGGTATTTTTCAGCGAATTCCATCCACTCATCAACCACCTTATAAGTATGGGACCTCCTCACGCTCCCCAATACACATCAGGAAAAACAAATATTAATTTAAACTTTTTTTGAATGTATCCCTCATGGAAATATATGTAGTGGCCACTTTCAGCATATATATGGGAAGCCAGCTGACTGAAAGTATAAGGCTAACTTTGGTATTCTGCAGTTGTCTTTGTATATAACTATTTGTGTCTTTTCTATTTTATTTATTCTCAATCTTTGCAATCAGTTTTAATCTTTATGTAAAGTTAATGATGTTCACATTGTAAAAATTATAGACAATAAATTAAATAATAATATTTAGGTAAAACTAAAACATTAACAAAAAATGTTCCTTTTTCTAAGGCTTTAGCTACAGATCTCAGTCCAGCAGGTCACAGGGAATTGCTTGTGGAAAGCATTGACCAATCTCTGGTTGGCTTATGTTGAAAATATTGAAGCCCTCAGGGAAAAGGAAATAATAAAAGGCTTTTACTAAGGATTTAGTTTAAGTATTTGTGCAAGCTTTCTGTTTTATATTAGTCTTTGAATGCTCTTCTTGTTGTGTCTTTTATGTTTTCTTTCAAGCAATTTTCACTATACATATGTGCTAGATCAGAGACTTTGTAACACAGTTATTTGGTTTACTCTGTAGAGTTCAAAATGCATAAGGCGTATTCCTGTGCTATAAATATAAGAGGCTGTTGGTGTTTTTAAGGCACTCTAAGTCCTGAAACATTGTTGCCTGGAAAGCAGCTGTTCTAGATACTGCAAAATAGCTTTACACTTTAAGCTGAATATGTTCTAATGGTATTATCTTAACCATTTCTAAAAAGTATTTTACAATTTTCCAACAGCAAAAAAATAGAACTTAAATTAATGCAGCGACAGCAGCAAATTATTAGACATACTACTATTTAAATATATTTAAATTAGATTGATGAATTTGGACAGGATAAGGTGAGGTAGTTGCACCTTTGTGCTAAATTTTTGGACTAGATTTTGCATTATACTTTGAATGTGTAAGGCTAGGGTTACATAGCATATTTTGTCACACTATATAATAATTGGGAGGTTGCATTGCAACGTTGCATCTATTGATTGCCAGTTGACTTGTGTCGAGACCTGTGAATTTATATGGTTGTTAATTGGCTGTTTCCAAAAATTATCCCTGTTGGATTTTTGGAAACAGGATGCAGGTTACATTAACAGCAAAGACTTTAATTCCAGTCACATTCAGCTCGGATGTGCGTCATGTAAGTGATGTGTTTTTTTTTTTTACAGACAAATCACATCTCAAAAATATTCTCACAATAGAAAGTCACAGGCAAGCTGCACAAGGGTTTTTGCTTCTGTGACTTCTACAAAACTTGCCATTGTGTGACAAGAGACATCAAGTATCCCTATTGCATAGTAGAAATAACAGACTATTAGTAAAATCTCAAATACCATTTTCAAAATAAAGCATGAAGTTACTGTTGGCTAATGAGATTGTTTGTATTGGTAATGAAATTTATAGTTTCAGATATGTTTTATTCTTTTACTATCTTGAATAGGTTTATTTTACAGTTTTACTAGACAGTTTGCCAATTTTAGTAATGTAGGTTTGTATATTGAATGCTGAAATAAAATGAACCCAAATGAAACATGCTGTGCAACACAAAGACAAAAGCAAAAATGTGCATCTCAATCAACCTAATTAATTCCTGCTACTGTTTATTATGTCACATATTTGCAAGTTTTTAAGGTTAATTATATCACTTTTACATTCTACGTTCACTGTACATTTACATCAAGTAGTAAACTTATGAGGCATCTAATTTAATTGGACAACACATCAGGTCACAAGTTGGAAAAATCTGTGTAATATTTTAGACCAGCAGAACCTATTGTGAGCACATTGGACATATATAATAAAAGTAAGAAGAGCTCAATTGTGATGTTAACAGATAACATAGGTGAGCATGATATTTGTTTTGACAAATCAGAGTATCAATATAGGCTATGCACAAAAAAAATAGTCCAAAAAATCTGGGTCACATATTCAGTATAAAGGTGAACACCTTATTATTGTCTGCATTGTTTGCTATAGATAAGATCTAAGTGATTTTTGCCCTGATGAAATTCCTTTATATTGAGCATTTTTAGCATATAAAAAGGGAATCTGTCAGTAGGATCTACCCTCTTAAGCCTTCTATATGGGCCAGACATACCTCTCCTCGAAAAACTGCCTCCAGAGCTTTTTTTTTAAATGAAAAGTGGCATTACTAGTGTGAGACATGTAGATCAGGAGAACAGAATGTCAGTCATTACATGGCTCACACTAGTAATGCCCTTTTTATTTACAAATTTACAATGAACTTTGGAGGCAGATTCTCAGGAAGATCAGTGTCTGGCCCTTGGATCTTAATAGCACATTTACATATTGCAAAAAATTGGATTTCTACGAAACCATTCATCGCATTGCAGATATCAAAGTAACATCTTATTCAACTTTCTATCACCTACATGTCCATATAGACAGCTTAGGAGGGTTGACCCTACTGACAGATTCCCTTTAATACTAAATAATATTTTGGGGATTCGTAATATCTTTGTACATGTAATATAATCATTCTTTCTATAAAGAATATATAAACCAATTAAATTTTAAATGCCTAATATTCTTTTAAAATAATGTTCATTCTCTTTATGGTTAAATGAAGAACTTACTTTGTGTTTTTTTTCTTTTTTTTTTTCAGCCAGTACTTAGATGTACTATTTGACTGTTAAGTGAAAGCAATTATGTGTAATAATAGTAACACTAAAAGGTAGTGTTTTACAGCAGGACATGGCAAAAATATTTCCTGCTGTCAATTCTATCTCGATTGTGCATACATATATACAGTTTCCTGTGGGTTTTTGACTGAGGTTGCTAAAACCAAAAAAGGAAGCAAGCCAACCACAGCTACTAAAACATAGTAAACTGAATCTTTGAAAGTGCTCATAATCTGAGAAAATACATAAACTTAATAGAATTTTCTTTTTATATGCAGGTGTTCTAGTTGTGAATGTCACATGGCGGAATAAGACATATGTTGGTACTTTATTAGACTGCACAAAGCACGACTGGGCTCCTCCAAGGTAAGCTAGTGACTATCAATAATGCCTACTACTCCCTAATTTGTGATAATTCAATCCTAAACATGATAAACATTTTTTTTACATATTTTATTCGACTCTATATGTTTTAGAAAATATAAACTATAAAACTTTATATAAAATAATTGAATATAATTCTAAATTTGGAATTTTATTTGTAGATTTTGTGATTCGCCAACAAGTGATCTTGAAATGCGTGGAGGTCGTGGTAGAGGGAAACGGGCAAGGTCTGCAGCCACAGCAACAGCATCTGCCCCAGGCAGTGAAGTAAATTTTCCAGAAATTAGAGGACTTCAAAATAAAAACAGAGGTGGGGCAAATGGGAAAGGGAGGCGTGGAAGCATTAATACAAGTGGACGTCGGACACCACCAAATTGTGCCATTGAGGATATTAAAGCGAGTCCTTCACCTGTTGGTAAAAGGAAAAGTAGGCCTGCAATGGAGCTAGACCTGACTTCCAGTTCAGAGGACAATAAATCAGGGAAGAGGGTTCGAACTAACTCTCGTAGCATGCCAACTACCCCACAGGGAAAAAATGACTCTTTTTTGGACCAAGGCTGCTCTTCTCCAGTTTTAATAGACTGTCCACATCCAAATTGCAACAAAAAGTATAAGCACATAAATGGACTTCGTTATCACCAGGCACACGCACACTTGGATTCAGACAACAAACTGGAATTTGAGCAAGACAGTGAGGATAAAGTTTCAGATTGTGAGGAAGCACTAAGCAATGTGGCACTTGAATGCAATGAATCAAGCACAAGTTTGGATCAATTAAAAGCGCCCATGTCTCCTGGTTTACAAAGTGCTCCTGGTACACCAAAGGGCAAAAGAGAGTTGGCAAACAATTGCACCAATCAAATTAGCAATTCAAAAACTGCCAAAACTTCCGGAAAAAAGAAAGGATTAAATGTAGAACTTAATAACCTTCCTATTATATCTAACATGTCGGTTACACTGGACAATTGTGCATTAGATGGCAGTCTTACTGTAGAAATGCCAAAACTGGAAGCAGAGGGAATAATTGATAAGAAAAATGAAAAGAATAAAAAATCAAACTGCAAGGTTGATAAAAATCTTTCAAAGCTGAAAACCACGAGGCCAATTGCTCCAGCGCCAGCTCCCACACCTCCTCAATTAATAGCGATTCCTAATGCAGCATTTACAAACACTACAACAGGCACAATGCCAGGATTACCGTCTTTAACTACTGCTGTTGGCCAGGCAACACCAAAGAGTCCCCCATTAAAACCTATTCAACCAAAGCCAACAATTATGGGAGAGCCAAGCAGTGTAAATCCTTCTCTTACATCACTTAAGGACAAAAAGAAAAAGGAAAAAAGAAAATTAAAGGAGAAGGAATGTAAAGAAGCACTAAGTCCTCAAGAGGAATCTAAAATTTGCAAAGTGGAAGATTTAAAAGGATCCCCCAAGGATTTATCTGGCCATTTTTTAAAAGAACATATTAATAAGAGTGATTCTATTACTAATGGACTGGCAGAAACTCAAGAAAGCCGAATGGCTAGTATTAAAGCTGAAGCAGATAAAGTGTATACATTTACAGACAATGCACCAAGCCCATCTATTGGAAGTGCCTGCAGGGTTGAATGTAGCACTGTGATAAATGGACAATCTACTATTGCACCATTGCACGTCTTGACACAAAATGGTGGAGATAGTTCTACTACGAAGACAAATAGTCCAGCATACTCTGATATTTCAGATGCTGCTGATGATGGGGGCTCTGACAGTAGGTCAGAAGGTATGCGGTCAAAGACTAGCTCTCCCGCAGATATTTTATGTAATAAAGACAATCTTGTTAAGGGTCAGTCTACACCCATTTCACAATCATCTCAAGTAAAAGAATCTCACTCTCCGTACTACCATGGTTATGAACCTTACTATTCACCGTCTTATGTGCACCCTGGCCAGGCCAATACTCCAGTGAATGGAATTGGAATCACTAACCAGGGAGGAAAATGCAAAAAAGAGGTAGAAGAAGAAGTTGAAAAGAAAGAGAAGACTGAAAGCTTAGATGCTAAAAAAACTGAAGCAAATGCCAGTACCTTGCCACCTCAACATCAGTCTGTCATTACACAACGACACCCTGCACTAGCCCAGTCACTTTATTATGGACAGTATGCATATGGTCTCTATATGGACCAAAAGTCTCTAATTGCATCAAATCCAGCCTATAGACAGCAGTATGAAAAATATTATGAAGACCAGAGAATGGCTGAGCAAAAAATGACACAAACAGGAAGAGATTGTGAGAGAAAACTTGACAATTCACCTAAAGAGCTAGTAAAAGAAGACATAAAGCTAAAGAATATGCCATCATCTACAATTTCGAAAGCACCTTCAACTCCAGAGCAAGTTAAGATTAACACAAAAATTACCATATCCAATAAAACAGAAGATCCTGTAAAATCCCAGCTCCTACCAAATCATCACCAAGTTCAGTGTGATAGCTATAAGGCAAAACAAATGGAAAACCATCAGCTTATAAAAGAGGCAGTGGAAATGAAATCTGTCATGGACTCTATGAAACAAACTGGAGTAGATCCAACTGTAAGATATAAACAGGTAAGAGATCAAAGTAAAGTAAATTCTGTGTTTCATTATATTACATATTGTCTTTATAAATAAAGATTGTAGTCACTGTGCAATAAAGGTTGAATGCAAGTTTACATTTTCATGTAGAACTAAAAAAGGTAATTGGGACCAAACAACAATTTATTCAATACAGTCAGTCAATCCCTTCCCATGTGAGCTATGCAATATAACAGACATACCAAGGTGCTCTGCTACGAGTAGGTAAAGTTCATACGAATAGAAAAAGAAGAGTGGCACTCACCGATCCGTTTAAAAATTCAAATTCTCTATTCCACACTTTGGGACATAGATGTGGTATACAGGAAAGCCGGGAGTGCGGAGTGAGGAGGAAGTTCCTCCTCACCCCGCACTCCCAGCTCTCCTGCGCACCACGTCTATGTCCCAAAGTATAGAATAAAGAATTTGAATTTCAAAATGGATCGGTGAGTGCCACTCTTCTTTTTCTATTACATTTTCACATCATGTGGACTTGCACAGATAATAATTGAAAAAGTGTCATATAGAATAGTTCTCAATCGCTCTCAAGAATAGTTTGCAATATATAAAATTGATATTCATCCATATCAAGTAATTTCTAATTGTGAGTAGGAAAAATATAATCGTAAATATTTTGGACGTTAATTTTACATATTCTTCTACAGGATGGAAGTGATATCCAGCTAACAACTATACTTATTTAAACATGTCTTATTCTTTTTAAGGAGTCTGATTCCAGATCATGGCATCATTACATATACCAGTCAAAGTATCTTGAGCAGCAAAAAGCTGAGGAAATAGAACGTGAGAGAAAAGTAAAAGAGGAAAACTCCAAGACTCCTACTAAAGAGAATGTATTACCAGTTCCATTACAAGTCACAAAAGAGGAGGCCAAAGAGGTCAAGCGCCCAGAAACTCAGTTAGTGGAAGATAACAAGAGTAAAAATGATGATCGGAAAACTCCTGTAAATTGGAAGGATTCGAGAAATGCAAGAGTTGCTGTTTCATCGCCTATGAGTCAGCAGCATCAATCATATATTCAATATTTGCATGCCTACCCATATACACAGATGTATGATCCAAATCATCCAGCATATCGGGCAGTGTCTCCGGTTTTAATGCATAGCTATCCAGGTGATTCTTTTATTTAATTTTTATCTTTCTTTAAGAAAATTATGTTTTTAATAATATTATGAATTTAATTAATCTTTAAACAGACTGTTCTCTAAAATATATACTTTTTTTTAGATTAACAACACTTTTTAAGGCTGTCTTAATATGACCTTTAATTATAAAATACTGATATGTTCCTATAAACATTATGATATTGCTGTACTTTGGTTTCTAGGGTTTTAATTGAAAAGAAATAAATGAAATTAAAAAATAGGATTTTAGTCATACAGCACCTATTCAATTTTCAGTCAGGAGAAGTTCCAAATTGCTTATTACCTTCAATAAACTTAAAGAACTACTAATTCCTGTGGAAATTACATGTTACATTTAGTCAGCCAAGCAATCTTATCTATTCTAAGTCTGAAGACAATAGTTCAAAATGGGCAGACATTTAGAAGTGGAACCTAAAATATAACAATTTGCATTTTGCAATAAACTAAAAAGGTCATATACTATATATATATAAAATTCCTATTTTGCCAAAAGATTTTAAAAAGATAATATTTGATCAAATATTGTAATTTTCTTCTGTTAATGTACGTTTTGTTATATTTTTGGTGCACAGGAGCATACCTTTCTCCAGGATTTCCTCACTACAATGTTTATGGGAAGGTGTCAGGAAGAGATGAATCTGAGAAAGCCAGCACCAGCCCCAGCATTAACTCCAAATCATCTTCTGAATCAAAAGCACTAGATTTACTTCAACAACATGCAAATCAGTACCGTACCAAGTCTCCTGCTGTAAGTTCTCATATTTTCTGTTGCATTCTTATGTTGTTAATTATCTTCACAGTACTTACATATACTCTTATATTGATACAATCTATAAATGTCTAAATATATATCTTTGTTTTAAATTAATTTATCTTTGGAAAATCAAATAAATGAAAATTCTTCTTATGTTTTGGTAGAAACTCTTGACTAGAAAAATGTAATTTACTTAATGCCATGTGTAGTCTACCAGACAGGATAATGTAGAGCTTATTTTACTTTAATAAAGTAGATAACTATGTAATTGTTGCTTATTTTGCCACCTAAACTTTATCCCCACATGTATGGTTGAGATAGATAATAAGTAAAAGACAAAAGCAAGTGCCATAATCTAGTGAAAAAACATAGGGAGGGAAGAAAAGTAAATATTCAGCTAACCAAGTGCAGATGGTTTGAAGCCTCCATATGAAGAATGTGGTGCACGGACTCCAGACCGGCCGCTGGGCAGTAGCAGAGAAAAGATCAAGAGGGTTCCGTCATCCGCCAATGATTAGCCGTTTAAAGCATGGTTTTAATAAAAACAATAAAAAAAGTTTTTTTTGCAAAAACATATCAATGAAGAGGTGACATAGTGGAGGGAGATAAAAAGGACACGGGTTTGCATGCTTCAAGCTGTGGAGCTCATAGTCCTGACTAAGGACCAGATCTAGGACTTTATTGATGTTTTTGCACAAACCTTTTTTAATAATTTTTCATTAAAAGTCATGTTTTAAACTTCTAGTCAATGGCGGATGCTGGAACCCTCTGGTTTTTTTCCTCTGCCATAATCTAATGTTTGACATTTGCTTTAAAGGACAAATCTGTAGTCAACTGAACAACTCTCAATAACAAAAATACAATGCCTAAATAATTTATTTTATATCATTGATCCATCCTAATAAAATTATACTTAAGTGTTTGGTCTTTTGGTCACACAGTTGGCAGAAAAAGCTTCAAATGAACGAGAGCGAGAGAGTGAGAGAGAAAGAGACCGGCATTCTCCTTTTAGCCAACGGCATCTGCATACACATCATCATACACATGTTGGCATGGGATATCCCCTGATACCAGGGCAGTATGACCCATTTCAAGGTTAGTGTCTTTTCAGCTTTTAAATTTGTATTCATTCGCATCTCTGTGAACTTAGTTAATGGCTGGTTAACTCATTTTTGTTATGATTTTAGACTGCAATTATTTCTGGGTGTTTGTATCCAGAGTCCAAATAAGTCCTACTACAAAAAAAATCATATTTTCTTTTTCTATTCTTGATTAACAAGGAAAGTCATTGTATACAAAGTTTAATTTGTGTGCATGCCCCCAATAATGTAAAAAGCAGAGAGAATTTCCATTCACCTTAAGAGACATCTGGTTGCTTTGTATATATTATTCTTATTTTTCTTTGTTCTAAAATGATACTTCAAATTTTTGGTACTTGCTGCTTAATGAATAAAGGTCTATGTTACCAAATACTACAAGTGCTCTGCATGCATTAAAGTACGGCAAATAGTGAGAAATAAAATATCCACCAGATGCATGGAAATTTCAAAAAAATCATTATGGCATTTACTACAAAAAGCTTTCTTAAACCGGTTGCTATAAAAGATTTTTTTTTAGAAAATACCATGCCACATCCGATATCAAAAGTATATAACCTATTGTTTCAAAGTTGATTTTCACAACGCAAAACCAATGCTAGATGGTGGACGTGTGCATTTTTCTGCAGCTCATCAGCTCCCGCACCCCCACCCAAAAAAAAGATAAAAGTAAAAACGAAACATTTTATTTTAACCCTATTGATGATGTTACTGTTCTATATGTAAAAAGGGAACAGAGTTTGTGATGCATGTGCACTGCATTCAAGTGAATGTTCTCACATGGGGCTTTTCCTCTAGGGTTGACCTCTGCTACCCTTGTTGCCACTCAGCAGGTGGCTGCTCAGGCATCTGCATCCGGTATGTTTCCTACACAAAGAAGGTAATTAGAGTGTCTCCTAGTAAATGAGATTGTGTGTGTATAATATACATATATATAACATGTATATAATATATGTACACACTCGCTTATTCATACTTATGCACTTACAGACTTATGAGTAGTGGAACTTTTCAGTATTGGGAATTTGGCAGGTAAATTAATAAAAATCCAATTTCAGTGTGTCTGCTTATTCACTATCTTTTCAATGCCAATTCTAGGCAGACACCAATGAAATGCTAATGAGCACATTTTAATTTGATTTCTTTTTTATGAAAGATAATTTTTTTCTTATTAGGAATGCCAATGTAAGCGTTATTCTGTAGCAGTGAGCTCTGTAATGTAAAATATAGCCAGTGATCCCTGTCAAGGACATCTTTTTATCCTAGTCCTTAGCTTGCCTTATAATAAAATAAGGCCTTTCTAAAGAAAATCCCTTATATAATTTAAGTTTCTTTGGAAACTGAAACAATTTCTGTAGCTGCAATTTGAGCTATTGTTAAAAGAAATGCTTAAAAGTTCCCTATATGTGGTTGTACTCATTTGATGTAACGCATAGGTACATAATGTTGTTGATTTGTTCATTACAGTATAATATAGGTTTCCCGTAATTGTAATATTTGATCATTGTCTAGTCATAAATGTGATTGGCACATATATTTTGCCTTAAAGGAGACAAAATGAACTGAAGATCAAACATTTAATAAAGTGATAACTTTTAATATAAGAGAAAGAAAACTATTACAATGCACCACTTTAAAGCAGCCAAAATGCTACTTCCAAAATTCTGACGAATGTTTCATTTACAGAGTCATGGAGCTTAGTATTTTTATAAACCACTGCATGATTTACCATTTTGCGTAAAGTTTTGTGCTAGGCTTAGGGAGATGGGAATTTTACACAAGGTTTTCACGCTGGCTTAAAATGCCACTCCAGCCCTTTTTTTTCCAGTGCTAGAGTAGCGCTCCAAATCTAAGGTCCCTGACTATAGAGTTGCACCCACTGCCGGAATCTTAACCTTTCATCGGTGGTGCTCTGCTCCCATGGCGCCATTTTTTGACCGCTACCTCTGACTGGCCAGAAGTCAGAGGTAACAGTCACAAGCACTCACTGCAAGTCTGTGAGAGACAAAAAGAGGCTCTCATAGACCTGTATTAAAAAGTAACCTTTGACTCTCTTCAGCAAACAGTTGAGCAATCATGCAGGTCACAAACTGCTGGAAACCATAGGGGGTGGTGGAGATAGAAGGTGAAGATGGCAACGGATAAGTATAATACTAGTGGCAGGAAACTTAGATTCGAAACATCACTCCAGTATTGCAAAAAACAAAAGTGGTTGGAATCATGGAGCTTAGTATTTTTATACACCACTGCATGATTTACCATTTTGTGTAAATTTTTGTGCTAGGCTTAGGGCGATGGCAATTTTGAACAAGGTTTTCACGCTGGCTTAGAGCACCACTCCAGTGCTTTTTTCTTCCAGTGTTAGAGTAGCGCTCCAAATCTAAGGTCCCTGACTGTAGACTTATATCTACTGCTGGAATCTTCACCATTTATAGGTGGTGCTCCGGTCCCATGGCGTCATCTTGTGAAGGCTACTTCTGACTGGCCAGAAATCTGAGGTAACAATCACAAGCACTCACTGCAAGTCTGTGAGAGACAGAAAGAGGCTCTCATAGACCTGTATTGAAAAGTAACCTCCGACTCTCTCCTGCAAACAGTTGAGCAATCACACAGGTCACAAACTGCTGGAGACCCCCGGGGATGGCGGAGATAGAAGGTGAAGATGTCAACGGATAAGTATAATACTAGTGGCAGGAAACTTAGATTCGCAGCATCACTCCAGTATTGCGAAGAACAAAAACGGTTGGCTGATGCTTATGTTGTGCTAAAGGTTGAAATATACTTTGTAAAAACTTTAGGCACAGGGCTACTGATCTTAGGTACATAAAGTTCCGTTCCCATGTTGCATCTCTGCCCTGTACCTCCTGCAGCAAAGATGCCGCAGCGATATCCGCAGTGGTATTAAATTTCCAGATATTATTGCAGAGGGTGAAATTCTCTCCTACATGTGCAGTGTAAATTGATGTTCTGCTGATCTCATATCCGCAGCTCCTGCTAATTTTTGCTCTAAATATAATTTGCAGTATGAGTAAGGTTTCTTAAAATCTCATGCACTAGGCTGGTACTATAAAAGACTGCTGATTTCTCACAAGTGAATTCACATCAGAAAATCCTTTGTGTATTTGCACATTGGGAACTTAGCCTAAATCTTAATGTTGTAAGAGAGGGCCTTACCTAACTAATCAATCATTTAATTCTTACTGAAAACATGGCTGTCAAATAATGCTAGAACTATGTTTCCAAGGTAGTCAGTAGTATAGTCATTATCGGCAGGCATGAATGCTAAATAAAGTATCTAGTCCTGGAAAAAGAGGATTTTTCTGCTCCATTACCCCTAATAGGTCATGTTTTTAGTATTTTGCATGTAGTATAATTACTTCATGAAACTGTTACCCATGTTTCCTCTATGAAATTCCATCAAATCATGACTGGGGTTGTGAAACATTGTTTTATATAGTATAGTTATCTTTTATTCTTGCTGTTTCGTTAATTAAAAAATCTTCATAGTCCCTGTTAAGGATATAACTCATAATGATCATGAAGATTGTATCTAACTTTATTCACACTTCTTGAGTGAATATAAAAAAAGTATGATTATAATGATTGTAAGAAAATTTATGGTAAAATATTCTAAAAATGATACAGATTGTTACATAGAGTGTAGAAAAAAGATACTATTGAAGTCTTCAAGCCATCAGTTACAGTATTTTACCTTCCTAAATGAGAAATGTTTCCACTTTATACCACTTTAGCTAAATGTCAAGCTGAAACTCCTCTCTGCTGTTTGATCTTGTACAGTCTAAGATTTTTGTCATATAGATTTACAATGGCCAGTAGGTTATATTACACAGATTTGAATCTAAGATGGGAACTATTTCAACAATGAAACTTTATATGTCTGAAGTTATCACTAAATAAAGGGCACCCAAGAGACGGCTGAGAATGTCTTTTCAAAACTTTAGATACCTTATGTTTAATTAGATGTAAGGCAAAATAATGTGCCGTCAATGTGAGGTTCCTGAGCAATCCTGTGATTATTTATTGTATTATATGCTTAATATATCTATTTTAACTGTATTTTTTCTGTCTTTTTTCTTTCAGGGAATGAATTCATTGAAAATGTACATTAGATCATGTGACTGGATCACATGGAAGAGCAATTTATTACAGACATCAGTTCCATGGTGTTTATATAAGAATGCCTAAGAGGCAGGCAAAAAATCATTACATGTTTTCTTCATTTATTCTTTTTGTAAATTTCAGATTTTTCTTTTTATAACAGAGTAACATGTTCCTGTAATTAGACGCTCGTGGCAGGATTATTTATATATATATATATAGGTATATATATATGCACACATATATATATATACACATAACCTTGCTCACAGCATTGTTTTGTATATTAACATGCACACAAATATATATAAATATAAATATATATTCTTTACTTTTTTTTTGTATCGGTAACCAGGCTCGCAAATGTGTAGGGTCTGCTGCTAAACTGCACACCAACCAGTAAAATGTATTTGTCATGTTGAATAGTGTTTACTACCAATGGCTGTTGATTATTTTTCCCTAAAATGTAAATAATGTTATGTATCCATGTGCCTGAAATTTGCAGAAACTAATCATATTGGCCGTAGGCTGTAAGAGGCAGGCTCTAATGACGATACTTTGGTACAATGTAGATGTCTATTTGGTGGCTCCCTTTAAGATGCATCCGTGTAAAATGTTACTGTAATAATTGTTTTATTGTAATTGTGTATTGTGAAAATATACATATGGAAGGCATGGGGTTGCCAGTACCACAGTTAAAGTAAATAATAGGGTTGTACATAATGTGTAAAATAAAATAAGTAAATAATGAACATCTGTGAATAATAAAATGTCTCTTTTAATCTTGAATGACAAATAACCTGAAAACCTGCATACCACAAGACATGTGTGATTGTTCTATTACTTGAATAGTCCTGCAGTCTTTTTAATGTTTACAATTATCCAGTTTTAGAAGAGAGAATATAATGCCATTGCCTGGTTACTTGTTTTATGCTGTAATCTAGTTTATTTTATGTAAAATGTATATTGAATGCTTTCTTTTTATACCTGCCTTAAATAATTTGGCAATCAGAATAAAAGAAGTTGTTTTTTTGTACCAGCTTGTCTATAGTGGTTGTGTAACTTTAAGTATTCAAATGTTGTAAAAGCTAGTATCTTGGAAAATATTCATGAAGAATGGAGTGTGCGTATGGGTTGGGTTAGATTTATCTCTGAGATTGTCCATTCAGCTGACCATGCACTAAAGATTTTAGATGGGTGTATTTCCATTAGCTTCTTGGTTGGTCAGCAAAGATTGTCATAATGGGCAGCGGATACCATAAGTTGCAAAACTGAGTTGAAAATTAGTTGATTTCCAACTCAGTTAATGGTTGGTATGTGAAGATTGTCATAATGGGCAACGGATACCATAAGTTGAAAAACTGAGTTGGAAATTAGTTGATTTTCACCTTCTTTTATGTCCTAGACTGGACTTTTATTGATGACATAAGAAAGCTGCATCTGTCATTTATAAGTAGCATAGAGAATATCTTAAGACATAACTTTTAATAATATCAATAAGACTTAATTATAAAATCCCAATCTAGAGTGGAAAGAAACATAAAAGGTATGGGATACTCTTAAATACCTTTAGACCTCCAAAATTCCAACCCTCATAGTTCAGTAAGCAATAGTAAAAACAATAAGGCCCGTAACCAGGGTCCACTTAGTAAACATCACAGCATTGCAACCATTTACATATAAAGTGTCATAGCACATAGATATTTCCAATAAAAACATGTGTAGATCTCACCCATTTCAGCAGGTGGGATGTCAAACTTCATGGGATCCCATCTGTGGTGGTCGACTAGATCAGAATATCTAACCTGTCATGCCCGTTGCATTGACGCCCGCCTTAACAAGGGCAGTACCCAAGTGTTGTTCTCTTGCTGCATGTCCCTAGAAAGGGACCTTTCTTGCGGCAGCAGCATTAGAACCACACTTGGTATATATGATTTTTTCGAGGAGTATAATCTGGTTTGGTAACACAGATTTTTGGCTATATGTTTTCATCTGTTGTCAGCAACATTTTAGTTCTGCCAATGTCAGCATAGCTTATTGGCCAAGAAATGTCCTTCTTAACTTCTCCACAGATGTATACCTTCAGTTGATTCTTGTCAGGACTAGAAATTAATTTGCAGAAACCGGTCTGTTAACCACATCAGTAATCCGTAACCAGTAGAAAAAATCCCTGAGAATAGCCTTTTGCCAATGGCATCCCCAGGTCCTTTTGCAAAGCCATTCTGGCACAAAGTCATCATTGTGGCGTTATGCACAGGTGACTGAAACAGGCCGGTGATTCAAAATGAGAGTCACATAAGACCTCACAAAAGTCAACAAGTAAGAAGCGGTTCTCAGGGCTCCTATCCAACAGCCACAGATTACTGACATGGCTGATGGAAAAGGTCTGCAAGTCATTTCTCATTACCTCTAGTTAGGAACATTCCTTTCATGAAAGGTACTGCTGGTAAGCAGAAAATGGTCTAAATTAGATTTAATTACTAATGAAAAATCTATAAGCAGACAAAATGACTGGCATATCCAAGCTAGTGTGAACAGGTGCCAGATAACAAAACAGTTCCAAGAAAAAACATAGCTGTATTCTGAAATGCTAAGAATGGTGAATCTAGAACATTGGAACTGCATTACTCCATAGATAATAGGTAAGTGCTACATTATGTACATATGGAATATGTATATGAGCCCAGTAGACACTGTCAAGGCGTACCACATTACTGGGTCTCTATGCTGAAAAGACACCTCACTTCGACTAAAAAGCCTACTATATATGGGGCAGGAAGAAATCAGGTAATTAAAAACACCTATGGCTAATGGGAGTAGGAGTGCACATGTCACAGGAGTTTGGTACAAACAGAAAAAATGACCTTGGGAAACTCGAGCATTTTTCCAGCGCGCCCCCTCCCCCCCAGTGGTCTGCAGAGGGCTTAAAAATTGCTGAAATCGATGGGAACAGTGCTCAAATGACATGGGAACAGCATGAGTCATCTCTGACTCCCAGGTCACTGCTGTCAACAATGTTGTCAGAGTATTATGCCACTTTTATGGACTCACAATAAAACATGCAAAAACGAAACCAAAATGGATTTTCCTAGGAAAAATGTTAAGGAACATCCTTTCCAGGGTAAGGACTTGTATATAAGGCAAAATAAATATGCATATAGAAAAATGCTCCTCCACACCTTGGAGTGTTTTTGATGCGTTTTTGCACTTTCGCATTGCTTTCAACGGTGAAAAATACGTTCACCAGTAATTGTCATTTTAACATTTTATTACCTAATCTGGCAATGTGGTGTGGGAGACATGATCAGACGCATCATGTTTCATTAATGAAGGAGGGACTGTGAAAGTCACAAAGCCTATTTTTATAGGGAAATCAGATGGCCCTTACTATTCTTAAAGGGCCAGCAGTCGGCCCTCACTATTGTTAGTGGGCCATCAGCCAGCTATGCTTTGTTGTTCCCATTATTAAAGAGTGGGTCTCCTATACTGTTATTGCGTATGCAGTGACTGCAAGGGCTGCCAAAAATTTGGACGCACCCCAATACCCCTTTGAAGAGACACAGAGGAGGGACTCAGTAAAAAAAATGCTCCCATTATAAAGGAGTGGGTTTCCCATAGATAAAATGCCCATGCAATGAGTACAAAGGCTGATAAAATTTAGTAAAAACCCCAATAACAATTTATAGATACAGAGAGGTGGGTGTCAGTAACGAGTACGAAATGTTCCCATTAGAAAGGAGTAGGTCTGCTATACAGTTATAGTGTATGCAGTGAGTATAATGGATTCGAAAGTTTTGGAAAAACCCCAATAACAATTTAAAGACACACAGAGGTGGGCCACAGTAACAACATGTTCACATTAGAAAGGAAAGGGCCTCCAATACTGTTCTTGCATATGCAGTGACTGCAATGGCTGCAAAAAATTTGGAGGCACTCCGATGCCTCTTGCAAGTGACGTAAAGTAGGTGATATGGTAGATATGGTGGTGAATGATATTGGGGTGGAGGATGAGGAGAAAGAGGAGGATAAGAGCAAATAGATAAAATCAGGAAGCATATACCCATGACTGGGCATGAAGAGATGCATGGGAATAGACCTCCCAAAAAAAAGACACTAGATTTGAGTTTATGTTACGCTGCTATCATTCAGTAGTGTTGAGAAGTCTGGTCCAATCCAGCCCTTGTTCATTTTTATAAGAGTCAGCCTGTCAGCATTTGACAGGCGGATGCGCCTATCAGTTATAATTCCACGAGCGGCACTAAAAACCCACTCTGATAAAACGCTGGCGGCAGGGCAGGCCAGGACCTCAAAGGCATAGAGAGCCAGTTAATTCCACGTATCCAGCTTGGATACCCAATAATTATAAGGCACAGCGGAATCACGGAGGATGTTGGTACAGTCGGCAAGGTACTCCTCAGCATCTTCCCAAACTTTGCACTCCTTGTGAGAGTGCCCCGCGCCTCAGGGCCTGTCCGATGGGAGGGTCTGAGAAAACTCTCCCAGGACTTTGACAGTGTTCCCCTGCCTCTGCTGGATTGAAGTTGTGTCTCTCTCGCCTGTAATCCTTGGTTGTCCAACGAAGTGTGCCCTCTGCCACCAGCGCTTTTAGATGGGAATTTTTTTAATAGTTCTGCAACAAGGGCCTTCTGGTACAGCCCCATTTTTGTAGACCGGTCCGCCTCAGGAATAAGATATATAAAGTTTTCCTTGTAGCGTGGGTCTAGCAGTGTCACCTACCAGTAATGACTGTCACCCAAAATTTTGAGAACGCGAGGGTCATGGGAAAGGCAGCATAACATAAACTCGGCCATGCGTGCCAGACTACTAACAGGCAAGACTTCCGTGTCCTCACCAAGAAGGTGACTGACCATGCTCTCCTCCACCTCCTCCTCTCTGTTCTCTGGCCATCCACGCTGAACAGACGGTATGACAGCTGTGCAGGTAGTACCATCTATAGTGCAAGAAACTAGCTCCTGTCCTTCCTCCTCCTTCTCCTCTTCCTCATTGTCACCCAAACCACGTTGGGATGAGATGAGGCTTGGCTGTGTGTAATCACCCTGTATGGTTCCTTGCTCCATCTCATCATGCTCTGCCTGCAATGCATTCTCTTTGATTGTGAGCAGAGAGCGTTTCAGAAGACAGAGAAGCGGGATAGTGAGGCTAATTATGGCGTCATTGCCGCTCACCATCTTGCTGGAGTCCTCAAAGTTTTGGAGGATGGTACATATGTCTGACATCCATGTCCACTCCTGAGGTCTTATCTGTTGAGTCTGAACTGAATAGCGACAGCCTTCTTGATGCTGGTTCTCAACAACTGCCCTCTTCTGCTCACAAATCCTTCCCAACATCTGCAGTGTAGAGTTCCAACGCGTGGGGACATCACACACCAGTCTGTGAGCCGGAAGCTGCAAAAGCTGCTGAAACACTGCAAGGGCGGCGGAAGCTGTGGCTGACTTTCTAAAATGGGCTCACAGACGGCGTACTTTAACAAGCAGATCCAGCAGCTCCTGGTGGGATTTGAGAAACCGCTGAACCATGAGGTTAAGCACATGGGCCAGGCATGGTACGTGTGTGAGCTCGCCTCGCCTCAGAGACACCACCAGGTTCCGGCCATTGTCACATACGACCAAGCCTGGCTGTAGGTTCAGTGGTGTGAGCCACAGATCTGCCTGCTCTTTTAGAGCTGTCCACAACTCTTCAGCATTGTGTGTTTTTTCACCTAAGCATATTAGCTTCAGCACAGCCTGTTGCCGCTTGACCGAGGCAGTGCTGCAAGTGCTTCCAGCTTGTGACTGATGTGGTCATTTCGGAGATGGAGGCTGAAGAGGAGGAGGAGGCTGAGGAGGATGAGGTGCAGGAGCTGTAGACCATGGGGGCAAACCTGATTGACCTAAGGCCCGCAATCCTTGGCGTCGGGAGGACGTTTTCCGTCCAAAGGTCCGACTGGGTCCTGGCTTCCACTATGTTAACCCAGTGTGCCGTCAGCGAGATGTACCATCCCTGCCCACAAGCACTTGTCCACGTGTCCATGGTTAGGTGGACTTTGCCGGTAACTGCGTTGTTGAGAGCACGGCTAATGTTTTGGGACACGTGCTTGTGTAATGCGGCGACTGCACACCAGGAGAAATAGTGGCGGCTGGGGACCGAGTACCGAGGGACGGCCACCGCCATCAGGTTGTGGAATGCTTCCGTCTCCACAAGCCTAAAAGGCAACATTTCGAGTGCAAGCAGTCGTGAAATGTGAGAATTTAGTAGTGTGGCCTGTGGGGCGTTGGCTGCATATTTGCGCTTGCGTTCCAAGGACTGGGGTATGGACAACTGAACGCTGCGCTGGGAAAAGGACATGGTCGTGCTTCCTGATGCTGCTACTTGACAGTGTGCAACGACAGGTGCAGAGCTGGAGGCATTTTCGCATGCACCATGGACAGGGGATTGGCTTGCATGCACAACAGCGGAAGAAGCAATGGTGCCACCCGCAGACACTGTTCCTGGACCCTGGGGTTCGGCCCACAATGTCGGGTGCTTTGCTGCCATGTGTCTGATAATGCTGGTGGTGGTCAGGCTGGTCGTTTTACCACCCCTGCTGAAGCTGGCCTGGCAAATGTTGCAAATGGCCTTTTTTGGGTTATCGGCAGAGTCTTTAAAAAACAACCAGACTCGGGAAGACCTAACAGTTGTACTGCGAACTTCCTTCGTGTTGGTGTTATGGGGAATGGTGGCCTGCCTTCTGTCTGCGGCCACCACACTGCTTCTTCCAGCCTGTTGGGGTGCTCTTCCTCCCTCCCCCTGTGTGCTGCTGTCCTCTCTCTGCATGTCCTCCTGCCGGGTTGGGTCAGTTACTATATTATCCACCACCTTGTCTTCCACTTCCGCACCCTGGTCCTCCTCCTGACTTTCTGATATTGTGTCTCAGTATCGTCCACCTCTTGTGACACCTTCCCACAGTCGCCTTCGTGTGACCGTGGCTGCTCAAATATTTGGGCATCGCTACACGCGATCTCCTCTTGCCCCGCTTCAAGTGGACCGGGCGAGAGGCCCGAATCTATAAATGGAAAAGTGAACAGCTCTTCAGAGTGTCCAAGTGTGGGATCAGTTGTTTCTGGATACTCGGCATGGTTGGAGGAAGGACGATCAGGGTGAGCAATATGCGGTCCAGACTCACGGTTACTGAGACTTGACCGTGTGGAGGTGGCTTAGTGACTGGAAGCATTATCCGCTATCCAACCAACATCCTTTTGACTCTGCTCTGGGTTCAATAGTGGTGTGCTGCAGTCCCCTAAAAATTGGGACAGGAAGGTCAGGCGAGAAGATGTGGGTGTTTGTTGTGGCACAATTTCGGCTTGCCCATGGCCTTGTCCTCGGCCTCTGCATGCACCATTACCATCACGTCCAGTTCCCCGTCCCTTGCCACATGCCTTGCCCATTTTAAATGGAGGACAGTATCTTCCACGCTCACGACAAATGACTGAGTTTGGAGCGAATTTATATGTGATCTGTGTGACGGAGAAAACAGAGTTTTACATACCTGGCCTGTAGGTAACCATTTTGAACAGCAATCTGGTGTCAATTGCTTCACTGACACACTGAATACATTTTTTAATGAAGGCCAGAAATGGTAGTATTTTCTGAAAATGTATATGTGATCCGTGTGACGGAGAAAACACAGTTTTAAATACCTGGCCTGTAGGTAACTGTTTTGAACAGCAAACCAGTGTTAAAAACTTTGCTGACACGCTGAAAATATTTTTAATGCAGGCCAGAAATAGCAGTATTTTCTGACAACGTATATGTGAGCCATATGACGTAGAAAACACAGTTTTAAATACTTGGCCTGTAGGTAACTATTTTGAACAGCAATCTGGTGTCAATTGCTTCACTGACATACTGAAACATTTTTTAATGGAGACCAAAAATGGCAGTATTTTCTGAAAACGTATATGTAATCCATGTGACAGAGAAAACACAGTTTTAAATACCTGGCCTGTAGGTAACTATATTGAACAGCAATCTGGTGTCAATTGCTTCACTGACACACTGAAAAAAAAATTGAATGGAGGCCTGAAATGCCAGTATTTTCTGACAATGTATATGTGAGCCGTGTGAAGTAGAAAACACAGTTTTAAATACATGGCCTGTAGGTAACTATTTTGAACAGCAATCTGGTGTCAATTGCTTCACTGACGCACTGAAATTTTTTTTTAATGGAGGCTAGAAATGGCAGTATTTTCTGAAATCGTATATATGTAATCCGTGTGACGGAGAATACACAGTTTTAAATACCTGGCCTGTAGGTAACTATTTTGAACAGCATTCTGGTGTCAATTGCTTCACTGACACAGTGAAACATTTTTTAATGGAGGCCAGAAATGGCAGTACTTTCTGAAAACGTATATGTGAGCCGTGTGACGGAGAAAACACAGTTTTAAATATCTGGCATGTAGGTAACTGTTTTGAACAGCAAACCAGTGTCAAAAACTTTGCTGACACACTGAAATTTTTTTTTAATGGAGGCCAGAAATGGCAGTATTTTCTTAAAACGTACTGTATATGTAATCCGTGTGACGGAGAAAACACAGTTTTAAATAGATGGATTTTTAGCGCTGTAAAATGGAAAGGACCTGGCTGTATTCTGCAGTGCCAACAAGCTAATGGCGCAGAAAAAAACATGTTCTCTGGATTGCTTTTTAAGCAAACAATGAGGATTAAGATGCAAAAAAAATTATTCCTGGCCCCTGAGACCTGGGCCTATTTCCAGAAATATCTAATAGCAGCAGCCGACAGAACTGGAATGGAGCCTCTTGTGCTATGTGCACTGCAGTCTGCTATATACACTGCCTGCCTGCCTATATACACTGCCTGCCTGATATCTCTGCAGATGGATTAGTTAGTCCTCAAAAGGACTGTTTGTTAAAATGGATATGTGTAATGTATGTTTTTCTCCCTACACTACCTAATACACAAGCAAATCTCTCCCTGGCACAGCAGCAGCTCTCCCTACACTGTCTGATCCGGAGTGACTGTGACGAGCATGGCGGCGCCAGGTCTGATATTCACCTGATGACGCTGTGCGACCAGCCAATCACTGTAATGCCAACAACCAACATGGCTACGGCATTACAGTGCATGGCAGGCAATCCCTGCATGTTCATTGGCTCTCTAAAGAGCGCCAAACATGCAGGGAGGGGACCCAAGTACCCGTCCGAGCAACACGGAAATACTCGCCGAGCTTGCCGAGCACCATGATGCTCGGGCGAGTACCGAGTAGTGGCGAGCACGTTCACTCATCACTAGTCATGTCAAAACTGGAAAAACAGGCATTCCTCACATGTATTAAATCTGTCAAACAGTTGCAAATCATGTTCACGGAGCGACGAAAACTTAGAGCCCGAGAACGCTATAAATACTCGGTGCTCGGCCGAGTATACTCGGCGAAAGGGTTAAAAAAACATACTCGCTCATCACTAGTCAAAACATATTTCTGAAAATGCTAGTCTACACAGTGGAATATACTGTATTTGAGGGAAAGTAGAAAAGAAAACATCACCTTTATATGGTTTTATTTGTGTACTGTGATGACAGTGTATAGAAAATGTGTTTCTTGTATTTTGTGTTTCTGTGTTTCTTGTATTTTGATTTTTATACATTTATATGTACTTTCTTGTATTGTTATACACTTGCTTAATGAGACTTAGTAATATTGTATTTAGCCATTCGTCTCTACTTTTAAGGGATACCTCTTTGACCAGAATTGACACACCCTCACTGCAGGAGGAAATTCTTTTAAGCCAGAAAGTTCAGATGTTTTTTTCAGTTATGATTAAGAACTGAAGAACTAGAGTTTGAAATGCGTAACTGTCTATACACTTGTATTTCTTATATTTTCATAGTGTTTGATTTTAAATATAGCTAACGGCAATTTTTATTGAACCTTTGGATGAGTACTGGATACATCTTTTCTGCATTCTCTGGGACCAGTTGTCTGCTCCATTCTGTGCACCACCTGGACACTATCTCCATAGAAGTGTCAGCTGAAATTACCCTTTTTTTTCTGTGTTCAATATACTTGAGGGCACAGATTCAATCCCATATATAATGGGTCTGCTTGGAAGTTTGGATCGGTTCTTGTGTATTTTAGGAAGGTATTAAAACAGTGTGTTTACAGTATGTACACTATATTACATTTCTAATTTATACAATGTATTCTTTTTGTTGAACACACCATTCTCTATATATGTCTATTCAAGCATGCATATTGTATCTCTTAACCTGTTAATCTGAATGCATTTAAGTTTAACTTGTATACATGAAGACTAACACCAATTATTCTAGAACTCTATTAAATGTTGGGAGCCATGTGATCATAATTTGACAAAGCAAACCTTGTTTGTCTATGCTTGTTTATGTCAAGTTCTGATAAATATTGTAGAGTTATTAATTCTCCTATTATGTGAGTTTTTCCTGACTTGGATATGACACCTAAAATTCACTTGTCTCCACATATACTTCGAATGTCATCTAAACTATGTTTACCCACACTTTTTATGCACTACCATTTGTAATCTGAGCATTAATTCTGTACTAAAATAATAAGACGCACATCAACAAGCAAAATATATGCCTTTACATATGTTCATCACACAATTTGCTTTTAGAATTATTTGTATCAACTAGAGATGAACGTATTTTTTTAAATTAGAATTTTCCCAAAAGACCTGACTTGCGGTGAATACATTTTTGCGAATCTTAATACTGGACAACTTATGAGAGAGAAGAGAGAAAAGAGATGACCCTGCTAATCATAAGAGCTTACTCTTTACAGGAGAGAAAGAGAGAGCACTCTGCTGACCATAAGAGTGTACACTCTACAGGAGAGAGAGCTGACACAAGTTATCATAAGCATTTATACTCTACTGGAGAGAGATGACACTACTGGCCATAAGAGTTCACACTTTACTGGAGAGAAAAAGAAAGCACCCTGGTGACCATAAAAGCTTACACATTCCACCACAGAAAAACTTACCTAGTGACTCTCCAGATGGAAAATTCTTTACAAACTGTGCTCCATTGGAAACCGCTTATCTGTGATGGCCACGGTAGTAACCACTACTCTACAAGGTATGATATTCTTCTAGATGTCATAGCTGCAGGACATTATGGGAAGTTCTCACAGCCATGCAAAAAGACACTAGCCTCCAGTCTGATGTTTCAGCATTGTGGGAAATGGTGTGGGTCATATATGCTGATGTCACTTTGATATTACTAAGGCTGTGTTTTTGTTAAAGAGCTTGAAAGCGGTTGAATGCATTTCTAATAGACCTATCAGTGTTACAGACATCTTTTCAGTGCAAGTTTAGGATTTACAATAATTGTAAGTTCCCATTAATTAAATATTTTGAAAACATTTGACGAAACTTGCAAATTTAAATTTGAAAAGATTAGCTTATCTCTAATGTATAGAGTATTATCTATATATGTTTTTTTCATAAATAATTCTATACAGCACTTGGATATCTGCTTTATAAATGTTTTATCAATTTGATGACTGGGAATTTATTCCAAAACATGCTACCTTTTCAAGTCTTGAATTAATAAAATGTATATGTTTAAAATTATCTATTTTCTCAAATGACAGTGCCCTCAAGCATCGAGGTGTCTTTTCTTCTTTATACTCATCTACACCCACTGGAGACTACTGAGCTATTCTTTTGGTTAAAAGACCTGCACCAGGACACTGGGCACAAGCAGTTGTTTCATTATATACCCTAATTATGCATTATATAATGGAAACAGTTAAAGGGTCTGTCCACTACTAGGGCAACCCCTTCTCATTCCTCATGTTTGGCCCTATTAAAGTAAAAACACCTACAGTACAGACCAAAAGTTTGGACACACCTTCTCATTGTCTTGAAGCTTATCATGAGAATGCCAAGAGTGTGCAAAGTAGTCATCAAAGCAAGAGGTGGCTACTTTGAAGAACCTAGAATATAAGACATATTTTCAGTTGTTTCACACTTTTTTTGTTAAGTATATATTTCCACGTGTTAATTCATAGTTTTGATGCCTTCAGTGTGAATGTACAATTTTCATAGTCATGAAAATACATAAAAATCTTTAAATGAGAAGGTGCGTCCAAACTTTTGGTCTGTACTGTATACTCATCTTTGGTGCTGGTGCTGGTGCTGTTCCAGTGGTGTTGGCCTGGTGTTCCTGGGGCTCAAATGAGGTTGTTACATCGCAAGAGCCCTGCGCCCAATCACCACCAGCTTCACTGTCCCCACGTTTGGATGTATTGAACATCAGCAAGAAGTCAGGGCTGCAGCAACAACCTCACATGAGCCCCGGGAGAGTGAGTGCCGACACTGCTGAAATGGCACCGACACTGGAGGTGAGCATAGGTGTTTTTAACCCCTTTACAGCCTGTGCCGTATTAGTACGCACAGGCTGTAATCCCCCGGTTCAGTGAGGGCTCCGGCGCTGAGACCGCACTGTACCGGGCACATGTCAGCTGATAATTACAACTGATATGTGCCCGCAACTGTCGCGGGTGGAATCGCGATCCACCCGCGGCTGATAACATGTTAAATGCCGCTGTCAATCTCTGACAGCGGCATTTATCAGCACCACGCGGGAAGCGTGTCACTTACCCCGCCCATCGATGACCCCGTCACGTGATCGTGGGTCACCGATGCGTGGGCATGACAACCCTGGGTCTGCAGCAGACTCCAGTGGTTGTCATGAGCTGGTCGCTATGAGTGCCACCTAGTGGTCGGTGCTCATAGCACAGGACCATTTCTGCTAAATACAGGTGATCTGCTGATCATCTGTATGAAGAAGAGGCGATCAGACAAGTGCTGCTTCTAGTCTCCTATGGAGACTATAGAAGCAAGCAAAAAGTGAAAAAAAAATGTTTTTAAAAATATAAAAAAAAAATAAAAAATATATAAAAGTTTAAATCACCCCCATTCAAAATAAAATAATAATAAAAAAAAACCCACATACACATATTTGGTATCACCGCATTAAGAATCGCCCCATCTATCAATATAAAAAAAAATAATCCAATCGGTAAACGGCGTAACGAGAAAAAAAATCTAAATGCCAGAATTACTTTTTTTGGTCGCCGCAACATTGCAATAAAATGCAATAACGGGCGATCAAAACATCGAATATACCCCAATATGGTATCAATAAAAACTTCAGCTCGGTGCACAAAAATAAGCCCTCACCCGGCCCCAGATCCCAAAAAATGGAGACGCTACGGGTCTTGCAAAATGGCGCCATTTTTTTTTTATACCAAACTTTGGAATTTTTTTTCACCACTTAAATAAAAAGGAACCTATACATGTTTGGTATCTACAAACTCGTAATGACCTGGAGAATAATAATTGCAAGTCAGTTTTAGCATTTATTGAACATGGTAAAAAAAATAAAAAAAAAATCTGTGGTATTGCATTTTTTTTGCAATTTCACCGCACTTGGAATTTTTTTACCATTTTCCCGTACACTATATAGTAAAACTAGTAATGGCGTTGAAAAGTAAAACTTGTCTTGCAAAAAATAAGCCCTGACACAGCCATATCGACCAAAAAATAAAAACGCTATGGCTCTGGGAACAAGGGGAGCAAAAAATGAAAATGCAAATACGGAAAATCCCAGGGTTGCGAAGGGGTTAAATTAATGTAGTCAAACATGAGGAATGAGAAGAGGTTGTCCAAGTAGTGGACAACCCCTTTAAGCAAACCTATGACATGATCTGTTTTCTTCTGAGACTTCAGCTGAAAATGAACTACTTAAGGCACTAACTTCTCTTTTTTTGTTTTATATTATTTTTTTTTCTGGGTAGTATGTAAAAAAGCAATTACTCACCAGAGAATCCCTTTAAGGGTTTAATCGTGTTTAGATAGGAGAAAAATAAAAAATTCACCTTCCAGGATCATTGGACGAAACCCAAAACTTTATAATAGAAAAATATATAAAAACAGTTGCAGCTAAAAACATCGCAGAGAAAGAGGGAAAATGTGTTTCAGACATGTCATTTAATTGTGTTTGGTACAATATATGTAACTTAATCAGTATTCAGAAAAATGTTGTTATGTAATAGTTGATTTATTTTATTATTTTCTGTTGCCAGTTATAGCTCTTTTTTATTTGCTCACATTAATATGTAGCACTGGACAGCTTCCAATTGCATCTAAGTGCTTCCAAGCTATTTTCACATTTGGGCAAGCATTGATGTGTCCCTTAATGTTACACTGCTGCCTTGTTTTGCTCTATATTTTTTATCTACAATTTTAAATATTTATGCTGTAAATCATGTATATTAATTTGCAGGATTTGAGATAGCCAAGTTGGCATTAAAGATTAAAAAAAGCAAATATTGATAAGTGATAAAGGCCATTGTCTCCTATGCTAGCTATGCTTGCTCTGTGTATATCAAGGTTTTTTGGCCTTTTATTGCATTGATTTGTGAATTTAAGACACAAATACCTATGAATCAATCAGTTATGCTTTGCTTCGTAGGTTTTGCTTCAGATTGATGAATCTGACTATACAAATCAAACAAGTGTTTCACGAAAAATAACACTAATCTTTTTCTGTCATTTCTGAGTGCATTGCATATATTGATTTAAAATGCTTCACCTTTGAAGTCAGTTCATCATGTTGCTTTAAAAAGTGATTGTCACATTAATGGTTCCAACCTTATACAGGCAGCAATGTTTATATTGTGTGAACGATTGGTATATTTCTAGAAAATTAATGGTAAATAAAAGTGTTATTGTCTTATGTGATACATTAATTCAATATTTATAATTTTTAGCAGCTCTGTTAATGAAATAATTCTACTGGATTTTAATGGTAGTATAAAGCACAAATTGACCAAGAACTGCAGCTCTTATAAAATATACTTTGGTTTATAATTTTTAATTTTAGTTTTTAAATCTATGGTACAAGTGAATTCTTTGGGGGGAAACTACTACATGTAGATCGTCCTTTTGTCTTATTGTACATGTTTTGAAGTGTCATCAAACACCAACAAATCTTTCAAGTGTAACACAGCCAACAGAAAACTAGAATTAGTATCTTGTAGAGAAATATATATGCACTTTCGCAATATGTGTCGCAGTGAGAAGGCAAAGGGGTGCATCAAGAAGAGACCACACTCAGCGTGAAAAGAGAAAGTAGATTTACAGAATAGTACCAGTAGAGAAAAGGAAAAAGGCTACATACATACACCTAATATATATGTGAGGGTGGTTTTCCGCACCTCTGACAACTCCTGACGATTATATGTATTTAACTGTAATGCATTTTATTGTTATCCTCCTGTTGTTACAGTTCCTGTTTAGTTGGGTACCACAGGGTTAACTGTAGGACCAGCCCATAGTAGGGAGGAGGATTTGGAATCTCTAGGTTAGGGTTAATTGCGCAGGAAGTGAGTTGGTTAAGATCAAGGAAGGAAGAAATAAGGACACCCCCTGGTAGAGGTGATCTTCACCTAGGGTGTGTGTGTGTGGAAGAAGAAAAGCAGAGAGGAAGCTAAGAAGTTTTCCATTGATGGCAGCAGAATACTCTTAGAAGGTGAGTTGGGGAAGGAGACGTATGGCCAGGAAACTTTATTAAAGTCCCTAAGGGTCTTTAGGGAACAAAAAAGTTCCTCCTGTTATGCTTTGTTTACAAGTAAAACTGTCAGTAAAAATGAATTTCTTTTTATGGACTGGTGTGGATTCCCATTCGTGGGGTTGCAGGAAATTTGAGCTGTGCAATGCATGGCAAACCAGAGGAACTGGGAGGTGTCGATTATGGTAACCTGTTCACACACACTGAAAATAGACCTCTTTTTTCAGTAGCAGGTCAAGGCGCGGAAAACGAGTCCCTTGCCCACTGCTGCCGCCCCGAGTCCTGTTACTTCCGAATCATCTAATATACATCTGACTTGCTGATTAACAATATATACACACAAATAAGAATGAACATATTAATTTCTATGTAAAAAAAGTCATGCTGTTCATATATTGAGGCTTTTGAGCATATTTTAACTACTTCAGGTTTCCAAATATGCCAAATAGTAAAAAGAAGTAAGCAGACCATTCTTTAGGCATTTTCAGCTTGAATGACATTCAATATTTTACAATAGAAGTCATTTGGAAGGTTAAAAATACGTCTGGAAAATGTTCGGGAGATTTTTGCATTGTTTTCTCTGTATTTTTCTTCAAAATAAATAGTCTTCATTGTTTAATGGAATTAAAAAAATCTGGAAAACCACCTTAAAAAGAGGGCCAATACATCTCTAAAAAAGCTCCCAAAAAAGTCACAAAAGCACTCAGGAAACAACCAAAGAAAGCTTAAATGGGATGCTACCAATGTACAAAACTCGAGAGAAAGAGAAACAATTCCTGAAGATTGCCTTAAAAAGATCCTGTGTGCACATAACCCAAGGGTCACTTTGTGATTGATTTATATAAAGGATATAAGAAGAGGTGAGTATTTTATATATGTATTAGAGGATTTGCATATTTATCTTGAATGTGAGATATATAACATGTCAAATAAAATAATAACATAAGAGGTTGAAAAAAATCACATCAGTAGAACATATGCAATTATAGAAAGCCATATTAAAGGGCCACTAAGTCTAAAATGTTGAGTAACTACCACTAATCAAACTCAAAAACATGTGTACATACTATAATACAATAATGTTGAAATATTATTATTTTCTCATTAAAAACTCATAATTCTCTGTTCACACTAGCATCTCAGCTTTTGTTCACAATTAAGCCATGACAGTTTTTAAGGATCCATTTTAAAACAGATCAAGATGGACATTGATGAAGATGGCTCTCATTACTTTAATGTGTGGTCCATTAGGTTTCTGTCAAAGTGTCAAAGTCCCTAAAATAAATCAGAAATGCATTTTTTTTTCTTTTATCGGAACGCAGGTTATTTATAGGAAAATGTTACAGTGGTGGCCAAAAGTATTGGCACCCCTGCAATTCTGTCAGATAATACTCAGTTTCTTCCTGAAAATGATTGCAATCACAAATTCTTTGGTATTATTATCTTCATTTAATTTGCTTGCAAGGAAAAAACACAAAAGAGAATGAAGCAAAAATCAAATCATTGATCATTTCACACAAAACTCCAAAAATGGGCCAGACAAAAGTATTGGCACCCTCAGCCTAATACTTGGTTGCACAACCTTTAGCCAAAATAACTGTGAACAACCGCTTCCGGTAACCATCAATGAGTTTCTTACTAAATGCTCTGCTGGAATTGTAGACCATTCTTCTTTGGCAAACTGCTCCAGGTCCCTGATATTTTAAGGGTGCCTTCTCCAAACTGCCATTTTGAGATCTCTCCACGGTGTTCTATGGGATTCAGGTCTGGACTCATTGCTGGCCACCTTAGAAGTCTCCAGTGCTTTCTCTCAAACCATTTTATAGTGCTTTTGGGAGTGTGTTTTGGGTCATTGTCCTGCTGGAAGACCCATTACCTCTGAGGGAGACCCAGCTTTCTCACACTGGGCTCTACATTATGCTGCAAAATTTGTTGGTAGTCTTCAGACTTCATAATGCCATGCACACGGTCAAGCAGTCCAGTGCCAGAGGCAGCAAAGCAACCCCAAAACATCAGGGAACCTCCGCCATGTTTGACTGTAGGGACCGTGTTCTTTTCTTTGAATGCCTCTTTTTTTTTCCTAAGAAGTGGGGTCTTCCTGGGTATCCTACCATACAGTCCCTTTTCATTCAGACGCCGACGGATAGTACGGGTTGACACTGTTGTACCCTCGGACTGCATGGCAGCTTGAACTTGTTTGGATGTTAGTCGAGGTTCTTTATCCACCATCCACACAATCTTGCGTTGAAATCTCTTGTCAATTATTATTTTCTGTCCACATCTAGGGAGGTTAGCCACAGTGCCATGGGCTTTAAACTTCTTGATGACACTGCGCACGGAAGACACAGGAACATTCAGGTCTTTGGAGATGGCCTTGTAGCCTTTAGATTGCTCATGCTTCCTCACAATTTGGTTTCTCAGGTCCTCAGACAGTTCTTTGGTCTTCTTTCTTTTCTCCATGCTCAATGTGGTACACACAAGGACACAGAACAGAGGTTGAGTCAACTTTAATCCATGTTAATTGGCTGCAAGTGTGATTTAGTTATTGCCAACACCTGTTAGGTGCCACAGGTAAGTTACAGGTGCTGTTAATTACACGAATTAGAGAAGCATCACATGATTTTTCAAACAGTGCCAATACTTTTGTCCACCCCCTTTTTTAGGTTTGGTGTGGAATTATATCCAATTTGGCTTTAGGACAATTCTTTTTGTGTTTTTTCATTGAAGACAACTTAAATGAAGATAATAATACCAAAGAATTTGTGATTGCAATCATTTTCAGGAATAAACTGAGTGTTATCTGACAGAATTGCAGGGGTGCCAATACTTTTGGCCACCACTATACATAATTTCATACATTTACCTTCTTGGGATGTTAATTGATTACTTGCACAATAAAAGAACGTTTGTTTTTATTATCGCCGAAAAAATAGCCTACATGTAAATGAGCCAATGTATTCTGCAGGACCTAGAATAAAGAAAAGCAATGAACAGAAAATTATAAATACAAATACAAATATTAACTTAAAAAGATATACTGCTTGCTTAAAAGAATAAAGGTAACAGTATTGAGACTTTGTAATCAAAAGAAGTGCTTAAAGGGAACCTTTCATCTCCAGAAATGCTATTTACCTGCAGATATTGTGGCAATTTGCAGGCACACAACATTGGCCTTGCCCTCAACGACGCAGTTAATGGGAAAGTCCACCTAACCACGAACACATGGATAAGTGCTTGTGGGCAGGGATGGTACATCTCGCTGACTGCACACTGGGTAAATATAGTGGAAGCCGGGACCCAATCAGACTTCTGGATGGAACATGTCCTCCCGACGCCGAGGATTGCAGGCTCTGGGTCAATCAGGGTTGCTCCCAAATTCCACAGCTCCTGAACCTCCTCCTTCTCCTCCTCTTCAGCCTCCATCTCCAAAATAACCACATCAGTCGCAAGCTGGAAGCACTGCAGCACTGCCTCGGCCAAGCGGCAACATGCTGTGCTGAAGCTAATATGCTTAGGTGACAAACCGCACAATGCTGAAGGGTTGTGGACAGCTCTGAAAGAGCAGGCAGATCCGTGCTTGTCATCGCTGATTCTACAGCCAGGCATGGTCGTATGTGACAATGGCCAGAACCTGGTGATGTCTCTGAGGCGAGGTGAGCTCACACATGTACCATGCCTGGCCCATGTGCTTAACATCATGGTTCAGCGGTTTCTCAAAACCTACCCGGATCTGTCGGATCTGCTTGTAAAAGTACGCCACCTGTGTGCCCATTTTAGAAAGTCAGCTACAGCTTCCACCGCCCTTGTCATGTTTTAGCATCGTTTGAAGATTCCAGCTCACCAACTGATCATGCATTGGAACTCTACATTGCAGATGTTGGGAAGGATTTGTGAGGAGAAGAGGGCAGTTGTTGACTACCAGCATCAACAAGGCCGTCGATATTCAGGTCAGACTTCACACATAAGACCTCAGGAGTGGACATGGATGTCAGACATATGTACCATACTCTAAAACTTTGAGGACTCCACCAAGATGGTGAGCGGTGGTGATTCTATAATTAGAGTCATCATCCCACTTCTCTGTGTTCTGAAATGCTCTCTGCTCACAATTAAAAAGGATGCATTACAGGCGGAGAACGATGAGATGGAGCTAGGAACCATACAAGGTGATTCCACACAGCCCAGCCTCATCTCATCCCAACGTGACAATGAGGAAGAGGAGGAGGAGAACAAGGAGTACTACCTGCACAACTGTCATACCGTCTGTTCAGCATGGATGGCCTGAGGACAGGCAGGAGGAGGAGGAAAGCATGGTCAGTCATCCTCTTGGTGAGGACACTGAAGTCTTGCCTGTTAGCAGTCTGGCACACATGGCTGAGTTTTTGTTCCACAGCCTTTCCCGTGACTCTCGCATTGTCCAAATTATGAGTGACAGTCATTACTGGTTGGTGACACTTCTAGACCCACGATAAAAGGAGAACTTTCTGTCTCTTATTCCCTTGCAGGACAGGTCTAATAAAATGGTGCAGTACAAGAAGGACCTTGTTGCGGAATTATTTAAAATATTCCCATCTGAAAACGCTGGCGGCAGAGGTCACATTTCTTTGGACAACCAAGGAGTACAGGCGAGAGAGACACAAATGCAATCCAGCGGAGGCAGGGGAACACTGTCAAGGTTCTGGGAGAATTTTCTCAGACTCTACCATCGCACAGGTAGATCCCTCTACTAGTGATCAATTAGGGACTTCCTTGAAAGATAGGATTGGCTTAGGAAAACAGGTACAGAGTAAGGGTAAAAGTTACATGAAGCGTAAACTGACTCCGCCTCAGCCTAAAGAAAAGAAGCCAAAACAGAGTAACAGCTTAGAGGTAATTAATTTATCTGAGCATATACTCACGAATGTTCAACGGGAAGTACTTCGTCTAGGTCTCACCTTTGTTCCTGATAATAATTTCAATTCTTTTATAGCAATAAAGGATTTGCCACTCTTTTTGAGAAAACTGATCTTAAGGAAACTCCATACCTGCTCGGTGAGTGATCAGGACTTAAATACTTTGGAAGAACAGGAGGCTTTGTCAATACTGGAGGAGTTGGCACGTGAAAGTGTCGTTAGTGTTTCTAACACTTTCCCGCCCTCGGTGCTGCCCAGATCGACCACGTTCCCTCCCTTCTCCCTATGTCCTCAAATAGAAATATTTAATAAATTGGTAATCGAAGAATTTAAGATGATCCTGAATGAAAGGCTGAAGGACAATCTAACAAGGGTACAACGGAGAGCTTTGAAAGAACTCAGGGGCATGAAGGACGTGGTTATTAAACCTGTGGATAAGGGAGGGAATGTGGTTGTCTGGCCAGCTTTAAAATATGAGAGAGAGGCCTTCAGACAGCTAAGGGACCATGAGGCATACACCCCTCTTGCCAAGAATCCCCTGAGCGCCTTCTCTCAAACTCTTATGGACATTCTAGAGAGAGCATTCGCACAGGGGATCATACCGAAAAAAGTTTTTAATGCACTTGTTGTACAGTATCTGGTGGTCCCTACCTTTTATCTTTTGCCCAAAATTCACAAGAATGCCCTGGAACCTCCAGGGCGTCCGATTGTCTCTGGCATGGGAGGGCTCTGTGATCCAGTGTGCAATTTTATTGAACACTATCTACATCCAATAGTTGAAACTTTGAAATTTTGGCTACTGGGAGAGGGAGGTTTTGGTCGACGGCTCGTGCGCCTCCTCCCAGGCGCAGTGTTGGTACAGATACATAGATGATGTGTTCATCATATGGCAGGGTCCCGAGCCTCAGCTTCACGATTTTATTCGTGAATTAAATAACAACAAACGGAACATCAAACTCACCTATAAACACTCTAGGGAGGAGATTGACTTCTTAGGCATTAAGATGAGGGTACAAATGGATGGGGCCCTTCAGACAGATATATATCGGAAAGAGACATCAGTAAACTCACTTCTCCATGCCACGTCGGCACATACCTCCCATACTATTTGTGCAATGCCAACAGGTCAATTCCTCAGAGCAAAACGTATCTGCTCATCTGATGAGGTGTTTGAAGCTTAGGCTCGGGACCTCTCTGACCGTTTTCTTGAACGTGGATACAGTAGAAGGGTTGTGAAGCGGGGATACCATCACGCTAGACAAACATCTCGTAGTTCACTGCTGATGGAGAGGAGGAATAGCTCTAGAGGGGATTCTCCACTGAGATTTATCTCAACCTATTTATCACAAGAAAGAAGACAGACATCAAGTCAGCAGGGACAAGGAGCAGCATGGCAGATGTGACAACCTACATGGTGAGCTGCAACATGTGCTACATGTTCACAGATCGACCAGAAGCAGAAACCAACTTCACCTGCCCGAAGTGTAGACTACTGGCTCTTTTAGAAGAAAAGGTGCGGGGACTGGAAGAAAGAATTGCGACATTAAAACTCATTAAGGAAAATGTAGACTTCCTGGACAGAACAGAAGCGTCACTACTGGTCACGGAAAGTGAAGGAAGCGTCAGAGAACCTCCAGAGGCAGACAAGTGGAGGCTAGTGACCAAAAGAAGCAAGAAGACCATGGAGACACCACCAACCACACAACTGAGAAACAGATTCCAAGGACTTGTGGAGGACGAAGATGGCACACCTAAGGATGAGGCACTACCAGCAAGCAAAAAAGAAAAGAGCACCCAGAAACACCCAGAAGCGACAAGAAAAAGGACAGCCAAGAAGGGAAGAAGAATGGTGGTGGTGGGAGATTCATTACTGAGAGGAACAGAAGCAGCTATCTGCAGACCGGACATAACCGCAAGAGAAGTATGCTGCCTCCCAGGGGCGAAGATCAAGGATGTTACCGATAGGATACCGAAGCTCATCAGTTCCAAGGTTGTCCACCCATTTCTTCTGATACATGTTGGCACCAATGACACGGCAAAGAAGGACCTACCGACAATCTGCAAGGACTTTGAAGCATTGGGGAAGAAAGTAAAAGAACTGGATGCGCAGGTAGTTTTTTCTTCTATCCTTCCAGTAGACGGGCATGGCATCAGGAGATGGAAAAGGATCCTTGATGTGAACAACTGGCTGAGACGATGGTGCAGACAACAAGAATTTGGATTCCTGGCCCACGGTGTGAATTACCTCTATGATGGACTCCTTGCCAGAGACGGACTACACCTCAACAAACCCGGGAAACACACATTCGCCAGGAGACTCGCAACACTCATCAGGAGGGCGTTAAACTAGAAGAAGAGGGGATGGGAAGAAAAACGCCGGACACGAACATGCAACCAGAGAACATACTAATGAAAGATGTCAAGTGCGACAAAGAAGGTCCAAGACAAGATACTTGGAAGGGAGGTAAGAAAATTTCTAATAGAATCCGCAGGGTGAAGATTGGAACAAAACAAAATCGTGTAAACTGCGTGCTAGCAAATGCCAGAAGCCTGACAAACAAGATGGATGAACTGGAAGCAGAAATATCTACAGTTAACTATGACATAGTGGGAATAACCGAGACATGGTTAGATGAAAGCTATGACTGGGCAGTTAACTTACAGGGTTACAGTCTGTTTAGAAGGGATCGAAGAAATCGGAAAGGGGGTGGAGTCTGTCTATATGTAAAGACGTGTCTAAAGCCTACAATACGGGAGGATGTATGGGAGGGAAATGAGGAGGTCGAGTCCTTATGGGTGGAGATACATGGGGCAAAAAACAATAATAAAATTATCATAGGAGTCTGTTATAAACCACCAAATATAGCAGAAGCCACGGAAAGTCTATTAATGAGACAAATAGACGAAGTAGCAAAAAATAAAGAGGTGATTATTATGGGGGACTTCAACTACCCCGATATAGACTGGGAAACAGAAAGCTGTAGATCTCAGAAAGGAAACAGGTTTCTGTCAATTATCAAAGACAATTATTTGTCACAACTTGTGCAGGAACCAACTAGAGGGATGGCCCTTTTAGACTTAATATTAACTAACAGGCCAGACAGAATAACTGAGGTGCAGGTCGGGGGGCACCTGAAAAATAGTGACCAAAACATTATACAATTCCACATGTGCTTCAGTAGGGTGCCCAGCAAGGGAGTCACAAAAACACTGAACTTCAGGAGGGCAAAGTTTGATCAGCTAAGAGATGCCCTTCACCTTATAGACTGGGATAGTATCTTTAGTAATAGGAGCACGGATAGAAAATGTAGTCACTGTAGAAGGTACATACCTTATGGGAATAAAAGGGCTAGGAATAGGAGGAAGCCAATGTGGCTAAATAAGGAAGTCAAGAGGGCAATGAAAAACAAAAAAAGGGCTTTCGGTAAACTTAAACAAGAAGGCAGCGAGGAAGCGCTAATATCTTATAGGGAAAAAAACAAAATCTGTAAGAAACAAATAAGAATAGCAAAAGAGGAGACAGAGAGACTAATTGCCAAGGAAAGTAAAATGAATCCCAAACTGTTCTTTAACTATATAAACAGTAAAAGGATTAAAACTGATGGAGTTGGCCGATTGAAAAATAACCTGGGTAAAATCATAGAGGGCGATGAGGGTAAAGCAAACCTACTCAATAGCTTCTTCTCCACTGTTTTCACAAAAGAAAACAATTTATCAGAGGAAATGCAGAGTGATAAAGTAAACCCTCCGCTAAATATCACCCACCTAACCCAGGAGGAAGTTCAGAATCACCTAAATAATATCAAAAAAGACAAGTCACCAGGCCCAGATGGCATACACCCCCGGGTACTAAAAGAATTAAGTAATGTGATAGACAGACCGCTGTATCTTATATTCAAGCACTCTTTATGGACAGGGACTGTCCCACTAGACTGGCGCCAAGCAAATGTGGTACCAATATTCAAAAAGGGGTCTAAAAGTGACCCTGGGAACTATAGACCAGTAAGCTTGTAGTGGGTAAATTGTTTGAAGGATTTCTTAGAGATGCTATTGTAGAATATCTTAATGATAATAACTGTCTAACTCCATATCAACATGGATTCATGAGGGATCGCTCCTGCCAAACAAACCTGATCGCCTTCTACGAGGAGTTGAGCTCACAGCTGGACCGGGGAGAGTCAGTGGATGTTTTATATCTTGACTTCTCCAAAGCGTTTGATACCATGCCACACAAAAGGTTGGTATATAAAATGAGAATGCTTGGTCTGGGGGATGATGTGTGCAAGTGGGTAAATAGCTGGCAGAGTGATAGAAAGCAGAGGGTGGTTATCAATGGAGTAAGCTCTGGGGGTGTCAGGGTTACTAGCGGGGTGCCTCAAGGGTCTGTCTTGGGCCCTATATTATTTAATATATTTATTAATGATCTAGTGGAAGGATTGCATAGTAAAATAGCAATATTTGCAGATGATACTAAACTTTGTAAAGTAGTTAATACAGATGAGGATAGGGCACAGCTACAGGAGGATTTAGATAAATTGGGGAGTTGGGCCAAAAAATGGCAAATGGGGTTCAATGCCGATAAATGTAAGGTCATGCACATGGGAAAGAAAAACAGCAGTCACCCATACATATTAAATGGGAAACCGTTGGGGAAATCTGACATGGAGAAGGACCTGGGCGTCTTGGTTAATAGCAAATTAAATTGGAGTGCCCAGTGTCAGGCAGCAGCTGCGAAGGCAAATAGAGTCATGGCATGCATCAGAAGAGGAATAGGGGCATATGATGAGAACATTGTTCTTCCTCTGTATAAAGCGCTGGTAAGGCCGCACTTAGAATATTGTGCACAGTTCTGGGCTCCGGTGCTCAGGAAAGACATATTGGAGCTAGAGAGGGTACAAAGGAGGGCGACTAAGGTAATAAAGGGAATGGAGGGACTAGAATACCCAGAGAGGTTGTCACAATTAGGCCTTTTTACGTTGGAAAAGAGAAGGCTTAGGGGAGACCTCATAAACATGTATAAATACATCAGGGGGCAGTACAGAGATCTCTCCCATGACCTGTTTATACCAAGGATGGTGACAAAGAAGAGGGGGCACACTATGTGTCTGGAGGAAAGGAGGTTCCTGCACCAGCATAGAAGGGGATTCTTTACGGTCAGAGCCGTGAGACTCTGGAGCTCTCTGGGAGAGGAAGTGGTGATGTCCAACTAACTTAATGAGTTCAAGAGAGGCCTGGACGCCTTTCTTGAGAACAATAAAATTACATCTTATGCTTAGTGATAGTTAATTAATCCAGGGATTTAATCTGACTGCCAGATTGGTGTCGGGAAGTGAATTTTTCCTCAATGATGTAAATTGGCCTATACCGCATGAATTTTTTTTTTGCCTTCCACTGGATCAACGCTGCAGAATAGCTGCAGTGCACAAGAAATAGGCTGAACTGGATGGATGCTTGTCTTTTTTCAGCCTTATAAACTATGTAACTATGTAACTATGTATCCTTTAACAACCAATGGTCAAGAATGCGGGGAATATTATAGAAATATTGGTCAGTTCTTACAACGGAACCCACCCTAAAGAGAATTCTTTCAGACCGCCCCCTACTGACAGCGAGAAAGAGCAATAATCTGAAGGACATTCTAGTTAGGAATCACTATGTGGCAAGCCCCCCCCAATCCCTTCAGTGCTGGTGTGCAGAGATGGGGCTGTTTCCCATGCGGATCATGCTTAGCATGTAGGAATATTGTAAGGGCTACCAATTTTACATCGGCAGATGGAGGTAGGGACTACCGGATCACACATTATATCTCCTGCAGTACCAGCTATATTATTTATTGTGCTACCTGTACGTGTAACCTCCAGTATGTGGGACTCACCTCACGCGAGTTCCGCATAAGAGTGAGGGAACACATAAGAGACATTAGATCTGCTAGGGGGATAGAAGATATTTCTACTTTGAAAACTATTCCTTGGCATTTTAGACTTCACCACGATTGTAATCCAGATGAAATTAAATTCAAGGGAATTGATAGGATACAATGTGGTATTAGGGGAGGGGATAAAAAGAAAATTCTGGCCCAACGTGAATGCCGTTGGATTTTTTCTCTGGGTACCATGTCCCCTTCCGGGTTGAATGAAAAACTATCTTTCTCACCATTTCTGTAATAATAGATGTTCTTGATACACTCCCTCTCTGATTAGTTAACTTTTAAATGTATGTCGTTGTTTTTTTTATAATATGTCATTTTAACTGATCACGTCTTACCTCTTAGTGGGACATGATGTTCCTTCCTTTTTTTGGATGCCCTCGCTTCCTTCTATATCCTGGGACTGGACAGTCCCCACGTGTGCCCTGTTGTATAACCATCTGGAGAAGAATGAAATACAGATGGTGGTGGACTTAATTTTCTAATTGGGAACAGTTATAAACATATATTCTGTTATATATACATGTATTATCTATTGATTATAATATGTATGGTCTTATGTGCAGATATAATAGTGTTACTACCTTCTTCTTTGCCCACACTCATATGTACTGTCTCATCTCGCCTCCCAGTGTAAACACTCACACGTATGCCTCGCGGTAACATTTGTGTTGGTCATTCAGGTCTGCCCTTAGTCTGTCCCATAAATATGATGGCCGCGCAGGATGTGTGCGTGCGCACTGGGTCCCTATAGCGCCGTTGTCACTGAAGGCATCCTTATGATGCAACGTGGGTGTTGACGTCACAGGAAACTTTTTCTTGACCCGCGCTGTCATCGCGATTGCCGGAAGTGACACATCAGCGTTACGGTACCCACTGCGCATGCGCCGATACCGGCGGCTAAATTTGCTAATTGCATTAAGTGATGGCAATATAAATGGAAGCACAACACATACATACCACACCGCCCCCCGAGGAAGCCCACCACGCGAAACGTGCATCGGGGTGACGCTCACAGTCGGCCATACATCCACGCCATGGGTAAGTTCCTTTTACAGCTTAAGAGCCTTATGACTTGGCACCAGTAGTGCATCATACACCCCTTTTGAGCACTGGCTCTATGGGATTTCTGGTTTCTCGACATCTTTATGACATACTTGCACATATGCAATACTAACTTGCTGTGGATATCTATTTATTCACTTTACCCTGCTGGCTAAGATGATGTACTGCACCCTCTTGTGATCTTCATTGATTGTACACCTTATACCTATTTATCAGAATTACTGTTTTAACCATTTTGTAACTCAATAAAGTATATTTTTTTATTCTATTTGCAAAAACTGGTGGTGTTTTGGGGTTGACTATTTAGCAATATAGGTTGATCTACCATCGCACAGGCCCTGAGGCGCTGGGTACTCTCCCAAGGAGGGAAAAGTTTTGGAAGATGGTGAGGGAGTACCTTGCCGACCATTCCAATGTCCTCCTTGATTCCTCGATGCCTTATAATTATTGGGCATCCAAGCTGGACATGTGACATGAACTGGCTCTCTATGCCTTGGAGGTCCTGGTCTCCCCTGTCGCTAGCGTTTTGTCAGAGCGAGTTTTTAGTGCCGCTGGTGGAATTATAACTGAAAATGCTAACAGGCTGACTCTTATAAACATGAACAAGGGCTGGATTGGGCCAGACTTCTCAACACAACTAAATGATTGCAGAGTGACATAAACTCAACTACAGTGTTTTTTTTGGGAGGTCTTACTCTATTCCCATGCATCTCTGTCTTCACACCCACACATGGGTATATGCTTCCTGATTTTGGCTATTTGCTCTTGTCCTCTTCCTACTCCTCATCCTCCATATCTACTTGCATATCACCACCATATCTACCATATCACCATATCTATGTCTCTTGCAAGGGGAATTGGAGTGCCTCCAAATTTTTGGCAGCTGTTGCATTCACTGCATATGCAAACAGTATGGGAGACCCACTTCCTAATAATGGGAACATTGTTTTCAGGAGGCCATCTGATCTCTACGTCTCTTGCAAGGGACACTAGAGTTCCTCCACATTTTTGCCAGCTATTGCATTCACTCCATAGGCAAACAGTATGGGAGACCCACTCCTTTTTAATGGAAACATGTCGCATTCATTACTGTAGCCTAGCTCCATATGTTTTTAAATTGTTAGTAGGGTTTTTCTCAAATTTTGGCAGCCGTTAGACTCACTGCATACCCCATAACTGGATAGCAGACTGTTACGCTGGCGTGTCCTATAATAAAATAAAACTTAAAAGACACGTCGGGGGCCAACAGACAGCAGCTGAGTCCCAGAGGAATGTTCAGCTAAGCACAGAGAAAGAAATGAACTTGTGTGTTAAGTGCACACACAAGTAATAACTAAACAAGGTACAATGCTGGGAGTTAACAACACTCCAGAAGCGAAACTAATAAACTTCTGCACTGCAAGACACCGCTGTGCAGAGCAGGAAGGATTTGGCAGCATGAAACGCCTGAGCACTAGAGGGTGGCGTATAGAGCTGCAGATAGCTGCAGGCCAGGAAAGGCCTGGAACCTAAGTTCCTAAAGAGGAAGAGAATCTCTGCAGCACCCAACACATGGGTGTAAAAGCGGCTGTGTGACCACACATACAATGGCGGACCCTGGAATACTGGATCAGTAGCAAGGACGCCTCCGTGGCGTGGACACCAACCGGTAAACCGACACGGTAGAGCGTGCTGCTCTCAGCATTCCCCTAGCCCTAATTGATGGCTAGGATGACTAGGGAGCATTCAGCAGGAACCCTTGACAATGACTCACACACCACATTTACTGCCAGAGACCTCACCCCAGGTTAGAAAGAGATAGACTAGGCACCGGGGCGGAGCCCACTGAGCCCTTAAATAAACTAGAGACAGCCCCAGCCCCTCAGGACAACCAACCACACTGTACCAGACAGCAGGGGGCGTGGTTTTGCGGCACACGACCGCAAGGGCGTGGCTTAGCGACACATGACCATAAGGGGGCGTGGCTTAGCGGCGCATGACCACAAGGGGGCGCGGCTTAGCGGCACATGAGCAGAAACGCAGAAACCACACTTACAATCCCTAGAACGGAACCTAAATGCTGACAATTACTGACCAGCAGGAAAAAGCCTGGCCAGACGTCGCAAGAAAGCCCTTCTCCTGCGTACCGGCTTAACAAAGACCCTCTCCTTTCTAATGGGAACATGTCATTACCGTGGCCCACCTCTTTGTGCCTTTAAATTGTTAGTGCAGTTTTTCCTAAATTTTGGCAGCTGTTGGACTCACTGCATACCCTATAACTAGATAGCTGACCCTCTCCTTTCTAATCCACCACCATATCATTGAACACCATATCTACCATATCACCTACTTTACGTCAGTTGCAAGTGGCATTGGAGTGCTCCAAATTTTTGGCAGCCATTGCATTCACTGCATAGGCAAATAGTATGGGAGACCAACTTCCTAATAATGGGAACATTTTTTTCAGGAGACCCTCCTCTACGTCTCTTGCAAGGTGCATTGGAATGCCTTTAAATTTTTGGCAGCAGTTGCATTTATTGCATAGACATGCAGTATGTCTGACACATGTCCTAATAATGTGAACATTTTTTTCAGGAGGCCCTCCTCAACATCTCTTGCAAGGGGCATTGGAGTGCCTCCAACTTTTTGGCAGCCATTGTAGTCACTGCATATGCAAGAAAAGTATTAGAGACCCGTTCCTTTCTAATGTGAACATGTCGCTACTGTGGCCCAGATCTATGTGTCTTTAAATTGTTAGTGTGGTTTTTCCTAAATTTTGGCAGCCGTTGCAGTCACAGCATGGGCATTACCACTATAGGAGACCTGCTCCTTTATAATGGGAACATTTTTTTACTGAGACCCTCCTCTAATGTCTCTTCAAAGGGGTATTAGGTTGGGTCCAAATTTTTGGCAGCCCTTGCAGTCACAGCATACCCAATAACAGTATAGGAGACACACTCTTTAATAATGAGAACAGCAAAGCATAGCTGACTGCTGGCCCTTTAAGAATAGTAAGGCTGTAAAAATAGTGTTTGTGACTTTCAGAGTCCCTCCTTCATAATTGAAAAAGGATGTGTCTGATGATGTGTCACATACCACATGGCCAGATAAGGTAGTAAAATATTAAAATAACATTTCCTGGTGAATGCATTTTTCACAGTTGAAAGCAATTCAAAAGTGCAAAAACGCATCAAAAACGCTACGTGTGAACATAGCCCATGGTGTAGAGGAGCATTTTTGTTTTTGTTTATTTATTTTGCCTTATATACAAGTCATTAGCCTGGAAAGAATGTTACTTAACATTTTTCCCAGGAAAATCCATTTTGGTTTTGTTTTTGCATGTTTTATTGTGAGTCCGTAAAAGTGGCGTAATACCTCTGACAACGTTGTTGACAGCATTGACCTGGGAGTCAGAGATACTTCCAGGGGTCTTCGTCATGCTGTTCCCATGTCATTTAAGCACTGTTCCCATCTATTTGGGCAATTTTTAGGCCCTCTGCAGACCGCTGGTGGGGGCCGCCTGAAAACTGGTTGAGTTTGCCATAAACTTACAATGGGCTCGTTACTCGGATCGAGCACTCGAGCATTCCAATTTGCTCTACCCGAGCAATGAGTACCCAAGTATTTTAGTGCTAGCTCATCACTATTCATCATATCATCTTAATGCACTATTCTAGCTGCTCCGAAGGTGGAAGTGGGCCCCCTTAACTCCTTAGCATCCGATCAGGTTGTGTAAATGGTATGCCTTTTCTTGCTGTATACTGCCAAATGTCTCACTATCAACTGCTACTGAGACATGATCTCCCTGACAAACTCTGTCTTTGTCAAGGTTTTGTTAAGCTGGTAAATAAATATAATTTATATCACTTGAACAATTTATAATTTATTTATTATAAAACTTCTTTTACTGTTAATGAGTTCTTCTAAAGTTCTCTTTTCTGGCCTATTCATTCAAAAATATTATCTAGGAATATTATCCAAAGCTTTGAGCAGTCAATTTTAAAAATAAGCATGAAGGCCCAAGGTAGAACATTCCATAATTGGAATGTGACATAAGAGAAATGTTGGTGACAAGAGAGAAAGTATAATATGAGCGGAAGACAGGTATATCCAATTGGCCAAGGGGTGCACAGCATACCGGTTTATAGGCAGACTGCAGACCTGTAGTGACATAGACTCAGGGCTGGCTCCAGGTTTTTCTGGGCCCCGGGCGAAAGAGTCTCAGTGGACCCCTGGACCCCTTTAACACATACCACGATTCATGATGCACAGATACCGCAGAGAAATATAGATTTAGTACAATGCAAAGATTTCACTTCTTACATTACATGAATGATATCTATTGTAAATTCCACAAAAGCTCAGCGAATCACTCCACACAGTATACTGGCCCCCATAAAATGTTCCATACGGAATACTGGCCCCCCATATAACGCTCCATATGGAATACTGGCCCCCATATAAGGCTTCATACGGAATACTGGCCCCCATATAACGCTCCATACGGAATACTGGCCCACATGTAAAGCTCCATACAGAATACTTGCCCCCATATAATGCTCCATACAGAATACTGGCCCCCATATAACGCTCCATACAGGATACGGGCCCCCATATAATGCTCCATACAGGATACTGGCCCCCATATAATGCTCCATGCAGGATGTTCCCCCCACATAATGCCCTATGCAGGCTGTTCCCCCCTTATAATGCCCCATGCAGGCTGTTCCCCCCTTAAAATGCTCCATGCGGGATGTCACCCCCCATATAATGCCCCATGCAGGATGTCACCCCCATATAATGCCCCATGCAGGATGTCCCTTTCCCCCACCATATAATGCCCCATGCAGGATGTCCCTTTCCCCCACCATATAATGCCCCATGCAGTATATCACCCCCCTCTCTTTAAAATTCCCCATGCAGGATGTCACCCCACCTTTATAATGTCCCATGCAGGATGTCGCCGGCGTCTTCCTGCTCTGTGATGCCTGCGATGACTCAGGGGAGGGCACGGTTGAAAGACGTCACCGCACCCTCTGACCTGAGACATCACAGGGAGCGCACAGCAAGAAGACAGCGGATCTGCGGAGGCACTGGGATAGGTAAGTATCTGGCTGCCGGGGCCCTGAGCAAACGGGGGAGAAGGGCACTGCTCTCCTCCGTCCATAGCCCGGCGGGGTGCCCAACCGCGAGTGTGCACCCCCGCCTGCTCAGGGCCCCGGCCCTTGCCCACGTGTGTCGGGTGCTGACGCCGGCCCTGCATAGACTTCACAAGAGCACATTATAAGTGACATTTTTAAAGGGAACCTGTTTTCCGATTCATGCTGCCTGAACCACAGGCAGCATGAATCACAGTTTAGCTTCATTGTGGCATTTCATAAAAAACATACTATGTAAAGCTGACCAGGGATAATGCATCTTGGAAGGCTACCCAAAAAATAGGTGTCCAGTGTCTTCTCCCCATCATGCTCCTCTTGACTGACAAGTCTCTTCCTATATATGAGCATAGGGAGAGACATGTCAGTCAAAAGAATTGGAGTGTGGTGAAGTTGCTGGTCACCTACCTCCTTGTAATCAACCGAAATGCATTGTCCGCAGCTGGATTTTCAAAGTATGTTTTCTCTAAAACACCGCAGCTTTTTGGTGTAAAACATATGGGCTGCAATAACGCAACTGAACTCTGATTCATGCTGCAGATGTTTTTTGTGGCTTGAATCAGAAAACACAATCCTTTTAAAATATATAAATATTCAGTAGAAACAAACCTCATTTGTAGTCAATTATTAGTTTATCTTAATCTTTGATTAACTATTATATAGTGGGGTACTGGAATTAGAAAGGGTAATGGGACACCTATGCATTAAGTTGAAAAGTCTCATAGTCCATTATCTACATTTAGAGCCGAACTGTTGAACATATTGGAAAGTAGTTTTGAAAATGGGACAATTACCAAAAAAATTTTTGCGGGATTGGTTGTCAAGTACCATACTGTCCCTACTTTTTATCTTCTCCCCAAGTTCCACAAGGACTCCGGCACCACCCACCTCGGGGCATCCGATTGTCTCTGTCATGGGAGGGCTCTGTAATCCAATTTGCAAATACATTCAATATTACTTACTACCACAAGTGGAGACCCTGCCCTTCTATGTCAGAGACACTACGGACATCCTGAGGAGGCTGGATGGTATCCATCTCAAATAGGATATGTTCCTGGCTACTGCGGACATTGAAGCATTATACGTACGCTTACCACCATTATGAGATCTCTTTTCTGGATATCAAGTTGAGGGTTCAAGATGAGGGTTCGGTATATATGGATTAGTGATGAGCTAGTGTATTTGTTACTATTTGCTATTCGCTCAGATAGTACTGTATTTGGGTTACTCGTTATACTGTGGGTATTTGGGTACTCTCGTCGCTATATTCAGATGTCCCGCCCTGCACTTTTGGCGCCTTCTTTGCAGCCACTTAACATGCTGGGCTTCTTAACAAATCACAGTAATGCCGCAGACATCTTGGTTGTGGCATTACTGTGATTGGCTGGCAGCTCAGTGTCATAGGGTCTATTTAAGCCCTGCCACCGCCATTTTGTGCACATTGCATCTGGAGCCGGCATTCTATAAGCATAGGGAGAGATTGCTGATCTGCTAGGGAGAGTGTTTAGGGCTCTTGATAAAACAAAAGCCCTTTTAAGGGCTACCTGCAGTGTATACTAGGTTAGTGTAGAGTAGGGAGGGAGAGATACTCCAGCAAGGACAGTTTAAAGGAGCCGCTCACTAGCTCCATAATACCACCAAAAGAGCTGAAGACACACTACAAAGTCAGAGTACAGGGAGGGAGAGATTGTGTATTAGGTAGGGAGAGGTTAAATTGTTCTTCTAGTGGCCATTAAAACAGCTCTTGTCAGAGGCAAAGCAATATTTTTCCAGCACAAAGAGCAGTAGCATTTTGTGCTGCCTTTTTTTTAAAAGCACCGGTCTATTTTCCCCGCTGTTTTAGGGGTCAGAGCCTGGTTTCTGCTGTCCACATTAGTCCACTTAAAAAGGTGGTTAGTGCCCAACGCAAATCAGTAGACCAAACATTTCTTACTGCCTGCTACAAAGCACGCACCAGCCCATTTTCCCCGCTGTTTTTGGGGTGATAGCCTGCCTTCTGTCCACATTAGTCCACTTAAAAAAGCATTTAGCGCACCACACAAAGCAGTAGTCAAAACATTTCCTACTGCCTGCTGCAAAACACGCACCAGCCCATTTTCCCCGCTGTTTTTGGGGTGACAGCCTGCCTTCTTTCCACATTAGTCCACTTAAAAAAGCGTTTAGTGCACTACACAAAAAGTAATCCAAACATTTCCTACTGCCTGCTACCAAGCACGTACCAGGCCATTTTCCCCGCTGTTTTTGGGGTGACAGCCTGCCTTCTGTCCACATTAGTCCACTTAAAAAAGCATTTAGTGCACCACACAAAGCAGTAGTCAAAACATTTCCTACTGCCTGCTGCAAAACACACACCAGGCCATTTTCCCTGTTGTTTTTGGGGTCACCGCCTGCCTTCTGTATATATTAGTCCACTTAAAGTGTTTAGTGCCTTACACAAAGCAGTAGTCCAATCATTTCCTACTGCCTGCTACCAAGCATGCACCAGGCCATTTTCCCCGCTGTTTTTGGGGTGACATCCTGCCTTCTGTCCACATTAGTCCACTTTAAAAAGCGTTTAGTGTGCTATGCAGAGCAGTAGTCCAAACATTTCCAACTGCCTTCTACCAAGCACACACCAGGCCATTTTACCCACTATTTTGGAAACCACCATCCCAAAGGCCACGAATCACAGATAGTAGTTAGGCTGGAGTAGGAATACTGTCCTGGTTTGTCCACTGCACAATGTGCATAGGGTTTGTAAAAATTAGCCCTATGGGCTGAGTCATGGTTGACGCAGGAAGCCATCATCCCAAGGGCCTCCAATCACAAATAGTAGTTAGGCTGGAGTAGGAATACTGTCCTTGTTTGTCCACTGCACAATGTGCATAGGGTTTGAAAAAATTAGCCCTATGGGCTGAGTCATGGTTGACGAAGGAAGGAAATTAGTTTTTATGGGACGGGGGTGATGTTAACAGAAGTAGCATGAATCTGCATTTTTGATGAATTTTGGTTGGCTTGCTGTCATCTGGAGGGATTACAAACTGGAGATATCCAGTCTTTGTTGAATTTAATCAGAGTAAGTCTGCATTTTCCGTGGAGAGGCATGTGCTCCTATCAGTGATGATTGCCCCAGCGGAACTGAAAACACGCTCAGACAGCACACTAGCAGCCGGGCAGGCCAGCATCTCCAAGGCATATAAGGAGAGGTCGGGCCAAGTGTTCAGGTTAGATATTCAATAATTAAAGGGAACTGAAACGTCAGAAGTACCCCTTGATCATGTTCTGCAACTTATCCCTCCTTGGCATTGTTACAGGCACAGATAGCCCTTGCTGTTGTGCTGGTTTATTGAAAATTGCCCAATTTGTGCACATTTTTTCCCCACCTCTGTTAGAGCTGTTGTTCGTGTCTCTCCCCATTATCCCTTGGTGTTGAAAAGAGCTGGTACCTCTGCCACCAGCAGTGTCTGAGGGTGTTTTTTTCAGCAACTGATCTACAATGGCCCTCTTGAACAATTCCATTGTAAAACTCTTTGGTGACTCCAAAAGGAGAGAAGGAAATTTCTCTTTGTACCATGGATCGAGAAAGGTGGCCAACCAGTATAGGTCGCTCTTGTCACCTGTAAATTAAAACATCTCCAGAATCTGACTTTTTCTCACCTTTGAAACTGTTAAAACTCTTACTGTCACTCTTATTCACTGTCGTATGGACTACTGCAACTCTCTTATGATCGGTCTCCCTCTTACCAAACTTTCTCCTCTCCAATCCGTCCTGAATTCGGCAGCCAGGGTCGTATTTCTGTCCAGCCGCTTCACTGATGCCTTCATCTTGTGCCAGTCATTACACTGGTTGCCCATTTGCTACAGGGTCCAATATAAACTCATCACTCTCACCCAAAAAATCTCCACGGTTCAGCGCCACCTTATATCTGTAGCATCGGCGTCTCTGCCTCCTGCCCGGCAGAGACGCCGTCCCCCTTACCGCCGCGGTCCTGCTCCGGCATCTTCTGGCCTCTCTGCAGCTGCTGCTTGTGCACGCAGCCTCCCCGGCTCTGTGCTTAGGGCGTGCGCGCGCTCCCTCCCTCTTAAAGGTGCCACGCGCGCCATTCTAAAAAGTCCCTGGCCAATGGCCAGAGGACTTCCCCTATGAAAGGCACCTCCTCCAATATGGAGGTGCCCATGCAAGGTTGTAGCTTTGTGTGCTTTACTCTGCTTCAGCCCTCAGGTCCCGCTGCTAGCCTGACTACCAGTCCAGCCCGCCAGCCAGACTACAAGTCCAGCCCGCCAACCTGACTACAAGTCCAGTCCGCCAGCCTGACTACAAGTCCAGTCCACCTACTCTCTCCAGCCCGGCAGTCTGTTTACAGTCCTGTCTGCCAGTCTGTTTAGGGGGTTTGCCAGCCCGCTTACCTGGAAGCACCTGCCTGTTACCTGCCTTGCCAACCAGCCAGCCTACCTGGAGGCTCCTGCCTGTTACCTGCTGTGCCTGCCAGCTCACTTACCTAGAAGCACCTGCCTGTTACCTGCCGTGCCTGCCAGCTTGCTTACCTAGAAGCACCTGCCTGTTACCTGCCGTGCCTACCAGCCAGCCTACATGGAGGCTACTGCTTGTTGCCTGCCGTGCCTGCCAGTCCATCTGCCCGGATCACCCATCAGCCTGCTTGCTGTGCTCATCTGCTGTATCGGTCAGTCCCTGCCTTCTGACCCATGGGAGTCACCAGCTCTCATACTAGGTCGGTCCCCAAAGTAGCACCTGGTCCCTCTGCTCGGTCCTTCCCTGGTCACGGAGTCGATTGAGCCGCCGTACGACTTTGGTCAGTCCGAGTTGATACCTAGTTACGCCCCTCTGGTCCCTACTTGCACCACAGCACAGAGGTTCCAGCACCTGGATCAGTAACAGTTTGCACGGGCCATGGAACCTGGTGGCCCCCAGGCCCCTTCGCTTGCTGACCTGTACCAGGAGGCTTCTCATCAGAAATCCCAACAGGAAAACATCCTGACCTACCTGCGGTCTGTCAACTCTTGCCTAGACACGCTGTCTGTCCCACCTGTGTCCGCCTCAAGTCGAGCGACACCCACTCCGGCAGCGCCACTAACTACCAATACCACGGCATCCAGCCTAGGACCCCGACTTTCTGCACCTCCTCATTTTGGAGGTGACCCCATCCTATGTCGGGGCTTTCTGAACCAGTGCACGCTGCACTTTGAACTTCTGCCACATCAGTTTCCCTCCGACCTTGCCAAGGTGGCGTTCATCATGTCTCACCTCACCGGGGAAGCATTGGCATTGCTTAACTCTCTATGGGAGAGAGGGGATTCCCTGGTGTCCAATCTTCCGGCTTTCCTCACTGCCTTCCGGAAGGTCTTCGATGAACCCAGACGAAGGATCTCTAATGCCTCCTCATTGCTCCGTCTCCACCAAGGGAGTCTCACCGTGGCCCAGTATGCCATACGGTTCCGTACCCTCACTTCTGAGCTTGCCTGGGACAACGAGGCCCTGGTGTCCACCTTCTGGGAGGGCCTTTCCGGTCGGATTAAGGACGAGTTAGCCGGCCGGGACGTTCCTAACACCCTGGATGACCTGGTGTCACTAGCAACCCCACTGGAGGGTTGTCAAGAAGAAGGATGGCTCGCTACGCCCCTGTATTGATTATAGAGGACTCAATCAGATCACGGTAAAAAACAAATACCCCCTGCTGCTCATCTCCGAGTTGTTTGATCGCCTTAAAGGCACCAGGATCTTTTCCAAGTTGGATCTCTGTGGAGCGTATAACCTGGTCCGTATCCGTCAAGGAGACGAGTGGAAGACGGCATTCAATACCCGGGATGGTCACTATGAATACCGTGTGATGCCCTTCGGTCTCTGCATTGCTCCCGCCGTCTTCCAAGAATTAGTCAATGACATTTTCTGTGATCTTCTCTACTCCTGTGTAGAGGTATACCTGGATGATATCTTGGTCTTCTTTCCGGATCTTCCCACACACCGGAGGGATGTTCGTCAGGTCCTGCTCAGACTCAGGCAGAACCACCTCTATGCAAAATACAAGAAGTGCCTCTTCGAGCAGACCTCTCTTCCATTTCTGGACTATGTCATCTCCCAGACAGGCTTACGAATGGATCCTGAGAAGCTCTCTGCTGTCCTAAAGTGGCCCCGTCCGGAGGGGTTGAAGGCGATTCAGCGATTCCTGGGCTTCGCCAACTACTATCGTCTCTTCATCCAGCACTTCTCTTCCCGGACTGCTCCCATATCTGCGCTCACCTGTAAGGGAGCAAATCCCAAGGTATGGTCGCCCGAAGCTGAGGAGGCCTTCCTTTAATTAAAGCAAGCCTTCTCCTCTGCCCCAGTACTGCACCGTCCAGACTGCAACAAACAGTTCTTCCTGGAGGTTGATGCTTCCTCCCCCGGAGCCGGAGCGGTGCTGACCCAAAAATCTTCATCCGGGAGAATGGTAACCTGCGGCTTCTTCTCCAAACTCTTCTCCTCGTCTGAGCGCAACTACTCCATAGGAGACCGAGTACTGCTAACCATCAAATTGGCGCTGGAGGAGTGGCGTTACCTGCTCAAGTGGACTCTCCACCTGGTGGTCATCTATACTGACCACAAAAACTTGGCTTATCTTCAGAACGCCCAAAGACTCAATCTGTGTCAGGCCCGGTGGTCTTTGTTCTTCGCCCGCTTTAACTTTACCCTACATTACCACCCGGCGGACAAGAACGTAAAAGCAGACGCCTTGTCCCGATCCTTCCTGTCTTCCAATCAAGAGGAGGAGCCTATGCATATCATCGATTTCTCCAAAGTGATGAATGTGGCCCCCTTGGATCTGTCTCGTCTCCCACCCGGTAAGACGTTTGTAGCGGTTCCGGATCGTAAGAAGATTCTTCACTGGGGTCATTCATCCAAACTAGCCGGCCATGCTGGCCAGAAGAAGACCTTCCTGCTCATTACCCGGCATTACTGGTGGCCTACACTGCGCCAGAATGTGGTAGACTTCATCACGGCCTGTTCGTCTTGTGCCCGCAACAAGGTTCCTAGACATCTTCCTGCCGGCCGTCTCCTACCTCTTCCCGTACCTGCTGCCCCGTGGCAACACATTGCTATGGACTTTATTACGGATCTCCCTTTTTCTGCCGGTTGTACGATCATTTGGATTGTCCCTGCCACTTTTCTAAAATGGCCCACTTCATCCCTCTGCCTGGTCTCCCATCTGCATCTGTGCTGGTTAAGGACTTCATCCATCACATCTTTCGTCTCCACGGCTTACCCCTCCACATTGTGTCTGATTGAGGGGTCCAGTTCACTTTGTGCTTCTGGAGAGCTACGTGTAAGCTGCTGGATGTCACCCTGGATTTCTCCTCCACTTACCATCCGCAGTCCAATGGCCAAGTGGAGCTTATCAACCAGATCCTTACCAGCTACCTCCGGCACTTCGTCAGTGCTCACCATACCGATTGGGTGGAGCTCCTACCATGGGCTGAGTTCTCCTACAACAACCATGAGAGCGAATCTTCTTCCAAGTCCCCGTTCTTTGTGGTCTATGGTCAACATCCCTGGATTCCGTTTCCCGTTTCCGCTTCAGTGGACAACGAGGCCGCGGAGTCTCTGGTCAGCGAATTTTCCACTACTTGGGAGGACACTAGATCCGCACTTCTTCAATCCTTCAAGCGGATGAAGAAGCATGCTGATAAGAGACATCTGGATCCACCTCAATTCCGTCCGGGAGACAATGTTTGGCTCTCCTCCAAACATGTTCGTCTCAAAATACCCTCCTATAAGATGGGTCCACGGTTCATCGGCCCATTTGAAGTCCTCAAGCAAATCAACACAGTAGCCTACAAGTTAAAACTCCCGGCCACCTTACAGATTCCCAACTCCTTCCACGTATCTCTCCTCAAACCAGTTGTGCTTAATTCTTTTTCCGACAATCCAGGTACCTCCCCAGCTCCGTTCTCCGCTGAGGACGTCTAAGAGGTAGAGAACATTCTGGCAACCAAGAGGTTAAGAGGAAAAACCTTTTTTCTGGTGGATTGGTAGGGGTTTAGCCCATAGGAGAGAACTTCGGAACTCAGGGAGAACATACACACCCCGCTTCTCCTTAAAAAATTTCTTGCTGGACTGAAAAAGAGGGGTGCGTAAAGAGGGGGTACTGTAGCATCGGCGTCTCTGCCTCCTGCCTGGCAGAGACGCCGTCCCCCTTACCGCCGTGGTCCTGCTCTGGCGTCTTCTGGTCTCCCTGCAGCTGCTGCTGGTGCATGCAGCCTCCCCGGCTCTGTGCTTAAGGCACGCGCGCTACCTCCCTCTTAAAGGGGCCGCGCGCCGTTCTAAAAAGTCACCGGCCAATGGCAAGAGGACTTCCCGTATAAAAGGCACCTCCTCCAATATGGAGGTGCCTGTGCAAGGTTGTAGCTTTGTGTGTTTTACTCTGCTTCAGCCCTCAGGTCCTGCTGCTAGCCTGACTACCAGTCCCGCCCGCCAGCCAGACTACAAGTCCAGCCCGCCAGCCTGACTACAAGTCCAGTCCGCCAGCCTGACTACAAGTCCAGTCCACCTGCTGGTCTTCTCTCTCCAGCCCGACAGTCTGTCCACAGTCCAGTCCGCCAGTCTGTCTATGGGCTTTGCCAGCCTGCTTACCTGGAAGCACCTGCCAGCTACCTGCCGTGCCTACCAGCCAGCCTACCTGAAGGCTCCTGCCTGTTACCTGCAATGCCTGCCAGCTCACTTACCTAGAAGCACCTGCCTGTTACCTGTCGTGCCTGCCAACTCGCTTACCTAGAAGCACCTGCCTGTTACCTGCCGTGCCTTCCAGCCAGCCTACCTGGAGGCTCCTGCTTGTTACCTACCGTGCCTGCCAGTCCATCTGCCCGGATCACCCGTCATGCTGCCTGCCGTGCTCATCTGATGTACCGGTCAGTCCCTGCCTTCTGACCCGTGGGAGTCACCTGCTCTCATACAAGGTCGGTCCCCAGAGTAGCTCCTGGTCCCTCTGCTAGGTCCTTCACTGGTCACGGAGTCGATTGAGCCGCCGTACGACCTTGGTCGGTCCGAGTTGATACCTAGTTACGCCCCTCTGGTCCCTCCTTGCACCACAGCACAGAGGTTCCACCACCCGGATCCGTAACAATATCACCTCTATCATCTCTATCTATCGCCCTACACGTGCCCTCCATTCTACAATTGACCCAAGACTAACATCCCCCATATTCCGAACCTCGCACCTCCATCTGCAAGATTTCTCTCGTGCTGCACCAGTTCTCTGGAATGCTCTACCCCAGACGATCTGACTGATGTCTAGCCCCCACGTCTTCAAGCGCACTTTAAAAACCCATCTCTTTAAACAAACCTACCACCTGAACTACTCATTAAACTAACTTTCCCTTGTTCCCTCCTTCTAAATATTATTCAGAATCTGCACCCTACTATTCACCTGTCTCCACTCCCTCCATGCACACGATAACTGCACTAGATACTTCAGTATTGCACTTAAACATACTAACTGATGACCGGATCATGCAACTTTATGTGAAAATCCCTATTTATTATAATTGCCAGACCTGAAATAACAAGCACTTTTGACCTATTGTGTCACCCCATTTCATTGTAGAATGTAAGCTTGCAAGCAGGGACTTAACTCCTAATGTAACTGTTTAAGCTGTCATAAATTGAATTCATTGTCTGCACATGTCCCCGTTTAATTGTAAAGTACTGCAGATTGTGTAAACATGAAAACCTCTAAAACTATCAATTTTATTCTGATTCTTGTTTAAAAAACACCAAATAATAATGTGATGTGCGGGTTAAAAAATTCGTCACTATATCCAAATCAAACCAATATCCCTCAGGGACTATTTTTCAAATAAGAGACAATGAAATAGATAATCAGATATGGGCCAGTAAAGTCTTATACATGATAAGACTGGAATTACAGCCTCCAGGAAAGGCAGCTGGCTAGAGTACACAGACAGGACACAGTTCAGACATGGGAACGGATACCGCAAGGCAGGAAACATAGACAGGACCTGGCACATCAGTGACAGACGCCAACTGACAGAACAAGATGCTCAGGCAAGGATTCCAGGGAGGAGCTGGGTTAAATACCAAGTGACAGACAGCAATAGGCTGAGGAAGCATCAGGGGTGTGTCTGCAGCAGCTACAAGAAACAGGATGTTCAGCGGGCGTCGCCCTAAGCTGCCAGAGCAGAGCAAAGCAGACAATATGGAAAGAAGCCAAAGTGATAGTCTGGACTGGAAATCAAGTGCGCGCTCTTGCACAGTGGGAGATGGACCACTATGCAAGGACGCCGCCAGGTATGTTACAATAACCCACATTATCAGGGCTTAACAGGGAAAGTGAAGGACAGCCACCATTGAATGGGGACGCCAAACTCGTATACTAGGGTGCCAACCTCCATGACAGGCAGTAACAGTTGAGGCATTTTGTGATAGGGCAGGCGTAAGTCTATATTGTGTATGAATGTTTATCATGTATAAGACTTTACTGGCCCATATCTGATTATCTATTTCCATTGTCTCTTATTTGAAAAATAGTCCCTGAGGGATATTGGTTTGATTGGGATATAGTGACGAATTTTTTAACCCGCACATCACATTATTATTTGGTGTTTTTTAAAAAAAAAATCAGAATAAAATTGATAGTTTTAGAGGATTTCATGTTTACACACACTACAGCTACCTCTACCCCAGTAGAGTTTTCGGTACTGTTAAAGTGCTGCGGAATATGTTGGCGCTATATAAATAAAGATTATTAATATTCTTATTAAGTAGGTACGGCAAGTCATGGTAAGTTTTCAGAAATTTCTGAACAACTAGGTTCAGCACTTGAGCCATGCATGGCACGTGTACCAGCTTTCCGACGTTTAAAGCCGCCACCAGGTTATGCCCATTATCGCAGACGACCAGACCGGGTTGGAGGTGTATCGTGAGGCAGCCACAGTTAAGAGATCACGAAAAGACTGTGTTCCCACAAGCCTAAACAGCAACATCTCTACAGCTAGCAATTTGGCAATGTGCGAGTTTAGTATTTGTGCCTGTGGGTGTGTGGCGGGGTATTTACGCTTTCTTTCCAAGCTCTCAGGCACGGACAATTAGACGCTTCGCTGGGACAAGGAAGTGGATGTGGTTGATGTTTGTTGTGTGTCAGCAACCTCAGCTCGTGGGCAGAAGGTATGAGCGCCTGCTGCCTGAACAACAGCTTTTGAAGGACATAGCCCAGGCGACATGACATTGGTTTGACCCGCAGATGCAGATTTGGTACATTGGTGTTCCACCCTCCTACTGGGGTGCTTGGCTGGCATGTGGTTTCACATACTGGTGGAGCTCAGGTTGCCTTTGCCCTAGCCTCTGCTCAACTTGGTATGGCAGATGCTATTGACTACAATGTTTTTCTCTGAAGGACTTTCAGAAAAAAAATTCCACACAGCAGCTGAATGCCCCCTTGCCCTGATTTGGAGCACAGCAGGGGTGTTCTTGGGAACAGTGACCCAGTTCTCACTGTGGGCAAACCATGACCCCTTGGTGCCTGTGTTGGTGCTACATATCCATCTTCTTCTGTGTTGCTGTCATGGCTATGCGTGCCAACAGTCCAGGTCGGATCAATGGACTCATCATCGACCACCTCATCTTCCATCACATCCTCCTTCCCAGTTGACATTGTAGGCTGACCTGATGGCAACTGTGTCGCATCATCATCAACCTCCACCCCTAAAGACAGTAAATGACGTTCCTCCAAGTGGCTTTATTTTGGACGTAGGTCCTCAAATATTTGAGCATCAATGCACGCCACCTCCTCTTGTCCCTTTTCAATGCTGCACGGTGATAGGCCAGAGCCAACTAAAGGATACGTACCAAGCAGATCCTCAGAGTGGCCAAACTTGGGGTCATATGTCTCCTGTGTCTGATAATGGAGGAGGGAGAACCAGCTTCAGGATTGGATGGGCCAGCCTTCTGTGTATCCACAGTAGACTGTGTGGCCGTGGAAGATTTGTTGCTGCTTGCCATGCTATCCAAGACAGAATCTGCTATCACTCTTCTGGCTTCCACACACGTTTATGCTCCAGATTGGGAGATTTTCCCAGGAATATAGTGGATGCATCAAGCTTCTTCTGACCTGACACCGACTGAGTGCCTTCTCGTGCACCACTGACAACACCACGTCAACATCCATTAACAACAGGCTTTTTGGACATTTTGGGTTTTGTTGACAGATTTTCAGATGTTCATGGCACAAGCCAAGCTAGCTGTCACAGCCAAAATAGTGAGTCAACCATGAATCAGCCCATAGGACTAATTTTTACAATCCCTATGCACATTGTGCAGTGGTAAATACAATTCATGGAAGAAAATGGTAGTATATGTACCCAAAGGAACATATATTAAAATATATTATAACCTGTCTATGTATATATATTCAACTACCATAGTACGGACCAAGTCAGGGCCAAATCGTAAGTAACACAGAAAAGTAGACAAAAAATACGAAAAATAGGCCGCTAAATTTATGCATAAGAGTCAAAGTTTATTAAGGGGTAATAACAAGCACAAGAGGGGGGTAAAGTGCAAAGTGCAGATGGTAAAAACCATAAAGATAGCTCCACGAAGCCACCATAAATAATATATATGTAATCATACCCACTTGAAGCTCATCAAGAGAATGCCAAGAGTGTGCAAAACAGTCATCAAAGCAAAAGGTGGCTACTTTGAAGTACCTAGAATATAAGACATATTTTCAGTTGTTTCACACTTTTTTGTTAAGTATATAATTCCACATGTGTTAATTCATAGTTTGATGCCTTCAGTGTGAATGTACAATTTTCATAGTCATGAAAATATAGAAAAATCTTAAAATGAGAAGGTGTGTCCAAACTTTTGGTCTGTAATGTACATACCAGGGGATAAAGCGTGGAAAGGCAAGGCAGGTACAGGAACATATGATGTAAGCTGCACACGTGGAGCGATCGCCCCGACACGTGTTTCGGTTTCCCTTCGTCAGGAGGCATGGGGAAGTGAGCGGTGCATGAGTATATAAAGGCGCCAGAGGATGCCGCGGACCAGAAATGACGCATAGCGTAGCCATAGAGACCGGGATGCCAGCCGGCATCCGCGTCACGTAACAGCCAATAGCAGGGCACACAGATGTGTGACCTGACGTCAGACTCTACCTAAGATACGGAGAGCCGGCAGGGGCCCCGTAGCACATGGCACGCATGTGTACAAGGTCACAATCACAGTGTATAGCGGTATTCATGCAATACCCGTGCGTTCTTATAGATCAGCAAAATGAATTGGAATGCATCTATATGGGCCAGAGTACAAAAATAGAGGAGAACACAATCGCTCGACCATACACTACCGTTCAAAAGTTTGAGGTCATTTTGAAATTTCATTATTTTGAAAAAAAAGCACATTTTTTTTCAATGAAGCTAACATTAAATGAATCAGAAATACACTCTATACATTGTTAATGTGGTAAATAACTATTCTAGCTGCAAATGTCTTGTTTTTATTGCAATATCTGCATAGGTGTATAGAGGCCCATTTCCAACAACCACCACTCCAGTGTTTTAATGGTACATTGTGTTTGCTAAGTGTGTAAGAAGGCTAATGGATGTTTAGAAAACCCTAGAAAACTCTTGCACAAGTATGTTAGCCCAGCTGAAAATGGTTTGGCTGATTTGAGAAGCTATAAAATTGACCTTCCTTTGAGCTAGTTAAGAATCTGGAGCATTACATTTGTTTGTGCTATGAAACTGTCAAAATGGCCAGAAAAAGAGAACTTTCATGTGAAACTCGACAGTCTATTCTTGTTCTTAGAAATGAAGGCTATTCCATGCGTGAAATTGCCAAGAAACTGAAGATTTCCTACAACGGTGTGTACTACTCCCTTCAGAGGATAGCACAAACAGGCTTTAACCAGAGTAGAAAGAGAAGTGGGAGGCCCCGCTGCACAACTGAGCAACAAGACAAGTACATTAGAGTCTCTAGTTTGAGAAATCAACGCCTCACCGCTCCTCAACTGGCAGCTTCATTAAATAGTACACGCAAAACGCCAGTGTCAATGCCTTTTGAGAAGAGGCGACTCCGGGATGCTGGCCTTCAGGGTAAAGTGGCAAAGAAAAAGCCATATCTCAACGCCTCACCGCTCCTCAACTGGCAGCTTCATTAAATAGTACACGCAAAACGCCAGTGTCAATGTCTTTTGAGAAGAGGCGACTCCGGGATGCTGGCCTTCAGGGTAAAGTGGCAAAGAAAAAGCCATATCTGAGACTGGCTAATAAAAGGAAAAGATGAATATGGGCAAAAGAACACAGACATTGGACGGAGGAAGATTGGAAAAAAGTTTTATGGACAGACGAATCAAAGTTTGAGGTGTTTGGATAACACAGATGGACATTTGTGAGATGCAGAACAACTGAAAAGATGTTGTAAGAGTGCCTGACGCCATCTGTCAAGCATGGTGGAGGTAATGTGATGCTCTGGGGTTGCTTTGGTGCTGGTAAAGTGGGAGATTTGTACGAGGTAAATGGGATTTTGAATAAGGAAGGCTATCACTCCATTTTGCAACACCATGCCATACCCTGTGGAGAGCGTTTGATTGGAGCCAATTTCATCCTACAACAGGACAATGACCCAAAGTCCAAATTATGCATGAACTATTTAGGGAAGAAGCAGGCAGGCAGCTGGTATTCTATCTGTAATGGAGTGGCCAGCGCAGTCACCAGATCTCAACCTCATTGAGCTATTGTGGGAGCAGCTTGACCGTATGGTACGCAAAAAGTGCCCATCAAGCCAATCCAACTTGTGGAAGGGGCTTCAGGAAGCATGGGGTGAAATTTCTCAAGATTACCTCAGCAAATTAACAGCTAGAATGCCAAAGGTCTGCAATGCTGTAATTGCTGCAAAGGGAGCATTCTTTGACGAAAGCAAAGTTTGAGGGAGAAAATTATTCTTTCTAATAAAAATCATTATTTCTAACCTTGTCAATGTCTGGACTATATTTTCTAATCAATTTGCAACTCATTTAATAAATAAAAGTATGAGTTTTCATGGAAAACACAAAATTGTTTGGGTGACTGAAAACTTTTGAACGGTAGTGTATATGGTATTATATATTATTCAAAGCAATCACATTTAGACCCAATCTTAATTATTATCAAAACATGCTGAATCACAAACATACTATAAATTTGCATACAGATAGCAGCAAGAATGAAAACCATATTCAGAGAAGTGCCATAGGGTAAACATCATATCTGTAGTACATCACATGATTATTTAATATAGACTAATGAACAATATATAATGTATAATGCATAGCATTTCCACGGGCACATACAGTGACAGCAATGTACATACATTATAATATGAAGTTGTTTCAGATTGTTCAAAGAAATGTTGAGAAAGTTTATTGCATCCAAATCAAATGAAGTGACCAGGAAAAAGGTCCTAGATAGCATAAAAGAAATAATAATAGTGAATAAATGAATAAAAACAAGAAAAAACACGGTTAAGCCATCAAAACTTGCACAGACGGAAAAGAATAAAATGGAACGGAGAAGGGTGGATGATCAAAGGAAGGGTACATAACTAATGTTTTCGTTTAATCCATTCGGATAAAGTGTATTCAAAGTCCATATCCAACTGGATTCTAGTTGGGCCAATCTCTGTCCAACCTTACCTCCACGTATATTAGGTATAATAGAATCAATTCCCCTAATCCTGAGGAGAGAGGCATCACAATTGTGGTGGGTTTTAAAGTGTCGTGGTATTGTCTTCAATGTGGATGTATCCATGTGTTCAGATGCAGCAATAATCCCAAGGACATGTTCGCGGATCCGTATCTTAAATTGACGAGTCGTCATACCTACATAGATAAGTCCACAAGGACATGTAGCGAAATATATCACATTTTTGGTAGTACAAGTGATGAATCTGTTGATTTTGTAAGTTTTGAATCTATCCAACTTAAAAATTGTATCGCTACGCTCCACATTGGGACATGCTACACATCGACCACATGGAACACATCATTGTGCAGTGGACAAACCAGGACAGTATTCCTACTCCAGCCTAACTACTATTTTACTATTTGTGATTGGAGGCCCTTGGGATGGTTTCTTCCTGCGTCAACCATGACTCAGCCCATATGGCTAATTTTTACAAACCCTATGCACATTGCGCAGTGGACAAATCTGGAATGTACAGTGGTCCTACCAAATTAATATTTGTCATTGGAGGCCCTTGTCACAGGTTGTGCCACACTGTGACTAAGATAGGGGATACATATTCAATAGAAATGTACTGTCAGTCACACTATTTGGCAAAAAAAACATGCCTGGCTTGTGCCACATTGTGACTGAGATAGGGAATACATATTCAATAGAAATTTACACTGACCATTGATGACCGACTGATGGCCCTCTGAAAACTTGGAATGAGGGCCACAATTACTACAGTACTCCATCGTACATAATGTTTGTCAAGGGAGGCCCTTGTCATGGAAAGTTCCTGCACCTATGACACAGCCCCCAGGAGTAATTTTTGGAAATACGATGCACATTCTGCACGGGTCCAAGTAGTACAGTACAGTATGAAGAAGTCTTCTCTTCCTATATAATCTAGGGAATATTGACAATCAAAATCTCTGAGCCATTTGGAGAAGCTTCTCCAACCCACCCTGGAGGGGGGTCACCATATATCCTTTGTTCATTGACTTGCACAAGTGATATATTTGAGCTCGTCATCCAGTTAACTAGTGTAGCTTTTTTTTTCCGGTTCACAGAGTTAAGACAAACCTGCGGATCGCAGGCCGCACTCCCTGCTACCTTCTAGTATTCCATGTCTCTTGGCCTTTTTCTCTGTAGTCTCTGCCCTTAAATGAGTTAAATAACAGAGTGAGGGCCCTACTGTATGAATAAGTGAGGACTCCCTCAAAAGTACACAATAGACACCTTCAAAATTTCTAGAGAAGGGCACTTCAAAATGTATGTTACAGGGCAACATGAGGGCTCTCACAAAACTCAGCTTTCCTGCCTACTGCAGGCCCTCTGAACATTTGAATTTAGGGCTGCAGTATCAAATGGTGGTGGAGGAGGAGAAGGAAGAGGGTCAAGCCCAATGCTACAATGGGCACATTGTAAACTGCTGTGGAATATGTATTCCACTATCTGAGTGTGAATGATGGAGGGACCGTTGAAATGTCTAAATAACAGCTGTCCCTCCAAAACGCATGTTACAGAGCCACCTGAGGCCTCTCAGGTCAAAGATCAACATACCTACTGGTATGTTTTAGCTGTGCTTGTAGATTGCTGGGGAATAGTGAAATAAAAATGATGTTTGACAGAGGGACCTACAAAATGTATAAGTCAGGGCCCTCCCAATTGTAAAAGGCGAAAAAAGCCACAACAGTTTGTGTGAACAAATGCTGAAAGGGATATTTTTTTGTTTCTCTGATTTATTTAGCCTTATATACAAGTGATTATGCAGGAAAAACAGTTTCTTTCTTTTTGGCCTGTTAAATGCAATTTAGGTTACGTTTGGTAGTTGTTCTTGTGTGTCTGTAAAAGAGGCGTAATACTGCGACAAACTTATTCCCAGAAACCACATGTGAGTCAGAAATGCATGCAGGCACATTCTCCAGTCTCTTCCCTTTCTGTTTCTTCACTTTCCCATCCAATTCAGCCTTTTCCTTAGGCCCCCAGACCACTTTGTAGGGTCAAGCAGAAAATTACTTTCATTTCCCATTGACTTACATTGTACTCGCTATTCGGAATGAATACGCGATTATTACAAAGTACTCGTTACGAGTATAGCTATTATGAATATTATGGTACTCGCTCATCACTAATATTGATCTTTACCACAAAGAAACCTTAGTAAACGCACTGTTACATGCCTTGTCTGCCCATACAGGTTTGATGATTCGAGCAGTACCCATGGGGCAATTCCTCCGCATCAAAAGGATATGTACCTCTGAGAAGATGTTTGTGAGTCAGGCTGTGGACCTAGGGAGAGATTTCTTAACAGGGGATACAGTAAACATAGCACTAGGAATGGCTATTTACGAGTTAGGAACACAAGGAGGAATGATACGCTCACCTCAACTAAAGCCAAAAGACCCAATGACTGTGCAGTGCATTATATTTCTATTTATAACCACCAATGGGAAACTATGCATGAGATCCTTAATCAACACTGGGACATCCTAATAACTGACCCCATGTTGTCTAAAGAATGATCCAACATACCCCTAATGACCACTAGAAAGAGCAAAAACCTTAAGAACCTACATGGCTAAACCCAGAGATCATTTTGGAGCAGGGCGACAAAAGTGGGTGTGCTACCCTTGTGGTGTCTGTCTTGCCTGTTGTAATTTGATACAGGCCACATCTTTCACCTCCGCAGATGGATTCATGGGCTAAATATCATGTAGTACAACTTTTGTTGCATGTTATGCAATGCACCTGTGGTCTTATATATGTGGGTCTTACCTTGCGTGAATTCCGAGTTTGTACCCGTAAACAAGTGTGAGACATTTTGGCAGCTCGGGAGGTGGAAGATGTGGCTATGCTAAAATCAATTCAATGACATTTCATACTGCACCATAGGTGCAACCCCAATGACCTGAAAATCAAAGGCATAGATAGGGTACGATGTGGGATTAGGGGTGGGGACATGAAGCGTTTATTAGCCCAATTTGAATGCCGTTGTATTTCCACTCTAGTCACTATGACACCAGCAGGGCTCAATGAACAATTGAGCTTTGCTTCTATCTTATGAAATGTATTTTCTTTTCTTTGTTTCTTTATTTGTATTTTAACATGTGTGTATTTTGTCTTGATTTTATTATATATTTATTATATAGTGATAGTGTTATGGATGAATTCAGTATATCTGCTTTTTGGAGCCTGTCTCTTTAAATTTTCAGTCGGTTTACCATCATGAATACCACACTATGAGAGATGCCCTCAAAATCATTGGAGTGACATGAGATGATGAAAGGGATACACTGCTGTGATATGGTTATTGCTATACCATTGATTGTTATGTGTTACATATAATATGTTTATATTTATTTTTATTAATAATTAGATTAATTGTTTCATTCTTTATTTGCTCATGATTTGAGCCTTATATTCACTTTCTTAGCAAATTGCACTTTTGCTTCACACATTTTACTTTGATATTTATATATTTATTTATTATGATTGAACATATTGGTCTTAAATTCTTCCTTATGCACATTAACACATTTGTTATACTCACATGGTTTCTTTTTACATATTTATATTCTATTACAAACTGCATGTACCTGAGTTCAGTTTATTCCGGAACTTTGCCCTTCCTGCATTTCCTTTAGTTAAGATGGCATACTGTGAGTGTGCATGCGTGGTACCATTGACTCATCGGGACGTTGCCAACAGTGTTTGATGATGATGCGCGGGTCATTGACGTCATGGAGGATGTACCCCTGATCCGCTCTGTCATTTTGAGCACCAGAAACAACATCATGTCCGGTGCATGGCTTACTACGCATGCACCATCATGTACGCAGAATTGCAGACAGCTGTTTAGTCTCCCTGTGAGGGACTGGCCACTTAATAAGACTAATTGGACTTTTTCCAGCAAGGAGCACTGGTTCCGTCTATATTATTATTGTGTTTTATTAGTGATTTGCTTGCTTTGTTTCATTAATGTTCTGCTTGCTTGTCAGTTTATGGCCACTAATTTCACTTATAAAGTGTCCAGCATTCCAGTAATCTCATCAATATCTCAAGATTCTTATGCAATTGTTCAAACAGTGACTAGGCCATTGTGTGGATGGGGAAAGTAGATCTAGTGGAGCTGTCACCACAGGGAGTTGCTCATGCAGTCCCAGGTGATGAGTTCGGCTTGACAAAATACCTCCACTAATGCACACTTAGCTTTGAGAGGGGTGATCCCAGTGAAAGGAGAAAAGAAGGCACATGGTAGTCTGCATTGTCTGGAATGTCATTGAAAGGATAGGATCGAGACTGAGGTCTTGTAGCCCAAGGATGGATGGATGGTTTATGGAGTGATGGAGATCAGTACTGACTGTGCTGGATAAACGTGCTACCATTGTGTGATCTGTCATTTGGATTTTGTAAAGGACTGTTGCTACTGGATACTTGTGCTTCCATAGTTTTATCTGTCATTTGGAGGATCGTGGACTGTGGCTACAGATTATACTGGCTGGAGATATGAAATATATGGGCCAACCAAAAGTTAAGAGACAGTGAGTATCGCCTGGTATAGGGACCTGGAATTGTTATAAAACCATGGATGTAAGGAATAAAATATTGTTGCATCCTGAACCTGCCTAGGTGATTATTACAACTCACAACCTCAGATCTTCACATTCCCATATAATACAGACAAAACACACAGTGTCACAGCCCCCGAGGAGGCCCACGCGGACCGCGTCTTGAGGCTGCTGGTAGCGTGTGTCCACAGGGGTTCATGATGGTTGAGGTGGCATCCTTCAACTGTGATTACTATTTCCGCTATCAAATTTTGTAAAACATCATCTGTGTGCTTTTATATGTGGCCTAAAATTTTTAATTTTTGTTACATGGTTTAGTTCATAGATAGCAGATATGACATATATAATACAAGATCTCAGGTTATATGCACATGCACTTAATTGGTATTGTAATTAGTTCAGACTTGGGAGTCATTTATTATGATGAAACTCCCCAGCTAATGCTATCAAGTGGGGATAGTGAAATATTTTGACACTTACATTATTCTTCCTATATGTAAAGGCTGGATACTCGCATCAAGCTACTATGAAGCCTGCCATATAGATGTAGCAGAGCTGAACCCGTCGGGGACCAATTGGATTATGTTCTTCACATTGGAGAGGTCAGAATGAGGTTGGTTTATTATTTTATTTTTATTACAGGTGACAAAGGATTCAGTGGAATGGGCGTAATGTTAGGCTGGGTTTAATTTAGAACTAATAAAGGAGTCTGTGTGGTTATTTCAAATAAAATATTTTTTTCTGGGTGTGGGTGTTTTTTTCACTCTTTAACTTTCACTATGGGGTTAGTAATGGGGGTGTCTTTTGGACACCTCTCCATTACTAGCTTAGGCTTGATGTCAGCTGGCAATATAAGATGACATCAATCCCAACCCTATAACCCCACTTGCCACCACCACAGGGCAATGGGCAGAGTGGAGGCTAAGTGCTAGAATTGGCGCAACTTATGGATGCGCCATTTCTGAGATGGCTGAGAGCTGGTGTTTATAATCTGGGAGTGGGCCAATATTCATGACCCCTTCCTAGGCTATTAATATCGGCCCAGAGCTGTCTGCCTAGGCTTTGCTGGCTGATAAAATAGGGGGATCCAACGTAAATTTTATTTTAGGTCCCCCATTTTAAAGTATACTGATAGGGGCTGATATTAATAGCCTGGGAAGCTTCATAGGTATTACCCCCTTCCCATGCTACAAACATCTGCCCACAGCTGTCTGCTTACCCTCTTCTAGAGAATAAAATTACGGGAGAAGTAATGAAGGTCAGTCAGTGCGAAAAATTGGGAAAACTTTGAAAGTGTCCCCAAGTGCAGTTGCAAAAACCATCAAGCGCTACAAAGAAACTGGCTCACATGAGGACCGCCCCAGGAAAGGAAGAACAAGAGTCACCTCTGCTTCTGAGGAAAAGTTTATCCGAGTCACCAGCCTCAGAAATCGCAGGCTAACAGCAGCTCAGATTAGAGACCAGGTCAATGCCACACAGAGTTCTAGCAGCAGACACATCTCTTCAACAACTGTTAAGAGGAGACTTTGTGCAGCAGGCCTTCATGGTAAAATAGCTGCTAGGAAACCACTGCTAAGGACAGGCAACAAGCAGAAGAGACTTGGTTGGGCTAAAGAACACAAGGAATGGACATTAGACCAGTGGAAATCTGTGCTTTGGTCTGATGAGTCCAAATTTGAGATCTTTGGTTCCAACGACTGTGTCTTTGTGCGACACAGAAAAGATGAACGGATGGACTCTACTTGCCTGGTTCCCACCGTGAAGCATGGAGGAGGTGTGATGGTGTGGGGGTGCTTTGCTGGTGACACTGTTGGGGATTTATTCAAAATTGAAGACATACTGGACCAGCATGGCTACCACAGCATCTTGCAGCGGCATGCTATTCCATCTGGTTTGCGTTTAGTTGGACCATCATTTATTTTTCAACAGGACAATGACCCCAAACACACCTCCAGGCTGTGTAAGGGCTATTTGACCAAGATGGAGAGTGATAGGGTGCTACGCCAGATGGCCTGGCCTCCACAGTCACCATACCTGAACCAAATCAAGATGGTTTGGGGTGAGCTGGACCGCAGAGTGAAGGCAAAAGGGCCAACAAGTGCTAAGCATCTCTGGGAACTCCTTCAAGATTGTTGGAAGACCATTTCCAGTGACTACCTCTTGAAGCTCATCAAGAGAATGCCAAGAGTGTGCAAAGCAGTCATCAAAGCAAAAGGTGGCTACTTTGATGAACCTAGAATATAAAACATATTTTCAGTTGTTTCACACTTTTTTGTTAAGTATATAATTCCACATGTGTTAATTCATAGTTTTGATGCCTTCAGTGTGAATGTACAATTTTCATAGTCAAGAAAATACAGATAAACCTTTAAATGAGAAGGTGTGTCCAAACTTTTGGTCTGTACTGTATATATATATATATATATATATATATATATATATATAGTGGTAGATCGGCTCACTTGGTTGCACATAGAGGTACACAGGAACACTGTCTCTTTAAATCTTCTGCTGGATTTATTAAAAGCACTGTATAAACTACAGCAATATTAGCAAAAACCAACATGGCCCTCCTTGCCTAACAGGAAAAACAAAGCATAACGTATGGCACAGTCCTTGTTGCTACGGGTAACCACCTGCTTCAGGAACACAACAATTGAAGGTTTAGCTTTCCTTAACATGAACACCACAGATCCAGAACTTGTGCCTCCAGGCCATCACCACACCAAATGCTCTGAAATGCCGTGATTTTATCCTCTGAGTTCCTCTCTTTTAATTACCCTAGCACCAAAATGGTTAAATAACCAACTCATGTGCTGGAACCTTTTTACTATGTACAATTACTGCAGCTATTAATCTCAGTGCTACATATCTCCCCTCCAGTACTTTGCCAGTGACTTTGTCACAATTTATATACATATATACAGGGTGGTCCAAAAGTAGGTGGCCAGAAAATAATAACATTTATTTTGATTTATATATAAAATTATATTTACTAACACAAGCATAACATTGACAATGAAATTTTATTCTGAACAATATTACAAAAAACGCCGGTGCTCAAACTGTTTTCCAATCCAATTTGCACAGCTTTGAAGTCTGCCTCTTACGCTTCAACAAACTCTTTTGCACAAGCCTCTTTGGGTACTAATTTCTTGAAATGCATCTCTTATGTAATTTTTCACATCACTGACCCTTTTTGGTTTTCGACTATAAACTTTGTCCTTGAGTACTCCCCAAAACAAAAAATCCATTGGGGTCAAGTCTGGTGAACGTGCTGGCCAATCAAGTGGGCCTCTTCGGCCATTCCATTTATTAGGAATTGTTTCATCAAGATATTCGTGGACTACTCTTGAATAATATGGAGGGGCCCCATCTTGTTGGAAATAAAGGTCATTTGAATTAGGCTGTTGCTGTAACTGGGGAACAACTTGATTCATTAGAATTTCGAGATACTTATCAAAAATATTGGTCCTAAAACACCAAAACTTGAAATACCACCCCAAACATTGACACCAGGCTCATTTAGTTGTTGCTCTAATGTTAAATGCATGTTCTCATTATACCAGTAAATACAATTATGTCTGTTAATATGGCCGGATAATTTGAAAGAAGCTTCATCACTCCACATAATGTTATCTAAAATTACTGGATTTTCTTCAAGTTCGTTAAGCATAATCTCACTAAATTGCAGCCGCCTGTCTGGATCATCCTCCAATAAACCATGAATTAAACGTGGACGATAAGCTTCCAACCCAATAGATTTCAGGATTCGCATGATAGAAGCTCGTGAAATTCCCAATTCCAAAGACTCTGAACAAATGTTTCCGCAACAAGTTGTTTATTATCTTCTTTAAAGACTGTTTTGGGTCGACCCGTTTTTGGAGCATTAAGGATTGAGACAGTGGCATTGAATTTGTCACGAATGCTGTAAATGGTTTGTCTGTTTGAGGCTTGAGTACCAAATGTTTCAACCCAATTTGCTCCAACGGTTTCAGCATTTTGAGATTTCCAACACTCTGTTAAAATCCATTTTCTTTGATCTGTATTTAAATTATTTGCCATTATGTGTTATCTGAATTATCTGAAAAGAAAACAGATTTGGGGGAGATCTATCTGTGAAAACCAGATCTGTGAAACTGGCTCAGTTGCCCTTAGCAACCAATCAGATTCCACCTTTCATTTTCCAAAGAGTCTGTGAGGAATGAAAAGTGGAATCTGATTGGTTGCTAAGGGCAACTGAGCCAGTTTCACTTTACACCAAGTTTGATAAATCTCCCCCTTCATAACCTTATTGCACTTTCTTTCCACCTACTTTTGGACCACCCTGTATATACATATTTATATGTGTAGTGAAGAATATTTTCATAGCAAACTATGTTTAAATAACTTAGAAAATTCCCCTATGTAAAAGCCCAAGGTAAAAATCGCATTCCATCGGATTACATACGCATGGCAATCGGATGTAAATCGGATGCTTGGTGAGAAAATGGCATAGCACGCGAATGAAAATCGCATGATACTTATCCATTTTTTCGGTCCAGAAATCGGACCGTTTTTTTTACTCACATATGGGTATGAGCCACGGTCCCACTATCAGTATTTGGTCAGTATTCAGTCAGTGTTTTTTCTCAGAAGTGGGAGCCAAAACCAGGTGAGGAACAATCAGATAAAAGGTATAATAGAAACAAGTAACCAATTCTGCATTTATCACCCACTCCTGGTTTTGGCTCCACTCCTAAGAAAAAATACTGACCGAATACTGACCAAATACTGATAGTGGGGCCATGGCCTAAGAGCCATAACTGGCACATCTAAAGGATGCACCATTTCTGCGGTAGCTGAGGGCTGGTGTTTTTTGTCTGGAAGGGGTCAATATCCATGGCCCCTTTCCAGCCTATTAATATAAACCTGCAGTTGATTAATTAGTTTTTGCTGGTTATTAAAAATAGGGGGGACCCAAATGGAGGAGGTGTGTTTTGGTTGTTTTTTATATTTACCCACAATTGCATTTTTTTTCCTTTTTCCAGTACATTGTATGGTAAAATTAATGGTGTCTTCTCAAAGCTATCACTGCAATAATCAGGCACTTATTTAACTACATGGACAGAAAAATAAAAAAGTATGGCTTTGGAACAGAGGAACTGGACCAGAACTCTAGTGCCTCCTACAGGAATTAGCAATCCTAAAAGTCAATAGTGACCCTTTAACGAGCTTTATCACATAACTTAGGATATAAGCCGGAACCAGAAACTCAATTTGCAGACACTGTGTTTCGGGGCACTGCCCCTCATCAGTGCAAAGTGTGAGTTCTGGTTTGACTGGATGAGAGGCGTCAGACTTTGCATATTTCCAAAAGGAGCATTGCAGCTTTAAAAGTCTCCTCACTGTGACATGCTTAACATGTCGTTCTCCACAAGGAGAAATGTTACCCCTTAAATACCGAACACAGGAACAAAACAAAAGTGCAAACATGAAAAAATCCCTGGTCGCAAAGGGTTAAACAAGTAAATTTATCATGTTGTTCTTCTAATGATACTTTAATAACAACCCATGTTATCATGCCTGTGATTTGATCTTGGCTATAACTCACCAAGGTCAAATATAATTTTTACATAAAGCAGAGTATTATGTATTGAGAAGGAAGAATGATCAAAAGATCAATTAAAAGTCCAAACTGTTGTAATTGGTACTAATATATAACTGTGGCAAATTCATCGTTAATAAACCCAAACTGATATCCTTTCTTAGACATTAAATCAATCTTCACTGTGACTAATAATATAGCTTATTGATATTTTGTGTGCATTATTAATCTCTACCTTGTTCTATTTCATCTTGACCTAAGCAAATAGACATAATCAAAGGAAGATAAGTATGTAAGCTCCAATTCACCTCCCATCTCTGCAGCAAGCTAGCACAAACAATATAAGTTATATATTCCCACTCTCCTTTGTAAAGGCTGAATATATGTGTTACCCTCTGGAAACAGTATTAAGTTTTTGCATTCCCTTTCGCATTTTACTGCAATTTAGAAAAACATTGTTATTATAGCTAGAAAGGAGAAATTTGTAATGTTTAGTAAGTACATTATTCTGCTCATATTTACTTAAAGGGAATCCGTCACCATATTTGCCCTATCTAAAACTATTAATATGGGCATCGAAAAAAAATCACAGTCAAGTGATATTATTGTAGTACACACTGTTTGACAAAATCACCGTATTTGCTGTACTTCTAACTAATAATAAAATATAACGTTTAATAATTAATTTAAAATAAGACATACAAAAGACAGAACACCCCAGTGCTAAACAATTTTCGGACCTTAGTAATGTTCCTATTAAAAATCTACCTCTTACCCCTGCTTATCTGCAGAGGTTGGCACCCTAATTCTGAGCCAGTGGCACCCACGCTCCTTGGCAGCTGTCCCTTCTGGCCCTATTAGGCCCTATCAATACACTGGAACAGAAATAAAGTGCAGATACTGTAAACTCTAGATGCAAAAAGATGCACAGATAATTCTGGAGGAGAATATATGGCAAATCTTATGTAGCTCAATAGCAAATGTGTCCCCATATAAAGCAGACAAGGACTGTGTCAGAAGAGCTAATCATATAAACAAGATCCACATATATATATAGATAATATCAACACATATATAGAATGGGCATGGGATCCATTGGCTTAATGTCACCACATTGAACTATGATAATAATATCCCTATTATGCCTCTCACTCTGACCCCTGCCTGTCAGCGGAGGTTGGCACCCTATTCCTGCACACTGACTCACTGCCCACTCATCGACGGTTATCCCTTCTGACCTTGTCAGGCCCTATCAGGGGAGGGAACCAAACCAGTACTCAAACCGAACTATGAACAATAATAAACTATATAATCTCGATAGAAACGGGGTAGAGGAATATATAGCACATCACAAAGTGACATATACGTCATTCAGGCATTTATCATGCCCGGATACTGTTTTTTATATTTGTGCAGTAAACACTCAGCAGTCATCATTTATCATGACCAGATATAGAGTCAAAATAAATAACATGTCCACATAGAAAAATAGACAAAAGGCTCAACAACCTGTAGCTAACTCAATGTGTTTCTCCTCTTTAAAAGGTTCATCAGGAGTGATGAAACAGGTCATGTGGTGAGAGCATAAGGAAGATTCCTTAGATTTTTTGAAACTCTTGGATGAGGCCCAACATTTGTAGGAGAAGCAGTATTCTCAAAGATCATCTGCCTGGAATTGTGTCATATCCTTTTAAATAGTCCCAGTTTGCCTATCAGCAGCCTGCTGTACTCACATGCCGGTGTGCTGATACACCACGTAGATGCTGGAGATGCTGCACTGCTCACGAAGGAGCCATACATCACATGACAGGAAGTACACCTACGTGTCATGGTGCGTTCCACCCAGCTGGAAATGAATCTCAAACGGCCGGCGGTGGCAACAACGCAGAGGCTTGAAACGCTGCACCGCTCATAGAGAATTTGGAGTGCGTATGACTGGAAAAGCACCTGCGTGTCATGGTGCGTTCCACTCAGCCGGAAGTGAACCTCAGGTGGCCGGAGGTAAGAGAATAATAGCACACATGTGCGGTGACCTCATGCGTTCCACAGTTGCCGTTGTTACATCATAAAGATACATTCTCCGCTGGTTATTGACCACACCCTAGCTACTCCAGGGAGGACGGGAGGGAGGAGAGAAAGAAAAGCAGATACTAACCAAAGGCTACCCTTTACCACCCAGCCATCAAGGGGTTAGAACATTAACAAAAGGCACTTATTAGCAGATAAACTAATATTAGAGATTTAAATAAAATATAGATAGATGGGGCAGGGATATGAAAAAGGGAGTTATCTTTTATATTATTCTCAGGTAAGTATTAGTAATAAGCAAGCACTAAAATGCTCAGGTGCTCATTACTCAGGTCGAACAAATCATAATGCTTCGGGTGCTTGACCCAAGCAATGAGCCCAATGTAAGACAATCGGAAATTTGAGCATCTTTCCAGCGCCCTTCCCGGAGGTCTGAAGGGGGCCTAAAAATTTGCCAAATCGATTGAAACAGTGCTCAAATGATATAGGAACAGCATCTCTGACTCCCAGGTCACTGCTGTGAACAATATTGTCAGAGTATTACGCCACTTTTTTAAAACATGCAAAAACAAAGCCAAAATGGATTTTCTTGGAAAAAATGTTAAGGAACATTCTTTCTAGGCTAATGACTTGTATGTAAGGTAAAATAAATAACCAAAAAAATGCTCCTTCACACTTTGGGCTATGTTCATACATAGCATTTTTAATGCGTTTTTGCGCTTTCACATTGCTTTCAACAGTGAAAAATTCATTCATCGGTAAATGTAATTTAAACATTTTACTACCTTATCTGGCCATGAGGTGTGTGATACATGATCAGACACATCCTGTTTCATTTATGAAGGAGGGACTGTCAAAACCATCAGGCGGCCCTTACTATTTTTAGAGGGCCAGCAGTTGTCCCTCACTATTGTTAGAGGGTCATCCTCCGGCTATTCTTTGCTGTTCCCATTATTAAGGAGTGGGTCTACTATGCTATTTCCAAAAATTTGTATGCACTCCAATACCCCTTTAAAAAGAGGTAGAGGAGGGCCTCATTTAAAAAAATTGTTCCCATTTTTAAGGAGTGAGTTTACTATAGTGATAATGCCCATGCAGTGACTGTAAGGGCTGCCAAAAATTGGACACACTCCAATACCCCTTTGAAGTGACGTAGAGGAGGTCCTCTTTTAAAAAATTGTTTCCATTGTTAAGAAGTGTGTCTCCTATACAGGAAATGCCCATGCACTAAGTGCATGGGCTTAAAAACATTTCCCCCTGGGGGGTATACATAAACATACTGTATAACATGCAGAATGTTAGAGGTAGGCATCTATAAAAAAAATTCTTACGGTCATTATAAATACCCTTAAAAAATTTTTGTGGGTGTTGCATCACGGTCACCCTGGTGATATGGTGGTGGAGGATGAGGAGAAGGAGGAGGACAAGAGAAAATAGAAAAAATCAGGAAGCGCATTCCCATGTCTGGGTGTGAAGAGGTGCATGGGAATAGACCCCCCAAAAAAAACACTGGATTTGACTTTATGTTAAGCTGCTATCATCGGGTGGTGCTGAGAAGTTTGGCCCAATCCAGCCCTTGTTCATTTTGATAAGAGTCAGTCTGTCAGCATTTTCAGTTGACAAGTGGATGTGCCTATCAGCTATAATGCCCCCAATGGCAATAATAACCCGCTCTGACATAACGCTTGCGGCAGGGCAGGCCATGACCTTCAAGGCATAGAGAGCCAGTTCATGCCACTATTGGGTATCCACAGCTTGGATACCCAATAGCTATAAGGCACAGAGGAATCATGGAGGACGTTTGTTTGGTTGGCAAGGTACACCTTTACCATCTTCCAAAATGTTTCTCTCCTTGTCAGAGTTCCCTGCGCATCAGGGCCTAGGCGTTCGGAGGGTCTGAGAAAACTGTCTCACCACTTTGACAGTGTCCCCCTGCCTCTGCTGCATTGTTTTTGTGTCTCCCTCGCCTGTACTCCTTGGTTGTCCAAAGAAATGTGACCTTTGCCCGCTTTCAGATGGGAATTTTTTTAATAATTCCTCAACAAGGGCCTTCTAGTACTGAAACATTTTATTAGACGTCTCCGCCATGGGAAGGAGATATTGAAAGTACTCCTTGTAGCGTTGGTCTAGAAGTGTGACCAACCAGTAATTACTATTGCCCAAAATGCGTACAAAACGAGGGTCACGGGAAAGGCAGCAGAACATAAAGTCATCCATGTGTGCCAGACTGCCAACAGCCAAAACTTTGCTGTCCTGACCAAGAGGACGACAGTTAATAATTTCCTCCTCCTCCTCATTATCCTCCTCGTTGTCCTCCTCCTCATTCTCCCTCTACTCAGGACATCCATGCTGAACAGATGGTATGACTGTTGTGTAGGTAGTACCATCTGTAATGCAGGAAAACAGCTCCTGTTCATCCTCCTCCTTTTCCTCCTCCTCATTATCACCCAATCTGCGTTGAGATGAGATGAGGCTGGGCATCTCATCATGCTCTGCCTGCCTCCTGTTTAATTGTGAGCAGTGAGTGTTTCAGTAGACAGAGAGCCAGGATGATGACGCTAATTATGTCGACATTGCCGCTCATCATCTTGTTGGATCTTCAATGTATTGGAGGACAGCACAGATGTCAGACAGCTCTTATTTGCGGAGGCTGACCTGAATACTGATGGGCGTGTTGAAGCTGGTACTCAACAACTGCCCTCTGCTGCTCACAAATCCTTCCCAACAAATGCAAGGTTGAGTTCCAACGCGTGGTGACATTTCACACTAGTTATTGAGCTGGAAGCTGCAAACACTGCTGAAGCACGGCAAGGGTGGCAGAAGCTGTATGTGAGTTTCTAAAATGGGCTGACATGCAGCGTCCTTTCACAAGCAGCTCAGGCAGATCCGGGTAGGTTTTGAGAAACCACTGATCCACTAGGTTGAGCACATGAGGCAGGTATGGTACATGTGCGAGGTTGCCAAGCTTCAGAGCTGCCACAAGGTTCCAGCCATTATCACATATGACCATACCTGGCTGTAGGTTCAGTGGTGCCAGCCACAGATCTGCCTGCTCTTTTACAGCTGTCAACAACTCCACAGCAGTGTGCAGTTTGTCCCCTAAGCATATTAGCTTCAGCACAGCCTGTTGCCGCTTGGCCAAGGCAGTGCTGCAGTGCTTCCAGCTTCGGATCAGTGTGGTAATTTTAAAGATAGACGCTGAAGAGGAGGAGGTGCTGGAGCTGTAGAATGTAGGGTCAACCCTGATTTACCCAGGGCTCGCAATCCTCGGCATCAGGAGGACTTGTTCCGTTCCTGGTCTGACTGGGTCCCGATTTCCACTATGTTAACCCAGTTTGCCATCAGTGAGATGTACCGTTCCTGGCCACAGTTGTCCATGTGTCCGTGCTTAGGTGGACCTATCCAGTAACTGCATTGCTGAGGGAATGGTTAATGTTGTGGGACACATGCTTGTGTAAGGCAGGGACAGCACTTCAGGAGAAATAGTTGCGACTGGGGATCGAGTACTAAGGGACGGCCGCAGCCATGAGGTTGTGGAAAGATTCCATCTCCACAAGCCTAAAAGGCAACATTTCAAGTGCAAGCAGTCTAGAAATGTGGCTGCTTAGCACTGTCGACTCTGGGTGGTTGGCTGCGTATTTGCCCTTGCGTTCCAAGGACTGGGGTAGGGCCATGGACGTGGTTGCTGATGGTGGTGGTTGCGAGTGTGCAATGACAGGTGCAGTGTAGGAGGCATCTTCGCCGGCGCTATGGACAGGGGATTGGCGTGCACACACAACAGCAGAACAGGCAGTGGTGTCACCCGCAAACACTGTTTCTAGACCCTGGCATTCAGCCCAACTAGTCGGGTGCTTTGCTGTCATGTGCCTGAGCATACTGGTGGTGGTCAAGCTGGTAGTTTATTTGCCCCTCCTGATTCTGGCATGGCAGAGGCTGAAAATGGCCTTTTTGGGGTTATATTGACAGTCTTTAAGGGGTAACAATACGTTGGGATTGCGGGATTTTATTTAGCTTTTTATTCACCCTAAAATCTTGTTTGCTTTTGCGGCTGCTGCTTGACATTGAGTGCTGCTGCTCAGCTTACTTGTAACCAGAATACCCAAATCCTTCTCCTGTTCTATAGTCCTGAGTATACTCTCATTTAATGTATATGTAGCAATAGGATTACTCCATCCTAGGTGCATTACTCTACATTTATCTACATTAAACTTCATCTGCCAAGTGTTTGCCCATTCAGTCATCTTATCCAGATCGTTATGCAATATCGTAATATCAAGATCAGATTTTAATATCCTACATAGTTTGGTATCGTCAGCAAAAACTGACACTTTACAATTCCATCCCCAAGGTCATTAATAAAGAGATTAAAAAGAATCAGTCCTAGCACAGACCTCTGGGGCACCCCACTGCTGATTATGTCCCATTTAGAGAATGTTCCATTTAAGACAACCCTTTGTTTCCTATCATTTAGCCAATTCCTTACCCAACTACATATAGTTCCCCCAAGTCCTTGCTTCTGTAGCTTCAGTATAAGGCTGCTATGTGGTACAGTATCAAATGCCTTTGCAAAGTCCAGATAAATGACATTAGCCGCATTACCAACATCCAGATTTGCACTTACCTCCTCATAGAACCCCAACATGTTGGTTAAACACGACCTATTTTTAATGAATCCTAGCTGATTATAATTTATTATAATATTCTCTACAATATAACTCTGCAGGTCATCTCTTATGATGCCCTCAAGAACCTTGAACACTACTGATGTCATACTTACCGGACAGTAGTTACCTGGATCCACCTTCTTACCTTTCTTAAATATCGGTACCACATTGGCTAGCCTCCAATCCCCTTTTTACAAGAGAGTCTAAGAATACGAGATACAGCGGTTTGTCAATTACTGAGCTCAATTCCCTCAGTATCTGTGGATGAATACCATCTGGTCTAGGGGATTTGTCAATGTTCAATTTGCTCAGACGCAGGCATACTTCTTTTCATGTTAAACTAGGTATATTAGGAGGTGAAATTTGATTTTTGCCCTGCTGAAAGATTCCTGGAACAGACTGTTTGTTGGTGAACACGGATGAAAAGTGTCTGTTTAATATCTCAGCCTTTTATTTGTCCTCTATAATTATCTTGTTATTATTGTCTTTTAAAGGGCCGATACCATCTGATTTAGTCTTTATGGCATTGATGTATGTATAAAATTTTTGGGAATTTTCATCTTCTCAATGCAGCCAAAGGTCTTATTGCAAGACATTGGAAAGACACTGATCCTCCCTCCCTTTCAGAATGGGTCAATGAGGCCAATAGTATATATATATTCGAAAAGAATAGATTGACCAACCCCAAACAAAACAATCTCCTCAAAAATTGTCATCAATGGCTTGAATATCAAAATAGAATTATATTATAACTCATGGAATTAAGGAATTAAACATGTTTGTGCTATATTTATCTATACTTGTCTTTAATTTTTCACCACAAATGTAAAGCTTCGCCAACACTCAACAGGACTTCTCTCTTACCTTCCCCTTCTACCTCTCGCTCCCAGTTTAATATTCCCTCTCCCTTACTACCACTTCTAGTTCTTCCCTATCCTTGTTTCCCTTATATAAAATGAATGTTATTTCTCTCAGTTGTTATACCCATATGTATACATTGGTTGTTTTTCATGTGTGCGAATACTTGTTACCTGCCACAACATTCTAAAGTAAAGAATTTACAAAAAAAACAAAAACTGGGGGGGATTAAATTTAATGTCCCTGGCGATTTGTTGCTCTGTAGATAATTTTTCTAGCTTGATTTTTTTTTACAATTCTTATTTAGGCCTTCAAGATTATGTTTTTGTCTTATTAAACTTTGTACTGTCTTATTTATCCATAATGGTTTGTTTTTATTCCTGGACATTTTATCACCATAAATTTTAATAATTCACAAACAAATTCACTATGTGGGATTAAGTGTATCCCTCTTGATCGTAAATAAAATTCAGTGGATCGGATGCATACATCATGGGGAATACTACTGTATAAGGCCTCAACATTAATTGAGGCCAATAATACATCCTCAGCTCATACATGCTCCATCCTCAGCAGCAGGTCCGAAGGGTTCCCATATGTAGGACGGTAGGGATGTTTCGAAAGGTCTCAGTATTCTATCAATATAAATCCCACAGTTCTAGGTGATAGCGTTATTCCCTGAAACTATGGATGGGCCCTTAAGGGGATCCAAGCCCTTGTGGACTTTAGGGAGTGCGCAGAATACAGGAATCATTGGTGTTCGCTGGAGCATGAAATTCTTCTTGCATTTAGAGATAAGGCCAGTATCAAGGGTAGTCTTGAGAAGTGAGGATAATTCGGGGTTAAAGACATCTGTAGGGTCAGAGCGTAATTTACCATAGGTATTTTCGTCATACAGAATTCTCTGACACATCCACTTTTACATAGGGTGGTCCATAATGATCAAATTGCGGTCCTTGTCTGAAGCCTTAAACACCAGGCCATTAGTATTAGCCAGTGTGTCTAATGCCTTTGTCTCAGTAGCAAGTAAATTAGAACTCCTCCTTGTGGTGTGTGTACTTAGTTTCTTAAGGTCGGCCGTTACAAGTTTACAAAAGATGTTAATGCTAGTATTATCAGAGCATGGAGTCATTTTGAGGCTTTTGGGTTTTAAATCGGTAAATAGGCCTACTCCCAGTGGTTTAAATTCTTCGTCTATCATATCTGCCAATATTCTTACATCCGATAGGTCATCCTCATTAATTCCCAGTGCTGCACATTCGGCCTTATCCTGGGTTCGAATGAAACAAGGGGATCTGCTACTTTGGATCTAATCCTTATAAACAGGGAGGAAATGGTTGAGGAGGTAAAGGTGGCTGGGACCCTAGGAGGCAGCGATCATGCTATTATAGAATTTTGGATAACTAGAGGAGGAAGACATGTGAAGACTCAAACTTCAAGGTAAGATTTTAGAAAGCCAGATTTTAAGAGACTCAGAAAGAGAATAGGAGGGATCCAATGGCTGGATGTCCTTAAGGACAAAAATGTCCAGGAAGGATGGGAAATTTTTAAAAATGAGATTTTCAAAGCACAATCGTTAACAATCCCGAAAAGTAGGAAGAATGGGAAGCTTTTAAGGAAACCAGGATGGATGAACACAGAACTTAAACACATGCTAAAAAGAAAGAAAGAAATGTTTATTAAATGGAAAGAGGGAGGCATATCTAAAGAAGATTATAATGCAGTCTGCAGATCCTGCAGGGCACGTATCAGGTTAGCTAAAGCTGTCAATGAATTAAGGCTTGCAAGAGATGTCAAAAGCAATAAAAAAGGATTTTGGGGGTATGTCAAAAGTAAAAGAAAAGTCAAAGATGCTATAGGATTTTTACAGGATGAAAATGGAGAAATGGTAAGAGAGGATGTTGAGAAGGCCAAACTTTTTAATTCCTATTTTGCATCTGTTTTCTCTCAGAAAGAAAATGTAACATCAACTGATCTTCACTGTCCTTTTAAAGGAATAGAGGAATCCAAGTTATCTGTAAACAGAAAGATTGTGAGGGAATATTTAGCTAACATAAATGAGTTCAAGTCTCCAGGTCCAGATGAATTACACCCCAGAGTACTGAAGGAGATCGTAGAAGAAATTTTAGAACCACTCTCCATAATCTTTGAAAATTCTTGGAGAACAGGAGAAGTCCCAGAAGACTGGAGAAGAGCAAATGTTGTTCCTATCTTCAAAAAGGGGAAGAAGGTGGACCCAGGGAACTATAGGCCGGTGAGTCTGACTTCTATACCAGGAAAGATCTTTGAACAAATTATTAAACAACATGTATGTAAGTACATGGATAAGAATGAAGTGATTAACCAGAGTCAGCATGGGTTTGTAACTAACAAGTCATGTCAGACTAACTTAATTTCCTTCTATGACAGAATCACTGACTGGGTGGATCAGGGAAATGCTGTAGATATAGTATATCTTGACTTCAGCAAAGCATTTGACAAAGTATCTCACACCATCCTTATTGAAAAAATGACCAAGTATGCAATGGACCAGGCAACTGTTAGGTGGATTCATAACTGGCTTAGTGATCGGACTCAAAGGGTGGTTGTAAATGGCTTCACATCCAGCTGGATGAATGTCTCAAGTGGGGTACCACAGGGCTCCGTCCTGGGACCTGTATTGTTCAACATCTTTATCAATGATTTAGATGAAGGAATTGAGGGTAAGCTGATTAAATTTGCTGATGACACAAAGCTAGGAGGGATAGCTAATACTAGAGAAGAGAGAGAGAGGATTCAAAAAGACCTAAATAAACTGGAGCAGTGGGCAGCAACCAACAGAATGGTTTTTAACAGGGAAAAATGCAAAGTACTACATCTGAGCAATAAAAATGAAAAAAGCATATACAGAATGGGAGGAATAGAGCTAAGCAACAGTACATGTGAAAAAGACTTAGGTATACTAATAGATCATAGACTGAACATGAGTCAACAGTGTGATGCAGCAGCAAAAAAGGCAAATACAATTCTGGGATGTATTAACAGAAGCATACAGTCTAGATCACGTGAAGTCATTATCGGTCTTTACTCCTCTTTGGTCAGACCTCATCTGGAATACTGTGTACAGTTTTGGTCACCACATTTTAAAAAAGACATAGACAAACTGGAGCAAGTTCAGAGAAGAGCGACCAGAATGGTGACTGGTCTGCAAACCATGTCCTATGAGGAACGGTTGCAGGATTTGGGAATGTTTAGCTTGCAAAAAAGAAGACTGAGAGGAGACTTAATAGCTGTCTACAAATATGTCAAGGGCTGTCACATTGTAGAAGGATCATCTTTATTCTCATTTGCACAAGGAAAGACTAGAAGCAATGGGATGAAATTAAATGGGAGGAGACACAGATTAGATATTAGAAAAAACTTTTTGACAGTTAGGGTGATTAATGAGTGGAACAGGCTGCCACGAGAGGTGGTGAGTTCCCCTTCAATGGACGTCTTCAAACAGAGGCTGGACAGACATCTGTCTGAGATGATCTAGTGAATCCTGCTTTGAGCAGGGGGTTGGACCAGATGACCCAGGAGGTCCCTTCCAACTCTACCATTCTATGATTCTATGATTCTATGAATCTCTTCCATTTCAGTTTTTTTGTAAACAGGTAAATATCCTTCACCCAATCTAACTCATTACACCTGTTTGTAGGTACAAATGACAAGCCTTTGTGCAGCACTGACAATTCACAATCAGACAGTGGTTAAGATGATAGATTTATAATCCTGTTCTCATCTATCTGTTGAGATACCGAGGAGTGCCCGTATGCTCCCTCAGATCGTACTGGACCCCCAGGCCTCTCCTCTCTAAAAAAGAGGAAGTAGATGAAGATGCACTTAAAGATGAATTTCCATTTTGCATGGTGAAAAGAACATTGTTTTCCTAGATTGGAACCTCCTCCTTCCTGTATTTCCTCATCTTTCTTTTATGGGGCTCTTATTTCTGATAAAGCCACTATCTGCTAACCGAAATATGTCCCCTCGATCGTTGTCAGATACTTCCTGGTTGGGTGATGAAAGGTCAGTGCTTCTTAGACCCGGATTAGGGCATATTTCTTCTTGCAAAAAGCCAAATACCCTATTCTCTTTATAATCTAGGTTATCCCTTTGGAACTGTTTCTGCTTTCTGTCTTTGATTTCAGTCTGAAATCTCTCAATATTAGTTTATACAATGGATTCACGTCTACCAAAATCTGGGTCACCATAGTAGAATTTTTACAGAATTACCTGTGTATCTTTTTGCATCTATAGTTTACAGCATCTGCACTTTCTTTTTGTCCCAGTGTTTTCATAGGGTCTAATAGGGCCAGAAAGGACAGCCATCGAGGAGTGGGTGCGCCACTTATGCAGGATTAGGGTGCCAAACATTTTGTGATGGTGAAATTAAAGCCACATTCAAGGAGAGGTGTCTATAACTACTGGGAGAAGATTTATCAGTACCATGGCAACAGAAAGGTGGAATAGCTGTCCATGTCCATATCCACCAATAAAATTTCTCTTCTCACATTACAGAAACCTTGTGAAATGTTAAAGCTTAAATCTGATTGGTTGCTATGGGCAGCAAGTACACTTTTTATTGGCAGCAGTTTAGGAAATCTTTCTATTTGTCATTGACAGCAATATTTTGTTGTTTGGAAAGGATTACTTAAAGATTTTTGGCAGTTAAATGATCTCTGATTTGTAGTAAATCAATTCGCAATGAATCACAATACTGCAGAGCCTTCATTGCTCTGAAAAAAATCTGTGTACCACTCAGCTCTCCTAGGGCTATATCAAATCCATTTAAAGCTCTTTAACACAAACAAAGCCTTAATAATGCCAAAGTGACCTCACCATATAAACAGAAAGTAATTTAGTAGGAAAAAACAGCCCATTTAATAACAAAGTGCAAATTTTCATTTTTTTTTAAATAAAAATAATGGTCCTAAAATTATACTTCTTGTTCTTTGAAGAACACTGTTGGTGTCTCCATCAGTGGTGACATCATCATGATTTGACATAGACAAGTGATGTGTCATATATTCCATAATGTCCTCCACCTCATACCCATTAACTCCTAAGTGACCAGACCAAACTTTTCAAATCTGACGTGTGTCACTTTAGGTGGCAATGTTTCAAAATATCCCAATGATTTTGAGAAAGTTTTTTCCTGATACATTATATTTTATTATAATGGTAAATTTAGGTTTCTATGTTTTACGTTTATTTATAAAAGTATGAGTAATTAGACAAAAATGTAAAAAAAATAATCAATTTTCAAATCTTGAATGATTATCCCTTTAATCCAGATAGTCATGCAACACAAAATAGTTAATAAATAAGTTATCTCATGTCTGCTTTACATCAGAATCATCTGTAAAATATTCTTTTAATTTGTTAGGATGCTAGAAACTTTAAAATTTTAGCAGAAAATTTTCATTTTTTCAAGGAAATTTACAAAGCTTATATTTTTTATTGATTTATTCAGTTTTGAAGCCACTTTTGGGGACTTACTGTATATATTGGAAAAACCCCAAAAGTTATACCATTTTAAAAACAGCTGCTCGAAATGCTTGGCGCTCGCCGAGTATTTCTGGGGTTGCTCGGCAGGAGCACGGGTCCCCTCCCTGCATGTTTGGCGATCTTTACAGAGCCAATGAACATGCAGGGTCTGCCACTCACTTTAATGCCGCAGCAATGTTGGTTGTGGCATTACAGTGATTGGCTGGCCACACAGCGTCATCAGGTCTATATCAGACCTGGCGCCGCTGTGCTCGTCACAGTCACTCCGGAATCAGACAGTGTAGGGAGAGGTGCTGCTGAGCTAGGGAGAGATTTGCTTGTTTCTAGTTAGTGTAGGTGTACCAAACAATATTAGAGACACATATCAATCTCAACAAACAGTCCTTCTGAGGACTAATCCATCTGCAGAGATATCAGGCAGGCAGTGCATATAGGCAGGCAGGCAGTGTATATAGCAGACTGCAGGCATATAGCACAAGAAGCACCATTCCAGTTTTATCTGCTGCTGGCTGATGCTGCTGTTAGATATTTCTAGAAATAGGCCCAGGTCTCGGGCCTGGAATAATTTTTTTTTTATCTTAATCCTCATTATTTGCTTAAAAAGAAATCCAGAGAAAACTGTTTTTCTGCGCCATTTGCTTGTTGGCACTGCAGAATACAGTCGGGTCCTTTCCATATTACAGCGCTAAAAATCCAGCTATTTAAAACTGTGGTTTGTCCTTCACACGGATCACATACAATTGCTCTGAAAATACTGCCATTTCTGGCCTCCATTTAAAATTTGTTTCAGTATGTCAGTGAAACTATTGACACCAGTTTGCTGTTCAAAATAGTTATCTACAGGCCAGCTATTTAAAACTGTGTTTTCTCCGTCACATGGATAACATATACGTTTTCAGAAAACACTGCCATTTCTGGCCTCCATTAGAAATTTGTTTCAATGTGTCAGTGAAGCTATTGACACCAGTTTGCTGTTCAAAATAGTTACCTACAGGCCAGCTATTTAAAACAGTGTTTTCTCTGTAACACGGATCACATATATGTTTTCAGAAAATACTGCAATTTCTGGCCACCATTAAAAATTTGTTTCATTTTTTCAGTGAAGTTATTGACACCAGTTTGCTGTTCAAAATAGTTACCTACAGGCCAGCTGTTTAAAACTTTGGTTTGTCCGTCACACGGATCACATATAAGTTCGCTCCAAATTCAGCCATTTGTAGTGAGTGTGAAAGATATTGTCCTCCATTTAAAATGGGCAGGCACGTGGCAAGGGATGGGGAACTGGATGTGATGAGGCCGAGGCCGTGGGCAAGCTGAAATTGTGCCACAACAAACACCCACATCTTCTCGTTCGACCTTCTTGTCCCAATTAATAGGGGACTGCAGAACACCACTATTAAATGCAGAGTAGTGTGAAAAGGTTATTGGTTGGATAGCAGATGCTTCCAGTCACTTAGCCACCACAATTACCACCCTGTCTTTCACACGGTCAAATCTCAGTAGCCGTGAGTCTGGACCGCATATTCCTCACCCTGGACCTCCTTCCTCCCACCATGCCGAGTACTCAGAGACAACTGATCCCACACTTGGACACTCCAAAGAGCTGTCCACTCTTCCATTTATAGATTCAGGCATCTCGCCCGGTCCACTTGAAGCGGGGCAAGAGGAGATGGCATGTAGTGATGCCCAAATATTTGAGCAGCCACAGTCACATGAAGGCGACAGTGGGAGACAGTTCCAAGATGTGGATGAGGATGAGACACAATTGCCAGAAAGTCAGGAGGAGGACCAGGGTGCGGAAGTGGAAGATGAGGTGGTGGATGATATAGTAACTGACCCAACCTGGCAGGACATGCAGAGTGAGGAGAGAAGCACACAGGGGGAGGGAGGCAGAGCACCCCAACAGACAGGAAGAAGCAGTGTGGTGGCTGCAGACAGAAGGCAGGCAACCGTTCCCTGTAAAACCAACACGAAAGAAGATGCCAGTACAACTGTTAGGTCTTCCCGAGTCTGGTTGTTTTATAAAGGCTCTGCCGATAACCACTAAAAGGCCATTTGCACCACCTGCCAAGCCAGCATCAGCAGGGGTGGCAAAACTACCAGCCTGACCACCACCAGCATGATCAGGCACATAGCAGCAAAGCACCCGACTTTGTGGGCCAAACCTTAGGGTCCAGGAACAGTGTCTGCGGGTGGCACCACTGCTTCTACCGCTGCTGTGCATGCAAGCCAATTTCCTGTCCATAGTGCATGTGAAGATGCCTCCTGCCCTGCAACTGTCATTGCACACTGTCAAGTAGCAGCATCAGGAAGCACGTCCACATCCTTGTCCCAGCGCAGTGTTCAGTTGTCCATACCCCAGTAAAGGAACGCAAGTGCAAATGTGCAACCAATGCCCCACAGGACACACTAATAAATTCCCACATTTCGTGACTGCTTGCGCTTGAAATGTTGCCTTTTAGGCTCGTGGAGATGGAAAAATTCCACAACCTGATGGCGGTGGCCACCCCTTGGTACTCGGTCCCCAGCCGCCACTATTACTCCCAGTGTGCCATCTCCCCAGTACACAAGCACGTATCCCAAAATATTAGCAGTGCCTTCAACAACGCAGTTACCGGGAAAGTCCAGCTAATCACGGACACGTGGACAAGTGTTGTGGGCAGGGACGGTACATCTCGCTGATGGCACACTGGGCTAACATAGTGGAAGCTGGGACCCAGTTGGACCTTGGGATGGAACACATTCTCCCGATGCCAAGGATTGCAGGCCCTAGGTCAATCAGGGTTACCCCCACAGTCTGAAGCTCCTGCACCTCATCCTCCTCAGCCTCCTCCTCCTCTTCAGCCTCCATTTCCGAAATGACCACATCAGTCACAAGCTGGAAGCACTGCAGCACTGCCTCGACCAAGTGGCAACAGGCTGTGCTGAAGCTAATATGCTTAGGTGACAAACCACACAATGTTGAAGAGTTGTGGACTGCTCTGAAAGAGCAGGCAGATCTGTGGCTCACACCGCTGAACCTACAGCCAGGCATGGTCATGTGTGATAATGGCCGGAACCTGGTGTCGGCTCTGAGGCGAGGCGAGCTCACACATGCACCATGCCTGACCCATGTGCTTAACTTCGTGGTTCAGTGGTTTCTCAAATCCTACCCGGAGCTGCCGGATCTGCTTCTCAAAGTACGCCGACTGTGTGCCCATTTTAGAAAGTCACCTACAGCTTCCGCAGCCCTTGCTATGTTTCAGCAGCGTTTGCAGCTTCTGGCTCACAGACTGGTGTGTGATGTCCCCACATGTTGGAACTCTACACTGCAGATGTTGGGAAGGATTTGTGAGCAGAAGAGTGCAGTTATTGAATATTAGCATAAACAAGGCCATCGGTATTCATTTCAGACTCCACACATAAGACCTCAGGAGTGGACATGGATGTGAGACATATGTACCATCTTTCTAATGGGAACATTTTTTTATGAGGCTCCCCCCCACATATCTTCCAAGGGGCATTGGAGTGCCCCCCAATTTTTGGCAGCCCTTGCATTCACTGCATACTTCAACGCTATGGGAGACCCACTTCCTAATAATGGGAAATTTTTTCATGAGGCCCTCTACTTCTCTTCCAAGGGGCATTGGAGTGCCTCTCAATTTTTGGCAACCCTTGCATTCACTACATAGGCCAACACTATGAGAGGCCCACTTCCTAATAATGGGAACATTTTTTCATGAGGCCTTCCACGTCTCTTCCAAGGGGTATTGGAGTGCCTCCCAATTTTTGGCAGCCCTTGCATTCGCTGCATAGGCCAACACTATGGGAGACCCACTTCCTAATAATGGGAACATTGTTTACAGGAGGCCCTCTGACCTCCACGTCTCTTCCAAGGGGCATTGGAGTGCCTCCAAATTTTTGTCAACCCTTGCATTCACTGCATAGGCAAATATAATGGGAGACCCACTTCTTAATAATGGGAACATTGTTTTCATGAGGCCCTCCTCTAAGTCTCTTCAAAGAGTGTATTGGGGTGCATCCAAATTTTCAAAGGGGTATTGGGTTGCATCCAAATTTTGGGCATCCTGCCACTCATTGCATACGCAATAACAGTATAGGAGACCCAATCTTTAGTAATGGGTAAAGCAAAGCATAGCCGGCTGATGGCTCTCTAAGAATATCGATGGCCGACTGCTGGCCCTTTAAGAATAGTAAAGGCTGCCTGATGGCCCTATAAAAATAGCCTTTGTGACTTTCAGAGTCCCTCCTTCATAAATGAAACAGGATGTGTCTGATCATGTCTCACACATCACATGGCCAGATAAGGTTGTAAAATGTTAAAATGACATTTCCCGGTGAATGCATTTGTCACGGTTGAAAGCAATGCAAAAGTGCAAAAACGCATCAAAAACGCTAAGTGTGAACATAGCCCAAGGTGTGGAGGAGTATTTTTGTTTTTGGTTATTTATTTTGCCTTATATACAAGTCATTACCCTGGAAATGATGTTCCTTAACATATTTCTCAGGGAAATCCATTTTGATTTCGTTTTAGTATGTTTTATTGTGAGTCCGTAAAAGTGGCATAATACCTCTGACAACATTGTTGACAGCTGTGACCTGGGAGTCAGAAATGCTTCCAGAGGTCTTCCCCATGCTGTTCCCATGCCATTTGAGCACTATTCCCATCGATTTGGGCAATTTTTGGACCCTCTGCAGACCGCCGAAGGGAGCCGCCTGAAAAATGCTCGAGTTTCCCATAGACTTACATTGGGCTCGTTGCTAGGGCCGTGCACCCAAGTATTCTAATGTGCTCGACCCGAGCATCGAGCATCCGAGCATTTTAGTTCTCGCCCATCACTAAAAACAGCACCTCTAAACATATTTAAAACTGCCATCAGATAGTTTGTTAACCCTTCAGGTGCTTTTCAGGAATTAGTGCAAAATGGCATGACAGGAAAGAAAAATGTTTTTTTTTTCAGCCGAATGTTGCTAACGTCTGAACAGGTCACTTTAGCTGTTAGACTCTAAGACCAATACTTGGCCATGTTCTGCCATAGCAGCCAACAGAACCAAATAACCATGATCTCAGGATACCAATGGGGTTAAAGAGGGAGCTCCCACACTTTGTTAACCATCTAGATGCTGTAGTCGCTATTGACAGCAGCATCTAAGGACTTAAGTGGCCATGATTGGTGTCAACACTGATTGTGACTGATGCAATAGGGTGTCAGTTAGAGTGTAAAGCTGATAGCTGCTGCATTTTCTTCCATCGAGGGTCAGTTTTAAGTCATATTGGTGATCACTAAGGGGTTAATCATTTTGCCAGGTGCAATAAAGGCTAATTGTATCCTGTGTTTGAAAATGAATCTGCCTGGATGGCTTTTGCTGCTGCTTGTGGCTCCCGCATACTTAGCTGTGAAATTGGATTTTTCTTCATTTACAATTATCAGTCCATTTCCAATACCACTATTCTCTTACATTTAGTACCACACTGTAATCAACTTCTGACAATATTTTCAACTCTTATCAAAAAGGACTGACAAGAAATGCTAGGGAGGTTGGTACATGTGCAGAAAGCAAAATGTGGTGGTAGACTGATGATGTGTAAAAAAACAAGCATTCAGAAATACTAAAAATATATATATTTTCTAAATAATTGAATCCCCTTCCCAAGATGATGAAATAAAAAATGCTAGCTAGCTGCACAATCACTTGTAACAGTGCACTGTATTGGCGCAGCATGAACGGAAGTAACATTTGAAAATTTGACTTGTAAAACAGAGGTAGATAGTTACAGTTAAATTTCGCAATTTGGGTGTTTTTCTTATGTATTTTATAAACTTATATTACATCCTTCACAAAAAGGATTGCAAAATAAATAAAACAACTCAGTATAGTAGCTTGTGATCAGTAAGTACACGATCTCCAACTGACACTGACATTAGATTTTTTTTCTGTGGTTAGCTACTGCTTTCTAGTGCATTTAGAATAAAGAAACATTGTAATTGTAATTCAATTGCAGCAGGTCAAATAACAGCTACACTATGTCACTTAATAATTAATCAGGGTTTGTAAATGCATATAGCAGCTCTGCTATCTCTCTATTTTCACCAATCAATTGAATCTCTACTATTTGCACGAATACACTCATCTTCTTCATTGCCGCAGTTGTACAACATATTACTGTCTGGAGTTTTTCTTCAATGTTCTAGGGCTTTTACTTCTTATCTTTATTGTTAAACTGTAAACTCTGATGTCCTCTCACTATCCTAAATCACTCTAAAATGATTACTGCATTTCCTGCCTGGGCTTTAATAGAGTCTCTGACACTTCCTTTTGATTGACTGCGCTATACCATGTGATGTGATATCTACAAGGCATTATTGGAATGTCTATATGGTTATACCTGACGTAATGTAAGCCTTCTGTGGTTGATGCAATTTGAAAAATTGCAATGGGCATTCTTTAGGCAATTTATGTAAATAAATCAACATGCAAACTGTTCAAATTCGTGAGGACCTGCGAATGTCATAGAATTTAACATGAATTCGATTTGCATCAAATTGATTCGCTCATTATAAATGTTAATAGTGAAAATATGTACATTCCTTTTAAAATATCTTTTATTTGACAACTTTTGTTTTTTCAGAACACAGTTATGCTAAAACAAAGCCAAATGCTATAAAAAATCTTGGTAACCAGAACAGAAAATTCACCAATTATGCAGTCTATTCAGTATGCAATGAATGTGTGGTTCTCAATTAATCTAGTGTACCTCTAGGCAAGGACTGAATCAGCTGGCTACTGCTAAAGCAATTTGCACACAGCAAAAAACAAATTGGAAAATAAGTGTTCTACACTCTTGCTGCTGATCTCTCCAAGCCAAATATACAATCAGTATTCTGGCAGTAGCCTTCTGTCATGTTATTGCAACTATCAATTTTAATTATAACAATTATTGATTAGTTGAGAAAGTAAATAATCTAATGTTCACACGAGGGTTCAATCCTATTTTGTATGTGACTCTGTGCACAATATGTAGCATATAGCTGGGTAGATAAAGGAAAGCTGAACAATATTCACAGTAATTAAATGGTGTTTCTAAGTTCCATCTCATCATTTTGTTTTTTATTTTTATTTTATTTATTCATTAAGTTAAAAATATAAAAATTGTATAGCTTTTTTAATGCAGTAATCAAAATTATTCTGCAAATATTATTTTTATTTTGGACTTGAGACTACATAGAATAATATAAAAATGAATACTGATATCTTCATAGAAATTTTTGAAGATCGTCCCAACAGATACCACATAAAAACATTTTTGTGCTTTTGTTTTTTTTAACTAATAGTTTTCAAGCTATGTTCTATTTTTGCAGTTAAGTGTTAGACTTCATTTAAGTGACCATGTAATCTATAATATACTTACCTTGTATTGTCTTCACATCCGGTTCCGTCCAGATGTGTCCGGATCCCAGAATTCGAAGCCGTGGAAGTTTGTTGACCGCCATATTGGAACACCCAAGTGATGGGTGTCTCAATATGGAAACTGCTGGTGGTACCAGCCACTTGCGCGGTACGACCAGCGGAACACCGTCACGAACACGCCGTACATGCCGCACATGCCACTGCCGGGATCAGCCCAATGATTCACTGACCACCGCCATCTTTGTACACGAGGAGCGCATGTGCAGTTTTAATGTGACCGCCGCTATCTGCCTGCACAAAGATGGCGGCGGTCTGATTTCTGCGTCTGCGCGAATTCCGCCCAGGCGCAGTGAATCAATCGGCTGATCCCAGCGGCAGATGCATGACGGAGAACACATGAGGGAAGAAGACAGCATAGGGGTGGAGAGAGTGAGCAGACAAGGGGGAAAGCACATGGAGTACACAGGTCAAAGAAGAGATCACATGAGAGGAGAAAACAGCAGATGGGCGAGAGAGAGAGCGCACAGGGGGGAGAGAGACAGAGCACAGGAGGGAGACAGCTCAAATGGGACAGCACATGAGGGGAGAACACAGCACAGGAAGGAGAGAGATAGCAGACAAGGGGGATAGCACATTTGATAGACAGGTCAAAGAAGAGAGCACCGACGCAAGAAGTCAGCACATGGGGAAAGAGAGAGTGGATAGGTGGGTGAGCACATGGAGGGGGAGATTCTCAATGCTGGAAATCCTGCACCCATCGTGACATTACCGCCCTCCCGATGCAATAGCATCGGGCCTCCATTAAGTGACTATATAAGTGATAGGTTGTGTAAGACTGTAATAAGACACCCATAGAAACATGTGGGCCAATACTGTACTTCTGTATTGAATGTCATAATATGGCACCCCACATTTTTACCTTTCAATAGCACAATGAGTTCCAATACTGTAACTTTGTAATGCATGTGATAGTGGAACCACTGTGCTGTGGACTGAGGGGAGCCTGAAGGAGCGTAACTGACTCTTCTCCAGAGCCACTGATGATGTGGTTAGACTTGGCTCCAGATGGACATCAGGTAATACTCCAGGACAGACCTCGGACACACTGAAGCCCAACCCCAAAGGGGTAGGAAGCTTAAATGGTTAGGAATGGGTGGGCACTTCAGGTACTGGTAGACACGACTGGTGTACAGGAAGGCATGGTATGTGCTGGCAGGAGCACTGCTGATATACAAGAAAGCACGGTATTTGCAGACAGGTATGGCTGGTATACAGGAAGGCATGGCAGGTGCTGATGGGCACGATAGGTATACAGGAAAAGACAGCAGGTGCAGGAAGGCATGCCTGGTATACAGGAAGGCATGGCAGGTGATGGTGGGCACAGCTGGTATACAGGAAAGCACGGCAGTTTTCAGGCAGGTATGGCTGGTATACAAGAAGACATGGCTGGTGCTGGTGGGCAAGGCTGTTACTGGCTTGTACAGGCAGCAGCTGGCAGGAACAGGCAGGTACAGGCAGGTATACAAGGAAATGGGATCTGGACACTAGCAGGCATGCAGAAAACTGACAGAATATGTTGCTCAGGCACCTCCCTCGATGCCTTAAATAATAAGTGTCTCCCAGCCATTGGCTGGGGAAACTTTAGAATGGCGTGCGCTGTCTCTTTAAGAGATCGGGAACATGCGCACCCTAACCCCATTGCCCAGAGATCTACCAGATGTGTGCAGACCCTGGGACACTGCTGGAGCAGAAGGAAGTGTGGGCCGAGGGCCGGGGTGGTGAGTTTGTCGGCATCCCTGCCAAGGGAGAGGAGGATGGGGATCATGCAGGGATGCTGGCGCTACAAGCTTCATATCTTAAATTTATAGGGATGCCATAAACCCCTCTAGAGATAACTGAACATGGCCTGTAGTGAGCATGAAGATAAAGTGTTATTTAATGTACTGTACATGCACTTTGTAATGCCAAAAACAAAGAAAGAGTTCCAGCAGGTCTTTCTATCCTGCTTTTGGTAACAATATAACAAAATATGGAAAGGATATGGATATAAAAGGATATGCAGCCTGTGTCATAGCTACATCAATGAAATACAGTTTGCATAATAAATTGCAAGACAAAGTACAGCTGCAGCAATAAATGCCATCTGTCTGTGTTGTCTGATATCATAACCAAGATGGCTTCAATATAGTGTTTTCAATATGGCTAGATGACCAAATTTGATCAAGAAGAAATCAGATTTTACTGAATTCACATTTTTTACAATTTGCCTCAAATGATGAAAGACTGGGAAAGGGGTAAAATAAATTAGCATTCACACCGCAGGTTTCCTTCCCCCCCACAGTCCACTGTTTGATTTTCTGCTAAATTCAACTGTTTCATTCCTTCTTGTGTGCTATGTCCTCTTTGACCATCTTCACTCTGCATTGGGGTTCCTAGCACCAAGAATGCCGTGCATGACACTGGCTAGACTTTGGGCAAAGCACATTGTAAAAACATGCGCTGTGATGTTGGAGACCTGATTAGTGGCCAAATTCCCAGCACATAGTAAAGATGGCTGAATTGGACATTGTGTGTAGCAGAAAAGAGTAAAGAAGAGGCCAGATAGAGCAAAGGACCTAACAGTGAGACGCTACGGGACAGGTGAGTTTCAAGGTGAGGTTTTAAATTTGAGTGGCCATATTCTTCAAATTTTCAGACAAAATTCAGTTTGCAGTTAATGAATTTGCCTAAAGTTGAAATACTGAGAAACCTATAAATACCAGAAAATAAGTGTATTACACTATGAGGTCTTCCAGGTGGTTATTGTACCTGTTTTGAAGTCTGTAATGTAAACAAAGCCTCAGTAATATCCAAATGACTTCAATATTTCTGGTTAGGGGAAAACGGATGGTGACCGGTTGTATCCAGCTGCCTATTTAACTACATGCTGCAGTGTCAGACTTTGTAAGCTAATGCAAATTAAATTGTATGAACAGTCCAACAATGATTCCTTTCGCTGGTGTATCAGGAGCTTTGTTCTTTGCAAAATGAACTAGCAATAACTTTTTCACAATCTGTCCAAAAATTATTCCTTCATTTATAAAGACAAAATAGCTGTAATGTTTTGTATGTGAAGAGCAGCACTGTGGCTCAGTGGTTAGCACTGCAGCGTTGCAGCGCTAGGGTACTGGGTTCAAATCCCACAAAGGACAACATCTGCAAGGAGTTTGTATGCTCTCCCCATGTGTGCGTGGATGTCCTCCGAGTTTTCCAGTTTCCTTCCACACTCCAAAGACATACTTATAGGGAATTTAGATTGTGAGCACCAATGGGTACAATGGCGATATTGTCTGTGAAGCGCTGTGGAATTAATGGCTCTTTATAAGGGAGTAAAATACAAAAATAAATAAATGTGAATAATTAATGGCTTTTCAACTAGGAGAGAAAAAAATATTCTTATTTTTTAAAAATAAAAGGATCGATATTGAGTCGAAGTTCCTGAAATTAGGAGGTCTTTGCAAATTTAAACCCTTTGATTCACTAAGATTGGGCCAAAAAACTTTCCAGGCACCTTTTCACTTTCTGCTGAAGAATCATTGAGCAAGTTAACGCTCTTAGGTATGGATCTGCGGGCTTCCCCATAATTCTCATCAGCTACCATTTCACATGGTCTAGCATAGCCAATCAGCAGGGCTATCACAAGCAGTATAAAAGATAAAGGCTTGCCAAGATCCACCATTTTATACTTGAATTATGTAGGGATAGGAAGTCAGAGAGCATAACTTATTCCACATAGGAATAGAAAAATGCCTAATCTAATTGTAGTTTACGAATTTCAGCACTCAAGCAGAATTAAAATATGAGTCTGTGCTAAAATATTCTAGTCTTCGCCTATGAATACTGGGGTTTGAATAACAGTTTTAATTGTCCAATTTAAAAATCATACAGTACAACCCATGAAAATTCTACAAGATGTTGTCACTTGTCACCATTTCATTTCAGGACATAAGTCTTTGAGCAGATACTTTGTAATTTTGTGTTGTAGGGTTAGATTTTTGATAGTTAAACTTTAAAAAAAAATGAAAAATTTTATATCTATTGCAAGATAGATCTCGAACACATAGTTGATGGGAGGTATGTATCACAGAGATGGTTGTCATCTGTGATGTAATCCTGGAATGTTGCTCTAGTGCAAGTTTTATCAGCAACCTGAGAGATGGGCGGGTCTGGTTGCCCTCATACCTCACTTATGGCTGTGGTTAAGAGGTTAAAATGGAGTCCTTTGTTTGACACATGGTCTATGTATGGAGGGAGAAGGCCTCCTGTGTGTTTTTATCTCCAGACTGAGCCAGTGTACTGGATGCTATCCAGCCTGTGTGACCATAGGACTGGCTAACCTGAGACTTTGCCTAAAGGATTGTTTTCTTTGTTTTGCCTGCACTGAAGGCTGTTTGTTTTCCTTTTGCTTGTGGACAGTTTATGAGGTAATAAACCGACATGGACATTTAAAACAGAAAGGCTTCCTGTTTTGCCTCCCAATGTACCCAAATGAGTAGAAACTAGAGATGAGCATACATTTTAAAGTTTGGTTTGAAAAAAATTGAAAAAAATCGCCTAAGAAATAGACATTTGCCAAATTTGTTTTTTGAACATTCGACGAATATTCCCGAACACCATAGTAGTCAATTAGGGGACCAAAAAAATGCATATACAACACCTACAAACAGGCCCAAAAGCTGCTAAAACACATCAAACTATGTGTAGACAGCAGGGAAGTACCATCCATCGCCCAGAGTACAAGTACTATAATTATTAATACTATGACAGCGACATTAATTTCGTGGGCTTTACATGTCAAAAGGGGTCACCGACTGGTACAAGAGGACCCTGCCTGCGAGGGCACACAAACAATCTGAAGGGATAGGGGAGGATACAGTAGGTCAGGGTACAGCTAGTCGTGCAGCAGTATGCTGGAGCGACGGTTACCGCAGATTGTACGCTTGTCACAAGAAGTGGGTTTTCAGCTTCCTTTTCAAGGTTTCGATGATAGGCAACAGTCCGATGTGTTAAGTCACAGATTTACACAGTAGCAGAGATGCACCGGACAAATCTTGTATGCGATTGGGACAAGAAGAGATAAGAGGAAAGTAGAGAAGGAGATCTTGGAAGGATGGGAGGTTACATGAAGGTAACTAGTACAGTGAGACTAGGTCACACATGTATGCAGGAAACAGGTTTTCTATGGCTTGGTATGCCAAAGTTAGGCTTTTCAACTGGAGTGTCTGGGCAACAGGGAGCTCGCACAGGGATTGACAGAGGGGGGAAGCCTGGAAATAGCGGGGTGAAAGGTGGATTAATCGGTCAGCACATTTCAGGATTGATTGGAGCGGTGTGAGAGTGGTAGAAGGGAGGCCACAGAGCAGGAGCTTGTAGTAAAAGAGCATGTTGTTTTTCTAGATGCATGGTTGAGGAATGTGTGGCTCCCCAAGATACTTTGAAGTTGGAGTCAGCAGCAAGTGGAAAGGGCTTGGATCTGACATTTGAAGGACAGATCAGAGTCAAGCTTGTGGGACTGACGAGAGTAGGCAGCCATTCACTTTGATGGATAGGTCAGTTGAGGGGGATGAATGAGATGGTGGAAAGATGATGTATTCGGTTTTATCCATGTTAACTTTTACAAATCTAGCATAGAAGAAAGATGAAATTCAAGACACAGATTGTGGGATTCTGGTTAGTAAGGAGGTGATATTAGGTCAGAGAGATAGATCTGTGTCATCAGCATAGAGGTGATACTGAAAGCCATGAGACCATGAGCTGTACTAGGACGAAGGTGTAGATGGAGAAGAGACTGGGTCCCAGAACATTACCTGTGCCCTCCCCAGTGCACTTACTGGGAAGGACCGCCTAACCACAAACACGTGGACAAGTGAATGTGGCCAGGGATGGTACGCAGTCCACAATTGGTCGGTGAGAGTTGTATTTCACCACAGCCATATTTTTTTGCTTGGTGAAAGGATTTGGGAAGCCGTATCTACTCCAGCTGTCATTTCTCCCAGAAAGTCCTCTAATTCAGCTTCTTGCAATTCAGCCCTTCCAACATCAGCTTACACTTCTCATTGGTCCTTAGCCACAGACAAAGATCTTTCCTTACGCCTTAAATTTAATCACTACAGAGTTGGACAATTGCCTGATCTGCAATGCATTTTGAGAAATAACGTGCATAGGAGAAACCATGGTTTAGGCCACTGAAGGTTATTAAGAAAAACTCATACAGCTTTCCCACAGACTGAAAAAGACAGGCAAGACTTCCCTGTCCTCCCCATGTTATCCTCCTCATCCTCCTCCTCATTATCACCCAATCAGCATTGAGATGAGATAATGCTGGGATGCATAGTTTTTTGCTCCGCCTGCAATGCCTCCTCTTTAACTGTGAGCAGCGAGCGTTTCAGTAGACAGAGAAGTGGGATGGTGATGCTAGTTATGGCATCATCGCCACTCACCATCTTGGTGGAGTCATCAAAGTTATGGAGGACGGCACAGATGTTAGACATCTATGCCCACTCATCAGCTGTTATGTTTGGAGGCTGATCTGAATGCCGATGGGCGTGTTGAAGCTGCTACTCAACAACTGCCTTCTGCTGCTCACAAATCCTTCCCAACATCTACATTGTTAATTTCCAACATGGGGTGACATTGCACAAGTCGGTGAGCTGGAAGCTGCAAACGCTGATGAAGCACAGCCAGTGTGGAGGAAGCTATAACTGACTTTCTTAAATGGGCAAACACGTGTTGTACTTTCACAAGCAGCTGTGGCAGATCTTTGTAGCTTTTGAGAAATCGCTGAACCACTAAGTTGAGCACATTTAGTGCTCTCTCATTACTAATGTGTAACCATGTATGGAGAACAATATCAGGACTGAAAAATTGAAAGATGAAATATAGCCTGCTTTATATACCACGGTACTAAGAAAACCAATTGCGATTCTATCTTGTGTATCCCTGTGACAAAATTATCTGCACCAAAGCATTAATTTCACAAGAGTAGAACTAGTATAATAGTGGCCGACAACTCTTCCACTACAGCCAAACCCAATGGAGACCCAATCAGGATACTCTAGATTTACAAAAATTAGTGGCAGACACCATCAAAGTGGCATTGATTTCACCAGAGTAGAAGTAGTTTAATGGAGACAGAAACCTCTTCCACTACAGCCAAACCCAATAGATGGAGACTAGAGATGAGCGTTGTTCTACTCGAACTGTTCGCCAATCTCAAATTCGAGCTGTTTTGGGCGGTGTTCGAGCCATTCGGCGAACACGAACAATTTGAGAAAAATTCGGCTGTTCGAGGTTATGTTCGATAACTGTTCGTGCACCAAAATCATAACTGGATTTTTTCTCAGTAATGATGAAAATTAATGTTAATACGTACAGCGGGGTGGGGGGACGGGCAGGGGATGGATCTCTGCAGGAACAATGAAGATCTCCATTTTTTTTTCTCTTTCCCCAATTTGCAGTGGGGAGGTGCAATCTGTCAGCCTATCAGCAGCGCACACACGGAGCGAAGTGCTTTTTTTCACACAAGCAAGTGCATGTGTCATTGGCAGTGTATGTCACATGTCCTTGCCCTATAAGACCCAGCCATTTTCCCCGTCGCCACCATTTTCTCACTGCTGCAGCTGCGTGTTAGACGGCACCGCTGTTGCTGTGTGCGCTATACCTTGTTAATTTCAAGCCAATTTTTGCACAAATCTACAGATAGCTTGGGAGTAGGGAATAGTTGTGATTGCAGTCCTTTTAAGGACTAGGTTACAGCATTTCCTACGACTTTTATCAGGCAGGTCTGTGCTCTTAAATAGATAGATTGTGGGAGTAAAGACTAATTGTAATTGGAGTCCTTTTCAGGACTAGGTTACATCAGTTCCTATCAGTTTTTGCCAGGCAGGTCTGTGCCAGTGCTGTGCAAGTTTTTTTCACAGCATTTGGCTGAATCTAGCAAAGCTAATCCTTTTTGGCCTATTGCAGAGTGTGTTAGTCAGTGGAGTAGCCTATCTGTGTTGCAAGATATACCATCTGTGTATATAATACCAATTTTTTTACTGCACCTAGTGAAGTAAAATCTTTTCGGCATAGCATCATTTTATTAGTCCATCTATACTGACCTCCATCAGGTTGCAAATTGAATATAATTTTTTTCTGCATCTAGCTCTGAAAAAATATTGGGCTTCTAGCTGTGTGTGGGACTTGTTCTATTAATCCATCTATACAGACCTCCATCAGGTTGCAAACTGAATATATTTTTTTCTGCATCTACCTCTGAAAAAATATTGGGCTTATAGCTGTGTGTGGGACTTGTTCTATTAATCCATCTATACAGACCTCCATCAGGTTGCAAACTGAATATATTTTTTTCTGCATCTACCTCTGAAAAAATATTGGGCTTCTAGCTGTGTGTGGGACTTGTTCTATTAATCCATCTATACAGACCTCCATCAGGTTGCAAACTGAATATATTTTTTTCTGCATCTACCTCTGAAAAAATATTAGGCTTCTAGCTGTGTGTGGGACTTGTTGTATTAGTCCATCTATACTGACCTCCATCAGGTTGCAAACTGAATATATTTTTTTCTGCATCTACCTCTGAAAAAATATTGGGCTTCTAGCTGTGTGTGGGACTTGTTGTATTAGTCCATCTATACTGACCTCCATCAGGTTGCAAACTGAATATATTTTTTTCTGCATCTACCTCTGAAAAAATATTGGGCTTCTAGCTGTGTGTGGGACTTGTTCTATTAATCCATCTATACAGACCTCCATCAGGTTGCAAACTGAATATATTTTTTTCTGCATCTAGCTCTGAAAAAATATTGGGCTTCTAGCTGTGTGTGGGACTTGTTCTATTAATCCATCTATACAGACCTCCATCAGGTTGCAAACTGAATATATTTTTTCTGCATCTACCTCAGAAAAAATATTGGGCTTCTAGCTGTGTGTGGGACTTGTTGTATTAGTCCATCTATACTGACCTCCATCAGGTTGCAAACTGAATATATTTTTTTCTGCATCTACCTCTGAAAAAATATTGGGCTTCTAGCTGTGTGTGGGACTTGTTCTATTAATCCATCTATACAGACCTCCATCAGGTTGCAAACTGAATATATTTTTTTCTGCATCTACCTCTGAAAAAATATTGGGCTTCTAGCTGTGTGTGGGACTTGTTCTATTAATTCATCTATACAGACCTCCATCAGGTTGCAAACTGAATATATTTTTTGCTGCATCTACCTCTGAAAAAATATTGGGCTTCTAGCTGTGTGTGGGACTTGTTGTATTAGTCCATCTATACTGACCTCGATCAGGTTGCAAACTGAATATATTTTTTTCTGCATCTACCTCTGAAAAAATATTGGGCTTCTAGCTGTGTGTGGGACTTGTTCTATTAATCCATCTATACAGACCTCCATCAGGTTGCAAACTGAATATATTTTTTTCTGCATCTACCTCTGAAAAAATATTGGGCTTCTAGCTGTGTGTGGGACTTGTTCTATTAATCCATCTATACAGACCTCCATCAGGTTGCAAACTGAATATATTTTTTTCTGCATCTACCTCTGAAAAAATATTGGGCTTCTAGCTGTGTGTGGGACTTGTTCTATTAATCCATCTATACAGACCTCCATCAGGTTGGAAACTGAATATATTTTTTTCTGCATCTACCTCTGAAAAAATATTGGGCTTCTAGCTGTGTGTGGGACTTGTTCTATTAATCCATCTATACAGACCTCCATCAGGTTGCAAACTGAATATATTTTTTTCTGCATCTACCTCTGAAAAAATATTGGGCTTCTAGCTGTGTGTGGGACTTGTTCTATTAATCCATCTATACAGACCTCCATCAGGTTGCAAACTGAATATATTTTTTTCTGCATCTACCTCTGAAAAAATATTGGGCTTCTAGCTGTGTGTGGGACTTGTTGTATTAGTCCATCTATACTGACCTCCGTCAGGTTGCAAACTGAATATATTTTTTTCTGCATCTACCTCTGAAAAAATATTGGGCTTCTAGCTGTGTGTGGGACTTGTTCTATTAATCCATCTATACAGACCTCCATCAGGTTGCAAATTGAATATAATTTTTTTCTGCATCTAACCCAGCCAATAGTTTTGGCCTAATACCACAGTTTGGCCACTCAGCTCTGCTCGGTTCCCATCCATTGTTTTTTTGTGCAAACAACTCCAGAGTTGTGAATTAGTTAACCACCAAAATGAGTGGAAAAAGGCCTGCTGCTGGTGGAAAGGGGAATAGGCGTGTTGGGAAGGGGAAAAAAGGTTGTGTCCGTGGGGTAGGTGTTAAAGCAACAGTAACATCTGCAGAAGAAAGACCATCTTCCAGCCAATCTAAAATGTCTACTTCTTTTAGCGGACAATGTGATAAGATCCCTTTCTTACGGCCACGCCAATCGCTACAAATTCCAGATGAGGCACAAAAACAGCAGGTGCTTCAACGGATATCAAGTGCTCCTTTAAGTGGGCTCTCCTCCACATCAACTTCAACATCACAAATACTCCAGTCCTCAAAGGTGTCACCCCAATCGCACTTGCTTCCTCACAGCTCCCAAATCTCCAGCTGCCCGTCTGAGTATGAGGTAGAACAGATGGTTGAGTCTGCAGAGCTGTTTACTCATACTATAGCCTGTGAATCAGAGGTCGACTCCAGCGCTTCTGTGAATCCAGACGAGGAAATGATCTGCACTGATGCCCAGAATCTTTATGAGTCGGATCCAGGACCAGACGCAGAAGGTTCTGACCATAATGTAGACCCTCATTCCCAAACTGTAACTCCTGTTGGTGGAGACAATGAGGAAGACGATGATAAGGCTCAAATACCTGATTGGAGCGACAACTTTAGTTTTTTGTCAGGGCAGGAACAGGTTGGCTCTGAGGACGACAGGTGTGATAACGCACAGGGTGATGATGATGAGGTTGGAGATCCCACTTACTGTCAACCCACAGTCAGCCAAGAGATGAGGTCAGCAGAGGAGGTGGAGGAAGATGCTAGTGACGACGAGGTCAGGTTGCGCCTTCCTGGATAGAGACGTAGTACTGGAAGCACGTCAACAACTGCATCCTCAAACACAACTCTGCCTCTCACCACAAGTCGTGTTGGCTCTTCAGGTCGCATGGGTGCTAAGCCTTGCATAGCCTGGGCATTTTTTCAGATCGATAAAGATGACCCAACTCGTGTTATCTGTAACATTTGTCAGCAAAAGCTAAGTAGAGGCCAAAAAATACATAGTTTGAGTACTTCATGCATGAACCGGCACATGGACATGAAGCATAAGTTGCAGTGGGAAGCTCAGTGTGCTACAATGCGGCCTAGCCGGCCGGGCCAACCACCGTCTGCCATATCTTGTGCATCCGCGGCCTCTTCATCCTCTGTGACTGGGGGGACAGCAGTCACACCTATTTTGGGGCGGAGACCTGCCACCTCTTTACCCGCAACAGCCAGCGTGATTGGCAGGTCATCATTTTCTTTGGAGGTGGTAACACCAGCTGGTGTTGAGCGCTGTCCGACATCGATAGCACCACCTTTGGATCAAGGCAACCTAACATGTCCGCCTGCATCTTCCTCACAGACCGGCAGTTTGCCGGGGACACCCTTATCAACCCCGTCTAAGCACAATAGCCAGCCCTCGGTCCCTCAGATGTGGACAAGTAAAAGACCATTTCCTCCTAGCCATGAGAAAGCTAAGAGGTTGAATTTCACCATCTGCAAGCTCTTGGCTACAGAAATGCTGCCTTTCCGCCTGGTGGACACAGAGGATTTTCGAGACCTTATGTCCGTCGCAGTGCCCCAGTACCAGATGCCCAGTCGGCACTACTTCTCAAAGAAAGGTGTGCCTGCGCTCCACCAGCATGTCGCACACAACATCACCGCTTCTTTGAGAAACTCTGTGTGTGACAGGGTGCATTTCACCACAGACACTTGGACGAGTAGGCATGGACAGGGGCGTTACATGTCGCTGACTGGGCACTGGGTAACTATGGTGACAGCAGGACAAGGGGCTGCTGTCCAAGTCTTGCCGTCCCCACGAGTTGTGTGTCAATCCTCTTTATGTCAAAGTTCCTCCACTGCTTCTGCCTCCTCAACCTCCTCTCGGTGTTCCACCTGCACCCAAAGCCTGTCTGGTCATGCCACAAGCTTTCTAACTGCGCAGAAGGGATCCTGCACACCTCCTTACTATGCTGGCAGTAGGGCTCAACGTCATCAGGCGGTTTTTACATTGAAATGTCTGGGAAATGTGAGTCACACAGCTGAGGAGTTGTGGTCAGCTCTGGAGAACCAATTTCATGAATGGTTGTCTCCACTGGACCTGAAACCAGGGAAGGCCGTGTGCGACAATGCTGCAAACCTGGGTGCGGCCCTTCGCCGGGGCAATGTCACACACGTGCCTTGTATGGCTCACGTGTTGAACCTGGTTGTCCAGCAATTTTTAGCCCACTATCCCAGACTAGATGGCCTTCTGCAGAGGGCACGGTCGCTGTGTGCTCACTTCCGCCGTTCGCATCCCGCAGCTCAGCGACTTACATCTCTACAGAAGTCATTGGGCCTGCCACTTCACCGGCTAAAATGCGATGTGCCTACCCGGTGGAATTCAACTCTGCACATGTTGCAGCGACTGTGGCAGCACCGACAAGCCCTGGTGCAATACGTTCTGACGTATAGCCTGGGCCAACGAGATTCAGAGGTGGGGCAAATCACGCTTGAGGAGTGGTCTCAGATCAGGGACCTATGCACCCTTCTGCACAGTTTTGAAATGGCGACGAAGATGTTTAGTGCTGACGATGCCATTATCAGCATGACTATTCCGGTGATTTACATGCTGGAGCACATGTTAAACAGAATTCGGAGTCAGGTGGTGGCACAAGAGGAGGTGGAGGAAGTAGAGGAGGAGGAGTTGTATGCGGAAGGGCTAACATCTGCAAGGTCCAGACGGTCGGCAGCACCAAGGCGGCAGGCATGTGAGGGTGGGGAAGATGGTTTTACCAGGGCGCATGGTAGCAGCCAAACTAGTGAGGAAGGTGCAGGAGCCCAGGAAGAAGTGGAGGACGAACTGATGGAAGACTCATCAGATGAGGGAGACCTTGATCACATTTCTGTTGTGCGAGGTTGGGGGGGAGAGGACAGAGGAAGGAAGCATGATTGTTACCTCGCCACCAACACAACAGGGACTTGGTACTCCTGGATGCGCAACACACATGAGTGCCTTCTTGCTGCACTACCTGCAACATGACCCTCGAATTGTGAGAATTAGAAATAATCCTGACTACTGGGTTGCCACACTGTTAGATCCCCGGTACAAAAGTAAATTTGCAGAAATTATTCCTGCCATAGAAAGGGATGCACGCATGCAGGAGTATCAGCAGAGACTGTTGCAGAATCTTACATGTGCTTTTCCACAAAATACCAGTGGTGCACGTAGTGAATCTCACAGTTCCAACTTGCCAACCGTGGGACCGTCAAGTGTTCAGCACTCAAACCGTAACAGAACCACAGTATCTGCTGGTAACATCAATTTTGCGGAATCATTTCACCACTTTTTTAGCCCATCCTTTGCAAGGCCACAAGAGACAAGAAGTCTGACACATAGTCAACGCCTAGAGAGGATGGTACAGGAGTATCTCCAAGTAAACATTGAAGCCACGACTGTGTCACTGGACCCTTGCTCTTTTTGGGCTTCCAATCTGGATAAATGGCCGGAGCTAGCCACTTACGCCTTGGAGATCTTGTCATGCCCCGCAGCCAGCGTTCTGTCTGAACTTGTGTTCAGCGCTGCTGGTGGTGTGCTGACAGATAAGCGCACGCGGCTCTCCACTGATAATGTAGACAGACTCACGTTCATAAAGATGAACAAATCATGGATCCGAAACGACTTTTCTACCCCTGTGTCATCCTGGGGAGAGTAAAAGCTTGATGATTGGTTAAAATCACCCTACCAACCGTTTTAAGCTTTCAAATTACTAATCATGTTTATCTGTATCTTGGCTGGAAAATAATTTGGGCTTTGTAGCAGTGTGCAGCACTGATTCTATTAGGCCATCTATAATAAGCTCCACCAGATTTAAAATTACTAATCATGTTTATCTGTATCTTGACTGGAAAATAATTTGGGCTTTGTAGCAGTGTGCAGCACTGATCCTATTAGGCCATCTATACTAAAGCTTCACCAGAGTTAAAATTAATAATAATTTTTAGCTGCATCTAGCCCGGAAAATAATTTTGGGGCTCCGAGATGCGCAAGACACATAAGTGCCTTCTTGCTGCACTACCTGCAGCATGACCCTCATATTGTCAGAATTCGAAGTAATCATGACTACTGGGTTGCCACACTCTTAGATCCCCCAAACTTTTCGATCAACCTTTTCATTTTAATAAAGACCAAAAAAATGGTCATTTTTGAAATTATAAGCATTAGCAGGTTGTTAGAAACTGAAATCAAACAGTTTTCAACTCAAAACTTTATTCTAGGTGATGTTACATTTTCACATAGGACCCCTTGTTCGAAAGGAGCTTCTGAACTCTCACGTCCATTGAATTTGTCAGGTTTTGGATGGTTTCTGCTTCAATTGTTTTGCATGAGGACAGAATACCCTCCCAGAGCTGTTGCTTAGATGTGAACTGCCTCCCGCCATCATAGACACTCCTTTTAATGATGCTCCAAAGGTACTGAATGGGGTACAGGTCAGGGGAGCATGGGGGTCACACCATAAGTTTGTCCCCTTTTATGCCCATATCAGCCAGAGATGCAGATGTTTTATGTGCAGCATGAGATGGTGCATTATCATGCAGAAAAATGATCTTGCTGTGAAATACACGGTTCTTCTTCTTGAACCATGGCAGGAAGTGCTGTTTGAGAAAATCCACATACATTATGGAGTTCATCTTTAGCGCCTTCAGGGATCCTAAAGGGGCCGACAATCTCTCTCCCCATGATTCCAGCCCAAAACATTACTCCACCTCCTCCTTGTTGGCGCTGTAGCCGTGTTTGCGTGGGGTGTCCATCAACCAGCCATCCTCCACTCCATCCATCTGGACCATCGAGCGCTGCACGGCACTCATCCGTGAACAAAACAGTTTTGAAATCAGTCTTCATGTAATGTTTGGCCCACTGGAGCCGTTTCTGCTTGTGTGAAGTGGATAGAGGAGGTCGACAGGATGGCGTATGCACAGCTGCAAACCTCTGAAGGACCCTGCATCTTGTTGTTCGGGGGACGTTGAAGCCACAAGCAGCTTCAAAAACTTGTCTGCTGCTATGACAAGGCTTTTTTGCCGCTGCTCTTTCAACCTGACGTAATTGCCTGTAGGAAAGAGTCCTCAATTTGCCCTTATCAGCACGCACACGTGTGTACTGTGAATCAGCTACATACTTCTTGATTGCCAACACACTTCATCCTGATCATCGCACAATGTTGATTGTAGTCATGCCTTGACCTAAACACTCCACAATTTGTTGCTTCTCAGCAGCCGACACATCCTTTTTCTTTCCCATTTTGGCAGAAAATGTAGGCTGCTTAATAATGTGAGACAGCCTTCTTAAGTAGTCTTGCCTTTCATTGGACACACCTGCCAAACTAATTAGCACAGGTGTCTGCAATTGCTTACAGTGATATAAAGAGCCCTGACACACATCACCATCAATGAGTTTAACTGACAAACAAACAAATTCTTCCCTTATCACTCCTAAACACTTTTTGCATAATAATTTGGAACGCGGTGTACATGTGCTTTTCCACAAAACACCAGTGGTTCACGTAGTGAATCTTACAGTTCTAACTTGCCAACCGTGGTCTGTATGGAGTTGTTCAATAAAGGGCCCAAAATTAAGATAACATAGATGGGAGAGGTCTCTATGAATAGGAATTCCTAAGTATTTGATACCCTGTGAGGGCCAGGCAAAGGGAAAGTTGGACTGGATGGAATCCTATATGGATTTGGGGAGGGAGACATCGAGGGCCTCAGACTTCGCTGCATTGATTTTAAAATTTGACCATGTAACAAAGTGATCTATTTCAGCCATAACAGCATGGATGGATATATGTGATTGAGTGATATATACTAGGACATCATCAGCAAATAGAGAGCACTTGTACTCGGTGCCTCCCACCTCAATCCACCTATTATTAGGGTTATGGCGAATTGATGAGAGCAGGTGCTCCGTCACTAGGATGTATAAGAGAGGGGACAGAGGACATCCCTGCCTTGTCCCATTGGTGATTGTGAAAGGTGATGAAAATGTTCTGATGCACCCCCTGGGCCTTGGGACACCCGGAGCCGGACCCTTTTTGGTGGATGCTGGTGGTTGTAGTCTTCGTGGCGGCGACCCGGTTCCGTGGCTCAGGGTGGTCAAACCAGTGGCGGAACTATTTATGTGGTTTTGATATTTAAATGTCCGACTACGCCACCCGTGGATTGCGGTCAGAGTGAACCGCCACTGCAGGGCAGACCGCTGAGGCTGGTGTTGTGGGTGCAGCAGAGCGTAGCATAACTCCCCACGGGAGGAGTATAGCCTCAGGGCAGTGTATGCAGAGGATGGGGGTGATGGTGCAGGGCAGCAGCAGTAACGACACGGAGTCAGTGATGCAGTCCAGGGCCTTTACTCACAGTTCTTATTATCCAGACCACGTCTGCAGGTAACGGCTGCCCACGTCGTACTGTGCTCACCAGATGAGGGGCTCAGACAACTCCCAGATAACTTTGGAGCGCTTCACAGGACCCCCTTTGTGTGTCCTTTGTCTGGCCTTTCTTACCAACCCTTCTGTCCGGCTGCCTCCGGCCTCCTCTTGGTAAACTTGGCGCCAGTTTCCCTGACCCTATGTGGTGCCTTCCTAGCGGGTGTAGCGAGGGGCTGCGCCACATAAAATGTCACAGCCTCCGGTTTCTAGCTGAGGGTCGTTTCCTGCCTCCACTAGTTTCGGGGACCGGTCTCCCCCTTTGGCCTGACCCCTCCACGCAGGTGGATTCGGGCATGCGGTGGCGACTCGCCCGTCCGCACCCCTGGGATCCCTTCATTCCTCGTTCCTGGAGCCTTCTCCGCTCCTCTTCCTTCCTTCTCCCTCTTCCAGGCCTGGGCCTCTGTTACTAGGCCTGCCTCCGGAGCAGAGCTCATGCAGAGCCCCTGCTCCCTGCCACTTCTGCTTAGACTTCTCTGCACTGAACTAAGATGGTGCCCACCTTTTATACTCCCTTCTCAATGCACCCAGGAACTGCTTCCTCCCTGCTCCTGCACTACAGGGTTCCCCTTCCTCAGTGTTCCCTCCCCCCACTCCAGCCAGGGACAGGGACTGTCATGCCCATATCAGAGGCATATTGGTCGCCCTGCCCCACGGCAATGTGGTGTAATGCATGCAGGTGTCGGGTCCTGATCCACACTCCATCCTTACCTGAGAGTGAGATATCACACCTCTGGGTGAGGTGCAATACCTCTGTAGCAACCGAGCCCTCAGGGTGCTACAGTTCCATTTATCTTCAGCCTAGGTGACTTATTGTGATACAGGGCCGTGATTTTGGCTATAAAAGGGTCCCCTAGACCCCTACCCCAAGCTTTTTAAGAGAATCATATATGGCATGCCAGGAGACTCTATGGAATGCTTTCTCAGCATCCAACGAGAGTATCTAATTACAAATTTTTAACTGCATCTAGCCCAGGAAATACTTTGTGCCTAGTAGCAGTGTCTGCTAGTCAGCGGATTATCCCGGCTGTTAAGCAAGCTACACCACCTGTAGTTTAGACACTTAATTTTTTCAAAGGAAATGCTTCGGGACCATGGGATACTCAGTGAAGAGCATCAGGAGGCACCCCAAGGCATAGGGGCTGGGACTGGCAGTAGGATGCCTTGCGGTGGACAGCCGAGCTCGATCCTTATAAAAGCTTTTTAACTGCAGCAGCTTTAGTGGACGCTACTGGAGCTGGAATTACGCGGCTGCTGGCATGAGACTTGCCCTCCAATAGATCCTTGTAAATGGATTTAAAGTGTATTCATTCAAATTAGAGAGACAATTTAAATTAAAAAGCTTAGAGCTGCCTCCACCACAGGGGGGCTCGCTCGACCCTCCAGCGGACAGGCACCAGTATTGGGAGAGGGGGGCTGGCCATCAGGGTTCACCGCGGCTCTGGCACAAACCCGGCGACACGGAGGTGGCACGGGCAGGAGCGGACTGGCCGTGTCGGCTTCTCACTTTTTGGATTTTAGAAGGGCATGACATGCCTATATCTGTGTCTCTCCCTCCTTTTACTCCTCCACCTCTTTTATTTTCGCATGACTATATGTACTTGTCACTTTTCCATGTGTTAGTTATGTCTTCTGAGCAGTTTGTCAGCTTTTGGACACCTTTGAAGGTGTTTTCTATGTGTTTCTATGTGTTTTTGTTTGCCTGCCATTGGTTTTAACGGTGTTCGAAGGTGTTCGACGAACAGTTCGACGAACAGTTCGGCGAACACACGGGTGTTCGACGAACCGAACCGAACTCGAACACTACAGGGGTGGCTCAACACTAATGGAGACCCAATAAGGATTCTCCACATTTCCAAAAATTAGTGGAAGACACTAGTAATGTGTAATCAATTTCACTAGAGTAGAAATAGTGTAAATAAGACCCACACCTCTTCCAGTACAGCCAACCCAGGAGATGAAGACTTAATTGGAAGCGTTTACATTGAAAAAAATAGGGCCTAAGACCACAATTTCCATGGCCTAGAGATTGGAGATGGTGGAGTTCAACCTCTTAGCTTTGTCATGTGTAGGATGAAACCATCATTTGCATGACCACAACTGCGGGACTGAGAGCTGGCTGCAGTGCTGAGAGAGGGCAGAGTAGAGTGAAACTGACAAACTGATAGACTGTGAGTGAGGTACAGGCGGAGATGTTACAATGGATTGAGAAACGTGTGGTTTGCTCAATGAAACAGACACAGGAGGCATGTCCACTTCTGTTACGGCTGATGGGCTCTTACTCAGCCTAACTGCAGCAGGTATACAGCTAGTTCTGTCAGAGAACTGCGTGACAATACTTGGCATGGTAACAGAGGAGGAGGAAGAAGCAGCAGAGGCGTTTGATGGGGCGGCTCATGGTTGTTTATTGAAAATCAATTTAGAGATTATCATGTTTGTGTACCCATTTGGGGAGAACAATATCTGCACCAAATACTCAATTTCACTAGAGTATAACTATACAAATGCATGGAGACCTAATCCTCTTCCACTTCAGCCAACCCAGTAGATGGAGACCCAATCAGGATTCTTCACATTTCTTTAAATTAGTGGCAGATGCTAGCAAAGTGTAATCAATTTCACTACAGTAGAAATAGTGTAAATAAGACCCAAACTTCATCCAGTACAGACATCCCAGGAGATGGAGACTTAACCAGGACTGTTCACATTTCCCTAAATTAGGGCCTAACACCACCAAAGTGGCATCAATTTCATCAGAGTACAAGTAGTTTAATGAAGACCCAAACCTCTTCCACTACAGCCAACCCAATAGATGGAGACTAGTGATCAGCGAGCACTAAAATGTTCGGGTTCTCATTGTTCAAGTCGAACATATTGGAATGCTCGAGTGCTTTGTCCGAGTAAAGAGGCCAATGTAAGTCTATGGGGAACTCAAGCATTTTTTTGGCGGCTCCCCCCGGCGGTCTGCCGAGGGACTAAAATTGCCCAAATCAATGGGAATAGTGCTCAAATAACATGGGCACAGCATGGAGAGGACTCCTGGAAGCATTTCTGACTCCCAGGTCACTGCTGTCAACAATGTTGTTAGAAGTATTAAGCCACTTTACTGACTCACAATAAAACATGCAAAAACTAAACCAAATTGGATTTTTTTGGGAAATATGTTAAAGAACATCCTTTCCAGGGTAATGACTTCTATATAAGGCAAAATAAATAACCAAAACCAAAAATGCTCCACCACACCTTGGGCTATGTTCACACGTAGCGTTTATGATGCATTTTTGCACTTTTGCATTGCTTTCAACAAGGACAAATGGATTCACTGGGAAATGTAATTTTAACATTTTACAACTTTATCTGGCCATGTGATGTGTGAGACATGATCAGACACATCCTGTTTCATTTATGAAGGAGGGACTCTGAAAGTCACAAAGCCTATTTTTACAGGGTCTTCAGGTGGCCCATACTATTCTTAAAGGGCCAGCAGTCTGCCCTTGCTATTCTTAGAGATCCATCAGCCGGCTATAGTTTGTTGTTCCTATTACTAAAGAGTGGGTCTCCTATACTGTTATTGCGTATGCATTGAGTGGCAGGTCAGCCAAAATTTGGACGCACCCCAATACCCCTTTGAAAATTTGGACGCACCCCAATACCCCTTTGAAGAGACTTAGAGGAGCACCTCCTGAAAACAATGTTCCCATTATTAGGAAGTAGGTCTCCCATACTGTTTGTCTATGCAGGGAATGCAAAGGCTGCCAAAAATTTTGACCTACTCCAGTGCCCCTTGGAAGAAACGTGGAGGTCAGAGGGCCTCCTGAAAACAATGTTTCCATTATTAGGAAATGGGTATCCCATAGTGTTTGCCTATGCAGTGAATGCAAGGGCTGCCAAAAATTGGGAGGCATTCCAATGCCCCTTGGAAGAGATGTAGAGGGCCTCCTGAAAACAATGTTCCCATTATTAGGAAATGGGTCTCCCATAGTGTTGGTCTTTGTAGTGAATGCAAGGGCGGAAAAAAAATTGGGAGGCACTCCAATGCCCCTTGGAAGAGATGTAGAGGACCTCATGAAAAAATGTTCCCATTAGAAAGGAGAGGGTCTCCTATAATTGTAATGCCCATGCACTAAGTGTATGGGCTGACAAACATTTACCCCTTGGGGGTATGCATGAACATACTGTATAAAAATTTTTTTTGGTGGCCCTCATAAATAGAGATGAGCGTTGTTCTACTCGAACTGTTCGCCAATCTCAAATTCGAGCTGTTTTGGGCGGTGTTCGAGCCGTTCGGCGAACACGAACAATTTGAGAAAAATTCGGCTGTTCGAGGTTATGTTCGATAACTGTTCGTGCACCAAAATCATAACTGGATTTTTTCTCAGTAATGATGAAAATTAATGTTAATACGCAGTTTGAGTGTACAGCGGGGTGGGGGGAGGGGCAGGGGATGGATCTCTGCAGGAACAATGAAGATCTCCATTTTTTTTTTCTCTTTCCCGCATTTACAGTGGGGAGGTGCAATCTGTCAGCCTATCAGCAGCGCACACACGGAGCGAAGTGCTTTTTTTCACACAAGCAAGGGCATGTGTCATTGGCAGTGTATGTCACATGTCCTTGCCCTATAAGACCAAGCCATTTTCCCCGTCGCCACCATTTTCTCACTGCTGCAGCTGCGTGTTAGACGGCACCGCTGTTGCTGTGTGCGCTATACCTTGTTAATTTCAAGCCAATTTTCGCACAAATCTACAGATAGCTTGGGAGTAGGGAATAGTTGTGATTGCAGTCCTTTTAAGGACTAGGTTACAGCATTTCCTATGACTTTTATCAGGCAGGTCTGTCCTTTTAAATAGATAGGTTGTGGGAGTAAAGACTAATTGTAATTGGAGTCCTTTTCAGGACTAGGTTACATCAGTTCCTATCAGTTTTTGCCAGGCAGGTCTGTGCCAGTGCTGTGCAAGTTTTTTTCACAGCATTTGGCTGAATCTAGCAAAGCTAATTATTTTTGGCCTGTTGCAGAGTGTGTTAGTCAGTGGAGTAGCCTATCTGTGTTGCAAGATATACCACCTGTGTATAGAATACCAATTTTTTTACTGCACCTAGTGAAGTAAAATCTTTTAGGCATAGCATCATTCTATTAGTCCATCTATACTGACCTCCATCAGGTTGCAAATTGAATATAATTTTTTTCTGCATCTAGCTCTGAAAAAATATTGGGCTTCTAGCTGTGTGTGGGACTTGTTGTATTAGTCCATCTATACTGACCTCCATCAGGTTGCAAACTGAATATATTTTTTTCTGCATCTACCTCTGAAAAAATATTGGGCTTCTAGCTGTGTGTGGGACTTGTTCTATTAATCCATCTATACAGACCTCCATCAGGTTGCAAACTGAATATATTTTTTTCTGCATCTACCTCTGAAAAAATATTGGGCTTCTAGCTGTGTGCGGGACTTATTGTATTAGTCCATCTATACTGACCTCCATCAGGTTGCAAATTAAAAATAATTTTTATCTGCATCTACAGTACCTCTGATAAAATATTTGGGCTTCTAGCTGTATGTGGGACTTGTTCTATTAGTCCATCTATACTGACCTCTATCAGGTTGCAAATTGAATATAATTTTTATCTGCATCTAGCTCTGAAAAAATATTTGGCCTCTATCAGTGTGTGGGACTTTCTCTATTAGTCCATCTATACTGACCTCCATCAGGTTGCAAATTGAATATCATTTTTATCTGCATCTAGCTCTGAAAAAATATTTGGCCTTCTAGCAGTGTGTGGGACTTTCTCTATTAGTCCATCTATACTGACCTCCATCAGGATGCAAATTAAAAATAATTTTTATCTGCATCTACCTCTGAAAAAATATTTGGGCTTCTAGCAGTGTGTGCGACTCATTGTATTAGGCCATCTATACCAAGCTCCACCAGCTTTGAAATTAATAATAATTTTTAGCTGCATCTAGCCCTGAAAATAATTTTTCCCAATAGTGGTAGCAATAGAAATATGGGGCGCGCGCCTGGCTAACAAAAATATACGCTTCATAACACAAAACACCAGCCTAGCGCACTGCATTAATAAGATGGCATCATCGTCTCTCCCAGTGCTAGGCCTACTACGCAGGCTAGTATTCCTGTGCCTAAAACACAATGTATGGGTCCGCGCTAGCCACTATGCTGAGGGGTATAAAGCTGCTGCTAACGCTTTATAACAATTCAATTTGGCAGATTTTCACAGAGCTCTTCCACAACGCCCACCCATCGGGCAACAGTTGCCCACCCTCCCTATGGGATCTAGTGGCGAATAGTTGATGCCATTAATCAGAGCGTCAGTTGCCCCGTCAACGTGGCAAGCATACGGTAAGGCATGGGAAGAGTGGACACGACTAGTAGCAGGCAGACGGGTTGACCAATGTGAACAAGCCAGATCACAAGTCACCATAGAATTTCTCCACCAGCTAATGATGAGGGGCATATCAGGGGCGTCAGCGCAGCGGTGTCTGACCGGAGTAGCATTTCACTTCCAACTATTGAATTGGGGAGATGTGACAAAGATTCATCATCAGACAATCCATAAAAGGGTGGAAAAGGGGTCAGCCAAGTCAGGAATGTAGGCGTCCCGTCCCGTGTCACTAAAACTGATTTCTCACATCTTATCCCTAACACCATTAACATGACACTCACAATTTGAAGCAACACTAATGTCTACTGCATTTGTGATCGCCTTCTTCGGGGCGCTATGTATAAGCGAATTAGTCCCTCAATCCAAAATTACCACCAGTGGACACTTATTACACCAGGAAGTAGTCATAGCCAATAATGCAATACGTGTACGCATACACCAATCAAAAATGGTTCCAGCGGGCAGGGGTACTTGGGTACTTCTACAACCCACAAACGGTACACTGAGTCGGGTAACAATAGTAAAAACATATCTAACCATCAGATCACAAAGTAATTTCTTCGTATCACACATTGATGGAACGCCATTATCAAGATACCTGTTCCAAGCTATATTTAATAAATGCATAACATCGGCAGGGAACCACCCCAAAGATTACGGGACACACTCATTCCGCATAGGTGCGGCCACGGAAGCAGCAAGAGCAGGACTGTCAGAAAGGGAAGTTCAGAGGATAGGGAGATGGCGATCCACGTGTTTGGCAAGATACATAAGACCGGACTTGTTATCCTAACGTGGTTTGTTTCTTTTACAGGTGACGCTAAGCCAACAGTGTGAGTGATAGGCCACTCGTATATATATTGGGCACAAAAAAGGGCGAAAGTCCGCCCAGGCGGGAGGAAATTAGAGTTTCATAACACATATTTCAACTGGAGAGGTATTAGAGGCCTGCTATGGCCACAGGTACTAATGGAGGTAATCAAGGTAGGGAGAGAGGCAAGAGGTCCGGTCATCTTAGTTATACAGGCCGGGGGAAACAACCTAGGTCATCACAAGAGCGCATAACTAATGGCAATAATGAAACTAGACACTGAGCGCTTCAGAGAATTTTTCACAAAATTAGTTATAGTATGGTCAGAGATTGTGCCGATAGCGGTATGGCAAGGTGCGCGAGACATCACGGCCATCGAATGGACAAGGCGGGTAATAAATATTCGGATGGCAAAATTTAGAAGAGACAGAGGCGGTGTAGTGATACGACACCGACAACTGGAAGGAGATAAAGCAGGCTTCATACGGCCCGACGGTGTTCACTTAATAGATATTGGACTGGACATATTCCTGTCAGAACTCCAGGACGGAGTGGAACAAGCATTAAGAGTGATGGGTGGGGGTCAGAGTCCTGCATACGAGTACGCTGGATCCTCCGTGGCCTGGAAATAGAAAGGACATGTTGGAGAGTTACACTTGTTGGCCAACTTGCCGGAGTGGGGACCCAGGGCATGCTGCAACAAGCTGAATTATTTTAGAAATAAAATGGAATGAGTATAAAGAGTTAATAAAGCTGTGACCGATCCTCACCCATCCAGTTGTAAGAGTTACATTATTGGGTTGTCCATGAAAGGGGGGCGGTAGGGGGGCTGAGCATCTGGGTTTGGTTGGGGGTCCCCACAGTCTGCCTAGGCTAGATTAATTTAAAAATTCTTATTAGATACACAGGCGGTGCAGCTTGCTTCGCAGCTGGGCTACTACGCCCAAAGTATTGCCTAGGCTAGATGCAGTTAAAAATTCTACGCTGACTAGCAGACACTGAAGATTTGGAGCAGACCTCTGAGTAAACAGCTCTTCAGACTCAACCATCTGTGTTTCCCCAAGCCATAGTGTATGTAGTTTCTTACAGTTAAAAGGGGGGGGTGCGACCCAACCCACCTGTAATTGACGATGCCAACGTCACGTAAGACACAGCAAGGGGACTCCCAAAATTGTGGCACTGACACCACTTAACCCTAGAACGCATACCTGTGGCCTTGCAGGCCCGCCCAGTTAATTGTTTTCTATTTTCTGCAAGATTGCTTTAGTTAGAATTTTGAAACTCTAGGTATTCTTCATGTATATAGTTGTTTGTCATTTAAGTTTGAGTTATTCCATGTTATTTGCACAAGGGCCTAAAGGGCCCCAGGTATGTGAAAGTGTAGATTTTTATGGTCATGCGTTCTAGGGTTAAGTGGCATCAATTGCCCCACTGTTGCTTAAAACGGTTGGTGAGGTGATTTTACCAAATCCCCAAGCTTTTAGTCTCCCAAGGATGACACAGGAGTAGAAATGTCCTTGCGAATCCATGATTTGATCATCTTTATGAACGTGAGTCTGTCTACATTCTCAGTGGACAGCCGCGTGCGCTTATCTGTCAGCACACCACCAGCAGCGCTGAACACACGTTCAGAGAGAACGCTGGCTGCATGGCATGACAAGATCTCCAAGGCGTGAGTGGCGAGCTCCAGCGATTTTTCAAGATTGGAATACCAAAATGAGCAAGGGTCCAGTGACACAGTCATGGCTTCGATGTTCACTTGGAGATTCTCCTGTACCATCCTCTCTAGGCATTGACTATGTGTCAGACTTCTTGTCTCCTGTGGCCTTGCAAAGGATGGTCTAAAAAAGTGGTGAAACGATTCCACAAAATTGCTGTTACCAGCAGATACTGTGTTACTGTTACTGTTTGAGTGATGAAGACTCGACAGTCCCACCGTTGGCAAGTTAGAACTGTGAGATTCACTACGTGCACCACTGGTGTTTTGTGGAAAAGCACATGTAAGATTCTGCAACAGATACTCCTGCATTCGTCAATACCTTTTTATGGCAGGAATAATTTCGGCAAATATACTTTTGTACCGGGGATCTAAGAGTGTGGCAACCCAGTAGTCGGGATTACTTCGAATTCTGACAATCCGGGGGTCATGTTGCAGGTAGTGCAGCAAGAAGGCACTCATGTGTCTAGCTCATCCAGAAGGACCAAGTCCTTGTTGTGTTGGTAGCGAGGTAAGAATCATGCTTCCTTCCTCTGCCCTCTCCTTCCAACCTCGCACAACAGAAATGTGATCAAGGTCTCCCTCATCTGATGAGTCTTCCATGCCCATTGCCAGTTCGTCCTCCACTTCTTCCTCGGCTCCTGCACCTTCCTCAACAGTTTAGCTGCTACCATGCGCCCTGGTTAATCCCTCTCCCCCACCCTCCCATGCCTGCCGCCTTGGTGCTGCCAACCGTCTGGACCTTGGAGATGTTATCCCTTCCGCATACGACTCCTCCTCTACTTCCTCCACCTCCTCTTGTCCCACCACCTGACTCCGAATTCTGTTTAACATGTGCTCCAGCATGTAAATCACTGTAATAGTCATGCTGATAATGGCATCGTCAGCACTAAACATCTTCGTCGCCATTTCAAGACTGTGCAGAAGGGTGCATAGGTCCCTGATCTGAGACCACTCCTCCAGCGTGATTTGCCCCACCTCTGGATCTCGTTGGCCCAGGCTATACGTCAGAACGTATTGCACCAGGGCTTGTCGGTGCTGCCACAGTCGCTGCAACATGTGCAGAGTTGAATTCCACCGTGTCGGCACATCGCATTTCAGCCGGTGAACTGGCAGGCCCAACGACTTCTATAGAGATGTAAGTCGTTGAACTGCGGGATGCGAACGGCGGAAGTGAGCACACAGCGACCGTGCACTCTGCAGAAGGCCATCTAGTCCGGGATAGTGGGCTAAAAATTGCTGGACAACCAGGTTCAACACGTGAGCCATACAAGGCACGTGTGTGACATTGCCCCGGCGAAGTGCCGCACCCAGGTTTGCAGCATTGTCGCACATGGCCTTCCCTGGTTGCAGGTCCAGTGGAGACAACCTTTCATGAAACTGGGTCTCCAGAGCTGACCAAAACTCCTCAGCTGTGTGACTCACATTTCCCAGACATTTCAAAGTAAACACTGATGCGTTGAGCCCTGCTGCCAGCATAGTAAGGAGGTGTGCAGGATTCCTTCTGCGCAGTTAGAAAGCAGGTGGCATTACCAGACAGGCTTTGGGTGCAGGTGGAGGACCGAGAGGAGGTTGAAGAGGCAGAAGCAGTGGAGGAAGTTCGAGATAAAGAGGATTAACACACAACTCGTGGGGACGGTAAGACTTGGACAGCAGCCCCTTGTCCTGCTGTCACCATAGTTACCCAGTGCCCAGTCAGCGACATGTAACGCCCCTGTCCATGTCTTCTCGTCCAAGTGTCTGTGGTGAAGTGCACCCTGTCACACACAGAGTTTCTCAAAGAAGCGGTGATGTTGTGTGCGACATGCTAGTGGAGCGCAGGCACACCTTTCTTTGAGAAGTAGTGCCGACTGGGCATCTGGTACTGGGGCACTGTGACGGACATAAGGTCTTGAAAATCCTCTGTGTCCTCCAGGTGGAAAGGCAGCATTTCTGTAGCCAACAGCTTGCAGATGGTGAAATTCAACCTCTTAGCTTTCTCATGGCTAGGAGGAAATGGTCTTTTACTTTTCCACATCTGAGGGACCGAGGGCTGGCTGTTGTGCTTAGACGGTGTTGAGTAGGGTGTCCCCGGCAACTGCCGGTCTGTGAGGAAGATGCAGGCGGACATGTTAGGTTGCCTTGATCCAAAGGTGGTGCTCTCGATGTCGGAGAGCGCTCAACACTAGCAGGTGTTTCCACTTCCAAATGAACTGACGACCTGCCAATCACACTGGCTGTTGCGGGTAAAGAGGTGGCAGGTCTGCGTCCAAAAACATGTGTGACTGCTGTCCCCCTAGTCACAGAGGATGAAGAGGCTGCGGATGCACAAGATGGAGCAGACGGTGGTTGGCCCAGCCGGCTAGGCTGCATTGTAGCACAGTGAGCTTTCCACTGCAACTTATGCTTCATATCCATGTGACGGTACATGCATGAAGTACTCAAACTATGTATTTTTTGGCCTCTACTTAGCTTTTGCTGACAAATATTACAGATAACACGAGTTGGGTCATCCTTATCGATCTGAATGAATGCCCAGGCTATGCAAGGCTTAGAGCCCATGTGACATGAAGAGCAACTACGACTTGTGGTCAGAGGCAGAGTTGTGGTTGAGGATGCAGTTGTTGACGTGCTTCCAGTACTCCGTCTCTGTTCAGGAAGGCGCAACCTAACCTCGTCGTCAATAGCATCTGTGATGCCCCGCTGCGCTTGGTATCACAGATCCTACAAGAGTGCATTGATGGAATCCTCCACAAGAGGCCCCCATAAACATTCACACATCTCCACCTTCCACCTCAGACCAGCAGAGGGAGCCCGTTAGGGATATAAATAGGGAAGGTGGAGCTAGGCAGTTCAGTTCCTCTGAAGAGTTCCTGCAGTAGAGAAGCCTAAGAGAGGTCAGTCTGCAGTGGAGCTCAGTCTAGTCTAGAGAACGCAGTTAATAGTTCAGCAGTGGAGCACGAGGCTCCTGCTTGCTGGATTCAGGGAGCCCAGATAGAGCTTAAGGTGTGCCGGTGCCGTAAGATCAGTGAAGCGCGGCAAGCTGCCGTTAGTGTGTATAGCCTAGTGAGGGCCCGAGTAGGCCGAAGGCGAGTGGCGAGTTAGTACATAAGGGGCAGAGGAGCTTAACCAGCTCACCCCAAAGCATTTACCGGACACAGGATCCGAGCTTACCGGTATCTCTATGACCCAGTAAGGCATAACCGGAATCCCTGGAGAACTACAAGTCCCAGGATCGCTAAGGTGCTGATATGTAACAGAGCCAGGAAACGCTTAGGCCCCGCATACTGGGAGCGTGAACTCCAAGAGAAGGCCCTACCACAAGGTCAGCCAGCGCAGGACAGAGACAAAGTTAGGCCTAGCTCCAGGCAGGTCAGAAACTTACTACGCAGAGGCAAGAAACAGGAGGCCCTACACCCGCTCATTGGGGAGGATCCTGATATGCACCCTTCACCCTACAGTGCTCCGGGATGTGCCTGAATTTCCACCAGTAAAAGGTACTGAAGTGACTACCGTGTCCATTCCGGTTCTTGCTCTGACCCAGCTGGGTCTCGCTTGTCCTGCATTCCCCCTGCATACGCTGCCCTGAGACCTAGCTCCACCTGTGGGGAGCTATACCATCGAGCTGCCTTATCACCGGCCTCAGTGGACTGCTGCAGCGCTGATGCTTGTCACGAGATACCACAGGTGGCGTCATGAACTCTTATAAAATTAACAATTATCCACCCTTTTAAAGAGAGACCCCAGGGTACGGGCCAGGGAGCCGACCACCGCGACATCCCCAAGGCCAGGCAAATGCCCGGGTACCGAGTCATCCCCATCCCCAGGGCTAGTCACATCCTCCTCCACCTCCTCTTCTGACCTCATCGACTGTCTGACTGTGGGTTGACAGTAAGTGGGATCTCCAACCTCGTCATCATGACCCTGTGTGTTATCACACCCGTCGCCCTCAGAGCCAACCTCTTCCTTCCCTGACCGAAAAGTCAAGTTGTCGCTCCAATCAGGTATTTGAGTCTCATCATCGTCTTCATCATTGTCTCCACCAACAGGAGTTACAGTTTGGGAACAAGGGTCTACATTATGCTCAGAACCTTCTTCATCTGGTCCTGGATCCAACTTATAAAGATTCTGGGCATCGGATCAGATCATTTCCTCATCTGGATTAACAGAAGCTCTGGAGCAGACCTCCGTTTCCCAGGCTATAGTATGAGTAAACAGCTGGGCAGACTCAGCCATCTGTGTTACCCCATACTCAGACGGGAAGCTGGAGACTTGGGAGCTGTGAGGAAGCAAGTGCGATTGGGGTGACACCTCTGAGGACTGGAGTATTTGTGATGTTGAAATTGAGGTGATGGAGAGCCCACTTGAAGGAGCACTTGATATCCGTTGAAGCACCTGCTGTTTTTGTGCCTCATCTAGAATTTGTAGCGATGGGCGTGTCCGTAAGAATGGGATCGTATCACATTGTCCACGAAAAGAAGTCGACATCTGGCTGGAAGATGGTCTTTCTTCTGCAGATGTTACTCCCCCCCCCCCACCGTGGGGGGCCTCGACCCACCGGCGGACAGGCACCAGTATTGGGATAGGGGGGCTGGCCGTCAGGGTCCACTGCGGCTCTGGCACAAACCCGGCGACACAGAGGTGGCACAGGCAGGAACGGACTGGCCGTGTCGGCTTCTCACTTTTTGGATTTTAGAAGGGCATGACATGCCTATATCTGTGTCTCCCCCTCCTTTTACTCCTCCACCTCTTTTCTTTTCGCATGACTATATGTACTTGTCACTTTTCCATGTGTTAGTTGTGTCTTCTGAGCAGTTTGTCAGCTTTTGGACACCTTTGAAGGTGTTTTCTATGTGTTTCTATGTGTTTTTGTTTGCCTGCCATTGGTTTTAACGGTGTTCGAAGGTGTTCGACGAACAGTTCGACGAACAGTTCGGCGAACACACGGGTGTTCGACGAACCGAACCGAACTCGAACACTACGGGGGTGGCTCAACACTACTCATAAACACCCTTTTAAAAAATGATGTGGGTGTTGCATCACGGACCACGGTCACTCTGTTGATATGGTGGTGGAGGATGAGGATGAGGAGAAGAAGGAGGACATAAGCAAATAGCCAAAATCAGGAAGCTTATACCCATGTGTGGGTGTGAAGAGGTGCATGGGAATACACATCCCAAAAAAGACACTGGATTTGAGTTTATGTTACGCTGCTATCATTCGGTGGTGTTGAGAAGTCTGGCCCAATCCAGCACTTGTTTATTTTTATAAGAGTCAGCCTGTCAGCATTTTCAGTTGACAGGCAGATGCGCTTATCAGTTATTATTCCACCAGCGGCACTAAAAACCCGCTCTGATAAAACGCTAGCGGCAGGGCAGGCCAGGACCTACAAGGTGTAGAGAGCCAGTTCATTTCATGTGTCCAGCTTGGATACCCAATAATTATAAGGCACAGTGGAATCACGGAGGATGTTGGTACGGTCGGCAAGGTACTCCCTCAGCATCTTCCCAAACTTTGCACTCCTTGTGAGATTACCCCGCGCCTCAGGGCCTGTGCGATGGGAGGGGCTGAGAAAACTCTTCCAGAACTTTGACAGTGTTCCCCTGCCTCTGCTGGAGTGGAGTTTTGTCTCTCTCGCCTGTACTCCTTGGTCGTCCAACGAACTGTGACCTCTGCCGCCAGCGTTTCCAGATGGGAATTTTTTTAATAGTTCTGCAACAAGGGCCTACTTGTACTGCCCCATTTTTGTATAATTGTTCGCCTCAGGAATAAGAGATATAAAGTTCTCCTTGTAGCTTGGGTCTAGAAGTGTCACCAACTGGTAATGACCCAAAATCAGTAGTCACCCAAGATTTTGAGAATGCGAGGGTCACGGGAAAGGCCGCGTTACATAAACTCAGCCATGCTTGCCAGACTGCTAACAGTCAAGACTTCCATGTCCTCACCAAGAGGACGACTGACCATGCTCTCCTTCTCCTTCTCCCTGTCCTCAGGCCATCCACGCTGAACAGATGGTATGACAGTTGAGCCGGTAGTACCGTCTAAAATGCATGAAACTAGATACTGTTCTTCCTCCTCCTCTTCCTCATTGTCACCCAATCCACGTTGGGATGAGATGAGGCTGTGCTGTGTGTAAACACCCTTTATGGTTCCTTTCTCCATCTCATCATGCTTTGCCTGCAATGCATTCAATTTGGTTATGAGCAGAGAGCGTTTCAGAAGACAGAGAAGTGGGATGGTGATGCTAATTATTGTGTCATCACCGCTCACCATCTTGGTGGAGTCCTCAAAGTTTTGGAGGATGGTACAGATTTCTGACATCCATGTCCACTCCTGAGGTCTTATGTGTGCAGTCTGAACTGAATACCAATGTCCTTGTTAATGCAGGTAGTCAACAACTGCCCTCTTCTCTTCACAAATCCTTCCCAACATCTGCAGTGTAGAGTTCCAATGCGTGTGGAGTCTGGGGACATCACGCACCAGTCAGTGAACCGGAAGCTGCAAACGCTGGTGAAGCATGGCAAGGAAGCTGTAGATTTTGAGAAACCGCTGAACCACGAGGTTAAGCACATGGGCCAGGCATGGTACATGTGTGACCTTGTCTCGCCTCAGAGCCGCCACCAGATTCCAGCCATTGTCACACACGACCATGCCTGACTGTAGGTTCAGTGGTGTTAGCAACAGATCTGCCTGCTGTTTCAGAGCTGTCCACAACTCTTCAGCATTGTACGATTTGTCACTTAAGCATATTAGCTTCAGCACAGACTTTTGCCGCTTGGCTGAGGCAGTGCTGCAGTACTTCCAGCTTGTGACTGATGTGGTCATTTCGGAGATGAAGGCTGAAGAGGAGGAGGAGGCAGAGGAGGATGAGGTGCAGGAGCTGTAACTGTGGGGGCAATCTTGATTGACCTAGGGCCTGCAATCCTCGGCGTCGGGAGGTCCGACGGGGTCCACTATGTTAACTCAGTGTGCCGTCAGCAAGATGTACCATCCTTGCCCACAAGCACTTGTCCTCGTTTCCGTGGTTAGGTGGACTTTCCCAGTTACTGCATTGTTGAGGGCATGACTAATGTTGTGGGACACGTGCTTGTGTAATGCGGCAAACCGGGAGAAATAGTGGCAGCTGGGGGCCGAGTATCCGCCGCCATCATGTTGCGGAAGGCTTTAGTCTCCACTAGCCTAAAAGGCAACATTTCGAGCACAAGCAGTCGCGAAATGTGGGAATTTAATAGTGTGGCCTGTGGGGCGTTGGCTGCGAATTTGTGCTTGCATTCCAAGGACTGAGGTATGGACAACTGAACGCTGCGCTGGGACAAGGACGTGCTTGGTGATGGTGCTAGTTGAGAGTGTGCAACGACAGGTGCAGGGCAGGAGGCATCTTTGCATGCACTATGGACAGGGGATTGGCTTGAATGCACAACAGCGGAAGAAGCACTGCTGTCACCCGCAGACACTATTCCTGGAACCTGGAGTTCGGCCCACAATGTCGGGTGCTTTGCTGCCAATTGCCTGATCATGATGTTGGTGGTCAGGCTGATAGTTTTGCTACCCATGCTGAAGCTGGCCTGGCAGGTGGTGCAAATGGCCTTTTTGGGGTTATCGGCAGAGTCTTTTAAAAACAACCAGACTCGGGAAGAACTAACAGTTGTACTGGCAACTTCCATCGTGTTCGTGTTACAGGGAACGGTTGCCTGCCTTCTGTCTGTGGCCACCACACTGCTTGTTTCTGCCTGTTGGGGTGCTCTGCCTCCCTCCCCCTGTGTGCTGCTATCATCGCTCTGCATGTTGTAACATACCTGGCGGCGTCCTTGCATGGTGGTCCATCTCCCACTGTGCAAGAGCGCGCACTTGATCTCCAGTCCAGAATGTCTCTCTGGCTTCCCTCCTTGCTGTCTGTTTGTCTGTTTTGGCTGCATAGGGCGACGCCCGCTGAACTTCCTGTTTCTTGTACCTGCTGCGGACACGCCCCTGTTGCACCTTCAGCCTATTGCTGTCCATCTTTGGGTATTTATACCACCTTCTTCCTCAAGATGGCGCCTGAGCATTGTGTCCTGTCAGTCGGCTTTTTGTCTCTGACATGCCAGGTCCTATCCTGTTTTCCTGCCTGTTTTCCAGTTCTGTGTCTGAACTGTGGTCTGTTCTTGTGAACACGCTTCTTGCCTGTTCTCCCGCCTTCTAGGGGCCGATTACCTAGATCCGTTCCTGTATCTTGTCTGTCCTGTCTGAACACGCTCCTTGCCTGTTCGTCCCGCCTCTCTGGGGGCCGTATTCCCAGACCCGCTCCTGTATCCCGCTGCAGTGTCGGTCTCTTTCGTACACTCAGTTCCAGTCTGAACTCTCTCCTATCCTTTACCTGTTTTGCCTCTATGTCCGTTCCTTTCCTTTTTCTGCAGAGTCTGAACTCGTACCTAACTCCTGCTTGTTGTCTCTGTACTCCCGTTTGTGAGTTTGTGGTCCACTTGCTACTTCACTGCAAATACCCTGTGGGTATCTGGCTCTGCCTTTCCCTTCCTGTCTGTTCCGTGTGAACAGAGCCCTGTCCGTCCTGCTCTGACTCCTTGCTCACTGCTCCGGCAGCCTTGCTCCGCTCTGACCCTTTTGCTCACTGCTCCGGCAGCCTTGCTCCGCTCTGACCCTTTTGTTCACTGCTCCGGCAGTCCTGTCCTGCCCTGCTTCTGCCCACTGCTCCGGCAGTCCTGTCCTGCCCTGCTTCTGCCCGCTGCTCCGGCAGTCCTGTCCTGCCCTGCTTCTGCCCGCTGCTCCGGCAGTCCTGTCCTGCCCTGCTTCTGCCCGCTGCTCCGGCAGTCCTGTCCTGCCCTACTTCTGCCCGCTGCTCCGGCAGTCCTGTCCTGCCCTGCTTCTGCCCGCTGCTCCGGCAGTCCTGTCCTGCCCTGCTTCTGCCCGCTGCTCCGGCAGTCCTGTCCTGCCCTGCTTGTGCTCGCTGCTCCGGCAGCCCCGTCCTGCTCTGTTCTTGCCCACCGCTTTGGGCGTTCCCTCTCTGCTATGGTTGTCTACCGCATCTGCGGTTCTGTGACCCAGTCTGTACTGGGTCTTAACCTTTCTGTGCTCCAGCCCGTCCTTTCGGCCAGTACCTCCCTGCCTGCATACTCGCCTGTATCCACCCATCTGCATACCTGCCGTGTTTGCTTACATCCACCAGTCTGTGCCAGCCTAACCTGCCTGTTCCAGTAATCCCAGTGTGGGTCAACCCCCGTGTCCGGAGTTTGACCTGGAGTAGCACCTGGTCCCTCTGCCCGGTTTCTCCCTGGTGCACTGGCGTCGTATGCCGTCGTGCCACCTTGGTCGGATCGGCCAGATACTTAGTCACGCCCCTCCAGGCACTCTCCGGTCCATGGTCCAGTGGAACCACAACACCCGCACACGCCAGTCAGTCCGGGCGTGTGCATAACAGCATGCTCAGGCCATGGTTCCCGTTGAGCCCCACGGCCTTCGCTCTCTGAGAAGTTTTCCAGCGAATACATGCATTAAAAATAAATAAATAAAATTTATTTTTTTTTCTCAGCTGAGTTCCAGGCGAATTACGCACCCGTCCCAATGGATCTATCTGCTCTCGTTCCTGCGGATCCGCCACGTTACTATGGGGATCCAAGACAAAGTCGTGCATTTGTGGAGCAATGCATGCTACACTTCAAGTTCTACCCTCTATGTTTTCCCACCAATCGGGTTAAGGTGGCATTCATTATGTCTTACCTGGCGGGTGATGCCTTGGAATGGATCAACCCCCTATATGAAACACAGGATCCGATCCTCCTGGACCTAATGGCCTTCCTGGTGGCCTTTCTAATGGTCTTCGATGATCCTAACCCGGAGGCTCCTGCTGAAGCTTCACCTCCCAATATCCCGGAGCAGCCCCGATGGGTAATGTGTGTGGGTAGCGCAATAGTCCTCCAGCCCAATGAGACTACTGCCCACCCAGAATCCTCACAGGGTGACTACGCTTTCCGGAATACTTCTCCCAACCTCAAGAGGCAGTCCAGACGTGCTAGACGTAGAGGCAAGCCGTCACGCCAGGGTCTGTCCTCCCTGAGACCTCCTGACCCCAACCTTGAAGTCCCTACTGAAGCTTCATCTCCCTGTATCCCGGAGAAGCCCCAACGGGTAATGTGCGTGGGTAGTGCACCGGTTCTCCTGCCCGAAGAGACTTCTGCCCATCCAGACTCCACACAGGAGAACTTCCTGCACCCGGCATCAGATGCTTCACCCACTTTAACCGGTGTGCATGTCCAAGGATGCTCCAAAGCTGTGGTTACCTCTGAGTCTGTGCACCTCTACTACCTGGCGGAGGAACCCCTGTTGCCTCCTGAATCCTCCGGGATATCACTCGATGACAAATGGAGAGAGACTTCTCTACACTCGGTACTCGATACTTTGTCCGCTTCGTCCTGTGAGCCTGACAATGGGTACACCAAAGTGGTAGTTACCCCCGAGTCTCTACACCCCTCCGACCAGGCGGAGGACCTCCAGTTGTCTCCAGAACCCTTCGGGGTGCTGCCTGGTAGCGAAAGGACAGAGACTCTCCTATACTCTGTACCTGATACCTCGCTCGCTTCGTCCAGTGAGTCCAACCTAGTGTACTCCGAAGCAGAGGTTACTCCCGAGTCTCTACACCCCTCCGACCAGGCGGAGGACCTCCAGTTGTCTCCAGAACCCTTCGGGGTGCTACCTGGTAGCGAAAGGACAGAGACTGTCCTTTACGCTGTACCTGATACCTCGCTCGCTTCGTCCAGTGAGTCCAACCTAGTGTACTCTGAAGCAGAGGTTACTCCCGAGTCTCTACACCCCTCCGACCAGGCGGAGGACCTCCAGTTGTCTCCAGAACCCTTCGGGGTGCCACCTGGTGGTGAATGGACAGAGACTTTCCTATACTCGGTACCCGATACCTCGCCTGCTTCCTCCAGTGAGTCCGACCTAGTGTACTCTGAAGCAGATGTTTTCTCTGAGCCTCTGCACTCTTCTGACCCGGCGGAGGACCTCCAGTTGTTTCCTGAATTCTCCGGGGTACCACCAGATAATAAAGAGACAGTGACTTTTCCTCATTATGTACCTGATAACCCGTCTATTTCTTCCTGTGAGCTTGACAAGATGTACCTCGAAGCAGAGATTACCCCCAAGTCTCTGTCCCCCTCCAACCCGGTGAGGGACTTCCAGTTGTCTCCTGTACCCTCTGGGGTGCCACCTGAAAATATGTGGAGAGAGACTTCCTTGTGTGCTGTTCCTGGTACTCCACCCGTTTCGTCTGTTGCTAAGGATGGCTGGATAGGAGGTAGCATCCTAGCTAACCAGATGAGATCAATTTTTCCTGTGGACAGTGGAAGTGATCTCCTTGAAGTGAACGACTGGTCCTCGAATTCCCTGCGGAAGATTCTGGCAGGCCTGAAGAAGAGGGGGCGTAAGGGGGGGGGTACTGTAACATACCTGGCGGCGTCCTTGCTTGGTGGTCCATCTCCCACTGTGCAAGAGCGCGCACTTGATCTCCAGTCCAGAATGTCTCTCTGGCTTCCCTCCTTGCTGTCTGTTTGTCTGTTTTGGCTGCATAGGGCGACGCCCGCTGAACTTCCTGTTTCTTGTACCTGCTGCGGACACGCCCCTGTTGCACCTTCAGCCTATTGCTGTCCATCTTTGGGTATTTATACCACCTTCTTCCTCAAGATGGCGCCTGAGCATTGTGTCCTGTCAGTCGGCTTTTTGTCTCTGACATGCCAGGTCCTATCCTGTTTTCCTGCCTGTTTTCCAGTTCTGTGTCTGAACTGTGGTCTGTTCTTGTGAACACGCTTCTTGCCTGTTCTCCCGCCTTCTAGTGGCCGATTACCTAGATCCGTTCCTGTATCTTGTCTGTCCTGTCTGAACACGCTCCTTGCCTGTTCGTCCCGCCTCTCTGGGGGCCGTATTCCCAGACCCGCTCCTGTATCCCGCTGCAGTGTCGGTCTCTTTCGTACACTCAGTTCCAGTCTGAACTCTCTCCTATCCTTTACCTGTTTTGCCTCTATGTCCGTTCCTTTCCTTTTTCTGCAGAGTCTGAACTCGTACCTAACTCCTGCTTGTTGTCTCTGTACTCCCGTTTGTGAGTTTGTGGTCCACTTGCTACTTCACTGCAAATACCCTGTGGGTATCTGGCTCTGCCTTTCCCTTCCTGTCTGTTCTGTGTGAACAGAGCCCTGTCCGTCCTGCTCTGACTCCTTGCTCACTGCTCCGGCAGCCTTGCTCCGCTCTGACCCTTTTGCTCACTGCTCCGGCAGCCTTGCTCCGCTCTGACCCTTTTGTTCACTGCTCCGGCAGTCCTGTCCTGCCCTGCTTCTGCCCACTGCTCCGGCAGTCCTGTCCTGCCCTGCTTCTGCCCGCTGCTCCGGCAGTCCTGTCCTGCCCTGCTTCTGCCCGCTGCTCCGGCAGTCCTGTCCTGCCCTGCTTCTGCCCGCTGCTCCGGCAGTCCTGTCCTGCCCTGCTTCTGCCCGCTGCTCCGGCAGTCCTGTCCTGCCCTGCTTGTGCTCGCTGCTCCTGCAGCCCCGTCCTGCTCTGTTCTTGCCCACCGCTTTGGGCGTTCCCTCTCTGCTGTGGTTGTCTACCGCATCTGCGGTTCTGTGACCCAGTCTGTACTGGGTCTTAACCTTTCTGTGCTCCAGCCCGTCCTTTCGGCCAGTACCTCCCTGCCTGCATACTCGCCTGTATCCACCCATCTGCATACCTGCCGTGTTTGCTTACATCCACCAGTCTGTGCCAGCCTAACCTGCCTGTTCCAGTAATCCCAGTGTGGGTCAACCCCCGTGTCCGGAGTTTGACCTGGAGTAGCACCTGGTCCCTCTGCCCGGTTTCTCCCTGGTGCACTGGCGTCGTATGCCGTCGTGCCACCTTGGTCGGATCGGCCAGATACTTAGTCACGCCCCTCCAGGCACTCTCCGGTCCATGGTCCAGTGGAACCACAACACCCGCACACGCCAGTCAGTCCGGGCGTGTGCATAACACATGTCCTCCTGCCAGGCTGGGTCAGTTAATATATCATCCACCACCTCGTCTTCCACTTCCTCACTCTGGTCCTCCTCCTGACTTTCTGGCAATTGTATCTCATCATCGTCCACCTCTTGTGACACTCTCCCACCGTCGTCTTCGTGTGACCATGGCTGCTCAAATATTTGGGCATCGTTACATACAATCTACTCTTCCACGCTTAAAGTGGACCAGAAGAGAGGCCCGAATCTATAAATGGAAAAGTGAACAGTTCTTCAGAGTGTCCAAGTGTAGGATCAGTTGTCTCTGGGTACGAAGCATGGTGGAAGGAAGGAGGATCAGGGTGAGGAATATGCGGTCCAGACTCATGGCTACTGAGACTTGACCGTGTGGAAGACAGGATGGTGGTTGTGGTGGCTAAGTGACTGGAAGCATTATCTGCTTTCAAAACAATAACCTTCTCACACTGCTCTGTGTTCAATAGTGGTGTTCTGCAGTCCCTTATTAATTGGGACAGGAAGGTCGAGCGAGAAGATTTGGGTGTTTGTTGTGGCACAATTCCAGCTTGCCCACGGATTCGGCCTCTGCATGCACCATCACCATCACGTCCAGTTCCCCATCCCTTGCCACGCGCCTTGCCCATTTCAAATGGAGGACCATATCTTCCACTCTCACTACAAATGGCTGAATTTGGAGCGCACTTATATGTTTTGCAGTTAAGTGTTAGACTTCATTTAAGTGGCCATGTAATCTATAATATACTTTCCTTGTAATGTCTTCACATCCGGTTCTGTCCAGATGTGTCCGGATCCCAGAATTCCAAGTTGTGGAAGTTTGTTGACCGCCATATTGGGACACCCAAGTGATGGGTGTCTCAATATGGAAACTGCTGGTGGTACCAGCCTCTTGCACGGTACCACCAGCGGAACACCATCGCGAACACGCCGTACATGCCACACACGTCACTGCCGGGATCAGCTGAATGATTCAGTGACCACCGCCATCTTTGTACAGGAGGAGTGCATGCGCAGTTTTAATGTGACCGCCGCTATCTGCCTGCACAAAGATTGCGGCGGTCTGATTTTCTGCGCCTGCACGAATTTCGCACAGGTGCAGTAAATCATTCAGCTGATCCAGGCGGCAGATACTCGACGGAAAACACATGAAGGAAGAAGACAGCATAGGGGTGGAGAGAGAGAGCAGACAAGGGGGAAAGCACATGGAGTACACAGGTCAAAGAAGAGATCACATGAGAGGAGAAAACAGCAGATGGGGGAGAGAGAAAGAGCACAGGGGGGAGAGAGACAGAGCACAGAGGGGAGACAGCTCAAATGGGACAGCACATGAGGGGAGAACACAGCACAGGAAGGAGAGAGATAGCAGACAAGGGGGATAGCACATTTGATAGACAGGTCAAAGAAGAGAGCACAGACACGAGAAGTCAGCACATGGGGGAAAGAGACAGTGGATAGGTGGGTGAGCACATGGAGGGTGGAGATTTTCAATGCTGGAAAGCCTGCACCCATCTTGACATTACCGCCCTCCCGATGCAATAGCATCGGGCCTCAATCTAGTGACTTTATAAGTGATAAGCTGTGTAAGACTGTAATAAGACACCCATAGAAACATGTGGGCCAATACTGTACTTCTGCATTGAATGTCATAATATGGCACCCCACATTTGTACCTTACAATCGCACAATGAGTTCCAATACTGTAACTTTGTAATGTAGTGGTAGTGGAACCACTGTACTATGGATTGAGGAGAGCCTGAAGGAGCGTAACTGACTCTTCTCTAGAGCCACTGATGATGTGGTTAGACTTGGCTCCAGATGGACATCAGGTAATACTCTGAGAAAGACCTCGGACACTCTGAAGCCCACCCCCAAAGGGGTAGGAAGCTTAAATGGTCAGGAATGGGTGGACACTTCAGGTACTGGTAGACACGACTGTTGTACAGGAAGGCATGGTATGTGCTGGCGGGAGCACAGCTGATATACAAGAAAGCACGGTAGGTGCAGACAGGTATGGCTAGTATACAGGAAGGCATGGCAGGTGCTGATGGGCATAATAGGTATACAGGAAAAGATGGCAGGTGCAGGCAGGTATGTCTGGTATACAGGAAGGCATGACAGGTGATAGTGGGCACAGCTGGTATACAGGAAAGCACGGCAGTATTTAGGCAGGTATGGCTGGTATACAAGAAGGCACGGCTGGTGCTGGTGGGCAAGGCAGTTACTGGCGTGTACAGGCAGCTGCTGGCAGGAACAGGCAGGTACAGGCAGGTATACAAGGACAGGTGATCTGGACACTAGCAAACATGCAGAAAACTGACAGAATATGTTGCTCAGGCACCTCCCTCGATGCCTTAAATAATAAGTGTCTCCCAGCCATTGGCTGGGGATACTTTAGGATGGCGTGCGCTGTCTCTTTAAGAGATCGGGAACATGCGCACCCTAATCTCAGTGCCCAGAGATCTACCAGACATGTGCAGTCCCTGGGACACTGCTGGAGCAGGAGGAAGTGTGGGCCGAGGGCCGAGGCGGTGAGTTTGTCGGAATCCCTGCCAAGGGAGAGGAGGATGGGGATCATGCAGGGCTGCTGGCGCTACAAGATTCATATCTTATCATCATCAAGATGGCTTCAATATAGTGTTTTCAATATGGCTAGATGACCAAATTTGCTCAAGAAGAAATCAGATTTTACTGAATTCACATTTTTTACAATTTGCCTCAAATGATGAAAGACTGGGAAAGGGGTAAAATAAATAAGCATTCACACCGCAGGTCTCCCCCCCCCCCTCCCCCCCACAGCCCACTGTTTGATTTTCTGCTAAATTCAACTTTTTCGTTCCTTCTTGTGTGCTATCTCCTCTTTGACCATCTTCACTCTGCATTGGGGTTCCTAGCACCAAGAATGCCATGCATGGCACTGACTAGACTTTGGGCAAAGCACATTGTAAAAACATGCGCTGTGGTGTTGGAGACCTGATTAGTGGCCAAATTCCCAGCACACAGTAAAGATGGCTGAATTGGACATTGTGTGTAGCAGAAAAGAGTAAAGAAGAGCCCAGATAGAGCAAAGGACCTAACAGTGAGATGCTAAGGGACAGGTGAGTAGCAAGGTAAGGTTTTAAATTTGAGTGGCCAGATTCTTCAAATTTTCAGACAAAATTCAGTTTGCAGTTAATGAATTTGCCTGAAGTTGAAATACTGAGAAACCTATAAATACCAGAAAATAAGTGTATTACACTTTGAGGTCTTCCAGGTGGTTACTGAACCTGTTTTGAAGTCTGTAATGTAAACAAAGCCTCAGTAATTAGTGTTGAGCCACCCCCGTAGTGTTCGATTTCGGGTTTTTTCGTCAAACACTCGTATGTTCGCCGAACTGTTCGTCGAACTGTTCGTCGAACACCTTCGAACACCGTTAAAACCAATGGCAGGCAAACAAATCACATAGAAACACATAGAAAACACCTTCAAAGGTGTCCAAAAGCTGACAAACTGCTCAGAAGACACAACTAACACATGGAAAAGTGACAAGTACATATAGTCATGCAAAAAGAAAAGAGGTGGAGGAGTCAAAGGAGGGGGAGACACAGATATAGGCATGTCATGCCCTTCTAAAACCAAAAAAGTGCGAAGACGACATGGCCAGTCCGTTCCTGCCCGTGCGACCTCCGTGTCGCCGGGTTTGTGCCAGAGCTTCGGTGGACCCTGGCGGCCAACCCCTTCTCTCAATACTGGTGCCTGTCCACTGGTGGGTCGAGCCCCCCCACGGTGGGGGGGAGTAACATCTGCAGAAGAAAGACCATCTTCCAGCCAAACTAAGATGTCTACTACTTTTCGTGGACAATGTGATACGATCCCTTTCTTACGGACACGCCCATCGCTACAAATTCCAGATGCACACAAACAGCAGGTGCTTCAACGGATATCAAGTGCTCCTTCAAGTGGGCTCTCCTCCTCCTCAACTTCAACATCACAAATACTCCAGTCCTCAGAGGTGTCACCCCAATCGCACTTGCTTCCTCACAGCTCCCAAGTCTCCAGCTGCACGTCTGAGTATGGGGTAACACAGATGGTTGAGTCTGCACAGCTGTTTACTCATACTATAGCCTGGGAAACGGAGGTCTGCTCCAGAGCTTCTGTTAATCCAGATGAGGAAATGATCTGCACTGATGCCCAGAATCTTTATGAGTCGGATCTAGGACCAGATGAAGAAGGTTCTGAGCATAATGTAGACCCTCGTTCCCAAACTGTAACTCCTGTTGGTGGAGACAATGATGAAGACGATGAAGAGACTCAAATACCTGATTGGAGCGACAACTTGACTTTTCGGTCAGGGCAGGAAGAGGTTGGCTCTGAGGACGACGGGTGTGAGAACACACAGAGTGATGATGACGAGGTTGGAGATCCCACTTACTGTCAACCCACAGTCAGCCAGTCGATGAGGTCAGCAGAGGAGGTGGAGGAGGATGTGACTAGCCCAGGGGATGGGGATGACTCGGTACCCGGGCCTTTGCCTGGCCTTTGGGATGTCGCGGTGGTCAGCTCCTGGGCCCGTACCCTGGGGTCAGTCTTTAAAAGGGTGGATAATTGTTAATTTTATAAGAGTTCGTGACGCCACCTGTGGTATCTGGTGAGAAGCACCAGAGCTGCAGTAGTCTACTGAGGCCGGTGATAAGGCAGCTCGATGGTATAGCTCCCCACAGGTGAAGCTAGGCCTCAGAAAAGCGTATGCAGGGGGAATGCAGGAGAGGCGAGACCCAGCTGGGTCAGAGCAAGAACGGGAACGGACACGGTAGTCACTTCAGTACCATTTACTGGTGGAAATTCAGGCACATCCCGGAGCACTATAGGGTGAAGGGTGCATATCAGGATCCTCCCCAATGAGCGGGTGTAGGGCCTCCTGTTTCTTGCCTCTGCGTAGTAAGTTTCTGACCTGCCTGGAGCTAGGCCTAACTTTGTCTCTGTCCTGCGCTGGCTGACCTTGTGGTAGGGCCTTGTCTTGGAGTTCACGCTCCCAGTATGCGGGGCCTAAGCGTCTCCTGGCTCTGTTACGTATCAGCACCTTAGCGATCCTGGGACTTGTAGTTCTCCAGGGATTCCGGTTATGCCTTACTGGGTCATAGAGATCCTGGTAAGCTCGGATCCTGTGTCTGGTAAATGCTTCGGGGTGAGCTGGTTAAGCTCCTCTGCCCCCTATGTACTAACTCTCCACTCGCCTTCGGCCTACTCGGGCCCTCACTAGGCTATACACACTAACGGCAACTTGCCGTGCTTCACCGATCTTATGGCGCCGGCACACCTTAAGCTCTAACTGGGCTCCCTGAATCTAGCTAACAGGAGCCTCGTGCTCCACTGCTCAACTATTAACTGAGTTTTCTAGACTAGACTGAGCTCCACTGCAGACTGACCTCTCTTAGGCTTCTCTACTGCAGGAACTCTTCAGAGGAACTGAACTGCCTAGCTCCACCTTCCCTATTTATATCCCTAACGGGCTCCCTCTACTGGTCTGAGGTGGAAGGTGGAGATGTGTGAATGTTTATGGGGGCCTCTTGTGGAGGATTCCATCAATGCACTCTTCTAGGATCTGTGATACCAAGCGCAGCTGGGTGTCACAGATGCTATTGACGACGAGGTTAGGTTGCGCCTTCCTGGACAGAGACGGAGTACTGGAAGCACGTCAACAACTGCATCCTCAACCACATCTCTGCCTCTGACCACAAGTCGTAGTGGATCTTCAGGTCGCATGGGCTCTAAGCCTTGCATAGCCTGGGTATTTTTTCAGATCGATAAGGATGACCCAACTCGTGTTATCTGTAATATTTGTCACCAAAAGCTAAGTAGAGGCCAAAAAATCCATAGTTTGAGTACTTCATGCATGAACCGTCACATGGATATGAAGCATAAGTTGCAGAGGGAAGCTCACTGTGCTACAATGCGGGCTAGCGGGCCGTGCCAACCACCGTCTGCCCCATCTGGTGCATCCACGGCCTCTTCATCCTCTGTGACTTGGGGGACAGCAGTCACACATGTTTTTGGACACAGACCTGCCACCTCTTTACCCGCAACAGCCAGTGTGATTGGCAGGTCATCATTTCATTTGGAAGTGGAAACACCAGCTGGTGTTGAGCGCTCTCCGTCATCGAGAGCACCACCTTTGGATCAAGGCAACCTAACTTTTTGGCCTGCATCTTCCTCACATACCGGCAAGTTTGCCGGGGACAACCTACTCAACCCCGTCTAAGCACAACAGCCAGCCCTCGGTCCCTCAGATGTGGACAAGTAAAAGACCACTTCCTCCTAGCCATGACAAAGATAAGAGGTTGAATTTCACCTTCTGCACGCTCTTGGCTACAGAAATGCTGCCTTTCTGCCTGGTGGACACAGAGGATTTTCGAGACCTTATGTCTGTCGCAGTGCCCCAGTACCAGATGCCCATTCGGCACTACTTCTCAAAGAAAGGTATGCCTGCGCTCCACCAGCATGTCGCACACAACATCACCGCTTCTTTGAGAAAGTCTGTGTGTGACAGGGTGCATTTCACCACAGATATTTGGGCGAGTAGGCATGGACAGGGGCGTTACATGTCGCTGACTGGTCACTGGGTAACTATGGTGACAGCAGGACAAGGGGATGCTGTCCAAGTCTTGCCATCCCCACGAGTTGTACGTCAATCCTCTTTATCTAGAAGTTCCTCCACTGCTTCTGCCTCCTCAACCTCCTCTCGGTCGTCCACCAGCACCCAAAGACTGTCTGGTAATGCCACCCGCTTTCTAACTGCGCAGAAGGAATCCTGCACACCTCCTTACAATGCTGGCAGCAGGGCTCAACGACATCAGGCAGTGTTTACTTTGAAATGTCTGGGAAATGTGAGTCACACAGCTGAGAAGTTGTGGTCAGCTCTGGAGACCCAGTTTCATGAATGGTTGTCTCCACTGGACCTGCAACCAGGGAAGGCCGTGTGCGACAATGCTGCAAACCTGGGTGCGGCCCTTCGCCAGCGCAATGTCACACAAGTGTTGAACCTGGTTGTCCAGCAATTTTTAGACCACTATCCCGGACTAGATGGCCTTCTGCAGAGGGCATGGTCGCTGTGTGCTCACTTCCGCCGTTCGCATCCCGCAGCTCAACGACTTACATCTCTACAGAAGTCGTTGGGCCTGCCAGTTCACTGGCTGAAATGCAATGTGCCGACACGGTGGAATTCAGCTCTGCACATGTTGCGGCGACTGTGGCAGCACCGACAAGCCCTGGTGCAATACGTTCTGACGTATAGCCTGGGCCAACGAGATCCAGAGGTGGGGCAAATCACGCTGCAGGAGTGGTCTCAGATCAGGGACCTATGAAGTTCACGCGCCCCCTGGGCTGTGGGGTACCCGGAGCCGGGCCGGTAGACCCTGGGGGTTGTAGTCACTGTGGCGGCGACCCGGTCCATGACCCAGGGCGGTCAATCCAAGGGTAATTTGTATATATTGGTTTTATAATGTCCGACTACGCCACCTGTGGAGTGCGGCCAAAGGGGCCGCCACTGCGGAACAGTTCTCTGAAGCTGGTGGTTTTGCAGCAACGGTATTATGACTCCCCACAGGAAGAGTGCAGCTTCAGGGCAGTGTGGGTGGATGATGGTGGTTGTAGTGCAGGGAGTCAGTAATGAACACAGAGTCCGTGTGATGCAGTCCCAAGATCTTTACTCACAGTTGTTGCAGTCCAGATTACAGGTACCAGAGCAATCTCCCCCGTCGTGCTGTGCGTACTCGGTGAGGGGCTCAGTACACCCCCAGGTAGCTCCGGAGTACTTAGCAGGACCCCCTTCTGTGTGTCCTTTCTCTGGCCTTCTCCCTGCACCTCACACCCAGTGACACTTCTATCCGGTATCCTCGGGCCTTGGCGGGCGACGTGTGTTCCGTCAACTGGGTCCTATGTGGCTACTTTCTTAGTGAGACTGGTGTGGACTTTCGCCTGCAGTACATGAAATTCTGCAGCCTCCGGTTCCTAGTTGAGCCTTGCTGTTTCTCCGCTAGTTGAGGGACCGGTTCCCATTATCTGGCCTGACCCCTCTACCTCCTGGTAGCAGCGGGCATACGGGTGGCCTTCTGCATGGCCCGTACCCCTAGGATCCCTTCGGTTCCTTGAGCCTTCCTGCTCCCACTCCTCTCTTCTCTCCTTTAGTCCTGGGCCTCCCAGGCTAGGCCCGCCTCCAGAGCAGAGCTCATGCAGAGCCTCTGCTCCTGTCACTTCTCCTCTGACTGGCTTGCTCTTTCTAACATGGCTTCCTATTTATACTCTCCCTGTCATGTGCTCCCCTAAGCTGCTTTCTCCACTCACACCCACTACATAGGACCCTCCCACCAGCTAGGGACCTGGGACTGTGCTCTCCCTTAGGAGCAATCTCGCCCTACCCCTACTGCGGGTATGTGTTGGATGCAGGTGTTAGGGTCCCATGCCATACTCCTTCCTTACCTGAGGGTGAGATACCACACCTCTGGGTGAGATGCAGTACCTCTGTGGCGACTGAAACCTCAGGGGTGCCACACACCCTTCTGCACAGTTTTGAAATGGCGATGAAGATGTTTAGTGCTGATGACGATTCCATTATCAGCATGACTATTCTGGTGATTTACATGCTGGAGCACACGTTAAACAGAATTTAGAGTAGGTGGTGGGACAAGAGGAGGTGGAGGAAGTAGAGGAGGAGTCGTATGCGGAAGGGATAACATCACCAAGGTCCAGACGGTCGGCAGCACCAAGGCGGCTGGCATGGGAGGGTGGGGGAGAGGGATTAACCAGGGCGCATGGTAGCAGCCAAACTGTTGAGGAAGGTGCAGGAGCCGAGGAAGAAGTGGAGGACGAACAGACGATGGGCATGGAAGACTCATTAGATGAGGGAGACCTTGATCACATTTCTGTTGTGCGAGGTTGGGGGGAGAGGGCAGAGGAAGGAAGCATGATTCTTACCTCGCTACCAACACAACAAGGACTTGGTCCTCCTGGATGCGCAAGACACATGAGTGCCTTCTTGCTGCACTACCCGCAACATGACCCTCGGATTGTCAGAATTCGAAGTAATCCCGACTACTGGGTTGCCACACTCTAAGATCCCCGGTACAGAAGTAAATTTGCTGAAATAATTCCTGCCATAGAAAGGGATTCACGCATGCAGGAGTATCAGCAGAGGCTGTTGCAGAATCTTACATGTGCTTTTCCACAAAACACCAGTGGTGCACGTAGTGAATCTCACAGTTCTAACTTTCCAACCATGGGACTGTCGAGTCTTTATCACTCAAACCATCACAGTAACACAAGTATCTGCTGGTAACAGCAATTTTGTGGAATCGTTTCACCACTTTTTTAGACCATCCTTTGCAAGGCCACAGGAGACAAGAAGTCTGACACATAGTCAACGCCTAGAGAGGATGGTACAGGAGTATCTCCAAGTGAACATCGAAGCTATGACTGTGTCACTGGACCCTTACTCATTTTGGGCTTTCAATCTGGAAAAATGGCCGGAGCTCGCCACTCACGCCTTGGAGATCTTGTCATGCCCTGCAGCCAGTGTTCTCTCTGAACGTGTGTTCAGCGCTGCTGGTGGTGTGCTGACAGATAAGCGCACGCGGCTGTCCACTGAGAATGTAGACAGACTCACGTTCATAAAGATGAACAAATAATGGATCAGCAATGACTTTTCTACCCCTGTGTCATCCTGGGGAGACTAAAAGCTTGAGGATTTGGTAAAATCACCTCACCAACCGTTTTAAGCAACTCTGGGGCAATTGATGCCACTTAAGTCGTGTCTGTGCCACAATTTTTGGAAAAAATGGATAATCTTTTTGGAGTACCTTTGCTGTGCTTTACGTGACGTTGGCATCGTCAATTCCAGGTGGGTTGGGTCGCCCCCCCCCATCCTTTTAACTGTAAGAAACTACATACACTATGGCTTGGGGTAACACATATGGTTGAGTCTGAAGAGCTGTTTACTCAGAGGTCTGCTCCAAAGCTTCAGTGTCTGCTAGTCAGCATAGAATTTTTAACTGCATCTAGCCTAGGCAATACTTTGGGCGTAGTAGCCCAGCTGCGAAGCAAGCTGCACCCCCTGTGTATCTAATAAGAATTTTTAAATGCATCTAGCCTAGGCAGACTGTGGGGACCCCAAACCAATCCCAGACACTCAGCCCCCCTACCGCCCCCCTTTCCTTGACAATACAATAATGTAACTCTTATAACTGGATGGGTGAGGATCGGTCACAGCTTTATTAACTCTTTATACTCATTCCATTAGAAAGGCATTTTATTTCTAAAATAATTCAGCTTGTTGCAGCATGCCCTGGGTCTCCACACCGGCAAGTTGGCCAACAAGTGTAACTCTCCAACATGTCCTTTCTATTTCCAGGCCATGGAGGATCCTGTGTACTCGTATGCTGGACTCTGACCCCCATCCACAACTCTTAACGCTTGTTCCACTCCGTCCGGGAGTCCTGACAGGAATATGTCCAGTCCAAGATCCATTAAGTGAACACTGTCGGGCCGTATGAGGCCTGCTTTATCTCCTTCCAGTTGTCGGTGTTGTATCACTACACGCCTCTGTCTCTTCTAAATTTTGCCATCCGAATATTTATTACCCGCCTTGTCCGTTCGATGGCCGTGATGTCTCGCGCACCTTGCCATACCGCTATCGGCACAATCTCTGACCATACTATAGTTAGTTTTGTGAAAAATTCTCTGAAGCGCTCAGTGTCTAGTTTCATTATTGCCATTAGTTATGCGCTCTTGTGATGACCTTGGTCGTATCCCCGGGCCTGTATAACTAAGATGACCGGACCTCTTGCCTCTCTCCCTACCTTGATTACCTCCATTAGTACCTGTGGCCCTAGCAGGCCTCTAATACTTCTCCAGTTGAAATATGTGTTATGAAACTCCTATTTCCTCCCACCTGGGTGGACTTTCACCCTTTTTTCTGTCCAATATATATACGAGTGGCCTATCACCCACACTGTTGGCTTAGCGTCACCTGTAAAAGAAACAAACCACGTTAGGATAACAAGTCCGGTCTTATGTATCTCGCCAAACACGTGCATCGCCATCTCCCTATCCTCTGAACTTCCGTTTCTGACAGTCCTGCTCTTGCTGCTTCCGTGGCGGCGCCTATGCGGAATGAGTGTGTCCCGTAATCTTTGGGGTGGTTCCCTGCCGATGTTATGCATTTATTAAATATAGCTTGGAACTGGTATCTTGATAATGGCGTTCCATCAATGTGTGATAGGAAGAAATTACTTTGTGATCTGACGGTTATATATGTTTTTACTATTTTTACCCTACTCAGTGTACCGTTTGTGGGTTGTAGAAGTACCCAAGTGCCCCTGCCCGCTAGAACCGTTTTCGATTGGCATATGCGTAGACATATTGCATTATTGGCTATGACTACGTCCTGCTGTAATAAGCCTCCACTGGTGGTAATTTTGGATTGAGGGACTAATTTTCTTATGCATAGCCCCCCGAAGAAGGCGATCGCAAATGCAGTAGACAGTAGTGTTGCTTCAAATTGTGAGTGTCATGTTAATGGTGTTAAGGATATGATGTGAGAAATCAGTTTTAGTGACACGGGACGGGACGTTTACACTCCTGACTTGGCTGACCCCTTTTCCACCCTTTTATGGATTGTCTGATGATGAATCTCTTTGTCACAACTCCCCAATTCAGTAGTTTGAAGTGAAATGCTACTCCGGTCAGACACCACTGCGCTGACGCCCCTGATATGCCCCCCATCATTAGCTGGTGGAGAAATTCTATGGTGACTTGTAATCTGGCTTGTTCACATTGGTCAACCCGTCTGCCTGCTACTAGTCGTGTCCACTCTTCCCATGCCTTACCGTATGCTTCCACGTCGACGGGGCAACTGACTCTGATTAATGGCATCAACTATTCGCCACTAGATCCCATAGGGAGGGTGGGCAACTGTTGCCTGATGGGTGGGCTTTGGGGAGGCGGTCTGTGAAAAGCTGCCAATTGAATTGTGATAAAGCGTTAGCAGCAGCTTTAGACCCCTCAGCATCGTGGCTAGCGCGGACCCATGCATTGTGTTTTAGGCACAGGAATGCTAGCCGGCATAGACGGGAGAGACAATGATGTCATCTTATTAATGCAGTGCGCAGGGCTGGTGTTTTTTGTTATGAAGCGTATATTTTTGTTAGCCAGGAGCGCGCCCCATATTTCTATTGCTACCACTATTGGGAAGAAAAAAATTTTTCCGGGCTAGATGCAACTAAAAATTATTATTAATTTCAAAGCTGGTGGAGCTTGGAATAGATGGCCTAATACAATGAGTAACACACACTGCTACTATGCCCAAAATTATTTTCCAGGCAAGATGCAGCTAAAAATTATTAGTAGTTTGAAAGCTGGTGGAGCTTAGTATAGATGGCCTAATAGAATGAGTACCACACACTGCTAATATGCCCAAAATTAGTTTACAGGCAAGATGCCGCTAAAAATTACTATTAATTTGAAACCTGGTGGAGGTTAGTATAGATGGACTAATAGAACAAGTCCCACACACTGCTACAAGCCGAAGCCCAAATATTTTTTCAGAGCTAGATGCAGATAAAAATTATTTTGAATTTGCAACCTGGTGGAGGTTAGTATAGATGGACTAATAGAACAAGTCCCACACACTGCTACAAGCCGAAGCCCAAATATTTTTTCAGAGCTAGATGCAGATAAAAATTATTTGGAATCTGCAACCTGGTGGAGGTTAGTATAGATGGACTTAAAGAACAAGTACCACATACTGCTACAAGCCCAAGCCCAAATATTTTTTCAGAGCTAGATGCAGATAAAAATTATTTTGAATTTGCAACCTGGTGCAGGTTAGTATAGATGGACTAATAGAACAAGTCCCACACACTGCTACAAGCCGAAGCCCAAATATTTTTTCAGAGCTAGATGCAGATAAAAATTATTTTGAATTTGCAACCTGGTGCAGGTTAGTATAGATGGACTAATAGAACAAGTCCCACACACTGCTACAAGCCCAAGCCCAAATATTTTTTCAAAGTTAGATGCAGATAAAAATTATTTTGAATTTGCAACCTGGTGGAGGTTAGTATAGATGGACTAATTGATCAAGTCCCACACACTGCTACAAGCTGAAGCCCAAATATTTTTTCAGAGCTAGATGCAGATAAAAATTATTTTGAATTTGCAACCTGGTGCAGGTTAGTATAGATGGACTAATAGAACAAGTCCCACACACTGCTACAAGCCGAAGCCCAAATATTTTTTCAGAGCTAGATGCAGATAAAAATTATTTTGAATTTGCAACCTGGTGCAGGTTAGTATAGATGGACTAATAGAACAAGTCCCACACACTGCTACAAGCCCAAGCCCAAATATTTTTTCAAAGTTAGATGCAGATAAAAATTATTTTGAATTTGCAACCTGGTGGAGGTTAGTATAGATGGACTAATTGATCAAGTCCCACACACTGCTACAAGCTGAAGCCCAAATATTTTTTCAGAGCTAGATGCAGATAAAAATTATTTTGAATTTGCAACCTGGTGCAGGTTAGTATAGATGGACTAATAGAACAAGTCCCACACACTGCTACAAGCCGAAGCCCAAATATTTTTTCAGAGCTAGATGCAGATAAAAATTATTTTGAATTTGCAACCTGGTGCAGGTTAGTATAGATGGACTAATAGAACAAGTCCCACACACTGCTACAAGCCCAAGCCCAAATATTTTTTCAAAGTTAGATGCAGATAAAAATTAATTTGAATTTGCAACCTGGTGGAGGTTAGTATAGATGGACTAATTGATCAAGTCCCACACACTGCTACAAGCTGAAGCCCAAATATTTTTTCAGAGCTAGATGCAGATAAAAATTATTTTGAATTTGCAACCTGGTGCAGGTTAGTATAGATGGACTAATAGAACAAGTCCCACACACTGCTACAAGCCGAAGCCCAAATATTTTTTCAGAGCTAGATGCAGATAAAAATTATTTTGAATTTGCAACCTAGTGCAGGTTAGTATAGATGGACTAATAGAACAAGTCCCACACACTGCTACAAGCCGAAGCCGAAATATTTTTTCAGAGCTAGATGCAGATAAAAATTATTTTGAATTTTCAACCTGGTGGAGGTCAGTATAGATGGACTAATAGAACAAGTCCCACACACTGCTTCAAGCCGAAGCCCAAATATTTTTTCAGAGCTAGATGCAGATAAAAATTATTTTGAATTTGCAACCTGGTGGAGGTTAGTATAGATGGACTAATAGAACAAGTCCCACACACTGCTACAAGCCGAAGCCCAAATATTTTTTCAGAGCTAGATGCAGATAAAAATTATTTTGAATTTGCAACCAGGTGGAGGGTAGTATAGATGGACTAATAGAACAAGTCCCACACACTGCTACAAGCCCAAGCCCAAATATTTTTTCAGAGCTAGATGCAGATAAAAATTATTTTGAATTTTCAACCTGGTGGAGGTTAGTATAGATGGACTAATAGAACAAGTCACACACACTGCTCCAAGCCGAAGCCCAAATATTTTTTCAGAGCTAGATGCAGATAAAAATTATTTTGAATTTGCAACCTGGTGGAGGTTAGTATAGATGGACTAATAGAATGATGCTATGCCCAAAAGGTTTTACTTCACTTGGTGCAGTAAATAAATTTGTATTCTATACACAGGTGGTGTAGCTTGCAACACAGTAGGCTACTCCACTGACTAACACACAATGCAAGAGGCCAAAAAGGATTTGCTTTGCTAGATTTAGCCAAATGCTGTGAAAAAAACTTGCACAGCACTGGCACAGACCTGCCTGGCAAAAAGAGATAGGAACTGATGTAACCTAGCCCTGAAAAGGACAGCAATTACAATTCGTCTTTACTCCCAACCTATCTATTTAAGATCACAGACCTGCCTGATAAAAGTCGTAGGAAATGATGTAACCTAGTCCTTAAAAGGACTGCAATCACAACTATTCCCTACTCCTAAGCTATCTGTAGATTTGTGCGAAAATTGGCTTGAAATTAACAAAGCATAGCGCACACAGCAACAGCAGTGCCGTCTAACATGCAGCTGCAGCAGTGAGAAAATGGTGGCGACGGGGAAAATGGCTGGGTCTTATAGGGCAAGGACATGTGACATACACTGTCAATGACACATGCCCTTGCTTGTGTGAAAAAAAGCAGTTCGCTCCGTGTGTGCTCTGCTGATAGGCTGACAGATTGCACCTTCCCACTGTAAATGCGGGAAAGAGAAAAAAAAATGGAGATCTTCATTATTTATGCAGAGATCCATCCCCTGCCCCTCCCCCCGCCCCGCTGTACACTCAAACTGCGTATTAACATTAATTTTCAGCATTACTGAGAAAAAATCCAGTTATGATTTTGGTGCACGAACAGTTATCGAACATAACCTCGAACAGCCGAATTTTTTTCAAATTGTTCGGGTTCACCGAACGGCTCGAACACCGCCCAAAACAGCTCGAATTTGAGATTAGCGAACAGTTCGAATCGAACACCGCTCATCTCTATCAGTAATATCCAAATGACCCCAATATTTATGGTTAGGGGAAAACAGATGGTAACTGGTTGTATTCAGCTGCCTATTTAACTACATACTGCTGTGTCAGGCTTTGTAAGCTAATGCAAATTATATTGTATAAACAGTCCAACAATGATTCCTTTTGCTGGTGTATCAAGAGCATTGTTCTTTGCTAAATGAACTAGCAATAACTTTTTCACAATCTGTCCAAAAATTATTCCTTCATTTATAAAGACAAAATAGCTGTAATGTTTTTAATGTGAAGAGCAGCACTGTGGCTCAGTGGTTAGCACTGCAGCGTTGCAGCGCTAGAGTACTGGGTTCAAATCCCACAAAGGACAACATCTGCAACGAGTTTGTATGTTCTCCCCATGTGTGCATGGATTTCCACTGAGTTTTCCAGTTTCCTTCCACACTTCAAAGACATACTTATAGGGAATTTAGATTGTGAGCCCCAATGGGGACAATGCCAATATTGTCTGTGAAGCGCTGTGGAATTAATGGTTCTTTAAAAAAATAAATGAATGTGCATAATTAATGGCTTTTCAACTAGGAGAGAAAAAAAATATTCTTATTTTTTTTTAAAAATCTGCCATATGGTTTCAGAGGATCGATATTGAGTCGAAGTTCCTGAAATTAGGAGGTTTTTGCAAATTTAAACCCTCTGCAATTTGATTTACTAAGATTGGGCCAAAAAAATTTCCAGGCACCTTTTCACTTACTGCTGAAGAATCATAAAGCAGGTTAATGGTCTTAGGTATGGATCTGCGGGCTTCCCCATAATTCTCATCAGCTACCACTTCACATGGTCTAGCATAGCCAATCAGCAGGGCTATCACGAGCAGTATAAAAGATAAAGGCTTGCCAAGAAGCACCATTTTATACTTGAATTATGTAGGGATAGGAAGTCAGAGAGCATAACTTATTCCACATAGGAATAGAAAAATGCCTAATCTAATTGTAGTTTACGAATTTCAGCGCTCAAGCAGATTTAAAATATGAGTCTGTGCTAAAATATTCTAGTCTTTGCCTATGAATACTGGGGTTTGAATAACTGTTTTAATTGTCCAATTTAAAAATCATACAGTACAACCCATGAAAATTCTACAAGATGTTGTCACTTGTCACCATTTCATTTCAGGACATAAGTCTATGAGCAGATACTTTGTAATTTTGTCTTGTATGGTTAGATTTTTGATAGTTAAACTTTAAAAAAAATGAAAAATTTTATATCAATGGTAAGATAGATCTCGAACACATAGTTGATGGGAGATATGTATCACAGAAATTGTTGTCATTTGTGATGTAATCCTGGAATGAGGATTGTTTGGTGCATTCGGGCCCAAGTTTTATCAGCAACCTGAGAGATGGGCGGGTCTGGTTGCCCTCATACCTCACTTATGGCTGTGGTTAAGAGGTTAAAATGGAGTCCTTTGTTTGACACATGGTCTATGTATGGAGGGAGAAGGCCTCCTGTGTGTTGTTATCTCCAGACTGAGCCAGTGTACTGGATGCTATCCAGCCTGTGTGACCACAGGACTGGCTAACCAGAGACTTTGCCTAAAGGATTGTTTTCTTTGCTTTGCCTGCACTGAAGGCTGTTTGTTTTCCTTTTGCTTGTGGACAGTTTATGAGGTAATAAACCGACATGGACATTTAAAACTGAAATGCTTCCTGTTTTGCCCCCCAATATACCCAAATAAGTAGAAACTAGAGATGAGTGAACATTTTAATGTTCAGTTTGAAAAAGTTCGCCTAAGAAATAGACATTCGCCAAATTTGTTTGCCGTACATTTGACGCGCCCCTGGGCCTGTGTCGCGCTGCGTTGCGCACGCGGGAGCCTACCCGGAGCCGGATCAGTGGAGGGTTGTAGTCTCGTGGCGGTGACACGGTCCGTGCCCAGGGAGTCAAACTAGACGGCAGTCTATTAGTAGTAAATAGTTGATGACTACGCCACGCGTTGAGTGCAGCCAGGAAGCTGCTGCTGCAGGGCAGACCGCTGAGGCCGGTGGTAGGATTGTGCAGCGTGATAGTATAACCCCCAACGGGAGGGGTATGGCCTCAGGGCAGCCGACGTGGATGATGGGGGTAGCAGGAACCACTCAGAGACGGTACGGTGTAGTTCAGGGTCTTTACTGGTAACAACGACAGACCCTCCCGGAGTACTTGCTAGCAAACGGGGCCTGGTCAGTCTTTGAGCAGATGGGATCTCCCCTGGCCAGGCGTAGTTGTAGGCCTCCCAAACTGACTGTACTCTTCTGGCTACCTTGCTAGAAGCTGATGTAAGTAGCCCACGTCCCTGAGTGTACCGTGTGGTGCTCACCCGTATGGCCGGTGACTCGGGGCCTTCTAATGGCTTCCGCTCCACGATGGCGGTGCTGGTCCCACGCGTGTGACCGTGCCTTCGGGCTTCTGGGCCAGAGGACCTGAAATCCCCTGCCTGACGGATTCTGCTGCTGGGTAGGAGTTAGTCCCCACAGCCTCGGACTCCGGGTCCGGTAAAGAATCTTCTTAGTCAGGGCGAGCTCTGCAGCTGCCAGCCCCTGACTCCTTGTAACTCTGCTGTTTCCTATGCTGCTTCTTGTCTCCACTCTCCTTGTCTGACTCACCCTGCCTCAGCCCCGGGTTTATACAGGGGAAGTTCTTCCCCTCCCAAGACTGGGCAGGAGGTGTGGCATGCACAGGATCCCTGACCAAAGGACCTCCCACCTGCTCTCAGACATAACATTACATTACTGTGGAAAACCAGACCCCTGGGGTGCCACACATTCAACGAACATTCCCAAACACCATAGTAGTCAATGGGGGGAGCAAAAAAATGCATATACAACACCTACAAACAGGCCCAAAAGATGCTAAAACACATAAAATTATGTGTAGACAGCAGGGAAGTACCATCAATTGCCCAGAGTACAAGTACTATAATTATTATTACTATGACAGCGACATTTATTCCGTGGCGCTTTACATGTCAAAAGGGGTCACCGACTGGTACAAGAGGAGAGAGGACCCTGCCTGCGAGGGCGCACAAACAATCTGAAGGGATAGGGGAGGATACAGTAGGTCAGGGTACAGCTAGTCGTGCAGCAGTATGCTGGAGCGACGGTTACCGCAGATTGTACGCTTATCACAAGAAGTGAGTTTTCAGCTTCCTTTTCAAGGTTTCCACGAAAAGCAACAGTCTGATGTGTTGGGTCACAGATTTACACAATAGCGGAGATGCACCGGACAAATCTTTTATGCGATTGGGACAAGAAGAGATAAGAGGAAAGTAGAGAAGGAGATCTTGGAAGGATGGGAGGTTACGTGCAGGTAACTAGTACAGTGAAATTAGGTCAAACATGTATGGAGGAAACAGGTTTTCTATGGCTTCGTATGCTTTTCAACTGGAGTGTCTGGGCAACAGGGAGCTCGCACAGGGATTGACAGAGGGGAGAAGCCTGGGAATAGCGGGGTGACAGGTTGATTAATTGGCCAGCACACTTCAGGATAGATTAGAGGCGTGCGAGAGAGGTAGAAGGGAGGCCACAGAGCAGGAGCTTGTAGTAAAAGATCCTGTTGCTTTTCTAGATGCATGGTTGAGGAATGTGTGGATCCCCAAGATACTTTGGAGTTGGAGTCAGCAGCAAGTGGAAAGGGCTTGGATCTGACATTTGAAGGACAGATCAGATTCAAGCTTGCGGGACTGGGGAGAGTGGCTAGCCATTCACTTTGATGGATATGTCAGTTGAGGGGGGAAGAATGAGATGGTGGAAAGATGATGCATTCGGTTTTATCCATGTTAACTTTTACAAATCTAGTGAAGAAGAAAGATGAAATACAGGACACACATTGTGGGATTCTGGTTAGTAAGGAGGTGATATCAGGTCAGAGAGGTAGATCTGTGTCATCAGCATAGAGGTGATACTGAAAGCCATGAGACCATGAGCTGTCCTAGGACGAAAGTGTAGATGGAGAAGAGACTGGGTCCCAGAACATTACCTGTACCCTCCCCAGTGCACTTACTGGGAAAGACCGCCTAACCACAAACACGTGGACAAGTGAATGTGGCCAGGGATGGTACGCAGTCCACAATTTGTCGGTGAGAGTTGCATTTCACCACAGCCATATTCTTTAGCTTGGTGAAAGGATTTGGGAAACCTTATCTACTCCAGCTGTCATTTCTCCCAGAAAGTCCTCTAATTCAGCTTATTGCATAAGCAATGGCAGCCCTTCCAACATCAGCTTACACTTCTCATTGGTGCTTAGCCACAGCCAAAGATCTTTCCTTACGCCTTAAATTTAATCACTACAGAGTTGGACAATGGCCTGATCTGCAATGCATTTTGAGAAATAACGTGCATAAGCGAAGCCACGGTTTAGGCCACTGAAGGTTTTTAAGCAAAACTCATACAGCTTTCCAACATAATGAAAAAAGGATATCAAGACTTCCAAGACAGGCAAGACTTCCCTGTCCTCCCCAAGAGGACGACTGTCCATGTTCTCCTACTCATCCTCCTCCTCATTATCACCCCATCAGCATTGAGATGAGATAATGCTGGGCTGCATAGTTTTTTGCTCCGCCTGCAATGCCTCCTCTTTAACTGTGAGCAGCGAGCATTTCAGTAGACAGAGAAGCGGGATGGTGATGCTAGTTATGGCATCATCGCCACTCACCATCTTGGTGGAGTCATCAAAGTTTTGGAGGACGGCACAGATGTTAGACATCCATGCCCACTCATCAGCTCTTATGTTCAGAGGCTGATCTGAATGCTGATCGGCGTGTTGAAGCTGGTACTCAACAACTGCCTTCTGCTGCTCACAAATCCTTCCCAACATCTGCAACGTTGATTTCCAACATGGGGTGACATTGCACAAGTTGGTGAGCTGGGAGCTGCAAACGCTGATGAAGCACAGCCAGTGTGGAGGAAGTTATACCTGACTTTCTCAAAAGGGCACACACGCGTTGTACTTTCACAAGCAGCTGTGGCAGATCTTGGTAGCTTTTGAGAAATCGCTGAACCACTAAGTTGAGCACATTTAGTGCTCTCTCATTACTAATGTGTAACCATGTATGGAGAACAATATGAGGACCGAAAAATTGAAAGATGAAATATAGCCTGCTTTATATACCATGGTACTAAGAAAACCAATTGCGATTCTATCTTGTGTACCCCTGGGACAAAAATATCTGCACCAAAGCATTCATTTCACAAGAGTAGAACTGGTATAATAGTGACCGACAACTCTTCCACTACAGCCAAACCCAATGGAGACCCAATCAGGATACTCCAGATTTACAAAAATTAGTGGCAGACACCATCAAAGTGGCATTGATTTCACCAGAGTAGAAGTAGTTTAATGGAGACAGAAACCTCTTCCACTACAGCCAAACCCAATAGATGGAGACCCAATAAGGATTCTCCACATTTCCAAAAATTAGTGGCAGACGCTAGTAATGTGTAATCAATTTCACTAGAGTAGAAATAGTGTAAATAAGACCCACACCTCTTCCAGTAAAGCCAACCCAGGAGATGGAGACTTAATTGGAAGTGTTTACATTGAAAAAAATAGGGCCCAAGACCACAATTTCCGTGGCCTAGAGATTGGAGATGGTGGAGTTAAACTCTTAGCTTTGTCATGTGTAGGATGAAACCATCTTTTACGTGACCACAACTGCGGGACTGAGGGCTGGCTGCAGTGCTGAGAGAGGGCAGAGTACAGTGAAACGGACAAACTGATAGACCGTGAGTGAGATGCAGACGGAGATGTTACAGTGGATTGAGAAACGTGTGGTGTGCTCAGTGAAACAAACACAGCAGGCATGTCCACTTCTGTTATGACTGATGGGCTCTTAAGCCCCCGTCACACTAAGCGAGATTGCTACTGAGTCACAAGTTTTGTGACGCAACAGCGACCTCAGTAGCGATCTCGTTACATTTGACACTTAGCAGCGACCTGGCCCCTGCTGTGAGATCGCTTGTCGTGTCGGAATGGTCTGGACATTTCTGTGATCGTTGAAGCCCCGCTGGGTAGCATGCATCGATGTGTTTGACACCTTACCAACGACCTTGTTAATGACTCAGACACAGAAACACATAGTCGTGCATCGTTATACAGATCGTTACGGGTCGCCGAATCGTTGCTGCGTCGTTGGGAAGATCTGACTGTTTGACATCTCACCAGCGACCACATAGCGACGCAGCGACGATCCCTAACAGGTCGTATCATTGTCGGGATCGCTGTAGCGTCGCTTAGTGTGACGGGGCCTTTACTCAGCCTAACTGCAGCAGGTATACAGCTAGTTCTGTCAAAGAACTGCGGGACAATTCTTGGCATGGTAACAGAGGAGGAGGAAGAAGCAGCAGAGGCGTTTGATGGGGCGGCTCATGGTTGTTTATTGAAAATCAATTTAGAGTTTATCATGTTTGTGTACCCATTTGGGGAGAACAATATCTGCACCAAATACTCAATTTCACTAGAGTATAACTATACAAATGCAGTGAGACCTAAACCTCTTCCACTTCAGCCAACCCAATAGATGGAGACCCAATCAGGATTCTCCACATTTCTTTAAATTAGTGGTAGACGCTAGCAAAGTGTAATCAATTTCACTACAGTAGAAATAGTGTAAATAAGACCCAAACTTCATCCAGTACAGACATCCCAGGAGATGGAGACTTAACCAGGACTGTTCACATTTCCCTAAATTAGGGCCTAACACCACCAAAGTGGCATCAATTTCATAAGAGTACAAGTAGTTTAATGGAGACCCAAACCTCTTCCACTACAGCCAACCCAATAGATGGAGACTAGTGATCAGCGAGCACTAAAATGCTCGGGTACTCGTTGTTCAAGTCTAACAAATTGGAACGCTCGAGTGCTTTGTCCGAGTAAAGAGCCCAATGTAAGTCTATGGGAAACTCAAGCATTTTCTCGGCAGCTCCGCCCGGCGGTCTGCCGAGGGACTAAAATTGCCAAAATCGATGGGAACAGTGCTCAAATAACACGGGAACAGCATGGAGAGGACTGCTGGAAGCATTTCTGACTCCCAGGTCACTGCTGTCAACAATGTTGTCAGAGGTATTAAGCCACTTTTACTGACTCACAATAAAACTTGCAAAAACTAAACCAAAATGGATTTTTCTGGGAAATATGTTAAAGAACATCCTTTCCAGGGTAATGACTTCTATATAATGCAAAATAAATTACCAAAACCAAAAATGCTCCACCACACCTTGGGCTATGTTCACACGTAGCGTTTTTGATGCGTTTTTGCACTTTTGCATTGCTTTCAACAAGGACAAATGGATTCACTGGGAAATTTCATTTTAACATTTTACAACTTTAACTGGCCATGTGATGTGTGAGACATGATCAGACACATCCTGTTTCATTTATGAAGGAGGGACTCTGAAAGCAACAAAGCCCAATTTTATAGGGTCTTCAGGCAGCCCATACTATTCTTAAAGGGCCAGAAGTCGGCCCTCGCTATTCTTAGAGAGCCATCAGCCGGCTTTAGTTTGTTGTTCCTATTACTAAAGAGTGGATCTCCTATACTGTTATTGCGTATGCAGTGAATGGCAGGAAAGCCCAAAATTTAGACGCACCCCAATACCCCTTTGAAAATTTGCAGTGAATGCAAAGGCTACCAAAAATTTGGACCTACTCCAATGCCCCTTGGAAGAAACGTGGAGGTCAGAGGGCCTCCTGAAAACAATGTTTCCATTATTAGGAAGTGGGTATCCCATAGTTTTTGCCTGTGCAGTGAATGCAAGGGCTGCCAAAAATTGGGAGGTATTCCAATGCCCCTTGGAAGAGACGTAGAGGGCCTCATGAAAACAATGTTCCCAATATTAGGTAGTGGGTCTCCCATAGTGTTGACCTATGCAGTGAATGCAAGAATTGAAAAAAAAATTGGGAGGCAAACCTATGCAGCTTGGAAGAGACGTACAGGGCCTCATGAAAAAATGTTCCCATTATTAGGAAGAGGGTCTCTCATAGTGTTGGCCTATGCAGTGAATGCAAGGGCTGAAAAAAAATTGGGAGGCACTGCAATGCCCCTTAGAAGAGAGGTAGAGACCTCATGAAAAAATGTTCCCATTAGAAATGAGTAGAGATGAGCGTTGTTCTACTCGAACTGTTCGCTAATCTCAAATTCGAGCTGTTTTGGGCGGTGTTCGAGCCGTTCGGCGAACACGAACAATTTGAGAAAAATTCAGCTGTTCGAGGTTATGTTCGATAACTGTTCGTGCACCAAAATCATAACTGGATTTTTTCTCAGTAATGATGAAAATTAATGTTAATACGCAGTTTGAGTGTACAGCGGGGTGGGGGGAGGGGCAGGGGATGGATCTCTGCAGGAACAATGAAGATCTCCATTTTTTTTTTCTCTTTCCCGCATTTACAGTGGGGAGGTGCAATCTGTCAGCCTATCAGCAGCGCACACACGGAGCGAAGTGCTTTTTTTCACACAAGCAAGGGCATGTGTCATTGGCAGTGTATGTCACATGTCCTTGCCCTATAAGACCAAGCCATTTTCCCCGTCGCCACCATTTTCTCACTGCTGCAGCTGCGTGTTAGACGGCACCGCTGTTGCTGTGTGCGCTATACCTTGTTAATTTCAAGCCAATTTTCGCACAAATCTACAGATAGCTTGGGAGTAGGAAATAGTTGTGATTGCAGTCCTTTTAAGGACTAGGTTACAGCATTTCCTATGACTTTTATCAGGCAGGTCTGTTATCTTAAATAGATAGGTTGTGGGAGTAAAGACTAATTGTAATTGGAGTCCTTTTCAGGACTAGGTTACATCAGTTCCTATCAGTTTTTGCCAGGCAGGTCTGTGCCAGTGCTGTGCAAGTTTTTTTCACAGCATTTGGCTGAATCTAGCAAAGCTAATCCTTTTTGGCCTATTGCAGAGTGTGTTAGTCAGTGGAGTAGCCTATCTGTGTTGCAAGATATACCACCTGTGTATAGAATACCAATTTTTTTACTGCACCTAGTGAAGTAAAATCTTTTGGGCATAGCATCATTCTATTAGTCCATCTATACTGACCTCCATCAGGTTGCAAATTGAATATAATTTTTATCTGCATCTAGCTCTGAAAAAATATTTGGCCTTCTAGCAGTGTGTGTGACTTTCTCTATTAGTCCATCTATACTGACCTCCATCAGGTTGCAAATTAAAAATAATTTTTATCTGCATCTACCTCTGAAAAAATATTTGGGCTTCTAGCTGTGTGTGGGACTTGTTTTATTAGTCCATCTATACTGACCTCCATCAGGTTGCAAACTGAATATATTTTTTTCTGCATCTACCTCTGAAAAAATATTGGGCTTCTAGCTGTGTGCGGGACTTGTTCTATTAATCCATCAATACAGACCTCCATCAGGTTGCAAACTGAATATATTTTTTTCTGCATCTACCTCTGAAAAAATATTGGGCTTCTAGCTGTGTGTGGGACTTGTTCTATTAATCCATCTATACAGACCTCCATCAGGTTGCAAACTGAATATATTTTTTTCTGCATCTACCTCTGAAAAAATATTGGGCTTCTAGCTGTGTGTGGGACTTGTTGTATTAGTCCATCTATACTGACCTCCATCAGGTTGCAAACTGAATATATTTTTTTCAGCATCTACCTCTGAAAAAATATTGGGCCTTCTAGCAGTGTGTGGGACTTTCTCTATTAGTCCATCTATACTGACCTCCATCAGGTTGCAAATTCAAAATAATTTTTTGTCTGCATCTAGCTCTGAAAAAATATTGGGCTTCTAGCTGTGTGTGGGACTTGTTGTATTAGTCCATCTATACTGACCTCCATCAGATTGCAAATTAAAAATAATTTTTATCTGCATCTACAGTACCTCTGAAAAAATATTTGGGCTTCTAGCTGTGTGTGGGACTTGTTCTATTAGTCCATCTATACTGACCTCCATCAGGTTGCAAATTGAATATAATTTTTATCTGCATCTAGCTCTGAAAAAATATTTGGCCTTCTAGCAGTGTGTGGGACTTTCTCTATTAGTCCATCTATACTGACCTCCATCAGGTTGCAAATTGAATATATTTTTTATCTGCATCTAGCTCTGAAAAAATATTTGGCCTTCTAGCAGTGTGTGGGACTTTCTCTATTAGTCCATCTATACTGACCTCCATCAGGTTGCAAATTAAAAATAATTTTTATCTGCATCTACCTCTGAAAAAATATTTGGACTTCTAGCAATGTGTGGGACTCATTGTATTAGGCCATCTATACCAAGCTCCACCAGCTTTGAAATTAATAATAATTTTTAGCTGCATCTAGCCCTGAAAATAATTTTTCACAATAGTGGTAGCAATAGAAATATGGGGCGCGAGCCTGGCTAACAAAAATATACGCTTCATAACACAAAACACCAGCCTAGCGCACTGCATTATTAAGATGGCATCATCGTCTCTCCCAGTGCTAGGCCTACTACACAGGCTAGTATTCCTGTGCCTAAAGCACAATGTATGGGTCCGCGCTAGCCACTATGCTGAGGGGTATAAAGCTGCTGCTAACGCTTTATAACAATTCAATTGGCAGATTTTCACAGAGCTCTTCCACAACGCCCACCCATCGGGCAACAGTTGCCCACCCTCCCTATGGGATCTAGTGGCGAATAGTTGATGCCATTAATCAGAGCGTCAGTTGCCCCATCAACGTGGCAAGCATACGGTAAGGCATGGGAAGAGTGGACACGACTAGTAGCAGGCAGACGGGTTGACCAATGTGAACAAGCCAGATCACAAGTCACCATAGAATTTCTCCACCAGCTAATGATGAGGGGCATATCAGGGGCGTCAGCGCAGCGGTGTCTGACCGGAGTAGCATTTCACTTCCAACTACTGAATTGGGGAGATGTGACAAAGATTCATCATCAGACAATCCATAAAAGGGTGGAAAAGGGGTCAGCCAAGTCAGGAATGTAGACGTCCCGTCCCGTGTCACTAAAACTGATTTCTCACATCTTTTCCCTAACACCATTAACATGACACTCACAATTTGAAGCAACACTAATGTCTACTGCATTTGTGATCGCCTTCTTCGGGGCGCTATGTATAAGTGAATTAGTCCCTCAATCCAAAATTACCACCAGTGGACGCTTATTACACCAGGAAGTAGTCATAGCCAATAATGCAATACGTGTACGCATACACCAATCGAAAACGGTTCCAGCGGGCAGGGGTACTTGGGTACTTCTACAACCCACAAACGGTACACTGAGTCGGGTAACAATAGTAAAAACATATCTAACCATCAGATCACAAAGTAATTTCTTCGTATCACACATTGATGGAGCGCCATTATCAAGATACCTGTTCCAAGCTATATTTAATAAATGCATAACATCGGCAGGGAACCACTACAAAGATTACGGGACACACTCATTCCGCATAGGTGCGGCCACAGAAGCAGCAAGAGCAGGACTGTCAGAAACGGAAGTTCAGAGGATAGGGAGATGGCGATCCACGTGTTTGGCGAGATACATAAGACCGGACTTGTTATCCTAACGTGGTTTGTTTCTTTTACAGGTGACGCTAAGCCAACAGTGTGAGTGATAGGCCACTCGTATATATATTGGGCACAAAAAAGGGCGAAAGTCCGCCCAGGCGGGAGGAAATTAGAGTTTCATAACACATATTTCAACTGGAGAGGTATTAGAGGCCTGCTATGGCCACAGGTACTAATGGAGGTAATCAAGGTAGGGAGAGAGGCAAGAGGTCCGGTCATCTTAGTTATACAGGCCGGGGGAAACAACCTACGTCATCACAAGAGCGCATAACTAATGGCAATAATGAAACTAGACACTGAGCGCTTCAGAGAATTTTTCACAAAATTAGCTATAGTATGGTCAGAGATTGTGCTGATAGCGGTATGGCAAGGTGCGCGAGACATCACGGCCATCGAATGGACAAGGCGGGTAATAAATATTCGGATGGCAAAATTTAGAAGAGACAGAGGCGGTGTAGTGATACGACACCGACAACTGGAAGGAGATAAAGCAGGCCTCATACGGCCCGACGGTGTTCACTTAATAGATATTGGACTGGACATATTCCTGTCAGGACTCCAGGACGGAGTGGAACAAGCGTTAAGAGTGATGGGTGGGGGTCAGAGTCCCGCATACGAGTACGCTGGATCCTCCGTGGCCTGGAAATAGAAAGGACATGTTGGAGAGTTACACTTGTTGGCCAACTTGCCGGAGTGGGGACCCAGGGCATGCTGCAACAAGCTGAATTATTTTAGAAATAAAATGCCTTTCTAATGGAATGAGTATAAAGAGTTAATAAAGCTGTGACCGATCCTCACCCATCCAGTTGTAAGAGTTACATTATTGGGTTGTCCATGAAAGGGGGGCGGTAGGGGGGCTGAGCATCTGGGTTTGGTTGGGGGACCCCACAGTCTGCCTAGGCTAGATTAATTTAAAAATTCTGATTAGATACACAGGCGGTGCAGCTTGCTTCGCAGCTGGGCTACTACGCCCAAAGTATTGCCTAGGCTAGATGCAGTTAAAAATTCTACGCTGACTAGCAGACACTGAAGATTTGGAGCAGACCTCTGAGTAAACAGCTCTTCAGACTCAACCATCTGTGTTACCCCAAGCCATAGTGTATGTAGTTTCTTACAGTTAAAAGGGGGGGGTGCGACCCAACCCACCTGGAATTGACGATGCCAACGTCACGTAAGACACAGCAAGGGGACTCCCAAAATTGTGGCACAGACACCACTTAACCCTAGAACGCATACCTGTGGCCTTGCAGGCCCGCCCAGTTAATTGTTTTCTATTTTCTGCAAGATTGCTTTAGTTAGAATTTTGAAACTCTAGGTATTCTTCATGTATATAGTTGTTTGTCATTTGAGTTTGAGTTATTCCATGTTATTTGCACACGGGCCTAAAGGGCCCCAGGTATGTGAAAGTGTAGATTTTTATGGTCATGCGTTCTAGGGTTAAGTGGCATCAATTGCCCCACTGTTGCTTAAAACGGTTGGTGAGGTGATTTTACCAAATCCCCAAGCTTTTAGTCTCCCAAGGATGACACAGGGGTAGAAATGTCCTTGCGAATCCATGATTTGCTCATCTTTATGAACGTGAGTCTGTCTACATTCTCAGTGGACAGCTGCGTGCGCTTATCTGTCAGCACACCACCAGCAGCGCTGAACACACGTTCAGAGAGAACGCTGGCTGCATGGCATGACAATATCTCCAAGGCGTGAGTGGCGAGCTCCGGCGATTTTTCAAGATTGGAATACCAAAATGAGCAAGGGTCCAGTGACATAGTCATGGCTTCGATGTTCACTTGGAGATTCTCCTGTACCATCCTCTCTAGGCATTGACTATGTGTCAGACTTCTTGTCTCCTGTGGCCTTGCAAAGGATGGTCTAAAAAAGTGGTGAAACGATTCCACAAAATTGCTGTTACCAGCAGATACTGTGTTACTGTTACTGTTTGAGTGATGAAGACTCGACAGTCCCACCGTTGGCAAGTTAGAACTGTGAGATTCACTACGTGCACCACTGGTGTTTTGTGGAAAAGCACATGTAAGATTCTGCATCAGATACTCCTGCATTCGTCAATACCTTTTTATGGCAGGAATTATTTCGGCAAATATACTTTTGTACCGGGGATCTAAGAGGGTGGCAACCCAGTAGTCGGGATTACTTCGAATTCTGACAATCCGGGGGTCATGTTGCAGGTAGTGCAGCAAGAAGGCACTCATGTGTCTTGCGCATCCAGAAGGACCAAGTCCTTGTTGTGTTGGTAGCGAGGTAAGAATCATGGTTCCTTCCTCTGCCCTCTCCCTCCAACCTCGCACAACAGAAATGTGATCAAGGTCTCCCTCATCTGATGAGTCTTCCATGCCCATTGCCAGTTCGTCCTCCACTTCTTCCTCGACTCCTGCACCTTCCTCAACAGTTTGGCTGCTACCATGCGCCCTGTTTAATCCCTCTCCCCCACCCTCCCATGCCTGCCGCCTTGGTGCTGCCAACCGTCTGGACCTTGGAGATGTTATCCCTTCCGCATACGACTCCTCCTCTACTTCCTCCACCTCCTCTTGTCCCACCACCTGACTCCGAATTCTGTTTAACATGTGCTCCAGCATGTAAATCACGTAATATTCATGAGGATAATGGCATCGTCAGCACTAAACATCTTCGTCGCCATTTCAAGACTGTGCAGAAGGGTGCATAGGTCCCTGATCTGAGACCACTCCTCCAGCGTGATTTGCCCCACCTCTGGATCTCGTTGGCCCAGGCTATACGTCAGAACGTATTGCACCAGGGCTTGTCGGTGCTGCCACAGTCGCTGAAACATGTGCAGAGTTGAATTCCACCGTGTCGGCACATCGCATTTCAGCCGGTGAACTGGCAGGCCCAACGACTTCTGTAGAGATGTAAGTCGTCGAACTGCGGGATGCGAACGGCGGAAGTGAGCACACAGCGACCGTGCACTCTGCAGAAGGCCATCTAGTCCGGGATAGTGGGCTAAAAATTGCTGGACAACCAGGTTCAACACGTGAGCCATACAAGGCACGTGTGTGACATTGGCCCGGCGAAGTGCCGCACCCAGGTTTGCAGCATTGTCGCACATGGCCTTCCCTGGTTGCAGGTCCAGTGGAGACAACCTTTCATGAAACTGGGTCTCCAGAGCTGACCAAAACTCCTCAGCTGTGTGACTCACATTTCCCAGACATTTCAAAGTAAACACTGATGCGTTGAGCCCTGCTGCCAGCATAGTAAGGAGGTGTGCAGGATTCCTTCTGCGCAGTTAGAAAGCAGGTGGCATTACCAGACAGGCTTTGGGTGCAGGTGGAGGACCGAGAGGAGGTTGAGGAGGCAGAAGCAGTGGAGGAAGTTCGAGATAAAGAGGATTAACACACAACTCGTGGGGACGGTAAGACTTGGACAGCAGCCCCTTGTCCTGCTGTCACCATAGTTACCCAGTGCCCAGTCAGCGACATGTAACGCCCCTGTCCATGCCTTCTCGTCCAAGTGTCTGTGGTGAAGTGCACCCTGTCACACACAGAGTTTCTCAAAGAAGCGGTGATGTTGTGTGCGACATGCTAGTGGAGCGCAGTCACACCTTTCTTTGAGAAGTAGTGCCGACTGGGCATCTGGTACTGGAGCACTGTGACGGACATAAGGTCTCGAAAATCCTCTGTGTCCTCCAGGTGGAAAGGCAGCATTTATGTAGCCAACAGCTTGCAGATGGTGAAATTCAACCTCTTAGCTTTCTCATGGCTAGGAGGAAATGGTCTTTTACTTTTCCACATCTGAGGGACCGAGGGCTGGCTGTTGTGCTTAGACGGTGTTGAGTAGGGTGTCCCCGGCAACTGCCGGTCTGTGAGGAAGATGCAGGCGGACATGTTAGGTTGCCTTGATCCAAAGGTGGTGCTCTCGATGTCGGAGAGCGCTCAACACTAGCAGGTGTTTCCACTTCCCAATGAACTGACAACCTGCCAATCACACTGGCTGTTGCGGGTAAAGAGGTGGCAGGTCTGCGTCTAAAAACATGTGTGACTGCTGTCCCCCCAGTCACAGAGGATGAAGAGGCTGCGGATGCACAAGATGGGGCAGACGGTGGTTGGCCCAGCCGGCTAGGCCACATTGTAGCACAGTGAGCTTCCCACTGCAACTTATGCTTCATATCCATGTGACGGTACATGCATGAAGTACTCAAACTATGTATTTTTTGGCCTCTACTTAGCTTTTGCTGACAAATATTACAGATAACACGAGTTGGGTCATCCTTATCGATCTGAATAAATGGCCAGGCTATGCAAGGCTTAGAGCCCATGTGACCTGAAGAGCCACTACGACTTGTGGTCAGAGGCAGAGTTGTGGTTGAGGATGCAGTTGTTGACGTGCTTCCAGTACTCCGTCTCTGTTCAGGAAGGCGCAACCTAACCTCGTCGTCAATAGCATCTGTGATGCCCTGCTGTGCTTGGTATCACAGATCCTACAAGAGTGCATTGATGGAATCCTCCACAAGAGGCCCCCATAAACATTCACACATCTCCACCTTCCACCTCAGACCAGCAGAGGGAGCCCGTTAGGGATATGAATAGGGAAGGTGGAGCTAGGCAGTTCAGTTCCTCTGAAGAGTTCCTGCAGTAGAGAAGCCTAAGAGAGGTCAGTCTGCAGTGGAGCTCAGTCTAGTCTAGAGAACGCAGTTAATAGTTCAGCAGTGGAGCACGAGGCTCCTGCTTGCTAGATTCAGGGAGTCCAGATAGAGCTTAAGGTGTGCCGGTGCCGTAAGATCAGTGAAGCGCGGCAAGCTGCCGTTAGTGTGTATAGCCTAGTGAGGGCCCGAGTAGGCCGAAGGCGAGTGGTGAGTTAGTACATAAGGGGCAGAGGAGCTTAACCAGCTCACCCCGAAGCATTTACCGGACACAGGATCTGAGCTTACCTTTATCTCTATGACCCAGTAAGGCATAACCGGAATCCCTGGAGAACTACAAGTCCCAGGATCGCTAAGGTGCTGATATGTAACAGAGCCAGGAGACGCTTAGGCCCCGCATACTGGGAGCGTGAACTCCAAGAGAAGGCCCTACCACAAGGTCAGCCAGCGCAGGACAGAGACAAAGTTAGGCCTAGCTCCAGGCAGGTCAGAAACTTACTACGCAGAGGCAAGAAACAGGAGGCCCTACACCCGCTCATTGGGGAGGATCCTGATATGCACACTTCACCCTACAGTGCTCCGGGATGTGCCTGAATTTCCACCAGTAAAAGGTACTGAAGTGACTACCGTGTCCGTTCCCGTTCTTGCTCTGACCCAGCTGGGTCTCGCCTGTCCTGCATTCCCCCTGCATACGCTGCCCTGAGACCTAGCTCCACCTGTGGGGAGCTATACCATCGAGCTGCCTTATCACCGGCCTCAGTGGACTGCTGCAGCGCTGGTGCTTGTCACCAGATACCACAGGTGGCGTCATGAACTCTTATAAAATTAACAATTATCCACCCTTTTAAAGATAGACCCCAGGGTACGGGCAAGGGAGCCGACCACCGCGACATCCCCAAGGCCAGGCAAATGCCCGGGTACCGAGTCATCCCCATCCCCAGGGCTAGTCACATCCTCCTCCACCTCCTCTGCTGACCTCATCGACTGTCTGACTGTGGGTTGACAGTAAGTGGGATCTCCAACCTCGTCATCATCACCCTGTGTGTTATCACACCCATCGCCCTCAGAGCCAACCTCTTCCTGCCCTGACCGAAAAGTCAAGTTGTCGCTCCAATCAGGTATTTGAGTCTCATCATCGTCTTCATCATTGTCTCCACCAACAGGAGTTACAGTTTGGGAACAAGGGTCTACATTATGCTCAGAACCTTCTTCATCTGGTCCTGGATCCAACTTATAAAGATTCTGGGCATCGGATCAGATCATTTCCTCATCTGGATTAACAGAAGCTCTGGAGCAGACCTCCGTTTCCCAGGCTATAGTATGAGTAAACAGCTGGGCAGACTCAGCCATCTGTGTTACCCCATACTCAGACGGGCAGCTGGAGACTTTGGAGCTGTGAGGAAGCAAGTGCGATTGGGGTGACACCTCTGAGGACTGGAGTATTTGTGATGTTGAAATTGAGGTGATGGAGAGCCCATTTGAAGGAGCACTTGATATCCGTTGAAGCACCTGCTGTTTTTGTGCCTCATCTAGAATTTGTAGCGATGGGCGTGTCCGTAAGAAAGGGATCGTATCACATTGTCCACGAAAAGAAGTCGACATCTTAGTTTGGCTGGAAGATGGTCTTTCTTCTGCAGATGTTACTCCCCCCCCCACCGTGGGGGGCCTCGACCCACAGGCGGACAGGCACCAGTATTGGGATAGGGGGGCTGGTCGTCAGGGTCCACCGCGGCTCTGGCACAAACCCGGCGACACAGAGGTGGCACAGGCAGGAACGGACTGGCCGTGTCGGCTTCTCACTTTTTGGATTTTAGAAGGGCATGACATGCCTATATCTGTGTCTTCCCCTCCTTTTACTCATCCACCTCTTTTCTTTTCGCATGACTATATGTACTTGTCACTTTTCCATGTGTTAGTTGTGTCTTCTGAGCAGTTTGTCAGCTTTTGGACACCTTTGAAGGTGTTTTCTATGTGTTTCTATGTGTTTTTGTTTGCCTGCCATTGGTTTTAACGGTGTTCGAAGGTGTTCGACGAACAGTTCGACGAACAGTTCGGCGAACACACGGGTGTTCGACGAACCGAACTGAACTCGAACACTACGGGGGTGGCTCAACACTAGAAATGAGTGGGTCTCCTATAATTGTAATGCCCATGCACTAAGTGTATAAGCTGACAAACATTTACCCCTTGGGGGTATGCATGAACATACTGTATAAAAATTTTTTTTTTGGCTATCATAAACACCCTTTAAAAAAATGATGTGTGTGTTGCATCGTGGGCCACGGTCACCCTGTTGATATGGTGGGGGAGGATGAGGATAAGGAGAATGAGGAGGACAAGAGCAAATAGCCAAAATCAGGAAGCATATACCCATGCGTGGGTGTGAAGAGGTGCATGAGAATACACCTCCCAAAAAAGACACTGGATTTGAGTTTATGTTACGCTTCTATCATTCGGTGGTGATGAGAAGTCTGGCCCAATCCAGCACTTGTTCATTTTTATAAGAGTCAGCCTGTCAGCATTTTCAGTTGACAGACAGATGCGCTTATCAGTTATTATTCCACCAGCGGCACTAAAAACCCGCTCTGATAAAACGCTAGCGGCAGGGCAGGCCAGGACCTACAAGTTGTAGAGAGCCAATTCATTTCATGTGTCCAGCTTGGATACCCAATAATTATAAGGCACAGTGGAATCACGGAGGATGTTGGTACGGTCGGCAAAGTACTCCCTCAGCATCTTTCCAAACTTTGCACTCCTTGTGAGATTGCACCACGCCTCAGGGCCTGTGCGATGGAAGGAGCTGAAAAAACTCTCCCAGAACTTTGACAGTGTTCCCCTGCATCTGCTGGATTGGAGTTTTGTCTCTCTCGCCTGTACTCCTTGGTCGTCCAACGAACTGTGACCTCTGCCGCCAGCGTTTTCAGATGGGAATTTTTTTAATAGTTCTGCAACAAGGGCCTTCTGGTACTGCCCGATTTTTGTAGACCTGTTCGCCTCAGGAATAAGAGATTTAATGTTCTCCTTGTAACTTGGGTCTAGAAGTTTCACCAACCAGTAAAGGCCCAAAATCAGTAGTCACTCAAACTTTTGAGAATGCGAGGGTCACGGGAAAGGCAGCGTAACATAAACTCAGCCATGCGTGCCAGACTGCTAACAGGCAAGACTTCTGTGTCCTCACCAATAGGACGACTGACCATGCTCACCTTCTCCCTGTCCAAAGGCAATCCACGCTGAACAGATGGTATGACAGTTGAGTTGGTAGTACCATCTAAAACGTATGAAACTAGCTTCTGTTCTTCTTCCTCCTCCCCCTCCTCCTCTTCCTCATTGTCACCCAATCCACGTTGAGATGAGATGAGGCTGGGCTGTGTGTAATCACCCTTTATGGTTCCTTGCTCCATCTCATCGTCCTCTGCCTGCAATGCATTCAATTTGGTTAGGAGCAGAGAGCGTTTCAGAAGACAGAGAAGCGGGATGGTGATGCTAATTATTGTGTCATTGCCGCTCACCATCTTGGTAGAGTCCTCAAAGTTTTGGAGGATAGTACAGATTTCTGACATCCATGTCCACTCCTGAGGTCTTATGTGTGGAGTCTGAACTGAATACCAACGTCTTTGTTAATGCAGGTAGTCAACAACTGCCCTCTTCTCCTCACAAATCCTTCCCAACATCTGCAGTGTAGAGTTCCAATGCGTGGGAAGTCTGGGGACATTACACACCAGTCGGTGAACCGTAAGCTGCAAATGCTGCTGAAGCATGGCAAGGAAGCTGTAGATTTTGAGAAACCGCTGAACCACGAGGTTAAGCACATGGGCCAGGCATGGTACATGTGTGACCTTGTCTCGCCTCAGAGCCGCCACCAGGTTCCAGCCATTGTCACACGCGACCATGCCTGACTGTATGTTCAGTGGTTTCAGCAACAGATCTGCCTGCTGTTTCAGAGCTGTCCACAACTCTTCAGCATTGTACGGTTTGTCACTTAAGCATATTAGCTTCAGCACAGCCTTTTGCCGCCTGGCTGAGGCAGTGCTGCAGTGCTTCCAGCTTGTGACTGATGTGGTCATTTTAGAGATGGAGGCTGAAGAGGAGGAGGAGGCTGAGGAGGATGAGGTGCAGGAGCTGTAACTGTGGGGGCAATCTTGATTGACCTAGGGCCTGCAATCCTCGGCATTGGGAGGTCCGACTGGGTCCACTATGTTAACTCAGTGTGCCATCAGCGAGATGTACCATCCTTGCCCACAAGCACTTGTCCACGCTTCCGTGGTTACGTGACTTTCCCAGTAACTGCATTGTTGAGGGCATGACTAATGTTGTGGGACACATGCTTGTGTAATACGGCAAACCGGGAGAAATAGTGGCAGCTGGGGACCAAGTATCGAGGGACCGCCGCCGCCATCAGGTTGCGGAAAGCTTTAGTCTCCACTAGCCTAAAAGGCAACAGTTCGGGCATAAGCTGGAGTCCTCCTCCTGACTTTCTAGCAATTGTATCTCATCATCGTCCACCTCATGTGACACTCTCCCACCGTCGCCTTCGTGTGACCATGGCTGCTCAAATATTTGGGCATCGTTACATGCGATCTCCTCTTCCCCGCTTAAAGTGGACCAGAAGAGAGGCCCGAATCTATAAATGGAAAAGTGAACAGTTCTTCAGAGTGTCCAAGTGTAAGATCAGTTGTCTCTGGGTACTCAGCAAGGTGGGAGGAAGGAGGATCAGGGTGAGGAATATGCGGTCCAGACTCATGGTTACTGAGACTTGACCGTGTGGAAGACAGGATGGTGGTTGTGTTTGCTAAGTGACTGGAAGCATTATCTGCTTTCCAACCAATAACCTTTTCACACTGCTCTGTGTTCAATAGTGGTGTTCTGCGGTGTTTGTTGTGGCACAATTCCAGCTTGCCCACAGCCTCAGTCTCTGCATGCGCCATCACCATCACGTCCAGTTCCCCATCCCTTGCCATGCGCCTTGCCCATTTTAAATGGAGGACAATATCTTCCACTCTCACTACAAATGGCTGAATTTGGAGTGAACTTATATGTGATCCGTGTGATGGACAAACCACAGTTTTAAATAGCTGGCCTGTAGGTAACTTTTTTTAACAGCAAACTGGTGTCAATAACTTCACTGAAACACTGAATTAAAATTTTAATGGAGGCCAGAAATGGCAGAATTTTCAGCGAACTTATATGTGATCCTTGTGACGGACAAACCACAGTTTTAAATAGCTGGCCCCTAGGTAACTTTTTTTTATCAGAAAACTGGTGTCAATAACTTCACGGACACACGGAAACAAAATTTCAATGGAGGCCAGAAATGGCCGAAATTTCAACGCAATTATATCTTATCCATGTAACGGACAAACCACAGTTTTAAATAGCTGGCCTGTAGGTAACTATTTTTAACAGCGATCTCATGTCCATAAGTTCACTGACACACTGCAACAAAATTTCAACGGACGCCAGAAATGGCTGAATTTTCAGCGCAATTATATATGATCCATGTTACGGACAAACCACAGTTTTAATTAGCTGAATTTTAGCACTGTAATATAAAAAGGACCTGGCTGTATTTTGAAGTGCCAACAAGCAAATGTAGCAGAAAAATGGTGTTCTCTGGATTGCTTTTTAAGCAAAAAGACAGGATTAAGATAAAAAAAATTATTCCTGGCCCCTGATACCTGGAGCTATTTCAACAAATATAATATCTGTATGACAGACAGAACAGGAATGGACCCTCTTGCTATATGCACTGCAGTCTGCTATATACCCTGCCTGCCTGCCTAGCACTGATATATCTGCAGCTGGATTACTCCTCAGAAGGACTGTTAGTGGAGATGGATATGTGTAGAGAATGTTGTGGAATAACTACACTAACTAATAAGCAACCAAATCTCTCCCTAGCTCAGCAGCACCTCTCCCTACACTGCCTGATTGTGGAGCAGACTGACGAGCGTGGTGGCTCCAGGTCTGATATAGACCTGACGATGCTGTGCGGCCAGTCAATCACTGCAATGCCACAACCATCATGGCTGCGGCATTATAGTGTGTGGCAGACAATCCATGCATGTTGATTGGTGCTCTAAAGAGCGCCAAAAATGCAGGGAGGGGACCCGAGCATCCGTGTGAGCATCTCAGAAGGACTCGGCGAGCTCCGAGCATCTCGAGTACTGTCTCAGTAGCCGTGAGTCTGAACCGCATATTCCTCACCCAGAACCTCCTTCCTCCACCATGCCGAGTGCCTAAAGAATACTGATCCCACGCTTGGACACTCCGAAGAGCTGTTCACTTTTCCATTTATAGATTCGGGCCTCTTGCCCAGATCACTTGAAGCGGGGCCAGAGGAGATCGCATGTAGCGATGCCCAAATATTTGAGCAGCCAAGGTGACACGAAGGCGAGTGTGGGAAAGTGTCACAAGAGGTGGACGATGATGAGGCACAATTGAAAGAAAGGCAGGAGGAGGACCAGGGTGCGGAAGTGGAAGACGAGGTGGTGGATGATATAGTAACTGACCCAACCTGGCAGGAGGTCATGCAGAGCGTGGACAGCTACAAACAGGGAAAGGGAGGCAGAGCACCCCAACTGGCAGGAAGAAGCAGTGTGGTGGCTGCAGGCAGAATGCAGGCAACCATTCTCCGTAACACCAACTTGAAGGAAGTTGCTAGCACAACTGTTAGGTCTAGCCGAGTTTGGTTGTCTTTTAAAGACTCTGCCAATATCCCCAAAAAGGCTATTTGCACCACCTGCCAGGCTAGCATCAGCAGGGATGGCAAAACTACCAGCCTCACCACCAACAGCATGATCAGGCACATGGCAGAAAAGCACCCAACTTTGTGGGCCGAACCCCAGGGTCCAGGAACAGTGTCTGCGGGTGGCACCACTGCTTCTTCTGCTATTGTGCATGCAAGCCAATTCCCTGTACATGGTGCATGCAAAGATGACTCCAGCCCTGCACCTGTCATTGCACACATCAGGAAGAGTGTCCACGTCCTTGTCCCAGCGCAGCATTCAGTTATGTATACCCCAGTCCTTGGAACGCAAACGCAAATACGCAGGCAAGACCCCAGAGGCCACACTACTAAATTCCCACATTTCACGACTAGTGTTGAGCGAGCATGCTCGACACTGCTCGGTACTCACCCAAGCATCTCACTACTCGGGATGTTCGGCGAGCACCGAGCATTTTCGGGTTACTCGGGCGGGAGCTCGGGTCTCCGCCCTGCATGTTTGGCGCTCTTTACAGAGCCAATGAACATTCAGGGATTGCCAGCCAGTCACTGAAATGCCGCAGCCATGTTGGTTGTGGGCATTACAGTGATTGTCTGGCCGCACAGCGACACCTCGAGTATTTAAAACTGGGCGCCACCATCTTGGACACAGTCGCTCTGGATCAGATCGTGTAGGGAGAGTGCTGCTGAGCTAGGGAGAGATTTATTCGCAAAATAGGTAGTGTAGGGTCTCTAAAGCCTGCAAAAGCAAACAAACAGTCCTTCTGAGGACTAATATCCATCCCAGATATCAGGAAGGCAGGTAGGCTGTATAGGAGATGCAGTGGTTATACCAACAAACACTGCATTACAGTGCTGTGTGCTGCTGCTGCTCAAATTGCTAAACTTAGCCCCAGGTCTCAGGGGCCCGGAAAAATCCTTTTTTTTTCATCTAAATCCTCTTTTTTTTTTTTCCTCAGTCAGACTGTACAAATACCTGTCTTATTAACCTTTTGGTATCCCCCCCCCCAAAAAAAAAAAAAAAAAATTGAGTGTGTCTGTGAGTGTTCAGACACAAATATATCTCTTTAAAAAAGTATGGTTTCAGACAGATAACTAGAACAGTGGTTTTGCAGTTCCACCATTCAAATCTCTGTATTATGCACTTTTTTGCCTTTTTTCCATTAAAAAAAACAGTTTGAGTGTGTCGCTGACTGTTCAGACACAAATATATCTGTTTAAAATATTCTGGTGTAGGCCAGAGAACTAGAACTGTGGTTTTCATCTTCCACGGTTCAAATCTGGGTGTAATCCACCTTTTTGCCTTTTTTACATAAAAAAAAACAGCTTGAGCGTCTCGATTACTGTTTAGACACAAATATATCTGTTAAAAGATTCTGGTGTAGGCCAGAGAACTAGAACTGTTGTTTTCCTCTCCCACAGTTCAAATCTGGGTGTAATTTACCTTTTTGCCTTTTTTACATAAAAAAAAACAGTTTGAGTGTCTCGCTGACTGTTCAGACACACACATATCTGTTTAAAAGATTCTGGTGTAGGCCAGAGAAATAGAACTGTGGTTTTCCTCTTCCAAGGTTCAAATCTGTGTGTAATCCACCTTTTTGCCTTTTTTACATAAAAAAAACAGTTTGAGTGTCTTGCTGACTGTTCAGACACAAATATATCTGTTTAAAAGAATCTGGTGTAAGCCAGAGAACTAGAACTGTGGTTTTCCTCTTCCACGGTTCAAATCTGGATGTAATCCTCCTTTTTGCCATTTTTACATTAAAAAAAACAGTTTGAATGTCTCGCTGACTGTTCAGACACAAATATATCTGTTTAAAAGATTCTGGTGTAGGCCAGAAAAATAGAGCTGTGGTTTTCCTCTTCCACGGTTCTAATCTGGGTGTAATCCACCTTTTTGCCTTTTTTACATAAAAAAAACAGTTTGAGTGTCTCGCTGACTGTTCAGACACAAATATTTCTGTTTAAAAGATTCTGGTGTAGGCCAGAGAACTAGAACTGTGGTTTTCCTCTTCCATGATTCTAATCTCTTTTTATTACCCTTTTGCCATTGATAGTGCGAGTGTAAGCTATTTTACTTCATTTAAAATGGGCAAGGTGCGTGGCAAGGGACGTGGAACTGGACGTTCTGGTGATGATGTATGCAGAGGACGGGGCCGTGGTCAAGGTGAAAATGTGCCACAACCAACAGCCACATCTTCTCGCTCCCAGTTCTTGACCGAATTACTAGGGAAGCACACAACACCACTGTTGGGAACTGATCAGTGTGAACAGGTTATTAATTGGATAGCAGATAATGCTTCCAGTCACCTGGGCACCACCACCTCCGGTCTGTCTTCCACATGGTCAAGTCTTAGTAGCCGTGAGTCTCGACCGAATACTCCTCCTCACCCTGATGCTCCTTCCTCCCACCATGCCGAGTGTCGTCAGACAGCAACTGATCCCACAGTTGGACACTCTGAAGAGCTGTTCACTGGTCCATTTCCATATTTGGGCCCCTCGCCTGTTCCCCTTAAAGTGGTGGAAGAGGAGATCCCATGTAGCGATAGCCAAATATTTGAACAGCCACGGCCACAGGAAGGCGATGCTGGCAATTTTTCACAAGAGGTGGACGATGACGAGACACAATTGCCACGAAGTGAGGAGGAGGACCGTGGTGCGGAAGGGGAAGAGGAGGAGGTGGTGGATGATCTAGCAACTGACCCAACTTGGCAGGAGGACACGCAGAGCGAGGCCAGCAGCACACAGGGGGAGGGAGACAGAGTTCCCCAACAGGCAGGAAGAAGCAGTGTGGTGGCCGCACACAGAAGGTGGGCAACCATTCCCCGTAACACCAACACCAGGGATGTTGCCAGTTCAACCGGTAGGTCTTCCAGAGTCTGGAATTTTTTTAAAGACTCTGCTGATAACCCCAAAAGGGCCATTTGTACCACCTGCCAGGCCAGCATCAGCAGGGGTGAAAAAACTACGAGCCTGACCACCACCAGCATGATCAGGCACATGTCAGCAAAGCACCCGACTCTGTGGGTCAAACCCTGCTTTGCGTGTAAGAGAACCCCCCGTTGTGCGTGCAAGGCAATCCCCTGTCCATACTGCATGCAAAGATGCCCCCTCCTCTCAGTCTTCACTTGTTATGGCAGTTTCTCAAGAAACAGCATCAATCTCCACGTCCATGTCCCACTGCAGCGTTCAATTGTCCATATCCCAGACCTTTGAACGAAAGCGCAAATTTGCTACCAACGCCCCACAGGCCACAGTCCTAAATTCACACATTTAATGACTGCTTGCATTCAAAATGCTGCCTTTTAGGCTGGTGGAGACGGAATCCTTCCACAACCTTATGGCGGTGGCCGTCCCTCGGTACTCGGTCCCCAGCCAACACTATTTTGCCCGGTGTGCCATCCCCGTACTACACAAGCACGTGTCCCAAAACATCTACCGTGCCCTCAACAATGCAGTTACTGGGAGAGTCCACCTGACAACGGACACGTGGACAAGTGCTTGTGGCCAGGGAAGGTACATCTCCCTGACAGCACAATGGGTAAACATAGTGGAAGTCGGGACCCAGTCGGACCTTAGGACGGAACAGATCCTCCCCACACTGAGGATTGCGGGCCCTCTGTCAGTCAGAGTTGCCCCCACAGTGTACAGCTCCTGCGCATCATCCTCAACCTCCTCCTCATGTTCAGCCTCCATCTCAGATATCACCACATCAGTTACAAGCTGGAAGCACTGCAGTACTGCCTCACCAAGCGGCATCAGGCTGTGCTGAAACTCATAAGCTTAGGTGATAAACCTCACACTGCTTGTGAGTTGTGGACAGCTGTGAAAGAGCAGGCAGATATGTGGCTGAGACCGCTGAACCTACATCCAGGCATGGTCGTGTGTGACATTGGCTGTAACCTGGTGGTGGCTCTGAGGCGTGGCGAGATCACACATGTACCATGCCTGGCTCAGCTGTTTCTTAAATCGTACCCCGAGTTGCCAGATCTGCTCATCAAATTATGCCGCCTGTCAGCTCATTTTTGGAAGTCGGCTACAGCTTCCGCCACCCTTGCTGTTTTGCAGCAGCGCTTGCAGCTTCTGGCCCACCGACTGGTGTGTGATGTCCCCACATGTTGGAACTCTACCCTCCACATGTTGCAAAGGATTTGTGAGCAGAAGAGAGCAGTTGTGGAGTATCAGCTGCAACAAGGCCGTCGATATTCAGGTCAGACTCCACACATAAGACCTCAGGAGAGGACCTGGATGTCTGACATATGTACCATCCAGACAAACTTTGAGGAGTACACCAAGATGGTGAGTGGCGATGACTCAATCATTAGTGTCAGCATCCCACTTGTCTGTCTTTTGCAACGCTCTCTGCAGAGAATTAAAGAGGAGGCATGGCAGATAGAATATGATGAGATGGATCAAGAAGCCGTAGCGGGCGATTACCCACAGCCCAGCCTCATCTCATCCCATCGTGCATTGGGGGACAATGAGGGAGAGGAGGAGGAGGAGGAAGAACAGGAGCTGGTATCATGCGCTGTAGACGGTAGTACCTGTTCAACTGTCATACCGTCGGTTCAGCGTGGGTGGCCTGAGGACAGGGGGGAGGAGGAGGAGGAGGAGAGAATGGTCAGTCATCTTCTTGGTGAGGACACGGAACTCTTGCCCGTTACCAGTCTGGCACGCATGGCTGACTTTATGTTACGCTGCCTTAACCGTGACCCTCGCGTTGTCAAAATGTTGGGTGATAGTCATTACTGGTTGGTGACACTTTTAGACCCCCGCTACAAGGAGAACTTTCACTCTCTTATTCCTGAGGTGGAGAGGTCTACAAAAAGGTGGCAATACCAGAAGGCCCTTGCTGGAGAACTCTTAAAAAAATTTGCATCTGAACACGCTAGCGCCAGAGGTCACAGTTCATTGCCCAACCAAGGTGTACAGGTGAGAGAGATGCAACTCCAATCGAGCAGAGGCAGGGGAACACTGTCAATGTTCTGTGACAGTTTTCTGAGACCCGCCCAGTTTACAGGCCCTGAGGCATGGGGTACTCTCACAAGGAGTGGAAAGTTTCTAAAAATGGTGAGGGAGAACCTTGCCGACCGTACCAGTGTCCTCCGTGATTCCTCTGTGCCTTTTAATTATTGGGTATCCAAGCTGGACACTTGGAATGAACTCGCTCTGTACGCCTTGGAGGTCCTGGCCTGCCCTGCTGCTAGCGTGTTATCAGAGCGTGTTTTTAATGCCGCTGGGGGAATTATAACTGATAAGCTCACTCGCCTGTCAACTGACAATGTTGACAAGCTGACCCTTATCAAAATGAACAAAGGCTGGATTGGGCCAGACTTCCCATCACCACCAAATAACAGCAGAGTAACATAAAGTCAAATCCACTGTGTTATTTCGGGAGGTGTATTCCCATGCACCGCTTCACACCCACACATGGGTATACGCTTCCTCATGTCGGCTGTTTTTTTGCTCTTCTCCTTATCCTCAGCTTCTACCACCACTATACCACCAGGGCGTCTGTGGTCCGTGTTGCCAGCATTGCAAGTTCCTTCGTCCTAATTTTTCGCAGCTTTTGCTTGGAAGGTATAGGCAAAGACTATGGGAGACCCACTCCCCAATAATGGAAAAAATGTTTATAATATGCTGTACTGCATGGCTCTTGTAAGGGGCAATGCAAGTTCCTCCATCCTAATTTTTGGCAGCTTTTGCTTGGAAGGCATAGGCAAAGACTATGGGAGACCCACTCCCCAATAATGGGAATAATGTTTTAAATATGCTGTACTGCATGGCTCTTGTAAGGGGCATTACAAGTTCCACCATCCTAATTTTTGGCAGCTTTTTCTTGGAAGGTATAGGCAAAGACTATGGGAGACCCATTCCCCAAAAATGGGAATAATGTTTTTAATATGCTGTACTGCATGACTCTTGTAAGGGACATTAATATCATCTTGTTAAGCTACTGTGACCTCCACGTCTATTCAAGGGGGCATTGATATTGTCTTTTTATTCCACTGGGACCTCCACGTCTCTTCCAACGGGCATTGATATTGTCTTTTTATTCCACTGTGACCTCCACGTCTCTTCCAAGGAGCATTAAAATCGTCGTGTTAAACCACTCTGAACTCCACGTCTCTTCCAAGGGGCATTAAAACCGTCTTGTTAAACCACTCTGAACTCCACGTCTCTTCCAAGGGGCATTAAAATCGTCTTGCTAAGGTACTGTGACCTCCATGTCTTTTCCAAGGGTCATTGATATTGTCTTTTTATTCCATTAGGACCTCCATTACTCTTCCAAGCGGCATTGATATTGTCTTTTTATTCCACTGTGACCTCCACCACTCTTCCAAGGGGCATTGATATTGTCTTTTCATTCGACTGCGACCTCCATTACTCTTCCAAGGGGCATTGATATTGTCTTTTTATTCCACTGGGACCACCACGTCTCTTGCAAGGGGCATTAAAATTGTCTTGTTAAGCTACTGTGACCTCCACGTCTCTTCCAAGGGGCATTAAAACCGTCTTGTTAAACCACTCTGAACTCCACGTCTCTTCCAAGGGGCATTAAAATCATCTTGTTAAGCTACTGTGACCTCCACGTCTCTTCCAAGGGTCATTGATATTGTCTTTTTATTCCACTGTAAATTCCACCACTCTTCCAAGGGGCATTGATATTGTCTTTTTATTCCACTGGGACCTCCACCACTCTTCCAACGGGCATTGATATTGTCATTTTATTCCACTGCGACCTCCACCACTCTTCCAAGGGGCATTGATATTGTATTTTTATTCCACTGGGACCTCCACGTCTCTTCCAAGGGGCATTAAAACCGTCTTGTTAAACCACTCTGAACTCCACAGCTCTTCCATGGGGCATTGAAATGTTGTTTTTAATGACCTCTAACCTCCACGACTCTTCCAACGGGCATTGCATTTCCTCCTAATTTTAGTCAGCTTTTGCTTTTCAATGCATAGGCGAACACTAAGGGAGACCCAATCCCAAATAATTGGTAGAAGGTTTTTAGTATGCTGTAATCCACGTCTGTTTTAAGGGGCATTGCAGTTCTTCATAATTTTTGGAAAGCCTTCCATTCACTGCTTAGACCAACAGTGTACAGGAGACCCTGTTGCTATAAATGGAAAAAACGGTTTAGTTAAGGCCCTCTGACCTCCATGTCACTTCCAAGGGGCATTGGAGTGCCTCGAAATTTTTGGTAGGCATTGCATTCACTGTATGCCCTATAACTGTGTAGCCAAACCGCTCCTTTAGGTACAGAAACATATCCTACAAGACATGTGTGATTGACTGGCCTGATATTAATGTGAATAGTCCCTGTTCCTCCTGCTCTTTCTCCTTTGCCACCACCTCATCCCTCATTCGTAACCTGAAGCTTTGTTTTAACCGGAGTCATAGAACTGGGATAGTAGCAGGAAAACATCCAGCAATCCTCGGAGGAGGTAGGATATGCGCCAAAACACTGACCACCTCAGGCCTAACCGCTACTACATACATGCACTTGCATTCCAAGGAACAGAAAGCTAAGGAGATGGGTGGCCTCATGATCATGAATAATTTACTCATTGTGTAGGAGGCCGACCACTGCTGCTGTCTACCTTCTGAACTTTGTGTTAAAGCCTGATTGACCAAGGACCCGTAATCCTCTATGTCTGGAGGATGTGTTGCATCCCAATGTCCAACTGTGTCCCGGCTTCCACAATATTAACCCAGTGTGAAGGCGTCAGTGAGATTGACCATCCCTGGCCACATTCACTTGTCCACGTGTTTGTGGTTAGGCTGTCCTTCCCACTAAATGCACTGGGGAGAGCACAGGTAATGTTTTGGTCTGCGCGCTATTGTAAGGCACACCAGGACAAATAGGGGTAGCTGGAGACCGTTTATGGACACCCGGCCGCCCCCAGGCGGCTGGGGACTGTGTGTGGGCACCCGGCCGCAGGGCGGCTGGGGTCCAAGCATGGACACCTGGCTGTCGGGCGGCTTAGGACTGAGTATGGATACCAGGCCGCCGACGCAGCTTTGACGTGGTGGCCAGATTCCGCCTCCACATGCCCAATTTCAAGTGCAAGCAAGCAAGCAGTATGGTATTGCAGCCTGGGGGTGGGTGGGTGGCAGGCTGCATACTAGCGCTTGCATTGCAAGGAATGGGGGAGGTACAATTGAACACTGCCCTAGGACAAGGACTTGCACGGGGATAGTTGCAAGTCTGCATCTTCTGATGCGGCAAGAATCACTTCCGATGGGCACACTTTTAGGCAGTGACCTGGATGTCAGTGATGCTTCCAGGGGTCTTCCCCATGCTGTTCCCATGTCTTTTCAGCACTGTATGCATGTGTCACACAGCACATGACCAGATAAGGTTGTAAAATGTTAAAATGACATTTCCCTGTGAATGCATTTGTCACCGTTGAAAGCAATACAAAAGTGCAAAAACGCATAAAAAATGCTACTTGTGATCATAACCCAAGGTGTGGAGGAGTATTTTTGTTTTTGGTTATTTATTTTACCTTATACACAAGTCTTTACCCTGAAAAGGATGTTTCTTAACATATTTCACAGGAAAACAGTTTCAGTTTAGTTTTTGAACATTTTATTGTGAGCCCGTAAAAGTGGCTCAATACCTCTGACTAAGTTGTTGACAGCAGTGACCTGGGGGTCAGAAATGCTTCCTGGGGCAATCCCCATGCTGTCCCCATGTCATTTGAGCACTGTCACTATCGTTTTGGGCACTTTTTAGGGTTTCTGCAGACTGCCGGTGGTGCCGCCGCAAAAATGCTAGGATCTCCCTTAGACTAACATTGGGCTCGTAGCTCGGGCGAGCACCCGAGTATCACGATGAGCTCGGCCCAAGCTTTGAGCACCCGAGTATTCTAGTGCTCGATCAACACTATTCACGACGGCTTGCGCTCAAAATGTTGCCTTTTAGGCTCGTGGAGATGGAAGCATTCCACAACCGGGGGGCAGCGGCCGTTCCTCGGTACTCGGTCCCCAGTCACCACTATTTCTCCCAATGTGCACATTACACAAGCATGTGTCCCAAAACATTAGCTGTGCCTTCAACAACGCAGTTGCCGGAAAAGTCCAGCTAACCACGGAAACGTGGACAAGTTCTTGTGGATAGGGACGGTACATCTCGCTGACGGCACACTGGGTTAACATAGTGGAAGTCGGGACCCAGTCGGACCTTGGGATGGAATACGTCCTCCCGAAGCCAAGGATTGCCAGCCCTAGGTCAATCAGGGTTGCCCCCACAGTCTACAGCTCCTGTACCTCATCCTCCTCAGCCTCCTCCTCTTCAGCCTCCATCTCCGAAATGACCATGTTATGCACACGCCCGGGCTAAGCGGCGTGTGCGTGTGATTGTAGTGATTCCACTGGACCGTGCCGGAGAGTGAATGCCTGGAGGGGCGTGACTAAGTATTCACCCGATCCGACCAGGGTCGCACGACGGCATACGACGCCAGTGCACCAAGGAGGAACCGAGCAGAGGGACCAGGTGCTACTCCAGGACAGACCCCGGACACGGCTGTTGACCCACACAGGGGAATACAGGAACAGGCTGGTAGGCTGGCACACAGACTGGTGGGTATAGGCAGGCACGACTGGTATGCAGGCAGGCGGGTATGCAGGCAGGGGGGTAAAGGCAAGCACAGCTAGAGTGCAGACAGGGAGGCACTAGCAGGTAGAAACACAGGCGGGATAGGACCCAGTACACACCGGGACTCAGGAACAATACAGGCAGAGGGTTACAGGCAAGCACAGCTAGAGTGCAGACCAGGCTGAGCAGGGAGGACAGGGCTCTGTTCACACGGAACAGACAGGAAGGGAAAGACAGAGCCAGATACTCACACAGTACTTGCAGAGACAACAAGCAGGAGTTAGGTACGAGTTCAGACTCTGCAGAAAAAGGAAGGGAACGGACATAGAGGCAAAACAGGTAAAGGACAGGAGAGAGTTCAGACTGGAACTGAGTGTACGGAGGAGACCGACACTGCAGAGGGATACAGGAGCGGGTCTGGGAATACGGCCCCCAGAGAGGCGGAACGAACAGGCAAGGAGCGTGTTCAGACAGGACAGACCAGAGAACACAAAAAGGACACAGTTCAGACACGGGAGCTGATACCGCAAAGCAGGAGACATACAGGACTCAGTTCAGACACGGGAGCTGAAACCGCAAAGCAGGAGACATACAGGACACAGTTCAGACACGGGAGCTGATACCGCAAAGCAGGAGACATACAGGACTCAGTTCAGACACGGGAACTGATACAAAAAGCAGGAGACATACAGGACTCAGTTCAGACACGGGAACTGATACAAAAAGCAGGAGACAAGAGACGGGACCTGGCACCTTCAGAGTGCAAGCACACACTGAAGGAAACACTATGCTCAGGCAGGGATAGAAGGGAGCTGCTGAGCTATATACCAAGTGACAGACAGCAATAGGCTGAGGACGCACAAGGGGTGTGACCCACAGCAGGTACAAAAGGCAGGAAGTGATCGGGCGCCGCCCTTAAGCAGCAGAAACAGACACAGACAGCATAGAGGGAAGCCAGAGAGACATTCTGGACAGGAGATCAAGTGCGCCCTCTTGCACAGTGGGAGATGGACCACCATGCAAGGACGCCGCCAGGTATGTTACAGTACCTCCCCCCTTACGCCCCCTCTTCTTCAGGCCTGCCAGAATCTTCCGCAGGGAATTCGAGGGCCAGTCGTTCACTGGGTTGGAGGGGGACAGAGACTTAAGGGTAATCTCTGCTTCGAGGTACATCTTGTCAAGCTCACAGGAAGAAATAGACGGGTTATCACGTACATAATGAGGAAAAGTCACTGTCTCTTTGTTATCTGGTGGTATCCCGGAGGATTCAGGAAACAACTGGAGGTCCTCCGCCGGGTCAGAAGAGTGCAGAGGCTCAGAGAAAACAACTGCTTCAGAGTACACTAGGTCGGACTCACTGGAGGAAGCAGGCGAGGTATCGGGTACCGAGTATAGGAAAGTCTCTGTCCATTCACCACCAGGTGGCACCCCGAAGGGTTCTGGAGACAGCTGGCGGACCTCCGCCTGGTCAGAGGGGTGTAGAGACTCACGGGTAACCTCTGCTTCAGAGTACACTAGGTCGGACTCACTGGAGGAAGCAGGCGAGGTATCGGGTACCGAGTATAGGAGAGTCTCTGTCCATTCACCACCAGTTGGCACCCCGAAGGGTTCTGGAGACAACTGGCGGTCCTCCGCCTGGTCAGAGGGGTGTAGAGACTCACGGGTAACCTCTGCTTCAGAGTACACTAGGTCGGACTCACTGGACGAAGCAAGCGAGGTATCAGATCCAGGATATAGGAAAGTCTCTGTCCATTCACCACCAGGTGGCACCCCGAAGGATTCTGAACACAACTGGAGGTCCTCCGCCTGGTCGGAGGGGTGTAGAGACTCAGGAGTAACCTCTGCTTCGGAGTACACTAAGTTGGACTCACTGGACGAAGCGAGCGAGGTATCAGGTACAGAGTATAGGAGAGTCTCTGTCCTTTCGCTACCAGGTAGCACCCCGAAGGGTTCAGGAGACAACTGGAGATCCTCCGCCTGGTCGGAGGGGTGTAGAGACTCGGAGGTAACTACCACTTTGGGGTACCCATTGTCAGGCTCACAGGACGAAGCGGACAAAGTATTGAGTACCGGGTGTAGAGAAGTCTCTCTCCATTTGTCATCGAGTGGTATCCCGGAGGGTTCAGGAGGCAACAGGGGATCCTCCGCCAGGTAGTAGAGGTGCACAGACTCTGAGGTAACCACAGCTTTGGAGCATCCTTGGACATGCACACCGGTTAAAGAGAAAGAAGCATCTGATGCCGGGTGCAGGAAGTTCTCCTGTGTGGAGTCTGGATGGGCAGAAGTCTCTTCGGCCAGGAGAACTGGTGCACTACCCACGCACATTACCCATTGGGGTTTCTCCGGGATACAGGGAGATGAAGCTTCAGTAGGGACTTCAAGGTTGGGGTCAGGAGGTCTCAGGGAGGACAGACCCTGGCGTGACGGCTTGCCTCTAAGTCTAGCACGTCTGGGCTGCCTCTTGAGGTTGAGAGAAGTATTCTGGAAAGCGTAGTCACCCTGTAAGGATTCTGGGTGGGCAGTAGTCTCATTGGGCTGGAGGACTATTGCGCTACCCACACACATTACCCGTCGGGGCTGCTCCGGGATATTGGGAAGTGAAGCTTCAGCAGGGGCTTCAGAGTTAGGGTCCTCGAAGACCATACGAAAGGCCACCAGGAAGGCCTGCAGGTCAAGGATGACAGGATCCCATGCTTCCCATAGGGGGGTGACCCATTTCAAGGCATCACCCGCTAGGTAGTCAATCATAAAGGCCACTTTAGCCCAATCGGAAGGAAAATAGAGAGGGTAGGCCTTAAAGTGTAGCATGCATTGCTCCACAAATGCACGACACTGTCTTGGATCCCCATAGTAACGTGGCGGATCCGCAGGAACGAGGGCTGATAGATCCATCTGGACGGGTGCGTAATTCGCCTGGAACTCAGCTAAAGGGGGAAAAAAAATTTATTTATTTTATTTTAATGCATGTATTCGCTGGAAAAACTTCTCAAAGAGCGAAGGCCGTGGGGCTCAACGGGAACCATGGCCTGAGCATGCTGTTATGCACACGCCCGGGCTAAGCGGCGTGTGCGTGTGATTGTAGTGATTCCACTGGACCGTGCCGGAGAGTGAATGCCTGGAGGGGCGTGACTAAGTATTCACCCGATCCGACCAGGGTCGCACGACGGCATACGACGCCAGTGCACCAAGGAGGAACCGAGCAGAGGGACCAGGTGCTACTCCAGGACAGACCCCGGACACGGCTGTTGACCCACACAGGGGAATACAGGAACAGGCTGGTAGGCTGGCACACAGACTGGTGGGTATAGGCAGGCACGACTGGTATGCAGGCAGGCGGGTATGCAGGCAGGGGGGTAAAGGCAAGCACAGCTAGAGTGCAGACAGGGAGGCACTAGCAGGTAGAAACACAGGCGGGATAGGACCCAGTACACACCGGGACTCAGGAACAATACAGGCAGAGGGTTACAGGCAAGCACAGCTAGAGTGCAGACCAGGCTGAGCAGGGAGGACAGGGCTCTGTTCACACGGAACAGACAGGAAGGGAAAGACAGAGCCAGATACTCACACAGTACTTGCAGAGACAACAAGCAGGAGTTAGGTACGAGTTCAGACTCTGCAGAAAAAGGAAGGGAACGGACATAGAGGCAAAACAGGTAAAGGACAGGAGAGAGTTCAGACTGGAACTGAGTGTACGGAGGAGACCGACACTGCAGAGGGATACAGGAGCGGGTCTGGGAATACGGCCCCCAGAGAGGCGGAACGAACAGGCAAGGAACGTGTTCAGACAGGACAGACCAGAGAACACAAAAAGGACACAGTTCAGACACGGGAGCTGATACCGCAAAGCAGGAGACATACAGGACTCAGTTCAGACACGGGAGCTGAAACCGCAAAGCAGGAGACATACAGGACACAGTTCAGACACGGGAGCTGATACCGCAAAGCAGGAGACATACAGGACTCAGTTCAGACACGGGAACTGATACAAAAAGCAGGAGACATACAGGACTCAGTTCAGACACGGGAACTGATACAAAAAGCAGGAGACAAGAGACGGGACCTGGCACCTTCAGAGTGCAAGCACACACTGAAGGAAACACTATGCTCAGGCAGGGATAGAAGGGAGCTGCTGAGCTATATACCAAGTGACAGACAGCAATAGGCTGAGGACGCACAAGGGGTGTGACCCACAGCAGGTACAAAAGGCAGGAAGTGATCGGGCGCCGCCCTTAAGCAGCAGAAACAGACACAAACAGACAGCATAGAGGGAAGCCAGAGAGACATTCTGGACAGGAGATCAAGTGCGCCCTCTTGCACAGTGGGAGATGGACCACCATGCAAGGACGCCGCCAGGTATGTTACAGACCACATCAGTCATAAGCTGGAAGCACTGCAGCACTGCCTCGGCCAAGTGGCAACAGGCTGTGTTGTAGCTAAAATGCTTAGCTGACAAACAGCACAATGCTGAAGAGTTGTGGCCCTGCTCTGTCTTTAAATTATTAGTGGGGTTTTTCCTAAAATTTCATCAGCCGTTGGACTCATTGCTTACCCTATAACTGTATGGCACACCCGCTCCTTTGTAATAGAAACATGTCATTACTGTGGCCTTGATCTATGTGTCTTTCAATTGCTAGTGGGGTTTTTCCAAAATTTTGCCAGTTGTTGGACTCACTGCATACCCTATAACAGTATAGCACACCCGCTCCTTTGTAAAGGATACATGTCATTACTGTGGCCCTGCTCTATGTGTCTTTCAATTGTTAGTGGGGTTTTTCCCAAATTTTGTCAGCCGTTGGACTCACTGCATACCCTATAACTGTATAGCAAACCTGCTCATTTGTAAAGGAAACATGTCATTACTGTAGCCCTTCTCTATGTGTCTTTCAATTGTTAGTGGGGTTTTTCCCAAATTTTGTCAGCCGTTGGACTCACTGCATACCCTATAACTTTATAGCATACCCTCTCCTTTGTAATGGAAACATGTCATTACTGTGGCCCTGCTCTATGTGTCTTTGAATTGTTAGTGGGGTTTTTCCAAAATTTTGTCAGCCGTTGGACTCACTGCATAACACTTTCACTATATAGCACACCCAATCTTTTGTAATGGAGATGTGTTATTACTGTCGCCCTTCTCTATGTGTCTTTAAATTGTTAGTGGGGTTTTCCCCAAATTTTGGCAGCCCTTGCAGTCACAGCATGGGCATTACCACTATAGGAGACCGGCTCCTTTATAACGGGAACATTTTTTTAACTGAGACCCTCCTGTATGTCTCTTCAAAGGGCTATTGGGTTGTATCCGAATTTTTGGCAGCCCTTGCAGTCACTGCATATGTAATAGTATAGGAGACCCACACATTCATAATGGGAACAACAAAGCATAGCCGGCTGAGGGCACTATAACAATAGCGAGGGCCGACTGCTGGCATTCTAAGAATTGTAATGGCTGCCTGATGGCCTTATAAAAATAGGCTTTGTGACTTTCAGAGTCCCTCCTTCATAAATGAAACAGGATATGTCTGATGATGTGTCACACATCATATGGCCAGATAAGGTTGTAAAATGTTAAAATGACATTTCCCGGTGAATGCATTTGTCGTAAAAAAAAAGAAAACAGTAGGAAATTTCTTTAGTATAAAAAAATTAGTCGCCAACGTAACCTTAATGTAATCACATTGTTCAGCTCCTGCACCTCCTCCCCCATCTTCGAAATGACCACATCAATCACAAGCTGAAAGCACTGCAGCACTGCCTTGGCCAAGCGACAACAGGCTGTGCTCAAGATAACATGCTTAATTATTAGGTGACAAACTGCCCAGCGCTGAAGAGTTGCTGAAAGCTGTAACACAGCTGCCTGATCTGTGGCTCTCACTGTTGAACATACTGCCAGGAATGGTCGTGTGTGACAATGGGCGGAACCTGGTGACGGTGAAATGACAGCCGGAGTAAATACTGTTTCCCTCTATGCTAGTCCTTTCACCGAGCTAAAGAATATGGCTGTGGTGAAATACAACTCCCACTGAGAAGCAGTTTCAGATTGAAAAACATTGGGCCCACCAGAGGATTTGAATCTGAGGGCTCACCTTTCTCCCCTGCTCAAGATCCCCATAGCAGCTGCAAAGTTTGCACTATCATGAACTCTCCTGATGTAGAAGCCAGGGCACACCAGAGGATTCTCTGATGGGACCGTCCAACCCTGCCGAGAAGAAGTTCTGGCTAAGAAAAATGTGTGGGAATGTTCCCAGACACTCCATAGCTGTTTTTTTACTGAGGTGAAAACCCACGCAAACACAGGGAGAACATACAAAATCCTTTCAGATGTTGTCCTTGCTGGGATTTGAAGCCAGGATCCCAGCGCTGCAAGGCTTTAGTGCTAACCACTGATCCAATGTGCTGCCATTCACCCTCTGACATCTAACAGGCTGGGGAAACTTGCACCTACTGCCACTCTATCTTCAGCTCCTTTGTGAGAAACTAATGTATTTGGGCAGCCACTCAGTCTACCAAAGAAAATTCCTAAGAAGGAAATTGTGGATGGCTTTGCTACTGGTACTGGGGGCAGTGCTGATACCATGGTGTCGAACTATAGCTTATTGGAAATATTCCAGGCTGGTAGGAGGCAAGCAGATACTCACAGAAAAGTACCAGCAGTAATGTTCAGGGACCCACGATTGTAGAATCCGGAGACAATATCGGGAGAAATACTGGCGGCTGGGGACCGAGTATGGACACCCAGCAGCCGCCATGAGGTTGTGGACGGCTTACACCTCCACGAGCCTAAAAGGCCACATTTCAAGTGCAAGCAGCTGCCCAGAAATCTGGCAGCTTAGTTTTGCGGCCTGTGGGTGGGTGGCTGGCAGCATACTTGTGCTTGCATTCCATGTAACAGAAAACTAAGCAGATGGTAGCCTCTATCATCATCATGGTCTCACCTCAGCACTGTGAACTCTTCTGAAGGAGAAGACAGGACCCACTGGAGGAGTCTCTGGTTCTCTGGTGGTCCCGTCCAACCATGCCGAGAAGCAGCCCTGGCTAAGAAAAGTGTGTGGGAAGGTTCCCGGGCACTCTATGGCTGCTTTTCTAATGTGGATTGGAAGGACTTATGCATGTTATTTTTTAAACCGCATTGAAGATCAGGCGATTGCCCAACTCTGTATTCATGAAATTAAAGGCGCAAAGAAAGATGTTTGTGTGTCAAAGCACCACTGACAAGTGTGAGCTGATGTTGGACGGGCTGCCATTGCTTCTGCAACAAGCTGCATTAGAGGACTTTCTGGGAGAAATGACACCCAGAGTAGATATGGTCTCCCTCTATGCCAGTCCTTTCACCGAGCTAAAGAATATGGCTGTGGTGAAATACAACTCTCACTGAGAAGCAATGTCAGACTGAAAAACATTGGACCCACCAGAGGATTTGATTCTGAGGGTCCACCTTTCTCCCCTGCTCAAGAGCTCCATAGCAGCTGCAAAGTTTGCACCTATCATGGACTCTCCTGATGTCGAAGTCAGGACATACCCGAGGATTCTCTGTTGGACCCGTCTAACCCTGCTGAGAAACAGCACTGGCTAAGAAAAGTGTGCAGGAAGGTTCCCGGACACTCTATGGCTGCATTTTTAATGTGGACTGGCTCCGTACCATCCCTGGCCACATTCTCCCGTCCACGTGTTTGTGGTTAGGCAGTCCTTCCCAGTAAGAACACTGTGGAGGGAACGGATAATGTTGTGGTACCCATGCTTGTGGAAGGCGCAGACGATACCGGGAGAAATAGTGGCAGCTGGGGACCGAGTATGGACACCTGGCCGTCGCCGGCATGAGGTTGTGAAAAGTTTCCGCCTCCACGAGCCTAAAAGGCCACATTTCAAGTGCAAGCAGCTGCTCAGAAATCTGGCAGTTTAGTATTGCGGCCTCTGGGTGGGTAGGTGGCTGACTGCATACTTGTGCTTGCATTCCAAGTAACAGAAATTAAGCAGATGGTGACCTCTATCATCATCATGGCCTCACCTCAGCACTATAAAGTCTCCTGAAGGAGAAGCCAGGGCCCACAGGAGGAGTCTCCGGTTCTCTGGTGGGCCCGTCCAATCCTGCCGAGAAGCAGCCCTGGCTAAGCAAAGTGTGTGGGAAGGTTCCCGGACACTCTAATGGCCGCATTTTTAATGTGGACTGGTTCTGTACTGTCCCTGGCCACATTCACCTGTGCACGTGTTTGTGGTTAGGTGGTGCTTCCCACCTAAGTGCACTGGGGAGGGCACGGGTAATGTTGTGGGACCCGTGCTTGTTTAAGGCGGAGACGAAATCGGGAGAAATAGTGGCAGCTGGGGACGAGTATGGACACCCGGCCGCCGCCGCCATGAGGTGGTGGACAGCTTCCACCTCCACGAGCCTAAAAGGTCACATTTCAAGTGCAAGCAGCTGTCAAAAATTTGGCAGTATAGTATTGCGGCCTGTGGGTGGGTGACTGACAGCATACTTGCGCTTGCATTCCAAGTAATGGGGTAGGGACAACTGAATGCTGCGCTGGTACAAGGATGTGGACGATGATTGTTGCAAGTCTGCAACGACAGGTGCATGGCGGGAGACATCTTCGCATGCGCCAAGGATCACTTATGATGGGCACACTTAGACAGTCACGTGAGAGTCAGAGATGCTTCCGGAGGTCTTCCCCATGCTGTTCCCATGTCTTTTCAGCTTTGTATGCATGTGTCTGATGGTGTATCTCACACAACATGGCCAGATAAGGTTGTAAAATGATAAAATTACATTTCCCAGTGAATGCATTTGTCTTGGTTGAGAGCAATGTAAAAGTGCAAAAACGCATCAAAACGCTACGTGTGAACATAGCCCAGGGTGTGGAGGAGCATTTTTGCTTTTGGTTATTTATTTTGCCTTATATACAAGTCATTTCCCTGGAAAGGATGTTCCTTAACATATTTCCCAGAAAAATCTATTTTGATTTTGTTTTTGCATATTTTATTGTGTGTCCATAAAAGTGGCGTAATATCTCTGACAACATTGCTGACAGCAGTGACATGGGAGTCAGAAATGCTTCCAGGGGTCTTCCCCATGCTGTTCCCATGTCATTTGAGCACTGTTCCCATCGATTTGGGCAATTTTTAGGCCCTCTGCAGCCCGCAGGTGGGGAGCTGCCTGAAAAATGCTTGAGTTTCCCATAGACTTACATTGGGCTTGTTACTCGGACCGAGCACTCGGGCATTCCAATTTGCTCGACTCAAACAACAAGTACCTGAGCATTTTAGTGCTTGCTCATCACTAGTAGCCACAAAAATTAATTGAATTTTACCCATTTTCCCGAATTTAACAAATTTTGCTCACCTTTTCGATCACGAATCCGAATGTGCCACATTCGTGACGAACTTAAGTTTGGAGATCAGATTTCGAACAACTTTGCTCATCACTACTCACTAGCTCAGAACAGGTCAGATCAGCGGCGCATTGTTTTTTTTTTTTTTTTCCTGTAGGCGGTAACTTTAAGTGAGGAAAGCGTGGCTAGCCAATCAGAGTGCAGGAAGCATCCACAGTGTCTCAGATGCAATTGGCTGCTGAAATCACATGTCCTCTCCATATAAAAAGCGTCCATGTTCCCTCAGTGCTATTGTATGCATGTCACTCGTGTTAGACGCTGCTCCTGCACCCAGCTCCTGTGTAATGAGAGATATTAGCTAGATAGATGGGTGCTTCTGTGGAAGTCAGATAGTGTAGATAAGCCCTGTGCTGTGTACGTATTCAATCGACCTTGCAGCACTTTTTTTGTTTTTGTGCAATTATTGAGATTCTGACAGAAAGAGCAGGGCCATAGAACAGTGTAGTGCATCGGTTGTACTGTCTGTGCTCTATGCAGGGGTATTCCATCAATCTATTTTTTCACTTGCTAATGTGATAAAGCAAGCAAGCAAGCCCTTGTAGGCCACTTTTTGATTTTGTCAGTGCAGAGGTTCTGAATGTAGAGCACAAAAACCTTTTTTTTCATTTGCCAATGTGATAGTGGAAGCTGTATTATCCCAGTTTGTCATTTTTTTGGTGGGTGAACTTCAGCTGTATGCACAGTAAAACAAATATTTTTTTTCTGTTGCTAGCTACAGTCCACCAAAGATTTTTTTGTGTAGCAAGCTTGATACGGTCTGCTAAAAGCTACCTACTATCTTAGTGGCGGTGAACCTCAGTTGTTTTCAAAGTAAAAAAATAGATTTTTTGTCTTGCTAGGCAGAGTCCACCAAAGATTTTTTTCTGTGGCAAAAGTCATACACTCTGCTATATGTCAGCTACTACATTAGTGGCAGTGAACTTTAGCTGTTTTCAGAGTAAAAAAATATATTTTTACTGTTGCTAGCCACAGTCCACCAAAGATTTTTTTTATGTGGCAAACATCATACACTCTGCTATACGTCAGCTACTACATTAGTGGCCGTGAACTTCAGCTGTTTTCAGACTAAAATAAAAGATTTTTTATGTTGCTACTCAGAGTCAAAAAAATCTTTTTTTCTGTCGCAAACGTGTCACACTTTGCTATAAGCCACCTGGTCCTTTTAGTGGCGGTGAAATTCAGCTGTATTAAGAGCTTGTGCAGAGTCAAAAAATCTATTTTTTGCTGCTCCTAACTTTATACAGCAGGTACATCTCACTTTGAAATAGTTTGGAAAATATCTCCTATGTTATACACGCATCATCCACAGTAAAAAAATACTTTGTTCGGTTCCTAATGTTATACAGCAGAAACATCTCAGTTTGAAATAGTTTGGAGAATATCTCCAATGTTATACAGGCCTCATTGACAGTACAAAAAACACTTTGTTCGGTTCCTAACATTATACAGCAGGGACATCTCAGTTTGAAATAGTTAGGAGAATATCTTCTATGTTATACAGGCCTCATCCACAGTACAAAAATACTTTGTTCGTTTCCTAACTTTATGTAACAGCGACATCTCAGTTTGAAATAGTTTGGAGAATATCTCGGATGTTATACAAGCGTCATCCACAGTAAAAAAATACTTTGTTCAGTTAGTAACGTTACACAGCAAGCCATATCTTACCTTGTCATTTAGTGCCGCTGAAATTCAGGTGTGTGCAGAGCTGTTGCAGAGGAAAAAAATCTAATTTTGTTTTGCTAATAGCGTGCTCCTACCACTGTATCTGAGTAACATGAGTTGGAAAAAGAGAGGTTGTGGTGGAATGGGGAATAGGATTGGTGTTCAAGTTATACGAGGGGTAGGTGGTAATGTTAGTGAAAGCACTAGTGAACCAACACCATCATGTCCTATCCAAAGACAACTGACAACTTCTGTTACTGGACGGGCTACTCCACTCCCTTTCTTTGTCAGCCGCACAGCGATGCACCTTGTCAATAAGGGCCAGAAAGAGCAGGTGCTCCAGTGGATGGCAAGAGCTGCTTCATGTGGCCTCTCCTCGTCTTCCTCCACCTCAACATCACACACAGTACAGTCCACAGAGCTGGCACCCCAATTACCCTTGCTTCCCCCCGTGTCACAACTGTCCAAGTGCCCAACTGACTGTAGCGAACCACAGATAGGTGAGTCTATAGAACTGTTCACCCATTCTATACCATGGGCATAATAAATGTACTCCAAACATTCACAGAGTCAAGAAGAAGAGGCTAGCATCTGCACAGATGCCTAATTTTTTTTTACATTGGATTTGGGGCAGGACGAAGTAGGATCCGAGCAGGTTCCTGACCCTTGTCATCAGACGTTAACCACCAGGGAGGGAGGTGATCCTGATGAGACTCAGATAGCTCAGGCTCAAGCGGACTATACAGTGCTGTCAGGGCAACAAGAGGAGAAGGGTCACTCTGAGGGCGAGGAATGGGATAACATGAAGATCCTACTTAATGTGAACCCATAGTCATGCAGCCGAGTAGCTCATCTGAGGAGGTGGAGGAGGAAGACGAGGAGGTTACCTTACGCCTTACAGCGCAGACACGGAGTGATGCAAGCATGAGAAATACTGCATCCTTAGCCACAAATGTGGCTGTGGCCAGCAGTGGTCGCGGGTCTGCAACTCGCAGGGGTGGCAAGGGTTACCTAGCCTGGCACTTTTTGGAGACTGCAACGGATGAGTCAACTCACGTTATCTGCACACTTTCCAAGAAAAAACTGAGTAGAGGGAAAAAGTGCAATAATTTGACTACTACTTGCATGAACCTTCATATGCGCACACAACATGTGTTACCCTGGGAATCTCACTGCGCTAAAATGCAGACCAGCGGACCTCAACCACCATCAGCTGCCCCATCAACTGCATCCGTTGCTTCTTCCTCCTCCTCTGTTACCGTGCAAAGTATTGGCATGCTGGTCTCTCACCGCAAAACTTCTGGTTCTCTACCCGCTCCAGTCAGGCTGACTGAGACCCCGTCAGCTGTAATGGAAGTGGACATGTCTGATGTGTTTGTTTCACCGAGCACACCACACGTTTCTCAATCCACCGTAACATCTGCACCTGCACCTCACTCACAGTCCAGCAGTTTGTCCATTTCACCGTACTGTGCACTCACTCTGCACCACAGCCAGCCCTCGGTCACACAGTTGTGGTCATGTAAAAGATTGTTTCATACTACATATGACAAAGCTAAGAGGTTGAACTCCACCATCTCCAATCTGCTAGCCAGAGAAATGGTGGTGTTAGTCCCTAATTTTTTAAAATGTGAGCACTCCTGATTGTGTTTCCATCTGCTGGATGGCTGTAGTGGAAGACATGTCAGTCCACATTATAATACTTATACTCAATTAATTGTTTGGTGCAGATATTGATCTCACAGGAGAACACATGATAAAATATAAATTGATTTTCTTTCTACCTTGGTTTATAAAGCAGGCTACATCTCCGCTTAAAATTGTTTGCAGCAGATATTCTTCTCCACACAGGGGTACACAGAACTGATAAACTCAAAACTGGTATATAAAGCAGACTGCATCACTGATTAAAATTGTTTAGGGCAGATATTCTTCTCCACACAGGGCTATGCAGATCTGATAAACTCTAAATGGGTATATAAAACGGACTCCATCTCAGCTTAAAATTGTTTTGGGCAGATATTCTTCTCCACACAGGGGTACACAGACCTGATAAAATTAAAACCGGTATATAAAGCAGACTACATCTCAACTTAAAATTGTTTGGGGCAGATATTCTTCTCTATACAGGGGTACACAGACATTATAAAGTTAAAATTGGTATATAAAGTATACTACATCTCAGCCTAAAATTGTTTGGGGCAGATATTCTTCTCCACACAGGGGTACACAGACCTGATAAACTCAAAATGGGTATATAAAGCAGACTGCATCTCAGCTTAAAATTGTTTGGGTCAGATATTCTTCTCCACACAGGGGTACACAGACCTGATAAAGTTAAAATGGGTATATAAAGCATACTACATCTCAGCTTAAAATTGTTTGGGGTACATATTCTTCTCCACACAGGGGTACTGTCACAGGTGTGTCATAGGTGACAGACAGTCACCCTGCGGTAGGTGGCCGGAGATCTCTACGTTTGACATTACAGAAATCTTCTTAGGGGATGTCTCTAGAACCCACCGGCTACCTCCCTCTGGCTACTTAACTCCCTGGCCTGGGTGTACAAATACCTGGTGTGTTTTAGAGGGAGGTGCCAGCGATATTCATTATTCCTTGTGAAGGCTTAGCAAGAGCAGTACCTTTTCCTCTCTGGAGCTTGAGGACATGTTTGTGCATTTGTCTGAAGTCATCTAAAGCTAAGCACTTTTCCCCTGTTTTCCTTCCTTGTTGTTTATAGTGTTTAGAGGAGATCGACTAGTGCTCATCTCCTCCCTTCCCTAGCTTGAGCCAGACGCCAAGAAAAGACAGGGCGAGGTACGCTTGCGGCACTTGGTTAAGAGCCAAAACAGGGATGTTAGGGGAGACAGGGTAACGCGAAATCAAGCTAGGAGGTCTCTACTTTCCTTCCTTTGCCTACAGTCTGGGCTCTCTTTAGCTCTTCTCTATGTGTTTCACTAAGTCTTTCCCACACCTTGCGTGACAGGTACACAGACCTGATAAAGTTAAAATGGGTATATAAAGCATACTACATCTCAGCTTAAAATTGTTTGGGGGAGATATTCTTCTTCACACAGGGGTACACAGACCTGATAAACTCAAAATGGGAATATAAAGCAGACTTCATCTCAGCTTAAAATTGTTTGGGGCAGATATTCTTCCTCACACGGGGGAAAAAAAATTGGTTGGATCTGGGCAGCTTCCTGACCCTCGACTGTACTGTGCTGTCAGGGCAAGAAGAAAATGAGGGTGACTTTGAGGGCGAGGAATGGGAAAACACATTGGATTATGATGAGGTTGCACATCCAACTTGGTGTGAACCCAGAGGCACTCAGCTGAGTAGCTCATCTGAGGAGGTGGAGGAGGAAGATGAGGAGGTTACCTTGCGTCCTATGGCACAGACACAGAGTTATGCAAGCACAGGGAGCACTGCATCCTTAGCCACAAACGTGGCAGTGACCAGCAGCGGTTGCGGATCTGCTGCTCGCAGGGGAGGTAAGGGTTGCCTAGCCTGGGCCATTTTTGAGACCGCAAAGGATAAGCGAGCTCACATTATCTTTAAACTTTGCAATAAAAAACTCATTAGAGAGAAAAAGTGCAATAATTTGACTACTACATGCATGAACCTTCACATGCGCAATCAACATGCATTACTCTCGCAATCTCACTGCGGTAAAATGTGGACCAGCGGACCTCAACAACCATCAGCTGCCCCATCAACCGCATCCACTGCTTCTTCCTCCTCCTCTGTTGCCATGCCAAGTATTGGCACACAGGTCTCCCACCGCAGAACCTCTGCTTCTCTACCCACTCTAGTCAGGCTGAGTGAGAGCCCGTCAGCTATAACGGAAGCGGACATGCATGCTGTGTTTGTTTCACCGAGCACACCACTTGTTTCTCAATCCACATAACATGTCCCCCTATACCTCACTCACGGTCCAGCAGTTTGTCCGTTTCACCGTATTCCACCCTCTCTCAGCACTGCAGCCAGCTCTCAGTCCCACAGTTCTGGTCACATAACAGATTGTTTCCTCCCACACATGACAAAGCTAAGAGGTGGAATTCCACCATCTCCAATCTGTTGGCCACAGAAATGGTGGTGTCAGGCCCTAATTTTTTGAACTGTGAACACTCCTGTATGGCTGCTTTTTACAGAAGAGGTAACTGGAGAACCTGAAGGAAACCCTCGCAAACACGGGGAGAACATACAAACTACTTGCAGATGTTGTCCTCTATCATCATAAAGGAGTTAGCTTGTTGTCTAGGAGATCGATCACTGCTGCTGTCTACCTTGTGAACATTGTGTTGAAGCTTGCAAGGTGTCATGGGTTTACTGTGACAAAGAGGAGCCAGAAGACCGCAGAGTCTGATTCCTCCCACTCCTGCAGTCATTAGATAGAAGCCTTTTGCTTTCATATTAATCGGTGCAGGGGTTAATCTGCTCAGTTGTGAGCTCCTGGAAGCTTAGCATGATTTAGGCTCTCAGCAGATTTGTCCCATGCATCTTCCCTACTGTGATAACGCTGTACCCCAACACATCAGACTGTCACCTACCATGGAAACTTTGATAAGGAAGCTGAAGACCCACTTCTTGTGACAAGCGTACAATCTGCGGTAAGCTTCGCTCTAGTATACCGCTGCACGACTAGCTGTACCCTGACCTACTGTACATTCAACCATCCCTTGTAAATTGTTTGTGCGCCCTCGCGGGCTGGGTCCTCTCTGCTCCTGTACCAGTCTGTGACCCGTTTTGCTGTAATAGCAATAATAGTTATAGTACTTGTACTCTGGGTCAAGGGATGGTACTTTCCAGGTGGTTACCCCTAATTTGATGTGTTTTGGCAGCTTTTGGGCCCGTTTGAAGGTGTTGTGTACTCGTTTTTTTTGCCCCCCATTGAATCCTATGGCGTTCGGTAATGTTCGACAAGCATTCAACAAATAAATCTGCGAATATTGCAAATTCGGCGATCATAATCTGAATTGAATATTGAAACATTCGCTCATCTCTACTCACTAGTAGGGATGAGTGAACATGCTCGCCACTATTCGGTTCTCGCCCGAGCATCACGGTGCTCGACAAGCTCGGCGAGTATTTCCGGCTTGCTCGGGCAGGAGCTCTGGTCCCCTCCCTGCATGTTTGGCACTCTTTAAAAAGCCAATGAACATGCAGGGATTGCTTACCACGCACTGTAATGCCGTAGCCATGTTCGTTGTGGCATTACAGTGATTGGCTGGTCGCATAGCATCATCAGGTCTATTTAAGACCCGGTGACGCTAGACTCATCACAGTCTACCCTGGAAACAGGCTGAGTAGTGAGAGATGCTGCTGCGTGAGGGAGAGATTTGCTTGTTTATTAGTTAGTTTAGGTATTCCACAACATATCTATATATCCATCTGAAGTAACAGCCCTTCTGAGGACTAATCCAGCTGCATTTATTAAGGTGATAGCAGGAGTTAGGCAGGCAGGTAGGGTTTGTGGCAGTGTGTACAGCACAAGAGGGTCTATTGCATGTTCTGTCTGCTGCTGCTGCTGTTACAGGTATTTGTAGACATAGCCCCAGATATCAGGGGCCAGGGAAAATTTTCTTTATATTAAAAATGACTATTTGCTTAAAAAGCATTCCAGAGTGCACCATTTTTCTGCTCCATTTGTTTGTTAGCACTGCAGAATACAGCCATATCTTTTCCATATCACAATGATAAAAATCAAGAAATTTGTAGTGAACGTTGAAAATATTGGCTTCCATTTACAGTTTGTTGCAGTGTGTCACTGAAGCGATTCTCACGGAATCGCTGTAAAGAATAGTAAGCTAAAAGCCCGCTATTTAAAATCGAGGCTGTCCGTCAGATGTATCACATGTAACTGCAGTCCAAATTGTTATGGATCCGGGCGGTGGAACCTCTGTGCTGCGGTGCAAGGAGGGACCCATAGGGGCGTAAATAAGTATCTACTCGGACTGACGTAGGTCGTACGGCGGCTAACGACTCCGTGACCAGGGAGGGACCGAGCAGAGGGACCAGGTGCTACTCTGGGGACGACCTTGTAAGAGAGCAGGTGACTCCCACGCGTCAGATGGCTGAGACTGACGATACTGCAGATGGGCACAGCAGGCAGGCTGACGAGAGATCCGGGTAGATGAATTGGCAGAGACAGCAGGCGAAAGGCGGGAGCCTCTAGGTAGGCTGTCAGGTGGTCACGGCAAGTGATGGGCAGGAGCCTCCAGGTAGGCAGACAGGTGGTCACGGCAAGTGACGGGCGGGAGCCTCCAGGTAGGCTGACAGGTAACAGGCAGGTGCATCCAGGTAAGCAGGTGGGAAAAGCCCATAGACAGACTGGCGGACTGAACGGAAGACAAACTGTCGGGCTGGAGAGTAGTCAGGCTGGCGGACTGGACTGATAGTCAGGCTGGCGGGCAGGACTAGTAGTTAGGCTAGCAGTGGAACCTGAGGGGTGAAGCAGAGGTAAGTACACTGTGCATTAACTATTGCTCTGGCACCTTCATTTTGGAGGAGGTGCCTTATATATGGGGGGACCTCCGGAAATTGGCCGGGGACTCCATAGGGCGGCGCGCGCGACCCCTTTAAGAGAGTGGGAGCGCGAGCACGCGCGCCCTAAGCACAGTGCCCGGGAAGCTGGGCACGCCGGCAGCACAAGCAGGAAGATGAGCGCTGGAGGATGATGGGCAGGGAGCGCGGCGGTGAGAGGGACGGTGTCTCTGCCTGGAAGGGGGCAGAGACGCCGATGCTACACAAATTAAGCCATTTCTGTCCTCCATTTCCAGTTTTTTGCAGTGTGTCAGTGAAGCTATTCACATGTGCTCGCTGTGAAGAATAGTAAAGTACAAACCCACTATTTAAAACAGTGGTTGTACGTCATACATATCACATATAGTTTTGAGCGAGCATGCTCGACACTGCTCGGTACTCGCCTGAGCATCTCACTACTCGGGATGTTCGGCGAGTGCCGAGCATTTTCGGGTTACTCGGGTGGGAGCTCGGGTCTCCGCCCTGCATGTTTGGCACTCTTTACAGAGCCAATGAAGATGCAGGGATTGGCAACCAGTCACTGTAATGCCGCAGCCATGTTTTTTGTGGGCACAGCGTCACCTCGAGTATTTAAAACCAGGAGCCGCCATCTTGGACACAGTCGCTCCGGATCAGACGGTGTAGGGAGAGTGCTGCTGAGCTAGGGAGAGATTTATACTGTGAATAGGTAGTGTAGGGTCTCTAAAGCCTGCAAAATCAAACAAACAGTCCTTCTCAGGACTAATATCCATCCCAGATATCAGGCAGGCAGGCAGGCTGTATAGGAGACGCAGTGGTTATACCAATAAACACTGCATTACAGTCCTGTGTGCTGCTTCTCAAATTACTAGACTTAGCCCCAGGTCTCAGGGGCCAGGAAAAATCCTTTTTTTATTTAAATCCTCTTTTTCTTTTTTTTCCTCAGTCAGACTGTACAAATACCCATCTTATTAACCTTTTGGTATTCCCCCCCCCAAAAAAAAATTGAGTGTGTCTGAGTGTTCAGACACAAATATATCTGGTTAAAAGAGTCTGGTAGAGGCGAGATAACTAGAATAGTGGTGTTGCAGTTCCACTGTTCAAATCTCTGTATTATCCACTTTTTTGCCTTTTTTCCATAAAAAAACCCAGTTTGATTGTCTCGCTGACTGTTCAGACACAAATATATCTGTTTTTAAAGATGTTGGTGTAGGCCAGAGAACTAGAACTGTGGTTTTCCTCTTCCACAGTTCAAATCTGGATGTAATTCACCTTTTTGCATAAAAAAAACAGTTTGAGTGTCTCGCTGACTGTTCAGACACAAATATATTTGTTTAAAAGATTCTGGTAAGGCCAGAGAAATAAAACTGTGGTTTTCTTCTTCCACGGTTCAAATCTCTTTTTTATTACCCTTTTGCCATTGATAGTGCGAGTGTAAGCTATTTTACTTCATTTACAATGGGCAAGGCGCGTGGCAAGGGACGTGGAACTGGACGTTCTGGTGATGGTGCGTGCAGAGGACGGGGCCGTGGTCAAGGTGAAAATGTGCCACAACCAACAGCCACATCTTCTCGCTCCCAGTTCTTGACCGAATTACTAGGGAAGCACACAACAGCACCACTATTGCGAACTGATCAGTGTGAACAGGTTAATTGGATAGCAGATAATACTTCCAGTCACCTGGGCACCACGACCTCGGTTCTGTCTTCCACACGGTCAAGTGTTAGTAGCCGTAAGTCTCGACCGCATTCTCCTCCTCACCCTGATGCTCCTTCCTCCCACCATGCCGAGTGTCGTCAGACAGCAACTAATTCCACAGTTTGACACTCTGAAGAGCTGTTCACTGGTCCATTTTCATATTTGTGCCCCTCGCCTGCTCCGCTTGAAGCGGTGGAAGAAGAGCTCCCATGTAGCAATGGCCAAATATTTGAACAGCAACGGCCACAGGAAGTCGATGCTGGCAATTTGTCACAAGAGGTGGACGATGATGAGACACAATTGCCACAAAGTGAGGAGGAGGACCATGGTGCGGAAGTGGAAGAGGAGGAGGTGGTGGATGATCTAGTAACTGACCCAACGTGGCAGGAGGACATGCAGAGTGAGGTCATCAGTACACAGGGGGAGGGAGGCAGAGTACCCCAACAAGCAGGAAGAAGCAGTATGGTGGCCAAAGACAGAAGGCAGGCAACCGTTCCCCGTAACACCAACACGAGGGTCATCGCCAGTACAACCGGTAGGTCTTCCAGAGTCTGGAATTTTTTAAAGACTCTTCTGACAACCCCAAAAAGGCCATTTGAACCACCTGCCAGGCCAGCATCAGCAGGGGTGACAAAATTACCAGCCTGACCACCACCAGCATGATCAGGCACATGTCAGCAAAGCACCCGACTATATGGGGCGAACCCCAGGGTCCACGACCAGTGTCAGCGGGTGTCACCACTGCTTCTTCCACTGTTGTGCATGTAAGAGAACCCCCTGTTGTGCGTGCAAGGCAATCCCTTGTCCATACTGCATGCAAAGATGCCCCCTCCTCTCAGTCTTCACTTGTTATGGCAGTTTCTCAAGAAACAGCATCAACGTCCACATCCCACCGCAGCGTTCAATTGTCCATATCCCAGAACTTTGAACGAAAGCGCAAATTCGCAGCCAACGCCCCACAGGCTACAGTCCTAAATTCGCACATTTCACGACTGCTTGCGTTGGAAATGCTGCCTTTTAGGCTGGTGGAGACGGAATCCTTCCGCAACCTTATGGCGGTGGCCGTCCCTCGGAACTCGGTCCCCAGCCGACACTATTTTGCCCAGTGTGCCATCCCCCACTACACAAGCACGTGTCCCAAAACATCTGCCGTGCCCTCAACAACGCAGTTACTGGGAGAGTCCACCAGACCACGGACACGTGGACAAGTGCTTGTGGCCAGGGATGGTGCATCTCCCTGATGGCACAATGGGTAAACATAGTGGAAGCGGGACCCAGTCGGACCATGGGACGGAACACATCCACCCCACACCGAGGATTGCCGGCCCTATGTCAGAGTTGCCCCCACAGTGTACAGCTCCTGTGCATAATCCTCCTCCTCCTTCTCATGTTCAGCCTCCATATCAGACATCACCACATCAGTTACAAGCTGGAAGCACTGCAGTACTGCCTCAGTCAAGCAGCAACAGGCTGTGCTGAAACTCATAAGCTTAGGTGATAAACCTCACACTGCTTGTGAGTTGTGGACAGCTGTGAAAGAGTAGGCAGATCTGTGGCTGAGACCGGTGAACCTACATCCAGGCATGGTCATGTGTGACAATGGCCGTAACCTGGTGGTAGCTCTGAGGTGAAGCGAGATCACACACGTACCATGCCTGGCTCATGTGCTTAACCTCGTGGTTCAGCGGTTACTTAAATCGTACCCCGAGTTGCCAGATCTGCTCGTCAAAGTACGCCGCCTGTCAGCTCATTTTTGGAAGTCGGCTACTGCTTCCGCCGTTCTTGCTGTGTTGCAGCAGCGTTTGCAGCTTCCATCAGACCGATAGCTGTGTGATGTCCCCACACGTTGGAACTCTACCCTCCACATGTTGCAAAGGATTTGTGAGCCGAAGAGAGCAGTTGTGGAGTACCAGCTGCAACAAGGCCTTCGATAATCAGGTCAGACTCCACACATAAGACCTCAGGAGTGGACCTGGATGTCTGACATATGTACCATCCTGACAAACTTTGAGGAGTCCACCAAGATGGTGAGTGGCGATGACGCCATCATTAGCATCAGCATCCCACTTGTCTGTCTTTTGCAACGCTCTATGCAGAGAATTAAAGAGGAGGCATTGCAGCCAAAGTATGATGAGATGGATCAAGAAGCCATAGCGGGCGATTACACACAGCCCAGCCTCATCTCATCCCAACGTGCATTGTGGGGACAATGAGGGCGAGGAGGAGGAGGAAGAACAGGAGCTGGTATCATGCGCTGTAGACGGTAGTACATGTACAACTGTCATACCGTCGGTTCAGCTTGGGTGGCCTGAGGACAGGGGGGAGGAGGAGGAGGAGTAGGATAGCATGGTCAGTCGTCATTTTGGTGAGGACATGGAAGTCTTGCCCGTTACCAGTCTGGCACGCATGGCTGACTTCATGTTACGCTGCCTTAACCGTGACCCTCGCGTTGTCAAAATGTTGGGTGACAGTCATTACTGGTTGGTGACACTTTTAAACCCCCCCTACAAGGAGAACTTTCACTCTCTTATTCCTGAGGTGGAGAGGTCTACAAAAATAGGGCAGTACCAGAAGGCCCTTGCTGCAGAACTGTTAAAAAAATTCCCACCTGAACACGCTAGCGGCAGAGGTCACTGTTCGTTGCCCTACCAAGGCGTAGAGGCTAGAGAGATGCAACTCTAAACCAGCAGAGGCTGGGGATCACTCTCAATGTTCTGCGACAGTTTTCTGAGACCCGCCCAGCTTACAGGCCCTGAGGCGCGGGGTACTCTCACAAGGAGTGGAAAGTTTCAAAAGATGGTGAGGGAGTACCTTGGCGACTGTACCAGCTTCCTCCGTGATTCCTCTGTGCCTTTTAATTATTGGGTATCCAAGCTGGACACTTGGAATGAACTCGCTCTGTACGCCTTGAGGTCTTAGCCTGCCCTGCCGCTAGCATGTTATCGGAGCGTGTTTTTAGTGCCGCTGGGGGAATTATAACTGATAAGCTCACTCGCCTGTCAACTGACAATGCTGACAAGCTGACCCTTATCAAAATGAACAAGGGCTGGATTGGGCCAGACTTCTCATCACCACCAAATGACAGCAGAGTAACATAAAGTCAAATCCACTGTGCTATTTCGGGAGATGAATTCCCATGCACCGCTTCACACTCACACATGGCTATATGCTTCCTCATTTCGGATGTTTTTTGCTCTTCTCCTTTTTCTCAGCCTCCACCACCACTATACCACGAGGGCGTCTGTGGTCCGTGTTGCCAGCATTGCAAGTTCCACCGTCCTTATTTTTGGCAGCTTTTGCTTGGAAGGCATAGGCAAAGACTATTGGAGACCCACTCCCCAATAATGGGAATAATGTTTTAATATGCTGTACTGCATGGCTCTTGTAAGGGGCATTGCAAGTTCCTCCATCCTAATTTTTGGCAGCTTTTGCTTGGAAGGCATAGGCAAAAATATGGGAGACCCACTCCCCAATAATGGGAATAATGATTTTAATATGCTGTACTGCATGGCTCTTGTAAGGGGCATTGCAAGTTCCTCCGTCCTAATTTTTGGCAGCTTTTGCTTGGAAGGCATAGGCAAAAACTATGGGAGACCCACTCCCCAATAATTGGAATAGTGTTTTTAATCTGCTGTACTGCATGGCTCTTGTAAGAGGCATTGCAAGTTCCTCCGTCCTAATTTTTCGCAGTTTTTGCTTGGAAGGCATAGGCAAGACTATGGGAGACCCACTCCCCAATAATGAGAATAATGTTTTTAATATGCTGTGCTGCATGGCTCTTGTAAGGGGCATTAAAATCGTCTTGTTAAGCTACTGTGACCTCCACATCTCTACCAAGGGGCATTAAAACCGCCTTGTTAAACCACTCTGAACTCCACGTCTGTTACAAGGGGAATTAAAACTGTCTTGTTAAACCACTCTGAACTCCACGTCTCTTCCAAAGGGCAATAAAACAGTCTTGTTAAACCACTCTGAACTCCAAATCAGGGGAGGAGTCCTGAGGAGACAATTTGCATATTCTCTCTGCATTTTGGGATAAGTGAAGTGTCTCCGCGAGCTCAAAGGACACTGGATTTTGGCCTTTGGAGCTGAAAGGAGGACATCGGTGAACCAGGGGAGGAGTCCTGAGGAGACAATTTGCATATTCTCACTGCATTTTGGGATAAGTGAAGAGTCTCCGCGAGCTCAAAGAACACTGGATTTTGGCCGTTGGAGCTGAAAGGATCACACCGGTGAATCCCGCGCCTACTGGCGCGCTAATTTTGGAGCATTTTTCACTGTTTTCATAACATATCAACAATAAGAACATGGAAGAGTCCAGGAGCCATTTGGTGAGCTTCATATCCTGCTACATGTTCCCAGACTTGCCAGTGGAAAAGCCAAACTTCCCATGCTAGAAATGCTAGCTTGTGTCCCTGTTGGAGGAAAAGTTGCGAAATCTAGAAGAGAGGTTAACTACCTTGAATATCATTAAGGAAGGTGAAGAGTTCTTAGACAAAGCAGAATTATCTCTACATGATTCAGAAAGAGAAGAAATTCGAACTGCACCTGACGAAAGAGAGGAATGGAAGCATGTGACCCAGAGAAGCAGGAGGATCGAGAGGCAGTCAGCAACTATACTGCTCAGGAACCAGTACCAGGCTCTCACGCAGGAGAACCATGAAGAAATACAGTAAGATAAAACTTTGCCCACAATGAATAACCTTGTAAGCCCTCAGAATCCTCCTGGATGGAGAAAGAAAAATGTTGTGAAGAAAAAACGGAGTGTGGTGGTCATGGGGGATTCCCTGTTGAAAGGAACAGAGGCCGCTATCTGCAGATCACACATAACCTCAAGAGAAATGTTCTTTCTTCCAGGAGCAAAAATTAAAGATGTGTCTGACAGGATATCAAGACTCTTCAGACCTACAGATCACTACCCATTCCTGCTAATACATGTGGAGACAAATGACACCGCAAGAAAGGACCTGTAAACCATCGGCAGTGTCTTTGAAGACTTAGGCAAGAAAGTGAAAGAATTGGGAGCGCAGGTGGTCTTCTCATCCATCCTCCAAGTGGATGGCCATGGAACAATGAGGTGGAATAAGATTCTACAGGTGAACAAGTGGCTACGTCGATGGTGCCGTCAACAAGGATTTGGATCTCTGGATCACGGAATGAATTACCTATATGATGGACTACTTGCTAGAGATGGTGTGCACCTTACGAAGCCTGGAATACATGTATTTGGAAGTCGCCTTGCTACACTCATCAGGAGAGCTTTAAACTAGAACAATGTGGGAAGGGATGCAAAAGGCCAGAAAAAGATATACAGCTGACAAATACTATTGAGATCTCTGCTACTGGAAGTGGAAAGGAAGAACAAAGACAAAAAAATTTAAATAATAAAAATATGGGAGGACGAGAAACCAATCACAAACTAAAATGTTTTTATAAAAATGCACAAAGCATGGGCAACAAACAAGGAGAATTGGAACTACTAACGCAGGAAAAGAAGTATGATGTCATTGGAATCACTGAAACTTGGTGGGACGATACACATGATTGGAATACAAGGCTAAAAGGATACAACTTATTTGCAAGAAACAGACTTGATAAACGAGGAGGAGGTGTCGCATTGTATGTTAGAAAAGTGTATATCTGCACAGAGATTGAAGCAGAGACTGGGAGTTCTGTGGAAACTGTTTGGGTAAGAATACAAGGAGAGAACAACGAAAGGACACCATTGTAGGCATTTACTACAGGCCACCTGGGCAAGCTGAAGATATGGATGAACTCTTTATGTATCAAATGACCAAGTTCTCCAAAAAATATGAAGTAGTGGTCATGGGAGATTTCAACTATCCAGACATTTGTTGGGAATCTCTCTCAAGTAAAGCTAACAGGTCAAGCAAATTCTTATCCTCTCTTGCTGACAACTTTATCTTCCAAAAGGTAGGGGAGAAAACAAGGGGATCTGCTACTTTGGATATAATCCTTATAAACAGGGAGGAAATGGTTGAGGAGGTAAAAGTGGCTGGAACCCTAGGAGGCAGCGATCATGCTATTATAGAATTTTGGATAACTAGAGGAGGAAGACATGTGAAGACTCAAACTTCAAGGTTAGATTTCAGAAAGGCAGATTTTAAGCGACTCAGAAAAAGAATAGGAGGGATCCAATGGCTGGATGTCCTTAAGGACAAAAAAGTCCAGGAAGGATGGGAGATTTTTAAAAATGAGATTCCCAAAGCACAATCATTAACAATCCCGAAAAGTAGGAAGAATGGGAAGCATTTAAGGAAACCAGGATGGATGAACACAGAACTTAAACACATGATAAAAAGAAAGAAAGAAATGTTTATCAAATGGAAAGAGGGAGGCATATCTAAAGAAGATTATAATGCAGTCTGCAGATCCTGTAGGGCACGTGTCAGGTTAGCTAAAGCTGACAATGAATTAAGGCTTGCAAGAGATGTCAAAGGCAATAAAAAAGGATTTTGGGGGTATGTCAAAAGTAAAAGAAAAGTCAAAGCTACTATAGGTTTTTACAGGATGAAAATGGTGAAATGGTAAGAAAGGATGCTGAGAAGGCCGAACTTTTTAATTCCTACTTTGCATCTGTTTTCTCTCAGAAAGAAAATGTAAAATCAACTGATCTTCACTGTCCTATTAAAGGAATAGAAGAATCCAAGTTATCTGTAAACAGAGAGATTGTGAGGGAATATTTAGTTAACATAAATGAGTTCAAGTCTCCAGGTCCAGATGAATTACACCCCAGAGTACTAAAGGAGATCATAGAAGAAATTTTAGAACCACTCTCCATAATCTTTGAATATTCTTGCAGAACAGGAGAAGTCCCAGAAGACTGGAGAAAAGAAAATGTTGTTCCTATCTTCAAAAAGGGGAAGAAAGTGGACCCAGGGAACTATTGGCCGGTGAGTCTGACTTCTATACCAGGAAAGATCATTGAACAAATTATTAAACAACATGTATGTAAGTACCTGAATAAGAATGAAGTGAGTAACCAGAGTCAGCATGGGTTTGTAACTAACAAATCATGTCAGACTAACTTAATTTCCTTCTATGACAGAATCACTGACTGGGTGGATCAGTGAAATGCTGTAGATAAAGTATATCTTGACTTCAGAAAAGCATTTGACAAAGTATCTCACACCATCCTTATTGAAAAAATGACCAAGTATGGAATAGACAAGGCAACTGTTAGGTGGATTCATAACTGTCTCAGTGATCGGACTCAAAGAGTTGTTGTAAATGGCTTCACATCCAGTTGGATGAATGTCTCAAATAGGGTACCACAGGGCTCTGTCCTGGCACCTGTATTATTCAACATCTTTATCAATGATTTAGATGAAGGAATTGAGGGTAAACTGATTAAATTTGCTGATGACACAAAGCTAAGAGGGATAGCTAATACTAGAGAAGAGAGAGAGTGGATTCAAAAAGACCTAAATAAACTGGAGCAGTGGGCAGTAACTAACAGAATGGTTTTTAACAGGGAAAAATGCAAAGTACTACATCTGGGCAATAAAAGTGAAAAAACCATATACAAAATGGGAGGAATAGAGCTAAGAAACAGTACATGTGAAAAAGACTTAGGTATACTAATAGATCATAGACTGAACATGAGTCAACAGTGTGACGCAGCAGCAAAAAAGGCAAATACAATTCTGGGATGTATTAACAGAAGCATACAGCCTTGATCACGTGAAGTCATTATCGGACTTTACTCCTCTTTGGTCAGACCTCACCTGGAATACTGCATCCAGTTTTGGGCACCACATTTTAAAAAAGACATCGACAAACTGGAGCAAGTTCAGAGAAAAGAGACCAGAATGGTGACCGCTCTGCAAACCATGTCCTATGAGGAACGGTTACAGGATTTGGGAATGTTTAGCTTGCAAAAAAGAAGACTGAGAGGAGACTTAATAGCTGTCTACAAATATCTCAAGGGCTGTCACATTTTAGAAGGATCATCTTTATTCTCATTTGCACAAGGAAAGAATAGAAGCAATGGGATGAAACTAAATGGGAGGAGACACAGATTAGATATTAGAAAAAACTTTTTGACAGTTAGGGTGATCAATGAGTGGACCAGGCTGCCACGAGAGGTGGTGAGTTGCCCTTCAATGGACGTCTTCAAACAGAGGCTGGACAGATATCTGTCTTGGACCAGATGACCCAGGAGGTCCCCTCCAACTCTAGCATTCTATGATTCTTTGATTCTATGATTCTATGATTCCATGTCTCTTCCAAGGGGCATAAAAACCATCTTGTTAAGCAACTGTGACATCCATGTCTCTTCCAAGGGGCATTAAAACGTCTTGTTAAACCACTCTGAACTCCACGTCTCTTCCAAGGGGCATTAAAACCATCTTGTTAAACCACTCAGAACTACACGTCTCTTCCAAAGGGCATTAAAACCGTCTTGTTAAGGTACTGTGACCTCCATGTCTCCCCCAAGGGGCATTAAAACTGTCTTGTTAAACCACTATTAACTCCACGTCTCTTCCAAGGGGCATTAATACCGTCTTGTTAAACCACTCTGTACTCCACGTCTCTTCCAAGGGGCATTAAAACCGTCTTGTTAAGCTATTGTGACCTCCACGTCTTTTCCAAGGGGCACTAAAACCGTCTTGTTAAGCCACTCTGAACTCTACGTCTGTTCCAAGCAGCATTAAAACCGTCTTGTTAAGCTACTGTGACCTCCACGTCTCTTCCAAGGTGCATTAAAACTGTCTTGTTAAACCACTCTGAGCTACACTTCTGTTCCAAGTGGCATTAAAACCGTCTTGGTAAGCTACTTTGACCTCCACGTCTCTTCCAAAGGTCATTAAAAATGTCTTGTTAAGCTACTGTGACCTCCATGTCTCCCCCAAGGGGCATTAAAACCGTCTTGTTAAACCACTATTAACTCCACGTCTCTTCCAAGGGGCATTAAAAAAGTCTTGTTAAGCTATTGTGACCTCCACGTCTTTTCCAAGGGGCACTAAAACCGTCTTGTTAAGCCACTCTGAACTCTACGTCTGTTCCAAGCGGCATTAAAACCGTCTTGTTAAGCTACTGTGACCTCCACGTCTCTTCCAAGGTGCATTAAAACTGTCTTGTTAAACCACTCTGAGCTACACTTCTGTTCCAAGTGGCATTAAAACCATCTTGGTAAGCTACTTTGACCTCCACGTCTCTTCCAAAGGTCATTAAAAATGTCTTGTTAAGCTACTGTGACCTCCATGTCTCCCCCAAGGGGCATTAAAACCGTCTAGTTAAACCACTCTGTACTCCACGTCTCTTCCAAGGGGCATTAATACCGTCTTGTTAAACCACTCTGTACTCCACGTCTCTTCCAAGGGGCATTAAAACCGTCTTGTTAAGCTATTGTGACCTCCACGTCTTTTCCAAGGGGCACTAAAACCGTCTTGTTAAGCCACTCTGAACTCTACGTCTGTTCCAAGCGGCATTAAAACCGTCTTGTTAAGCTACTGTGACCTCCACGTCTCTTCCAAGGTGCATTAAAACTGTCTTGTTAAACCACTCTGAGCTACACTTCTGTTCCAAGTGGCATTAAAACCGTCTTGGTAAGCTACTTTGACCTCCACGTCTCTTCCAAGGTGCATTAAAACCGTCTTGTTAAACCACTCTGAACTACACGTCTCTTCCAAAGGTCATTAAAACCGTCTTGTTAAGCTACTGTGACCTCCATGTCTCCTCCAAGGGGCATTAAAACCGTCTTGTTAAACCACTCTGAACTCCACGTCTCTTCCAAGTGGCCTTAAAACCGTCTTGTTAAGCTACTGTGAACTCCATATCTTTTCCAAGGGGCATTAAAACTGTCTTGTTAAACCACTCTGAACTCCACGGCTCTTCCAAGGTACATTAAAACTGTCTTGTTAAAGCATTTTGAACTCCACGTCTCTTCCAAGGGGCATTAAAACCTTCTTGTTAAGTTACTGTGACCTCCACGTCTCTTTCAAGGGGCATTAAAACCGTCTTGTTAAACCAAACTAAACTCCACGTCTCTTCCAAGGGGCATTAAAACCGTCTTGTTAATCCACTCTGAACTCCACGTCTCTTCCAAGGGGCATTAAAAGCTTCTTGTTAAGCTACTGTGAGCTCCACGTCTCTTCCATTGGGCATTAAAACCGTCTTGTTAAACCACTCTAAACTCCACGTCTCTTCCAAGGGGCATTAAAACCGTCTTGTTAAGCTACTGTGACCTCCACGTCTCTTCCAAGGGGCATTAAATCATCTTGTTACACCAGTCTGAACTCCACGTCTCTTCCAAAGGGCATTAAAACCGTCTTGTTAAACCACTATTAACTCCACGTCTCTTCCAAGGGGCATTAATACCGTCTTGTTAATCCACTCTATACTCCACGTCTCTTCCAAGGGGCATTAAAACCGTCTTGTTAAGCTACTGTGACCTCCACGTCTTTTCCAAGGGGCACTAAAACCGTCTTGTTAAGCCACTCTGAACTCTACGTCTGTTCCAAGCAGCATTAAAACCGTCTTGTTAAGCTACTGTGACCTCCACGTCTCTTCCAAGGTGCATTAAAACTGTCTTTTTAAACCACTCTGAGCTACACTTCTCTTTCAAGTGGCATTAAAACCGTCTTGGTAAGCTACTTTGACCTCCACGTCTCTTCCAAGGTGCATTAAAACCGTCTTGTTAAACCACTCTGAACTACACGTCTCTTCCAAAGGTCATTAAAACCGTCTTGTTAAGCTACTGTGACCTCCATGTCTCCCCCAAGGGGCATTAAAACCGTCTTGTTAAACTACTATTAACTCCACTTCTCTTCCAAGGGGCATTAATACCATCTTGTTAAACCACTCTGTACTCCACGTCTCTTCCAAGGGGCATTAAAACCGTCTTTTTAAGCTATTGTGACCTCGACGTCTTTTCCAAGGGGCACTAAAACCGTCTTGTTAAGCCACTCTGAACTCTACGTCTGTTCCAAGCGGCATTAAAACCGTCTTGTTAAGCTACTGTGACCTCCACGTCTCTTCCAAGGTGCATTAAAACTGTCTTGTTAAACCACTCTGAGCTACACTTCTGTTCCAAGTGGCATTAAAACCGTCTTGGTAAGCTACTTTGACCTCCACGTCTCTTCCAAGGTGCATTAAAACCGTCTTGTTAAACCACTCTGAACTACACGTCTCTTCCAAAGGTCATTAAAACCGTCTTGTTAAGCTACTGTGACCTCCATGTCTCCTCCAAGGGGCATTAAAACCGTCTTGTTAAACCACTCTGAACTCCACGTCTCTTCCAAGGGGCATTAAAACCGTCTTGGTAACCTACTTTGACCTCCACGTCTCTTCCAAAGGTCATTAAAACTGTCTTGTTAAGCTACTGTGACCTCCATGTCTCCCCCAAGGGGCATTAAAACCGTCTTGTTAAACCACTATTAACTCCACGTCTCTTCCAAGGGGCATTAATACCGTCTAGTTAAACCACTCTGTACTCCACGTCTCTTCCAAGGGGCATTAATACCGTCTTGTTAAACCACTCTGTACTCCACGTCTCTTCCAAGGGGCATTAAAACCGCCTTGGTAAGCTACTTTGACCTCCACGTCTCTTCCAAGGTGCATTAAAACTGTCTTGTTAACCACTCTGAACTACACGTCTCTTCCAAAGGTCATTAAAACCGTCTTGTTAAGCTACTGTGACCTCCATGTCTCCTCCAAGGGGCATTAAAACCGTCTTGTTAAACCACTCTGAACTCCACGTCTCTTCCAAGTGGCCTAAAAACCGTCTTGTTAAGCTACTGTGAACTCCACATCTTTTCCAAGGGGCATTAAAACTGTCTTGCTAAACCACTCTGAACTCCACGGCTCTTCCAAGGTACATTAAAACTGTCTTGTTAAAGCATTTTGAACTCCACGTCTCTTCCAAGGGGCATTAAAACCTTCTTGTTAAGTTACTGTGACCTCCACGTCTCTTTCAAGGGGCATTAAAACCGTCTTGTTAAACCAAACGAAACTCCACGTCTCTTCCAAGGGGCATTAAAACCGTCTTGTTAAACCACTCTGAACTCCACGTCTCTTCCAAGGGGCATTAAAAGCTTCTTGTTAAGCTACTGTGAGCTCCACGTCTCTTCCATTGGGCATTAAAACTGTCTTGTTAAACCACTCTAAACTCCACGTCTCTTCCAAGGGGCATTAAACCGCCTTGTTAAGCTACTGTGACCTCCACGTCTCTTCCAAGGGGCATTAAATCATCTTGTTACACCAGTCTGGACTCCACGTCTCTTCCAAAGGGCATTAAAACCGTCTTGTTAAACCACTATTAATTCCACGTCTCTTCCAAGGGGCATTAATACCGTCTTGTTAAACCACTCTGTACTCCACGTCTCTTCCAAGGGGCATTAAAACCGTCTTGTTAAGCTACTGTGACCTCCACGTCTTTTCCAAGGGGCACTAAAACCGTCTTGTTAAGCCACTCTGAACTCTACGTCTGTTCCAAGCAGCATTAAAACCGTCTTGTTAAGCTACTGTGACCTCCACGTCTCTTCCAAGGTGCATTAAAACTGTCTTGTTAAACCACTCTGAGCTACACTTCTGTTTCAAGTGGCATTAAAACCGTCTTGGTAAGCTACTTTGACCTCCACGTCTCTTCCAAGGTGTATTAAAACCGTCTTGTTAAACCACTCTGAACTCCACGGCTCTTCCAAGGTACATTAAAACTGTCTTGTTAAAGCATTTTGATCTCCACGTCTCTTCCAAGGGGCATTAAAACCTTCTTGTTAAGTTACTGTGACCTCCACGTCTCTTTCAAGGGGCATTAAAACCGTCTTGTTAAACCAAACTAAACTCCACGTCTCTTCCAAGGGGCATTAAAACCGTCTTGTTAAACCACTCTGAACTCCACGTCTCTTCCAAGGGGCATTAAAAGCTTCTTATTAAGCTACTGTGAGCTCCACGTCTCTTCCATTGGGCATTAAAACCGTCTTGTTAAACCACTCTAAACTCCACGTCTCTTCCAAGGGGCATTAAACCGTCTTGTTAAGCTACTGTGACCTCCACGTCTCTTCCAAGGGGCATTAAATCATCTTGTTACACCAGTCTGGACTCCACGTCTCTTCCAAAGGGCATTAAAACCGTCTTGTTAAACCACTATTAACTCCATGTCTCTTCCAAGGGGCATTAATACCGTCTTGTTAAACCACTCTGTACTCCACGTCTCTTCCAAGGGGCATTAAAACCGTCTTGTTAGGCTACTGTGACCTCCACGTCTTTTCCAAGGGGCACTAAAACCGTCTTGTTAAGCCACTCTGAACTCTACGTCTGTTCCAAGCAGCATTAAAACCGTCTTGTTAAGCTACTGTGACCTCCACGTCTCTTCCAAGGTGCATTAAAACTGTCTTGTTAAACCACTCTGAGCTACACTTCTGTTTCAAGTGGCATTAAAACCGTCTTGGTAAGCTACTTTGACCTCCACGTCTCTTCCAAGGTGCATTAAAACCGTCTTGTTAAACCACTCTGAACTACACGTCTCTTCCAAAGGTCATTAAAACCGTCTTGTTAAGCTACTGTGACCTCCATGTCTCCCCCAAGGGGAATTAAAACCGTCTTGTTAAACCACTATTAACTCCACGTCTCTTCCAAGGGGCATTAATACCGTCTTGTTAAACCACTCTGTACTCCACGTCTCTTCCAAGTGGCATTAAAACCGTCTTGTTAAGCTATTGTGACCTCCACGTCTTTTCCAAGGGGCACTAAAACTGTCTTGTTAAGCCACTCTGAACTCTACGTCTGTTCCAAGCAGCATTAAAACCGTCTTGTTAAGCTACTGTGACATCCACGTCTCTTCCAAGGTGCATTAAAACTGTCTTGTTAAACCACTCTGAGCTACACTTCTGTTCCAAGTGGCATTAAAACCGTCTTGGTAAGCTACTTTGACCTCCACGTCTCTTCCAAAGGTCATTAAAACTGTCTTGTTAAGCTACTGTGACCTCCATGTCTCCCCCAAGGGGCATTAAAACCGTCTTGTTAAACCACTATTAACTCCACATCTCTTCCAAGGGGCATTAATACCGTCTAGTTAAACCACTCTGTACTCCACGTCTCTTCCAAGGGGCATTAATACCGTCTTGTTAAACCACTCTGTACTCCACGTCTCTTCCGAGGGGCATTAAAACCGTCTTGTTAAGCTATTGTGACCTCGACGTCTTTTCCAAGGGGCACTAAAACCGTCTTGTTAAGCCACTCTGAACTCTACGTCTGTTCCAAGCGGCATTAAAAGCGTCTTGTTAAGCTACTGTGACCTCCACGTCTCTTCCAAGGTGCATTAAAACTGTCTTGTTAAACCACTCTGAGCTACACTTCTGTTTCAAGTGGCATTAAAACCGTCTTGGTAAGCTACTTTGACCTCCACGTCTCTTCCAAGGTGTATTAAAACCGTCTTGTTAAACCACTCTGAACTCCACGGCTCTTCCAAGGTACATTAAAACTGTCTTGTTAAAGCATTTTGATCTCCACGTCTCTTCCAAGGGGCATTAAAACCTTCTTGTTAAGTTACTGTGACCTCCACGTCTCTTTCAAGGGGCATTAAAACCGTCTTGTTAAACCAAACTAAACTCCACGTCTCTTCCAAGGGGCATTAAAACCGTCTTGTTAAACCACTCTGAACTCCACGTCTCTTCCAAGGGGCATTAAAAGCTTCTTATTAAGCTACTGTGAGCTCCACGTCTCTTCCATTGGGCATTAAAACCGTCTTGTTAAACCACTCTAAACTCCACGTCTCTTCCAAGGGGCATTAAACCGTCTTGTTAAGCTACTGTGACCTCCACGTCTCTTCCAAGGGGCATTAAATCATCTTGTTACACCAGTCTGGACTCGACGTCTCTTCCAAAGGGCATTAAAACCGTCTTGTTAAACCACTATTAACTCCATGTCTCTTCCAAGGGGCATTAATACCGTCTTGTTAAACCACTCTGTACTCCACGTCTCTTCCAAGGGGCATTAAAACCGTCTTGTTAGGCTACTGTGACCTCCACGTCTTTTTCAAGGGGCACTAAAACCGTCTTGTTAAGCCACTCTGAACTCTACGTCTGTTCCAAGCAGCATTAAAACCGTCTTGTTAAGCTACTGTGACCTCCACGTCTCTTCCAAGGTGCATTAAAACTGTCTTGTTAAACCACTCTGAGCTACACTTCTGTTTCAAGTGGCATTAAAACCGTCTTGGTAAGCTACTTTGACCTCCACGTCTCTTCCAAGGTGCATTAAAACCGTCTTGTTAAACCACTCTGAACTACACGTCTCTTCCAAAGGTCATTAAAACCGTCTTGTTAAGCTACTGTGACCTCCATGTCTCCCCCAAGGGGAATTAAAACCGTCTTGTTAAACCACTATTAACTCCACGTCTCTTCCAAGGGGCATTAATACCGTCTTGTTAAACCACTCTGTACTCCACGTCTCTTCCAAGTGGCATTAAAACCGTCTTGTTAAGCTATTGTGACCTCCACGTCTTTTCCAAGGGGCACTAAAACCGTCTTGTTAAGCCACTCTGAACTCTACGTCTGTTCCAAGCAGCATTAAAACCGTCTTGTTAAGCTACTGTGACCTCCACGTCTCTTCCAAGGTGCATTAAAACTGTCTTGTTAAACCACTCTGAGCTACACTTCTGTTCCAAGTGGCATTAAAACCGTCTTGGTAAGCTACTTTGACCTCCACGTCTCTTCCAAAGGTCATTAAAACTGTCTTGTTAAGCTACTGTGACCTCCATGTCTCCCCCAAGGGGCATTAAAACCGTCTTGTTAAACCACTATTAACTCCACATCTCTTCCAAGGGGCATTAATACCGTCTAGTTAAACCACTCTGTACTCCACGTCTCTTCCAAGGGGCATTAATACCGTCTTGTTAAACCACTCTGTACTCCACGTCTCTTCCGAGGGGCATTAAAACCGTCTTGTTAAGCTATTGTGACCTCGACGTCTTTTCCAAGGGGCACTAAAACCGTCTTGTTAAGCCACTCTGAACTCTACGTCTGTTCCAAGCGGCATTAAAAGCGTCTTGTTAAGCTACTGTGACCTCCACGTCTCTTCCAAGGTGCATTAAAACTGTCTTGTTAAACCACTCTGAGCAACACTTCTGTTCCAAGTGGCATTAAAACCGTCTTGGTAAGCTACTTTGACCTCCACGTCTCTTCCAAGGTGCATTAAAACCGTCTTGTTAAACCACTCTGAACTACACGTCTCTTCCAAAGGTCATTAAAACCGTCTTGTTAAGCTACTGTGACCTCCATGTCTCCTCCAAGGGCATTAAAACCGTCTTTTTAAACCACTCTGAACTCCACGTCTCTTACAAGTGGCCTTAAAACCGTCTTGTTAAGCTACTGTGAACTCCACATCTTTTCCAAGGCGCATTAAAACTGTCTTGTTAAACCACTCTGAACTCCACGGCTCTTCAAAGGTACATTAAAACCATCTTGTTAAATCATTTTGAACTCCACGTCTCTTCCAAGGGGCATTAAAACCTTCTTGTTAAGCTACTGTGACCTCCACGTCTCTTTCAAGGGGCATTAAAACCGTCTTGTTAAACCAAACGAAACTCCACGTCTCTTCCAAGGGGCATTAAAACCGTCTTGTTAAACCACTCTGAACTCCACGTCTCTTCCAAGGGGCATTAAAAGCTTCTTGTTAAGCTACTGTGAGCTCCACGTCTCTTCCATTGGGCATTAAAACCGTCTTGTTAAACCACTCTAAACTCCACGTCTCTTCCAAGGGGCATTAAAACCGTCTTGTTAAGCTACTGTGACCTCCACGTCTCTTCCAAGGGGCATTAAATCATCTTGTTACACCAGTCTGGACTCCACGTCTCTTCCAAAGGGCATTAAAACCGTCTTGTTAAACCACTCTGAACTCCACGTCTCTTCCAAGGGTCATTAAATCCGTCTTGTTAACCTACTCTGACCTCCACATCTTTTCCAAGGGGCATTAAAACTGTCTTGTTAAACCACTCTGAACTCCACGTCTCTTCCAAGGGTCATTACATCTGTCTTGTTAAGCTACTGTGACCTCCACGTCTCTTCCAAGGGGCATTAAAACCGTCTTGTTAAACCACTATTAACTCCACGTCTCTTCCAAGGGGCATTAAAACCGTCTTGTTAAGCTACTGTGACCTCCATGTCTCTTAAAAGGGGCAATAAAAGCGTCTTGTTAAACCACTCTCAACTTCACGTCTCATCCAAGGGGCATTAAAACCGTCTTGTTAAACCTCTCTGAACTCTGCGTCTATTCCAAGGGGCATTATAACCGTCTTTTTAAGCTGCAGTGACCTCCACGTCTCTTCCAAGGGGCATTAAAACCATCTTGTTAAACCACTCTGAACTCCACAGCTCTTCCAAGGGGCATTGAAATGTTGTTTTTAATTACCGCTAACCTCCACGACTCTTCCAACCGGCATTGCATTTCCTCCTAATTTTAGTCAGCTTTTGCTTTTCAATGCATAGGTGAACACTAAGGGAGACCTACTCCCTAATAATGGTTAAAAGGTTTTTAGCAGGCTGTAATCCAAGTCTGTTTCAAGGGGCATTGCAGTTCATCATAATTTTTGGAAAGCCTTCCATTCACTGGTTAGGCCAACAGTGTACAGGAGACCCAGTTGCTATAAATGGAAAAAACGGTTTAGTTAAGACCCTCTGACCTCCATGTCACTTCCAAGGGGCAATTGAGTGCCTTGAAATTTTTTGTAGGCATTGCACTCACTGTATGCCCTATAACTGTGTAGCCGAACCACTCCTTTTGGTACAGAAACATATCCTACAAGACATGTGTGGTTGACTGGCCTGATATTGATGTGAATGGTCCCTGTTCCTCCTGCTCTTTCTCCTTTGCCACCACCTAATCCATCATTCATCACCTGAAGCTTTGTTTTAACGGGAGTCATAGAACTGGGATAGTAGCAGGAAAACATCCAGCATTCCTCGGAGGAGGTAGAATATGCGTCAAAACGGTGACTACCTCAGGCCTAGCCGCTGCTTCATACATGCGTTTGCATTTCAAGGAACAGAAAGCTAAGGAGATGGATGGCCTCTTGATCATGAATAATTTACTCGTTGTGTAGGAGGCCGACCACTGCTGCTGTCTACCTTCTGAACTTTGTGTTAAAGCCTGATTGACCAAGGACCCGTAATCCTCTATGTCTGGAGGACGTGTTGCATCCCAGTGTCCAACTGTGTCCTGGCTTCCACAATATTAACCCAGTGTGAAGGCGTCAGTGAGATGGACCATTCCTGGCCACATTCCCTTTTCCACGTGTTTGTGGTTAGGCTGTCCTTCCCACTAAATGCACTGGGGAGGGCACAGGTAATGTTTTGGTATGCGCGCTTGTGTATAAGGTGCACCGGGACAAATAGGGGCAGCTGGGGACCAAGTATGGACACCCGGCCGCCCCCTGGCGGCTGGGGACCAAGCGTGGACACCCAATCTCCGGGTTGCTGGGGACTGAGTATGGATACTAAGCCGCCGACGCAGCCATGACGTGGTGGCCAGATTCCGCCTCCACATGCCTAAAAGGCCCAATTTCAAGTACAAGCAAGCAAGCAGTATGGTATTGCAGCCTGGGGGTGGGTAGGTGGCAGTCTTCATGCATTGCAAGAAATGGGGGAGGTAAAATTGAACACTGCCCTGGGACAAGGACTTGCACTGGGATCGTTGCAGGTCTGCATCTTCTGATGCGGCAAGAATCACTTCTGATGGACACACTTTTAGGAAGTGACCTGGGTGTCAGAGATGCTTCCAGGGGTCTTCCCCATGCTGTTCCCATGTCTTTTCAGCAGTGTATGCATGTGTCACACAGCACATGGCCAGATAAGGTTGTAAAATGTTAAAATTACATTTCCCGGTGAATGCATTTGTCACGGTTGAAAGCAATTCAAAAGTGCAAAAATGCATAAAAAATGCTACTTGTGAACATAGCCCAAGGTGTGGAGGAGTATTTTTGTTTTTGGTTATTTATTTTACCTTATACACAAGTCTTTACCCTGGAAAGGATGTTCCTTAACATATTTCACAGGAAAACAGTTTCAGTTTCGTTTTTGAACCTTTTATTGTGAGCCCTTACAAGTGGCTCAATACCTCTGACCACATTGTTGACAGCAGTGACCTGGGGGTCAGAAATGCTTCCTCGGGCGATCCCCATGCTGTCCCCATGTAATTTGAGCACTGTCACTATCGTTTTGGGCACTTTTTATTCTTTGTACAGACTGCCGTGGGAGCTGCCGCAAAAATGCTCGGGTCTCCCATAGACTAACATTGGGCTTGTTGCTCGGGTCGAGCACCCAAGTATCACGGTGAGCTCGATCAACAATAATCACATATAACTGCAGTCAAAATTTAAATTGCAAAGAGAACTTCAGCACTCCATACATGAATATATAAGAAACTAGATGGTGGCCCAATTCTCACACATCGTGTATTCTAGAATGTGTATGTGGCCGACCGGGCGCCACTAATAAGTGAAGCAGTATTTAAATGGGTTGTGCAGTACTTTAAATTAACCCTCCCCATGTATGCCCACAGGTGCCCTAATGAATTTTTTAGGACCTGAGAGCAAGGCTGCCGGTCAGGGGACTTCTGCTGTGAGCAGCCAGGAGATGACCAGCTAGCACAGGGTGAGCAGGTGAGTGTGTGAGGGAGAGCCTGTGGAGGTGTGTGTGTGTGTGAGGTGTTGGTCTGGTGCTGGATTTGAAATTGGTCCAGGACTTTCTGTGGTCTCCCATTAGAGTCCAGCTAGGGCTGATGCTGCTCAGCATCATCATCAGCCCCAACGCCTAGCTGGTCCGCGAGCACTGTTTACCTCCCAGGTAGTTGTGCCTAACAATGTTAAGCCTGGGTTGCAGAGGGAGAAAGTGCTTGCGGAGTCTAAGTCCAGAGTTTGCCGTTCTGAGCATGTCCGTGACCTGGCGGATCATGATTGGTGGTTTGGCACCCACCTGACCCGGTGACCTGGCACCGCCTGATTGATCGCGGGTGTCGTCACCAATGGTGCGACAGTGGGGCAGGGCTTAATCTTTAAAAGGCCCGCCCACAAACATGGCAGCGCGCTCAGATCATTTGAGCTGGTTGTTTGTGGTGTGCACGCTGAAACTCTTGGGCTCCTCTAAGAGCCATAGCTTTATGCAGGCAGGTAGCCATATAGAGCGGGTCTGCTCAGTCTGGTAGCTCGCCGGCTGAGTGCACAAATACCCGGCGGGTATCACACCCACATACTAGCGCCGACTGCTATAGCGTAGCGCCTGTACCGAAGACAGGGCTACTGCTCCTAGTCCGGTCACACGTCTCCCTGCGGTTCTTGGAGATTGTGTGAACCGCTTTAGCGCCAATCCCCATAGCGTAGCGCCTGTATCAAAGACAGGGCTACTGCTGTTCCCACGGTCGCACGTCTCCCTGCGGTTCTTGGAGATTGTGCGAACCGTCTTATCCTTCCGTGTGCCTTAACACGAAGGGTTAAGATAATTGTTTGGTGTTTCGCCGGTCGCTTTCTCCTCCGTGCAGTTAATGGAGAAAGAGCGTACCGCTTTACCCGGTCCGGTGTGCTGTTAACACGGACGGGTTATCTGTTTAGTTGTCGCTTTTCCTTTCCACCCGGAAAGTGTTCGGCAGCAGTCCATTTGGCTGCATTGCGGACCCCGGGGTCGGTTGCCTTCCATTTAAATAAAGTTGTCTGCAACCGCCCTCCTTACAGTATCTGAGTGCTAGGGTCTTGCCGAATATGGCCAACAACCAGCAACTGCAGCGTTACGTACAGCAATTGGAGGCCAGACTTAGATCTCTGGAACAAACTGCTCCAGTTGCTGATATCACTGCAGTAGCTTCCCAGGCGGCTACTCTAGCAGCCAACATTATAAACTCGGCTGCAGTGAATACTGCAACCACTGTAAGTGCCCCATTACCCCGGTTTGCTCTCCCGGAGAAATTTTCTGGGGACAGTAAACTCTGTAGGGGGTTTATTAACGTATGCTCCATTCATTTGGAGATGATGGAGGCACGTTTCCCCTCCGAAAGAGCCAAAGTGGGATATATCTTCTCATTGCTTTCCCACAGGGCTCTGGAGTGGGCTACTCCTGTCTGGGAGCGGAACGACCCGGTGGTAGTAAACGCGGGTCTTTTCCTTAAGACCCTAAAAAGTGTTTTCCTGGGTCCTCAGGTCACGCATGATACGGCTCTTAAGCTTCTTGCGTTGGTCCAGGGTTCGGCCACCGCCAGTCACTATGCCGTCCAGTTCAGAACCCTAGCGGCTGAAGTGGATTGGTCTGAGCGGTCGCCTATCCCCGTGTTCTGTAGGGGTCTGGCTGGGCATATTAAGGATGCCTTATCTACCAGAGAGATTTCAAACTCTCTGGAGAAGTTAATATCTCTCGCTGACCGTATTGACTTGCGTCATGCGGAACATAAGTTAGAGCTGGAGGTTGCCAGACATCAGCATCTGTTGGCACCAGGTGTCTTTAAACCCAAGACTCTCGACCCGGAGCCTGAGGCTATGGATATATCCCGGACTGAGTCTAGTTCCTCTCGTTCCCGACCCACACATTTCTTGGAGCACCCCATAAATAAGGGTTCCAGGCAGTCGGTAAAACGAGTAGGTCTTACCACCGTTGGAAGAGGTGTATTAAAGTCCGGGACTTCTTCCTCCAAATTATCTTTTCATGTGACATTGTCCCTTGGTAAATCTACAACTGCTGCCAAGGCGTGGGTGGACTCTGGTGCTGAGGGCAATTTTTTATCATCTGCATTTGCCCAGAGGCACGCCATCCCTATTGAGTTACTCTCCAGACCAATGAACATTAGTGTTGCCAATGGTTCTCTCCTGGACGCACAAATCACCCACCAGTCAATTCCACTCACCATGTCATTTCCTCAGGGCCACCGGGAGGTCATCTCATTTCTTATTATTCCCGGTGGTTTAGACGAGGTGTTATTGGGTCTCCCCTGGCTACGTTGTCATACTCCACACATTGACTGGAATACGGGGAGAATTTCTTCCTGGAGTGAGAATTGTGCGTCACAGTGTATGGTCAAAGTCACCCGGAGGGTAGTCTCTGATCCCCCTACCGTTGTGGCATCCGGTACAGATTCTTTGTCTGTCCCCAGGACCCGGGTCTTGTCAGATTATGTCGTAAAGAACTCTCAGGAAGAGAGGGTGGCGACAGTGTCCTCTAACCCGGTTCCGTCGGGGAGGACGTTTGTTTCACCTAATCTACAGAATATGGTGCGCTCCTAACGGAGCTCACCTGGGGATCAAACGTACCACTAAGTCCCTTCAACGGTCCTATTGGTGGCCCCTGTGGCGCCATGACGTCAAGGGTTTGTAAACGCACGTCCTGTCTGTGCGAGAGATAAATCTTTCTGCCAGAGACCGGCGGGTTCTGTCCCTCTGTCACCCGTGAGGGAACCCACACATAGAGAACCAGTTGTCATTTCTCACCATCCTGCTTCCCGCCCCAAAAAATGGTACCCTGTACACCAGAGGGGTCACAGTTCCGTGAATCCTTTCTGTGACCCGGTGGACCACATTCTTGCCCCCCGGCTCATGGAGGAAAATGAGCGTAAAGTGGAGGTGGATAATGTTAGGCGTCGGTCTGGTGCTGGATTTGAAATGGGTCCAGGACCTTCTGTGGTCTCCCATTTCAGTCCAACCAGGGCTGATGCTGCTTAGCATTGTCATCAGCCCCAACACCTAGCTGGTCCGCGAGCACTGTTTATCTCCCAGGTAGTTGTGCCTAACAATTTAAAGCCTGGGTTGCAGAGGGAGACAGTGCTTGCAGAGTCTAAGTCCAGAGTTTGCCGCTCTGAGCATGTCCGTGACCTGGCGAATCATGATTGGTGGTTTGGCACCCATTTGACCCGGTGACCTGGCACCGCCTGATAGGTCACGGGTGTCATCACCAATGGTGCGACAGTGGGGCAGGGCTTAATCTTTAAAAGGCCCGCCCACAAACATGGCAGCGCGTTCAGATCATTTGAGCTGGTTGTTTGTGGTGTGCACGCTAAAACTCTTCGGCTCCTCTAAGAGCCATAGCTTTATGCAGGCAGGTAGCCATATAGAGCGGGTCTGCTCAGTCCGGTAGCTCGCCGGCTGAGTGCACAAATACCCGGCGGGTATCACACCCACATACTAGCGCTGACTGCTATAGCATAGCGCCTGTACCGAAGACAGGGCTACTGCTCCTAGTCCGGTCACACGTCTCCCTGCGGTTCTTGGAGATTGTGTGAACCACTTTAGCGCCAATCCCCATAGCGTAGCGCCTGTATCAAAGACAGGGCTACTGCTGTTCCCACGGTCGCACGTCTCCCTGCGGTTCTTGGAGATTGTGCGAACCGTCTTACCCTTCCATGTGCCTTAACATGAAGGGTTAAGATAATTGTTAGGTGCGTCGCCGGTCGCGCTCTCCGTGCAGTTAATGGAGATAGAGCATACCGCTTTACCCGGTCCGGTGTGCTGTTAACAAGGACGGGTTATCTGTTTAGTTGTCGCTTTTCCTTTCCACCCGGAAAGTGTTCGGCAGCAGTCCATTTGGCTGCATTGCGGACCCCGGGGTCGGTTGCGTTCCATTTAAATAAAGTTGTCTGCAACCGCCCTCCTAACAGTGAGGGTATGCGTGTGAGGGTGTGAGTGAGGGTGAGCGTGTGAGGGCGAGCGGGTGAGGTTGAGGGTGTGAGCGTGTGAGGGTGTGCGTGGGAGCATGTGAGGGTGATCGTCTGAGGGTAAGTGTCTCAGGGTGAGCGTCTCAGGGTGAGAGTCTGAGGCTGAGCATCTGAGGGTGTGCGGTTGAGGGTGTGAGCGTGTGAGGGTGAGCATCTGAGGGTGTGAGCGTGTGAGGGTGAGCGTCTGAGGGTGTGCGTGTGAGGGTGAGCGTGTGAGGGTGTGAGCATGTGAGGGTGTGAGCGGGTAACTGTGAGCGGGTGAGCGTGTGAGGGTGAGCATGTGAGGGTGAACGGGTGAGCGTGGGAGGGTGAGCGTGTGAGGTTGAGCGTGTGAGGGTGTGAGTGTGAGAGGGTGAGCATGTGAGGGTGCGCGGGTGAGGTTCAGCGTGTGAGGGTGTGAGGGTGAGCGTGTGAGGGTTTGTGTGTGAGGGTGTGCGTGGGAGCATGTGATGGTGATCGTCTGAGGGTGAGCGTCTGAGGGTGATCGTCTGAGGCTGAGCATCTGAGGGTGTGAGGGTGAGCGTGTGAGCTTGTGAGGGTGTGAGCGTGTGAGGGAGAGCGTGTGAGGGTGAGCATCTGAGGGTGTGAGGGTGAGCGTGTGAGTGGGTAACTGTGAGTGGGTGAGCATGTGAAGGTGAGCATGTGAGGGTGGGAGGGTGAGCGTGTGAGAGGGTGAGCGTGAGAGGGTGAACATGTGAGGGTGAGCATGTGAGGGCGAGCGGGTGAGGGTGAGAGGGTGAGGGCGAGCGGGTGAGGGTGTGAGCATGTGAGGGGAGCGTCTGAGGGTGTGCGGTTGAGGGTGTGCATGTGAGGGTATGTGTGTGAGGGTGTGAGTGTGAGAGGGTGAGCATATGAGGGTGAGTGTGTGAGGGCGAGCGGCTGAGGGTGAGCGGTTGAGGTTGAGCGTGTGAGGGTGTGAGGCTGAGCGTGTGAGGGTGTGCGTGTGCGGGTGTGCATGTGAGGGTGAGCGTGTGAGGATGAGCATGTGAGGGTGATCGTCTGAGGGTGAGCATCTCAGGGTGAGCGTCTGAGGGTGTGTGGTTGAGGGTGTGCATGTGAGGGTGTGAGCTTATGAGGGTGTGAGCGTCTGAGGGTGAGCATCTGAGGGTGTGCGGTTGAGAGTGTGAGTGCAAGGGTGAGCGTGTGAGGGTGTGAGCGGGTAACGGTGAGCTGGTGAGGGTGAGCGTGTGAGCGGGGGAGGGTGAGAGGGTGAGGGCGTGAGGGTGTGAGTGTGAGGGTGTGAGAGGGTGAGCGTGAGAGGGTGAGCGTGTGAGGGAGAGCGTGTGAGGGTGAGCGTGTGAGGGTGAGCGTGTGAGGGTGATCGTGTGAGGGTGAGTGTGTGAGCGTGAGCGTGTGAAAGTGAGCATGTGAGGGTGAGCGTGTGAGCGTGAGCGTGTAAGGGTGAGCAAGTGAAGGTGAGCGTGTGCGTGTGAGGGTATGCAAGTGAGGGTTAGCGGGTGTGCGTGTGCATGTGAGGGTGAGCGTTTGAGGGTGAGCGTGTGAGGGTGAGCCTGAGCGTGTGAGGGTGTACGTGTGAGGGTGAGCGTGTGAGGATGAGCGAGTGAGGGTGAGCGGGTAAGAAGGAGCAGGTGAGCGTGTGAGGGTGAGCGTGTGAAGGTGAGCGGGTGAGAGGGTGAGCATGTGAGGGTGAGGGTGAGAGGGTGGTAGGGTGTGCGGTTGAGGGTGTGCGTGTGAGGGTGATCGTCTGAGGGTGAGCGTCTCAGGGTGAGCGTCTAAGGGTGAGCATCTGAGGGTGTGCGGTTGAGTGTGAGCGGGTGAGCATGTGCGGGTGAGGGTGAGCATGTGAGCTTGTGAGCGTGTGAGGGTGAACGTCTGAGGGTGTGCGTGTGAGGGTGAGGGTGTGAGCATGTGAATGTATGAGCGGGTAACTGTGAGCGAGTGATCGTGTGAGAGTGAGCATGTGAGGGTGAGCGTGTGAGGATGAGCGAGTGAGGGTGAGTGGGTAAGAAGGAGCAGGTGAGCGTGTGAGGGTGAGCGTGTGAAGGTGAGCGGGTGAGAGGGTGAGCATGTGAGGGTGAGGGTGAGAGGGTGGTAGGGTGTGCGGTTGAGGGTGTGCGTGTGAGGGTGATCGTCTGAGGGTGAGCGTCTCAGGGTGAGCGTCTAAGGGTGAGCATCTGAGGGTGAGCGTCTGAGGGTGTGCGGATGAGGGTGTGCGTGTGAGGGTGAGCATGTGAGCTTGTGAGCGTGTGAGGGTGAACGTCTGAGGGTGTGCGTGTGAGGGTGAGGGTGTGAGCATGTGAATGTATGAGCGGGTAACTGTGAGCGAGTGATCGTGTGAGAGTGAGCATGTGAGGGTGAGCGGGTGAGGGTGGGAGGGTGTGAGGGTGTGAGTGTAAGAGGGTGATCATGAGAGGGTGAGCGTGAGAGGGTGAACATGTGAGGGTGAGAGGGTGGTAGGGTGTGCGGTTGGTAGGGTGTGCGGTTGAGGGTGTGCGTGTGAGGGTGAGCTTGTGAGGGTGTGAGCGTGTGAGGGTGTGAGTGTGAGACGGTGAGCATGTGAGGGTGAGCGTGTGAGGGTGAGCGGGTGAGGTTGAGCGTGTGAGCATGTGAGGGTGTGAGCATGCGAGGGGGAGCGTCTGAGGGTGAACGTCTGAGGGTGTGCGGTTGAGGGTGTGCGTGTGAGGGTATGCGTGTGAGTGTGAGAGGGTGAGTGTGAGCGGGTGAGCATGTGAGGGTATGCGGGTGAGCGGGTGAGGGTGAGCGTGTGAGTGTGATCGTCTGAGGGTGAGCATCTCAGGGTGAGCGTCTCAGGGTGAGCGTCTAAGGGTGAGCATCTGAGGGTGAGCGTCTGGGGGTGTGCGGTTGAGGGTGTGCGTGTGAGCGTGTGAGCTTGTGAGCGTGTGAGGGGTGAGCGTGTGAGGGTGAAGGTGTGAGGGTGTGCGTGTGAGGGTGAGCGTGTGAGGGTGTGAGCATGTGAATGTATGAGCGGGTAACTGTGAGCGAGTGAGCGTGTGAGGGTGAGCATGTGAGGGTGAAGCGTGTGAGGGTGAACAGGTGAGCGGGTGAGGGTGAGCGTGTGAGCGGGTAAGGGTGAGCGGGTGAGGGTGGGAGGGTGAGCGTGTGAGGGTGTGAGTGTAAGAGGGTGAGCGTGAGAGGGTGAACATGTGAGGGTGAGCATGTGAGGGCGAGTGGGTGAGGGTGAGCGGGAGAGTTTGAGCGTGTGAGGGTGTGAGCGTGTGTGGGTGTGAGCATGTGAGGGGGAGAGTCTGAGGGTGTGCGGTTGAGGGTGTGCGTGTGAGGGTATGTGTGTGAGGGTGTGAGTGTGAGAGGGTGAGCATGTGAGGGTGAGCGGGTGAGGTTGAGCGTGTGAGGGTGAGTGTGTGAGCGGGTGAGCGTGTGATAGTGAGGGTGTGCGTGTGAGGATGAGCTTGTGAGGGTGAGCATGGGAGCATGTGAGGGTGAGCGTCTCAGGGTGAGCATCTGAGGGTGTGCGGTTGAGGGTGTGCGAGTGAGGGTGAGCGTGTGAGGGTGTGAGCTTGAGAGGGTGTGAGCGTGTGAGGGTGAGCGTCTGAGGGTGTGCGGTTGACGGTGTGAGTGTGAGGGTGAGCGTGTGAGGGTGTGAGCATGTGAGGGTGTGAGCGTGTGAGGGTGAACGGGTGAGCGGGTGAGGGTGAGCGTGTGAGCGGGTAAGGGTGAGCGGGTGAGGGTGAGCATGTGAGGGAGGGAGGGTGAGAGGGTGGGAGGGTGAGCGTGTGAGTGTAAGAGGGTGAGCGTGAGAGGGTGAGCGTGAGAGGGTGAACATGTGAGGGCGAGCGGGTGAGGGTGAGCGGGTGAGTTTGAGCGTGTGAGGGTGTGAGCGTGTGTGGGTGTGAGCATGTGAGGGGGAGCGTCTGAGGGTGTGCGGTTGAGGGTGTGCGTGTGAGGGTATGTGTGTGAGGGTGTGAATGTGAAAGGGTGAGTGTGAGAAGGTGAGCATGTGAGGGTGAGCGGGTGAGGTTGAGCGTGTGAGGGTGTGAGCGTGTGAGGGTGAGCGTGTGAGCGAGTGAGCATGTGATAGTGAGCGTGTGAGGGTGCGCGTGTGAGGGTGAGGATGAGCGTGTGAGGGTGAGCGTGGGAGCATGTGAGGGTGAGCGTCTGAGGGTGAGCGTCTGAGGGTGTGCGGTTGAGGGTGTGCGTGTGAGGGTGTGAGCTTGAGAGGGTGTGAGCATGTGAGGGTGAGCGTCTGAGGGTGTGCAGTTGAGGGTGTGAGTGTGAGGGTGAGCGTGTGAGGGTGTGAGCATGTGAGGGTGTGAGCGGGTAACGGTGAGCGTGTGAGGGTGAGCATGTGAAGGTGAGCGAGTGAGGGTGAGCGTGTGAGGGTGGGAGGGTGAGAGGGTGGGAGGGTGAGAGGGTGGGAGGGTGAGCGCGTGAGCGTGTGATGGTGAGCGTGTGAGGGTGTGAGTGTGAGAGGGTGAGCATCAGAGGGTGAGCGTGAGAGGGTGAGCGTGTGAGGGTGAGCGTGTGATGGTTTGCGGGTGAAGGTGAGCGGGTGAGGGTGTGAGTGTGTGAGGGTGAGTGTGTGAGGGTGAGCGTGTGCATGTGAGGGTGAGCGTGTGAGGGTGAGCATGTGAGGGTGTGCGTGTGAGGGCGTGCTCGTGAGGGTGAGCGTGTGAGGATGAGTTTGTGAGGGTGAGCGTGGGAGCATGTGAGGGTGAGCATGTGAGGGTGAGCGTCTGAGGGTGAGCATCTGAGGGTGAGCGTCTGAGGGTGTGCGGTTGAGGGTGTGCGTGTGAGGGTGTGAACGTGAGCGTCTGAGGGTGAGCGTCTGAGGGTGTGCGGTTGAGCGTGTGAGGGTGTGAGCGTGAGAGGGTGAGCGTGTGAGGGGGAACGGGAGAGGGTGAGGTTGAGAGTGTGAGTGTGTGAGCGTGTGAGGGTGAGCGTGTGAGCATGTGAGGGTGAGCGTGTGCATGTGAGGGTGTGCATGTGAGGGTGAGCGTGTGAGGGAGAGCGTGGGAGCATGTGAGTGTGAGCATGTGAGGCTGAGCGTCTGAGGGTGAGCGTGTGAGGGTGTGCGTCTGATGGTGTGCGGTTGAGGGTGAGCGTGTGAGGGTGAGCGTGTGAAGGTGAGCGTGTGCAGGTGTGCGTGTGAGGGTGAGGGTGAGGGTGAGCGTGAGGGTGTGCGTGTGAGTGTGAGTGTGAGCGTGTGAGGATGAGCGTCTGAGGGTGAGCGTCTGAGGGTTAGCGTCTGAGGGTGTGCGTGTGAGGGTGTGAGCGTGTGAGGGTGTGAGCGTGTGAGGGTGTGAGCGTGTGGGGGTGAGCGTGTGAGGGTGAGCGTGTGAGGGTGAGCATGTGAGGGTGAGAGTGTGCATGTGTGCGGGTGGGGGTGAGCGTGTGAGGGTGAGCGCGTGAGGGTGAGCATGTGAGGGTGAGAGTGTGCAGGTGTGCATGTGAGGGTGAGCGTGTGAGCTTGTGAGGGTGAGCGTGGAAGCATGTGAGGGTGTGCGTGTGAGGGTGAGCGTGTGAGGATGAGCGTGTGAGGGTGAGCGTGGGAGCATGTGAGGGTGAGCGTCTGAGGGTGAGCGTGTGAGGGTGAGCGTCTGAGGGTGAGCATGAGAGGGTGAGCATCTGAGGGTGTGCGGTTGAGGGTGTGCGTGTAAGGGTGAGCGTGTGAGCGTGTGAGGGTCTGAGGGTGTGCAGTTGAGGTGAGCGTGTGAGGATGAGCGTGGGAGCATGTGAGGGTGAGCGTCTGAGGGTGTGAGAGTGTGAGGGTGTGAGCGTGAGAGGGTGAGCGTGAGAGGGTGAGCGTGTGAGGGGGAACGGGAGAGGGTGAGGTTGAGAGTGTGAGTGTGTGAGAGCGTGTGAGGGTGAGCGGGTGAGCATGTGAGGATGTGCATGTGAGGGTGAGCGTGTGAGGGAGAGCGTGGGAGCATGTGAGGGTGAGCATGTGAGGGTGAGCGTCTGAGGGTGAGCGTGTGAGGGTGAGCGTGTGAGGGTGAGCGTGTGAGGGTGAGCGTGTGAGGGTGAACGTGTGAATGTGAGCGTGTGCAGGTGTGCGTGTGAGGGTGAGGGTGAGCGTGTGAGGGTGAGCGTGAGGGTGTGCGTGTGAGGGTGAGCGTGTGAGGATGAGCATGTGAGGGTGAGCGTCTGAGGGTGAGCGTCTGAGGGTGAGCTTCTGAGGGTGAGCATCTGAGGGTGTGCGGTTGAGGGTGTGAGTGTGTGAGCGTGTGAGCGTGTGAGAGGGTGAGCGTGTGAGGGTGAGCGTGTGGGGGTGAGTGTGTGAGGGTGAGCATGTGAGGGTGAGAGTGTGCAGGTGTGCATGTGAGGGTGAGCGTGTGAGCATGTGAGGTTGAGCGTGGAAGCATGTGAGGGTGTGCGTCTGAGGGTGAGCGTGTGTGGATGAGCGTGTGAGGGTGAGCGTGGGAGCATGTGAGGGTGAGCGTCTGAGGGTGAGCGTGTGAGGGTGAGCGTCTGAGGGTGAGCATGAGAGGGTGAGCATCTGAGGGTGTGCGGTTGAGGGTGTGCGTGTAAGGGTGAGCGTGTGAGCGTGTGAGGGTCTGAGGGTGTGCGGTTGAGGGTGTGCATGTGAGGGTGAGCGTGGGAGGATGAGCGTGGGAGCATGTGAGGGTGAGCGTCTGAGGGTGAGCGTGTGAGGGTGAGCGTCTGAGGGTGAGCATGAGAGGGTGAGCATCTGAGGGTGTGCGGTTGAGGGTGTGCGTGTAAGGGTGAGCGTGTGAGGGTCTGAGGGTGTGCGGTTGAGGGTGTGCATGTGAGGGTGAGTGTGTGAGAATGAGCGTGGGAGCATGTGAGGGTGAGCGTGTGAGGGTGAGCGTGAGAGGGTGTGCGTGTGAAGGTGTGCGTGTGAGGGTGAGCGTGTGAGGATGAGCATGTGAGGGTGAGTGTCTCAGGGTGAGCGTCTGAGGGTGAGCGTCTGAGGGTGAGCATCTGAGGGTGTGCATTTGAGGGTGTGTGTGTGGGGGTGAGCGTGTGAGGGTGTGAGCGTGTGAGGGTGTGAGCTTGTGATTGTGAGCGTGTGAGGGTGAGCGTGTGGGGGTGAGTGTGTGAGCTTGAGCGTGTGAGGGTGAGCATGGGAGCCTTTGAGGGTGAGCGTGGAAGCATGTGAGGGTGTGCGGGTGAGCGTGTGAGGATGAGCATGTGAGGGTGAGCGTGGGAGCATGTGAGGGTGAGCGTCTGAGGGTGAGCGTCTGAGGGTGTGCGGTTGAGGGTGTGCGGTTGAGGGTGTGCGTGTGAGGGTGAGCATGTGAGTTTGATCATGTGAGGGTGAGCGTGTGAGGGTGTGAGCGTGTGAGGTTGTGAGCGTGTGAGGGTCAGCATGTGAGGGTGAGCGTGTGGGGGTGTGAGCGTGTGAAGGTGAGCGTGTGGGGGTGAGTGTGTGAGCTTGAGCGTGTGAGGGTGAGCATGGGAGCCTTTGAGGGTGAGCGTGGAAGCATGTGAGGGTGTGCGTGTGAGGGTGTGCGTGTGAGGGTGAGCGTGTGAGGATGAGCATGTGAGGGTGAGCGTGGGAGCATGTGAGGGTGAGCGTCTGAGGGTGAGCGTCTGAGGGTGTGCGGTTGAGGGTGTGCGTGTGAGGGTGAGCATGTGAGTTTGATCATGTGAGGGTGAGCGTGTGAGGGTGTGAGTGTGTGAGGTTGTGAGCGTGTGAGGGTCAGCATGTGAGGGTGAGCGTGTGGGGGTGTGAGCGTGTGAAGGTGAGCGTGTGGGGGTGTGAGCGTGTGAGTGTGAGAAGGTGAGCGTGTGAGGGTGAGCGTGGGAGCATGTGAGGGTGAGCGTCTGAGGGTGTGCTGTTGAGGGTGTGCATTTGAGGGTGTGTGTGTGGGGGTGAGCGTGTGAGGGTGTGAGCGTGTGAGGGTGTGAGCGTGTGAGGGTGTGAGCTTGTGATTGTGAGCGCGTGAGGGTGAGCGTGTGAGGGTGAGCGTGTGGGGTTGAGTGTGTGAGCTTGAGCGTGTGAGGGTGAGCATGTGAGGGTGAGAGTGTGCAGGTGTGCATGTGAGGGTGAGCGTGGGAGCCTTTGAGGGTGAGCGTGGAAGCATGTGAGGGTGTGCGTGTGAGGGTGTGCATGTGAGGGTGAGCGTGTGAGGATGAGCATGTGAGGGTGAGCGTGGGAGCATGTGAGGGTGAGCGTCTGAGGGTGAGCGTCTGAGGGTGTGCGGTTGAGGGTGTGCGTGTGAGGGTGAGCATGTGAGTTTGATCATGTGAGGGTGAGCGTGTGAGGTTGTGAGCGTGTGAGGGTCAGCATGTGAGGGTGAGCGTGTGGGGGTGTGAGCGTGTGAAGGTGAGCGTGTGGGGGTGTGAGCGTGTGAGGGTGTGAGTGTGAGAAGGTGAGCGTGTGAGGGTGAGCGTGGGAGCATGTGAGGGTGAGCGTCTGAGGGTGTGCTGTTGAGGGTGTGCGTGTGAGGGTGAGCATGTGAGGGTGATCATGTGATGGTGAACGTGTGAGGGTGAGCGTGTGAGGGTGTGAGAGTGTGAGGTTGTGAGCGTGTGAGGGTCAGCGTGTGAAGGTGAGCGTGTGGGGGTGTGAGCGTGTGAGGGTGTGAGTGTGAGAAGGTGAGCGTGTGAGGGTGAACTCGTGAGGGTGAGCGGGTGAGGTTGAGAGTGTCAGTGTGTGAGAGTGTGAGGGTGAGCGGGTGAGGGTGAGCGTGTGCAGTTGTGCGTGTGAGGGTGAGCGTGTGAGGTTGAGCGTCTGAGGGTGAGTGTCTGAGGGTGAGCGTCTCAGGGTGAGCGTCTGAGGGTGAGCATCTGAGGATGTGAGGGTGAGCGTGTGAGGGTGAGCGTGTGAGGGTCTGCGTGTGAGGGTGTGCGTGTGAGGGTGAGGGTGTGCGGGTGAGGGTGAGGGTGAGCGTGTGAGGGTGATCGTGTGAGGGTGAGCGTGGGAGCATGTGAGGGTGAGCGTCTCAGGGTGAGAGTCTGAGGGTGAGCATCTGAGGGTGTGCGTGTGAGGGTGAGCGTGTGAGGGTGTGAGGATGTGAGCATGTAAGGGTGAGTGTGTGCAGGTGTGCGTGTGAGGGTGAGCGTGTGAGGGTGAGTGTGTGAGGGTGAGCATGAGCGTGTGCAGGTGTGCATGTGAGGGTGAGCGTGGGAGCATGTGAGGGTTAGCATGGGAGCGTGTGAGGGTGAGCGTGGGAGCGTGAGCGTCTGAGGGTGAACCTGTGCGGGTGAGCGTGTGCGGGTGAGCGTGTGAGAATGAGCATATGAGTGTGTGAGGGTGAGCGTGGGAGCGTGTGAGGGTGGGAGCATCTGAGGGTGAGCATCTCAGAGTGAGTGTCTGAGGGTGAAAGTCTGAAGGTGTGAGGGTGAGCGTGTGAGGGTGAGCGTCTGAGGGTGAGAGGGTGAGAGTTTGAGGGTGAGGGTCTGAGGGTGAGCGTCTAAGTTTGATTGTGTGAGGGTGAGCGTGTGAGGGTGAGGGTGAGCATGTGAGAATGAGCGTGTGAGGGAGAGCGTGTGAGGGTTAGCGTGTGAGGGTGAGCGTGTTAGCGTGAGCGGGTGAGTGTGTGAGTGTGAGCGTGTGAGGGTGAGCGTGAGGGTCAGCATGTGAGGGTGAGCATGTGAGAATGAGCGTGTGAGGGTGAGCAGGTGAGGGTGTGAGTGTGAACGTGTGAGGGTGGGCATGTGAGGGTGAGCATGTGAGGGTGAGGGTGTGAGGGTGAGCGTGTGCGCGTGGAGGTGTGCGTGTGAGCATATGACGGTGAGCGTGTGAGCATGTGAGGGTGACGGTTTGAGGGTGAGCGTGAGAGGGTGAGCATCTGAGGGTGAGCGTCTGAGGATGAGGGTGAGTGTGTGGGGGTGAGCGTGTGAGGGTGAGCGTGTGAGCGAGTGAGCATGTGATAGTGAGCGTGTGAGGGTGTGCGTGTGAGGGTGAGGATGAGCATGTGAGGGTGAGCGTGGGAGCATGCGAGGGTGAGCGTCTGAGGGTGAGCGTCTGAGGGTGTGCGGTTGAGGGTGTGAGTGTGAGGGTGAGCGTGTGAGGGTGTGAGCATATGAGGGTGTGAGCGTGTAACGGTGAGCGTGTGAGGGTGAGCATGTGAGGGTGAGCGTGTGAGGGTGGGAGGGTGAGAGGGTGGGAGGATGAGCGCGTGAGCGTGTGATGGTGAGCGTGTGAGGGTGTGAGTGTGAGAGGGTGAGCATCAGAGGGTGAGCGTGAGAGGGTGAGCGTGTGAGGGTGAGCGTGTGATGGTTTGCGGGTGAGGGTGAGCGGGTGAGGTTGAGCGGGTGAGGGTGTGAGTGTGTGAGGGTGAGTGTGTGAGGGTGAGTGTGTGAGGGTGAGTGTGTGAGGGTGAGCGTGTGCATGTGAGGGTGAGCGTGTGAGGGTGAGCATGTGAGGGTGTGCGTGTGAGGGCGTGCTCGTGAGGGTGAGCGTGTGAGGATGAGTTTGTGAGGGTGAGCGTGGGAGCATGTGAGGGTGAACATCTGAGGGTGAGCGTCTGAGGGTGTGTTGTTGAGGGTGTGCGTGTGAGGGTGTGAACGTGAGCGTCTGAGGGTGAGCGTCTGAGGGTGTGCGGTTGAGCGTGTGAGGGTGTGAGAGTGTGAGGGTGTGAGCGTGAGAGGGTGAGCGTGTGAGGGGGAACGGGAGAGGGTGAGGTTGAGAGTGTGAGTGTGTGAGCGTGAGAGGGTGAGCGTGTGAGCATGTGAGGGTGAGCGTGTGCATGTGAGGGTGTGCATGTGAGGGTGAGCGTGTGAGGGAGAGCGTGGGAGCATGTGAGTGTGAGCATGTGAGGCTGAGCGTCTGAGGGTGAGCGTGTGAGGGTGAGCGTCTGATGGTGTGCGGTTGAGGGTGAGCGTGTGAGGGTGAGCGTGTGAGGGTGAGCGTGTGAAGGTGAGCGTGTGAGGGTGAGCGTGTAAGGGTGAGCGTGAGGGTGTGCGTGTGAGGGTGTGCGTGTGAGGGTGAGCGTGTGAGGATGAGCATGTGAGGGTGAGCATCTGAGGGTGTGCGTGTGAGGGTGTGAGCGTGTGAGGGTGTGAGCGTGTGAGGGTGTGAGCGTGTGGGGGTGAGCGTGTGAGGGTGAGCGTGTGAGGGTGTGAGCATGTGAGGGTGAGAGTGTGCAGGTGTGCGGGTGGGGGTGAGCGTGTGAGGGTGAGCGCGTGAGGGTGAGCATGTGAGGGTGAGAGTGTGCAGGTGTGCATGTGAGGGTGAGCGTGTGAGCATGTGAGGGTGAGCGTGGAAGCATGTGAGGGTGTGCGTGTGAGGGTGAGCGTGTGAGGATGAGCGTGTGAGGGTGAGCGTGGGAGCATGTGAGGGTGAGCGTCTGAGGGTGAGCGTGTGAGGGTGAGCATGAGAGGGTGAGCATCTGAGGGTGTGCGGTTGAGGGTGTGCGTGTAAGGGTGAGCGTGTGAGCGTGTGAGGGTCTGAGGGTGTGCGGTTGAGGGTGAGCGTGTGAGGATGAGCGTGGGAGCATGTGAGGGTGAGCGTCTGAGGGTGTGAGAGTGTGAGGGTGTGAGCGTGAGAGGGTGAGCGTGAGAGGGTGAGCGTGTGAGGGTGAGCGTGTGAGGGGGAACGGGAGAGGGTGAGGTTGAGAGTGTGAGTGTGTGAGCGTGTGAGGGTGAGCGGGTGAGCATGTGAGGATGTGCATGTGAGGGTGAGCGTGTGAGGGAGAGCGTGGGAGCATGTGAGGGTGAGCATGTGAGGGTGAGCGTCTGAGGGTGAGCGTGTGAGGGTGAGCGTCTGATGGTGTGCGGTTGAGGGTGTGCGTGTGAGGGTGAGCGTGTGAGGGTGAGCGTGTGAGGGTGAGCGTGTGAAGGTGAGCGTGTGCAGGTGTGCGTGTGAGGGTGAGCGTGTGAGGGTGAGCGTGAGGGTGTGCGTGTGAGGGTGAGCGTGTGAGGATGAGCGTGTGAGGATGAGCATGTGAGGGTGAGCGTCTGAGGGTGAGTGTCTGAGGGTGAGCATCTGAGGGTGTGCGGTTGAGGGTGTGCGTGTGAGGGTGTGAGCGTGTGAGGGTGTGAGCGTGTGAGAGGGTGAGCGTGTGAGGGTGAGCATGTGGGGGTGAGTGTGTGAGGGTGAGCGTGTGAGGGTGAGCATGTGAGGGTGAGAGTGTGCAGGTGTGCATGTGAGGGTGAGCGTGTGAGCATGTGAGGTTGAGCGTGGAAGCATGTGAGGGTGTGCGTGTGAGGGTGAGCGTGTGTGGATGAGCGTGTGAGGGTGAGCGTGGGAGCATGTGAGGGTGAGCGTCTGAGGGTGAGCGTGTGAGGGTGAGCGTCTGAGGGTGAGCATGAGAGGGTGAGCATCTGAGGGTGTGCGGTTGAGGGTGTGCGTGTAAGGGTGAGCGTGTGAGGGTCTGAGGGTGTGCGGTTGAGGGTGTGCATGGGAGGGTGAGCGTGTGAGAATGAGCGTGGGAGCATGTGAGGGTGAGCGTGTGAGGGTGAGCGTCTGAGGGTGTGCGGTTGAGGGTGTGCGTGTGAGGGTGAGCGTGTGAGTGTGTGAGGGTGAGCGTGTGAGGGTGAGCGTGAGAGGGTGTGCGTGTGAGGGTGAGCGTGTGAGGGTGAGCGTGTGAGGGTGAGCGTGAGAGGGTGTGCGTGTGAAGGTGTGCGTGTGAGGGTGAGCGTGTGAGGATGAGCATGTGAGGGTGAGTGTCTCAGGGTGAGCGTCTGAGGGTGAGCGTCTGAGGGTGAGCGTCTGAGGGTGAGCATCTGAGGGTGTGCATTTGAGGGTGTGTGTGTGGGGGTGAGCGTGTGAGGGTGTGAGCGTGTGAGGGTGTGAGCTTGTGATTGTGAGCGCGTGAGGGTGAGCGTGTGAGGGTGAGCGTGTGGGGGTGAGTGTGTGAGCTTGAGCGTGTGAGGGTGAGCATGGGAGCCTTTGAGGGTGAGCGTGGAAGCATGTGAGGGTGTGCGTGTGAGGGTGTGCATGTGAGGGTGAGCGTGTGAGGATGAGCATGTGAGGGTGAGCGTGGGAGCATGTGAGGGTGAGCGTCTGAGAGTGAGCGTCTGAGGGTGTGCGGTTGAGGGTGTGCGTGTGAGGGTGAGCATGTGAGTTTGATCATGTGAGGGTGAGCGTGTGAGGGTGTGAGCGTGTGAGGTTGTGAGCGTGTGAGGGTCAGCATGTGAGGGTGAGCGTGTGGGGGTGTGAGCGTGTGAAGGTGAGCGTGTGGGGGTGTGAGCGTGTGAGGGTGTGAGTGTGAGAAGGTGAGCATGTGAGGGTGAGCTTGGGAGCATGTGAGGGTGAGCGTCTGAGGGTGTGCTGTTGAGGGTGTGCGTGTGACGGTGAGCATGTGAGGGTGTGCATTTGAGGGTGTGTGTGTAGGGGTGAGCGTGTGAGGGTGTGAGCGTGTGAGGGTGTGAGCTTGTGATTGTGAGCGCGTGAGGGTGAGCGTGTGGGGGTGAGTGTGTGAGCTTGAGCGTGTGAGGGTGAGCATGTGAGGGTGAGAGTGTGCAGGTGTGCATGTGAGGGTGAGCGTGGGAGCCTTTGAGGGTGAGCGTGGAAGCATGTGAGGGTGTGCGTGTGAGGGTGTGCATGTGAGGGTGAGCGTGTGAGGATGAGCATGTGAGGGTGAGCGTGGGAGCATGTGAGGGTGAGCGTCTGAGGGTGAGCGTCTGAGGGTGTGCGGTTGAGGGTGTGCGTGTGAGGGTGAGCATGTGAGTTTGATCATGTGAGGGTGAGCGTATGAGGGTGTGAGCATGTGAGGTTGTGAGCGTGTGAGGGTCAGCATGTGAGGGTGAGCATGTGGGGGTGTGAGCGTGTGAAGGTGAGCGTGTGGGGGTGTGAGCATGTGAGGGTGTGAGTGTGAGAAGGTGAGCCTGTGAGGGTGAGCGTGGGAGCATGTGAGGGTGAGCGTCTGAGGGTGTGCTGTTGAGGGTGTGCGTGTGAGGGTGAGCATGTGAGGGTGATCATGTGATGGTGAACGTGTGAGGGTGAGCGTGTGAGGGTGTGAGAGTGTGAGGTTGTGAGCGTGTGAGGGTCAGCGTGTGAAGGTGAGCGTGTGGGGGTGTGAGCGTGTGAGGGTGTGAGTGTGAGAAGGTGAGCGTGTGAGGGTGAACTCGTGAGGGTGAGCCGGTGAGGTTGAGAGTGTCAGTGTGTGAGAGTGTGAGGGTGAGCGGGTGAGGGTGAGCATCTGAGGGTGAGTGTCTGAGGGTGAGCGTCTCAGGGTGAGCGTCTGAGGGTGAGCATCTGAGGGTGTGCGGTTGAGGGTGTGCGGTTGAGTGTGTGCATGTGAGGGTGAGCGTGTGAGGGTGAGCGTGTGAGGGTCTGCGTGTGAAGGTGTGCGTGTGAGGGTGAGGGTGTGTGGGTGAGGGTGAGGGTGAGCGTGTGAGGGTGAGCGTGGGAGCATGTGAGGGTGAGCGTCTCAGGGTGAGCGTCTCAGGGTGAGCATCTGAGGGTGAGAGTCTGAGGGTGAGCATCTGAGGGTGTGCGTGTGAGGGTGAGCGTGTGAGGGTGTGAGGATGTGAGCATGTAAGGGTGAGCGTGTGCAGGTGTGCGTGTGAGGGTGAGCGTGTGAGGGTGAGCGTGTGAGGGTGAGCATGAGCGTGTGCAGGTGTGCATGTGAGGGTGAGCGTGGGAGCATGTGAGGGTTAGCATGGGAGCGTGTGAGGGTGAGCGTGGGAGCGTGAGCGTCTGAGGGTGAACCTGTGCGGGTGAGCGTGTGCGGGTGAGCGTGTAAGAATGAGCATAGGAGTGTGTGAGGGTGAGCGTGGGAGCGTGTGAGGGTGGGAGCATCTGAGGGTGAGCGTCTCAGAGTGAGTGTCTGAGGGTGAAAGTCTGAAGGTGTGAGGGTGAGCGTGTGAGGGTGAGCGTCTGAGGGTGAGAGGGTGAGAGTTTGAGGGTGAGGGTCTGAGGGTGAGCGTCTAAGTTTGATTGTGTGCGTGTGAGGGTGAGCGTGTGAGGGTGAGGGTGAGCATGTGAGAATGAGCGTGTGAGGGAGAGTGTGTGAGGGTTAGCGTGTGAGGGTGAGCGTGTTAGCGTGAGCGGGTGAGTGTGTGAGTGTGAGCGTGTGAGGGTGAGCGTGAGGGTCAGCATGTGAGAATGAGCGTGTGAGGGTGAGCAGGTGAGGGTGTGAGTGTGAGCGTGTGAGGGTGAGCATGTGAGGGTGAGGGTGTGAGGGTGAGCGTGTGCGTGTGGAGGTGTGCGTGTGAGCATATGACGGTGAGCGTGTCAGCATGTGAGGGTGACGGTTTGAGGGTGAGCGTGAGAGGGTGAGCATCTGAGGGTGAGCGTCTGAGGATGAGGGTGAGTGTGTGGGGGTGAGCGTGTGAGCGTGTGAGGGTGAGCATGTGAGCATGTGAGGGTGACGGTTTGAGGGTGAGCGTGAGAGTGTGAGCATCTGAGGGTGAGCGTCTAAGGATGAGGGTGAGCGTGTGAGGGTGAGCGTGTGAGGGTGAGCGCGTGAGGTTGAGCATGTGAGGATGAGCGTGTGAGGGTGACGGTGTGAGTGTGTGAGGGTGAGAGTTTGAGCGTCTGTGGGTGTGCGTGAGAGGGTGAGCGTGTGAGGGTGTGAGGATGTGAGCATGTAAGGGTGAGCGTGTGCGTGTGAGGGTGAGCGTGTGAGGGTGAGCGTGTGAGGGTGAGCATGAGCGTGTGCAGGTGTGCATGTGAGGGTGAGCGTGGGAGCATGTGAGGGTGAGCGTCTCAGGGTGAGCGTCTCAGGGTGAGCATCTGAGGGTGAGCATCTCAGGGTGTGCGTGTGAGGGTGAGCGTGTGAGGGTGTGAGGATGTGAGCATGTAAGGGTGAGCGTGTGCAGGTGTGCGTGTGAGGGTGAGCGTGTGAGGGTGAGCGTGTGAGGGTGAGCATGAGCGTGTGCAGGTGTGCATGTGAGGGTGAGCGTGGGAGCATGTGAGGGTTAGCATGGGAGCGTGTGAGGGTGAGCGTGTTAGGGTGAGCGTGGGAGCGTGAGCGTCTGAGGGTGAACCTGTGCGGGTGAGCGTGTGCGGCTGAGCGTGTGAGAATGAGCGTAGGAGTGTGTGAGGGTGAGCGTGGGAGCGTGTGAGGGTGGGAGCATCTGAGGGTGAGCGTCTCAGAGTGAGTGTCTGAGGGTGAACGTCTGAAGGTGTGAGGGTGAGCGTGTGAGGGTGAGCGTCTGAGGGTGAGAGGGTGAGCGTCTGAGGCTGAGCGTCTGAGAGTTTGAGGGTGAGGGTCTGAGGGTGAGCGTCTAAGTTTGATTGTGTGCGTGTGAGGGTGAGCGTTTGAGGGTGAGGGTGAGCATGTGAGAATGAGCGTGTGAGGGAGAGCGTGTGAGGGTTAGCGTGTGAGGGTGAGCGTGTGAGCGTGAGCGGGTGAGTGTATGAGTGTGAGCGTGTGAGGGTGAGCGTGAGGGTCAGCATGTGAGCGTGAGCATGTGAGAATGAGCGTGTGAGGGTGAGCGGGTGAGGGTGTGAGTGTGAGCGTGTGAGGGTGGGCATGTGAGGGTGAGCATGTGAGGGTGAGTGTGTGAGGGTGTGAGGGTGAGCGTGTGCGTGTGGAGGTGTGCGTGTGAGCATATGACGGTGAGCGTGTGAGCATGTGAGGGTGACGGTTTGAGGGTGAGCGTGAGAGGGTGAGCATCTGAGGGTGAGCGTCTGAGGATGAGGGTGAGTGTGTGGGGGTGAGCGTGTGAGGGTGAGCGTGTGAGCATGTGAGGGTGACGGTTTGAGGGTGAGCGTGAGAGGGTGAGCATGAGCGTGTGCAGGTGTGCATGTGAGGGTGAGCGTGGGAGCATGTGAGGGTGAGCGTCTCAGGGTGAGCGTCTCAGGGTGAGCATCTGAGGGTGAGCATCTCAGGGTGTGCGTGTGAGGGTGAGCGTGTGAGGGTGTGAGGATGTGAGCATGTAAGGGTGAGCGTGTGCAGGTGTGCGTGTGAGGGTGAGCGTGTGAGGGTGAGCGTGTGAGGGTGAGCATGAGCGTGTGCAGGTGTGCATGTGAGGGTGAGCGTGGGAGCATGTGAGGGTTAGCATGGGAGCGTGTGAGGGTGAGCGTGTTAGGGTGAGCGTGGGAGCGTGAGCGTCTGAGGGTGAACCTGTGCGGGTGAGCGTGTGCGGCTGAGCGTGTGAGAATGAGCGTAGGAGTGTGTGAGGGTGAGCGTGGGAGCGTGTGAGGGTGGGAGCATCTGAGGGTGAGCGTCTCAGAGTGAGTGTCTGAGGGTGAACGTCTGAAGGTGTGAGGGTGAGCGTGTGAGGGTGAGCGTCTGAGGGTGAGAGGGTGAGCGTCTGAGGCTGAGCGTCTGAGAGTTTGAGGGTGAGGGTCTGAGGGTGAGCGTCTAAGTTTGATTGTGTGCGTGTGAGGGTGAGCGTTTGAGGGTGAGGGTGAGCATGTGAGAATGAGCGTGTGAGGGAGAGCGTGTGAGGGTTAGCGTGTGAGGGTGAGCGTGTGAGCGTGAGCGGGTGAGTGTATGAGTGTGAGCGTGTGAGGGTGAGCGTGAGGGTCAGCATGTGAGCGTGAGCATGTGAGAATGAGCGTGTGAGGGTGAGCGGGTGAGGGTGTGAGTGTGAGCGTGTGAGGGTGGGCATGTGAGGGTGAGCATGTGAGGGTGAGTGTGTGAGGGTGTGAGGGTGAGCGTGTGCGTGTGGAGGTGTGCGTGTGAGCATATGACGGTGAGCGTGTGAGCATGTGAGGGTGACGGTTTGAGGGTGAGCGTGAGAGGGTGAGCATCTGAGGGTGAGCGTCTGAGGATGAGGGTGAGTGTGTGGGGGTGAGCGTGTGAGGGTGAGCGTGTGAGCATGTGAGGGTGACGGTTTGAGGGTGAGCGTGAGAGGGTGAGCATCTGAGGGTGAGCGTCTGAGGATGAGGGTGTGCGTATGAGGGTGAGCGTGTGAGGGTGAGCGTGTGAGGGTGAGCGCGTGAGGTTGAGCATGTGAGGATGAGCGTGTGAGGGTGACGGTGTGAGTGTGTGAGGGTGAGAGTTTGAGCGTCTGTGGGTGTGCATGTGAGGGTGAGCGTGTGAGGGCGAGAGTGTAAATTTGGCACCAATATCGCTGATTGGTCGCGGCCGGCGGCATCGCCGCTGACCTCTATGTGGCTACCGTTGGGAGATCAGCGGCTAGGGCCGCTGATCTCCCGACGGCAAGTGTGAAGGGAGGACCTGGGAGCGGCGCCGCCTAGGCCTCCAGTCGGGGTACTTCTGCTGCGATTAGCCGGGAGATGACCGGCTAGCACCGGTCATCTCCCGGCTGCATCGCCGCTGACCTCCGTGCGCCATCTTGTTCTGAAATCCCGCGTCGCTGATTGGCCCTGGCCGGACCAATCAGCTAAGCGGGATTTCCTGGACAGAAGGACAGACAGACAGACAGACGGGATAAGACAATTATATATATTAGATATTATATCTAGACTGATGTCACTTTACAAAATGAAGGTTTTTTGCACGTAATTTGGCCAATTTATGTGTGCCCATCAACCATGACAAGGTCACCTTCGTATGATGGGTAACTACGCTACACTACCACTGGATATGCCACTCTTGGACTGTAGATATAATATTTCTTATATATTCATGAATGGAGTGCCGAAGTTCTCTTTGCAATTTAGATTACTTTTTTCTTCAGAGCACCCGAATAGACCAGTGAGCGACCCCTCTTTTTTCTATTAATCATTTTTGGGATCCCGCTCCTGGGACATTGCAGCAGGTATGTGTTCACACTATTAGAAGTTTGACAGCCTTTTTTCTGACCATGCGTCCCTCCCACTAATTCCTTCTATTCATTCACAGGTGGTTTTAACTAGCTCTACCAACCCATACATTGTAGGTTTAAAGCCCAAGCAGAGACATATTGTCCATACAGGCTTACAGCCCAAGAGTGGCATATCCAGTGTTAGCGTAGCGTAGTTATCCATCATACGAAGGTGACCTTGTCGTGGTTGATGGGCACACATAATTTGGCCAAATTCTGCGTAAAAAACCTTCATTTTGTAAAGTGACATCAGTCTAGATATAATATTTCTTATATATTCATGTATGGAGTGCCGAAGTTCTCTTTGCAATTTAGATTACTTTTTTCTTCAGAGCACCCGAATAGACCAGTGAGCGACCCCTCTTTTTTCTATGCAGTCAAAATTTAGTCATTTCTGTCCTCCATTTACAGTTTGTAGCAGTGTGTCAGTGAAGCTATTCACACGTGGTCGCTATGAAGAACAGTAAACTACAGGGCCGCTATTTAAAACCGTGGGTGTCCGTCAGACATATCACATATAACTGCGGTCGAAATTCAGCCATTTCTGTCCTCCATTTACAGTTTGTAGCAGTGTGTCAGTGAAGCTATTCACACGTGCTCGCTGTGAAGAACAGTAAACTACAAGCCAGCTATTTAAAACCGTGGTTGTCTATCAGACGTATCATATATAATTGCGGTCCAAATTCAGCCATTTCTGTCCTCCATTTAATGTTTGTTACAGTGTGTCAGTGAAGCTATTCACAAGAAGTTGCTGTGAAGAATAGTTGACTACAAACCCATTATTTAAGACCGTGACTGTCCATCAAACGTATCACACATAACTGCGGTTCAAATCCAGCCATTTGTCATGAACATGGAAAATATTGTCCTTCATTTATAATTGGCAAGGTGCGTGGCAACGGATGGGGAAGTGGACGTGATGGTGATGGTGCATGCAGAGGCCAAGACCGAGGCCGTTGGCAAGCTGAAATTGTGCCACAACAAACACCCACTTCGTGTCGCTCGACATTCCTGTATCAATTGCTAGGGGACTGCAGCACACCACTATTGAACCCAGAGCAGTGTCAAAATGTTGTTGTTTGGATAGCAGATAATGCTTCCAGTCACTTTGCCAACACCACCCTGTCACGGTGAAATCTCAGTAGCTGTGAGTCTGGACCACACATTTCTCACCCTGATCCTTCTTCCTCCCACCATGTTGGGTGCCCAGAGACAACTCATCCCACACTTGGACACTCCGAAGAGCTCTTAACTTTTTCATTTATAGATTTGGGCCTCTCGCCCAGCCAGCTTCAAGCGGCCCAAGAGGAGAATGCGTGAAGTGATGCCCAAATAATTGAGCAGCCAGTCACATGAAGGCAATGATGGGAAAGTGCAATTACTGTCGGAAGAAGTGGATGATGATAAGACACAATTGCCAGAAAGTCAGGAGGAGGACAAGGTTGCGAACTGGAAGACGAGGTGGTAGACAATATAGTCACTGACCCAACCTGACAGGGAGACATGCAGAGTGAGGACAGCAGCACACAGGGGGAGGGAGGCATAGCACCACAAAAGGCGGGAAGAAGCAGTGTGGTGGCCGCAGGCACAAGGCGGGCAAGCGTTCCCTGTAACACAAACATGCCGGAAGTTGCTAGTACAACTGTTAGGTGATCCCGAGTCTTGTTTTTTTTTTAAAAACTCTGCATATAACCCCAAAAAGGACATTTGCACCAAGTGCCAGGCCAGCATCAGCAGGGGTAGCAAAACTAGCAGCCTGACCACCACCAGCATGATCAGGCACATGGCAGCAAAGCACTCGACCAAGAGGGTCGAACCCCAGGGTCCAGAAACAGTGTCTGCGGGTGACACCACTGCTTCTTCTGCTGTTGTGCTTGCACACCAATCTTTTGTCCATGGCGCATGCGGAGATTCCTTTCGCCCTGCACCTGTCATTGCACACTCTCAACTAGCACCATCAGCAACTACGTCCACATCCTTGTCCCTGAGGAGCATTCAGTTGTCCCTACCCCAGTCCTTGAACCGCAAGCACAAATACGCATCCAACACCCCACAGGCCACACTACTAAATTCACGCATTTCACAAATGCTTACACTCAAAATGTTGCCTTTTAGGCTCGTGGAGACGGAAGATTTCCGCAACCTGATGGCAGCAGCCATCCCTCGGTACTCAGTCTCCAGCCACAATTATTTCTCCCGTTGTGCCTTCCCCGCATTACACAAGTACCAGTCCCAGAACATTAACCGTGTCCTCAACAACGCAGTTACTGGGAAAGTCCACCTAACCACGGACACGTGGTCAAGTGATTGTGGGCAGGGACGGTACATCTGACTGATGGCACACTGGTTTAATATATTGGAAGCCAGAACTCAGTCGGATCTTGGGACAGAACACGTCCTCCCGACGCCGAGGATTGCGGGCCCTGGGTCAAACAGAGTTGCCCCCACTTTCTACAGCTCCTTCAACTCCTCCTCCTCTTTAGCCTCCATCTCCGAAATTACCACATCAGTCACAAGCTGAAAGCACTGCAGCACTGCTTCGGCCAAGCGGCAACAGGCTGTGCTGAAGGTAAAATGCTTAGGTGACGAATAGCACACCGCTGAAGAGTTGTGGACAGCTCTGAAAGAGCAGGCAGATCTGTATCTGATACCACTGAACCTACAGCCAGGCATGGTCGTGTGTGACAATGGTCGGAACCTGGTGGCAACCCTGAAGTGAGGCGAGCTCACACACATACCATGCCTGGCCCATGTGCTTAAACACATGGCTCAGCGGTTTTTCAAAACCGACCCAGATCTGCAATATCTGCCTTACAGGGTACGCTTCTTGTGTTACCATTTTATAAAATCAGCTACAGCTTCCGGCACCCTTGCCATGCTTGATCAGTGTTTGCAGCTTCCAGCTCACCGATTGGTGTTCGATGTCCCCACGCGTTGGAACACAACGTTGCAGATGTTGGGAAAGATTTGTGAGCATCAGAGGGCAGTTGTTGACTACCAGCATCAACACGGACTTCGGCATTCAGGTCATCCTCCACACATAAGACATCAGCAGTGGGCATGGATGTCAGACATCTGTGCCATCCTCCAAAACTTTGAGGACTCCACCAAGATGGTGAGCGGCGATGATGCCATAACTATGAGGGTCAGTCAATAAGTAATGCCTCCTATTATTTTTCTCCTTAAATAAGGTAGTCATGTTAAATATTCGAATTTGGCACAATTCCTCAAACCTTCTTCTCCAATCCCCAGCAATTGCAACTTCCTGCACCAACAGGTAGCAGGACTGTATCCGTTTGCAAAATGGCTGACATCGATGTTCATATTATATAACGTTCTGTGATTGAATTCTTGCATGCAGAAGGTGAAACGCCCATTCGAATTCATGAGAGACTGAAAAATGTGTACGGTGATGCAACAGTGGATATGAGTACTGTTAGACGATGGGTTCGTCGCTGTAACACAGCTGAAGGGCCATCACCGTTGGCTGACAAAATGGGGAGTGGCAGGCCAGTAACCGCAGTAACTCCAATCAACATTCAGCGAGTCGATGACATAATTCGTGGTTACCGCCGGGTGACTGCGGATGAATTGTGTGGCATTATCTGCCTCAGTAAAGGCAGTGTGATGAAAATTATTGGACAACTGGGATACAGAAAAGTTTGTGCACGGTGGGTCCCAAAAATGCTTTTTACCATGCTGGAATACTTGCCCTTGTTAAACGGTGGACCAAGACTGTGGAAATGGATGGAGATTATATTGAAAAGTGATAAATTAATCGTTAATGTTGTGGTTTTCAACCTATGTAATTGCATTTCAATTTCTTGCCAATTAAAAGGAGAAAAAAAATAGGAGGCATTACTTATTGACTGACCCTCGTAGCATCACCATCCCGCTTCTCTGTCTTCTGAAATGCTCGCTGATCACAATTAAAGAGGATGCATTGCAGGCGGAGCACGATGAGATGGAGCAAGGAACAATTCAGGGTGATTCCATACAGCCCAGCCTCATCTCATCAAAACATGGATTGGGTGACAATGAGGATGAGGAGGAGGAAGGGAAGAACAGGAGTTAGTTTAATGAGCTATAGTCGGTAATACCCAAACAACTGTCATACCGTCTGTTCAGCGTGGATGGCCTGAGGAGAGGGAAGAGGAGGAGAAGGATGAGGAGGAGAGCATGGTAAGTTGTCCTCTTGGTGAAGACATGGATGTCTTGCCTGTTAGCAGTCTGGCACACATGGCTGAGATTATGTTATGCTGCCTTTCCCATAACCCTCTCTTTCTCCAAATTTTGGGTGACAATTAGTGTTGAGCAAACACTAAAATGCTCGCGTGCTCGAAGCTCGCACCGACCTCACCGTGAACTCGGGTGCTCGACCCGAGCAACGAGCCCAATGTTAGTCTATGGGAGACCCGAGCATTTTTGCGGCGGCACCACCGGCAGTCTGTAGAAAGCCTAAAAGGTGCCCAAAACGATAGTGACAGTGCTCAAATTACATGGGGACAGCATGGGAATCGCCTGAGGAAGCATTTCTGACCCCCAGGTCACTGCTGTCAACAATGTGGTCAGAGGTATTAAGCCACTTTTACGGGCTCACAATAAAACATTCAAAAACTAAACTGAAACTGTGTTCCTGTGAAATATGTTAAGGAGCATCCTTTCCAGGGTAAAGACTTGTATATAAGGTAAAATAAATAGCCAAAAACAAAAATACTCCTCCACACCTTGGGCTATGTTCACAAGTAGCATTTTTTATGCATTTTTGCACTTTTGTATTGCTTTCAACCGTGACAAATGCATTCACCGGGAAACGTCATTTTAACATTTTACAACCTTATCTGGCCATGTGCTGTGTGACACATGCATACAGTGCTGAAAAGACATTTGAACAGCATGGGGAACACCCCAGGAAGCATCTCTGACACCCATGTCACTGCCTAAAAGTGTGCCCATCAGAAGTGATCCTTGCAGCATCAGAAGATGCAGACTTGCAACTATCCCCGCGCAAGTCCTTGTCCCAGGGCAGTGTTCAATTGTACCTCCCACATTCCTTGCAATGCAAGTGCAAATATGCAGCCAACCACCCACCCACCCGCAAGCTGCAATACTATACTGCTAGCTTGCACTTTAAATGGGGCCTTTTAGTTTGGAGGAGGCCATAGCTGGCCACTACCTCATGGCTGCGTCGGCGGCAAGGTCTCCATACTCAGTTCTTAGCCGCCACTATTTGTCCCGGGAACCTTCCCTACACTTTTCTTAGCCTGGCCTGCTTTAGGGCAGCATTGGACGAGCCCACCAGACAACCAGAGACTCCTCCGGTGGGCTCTGGCTTCTCCATCATGGGAGTTGAGAGTGCCAAGGTGAGGAGCATGATGATGATGATAGAAGTTAGCATCTGCTTTGTTTTCTTGGAATGCAAGCGTAAGTGTGCAGCCTGCCACCCACCCCCAGGCTGCAATAACATACTGCTAGCCTGCTTGCACTTGAAATTAGGAATTTTAGGCTTGTGGAGGCAGATGCCGGCCACCCTCACACGAGTGTCCATACTCGGTCCCCAGCCGCCCCTATTTGTCCCTGTGTGTCTTAAACACAAGCGCGTATACCAAAACATTACCTGTGCCCTCCCCAGTGCATTTAGTGGGAAGGACAGCCTATTTCGCTGTAGTATGTGCATGCCAACCCCCTGTTCATGGCACATGCGAAGATGCCTCCCGCCCTGCACCTGTCGTTGCAGACTTGCAACTATCCCCGTTCAAGTCCTTGTACCAGGGCAGAGTTCAATTGTACCTCCCCCATTCCTTGCAATGCAAGCTCAAGTATGCAGCCTGCCATCCACCCACCCCCAGGCTGCAATTCCATACTGCTTGCTTGCACTTGAAATTGGGCCCTTTAGGCATGTGGAGGCGGAATCTGGCCACCATGTCATGGCTGCGTTGGCGGCCTGGTATCCATACTCAGTCCCAGCCGCCCGGCGGCCGGGTGTCCAAGCTTGGTTCCCAGCCAGCAGGGGGCGGCCGGGTGTCCATACTCGGTCCCCAGCCACCCTGCGGCCGGGTGCCCACACATAGTCCCCAGCCGCCTTGGGGCGGCCGGGTGTCCAAAAACGGTCCCCAGCCGCCCCTATTTGTCCCAGTGCGCCTTATTCACAAGCACGCATACCAAAACATGACCTGTGCCCTGCCCAGTGCATTTAGTGGGAAGGAAAGCCTAACCACAAACACGTGGACAAGTGAATGTGGCCAGGGATGGTCCATCTCACTGATGCCTTCACACTGGGTTAATATTGTGGAAGCCGGGACACAGTTGGACAATGGGATGCAACACGTCCTCCAGACATAGAAGATTGCGGGTCCTGGGTCAATCAGGCTTTAACACAAATTTCAGAAGGTAGACAGCAGCAGTGGTCGGCCTCCTACACAACGAGTAAATTATTCATGATCATGAGGTCATCCATCTCCTTAGCTTTCTGTTATTGGAATGCAAGCACATGTATTTAGTAGCAGCTAGGCCTGAGGTGGTCAGCATTTTGGCGCATAGCCTACCTCCTCCGAGGATTGCTGGATGTTTTCCTGCTACTATCCCTGTTCTATGACTCCCATTAAAACAAAGCTTCAGGTGATGAATGATGGATGAGGTGGTGGCAAAGGAGAAAGAACAAGAGGAACAGTGACCATTCACATCAATATCAGGCCAGTCAACCACACATGTCTTGTAGGAAATGTTTCTGTACCAAAAGGAGCGGTTCGGCTACACAGTTATAGGGAATACAGTGAGCGCAATGCATACCAAAAATTTCAAGGCACTCCAATGCCCTTTGGAAGTGAAATGAGGTCAGAGGGCCTTAACTAAACCGTTTTTTCCATTTATAGCAACTGGGTCTCCTGTACACTGTTGGCCTAAGCAGTGAATGAAAGGCTTTCTAAAAATTATGAGGAACTGCAGTGCCCCTTGAAACAGAATTGGATTACAGCGTACTAAAAACCTTCTACCAGTTATTGGGGAGTGGGTCTCCCTAAGTGTTCGCCTATGCATTGAAAAGCAAAAGCTGATTAAAATTAGGTGGAAATGCAATGCCCGTTGGAAGAGTCGTGGAGGCTAAAGGTAAATAAAAACAACATTTCAATGCCCCTTGGAAGAGCTGTGGATTTCAGAGTGGTTTAACAAGACAGTTTTAATGCCCCTTGGAAGAGACGTGGAGGTCACAGTAGCTTAACAAGACAATTTTAATGCCCCTTGGAAGAGACGTGGAGTTCAGAGTGGTTCAACAAGACGGTTTTAATGCCCCTTGGAAAAGACATGAAGGTCCCAGTGGAATAAAAAGACAATATCAATGCCCCTTGGAAGAGTGGTGGAGGTCCCAGAGGAATTGAAAGACAATATCAATGCCCCTTGGAAGAGTGGTGGAGGTTACTGTGGAATAAAAAGACAATATCAATGCCCCTTGGAAAAGTGGTGGAGTTCGCAGTGAAATAAAAAGACAATATTACTGCACATTGGAAGAGTGGTGGAGGTCCCAGTGGAATAAAAAGACAATACCAAGCCTCTTGGAAGAGTGGTGGAGGTTACAGTGGAATAAAAAGACAATATCAATGCCCCTTGGAAGAGTGGTGGAGGTCGCAGTGGAATAAAAATACAATACCAATGCCCCTTGGAAGAGTGGTGGAGGTCCCAGTGGAATAAAAAGACAATATCAATGACCCTTGAAAGAGACGTGGAGGTCACAGTAGCTTAACAAGACGATTTTAATGCCCCTTGGAAGAGACGTGGAGTTCATAGTGGTTTAACAAGACGGTTTTAATGCCCCTTGGAAGAGACGTGGAGGTCACAATGGAATAAAAAGACAATATCAATGCCCCTTGGAACAGACGTGGACGTCGCAGTGGAATAAAAAGACAATATCAATGACCATTGGAAGAGACGTGGAGGTCACAGTAGCTTAACAAGATGTTTTTAATGCCCCTTGGGAGAGACGTGGAGTTCAGAGTGGTTTAACAAGACAATTTTATTGCCACTTGGAAGAGACGTGGAGGTACCAGTGGAATAGAAAGACAATATCAATGACCCTTGGAAGTGAAGTGGAGGTCACAGTGGCTTAACAAGACGATTTTAATGCCCCTTACAAGAGCCATGCAGTACAGAATATTAAAAACATTATTCCCATTATTGGGGAGTGGGTGTCCCATAGTCTTTTCCTATGCCTTCCAAGCAAAAGCTGCCAAAAATTAGGACAGGACAGAGGAACTTGCAATGCCCCTTACAAGAGCCATGAAGTAGAGCATATTAAAAACAATATTCCCATTATTGGGAGTGGGTCTCCCATAGTCTTTGCCTATGCCTTCCAAGCAAAAGCTGCCAAAAATTAGGACAGAGGAACTTGCAATGCTGGCAACACGGACCACGGTCACCCTAGTGGTATATTGGTGGTGGAGGCTTGGGATAAAGAGAAGAGCAAAAAACAGCCGAAATGAGGAAGCATATACCCATATGTGGGTGTGAAGCAGTGCATGGGAATACACCTCCCGAAATAACACAGTGGATTTGACTTTGTTACTCTGCTGTCATTTGGTGGTGATGAGAAGTCTGGCCCAATCCAGCCTTTGTTCATTTTGATAAGGGTCAGCTTGTCAGCATTGTCAGTTAACAGGCGAGTGTGCTTATCAGTTATAATTCCCCCAGTGGCACTAAAAACATGCTCCGATAACACGCTAGTGGCAGGGAAGGCCAGGACCTCCAAGGCATACAGAGAAATTTCATTCCAAGTGTCCAGTTTGGATACCCAATAATTAAAAGGCACAGAGGAATCACGGAGGATGCTGGTACGGTCGGCAAGGTACTCCCTCTTTTGAAACTTTCCACTCCTTGTGAGAGTACCCCGCGCCTCAGGGCCTGTAAGCTGAGCGGATCTCAGAAAACTGTCCCGGAACATTGACAGTGTTCCTCTGCCTCTGCTGGATTAGAGTTGCGTTTCTCTCACCTGTACGCCTTGGTTGGGCAACGAACTGTGACCTCTGCCGCTAGCGTGTTCAGATGGGAATTTTTTTAACAGTTCTGCAGCAAGGGCCTTCGGGTACTGCCCCATTATTGTAGACCTCTCCACCTCAGGAATAAGACAGTGAAAGTTCTCCGTGTAGCGGGGGTCAAAAAGTGTCACCAACCAGTAATGACTGTCACCCAAGATTTTGACAACGCGAGGGTCACGGTTAAGGCAGCGTAACATGAAGTCAGCCATGTGTGCCAGACTGGTAACTGGCAAGTCTTCCGTGTCCTCACGAAGATAATGACTGACCATGCTCTCCTCCTCCTCCCCCCTGTCCTCAGGCCACCAATGCTATCCCGATATTATGACAGTTGTACAGGTCCTAATGTCTACAGCGAAAAATACCAGCTCCTGTTCTCCCTCCTCCTCTCTCTCATTGTCCCCCAATGCTCGTTGGTATGAGATGAGGCTGGGTGTGTGTAATTGCTCACTACGGCATCTTGATCCATCTCATCATACTCTGGCTGCAATGCCTCCTCTTTAATTCTCTGCAGAGAACGTTGCAAAAGACAGACAAGTGGGATATTGACGCTAATGATGGCGTCATCGCCACTCACCATCTTGGTGGACTCTTCAAAGTTTGTTAGGACGGTATATATGTCAGACATCCAGGTCCACTACTGAGGTCTTATGTGTGGAGTCTGACCTGAATATCGACGGCCTTGTTGCAGCTGGTACTCCACAACTGCTCTCTTCTGCTCACAAATCCTTTGCAACATGTGGAGGATAGAGTTCCAACGTGTGGGGACATCACACACCTCTTGGTGTGCCGGAAGCTGCAATCAGTGCTGCAACACAGCAAGGGCGGCGGAAGCTGCAGCCGTCTTCTGAAAATGAACTGACAGGCTGCGTACTTTGACAAGCAGATCTGGCAACTCGGGGAACGATTTAAGAAACCACTGAACCACGAGGTTAAGCACATGAGCCTGACATGGTACGTGTGTGATCTCACCTCATCTCAGAGCCGCGACCAGGTTGCGGCCATTGTCACACATGACCATGCATGGATGTAGGTTCGTCGGTCTCAGCCACAGATCTGCCTGCTCTCTCACAGGTGTCCACAACTCACAAGCAGTGTGAGATTTATCACCTAAGCTTATGAGTTGCAGCACAGCCTGTTGCTGCTTGGCTAAGGCAGTTCTGCAGTGCTTCCAGCTTGTAACTGATGTGGTGATATCTGAGATGGAGGCTGAACATGAGGAGGAGGAGGAGGATGATGCGCAGGAGCTGTACACTGTGGGGGCTACTCTGACTGACATAGGGCCCGCAATCCTCGGTGTGGGGAGGATGTGTTCTATCCCAAGATCCGACTGGGTCCCGGCTTCCACTGTGTTTATCCAGTGTGCCGTCAGGGAGATGTACCGTCCCTGGCCACAAGCACTTGTCCACGTGTCCGTAGTCAGGTGGACTCTCCCAGTAACTGCGTTGTTGAGGGCACGGCAGATGTTTTGGGACACGTGTTTGTGTAGTGCGGGGATGGCATACTAGGCAAAATAGTGTCGGCTGAGGACCGAGTACCGAGGGATGGCCACCGTCATAAGGTTACGGAAGGATTCCAACGCCACCAACCTAACAGGCAGCATTTCCAACGCAAGCAGTCGTGAAATGTGCGAATTTAGGATTGTGGCCTGTGGGGCGTTGGCTGCGAATTTGCACTTTCGTTCAAAGGACTGGGATATGGACAACTGAACGCTGCGGTGGGACGTGGACGTTGTTGCTGTTTCTTGAGAAACTGCCATAACAAGTGAAGACTGAGAGGAGGGGGCATATTTGCATGCAATATGGACAGGGGATTGCCTTGCACACACAACAGGGGGTTCTCTTACACACACATTAGCGGAAGAAGCAGTGGTGACACCCGCTGACACTGGTCGTGGACCCTGGGGTTCGCCCCACAGAGTCGGGTGCTTTGCTGACATGTGCCTGATCATGCTGGTGGTGGTCAGGCTAGTAGTTTTGTCACCCCTGCTGATGCTGGCCTGGCAGGTGGTATGAATGGCCTTTTGGGGTTATCAGCAGAGTCTTTAAAAAAATTCCAGACTCTGGAAGACCTACCAGTTGTACTGGCAACGTCCCTCGTGTTGGTGTTACGGGGAACGGTTGCCCGCCTTCTGTGTGTGGCCACCACACTGCTTCTTCCTGCCTGTTGGGGTACTCTGCCTCCCTCCCCCTGTGTGCTGCTGGCCTCACTCTGCGTGTCTTCCTGCCACGTTGGGTCAGTTACTAGATCATCCACCACCTCCTCCTCTTCCACTTCCGCACCACGGTCCTCCTCCTCACTTCGTGGCAATTGTGTCTCTTCATCGTCCACCTCTTGTGACAAATTGCCAGCGTCGCCTTCCTGTGGCCGTGGCTGTTCAAATATTTGGCCATCGCCACATGGGATCTCCTCTTCCACCACTTCAAGCGGAGCAGGCGAGGGGCCCAAATATGGAAATGGACTAGTGAACAGCTTTTCAGAGTGTCCAACTGTGGGATCAGTTGCTGTCTGACGACACTCGGCATGGTAGGAGTAAGGAGCCTCAGGGTAAGGAGGAGTATGCGGTCGAGACTCACGGCTACTAAGACTTGACCGTGTGGAAGATAGACCGGAGGTGGTGGAGCCCAGGTGACTGGAAGTATTATCTGCTATCCAATTAACAACCTGTTCACACTGATCAGTTCGCAATAGTGGTGTTGTTGTGTGCTTCCCTAGTAATTCGGTCAAGAACTAGGAGCGAGAAGATGTGGCTGTTGATTGTGGCACATTTTCACCTTGGCCACCGCCCCGTCCTCTGCACGCACCATCACCAGAATGTCCAGTTCCACGTCCCTTGCCACGCACCTTGCACATTGTAAATGAAGTAAAATAGCTTACACTCACACTATCAATGGCAAAAGGGTAATAAAAAGGAGATTAGAACCGTGGAAGAGGAAAACCACAGTTCTAGTACCCTGGCCTACACCAGAATCTTTTAAACATATGTATTTGTGTCTGAATAGTCAGCGAGACACTCAAACTGTTTTTTTTATGTAAAAAAGGCAAAACGGTAGGTAACACCCAGATTTGAACCGTGGAAGAGGAAAACCACAGTTCTAATTTCTTGATGTGTACCAGACATTTTTTAATAGATATATTTGTGTCTGAACAGTCACCGAGACACTCAAACTGTTTTTTTTTATGGAAAAGGGGCAAAAAAGCGGATAATACAGAGATTTGAACCGTGGAACTGCAAAACCACAGTTCTAGTTATCTGGCCAAAACCAGACTCTTTTAAACAGATATATTTGTGTCTGAACACTCACAGACACACTCAATTTTTTTTTGGGGGGGGGGTGGGAAATACCAAAAGGATAATAAGACGGGTGTTTGTACAGTCTGACTGAGGATAAAAAAAAAAGAGGATTTAGATGAAAAAAAAAGAATTTTTCCTGGCCCCTGAGACAAGGGGGTAAGTTTAGCAATTTGAGCAGCAGCAGCACACAGGACTGTAATGCAGTGTTTGTTGGTATAACCACTGCGTATCCTATACAGCCTGCCTGCCTGATATCTGGGATGGATATTAGTCCTCAGAAGGACTGTTTTTTTGATTTTGCAGGCTTTAGAGTCCCTACACTACCTATTTCGCAGTATAAATCTCTCCCTAGCTCAGCACAGCAGCACTCTCCCTACACTTTCTGATCCTGAGCGACTGTGTCCAAGATGGCGGCGCCTGGTTTTAAATACTCGAGCTGACTCTGTGCGGCCAGCCAATCACTGTAATGCCCACAACCAACATGGCTGCGGCATTACAGTGACTGGCTGGCAATCCCTGCATGTTCATTGGCTCTGTAAAGAGCACGAAACATGCAGGGCGGAGACCCGAGCTCCTGCCCGATTATCCCGAAAATGCTCGGTCTCGCCGAACATCCCGAGTAGTGAGATGCTCGGGCGAGTACCGAGCAGTGTTGAGCATGCTCGCTCAACACTAGTGACAATCATTACTGGTTGGTTACACTTTTAGACCCATGCTACAAGGAAAACTTTCTATCCTAATAATGGGAACGTTTTTTTCATGAGGCCCTCCTCTACGACTCTTGCAAGGGCATTGTAGTGCCTCCAAATTTTGGCAGCCGTTGCAGTCACTGCATGTGCAAGAAAAGTATGGGAGAAGTATGTCGTTACTGAGGCCCACCTCTATGTGTCTTTAAATTGGTATTGGCAGCCGTTGCAGTCACTGCATGTGCAAGAAAAGTATGGGAGAAGTATGTCGTTACTGAGGCCCACCTCTATGTGTCTTTAAATTGGTATTGGGGTTTTTGCCAAATTTAGGCAGCCGTTGTAGTCACTGCATTTCCTATAACTGTATAGCAGAACCACTATTTTCTAATGGGAACATGTCGTTACTGCGGCCTAGCTCTATGTGTCTTTAAATTGGTATTGGGGTTTTTCCCAAATTTAGGCAGCCATTGAACTCACTGCATACCCTATAACTGTATAGCAGGATCGATCATTTTTAACTTTTTTAATGGGAACATGTAATTTCCGAGGCCCACCTCTTATGTGTATTTAAATTGGTTTTGGGTTTCTTGCCAAATTTAGGCACCACTTGGACTCACTGCTTACCCTATAACTGTATAGCAGAACCTCTCCTTTCTAATGGGACAATGTCATTACTGAGGCCCACCTCTTTGTGTCTTTATATTGTTATTGGGGATTTTCCCAAATTTAGGCAGCTGTTGTACTCACTGCATACCCTATAACTATATAGCAGAACCGCTCCTTTCTAATAGGAACATGTCATTACTGAGGCCCACCTCTATGTGTCTTTAAATTGTTATTGTTTTTTTTTCCAAATTTAGGCACCCATTGGACTCACTGCATACCCTGTAACTGTATAGCTGAATCGCTCCTTTCTAATGGGAACATGTAATTTCCAAGGCCCACCTCTATGTGTCTTTAAATTGGTATTGGGGTTTTTCCCAAATTTATGCAGCCGTTGTACTCACTGCATGCCCTCTAACTGGATAGCCAAACCACTCCTTTCTAACAGGAACATGTTGTTTTTGAGGCCCACCTCTATGTGTCTTTAAATTTGTATTGGGGTTTTCTCCAAATCTAGGCTGCTGTTGGACTCACTGCACACCCTATAACTGTATAGCAAAACCGCTCCTTTCTAATGGGAACATGTCTTTACTGAGGCCCAGCTCTATGTGTCTTTAAATTGGTATTGGGTTTTTTCCCGAATTTAGGTAGTCGTTGGACTAACTGCATACCCTATAACTGGATAGCAGAACCACTCCTTTCTAATGCGAACAGGTTGTTTTTGAGGTCCACCTCTTTGTGTCTTTAAATTGGTATGAAGTTTTTCCTAAGATTAGGCAACTGTTGGACTCACTTCATACCCTATAACTGTATTGCAGAACTGCTCCTTTCTATTGGGAATTTGTCGTTATTAAGGCCCACATCTATATGTCTTTAAATTAGTACTGGGGTTTTTCCCAAATTTAGACAGCAATTGTAGTCACCGCACCCTATATCTGTATATCGGAATTGCTCCTTTCTAATGGGAACATGTCATTACTGAGGCCCTCGTCTATGTGTCTTTAAATTGGTATTGGGGTTTTTACCAAATTTAGGAACCCGTTGGACTCACTGCATACTCTATAACTGTATAGCAGAACCGCTCCTTTCTAATGGGAACATGTCGTTACTGAGGCCCACCTCTATGTGTCTTTAAATTGGTATTGGGGTATTTCCCAAATTTAGACAGCCGTTGGATTCACTGCATACCCTATAACTGTATAGCAAAACCGTTCCTTTCTAATGGGATCATGTCGTTACTGAGGCCCAGCTCTATATGTTTTTCATTTATTATTGGGGCTTTTCCCAAATTTAGGCACCCGTTGAACTCACTGCATACCCTATAACTGTGTAGCAGAACCACTCCTTTCTAATGGGAAAAGGTTGTTTTTGAGGCCCACCTCTTTGTGTCTTTAAATTGGTATGGTGTTTTTCCCAAGATTAGGGAACTGTTGGACTCACTTCATACCTTATAACTGTATAGCAGAACTGCTCCTTTCTATTGGGAACATGTCGTTATTGAGGGGCACCATTATGTGTCTTTAAATTGGTATTGGGGTTTTTCCCAAATTTAGACAGCCATTGTAGTCACGGCACCCTATAACTGTATAGCAGAATTGCTCCTTTCTAATGGGATCATGTCGTTACTGAGGCCCACGTCTATGTGTCTTTAAATTGGTATAGGGGTTTTGCCCAAATTTAGGCAGCTGTTTGACTCACTGCATACCCTCTAACTGGATAGCAGAACCACTCCTTTCTAATGGGAACATGTCGTTTCTGAGGTCCACCTTTATGTGTCTTTAAATTGGTATTTTGCTTTTTCCCAAATTTAGGCACCCATTGGACTCACTGCATACCCTATAACTGTATAGTAAAACTGCTGCTTTCTAATTGGAACATGTCGTTTCTGAGGCCCAGCTCTATGTGTCTTTAAATTGGTATTGGGGTTTTTCCCAAATTTAGGCCGTCGTTGGACTCACTGCATACCCTATAACTATATAGCAGAACTGCTCCTCTCTAATGGAAACATGTCGTTACTGAGGCCCAGCTCTTTGTGTCTTTAAATTATTATTGGGGTTTTTCCCAAATTTAGGCACCCGTTGGACTCACTGCATACCCTATAACTGTATAGCAGAACCGCTCCTTTCTAAGGGGAACATGTCGTTTCTGAGGCCCAGCTCTATGTGTCTTTAAATTGATATTGGGGTTTTTCCCGAATTTAGGCAGCCATTGGACTCACTGCATACCCTATAACTTTATAGCAGAAACGCTCCTTTCTATTGAGAACATGTAGTTACTTAGGCCCACCTCTATATGTCTTTAAATTGGTATTGGGGCATTTTCCCAAATTTAGACAGCCATTGGACTCACTGCATACCCTATAACTGTATTGAACAACTGCTCCTTTCTAATGGAAACATGTCGTACTGAGGCCCACCCCTATGTGTCTTTAAATTGATATTGGTGTTTTTCCCAAATTTAGGCTGCCGTTGGTCTCACTGCATACCCTACAACTGTATAGCAGAAACGCTCCTTTCTGTTGGGAACATGTCGTTACTTAGGCCCACCTCTATGTGTCTTTAAATTAGTATTGTATTGGGGTTTTTCCCAAATTTAGGCAGCCATTGTAATCTCTTCATACCGTATAACTGTATAGCAGAACTGCTCCATTATAATGGGAACATGTTGTTACTAATGCCCACCTCTATGTGTCTTTAAATTGGTATTGGGGTATTTCCCAAATTTAGGCAGCCCTTTGCAGTTAGTGTATGGGCATTACCACTATAGGAGACCCACTCCTTTATACATTTTTTTACTGAGGCTCTCCTCTATGTCTCTTTAAAGGGGTATTGAAGTGCGTCCAAATTTTAGGCAGCCCTTGTAGTCACTGCATATGCTGTAACAGTATAAGAAACCCACTCGTTAATAATGGGAACAACAAAGCATAGCCGGCTGATGGCTCTCTAACAATAGTGAGGGCAGACTGCTGACCCTTTAATAATAGTAAGGGCCACCTGATGGCTCTATAAAAATAGGCTTTGTGGCTTTCATAGTCCCTCCTTCATAAATGAAACAGGATGTGTCTAATCATGTCTCACACACAACATGGTCAGATAAGTAGTAAAATGTTAATATGACATTTACCGGTGAATGTATTTCTCACTGTTGAAAGCAATGCAAAAGTGCAAAAACGCATCAAAAGCCCTTTGTGTGAACATAGCCCAAGGTGTGGAGGAGCATTTTTGTTTTTGGTTTTTCATTTTTCCTTATATGCAAGTCATTACTCTGTAAAGGATGTTCCTTAACATTTTTTCCTAGGAAAATCCATTTTGGTTTAGTTTTTGTATGTTTTACTGTGAGTCCGTAAAATACTCTGACAGCATTGTTGACAGCAGTGAACTGGGAGTCCAAGATGCTTCTAGGGCTCTTCCCCATGCTGTTCCCATTTCATTTGAGCACTGTTCGATTTGGACAATTTTTAGGCCCTCTGCAGAATGCCTGGGGGGGGGACAGAAAAATGCTCAAGTTTCCCATAGATTTACATTGGGCTCGTTGATCGGACCGAGCACTCTAGCATTTCAATTTGAACTCGAACAACGAGTACCCTAGTATTTTAGTACTCGCTCATCACTACTCACTAGATATCCTTTCTGAAATGAGAGGCAATGTACCATCCATATACAGTACATACATACCTAAAATAAAGAAGAATACCTGCCCTATACGTGTTTATGTACTGTATATCTATTAGATTATATCAGGAGTACATACAAATACACATGATTAGAATCAATTTATACAGAAATTCCAGTAAGCCATAAAAGACAATGTGGTATCCTAAGTATATCTGCAGTTTACATTCAGGAGTATATGTGCAATATCTTTGCATGTATATCAATTAAATGATATCAGTAATGCACATACATATACATTAAATGTATCCAATATAAGAGTATCACTGAAATAATATCATTAATACACATACATATTTGTTCACATAATTAGATCCTAAGCAATTAAGGACAATATAGAGTCCATATATTAAAAATTTCCAGACTTTTCATTCAAGTGCAGAATCTCCATATAATCCCCAAAGAAGGAAAAGGAGAGGATAAGAAAAGGGAAGAGGGGGAATTCTATATATGCATGTGTGCAAGAGTTTTATGATGTTCAGAGTACACACATATACAGTATATGCAAAACACTAGAGAACATATTTGGAGTGAACACTTAATAAAATTGGTAGGGAATAGTGATGAGCGAACATGCTCGCCAGTACACAGTGCTCGACAAGCTCGGCGCTCGGCGAGTATTTCCAGGCTGCTCGGGCGGGAACTCTGGTCCCCGCTCTGCATGTTAGAGAGCCAATGAACATGCAGGAATTGCTTGCCACACACTGTAATGTTGTAGCCATGTTGGTTGTGGGAATTACAGTGATTGGCTGGCACCGCTATGCTCGTCACAGTCTACCCCGGAAACAGGCAGGGTAGGGAGAGCTGCTGCTGAGTCTGGGAGAGATTTGCGTATTTATAGTTAGTATAGGTATTCCACAACATATATATATCTATCTATCTGAACTAACAGTCCTTATGAGGACTAATCCAGCTGCATATATTCAGCGGTGATAGAAGGCTCTAGGCAGTCAGGCAGTGTATGTGGCAGTGTAACGTTCAAAGAGGGTCCATTGAACGTTCTGTCTGCTGCTGCTGTTCTTACAGATATTTGTAGACATAGCCCCAGATATCAGGGGCCAGGGATATTTTTTTTACTTAATCCTGGTTATTTGCTTAAAAACCAAGGCAGGCAGGGTATGTGACAGACTGCAGTGCATGATACAGGACAAGAGGGTCCATTGCATGTGCAACTTCTGACTGATTCTGCTGTGACAAGTATTTGTAGATAAAGCCCCAGGTATCAAGGGCCAGGGCATTTTTTTTTATCTTAATCCTGGTTATTTGCTTAAAAAGCAATCCAGAGTACACCATTTTTCTGCTCCATTTGCTTGTTAGCACTGCAGAATACAGCCAGATCTTTTCCATTTTGCAGCGATAAAAATCCAGAAATTTGAACTGAACGTGGAAAATATTGGCCTCCATTTCCATTTTGTTGCAGTGTGTCAGTGAAGCTATTCACACCAGGTCTCTGTGAAGAATAGCATTAGTAGTCTACAGGCCTGCAACTTAAAACCGTGGTTCTCTGTCAGACGTATCACATATAACTGCTTTCCAAAATCAGCCATTACTGGCTTCCATTTTCATTTCGCTGCAGTGTGTCAGTCAAGCTATTCACACTAGGTCTTCGAGCCTGTCACAGAAGAAGTGACCAGACTCCTCGCTTCTTCTCACCCTACAACCTTCAACAGTGACCATACTCCCTAACATCTCCATTAGTTCCTTTCCCCAGCTGTCACTACTCACCTAACTAAAATATTTAACCTCTCTATCTTTGGGTATCTTTCCCTCTTCATTCAAACATGCCATCATAATCCCTTACTTAAAAAGCCATCCCTGTACCAGAACTGAACTGCTAACTACAGACCGGTCTCTATTCCTCCCTTCATCTCTAAACTCCTGGAATGCTTTGTCCATTTCCGTCTAATCCTCTATCTCTCAGGTAAAGGATCTCTTCTCGACCCTTTACAATCTGGTTTCCGCTCTTCACACTCTACTAAAACTGCCCTCACTAAAGTCTCTAATGATCTACTAACAGCTAAATCTAATGGTCACTACTCCCTTCTGTTTCTCTTGGATCTCTCTGCCACTTTTGACACTGTGGATCACCAGCTCCTCCTCACTATGCTGCGCTCTATTGGCCTAAAGGACACTGCTATCTTCTGGTTCTTCTCCTATCTCTGTGACCACTCCTTCACGGTATCTTTTGCTGGCTCTTCTTCCTCTAATCTTCCCCTTACTATCGGGGTTCCACAAGAATCAGTCCTAGGTCCCTTCCTCTTCTCCTTGTATACTGTCCCTATTGGACAAACCATCAGCAGATTTTGTTTCCAGTATCATCTCTATGCTGATGACACCCAACTATACACCTCTTCACCTGATATCACCCCCACTCTAATATAAAGTAACAGTGATTGTCTGTCCGCTGTCTCTAACATCATGTCCTCCCTCTATCTGAAACTCAATCTCTCCAAATCTGAATTCCTTGTTGTTCCTCCCTTTACTAACCTACCTGTACCTGACTTTGCAATTTCCATGGGAGGTGCTACCATAACTTCCAAGCTCGCTGTCTTAGAGTCATATTTGACACACAACTTTCCTTTATTTCACCATATACAATCACTCACTCGCTCATGTCACCTGCACCTTAAAACATCTCCAGAATCCGACCATTTCTCACCTTTGATACTGCAAAAACTCTTGCTGTCGCTCTTATTCACTCTTGACTACTGCAACTCTCTTCTAATCAGTCTCCCTCTAAATAAACTCTCTCCTCTCAAATCCATTCTGAATGCAGCAGTCTGGGTCGTATTTCAGGCCGCTTCACCGACACCTCTACCCTGTGCCAGTCAATGCACTGGTTACCCATTCAACACAGAATACAATGCAAACTCATCTCTCTCACCCACAAAGCTCTACACAGTTCTGCACCACCCTATATCTCATCCCTCATTTCTGTCTATCACCACTCCCGCGCCCTCCATTCTGCAACTGATTTAAGATTAACATCCTCCTTAATCCGAACATCACACCTCCGTCTCCAAGACTTCTCTCGTGCAGCGCCAGTTTTCTGGAATGCACTGCCCCAAACGATCAGACTAATATCTGGCCCCCATGTCTTCAAACGTGCTTTAAAAACACATCTGTTTAGATAAGCCTATTACCTCAACTCACCAACCTAACTCTCCCCAGTTCCCTCCTAAATATTAATCTTAATCTGCTCCTGCCTATTCATCTGTCTCCAATTCCTCCATGCACCCAATAGCACATGGAAACTGCTCTTAGACAGATACTGGCTGATGACCATGTTCAACCTATTGTGTCCCCTAGTGATGAGCGAGCATGCTCGCTACTGCTCGGTGCTCGCCCGAGCATCTCACTGCTCGAGATGCTTGGCGCTCGCCGAGTATTTCCAATGTCTGTCATACACTGTAATGCCGCAGCCATGTTGGTTGTGGCATTATAGTGATTGGTTGGCCGCACAGCGTCATCAGATCTATATCAGACCTGGCGCCGCCATGCTCGTCACAGTCACTCCTGAATCAGACAGTGTAGGGAGAGCTGCTGCTGAGCTATGGAGAGATTAGCTTGTTTCTATTGTTTCTATTGTTTATATTAGAGACACATATCCATCTCAACTAACAGTCCTTCTGAGGACTAATCCAGCAGCAGAGATATCAGTGCTAGGCAAGCAAGCAGGGTATATAGCAGACTTCAGTGCACATAGCAAGAGGGTCCATTCCAGTTCTGTCTGCTGCTGCTTTTACAGATATTTGTAGAAATAGGCCCAGGTATCAGGGGCCAGGAATATTTTTTTTTTATCTTAATCCTGATTATTTGCTTAAAAAGCAATCCAGAGAACACCGTTTATCTGTTCCATTTGCTTGTTGGCACTGCAGAATACAGCTAGGTCCTTTCCATATTACAGCGCTAAAAATCCAGCTAATTAAAACTGTGGTTTGTCCATCACACGGATCACATATAATTGCACTGAAAAAATTGCCATTTCTGGCCTCCATTAAAATTTTGTTGCAGTGTGTCAGTGAAGTTATTGACACGAGTTCGGCGCTGTTAAAAATAGCTACGTACAGGCCAGCTATTTAAAACTGTGGTTTGTCCATCAAACGGATCACATATAATTGCACTAAAAATATTGCCATTTCTGGACTCCATTGAAATTTTATTGCAGTGTGTCAGTGAACTTATTGACACGAGGTCGGTGCTGTTAAAAATACTTACCTATAGGCCAGCAATTTAAAACTGTGGATTGTCACACGGATCACATATAAGTTCGCTCCAAATTAAGCCATTTGTAGTGAGCATGGGACATATTGTCCTCCATTTAAAATGGGCAAAGCACGTGGCAAGAAATGGGGAACTGGACGTGATGGTGATGGTGCATGCAGAGGCCGAGGCCCTGGGCAAGCTGAATTGTGCCACAACAAACACCCGCATTTTCTCACTCGACCTTCCTGTCCCAATTAATATGGGATTGCAGAACACCACTATTGAACACAGAGAAGTGTCAACAGGTTATTGGTTGGATAGCAGATAATGCTTCCAGTCACTTAGCCACCACCACCACCACCCTGTCTTCCACACGGTCAAGTCTCAGTAGCCGTGAATCTGGACCGCATATTCCTCACCCTGATCCTCCTTTCTTCCACCATTCCGAGTGCCCAGAGACAAATGATGCCACACTTGGACACTCCAAATAGCTGTTCACTTTTCCATTTATAGATTCGGCCTCTCACCTGGTCGACTTGAAGCGGGGCAAGAAGAGATCGCATGTAGCGATGCCCAAATATTTGAGCAGCCACGGTCATACGAAGGCGACTGTGGGAAAGTGTCACAAGAGGTGGACGATGATGAGACACAATTGCCAGAAAGTCAGGTGGAGGACAAGGGTGCGGAAGTGGAAGACGAGGTGGTGGATAATATAGTAACTGACCCAACCCGGCAGGAGGACATGCAGAGCGAGGACAGCAGCACACACGGGGAGGGAGGCAGAGCACCCCAATAGACAAGAAGATGCAGTGTGGTTGCCGCAGGCAGAAGATGGGCAACCGTTCCATTTAAAACCAACACGACGGAAGTTGCCAGTACAACTGTTAGGTCTTCCCGAGTCTGGTTGCTTTTTAAAGACTCTGCCGATAACCTCAAACAGTCTATTTGCGCCAACTGCCAGGCCAGCATCAGCTGGGGTAGCAAAACTACCAGCCTGACCACCACCAGCATGATCAGGCAATTGGCAGCAAAGCACCCGACTTTGTGGGCCGAACCCCAGGGTCCAGGTATAGTGTCTGCGGGTGACATCACTGCTTCTTCCACTGATGTGCGTGCAAGCCAAACCCCTTTCCATAGTGCATATGAAGATGCCTCCTGCCCTGCACCTGTCATTGCACACTCTCAAATAACACCATCAGCAAGCACGTCCTTGTCCCAGCACAGCGTTCAGTTGTCCATACCCCAGTCCTTGGAACGCAAGCGCAAATACGCAGCCAACGCCCCACATGCCATAATGCTATATTCCCACATTTCGCGACTGCTTTCACTTGAAATGTTGCCTTTTAGGCTCGTGGAGACAGAAGCTTTCTGCAACCTGATGGCGCTGGCCATCCCTCGGTACTCAGTTCCCAACTTCCATTATTTCTCTCGGTGTGCTGTTCACGCATTACTCAAGCACCTAAGCACGGACATGTGCACAACTGCTTGTAGGCAGGGACGGTACATCTCGATGTCATCACACTTGGTTAACAAAGTGGAAGCCGGGTCCCAGTCGGACCTTGAGACGGAACACATCCTCCTAACACCGAGGATTGCGGGTCCTAGGTCAATCAGGGTTGCCCCCACAGTCTACAGCTACTGCACCTCATCCTCCTCAGCCTCCTCCTCCTCTTCAGCCTCCATCTCCGAAATGACCACATCAGTCACAAGCTGGAAGTACTGCAGCACTGCCTCGGCCAAGCGGCAAAAGGCTGTGCTGAAGCTAATATGCTTAGGTGGCAAACTGCACAATGCTGAAGAGTTGTGGACAGCTCTGACAGAGCTGGCAGATCTGTGGCTCACACCGCTGAACCTACAGCCAGGCATGGTCGTGTGTGACAATGGCCGGAACCTGGTGGCGGCTCTGAGAAGATGCGAACTCACACATGTACCATGCCTAGCCCATGTGCTTAACCTCGTGGTTCAGTGGTTTCTCAAAAGCTAACCAGAGCTGCTGGATCTGCTTGTCAAAGTATGCCGCCTGTATACCCATTTTACAAAGTCAGCTACAGCTTCCGCCGCACTTGCCGTGCTTCAGCAGCGTTTGCAGCTTCCGGCTCACTGGCTGGTGTGTGATGTCCCCACGCGATGGAACTCTACACTGCAGATGTTGAGAAGGATTTGTGAGCAGAAGAAGTCAGCTGCTGACTACCAGGATCGACAAGTCTGTCGGTATTCAGTTCAGACTCCACGCATAAGACCTCAGGAGTGGACATGGATGGCAGACATCTGTAACAGCTTCAAAACTTTGAGTACTCCACCAAGATAGTGAGCGGCGATGATGCCATAATTAGGGTCACCATCCCGCTTCTCTGTCTTCTGAAACGCTCTCTGCTCACAATCAAAGAGGATACATTGCAGGCAGAGCACAAAGAGAAGGAGCAAGGAACCATACAAAGTGATTACACACAGCCCAGCCTAATCTCATCCCAACAGGGATTAGGTGACAATGAGGAAGAGGAGGAGGAGGAAGAACAGGTGCTAATTTCATGCGCTATAGACGGCACTACCTGCACAACTGTCATACCATCTGTTCAGCATGTATGGCCTGAGGACAGGGAGGAGGAGGAGGAGGAGAGCATGGTCAGTCGTCCTCTTGGTGAGGACATGGAAGTCTTGCTTGTTAGCAATCTGGCACTCATGACTGAGTTTATGTTATGCTGCCTTTCCTGTGAACCTCGCGTTCTCAAAATTTTGGGTGACAGTATTGGTGACTAGTTGGTGACACTTCAAGACCCACGCTACAAGAACTTTATATCTCTAATTCATGAGGCGGACAGGCCTACAAAAATGGGGCAGTATCAGAAGGCCCTTGTTGCGGAACTATTAAAAAAAATTCCCATCTGAAAACTCTGGTGGCAGATGTCACAGTTCATTGGACAACTAAGGAGTACAAGCGAGAAAGACAAAACTCCAATCCAGCAGAGGAAGGGGAACACTTTCAAAGTTCTGGGACAATTTTCTCAGCCCCTACCATCACACAGGCCCTGAGGCGTGGGGTACTCTCACAAGGAGTGCAAAGTTTGGAAAGATGCTGCAGGGGTACCTTGCCGACCGTACCAATGTCCTCCGTTATTCCTCTGTGTCTTATAATTATTGGGTATCCCAGCTGGACACGTGGAATGAACTGGCGCTCAACGCCTTGGAGGTCCTGGCCTGCCCTGCCGCTAGCGTTTTATCAGAGCGGGTTTTAGTGCCGCTGGTGGAATTATAACTGATAAGCGCATCCGCCTGTCAACTGAAATTGCTGACAGGCTGATTCTTATAAAAATGAACAAGGGCTGGATTGGGCCAGACTTCTCAACACCACCGAACGATAGCAACGTAACATAAACTCAAATTCAGTGTCTTTTTTTGGGAGCTGTATTCCCATGCACCTCTTCACACCCACACATGGGTATACGCTTTCTGAATTTGGCTATTTGCTCTTGTCCTCCTCCTTCTCCTCATCCTCATTTTCCACCACCATATCACCAGGGTGACCATGATCCGTGGTGCAACACCCACATAATTTTTTTAAAGGGTGTTTATGATGCCCGTAAAAAAAAATGTATACAGTATGTTCATGCATAGCCCCCCCAGGTGTAAATGTTTGTCAGCCCATACACTTAGTGCATGGGCATTACAAGTATAGGAGACCCGCTCCTTTAAAATGGGAACATTTTTTTATGAGGCCCTCCTCCACGTCTCTTCCGAGGGGCATTGGAGTGCCTCCCAATTTTTGGCAGCCCTTGCATTCACTGCATAGGCCAACACTATGGGAGACCCACTTCCTAATAATGGGAACATTGTTTTCATGAGGCCCTCTGATCTCCAAGTGTCTTCCAAGGGGCATTGGAGTGCCTCTAATGTTGAGTGAGCAAGCTCGACACTGCTCTGTACTCGCCCAAGAATCTCACTATTCGGGATGTTTGGCGAGCACCGAGCATTTTCGGGTTACTCGGCCGGGTCACTCTTTGTTTCATTGCAGCCATTTGGCAAATTCTAAAGGTTCATTTTTTTTCTCATAAATGTACACTCTGCACCCCATCTTGACTGAAAAAAACAGAATTGTAGAAATGCTTGGATATTTATTAAAAAAGAAAAACTGAAATATCACATGATCATAAATATTCAGACCCTTTGCTCATACACTCATATTTAAGTCACATGCTGTCCATTTCCTTGTGATACTCCTTGAGATGGTTCTACTCCTTCATTGGAGTCCAGCTGTGTTTAATTAAACTGATAGGACTTGATTTGGAAAAGCCCACACCTGTCTATATAAGACCTCACAGATCACAGTGCTTGTCAAACCAAATGAGAATCATGAGCTCAAAGGAACTGCCCAAGGAGGTCAGAGACAGAATTGTGGCAAGGCATAGATCTGGCCGAGGTTACAAAAGAATTTCTGCAGTAGTCAAGGTTAATAAGAGCACAGTGGCCTCCATAATAATTAAATGGAAGAAGTTTGGGACCACCAGAAGTCTTCCTAGACCTGGCCGCCCAGCCAAACTGAGCAATTGTGGGAGAAGAACCTTAGTGAGAGAGGTAAAGACGAAACCCAAGATCACTGTGACTGAGCTCCAGAGATGCAGTAGGGAGATGGGAGAAAGTTGCACAAAGTCAACTATCACTGCAGCCCTCCACCAATACTGAGCAAAGGGTCTGAATACTTGTGACTATGTCAAATTTCAGTTTTTCTTTTTTAATAAATTAGCAAAAATTTCTACATTTCTGTTTTTTTTCAGACAAGATGGGGTGCCGAGTGTACATTAATGAGAAAAAAAATGAACTGTTTAGAAATTACCAAATGGCTGCAATGAAACAAAGAGTGAAAAATTTAAAGGGGTCTGAATACTTTCCATACCCATTGTATATCTTGTGGAAAACAAAACTGTTATGCTCCAAAACGAATTTGAATAATGTCAGAATTAATTGCACCATGGGTTTTTCGAGACTACTCGACATTTGAATCCCACACATAGCTCGGAGGCTGTCCTCGTGTCTGATAGATGACTATAATGCCTCAGTGACAATTATCATTCTTTCCTCAAATTGTAGTTGGTTCAACCTTTGGAGGGCAACTTTTGAGTCCTGAATGTATGAAGGAAGTGTGGACACAAGCGGTTTGATGTAATGGTAAATGTTTGTGCAAATATTCTCACATACAACCCCTGGCAAAAATTATGGAATCAACGAGCTCAGAGGATGTTAATTCAGTTGTTTAATGTTGTTGAAAAAAAGCAGATCACAGACATGGCACAAAACTAAAGTCATTTCAAATGACAACTTGAGGGCTTTAAGAAACACTAAAAGAAATCAAGATTAAAAATGTGGTACTCAGTAAGGGTAATTTTTTTTCAGACCAAGCAGAGAGAAAAAATTATGGAATCACTCAATTCTGAGGAAATCACCCTGCAAATTTTCATTTCCAAAACTAACAATTGCATCAAATTATATCTGCTCGTTAGTCTGCATCTAAAAATAAGTGATCACACCTTGGAGAGTTGTTGCACCAAGTGGACTGACATGAATCATGGCTCCAACACGAGAGATGTCAATTGAAACAAAGGAGAGGATTATCAAACTCTTAAAAGAAGGAAAATCATTACGCAATGTTGCTAAAGATGTTGGTTGTTCACAGTCAGCTGTGTCTAAAATCTGGACCAAATACAAACAACATGGGAAGGTTGTTAAAGGCAAACATACTGGTAGACCAAGGAAGACATCAAAGCGTCAAGTCTGGAAACTTAAAGCAATATGTCTCCAAAACAGGAAATGCACAACAAAACAAATGAGGAATGAAAGGGAGGAAACTAGAGTCAATGTCTGTGACCGAACTGTAAGAAACCGCCTAAAGGAAATGGGATTTACATACAGAAAAGCTAAACATAAGCCATCATTAACACCTAAACAGAAAAAACAAGGTTACAATGGGCTAAGGAAAAGCAATTGTGGACTGTGAATGACTGGATGAAAGTCATATTCAGTGATGAATCGCGAATCTGCATTGGGCAAGGTGATGATGCTGGAACTTTTGTTTGGTGCCGTTCCAATGAGATTTATAAAAATGACTGCATGAAGAGAACATGCAAATTTCCACAGTCATTGATGATATGGGGCTGCATGTCAGGTAAAGGCACTGGGAGATGGCTGTCATTACATCTTTAATAAATGCCCAAGTTTACATTGATATTTTGGACAGTTTTCTCATCCTATCAATTGAAAGGATGTTTGGGGATAATGACATCATTTTTCAAGATGATAATGCATCATGCCATAGAGCAAAAACTGTGAAAACATTCCTTGAAAGAAGACACATAAGGTTAGTGTCAAGGCATGCAAATAGTCTGGATCTCAATTCAATTGAAAATCTTTGGTGGAAGTTGAAGAAAATGGTCCATGACAAGGCTCCAACCTGCAAAGCTGATCTGGCAACAGTAATCATAGAAAGTTGGAGCCAGATTGATGAAGTATACTGTTTGTCACTAATTAAGTCCATGCCTCAGAGACTGCAAGCTGTTATTAAAGCCAGAGGTGGTGCAACAAAATGCTAGTGATGTATTGGAGTGTTCTTTTGTGTATTTGTTTTTCATGATTCCATAATTTTTTCCTCAGAATTGAATGATTCCATAATTTTTTCCCTCTGCTTGGTCTGAAAAAAATTACCCTTACTGAGTACCACATTTTTAATCTTGATTTCTTTTAGTGTTTCTTAAAGCCCTAAAGTTGCCATTTGAAATTACTTTAGTTTTGTGTCATGTCTGTGATCTGCTTTTTTTCAACAACATTAAACACCTGAATGAACATCCTCCGAGCCCAGTGATTCCATAATTTTTGCCAGGGGTTGTAGACTCCCATTACCAGAGACAATGGGTATTTCGGGTAGATCAAGATGATTTTTATGAAGTTTTGGAGGTAAATAAAAAGTTGGGAGCCTGGGGTAAAGATTCCTGATAATATCTACCATTTTTTGGGGATTGTGTTCTTTTCATGTGCCTTCTCTAGGATAGATAAGAGTTAGCTGTGAAATTGGTAAGGGGGGTTATGCATAAGCTTTTTGAAACATGATGATACTCTCAAAAATTAGTCCGCTTGCTTTTTATAGATGTTATTGGGCCATATTACAAGATTCCCCCCTTTATCTGCCGGTTTTATCATTACATTTTCAAGAGGTTGTAGCTTTCCTTTCTTGCGTGTCTAAATTAGACATCTATTTAGGACTATGTGGGAGCTATTCGAAATCAGAGGTAACCATCTTAGTATATATCTCAACAGACGAATATACAGTCATATGAAAAAGTTTGGGCACCCCTATTAATCTTAAGCTTAATGTTTTATAAAAATTGGTGTTTTTGCAACAGCTATTTCAGTTTGATATATGTAATACCTGTTGGACACAGTAATGTTTCTGCCTTGAAATGAGGTTTATTGTACTAACAGAAAATGTGCAATCTGCATTCAAACAAAATTTGAAAGGTGCATAAGTATGGGCACCCTTATCATTTTCTTGTTTTAAATACTCCTACCTACTTTTTACTGACTTACTAAAGTACTTTTTTTGGTTTTGTAACCTCATGGAGCTTTGAACTTTATAGCCAGGTGTATGCAATCATGAGAAAAGCTACTTAAAGTGGCCACTTGCAAGTTGTTCTCCTGTTTGAATCTCCTTTGAAGAGTGGCATCATGTGCTCCTCAAAACAACTGTCAAATGATCTGAAAACAAAGATTATTCAACATAGTTGTTCAGGGGAAGCATACAAAAAGCTGTCTCAGAGATTTAACCTGTCAGTTTCCACTGTGAGGAACATAGTAAGGAAATGGAAGAACACAGGGACAGTTCTTGTTAAGGCCAGAAGTGGCAGGCCAAGAAAAACATCAGAAAGGCAGAGAAGAAGAATGGTGAGATCAGTCAAGGACAATCCTCAGACCACCTCCAGAGAGCTGCAGCATCAACTTGCTGCAGATGGTGTCACTGTGCAACGGTCAACTATACAAGGCACTTTGCACAAGGAGAAGCTGTATGGGAGAGTGATGCGAAAGAAGCCGTTTCTGCAAGCACGCCACAAACAGAGTTGGCTGAGGTATGCAAAAGCACATTTGGAGAAGCCAATTTCTTTTTGGAAGAAGGTCCTGTGGACTGATGAAATCAAGATTGAGTTATTTGGTCATACAAAAAGGCGTTATGCATGGTGGCAAAAAAACACAGCATTCCAAGAAAAACACTTGCTACCCACAGTAAAATTTGGTGGAGGTTCCATCATGCTTTGGGGCTGTGTGGTCAATGCTGGCACTGGGAATCTTGTTAAAGTTGAGGGATGCATGGATTCCACTCAGTATCAGCAGATTCTTGACAATAGTGTTCAAGAATCAGTGATAAATATGAAGTTACAAAGTGGATGGATCTTTCAGCAAGACAATGATCCAAAACACCGCTCCAAATCTACTCAGGCATTCATGCAGAGGAACAACTACAATGTTCTGGAATGGCCATCCCAGTCCCCAGACCTGAATATCATTGAACATCTGTGGGATCATTTGAAGAGGGCTGTCCATGCTCGACGACCATCAAACTTAACTGAACTGGAATTGTTTTGTAAAGAGGAATGGTCAAAAATACCTTCATCCAGGATCCAGGAACTCATTAAAAGCTACAGGAAGCGACTAGAGGCTGTTATTTTTGCAAAAGGAGGATCTACTAACTATTAATGTCACTTTTCTGGTGAGGTGCCCATACTTATGCACCTGTCAAATTTTGTTTGAATGCAGATTGCACATTTTCTGTTAGTACAATGAACCTCATTTCAAGGCAGAAACATTACTGTATCCAACAGTTATTACATATATCAAACTGAAATAGCTGTTGCAAAAACACCAATTTTTATAGAACATTAAGCTTAAGATTAATAGGGGTGCCCAAACTTTTTCATATGACTGTATACTCAAAGAGGGGAATTTTTTAGATTTGCTAATTAGATGCAGTGGGAACTTGCCACTTTCAATAGGTGCACTTTCCTCTGTCAATTCCTTTAGGTTCCTTAATGCCTTCTTCTCTACTTCCATGGGAAAATGGGTTTCCAGATCAGATATGAAGTGGAGCTTTTTTAACAGAATATTCCTAGCGAACAGATGTAAGTCTTTTATCACCATGAATTGAACTAAATAACAGGATGGAGAGAAGATTAAACCTTTTTCCAATACTCTTTTTTTTGAATCAGTGAGAGTATGGTTAGATAAATTGACTGCCTTCATCTGGTCATTACTTCCTTCCTAGTGAAAATGTCTGGGTATTTTCTCATTCCCTTATTTCCTGCTCTGATGTGGAGATAAATGACATTTTTATCCTCAGCCTCAATACAGGAAGTACTGCTTTTAAAATATTAGGCATGGGCATTCACAGATTGATTAGATGGAGTTGGATATACAGAAGGCCGCTTCTTAGGGTATCGCCATTTAAATATTCTTTCCATTTCATAGTCCTTAAGATAAGACCTCTCAGATACTTTTTGTGTTTGGTTTAACCAATGTCTTTTTCCCATTTATCAATTTCTATCTCAATAGTTTTGAGATATGTGTAAAATCGGTCTGTTGAGATACCTTTTTGAGGGTTTTTTGTAATTCCTCAAATTCTTTATCTAGGGAACCCAATGATATTCTGTTTTTATCAATGATGATCTTTATAAATTCTAAGAATCATGTTGTTGCTGCCAATTCCCACCTATGTATCAAGTCCACCTCTTCTAGGTGAAATGATGGGAACACTTGGACTCTAAGTCCTTTAAGGATTATTTTTTGTTCAGAATAATTTTCTGGTGATGTTTTATTCCACCATAGTTTCTCTTTGTTCTGTAAGGAATTTTTGTATTGTTGAATAAGATCTCTATATTTTTTTTTAAATATCCTGAGACATGTTAAGGGTTCCCTGCTTAAAAAGGTCTGTGACCTTTGAGCGTCAAGAGTGTCTCCCTGGCTTTTAAATCCATTTTACAATTTTAGGGACAATATGTATGGAAACAGTAGCATAAGTTACTAAAAATACTTAATAATAATAATAATCTTTATTTATATAGTGTCAACATACAGTACAGACCAAAAGTTTGGACACACCTTCTCATTTTAAGATTTCTCTGTATTTTCATGACTATGAAAATTGTAGATTTACACTGAAGGCATCAAAACTATGAATTAACACATGTGGAATTATGTACTTAACAAAAAAAGTGTGAAACAACTGAAAATATGTCTTATATTCAAGGTTCTTCAAAGTAGCCACCTTTTGCTTTGATGACTGCTTTGCACACTCTTGGCATTCTCTTGATGAGCTTCAAGAGGTAGTCCCCGGAAATGGTCTTCCAACCATCTTGAAGGAGTTCCCAGAGATGCTTAGCACTTGTTGGCCCTTTTGCCTTTACTCTCCTGTCCAGCTCACCCCAAACCATCTTGATTGGGTTCAGGTCTGGTGACTGTAGAGGCCTGGTCATCTGGCGTAGCAACCCATCACTCCACCTCTTGGTCAAATAGACCTTACACAGCCTGGAGGTGTGTTTGGAGTCATTGTCCTGTTGAAAAATAAATGATGGTCCAACTAAACGCAAACCGCATGGAATAGCATGCCGCTGCAAGATGCTGTGGTAGCCATGCTGGTCAGTATGCCTTCAATTTTGAATAAATCCCCAACAGTGTCACCAGCACAACACTCGCACACCATCACACCTCCTCCTCCATGCTTCACGGTGGGAACCAGGCATGTAGAGTCCATCCGTTCACCTTTTCTGCGTCGCACAAAGACACGGTGGTTGGAACCAAAGATCTCAAATTTGGACTCATCAGACCAAAGCACAGATTTCCACTGGTCTAATGTCCATTCCTTGTGTTCTTTAGCCCAACCAAGTCTCTTCTGCTTGTTGCCTGTCCTTAGCAGTGCTTTCCTAGCAGCTATTTTACCATGAAGGCCTGCTGCACAAAGTCTCCTCTTAACAGTTGTAGAGATGTGTCTGCTGCTATAACTCTGTGTGGCATTGACCTGGTCTCTAATCTGAGCTGCTGTTAACCTGCGATTTCTGAGGCTGGTCACTCGGATAAACTTATCCTCAGAAGCAGAGGTGACTCTTGGTCTTCCTTTCCTCGGGCAGTCCTCATGTGAGCCAGTTTCTTTGTATCGCTTGATGGTTTTTGCCACTGCACTTGGGGACACTTTCAAAGTTTTCCCAATTTTTCGGACTGACTGACCTTCATTTCTTAAAGTAATGAGGGCCACTCGTTTTTCTTTACTTAGCTGCTTTTTTCTTGCCATAATACAAATTCTAACAGTCTATTCAGTAGGACTATCAGCTGTGTATCCACCAGACTTCTGCGCAACACAACTGATGGTCCCAACCCCATTTATAAGGCAAGAAATCCCACTTATTGAACCTGACAGGGCACACCTGTGAAGTGAAAACCATTTCCGGTGACTACCTCTTGAAGCTCATCAAGAGAATGCCAAGAGTGTGCAAAGCAGTCATCAAAGCAAAAGGTGGCTACTTTGAAGAACCTAGAATATAAGACATATTTTCAGTTGATTCACACTTTTTTGTTAAGTATATAATTCCACATGTGTTAATTCATAGTTTTGATGCCTTCAGTGTGAATGTACAATTTTCATAGTCATGAAAATACAGAAAAATCTTAAAATGAGAAGGTGTGTCCAAACTTTTGGCCTGCACTGTATTCCGCAGCGCTTTACAATTCAGAGGTTCATATACAACAGTCATAAGTAACAGCTAAAGATAGTACAATAATTAAAGCAAAAATGATGACGACCCTGCTCGTAAGAGCTTACAATCTACAATGAGGTGGGGGTGACACAAAGTATAATGGCTTATTTACAATGATGGTCCAGCCAACTTGAGGGGATGAGGGATAGATAAAGGCTGCATGAGCTCATCACCAGCCAGTATCTGTAGTGCTTTTGGGTTCGGTGGAGACTTATGTTTGGAGAAATAAGGCATGGGCTATAAGAATATAAAAGGACTTTGATTAGGGAATGTGATAGGCCGCCCTAAACAGGTGTGTTTTTAGGGAGCGCTGAATACTGTGTAAGTTGTGGTTCATCCTAATTTCTTGGGGTAGAGCATTCCAATGAATGGGTGCAGCTCGGGAGTATGGATTAGTGCGGATGTTAGTCAAAAGTCGCTTGCGGAACGTAGAGAATGGGTAGGCCAATAAACAGAAATGAGGGAAGAGATGTAGGGGGATTCCATGCTGTGGAGAGCTCTGTGCCATGCTGTGGAGAGCTCTGTGGGTGAAAACAAGCAATTTAAATTGGATCCTATAATTCATTGGCAGCCAGTGCAATGACTGGCACAGAGCGGAAGTGTCTGAGTAACGGTTAGCCAAATAGATTACCCTGGCTGCAGCATTAAGGATGGACTGGAGAAGAGAAAGTTGAGTGAGGGGTAGGCCAATTAATAGAGAGTTACAGTAGTCGAGGCGGGAGTGGATCAGGGCAACAGTGAGGGTTTTAGTTGTTTCCATGGAGAGAAAGGGGCAGATTCTAGAGATGTTCTTCAGGTGAAAGGGACAACAGCGGGCAAGAACTTAGAAGGTGACGGAGAGATTGGTGTCAAACACAATGCCCAGACAACGTGCCTGCTGGCTCATCGTTATTGTGGTGCCACACATGAAGAGAGAGATGTCAGATTTTGGGAGGTGAGTAGACGGCGGGAGCAGAAGAAGTTCAGTTTTGGAAAGGTTGAGTTTCAGATAGAGAGCGGACATGATGTTAGAAATTGTGGTCAGACAGTCACTGGGGTTCTGTAGTACAGTAGGGGTAAGGTCAGGGGATGAGGTGTACAGTTGTGTGTCATCAGCATAAAGATGGTACTGAAAGCTAAATTTGCTGATGGTCTGTCCAACTGGGGCTGTGTAGAGAGAGACGAGAAGAGGGCCAAGGACTGAACCCTGAGGAACCCCAATAGTGAAAGGAAGGGGGGAAGAAGTGGAGTCAGCAAACGATACACTGAAAGAGCGGTCAGATAGGTAGGAGGAGAACAAGGAGAGAGCAGTGTCCTTTCTGCCGATTGAGTGGAGCATAGAGAGTAGGAGTTGGCAGTCAATGGTGTCAAAAGCTGCAGAGAGATCATGAAGTATGAGCAGAGAGTAGTCACCATTACGTTTTGCTGTCAGAAAGTCATTGGTTACTTTCATGAGTGCAGTTTCTGTAGAGTGTAGGGGGCAGAAGCGAGACTGAGGTAACTGGTAAGGCGGAAGTATACCAGGCGCTCCAAGAGTTTAGAGATGAAGGGGAGATTGGAGACTGGTCTGTAGTTGTTTGTGCAGGAAGGGTCAAGGAAGGTTTTTTTTAATAATGGAGTAATGATGGAGTGTTTGAAGGAGGAGGGGAAGATACCAGAAGAGAGGGAGAGGTTAAAGATTTTAGTTAGGTGAGTAGTGACGACTGAAGAAAGAGAAGGGAGTAGATGTGAGGGGATGGGGTCAGTGGTGCACGTAGTGGGATGAGAAGAAGCAAGGAGCCTGGAGACTTCTTCTTCTGTGACTGGGTCAAATGTGGAGAGTGATCCAGATCAGACGTGGGGAGGGATGGTAGTCACGGAACTTGGTGGCTGGGAGCTGATTTCCTGATGGATGGTGTCTATTTTCCCTGTGAAGTAGGAGGCCAAGTCCTCAGCACAAATGTCTGTGATGGAGGCTTGGGCTTTAGGACTGAGGAGAGAGTGAAAGGTGTCGAAGAGTTTTTTTGGTTTGTTGGATAGTGAAGAGATCAGGGTGATGAAGTAGGTCTGTTTGGCGAGGTGAAGGGCAGAGTTATATGTTTTTAACGTGAATTTATAGTGGATAAAGTATTCTAGTGTGCTAGTTTTCCTCAGGCGTTCTGCACTTCTAGAGCATCGCTGGAGAAATCGGGTTTGCGGTGTGAGCCAGGGTTGTTTTACTCTGTGTTTGGAGGTTCTGAGGGTGAGGGACGGTACTTGGTCCAGTGTGCTTCTGAGAGTGTCATTGTAGTGGTTTACAGCCAGATCAGGACAGGACAGAGAGGAAATTGGAGACAGTGATGAATGAAGGAAGTCTGTAAGTGTATGAGAGTTAATGGCTTGTAGATTTCTGAATGTGTGATAGGTAGGAGTGTGCTAGGGCGGGTGAGGATTTGTGAGCGTGAAGGAGAGAATGTTATGATCAGAGAGGGGAAGAGGGGAGTTGTTTAGGTGGGGGATTGAAAAAAGCCGGACAAAGACCAGATCAAGGGTGTTTCCGTCTTTTTGTGTCTCAGAGGTTAAAAGCTGTGAGAGGCCAAGAGAAGTGGTTAAAGATAGAAGCTGGGATACAGATGAGGAGGTGGTGCTGTTTATGGGGATGTTGAAGTCTCCCAGGATAAGGGCTGGTAAATACTTGTCACAATACCATATTGTGCATAATAACAGCATTGAAATTATAACACACTGCCTGACATAGTAAGTTTCAGGTTAGAAAGAAAAGTATGCTTCACATATATTTAAATTATATCATTTTTATTGAGAATGTATATATTAAAAAATTAATGAAAATAAAAATAAGAATAGAGTGCCCAGTTGAAGCATGCAGAGATTGTGCAGAGATATACAGTACATAAATAGTATAGTTTTAGGCTGGAAAATATTTTTTGGTTTACATTGGCACTTGAACTTTACCTTTAATATTATTGATGTCTTTTGTACCAATATTTATGTGCAAACTTCCAGCCATTTATTTATATGTGTATCTCTGCATGATATCTGTATGTTTCAACTGGGCAATCCCTGCTTATTTTTATTACTTTTTTAGCATTTGAATTCTCAATAAAAATTATATATTTTAAATATATTTGAAGCATACAGTGGGTACGGAAAGTATTCAGACCCTTTTAAATGGTTCACTCTTTGTTTCATTGCAGCCAATTGGTAAATTCTAAAAAGTTAATTTTTTTTCTCAATCAAGTCCTGTCAAGTCAGTTTAATTAAACACAGCTGGACTCCAATGAAGGAGTAGAACCATCTCAAGGAGGATCACAAGGAAATGGACAGCATATGACTTGAGTGTCTGAGCAAAGGGTCTGAATACTTATGACCATGTGATATTTCAGTTTTTCTTTTTTAATAAATTTGCAAAAATATCTACATTCATGTGTTTTTCAGTCAATATGGGGTGCAGAGTGCACTTTAATGAGAAAAAAAATGAACTTTTTAGAATTTACCAAATGGCTGCAATGAAACAATGAGTGAAAAATTAAAGGGGTCTGAATACATTCCATACCCAGTGTACGTCTCTTCCTAACCTGAAACTTACTATCTCAGGCAGTGTGTTACAATTTCAATGGTGGAGCATTATGCACAATATGGTATTATGACACGTGTGTTTAGTAACTCTACAGGAGAGAGAGGACCCTCTGACCATTATAGCTTATACACTATAGTAGAGAAACACTTACCCAGTGACTCTGGAGATGAAAAACTTGTATGCCCTACAAACTATGCTTCACTGATCTGTGATGGCCCAGGTACTAACCACCATTGGACAAGGTCTGAGAAACCACTAGAATTCATAGTTCTAATGCATTATGGGGAAGCCCATGTGACCACACAAAAAGACACTAGCCCACTCTCTAATGCTTCAGCTGTTTAGGATATGGTGCTAGTCAAGTTTTCCTTTTTGCAAACAGTGAATCAAATTTAAAAATGTTAGAATTCTTCAGAAAATACGAATTTCAGGAAATTTGATTCTAACTCAATCCTCTGTAGATTGATATGCTCACCTCTAATACTTCCATTTTATGAAGGTGCCTTTGAGCAGCAGAATTTAAGGAATAAGTGTTTCCAGACTGATATTTGAAAATTTTAATTCTTGATGAATTATTGGTTTGCCTTTGTATACAGATGTTGTTATACCCAAGGACCAGTGGCACGTCTAATTCCAATTGTGCAACATGATAAGGAGTTGTGTTGTTGTTGTTCAGTAGTGAATGATGAATTCAAAAGAAATGAGCTAAATTTCTTTGTGTCGCAAACTGCAGAATTATACCTAGAAGTCTTCAGAATGGTCTGGGCTAGATTAAGATGACAAGAAAACAAATGATTAAGCTCACTTAAGGCAACACCTATGAGTCATTGTATTTGAATGGAATATTCTGACTCTGCAGGTAATCAATACTGCAATCAATTATCCCAAGCATAGTGGTTCTAATGCTATGGTGGTATTGGCAACAAATGATGCTATGTACATCAGATTGAGCCATAGAAATTAGTTGGATCCATAGACTATGTGATGATAATATCTTATTAAGAGTTTGTTTGATGTCTGCAGCATTATTTTGTCCATGCACAGTGGTATTGTTTGGTTAGAATAGGACTTTAATTTAGAGCTAAATAACCCCTTTTTAGAATGGGCCCATTGGGAGAAGACACACAGCTATGATGATGAAAACTAATAAATCAGTGGAGATCCCAACAGTTGTATCACCAATAATCAAACTCTTATGGCTTATAAATTGGATCTGCCATAAAAGTCTATAGCTAGGACTTGCCGCTAACAATCGTAGGTGGAGTGGTGCTCCGACCACGTTTTTTAACCTGTTAAATGCCGCTGTCTATCTGTAATAGTGGAATGTAACATGCACTGGCATGCAAACACGTTAATTTGTCCGCCCATCTACGTGCCCGTGATGTGACCGCGGCTCACTGATGAGTTGTCATGACAGTGGGGGGTCAGCTGATGACCTCTGTGCCTGTGACAGGGCTTCGAAAAAGACCATGATTTTTGCTATATGCTATATATTCAAGTCCCCTAAGGGAGTTAACAATAACAGTGAAAAGTAAAAAAAAATGTTTTAAAAAACTGAAAAAAAATAAAAAATCTAAAAGTTCAAATCATCCCCCTTTTCCTCCATTAAAAATAAATACCAAATTTTTCAGACTATAAGATGCACCGGACCATAAGACGCACCTAGGTTTTAGAGGAGGAAAAAAAAAAAAAATGAAAGCAAAAAATGTGGTCATGATGCACTTTTAAGGGGGAGGGGGTCTTCTGCTGACACTGGTATAGGGGAAATGTCCCCCAATTCTGACAATATCCCCCATCCTGGTATATATATGCCCCCCCCCTGTTAGAACCCTCCTGTTTGTTTTTTCCATCTTGTGTTTTGCGGTTACTTGACCATCTGCCTTTATATTCCAGCTCCGTCATTATGGCTGTGCTGGACTTCAGTGTTTGACTGTTTCTCTAGCCTGGTGCTTTGGTGCCTTTCTCTGTCAGTTCGCTTGGTCCTCTGGGATCTCTAGTACATTTTTGTCAGTTTGTCTTTTTGTGTTCTGCAACAACTTCTCTGTTTAGGACGTGTCCCATTTTTGTCCCAGTCCTTAGTTCTTTTAGGGACCCCTCCCTTAATCCTATAGGTCTTCATTCAGACTAGCCGAGGACTAAGGCGGGTCTGTTCGCTAGGAACAGGCAGCCCGCTACATTGTAGGGGTTCAGCTTAGTCTTACTGTAGGGATGGCTTTCCCCTATCTTTCCTTAGTACATGTTGCAGATCATAACACCCCCCTTCCTTTCATACGTGGTACCCATCCCTATCCTGGTATGCCTGGCATCCCTCCATTCTGGTATGCATGTAACCCCTCCATCATGGTATGCATGGCACCCCTCATCCCTATCCTGGTATGCATGGCACCCCTCATCCCTATCCTATTATGCATGGCACCCCTCATCCCTGTCCTAGTATGCATGGCACCCCTCATCCCTATCCTGGTATGCATGGCACACCTAATCCCTATCCTGGTATGCATGACACCCCTAATCCCTATCCTGTTATGCATGGCACCCCTAATCCCTGTCCTGGTATGCATGGCACCCCTCATCCCTATCCTGGTATGCATGGCACCCCTCATCCCTATCCTGGTATTTATGGCCCTCTCATCCTTACGCTGGTATGTATGGCCCCCTCATTCTTATTCTGGTATGTATGGCCCCCTCATCCTTACCCTGGTATGTATGGCCCCCTCAACAATATCCTGGTATGTATGCCCCCTCATCCTTATCCTAGTATGCATGGTCCCCCTAATCCCCATCATGCTGCACCTCTCTTCTCTCCTCCAGCGCTGCGTCCTGTCTGCCCGCACTGATCTCTCCATGTGAGCCGCGCATGATGTCACTGCCATGCGCGGCTCACATGGAGAGATCAGATGCCGGAAGTCACTGCTCCCCACGCCGGGACTGTGTGCGCGGGGAGCAGTGACTTCACTCTCCTTCATAGCTGGCACACAGCAGAGCCGCGCTGCGAATCCTGCTGCTGCCGGCCATCGCGTATGCCCACTCATTAAAGGGCATGAATATTCACCCCTCCCCACGCTCATGGGCGTGGAGAGAGGTTGAATATTCATACCCTTTAACAGCGGGCACAGGCGATTCCGGCAGCAGCAGGAGCCACAGCGTGGCTACACTGTGTGCTACTATTAAGTAGCATGAATATTCAGTGCTCCCCACGCCCCATGGGCATGGGGAGCAGTGAATATTCAATTTCTTTAGCAGCGGGGACTGTGTAGGCTGCAGCGGGCGGCTGCTGCCTCCTGTGCCCCGCTCCTCCACCGCTACCGCTCCCCCCACACCCCATATATATACAGTACAGACCAAAAGTTTGGACACACCTTCTCATTTAAAGATTTTTCTGTATTTTCATGACTTTGAAAATTGTACATTCACACTGAAGGCATCAAAACTATGAATTATCACATGTGGAATTATATACTTAACAAAACAGTGTGAAACAACTGAAAATATGTCTTATATTCTAGGTTCTTCAAAGTAGCCACCTTTTGCTTTGATGACTGCTTTGCACACTCTTGGCATTCTCTTGATGAGCTTCAAGAGGTAGTCACCGGAAATGGTTTTCACTTCACAGGTGTGCCCTGTCAGGTTTAACAAGTGGGATTTCTTGCCTTATAAATGGGGTTGGGACCATCAGTTGTGTTGTGCAGAAGTCAGGTGGATACACAGCTGATAGTCCTACTGAATAGACTGTTAGAATTTGTATTATGGCAAGAAAAAAGCAGCTAAGTAAAGAAAAACGAGTGGCCATCATTACTTTAAGAAATGAAGGTCAGTCAGTCTGAAAAATTGAGAAAGCTTTGAAAGTGTCCCCAAGTGCATTTGCAAAAACCATCAAGCGCTACAAAGAAACTGGCTCACATGAGGACCGCCCCAGGAAAGGAAGACCAAGAGTCACCTCTGCTTCTGAGGATAAGTTTATCCCAGTCACCAGCCTCAGAAATCGCAGGTTAACAGCAGCTCAGATTAGAGACCAGGTCAATGCCACACAGAGTTCTAGCAGCAGACACATCTCTACAACAACTGTTAAGAGGAGACTTTGCGCAGCAGGCCTTCATGGTAAAATAGCTGCTAGGAAACCACTGCTAAGGACAAGCGACAAGCAGAAGAGACTTGTTTGGGCTAAAGAACACATGGAATGGACATTAGACCAGTGGAAATCTGTGCTTTGGTCTGATGAGTCCAAATTTAAGATCTTTGGTTCCAACCACCGTGTCTTTGTGCGACGCAGAAAAGGTGAACGGATGGACTCTACATGCCTGGTTCCCACCGTGAAGCATGGAGGAGGAGGTGTGATGGTGTGGGGGGGCTTTGCTGGTGACACTGTTGGGGATTTATTCAAAATTGAAGGCATACTGAACCAGCATGGCTACCACGGCATCTTGCAGCGGCATGCTATTCCATCCGGTTTGCGTTTAGTTGGACCATCATTTATTTTTCAACAGGACAATGACCCGAAAACACACCTCCAGGCTGTGTAAGGGCTATTTGACCAAGAAGGAGAGTGATGGGGTGCTACGCCAGATGACCTGGCCTCCACAGTCACCAGACCTGAACCCAATCGAGATGGTTTGGGGTGAGCTGGACCACAGAGTGAAGGCAAAAGGGCCAACAAGTGCTAAGCATCTCTGGGAACTCCTTCAAGATTGTTGGAAGACCATTTCCGGTGACTACCTTTTGAAGCTCATCAAGAGAATGCCAAGAGTGTGCTAAGCAGTCATCAAAGCAAAAGGTGGCTACTTTGAAGAACTTAGAATATAAGACATATTTTCAGTTGTTTCACACTTTTTTGTTAAGTATATAATTCCACATGTGTTAATTCATAGTTTTGATGCCTTCAGTGTGAATGTACAATTTTCATAGTCATGAAAATACAGAAAAATCTTTAAATGAGAAGGTGTGTCCAAACTTTTGGTCTGTACTGTATATATATATATATATATATATATATATATATATATATATATATATATATACACCCTCCCAACATTCGGACTATATGACGCACCCCCCATTTTCCTCCAAAATTTTGGAGGAAAAAAGTGCGTCTTATAGTCCGAAAAATATGGTATAACAAAAAAATTAAAAAAAATACACATATGTGGCATCTCCGAGTTCAGAAAAGTCTGATCTATCAAAATATAAAATCCATTAACCTGATCGGTAAACACTGTAAATAAAAAAAAATTATGAATGCCAAAATTATATTTTATTGGGTGCCTGAATTCCACAAAAAGGCTGGAACAAGCAATCAAAAAGTCACGTCTATCCCAAAATGGTTTTAATAAAAAAATGTCATCTAGCCCTGCCTGCAAAAATGAAGCCATAACTGAGCTCAATCGGCTGAAAAATAAAAATGTTAGTTTCCCTCTCCAAAAATTTTTTTTACAGACGTAGGTTTTTTTTTTCACCACTAAAATAATAAAAAACAGGACATTTTGGGTATCGCCATAATTGTATTTTCCCTTATTCCCATTGTTCTCATTTTATGTATCAACCTTTTGTGTGGAACCGTATCAAAAGCTTTTGGAAAGTCCATATACACAACATCCACTGCATTTCCTTGGTCCAGTCCAGAACTTGCCTCCTCATAAAAACTGATCAGATTAGTTTGACAGGAACGGTCCCTCGTAAACCCATGTTGATATTGGGTCATGAGGTTATTCTTCTTCAGATACTCTAGTATAGCATATCTTAGGAAACCCTCCAGGATTTTACCCACAGTAGAGGTTAAGCTTACCGGCCTATAATTTCCAAGTTCAGTTTTTGTCTTCTTTTTGAATATTGGCACCACATTTGCTATACGCCAGTCCTGTGGTACAGACCCTGTTATTATGGAATCTTTAAAGATTAAAAATAATGGTCTATCTATGACGTTACTTAATTCCTGCAGGTGTATCTCATCCGGGCACGGGGATTTGTCAACTTTAGTGATTATTAGACGCCGCCGTACTTCCTGCTGGGTTAAGCAAGTGACATTTAATGGAGAATTTTTGTTATCACTAATCATGTTTTCTGTCATGCAATATTCTTGTGTAAATACGGTTGAAAAAAAATCATTTAGCATATTGGCTTTTTCCTCATCCTCATCCACCATTTCACCCAGACTATTTTTAAGGGGGCCAACACTATCATTTTTTAGTTTTTTACTATTTATGTAGTTAAAGAGTATTTTGGGGTTATTTTTACTTTCTCTGGCAATGATTCTCTCTGCCTCAATCTTTGCTGCCTTGATTTGTTTTTTACATAATTTATTTAATTTTCTATATTTATTTAATGCCTCATCACTACCTACTTGCTTTAGTTCTCTAAATGCTTTCTTTTTGTCACTTATTGCGCCCCTTATAGCTCTATTTAGCCATAGTGGTTTCCTCCTATTTCTAGCATGTTTATTCCCAAAGGGTATATATTGTGCACAGGTCCTATTCAGGATGTTAATAAATGTCTCCCATTTGCTTTGTGTAGCTTTATGTCTCAGGATATCGTCCCAGTTTATTGCACTAAGATCATCTCTCAACCGTTGGAAATTTGCCTTCCTGAAGTTTAGTGTCCTTGTAACCCCTCTACTACACTTCTTATTAAAGGTTACATGAAAACGTATTATTTTCTGATCACTATTACCCAAGTGACCCCCAACTCGTATATTTGATATGCGGTCTGGCCTGCTATTAGTGATGAGCGAGCACTAAAATGCTCGGGTCGAGCAAATTGGAATACTCGGGTGCTCGACCCATGTAAGTCTATGGGAAACTCGAGCATTTTTACGGTGGCTCCCCCCGGCGGTCTGCAGAGTGCCTAAAAATTGCCCAAATAGATGGGAACAGTGCTCAAATGACATGGGAACAGCATGGGGAAGACCCCTGGAAGCACGTCTGACTCCCAGATCACTTCTGTCAGCAAAGTGGTCAGAGTATTACACCAGTTTTACGGACTCACAATAAAACATACAAAAACAAAACCAAAATGTTTTTTCCTGGGAAATATGTTAAGGTACATCCTTTCCAGGGTAATGACTTGTATATAAGGCAAAATAAATAACCAAAAACAAAAATACTCCTCCACAACTTGGGCTATGTTCACACGTAGCGTTTTTGATGCGTTTTTTCACTTTTAACTTGCTTTCAACAAAGACAAATGCATTCACTAGGAAATGTAATTTTAACATTTTACAACCTTATCTGGCCAAGTGGTGTGTGACACATCATCAGACACATGCATACAGTGCTGAAAAGACATGGGAACAGCATAGGGAAGACCTCTGGAAGCATCTCTGACTCCCAGGTCACTGCTTAAAAGTGTGTCCATCATAAGTGATCATTGGCGCATGCGAAGATGTCTCCCACCAAGCACCTGTCGCTGCAGACTTTCAACAATCACCGTCCACGTCCTTGTCCCACTGCAGAGTTCAGTTGTCCCTACCCCATTCCTTGGAATGCAAACGCAAGTATGAAGGCAGCCACCCACAGGCTGCAATACGATACTGCCAAATTTTTGACAGCTGCTTGCACTTGAAATGTGGCCTTTTAGGCTCATGGGGGTGGAAGCTTTTCACAACCTCATGCCGGGGGCGGCCGAGTGTCCATACTCGGTCCCCAGCCGCCACTATATTTCCCGGTATCGCCTCCGCCTTCCACAAGCACAGGTCCCACAACATTACCTGTGCCCTCCCCAGTGCACTTACTGGGAAGGACCGCCTAACCACAAACACGTGGACAGGTGAATGTGGCCAGGGACTGTACGGAGCCAGTCCACAACTTTTTTTGCTAAGAGTTGCATTTAGCTCGGTGAAAGGACTGGCATAGAGGGAAACCGTACCTACCCTGCGTGTCATTTCTCCCAGGAAGTCCTGTAATTGAGCTTGTTGCAGAAGCAATGGCAGCCCATCCAACATCAACTCGCACTTGTCGGTGGTGCTTTGACACACACATCTTTCTTTGCGCATTTAATTTCTTGAATACAGAGTTGGACAATGACCTGATCTGTAATGCGTTTTGAGAAATAACATGCATAAGCATGGCTGATCCACATTAAAAAAGCAGCCATAGAGTGTCCGGGAACCTTCCCCCACATTTTTCTTTGCCAGGGCTGCGTTTCGGCAGGGTTGTACAGGCCCACCAGAGAACCGGAGACTCCTCCGGCGGGCCCTGTCTTCTCCTTCAGGAGAGTTCATAGTGCCGAGGTGAGGCCATGATGATGATAGAGGCCACCATCTGCTTAGTTTTCTGTTATTTGGAATGCAAGTGCAAGTATGCAGCCAGCCACCCACCCACCCACCCACAGGCCGCAACACTAAACTGCCAGATTTCTGGGCAGCTCTTTGCACTTGAATTGTGGCCTTTTAAGCTCGTGTAGACAGAAGCTTTTCACAACCTCATACCCGTGCCCTCCCCAGTGCACTTACTGGGAAGGACCGCCTAACCACAAACACGTGGACAGGTGAATGTGGCCTGGGATGATACGGAGCCAGTCCACAACTTTTTTGGCTGAGAGTTGTATTTAGCTCAATGAAAGAAATGGCATAGAGGGAAACCTTATCTGCCCTGCGTATCATTTCTCCCAGGAAGTCCTCTAAAGCTGCTTGCACTTGAAATGTGGCCTGAACATTACTGCTGGTACTTTTCTGTGGGAATTTTCTTGTCTCCTACCAGCCTGCAATATTTCCAGCAAAACAATGGTACGACGCCATGGTATTAGCACTGCCCCCAGTACCAGTAGCGAAGCCATCCCCAATTTACTTCTCAGGAATTTTATTTGGTAGACTGAGTGGCTGCCCAAATACATTTTCTCACAAAGGAGCTGAAGACAGAGTGGCAGTAGGTGCAAGTTTCTCCAGCCTGTTAGATATCAGAGGGTGAACGGCAGCACATTGGATCAGTGGTTAGCACTGAAGCCTTGCAGCGCTGGGATCCTGGGTTCAAATCCCAGTAAGGACAACATCTGCAAGGACTTTGTATGTTCTCCTCGTGTTTGCGTGTGTTTCCTCCTCAGTAAAAAAGCAGCCATAGAGTGTCCGGGAACCTTCTCACACACTTTTCTTAGCCAGGACTGCTTCTCAGCAGGGTTGAACGGTCCCACCAGAGAATCCTCTGGTGTGCCTTTGCTTCTATATCAGGAGAGTTCATGATAGCGCTAACTTTGCAGCTGCTATGGGGCTCTTGAGCAGGAGAAAGGTTAGCCCTCAGAATCAAATCCTCTGGTGGGCACAATGTTTTTCAATCTGAAACAGCACCTCAGTGAGAGTTGTATTTCACCACAGCCATATTCTTTAGCTCGGTGAAAGGACTGGCATAGAGGGAAACCATATCTACCCCGGCTGACATTTCTCCGTCACCAGGTTCTGCCCATTGTCACACACGACCATGCCTGGCTATATGTTCAGCGGTGAGAGCCACAGATCAGGCTGCTGTGTTACAGCTTTCAACAACTCTGCAGCGCTGGGCGGTTTGTCAATTAAGCATTAAGCATGTTATCATCAGCACAGCTTGTTGCCGCTTGGCCAAGGCAGTGCTGCAGTGCTGTCAGCTTGTGACTGATGTGATCATTTCGGAGATGGAGGAGGAGGTGCATGAGCTGAACAATGTGATTACATTGAGGTTAAATTGGTGACGCTGTTTTTTATACTAAAGAAATATCCTATTGTTTTGTTTTTTTTACGTTATTTTTTAAAACAAATGCATTCACCGGGAAATGTAATTTTAACATTTTACAAACTTATCTGGCAATGTGGTGTGTGACACATCATCAGACACATCCTTTTTTATTTATGATGGAGGGACTCTGAAAGTCATAAAGCCTATTTTTACAGGGACATCAGACGGCCCTTACTATTCTTAAAAGGCAAGCAGTCGGCCATAGCTATTGTTAGAGAGCCATCAGCCGGCTATGATTTGTTGTTCCCATTATTAACAAGTGGGTCTCCTATACTGTTATTGCATATCCAGTGACTGAAAGGGCTGTCAAAAATTTGGACGCAACCCAATACCCCTTTGAAGAGACATAGAGGAGGGTCTCAGCTAAAAAAATGTTCCCATTATAAAGGAGCGGTTCTCCTATAGTGGTAATGCCCATGCTGTGACTGCAAGGGCTGCCAAAATGTGGGAAAAACCCCACTAAGAATTTAAAGACACATAAAGCAGGGCCACAGTAACAAGGTACGACATGTTCCCATTAGAAAGGAGAGGGTCTGCTATACAGTTATAGGGTATGCAGTGAGTCCAACGGCTAACCAATTTTAGGATAAACCCCACTAAGAATTTAAAGACACATAGAGCAGGGCCACAGTAACAAGGTACGACATGTTCCCATTAGAAAGGAGAGGGTCTGCTATACAGATATAGGGTATGCTGTGAGTCCAACGGCTGACCAATTTTAGGAAAAACCCCACTAAGAATTTAAAGACACGGAGCAGGGCCACAGTAACAAGTACGACATGTTCCCATTAGAAAGGAGAGGGTCTGCTATACAGTTATAGGGTATGCAGTGAGTCCAACGGCAGATCAATTTTAGGAAAAACCCCACAAAGAATTTAAAGACACACGGAGCAGGGCCACAGTAACAAGTATAACATGTTCCCATTAGAAAGGAGAGAGTCTGCTATACAGTTATAGGGTATGCAGTGAGTCCAACGGCTGACAAAATTTAGTTAAAACCCCACTAAGAATTTAAAGACACACAGAGCAGGGCCACAGTAATGACAAATTCCCATTAGAAAGGAGAGAGTCTCCCATAGTGTTGGCCTATGCAGTGAATGCAAGGGCTGCCAAATATTTGGAGGCACTTCAATGCCCATTGGAAGAGACGTGGAAGAGGGCCTCATAAAAAAATGTTCCCATGTACTTGTAATGCCCATGCACTAAGTGTATGGGCTGACAAACATTTACACCTGGGGGGATATACATAAACATACTGTATAAAAAAAAAAATTCACAGGCATCATAAACACTCTTTAAAAAAATTATGTGGGTGTTGCATCACGGACCACGGTCACCCTGGTGATATGATGGTGGAGGATGAGGTGAAGGAGGAGGACGAGAGCAAATAGACAAAATCAGGAAGCATATACCCATGTGTGGGTGTGAAAAGGTGCAAGGGAATATACCTCCCAAAAAAGACACTGGATTTGAGTTTATGTTACGCTGTTATCATTCGGTGGTGCTAAGAAGTCTGGCCCAATCCAGCCCTTGTTCATTTTTATAAGAGTCAGTCTGTCAGCATTTTCAGTTGACAGGCGGATGTGCTAATCAGTTATAATTCCACCAGCGGTACTAAAAACCCACTCTGATAAAATGCTGGCGGCAGGGCAGGCCAGGACCTCAAAAGCATAGAGAGCCAGTTCATTCCACGTATCCAGCTTGGATACCCAATAATTATAAGACACAGAGGAATCACGGAGGACGTTGGTAAAGTCGGCAAGGTACTCCCTCAGCATCTTCCCAAACTTTAGACTCCTTGTGAGAGTACCCCGCGCCTCAGGGCCTGTGCGATGGGATGGTCTGAGAAAACTCTCCCAGAACTTTGACAGTGTTCCCCTGCCTCTGCTGGATTGAAGTTGTGTCTCTCTCACCTGTACTCCTTAGTTGTCCAACGAAGTGTGCCCTCTGCCACCTGCGTTTTCAGATGGGAATTTTTTTAATAGTTCCGCAACAAGGGCCTTTTGGTACTGGCCCATTTTTGTAGACCTGTCTGCCTCAGGAATAAGAGATATAAAGTTCTCCTTGTAGCATGGGTCTAGAAGTGTCACCAGCCAGTAATGACTGTCACCCAAAATTTTGAGAACGCAAGGGTCATGGGAAAGGCAGCGTAACATAAACTCAGCCATGCGTGTCAGACTACTAACAGGCAAGACTTCCGTGTCCTCACCAAGAGGATGACTGACCATGCTCTCCTCTTCCTCCTCTCTGTCCTCTGGCCATCCACGCTGAACAGACGGTAAGACAGCTCTGCATGTAGTACCGTCTATAGTGCATGAAATTAGCTCCTGTCCTTCCTCCTCCTCCTCCTCTTCCTCATTGTCACCCAATCCACGTTGGGATGAGATGAGGCTGGGCTGTGTGTAATCACCCTGTGTGGTTCCTTGCTCCATCTTATCGTGCTCCGCCTGCAATGCATACTCTTTGATTGTGAGCAGAGGGCCTTTCAGAAGACAGAGAAGCGGGATGGTGATTCTAATTATGGCGTCATCACCGCTCACCATCTTGGTGGAGTCCTCAAAGTTTTGGAGGATGGTACATATGTCTGATATCCATATCCACTACTGAGGTCTTATGTGTGGAGTCTGAACTGAATACTGATGGCCTTGTTGATGCTGGCAGTCAACAACTGCCCTCTTCTGCTCACAAATCCTTCCCAACATCTGCAGTGTAGAGTTCCAATGCGTGGGGACATCACACACCAGTCTGTGAGCCGGAAGCTGCAAACGCTACTGAAACACTGCAAGGGGGCGGCAGAAGCTGTACCTGACTTTCTAAAATGGGCACACAGGCGGTGTACTTTAACAAGCAGATCCGGCAGCTCCGGGTAGGATTTGAGAAACCGCTGAACCACGAGGTTAAGCACATGAGCCAGGCATTGTACGTGTGTGAACTCACCTCAGAGCCTCCACCAGGTTCCGGCCATTGTCACACACGACCATGCCTGGCTGTAGGTTCAGCGGTGTGAGCCACAGATCTGCCTGCTCTTTCAGAGCTGCCCACAACTCTTCAGCATTGTGCGGTTTTTCACCTAAGCATATTAGCTTCAGCACAGCCTGTTGCCGCTTGGCCGAGGCAGTGCTGCAGTGCTTCCAGCTTATGACTGATGTGGTCATTTCGGAGATGGAGGCTGAAAAGGAGGAGGAGGCTGAGGAGGATGAGGTGCAGGTGCTGCAACCCTGATTGACCTAGGGCCCGCAATCCTTGCCGTCGGGAAGACGTGTTCTGTCCCAAGGTCCAACTGGGTCCTGGCTTCCACTATGTTAACCCAGTGTGACATCAGCGAGATGTACCATCCCTGCCCACAAGCACTTGTCCACCAGTCCGTGGATGGGGGAATTTACCGGTAACTGTGTTGTTGAGAGCATGGATAATGTTTTGGGACATGTCCTTGTGTAATGTGGGGGCAGAATCTTACATGTGCTTTTCCACAAAACACCAGTGGTGCACGTAGTGAATCTCACAGTTCCAACTTGCCAACCGTGGGACCGTCAAGTGTTCAGCACTCAAACCGTAACAGAACCACAGTATCTGCTGGTAACATCAATTTTGCGGAATCATTTCACCACTTTTTTAAGCCCATCCTTTGCAAGGCCACAGGAGACAAGAAGTCTGACACATAGTCAACGCCTAGAGACGATGGTACAGGAGTATCTCCAAGTAAACATTGAATCCATGACTGTGTCACTGGACCCTTGCTCTTTTTGGGCTTCCAATCTGGATAAATGGCCGGAGCTAGCCACTTACGCCTTGGAGATCTTGTCATGCCCCGCAGCCAGCGTTCCGTCTGAACGTGTGTTCAGCGCTGCTGGTGGTGTGCTGACAGATAAGCGCACGCGGCTCTCCACTGATAATGTAGACAGACTCACATTCATAAAGATGAGCAAATCATGGATCCGAAATGACTTTTCTACCCCTGTGTCATCCTGGGGAGAGTAAAAGCTTGATGATTGGTTAAAATCACCCTACCAACCGTTTTAAGCTTTCAAATTACTAATCATGTTTATCTGTATCTTGGCTGGAAAATAATTTGGGCTTTGTAGCAGTGTGCAGCACTGATTCTATTAGGCCATCTATAATAAGCTCCACCAGATTTAAAATTACTAATCATGTTTATCTGTATCTTGACTGGAAAATAATTTGGGCTTTGTAGCAGTGTGCAGCACTGATCCTATTAGGCCATCTATACTAAAGCTTCACCAGATTTAAAATTAATAATAATTTTTAGCTGCATCTAGCCCGGAAAATAATTTTGGTGCTCCGAGATGCGCAAGACACATAAGTGCCTTCTTGCTGCACTACCTGCAGCATGACCCTCATATTGTCAGAATTCGAAGTAATCATGACTACTGTGTTGCCACACTCTTAGATCCCCCAAACTTTTCGATGAACCTTTTCATTTTAATAAAGACAAAAAAAATGGTCATTTTTGAAATTATAAGCATTAGCAGGTTGTTAGAAACTGAAATCAAACAGTTTTCAACTCAAAACTTTATTCTAGGTGATGTTACATTTTCACATAGGACCCCTTGTTCGAAAGGAGCTTCTGAACTCTCTCGTCCATTGAATTTGTCAGGTTTTGGATGGTTTCTGCTTCAATTGTTTTGCATGAGGACAGAATACCCTCCCAGAGCTGTTGCTTAGATGTGAACTGCCTCCCGCCATCATAGACACTCCTTTTAATGATGCTCCAAAGGTTCTGAATGGGGTAGAGGTCAGGGGAGCATGGGGGTCACACCATAAGTTTGTCCCCTTTTATGCCCATATCAGCCAGAGATGCAGATGTTTTATGTGCAGCATGAGATGGTGCATTATCATGCAAAAAAATGATCTTGCTGTGAAATACACGGTTCTTCTTCTTGAACCATGGCAGGAAGTGCTGTTTGAGAAAATCCACATACATTATGGAGTTCATCTTTAGCGCCTTCAGGGATCCTAAAGGGGCCGACAATCTCTCTCCCCATGATTCCAGCCCAAAACATTACTCCACCTCCTCCTTGTTGGCGCTGTAGCCGTGTTTGCGTGGGGTGTCCATCAACCAGCCATCCTCCACTCCATCCATCTGGACCATCGAGCGCTGCACGGCACTCATCCGTGAACAAAACAGTTTTGAAATCAGTCTTCATGTAATGTTTGGCCCACTGGAGCCGTTTCTGCTTGTGTGAAGTGGATAGAGGAGGTCGACAGGATGGCGTATGCACAGCTGCAAACCTCTGAAGGACCCTGCATCTTGTTGTTCGGGGGACGTTGGAGGCACCAGCAGCTTCAAAAACTTGTCTGCTGCTATGACAAGGCTTTTTTGCCGCTGCTCTTTCAACCTGACGTAATTGCCTGTAGGAAAGAGTCCTCAATTTGCCCTTATCAGCACGCACACGTGTGTACTGTGAATCAGCTACATACTTCTTGATTGCCAAGACACTTCATCCTGATCATTGCACAATGTTGATTGTAGTCATGCCTTGACCTAAACACTCCACAATTTGTTGCTTCTCAGCAGCCGACACATCCTTTTTCTTTCCCATTTTGGCAGAAAATGTAGGCTGCTTAATAATGTGAGACAGCCTTCTTAAGTAGTCTTGCCTTTCATTGGACACACCTGCCAAACTAATTAGCACAGGTGTCTGCAATTGCTTACAGTGATATAAAGAGCCCTGACACACATCACCATCAATGAGTTTAACTGACAAACAAACAAATTCTTCCCTTATCACTCCTAAACACTTTTTGCATAATAATTTGGAACACAGTGTACATGTGCTTTTCCACAAAACACCAGTGGTTCACGTAGTGAATCTTACAGTTCTAACTTGCCAACCGTGGTCTGTATGGAGTTGTTCAATAAAGGGCCCAAAATTAAGATAACATAGATGGGAGAGGTCTCTATAAATAGGAATTCCTAAGTATTTGATACCCTGTGAGGGCCAGGCAAAGGGAAAGTTGGACTGGATGGAATCCTATATGGATTTGGGGAGGGAGACATCGAGGGCCTCAGACTTCGCTGCATTGATTTTAAAATTTGACCATGTAACAAAGTGATCTATTTCAGCCATAACAGCATGGATGGATATATGTGATTGAGTGATATATACTAGGACATCATCAGCAAATAGAGAGCACTTGTACTCGGTGCCTTCCACTTCAATCCACCTAATATTGGGGTTATGGCGAATTGATGAGAGCAGGTGCTCCGTCACTAGGATGTATAAGAGAGGGGACAGAGAACATCCCTGCCTTGTCCCATTGGTGATTGTGAAAGGTGATGAAAATGTTCTGACGCGCCTCCTGGGCCTTGGGACACCCGGAGCCGGACCCTTTTTGGTGGATGCTGGTGGTTGTAGTCTCCGTGGCGGCGACCCGGTTCCGTGGCTCAGGGCGGTCAAACCAGTGGCGGAACTATTTATGTGGTTTTGATGTTCAAATGTCCGACTACGCCACCCATGGATTGCGGTCAGAGTGAACCGCCGCTCCAGGGCAGACCGCTGAGGCTGGTGTTGTGGGTGCAGCAGAGCGTAGCATAACTCCCCACGGTAGGAGTATAGCCTCAGGGCAGTGTATGCGGAGGATGGGAGTGATGGTGCAGGGCAGCAGCAGTAGCGACACGGAGTCAGTGATGCAGTCCAGGACCTTTAATTACAGTTCTTATTATCCAGACCACGTCTGCAGGTAACGGCTGCCCACGTCGTACTGTGCTCACCAGGTGAGGGGCTCAGACAACTCCCAGATAACTTTGGAGCGCTTCACAGGACCCCCTTTGTGTGTCCTTTGTCTGGCCTTTCTTACCAACCCTTCTGTCCGGGTGCCTCGGGCCTCCTCTTGGTAAACTTGGCACCAGTTTCCCTGACCCTATGTGGTGCCTTCCTAGCGGGTGTAGCGAGGGGCTGCGCCACATAAAATGTCACAGCCTCCTGTTTCTAGCTGAGGGTCGTTTCCTGCCTCCACTAGTTTCGGGGACCGGTCTCCCCCTTTGACCTGACACCTCCACGCAGGTGGATTCGGGCGTGCGGTGGCGACTCGCCCGTCCACACCCCTGGGATCCCTTCGTTCCTCGTTCCTGGAGCCTTCTCCGCTCCTCTTCCTTCCTTCTCCCTCTTCCAGGCCTGGGCCTCTGTTACTAGGCCCGCCTCCGGAGCAGAGCTCATGCAGAGCCCCTGCTCCCTGCCACTTCTGCTCAGACTTCTCTGCACTGAACTAAGATGGTGCCCACCTTTTATACTCCCTTCTCAATGCACCCAGGAACTGCTTCCTCCCTGCTCCTGCATTACAGGGTTCCCCTTCCTCAGTGTTCCCTCCCCCCACTCCAGCCAGGGACAGGGACTGTCGTGCCCATCTCAGGGGCATATTGGTCGCCCTGCCCCACGTCAATGTGGTGTAATGCATGCAGGTGTCGGGTCCTGATCCACACTACATCCTTACCTGAGAGTGAGATATCACACCTCTGGGTGAGGTGCAATACCTCTGTAGCAACCGAGCCCTCAGGGTGCTACAGTTCCATTTATCTTCAGCCTAGGTGACGTATTGCGATACAGGGCCGTGATTTTGGCTATAAAAGTGTCCCCTAGACCCCTACCCCAAGCTTTTTAAGAGAATCATATATGGCGTGCCAGGAGACTCTATGGAATGCTTTCTCAGCTTCCAACGAGAGTATCTAATTACAAATTTTTAACTGCATCTAGCCCAGGAAATACTTTGTGCCTAGTAGCAGTGTCTGCTAGTCAGCGGATTATCCCGGCTGTTAAGCAAGCTACACCACCTGTAGTTTGGACACTTAATTTTTTCAAAGGAAATGCTTCGGGACCGCGGGATACTCAGTGAAGAGCATCAGGAGGCACCCCAAGGCATAGGGGCTGGGACTGGCAGTAGGATGCCTTGCGGTGGACAGCCGAGCTCGATCCTTATAAAAGCTTTTTAACTGCAGCAGCTTTAGTGGATGCTACTGGAGCTGGAATTACGGGGCTGCTGGCAGGAGACTTGCCCTCCAATAGATCCTTGTAAATGGATTTAAAGTGTATTCATTCAAATTAGAGAGACAATTTAAATTAAAAAGCTTAGAGCTGCCTCCACCACAGGGGGGGTCGCTCGACCCACCAGCGGACAGGCACCAGTATTGGGAGAGGGGGGCTGGCCGTCAGGGTTCACCGCGGCTCTGGCACAAACCCGGCGACGCGGAGGTGGCACAGGCAGGAGCGGACTGAACATGTCGGCTTCTCACTTTTTGGATTTTAGAAGGGCATGACATGCCTATATCTGTGTCTCCCCCTCCTTTTACTCCTCCACCTCTTTTCTTTTCGCATGACTATATGTACTTGTCACTTTTCCATGTGTTAGTTGTGTCTTCTGAGCAGTTTGTCAGCTTTTGGACACCTTTGAAGGTGTTTTCTATGTGTTTCTATGTGTTTTTGTTTGCCTGCCATTGGTTTTAACGGTGTTCGAAGGTGTTCGACTAACAGTTCGACGAACAGTTCGGCGAACACACGGGTGTTCGACGAACCGAACCGAACTCGAACACTACGGGGGTGGCTCAACATTAGTAACAATCATGCTTCCTTCCTCTGTCCTCTCCCCCCAACCTCGCACAACAGAAATGTGATCAAGGTCTCCCTCATCTGATGAGTCTTCCATCAGTTCGTCCTCCACTTCTTCCTGGGCTCCTGCACCTTCCTCATTAGTTTGGCTGCTACCATGCGCCCTGGTAAAACCATCTCCCCCACCCTCACTTGCCTGCCGCCTTGGTGCTGCCGACCGTCTGGACCTTGCAGATGTTAGCCCTTCCGCATACAACTCCTCCTCCTCTACTTCCTCCACCTCCTCTTGTGCCACCACCTGACTCAGAATTCTGTTTGACATGTGCTCCAGCATGTAAATCACCGGAATAGTCATGCTGATAATGGCATCGTCAGCACTAAACATCTTCGTCGCCATTTCAAAACTGTGCAGAAGGGTGCATAGGTCCCTGATCTGAGACCACTCCTCCAGCGTGATTTGCCCCACCTCCGGATCTCGTTGTTCCAGGCTATACGTCAGAACGTATTGCACCAGGGACGGTCTGTGCTGCCACAGTCGCTGCAACATGTGCAGAGTTGAATTTCTCCGGGTAGGCACATCGCATTTTAGCCGGTGAAGTGGCAGGCCCAACGTCTTCTGTAGAGATATAAGTCGCTGAGCTGCGGGATGCGAACGGCGGAAGTGAGCACACAGCGACCGTGCCCTCTGCAGAAGGCCATCTAGTCTGGGATAGTGGGCTAAAAATTGCTGGACAACCAGGTTCAACACGTGAGCCATACAAGGCACGTGTGTGACACTGCCCCGGCGAAGGGCCGCACCCAGGTTTGCAGCATTTTCGCACACGGCCTTCCCTGGTTTCAGGTCCAGTGGAGACAACCATTCATGAAATTGGTTCTCCAGAGCTGACCACAACTCCTCAGCTGCGTGACTCACATTTCCCAGACATTTCAAAGTAAAAACCACCTGATGACGTTAAGCCCTACTGCCAGCATAGTAAGGAGGTGTGCAGGATCCCTTCTGCGCAGTTAGAAAGCTTGTGGCATGACCAGACAGGCTTTGGGTGCAGGTGGAAGACCGAGAGGAGGTTGAGGAGGCAGAAGCAGTGGAGGAACTTTGACATAAAGAGGATTGACGCACAACTCGTGTGGACGGCAAGACTTGGACAGCAGCCCCTTGTCCTGCTGTCACCATAGTTACCCAGTGCCCAGTCAGCGACATGTAACGCCCCTGTCCATGCCTACTCGTCCAAGTGTCTGTGGTGAAATGCACCCTGTCACACACAGAGTTTCTCAAAGAAGCGGTGATGTTGTGTGCAACATGCTGGTGGAGCGCAGGCACACCTTTCTTTGAGAAGTAGTGCCGACTGGGCATCTGGTACTGGGGCACTGCGACGGACATAAGGTCTCGAAAATCCTCTGTGTCCACCAGGTGGAAAGGCAGTATTTCTGTAGCCAAGAGCTTGCAGATGGTGAAATTCAACCTCTTAGCTTTCTCATGGCTAGGAGGAAATGGTCTTTTACTTGTCCACATCTGAGGGACCGAGGGCTGGCTATTGTGTTTAGACGGGGTTGATAAGGGTGACCCCGGCAAACTGCCGGTCTGTGAGGAAGATGCAGGCGGACATGTTAGGTTGCCTTGATCCAAAGGTGGTGCTATCGATGTCGGACAGCGCTCAACACCAGCTGGTGTTACCACCTCCAAAGAAAATGATGACCTGCCAATCACGCTGGCTGTTGCGGGTAAAGAGGTGGCAGGTCTGCGCCCCAAAACAGGTGTGACTGCTGTCCCCCCAGTCACAGAAGATGAAGAGGCCGCGGATGCACAAGATATGGCAGACGGTGGTTGGCCCGGCCGGCTAGGCCGCATTGTAGCACACTGAGCTTCCCACTGCAACTTATGCTTCATGTCCATGTGCCGGTTCATGCATGAAGTACTCAAACTATGTATTTTTTGGCCTCTACTTAGCTTTTGCTGACAAATGTTACAGATAACAAGAGTTGGGTCATCTTTACCGATCTGAAAAAATGCCCAGGCTATGCAAGGCTTAGCACCCATGCGACCTGAAGAGCCACCACGACTTGTGGTGAAAGGCAGAGTTGTGTTTGAGGAGGCAGTTGTTGACGTGCTTCCAGTACTACGTCTCTGTCCAGGAAGGCACAACCTGACCTCGTCGTCACCAGCATCTTCCTCCACCTCCTCTGCTAACCTCATCTCTTGGCTGACTGTGGGTTGACAGTAAGTGGGATCTCCAACCTCATCATCATCACCCTGTGCGTTATCACACCCATCGTCCTCAGAGCCAACCTGTTCCTGCCCTGACAAAAAACTAAAGCTGTCGCTCCAATCAGGTATTTGAGTCTCATCATCGCCTTCCTCATTGTCTCCACCAACAGGAGTTACAGTTTGGGAATGAGGGTCTACATTATGGTCAGAACCTTCTGCGTCTGGTCCTGGATCCGATTCATAAAGATTCTGGGCATCAGTGCAGATCATTTCCTCGTCTGGATTCACAGAAGCGCTGGAGTCGACCTCTGATTCCCAGGCTATAGTATGAGTAAACAGCTCTGCAGACTCAACCATCTGTTCTACCTCATACTCAGACGGGCAGCTGGAGATTTGGGAGCGGTGAGGAAGCAAGTGCGATTGGGGTGACACCTTTGAGGACTGGAGTATTTGTGATGTTGAAGTTGATGTGGAGGAGAGCCCACTTAAAGGAGCACTTGATATTCGTTGAAGCACCTGCTGTTTTTGTGCCTCATCTGGAATTTGTAGCGATTGGCGTGGCCGTAAGAAAGGGATCTTATCACATTGTCCGCTAAAAGAAGTAGACATTTTAGTTTGGCTGGAAGATGGTCTTTCTTCTGCAGATGTTACTGTTGCTTTAACACCTACCCCACGGACACAACCTTTTTTCCCCTTCCCAACACGCCTATTCCCCTTTCCACCAGCAGCAGGCCTTTTTCCACTCATTTTGGTGGTTAACTAATTCACAACTCTGGAGTTGTTTGCACAAAAAAACAATGGATGGGAACCGAGCAGAGCTGAGTGGCCAAACTGTGGTATTAGGCCAAAACTATTGGCTGGGTTAGATGTAGAAAAAAATTATATTCAATTTGCAACCTGATGGAGGTCAGTAAAGATGGACTAATAGAGAAAGTCCCACACACAGCTAGAAGCCCAAATATTTTTTCAGAGGTAGATGCAGAAAAAATATATATTCAGTTTGCAACCTGATGGAGGTCAGTATAGATGGACTAATAGAGAAAGTCCCACACACTGCTAGAAGGCCAAATATTTTTTCAGAGCTAGATGCAGACAAAAAATTATTTTTAATTTGCAACCTGATGGAGGTCAGTATAGATGGACTAATAGAGAAAGTCCCACACACTGCTAGAAGGCCAAATATTTTTTCAGAGCTGGATGCAGATAAAAATTATTTTTAATTTGCAACCTGATGGAGGTCAGTATAGATGGACTAATAGAGAAAGTCCCACACACTGCTAGAAGGCCAAATATTTTTTCAGAGCTAGATGCAGAAAAAAAATTATTTTCAGTTTGCAACCTGATGGAGGTCAGTATAGATGGACTAATAGAACAAGTCCCACACATAGCTAGAAGCCCAAATATTTTTTCAGAGGTAGATGCAGAAAAAAATTATATTCAGTTTGCAACCTGATGGAGGTCTGTATAGATGGATTAATAGAACAAGTCCCACACACAGCTAGAAGCCCAAATATTTTTTCAGAGGTAGATGCAGAAAAAAAATATATTCAGTTTGCAACCTGATGGAGGTCAGTATAGATGGACTAATAGAACAAGTCCCACACACTGGTAGAAGCCCAAATATTTTTTCAGAGGTAGATGCAGAAAAAAATTATATTCAGTTTGCAACCTGATGGAGGTCTGTATAGATGGATTAATAGAACAAGTCCCACACACAGCTAGAAGCCCAATATTTTTTCAGAGCTAGATGCAGAAAAAAAATATATTCAGTTTGCAACCTGATGGAGGTCAGTATAGATGGACTTATAGAGAAAGTCCCACACACTGCTAGAAGGCCAAATATTTTTTCAGAGCTAGATGCAGAAAAAAATTATATTCAGTTTGCAACCTGATGGAGGTCAGTATAGATGGACTAATAGAACAAGTCCCACACACTGCTAGAAGCCCAAATATTTTTTCAGAGCTAGATGCAGAAAAAAATTATATTCAATTTGCAACCTGATGGAGGTCAGTATAGATAGACTAATAGAATGATGCTATGCCCAAAAGATTTTACTTCACTAGGTGCAGTAAAAAAATTGGTATTCTATACACACGTGGTATATCTTGCAACACAGATAGGCTACTCCACTGACTAACACACTCTGCAATAGGCCAAAAAGGATTAGCTTTGCTAGATTCAGCCAAATGCTGTGAAAAAAACTTGCACAGCACTGGCACAGACCTGCCTGGCAAAAACTGATAGGAGCTGATGTAACATAGTCCTGAAAAGGACTGCAATTACAATTAGTCTTTACTCCCACAATCTATCTATTTAAGAGCACAGACCTGCCTGATAAAAGTCGTAGGAAATGCTGTAACCTAGTCCTTAAAAGGACTGCAATCACAACTATTCCCTACTCCCAAGCTATCTGTAGATTTGTGCGAAAATTGGCTTGAAATTAACAAGGTATAGCGCACACAGCAACAGCGGTGCCGTCTAACACGCAGCTGCAGCAGTGAGAAAATGGTGGCGACGGGGAAAATGGCTTGGTCTTATAGGGCAAGGACATGTGACATACATTGCCAATGACACATGCCCTTGCTTGTGTGAAAAAAGCACTTCGCTCCGTGTGTGCGCTGCTGATAGGCTGACAGATTGCACCTCCCCACTGTAAATGCGGGAAAGAGAAAAAAAAATGGAGATCTTCATTATTCCTGCAGAGATCCATCCCCTGCCCCTCCCCCCACCCCGCTGTACACTCAAACTGCGTATTAACATTAATTTTCATCATTACTGAGAAAAAATCCAGTTATGATTTTGGTGCACGAACAGTTATCGAACATAACCTCGAACAGCCGAATTTTTCTCAAATCGTTCGTGTTCGCCGAACGGCTCGAACACCGCCCAAAACAGCTCGAATTTGAGATTGGCGAACAGTTCGAGTAGAACAACGCTCATCTCTAGTCCATAGCGATGTGTTGCCATTGGGCAACAGGTATGGCAAGCGGCAGGAGATGACCGGCTGGTAAGTGTCTGGGAACTTTGTTGCGGCCACAAGATGAACAGGCAGAGACGAAGTCTACCACATCCTTACGCAGGGTAGACCACCAGTAATGCTGGGAAATGAGCAGGAAGGTCTTCTTTTGGCCGGGCATGGCCAGCTAGTTTAGAAGAATGACCCCAGCGAAGAACCATCTCATGGTCAGGATCCGCTACGAACGTCTTGCCGGGTGGAAGATGAGTCAAATCCAAGGGGGCCACATTCATCACCTTGGAGGGGTCGATAATGTGCATAGGCTCCTCCTCTTGATCGGAGGACAGGAAGGATCGGGACAAGGCATCAGCTTTGACATTCTTGTTCGCCGGGCGGAAATGAAGGATGAAATCGAAGCGGGCAAAAAACAAAGACCACCGGGCCTGACGTGGATTAAGTCTCTGGGCATTTTGGAGATATGCCAGATTTTTGTGATCTGTGTAGATGATCACCGGGTATAGAGCCCCTTCAAGCAGATAGCTCCACTCCTCCAGCGCCAATTTGACGGCTAGCAATTCTCGGTTTCCTATGGAGTAATTGCGCTCAGAGGAGGAGAAGATTTGGGAGAAAAAGCCGCAGGTTACCATTCTCCCGGATGAAGACTTTTGGGTGAGCACCGCTCCGGCTCCAGAGGAGGAAGCATCAACCTCCAGGTAGAACTGTTTGTTGCAGTCCGGATGGTGCAGCTCAGGGGCAGAGGAGAAGGCTTGCTTCAGGGAAAGGAAGGCCTCCTCAGATTCGGGTGGCCATACCTTGGAATTTGCTCCCTTACGGGAGAGCGCAGATAAGGGAGCAGTCCGAGACGAGAAGTGTGGAATGAAGAGACGATAGTAATTAGCGAAGCCCAGGAATCGCTGTATCGCCTTCAACCCCTCCGGACGAGGCCACTTTATGACAGCAGAGAGCTTCTCGGGATCCATACGCAAGCCTGTCTGGGAGATAACATAGCCCAGGAATGGAAGAGAGGTCTGCTCAAAAAGGCACTTCTCATATTTAGCATAGAGGTGGTTCTGCCTGAGCCTAAGCAGGACCTGACGAACATCCCTCTGGTGTGTGGGAAGATCCGGAGAGAAGACCAAGATGTCGTCCAGGTATACCACCACGCAGGAGTAAAGAAGGTAACGGAAGATGTCGTTGACAGTTCTTGGAAGACGGCGGGAGAATTGCAGGGGCCGAAGGGCATCACACGGTACTCATAGTGTCCGTCCCGGGTATTAAATGCCGTTTTCCACTCGTCACCTTGACGGATACAGACCAGGTTATACGCTCCACGGAGATCCAGCTTGGAAAAGATCCTGGCACCTTTAAGGCGATCAAATAACTTGGAGATGAGCGGCAGGGGGTATTTATTTTTTACCGTGATCTGATTGAGTCCTCTATAGTCAATACAGGGGCGTAGCGAGCCATCCTTCAATTTGACAAAGAAGAATCCGGCTCAAGCCGGGGAAGTAGACTTCCGGATGAATCCCCTAGCCAGATTCTCCTCTATGTACTCAGACATGGCCCGGGTTTCAGCCGCAGACAACTGATAAATACGCCCACGGGGTGGAGTGGCGCCAGGTACCAGGTCGATCGGGCAATCATATGGCCTATGAGGTGGCAATGTCTCTGCTTCCTTTCTACCGAAGACGTCAGCATAGGGCCAGTAAGGAGCCGGAAAACCGGATAAATTAGCTGGGGTAGGTGGTGGACGAACCGGACGAACCGGAACCAGGCAGGTCTTATGGCAGGCCGGCCCCCACCGGAGTACTTCACTGGATTGCCAGTTCAACACGGGTTCATGTGTCTGGAGCCAAGGTAGGCCTAGCAATATGGAGTGGGAGAGTCCGGGTAGCACATGGAAAGAGATTACCTCAGAGTGCAGCATTCCCACCTGCAGGGTTATGGGTTCAGTGACGAGCAGGATGGTCACCGGAAGGAGTCTTCCATCCACAGAGGCGACTGACAATGGTTCAGCCAGAGACTTGGTGGGAATCCGGTATTTCTCAACCAGGCACTGGGAAATGAGGTTTCTAGCGGCTCCAGAATCCAGGTGGGCGAGTTCAAAGTGACGGTTCTCTCCCCAGGAGATAGAGACAGACAAAGTCAGGGATGGAGAGGGCTTACTTTTATTTAGGGTGACCTCTCCGAGCGGTCCTAGACACTGGAGTTTCCCGGCCTCTCCGGGCAGGAATGTGTCAGGTGCTCCTTACTGCCAAAATAGAAGCAGCTCCCCTCGGCTCGGCGTGACTCTTGGCGAGATTTGACCATCTTGGTCTGGTCGATCTGCATGGTCTCGGGTGAGTGCGCCCGGGGAGTAACAGAAGAGGAGACAGGTCTCTGGAAAGTAGGAGCAAGGCGGGGAAACCTTCTCTCACAGGTGGTCTCTTTGGTGCGCTCTTGAAACTGGATGTCAATCCGGGTAGCCAGCGACACCAGGTCATCCAGGGTGGTAGGAATGTCCCGACCTGCGAGCTCGTCTTAAATCCGACCGGAAAGGCCCTCCCAGAAGACAGACACCAGGGCCTCATTATTCCAGGCAAGCTCAGAAGCGAGGGTGCGGAACCGTACGGCATATTGGCCCACAGTGAGACTCCCTTGGCGGAGACGTAGCAGAGAGGAGGCTGATGAGGTCTTACGTCCCGGTTCATCGAAGACTCTCCGGAAAGCAGTGAGGAAAGATGACAGGTCAGACACCAGGGGGTCCCCTTTCTCCACAGGGGGTTAAGCAATGCCAGTGCCTCCCCAGTGAGATGGGACATGATGATTGCCACTTTGGCCCGGTCGGAGATAAACTGATGAGGCAAAAGTTCAAAGTGCAGGGTGCACTGGTTTATGAAGCCCCGGGCTAGAGCTGAGTCGCCTCCGAAACGAGGAGGTGCAGAAAGCCGGGGTCCGGGGCAGGATGCCATGGTATTGGTGGGCAGCGGCGCTGCCGGGGTGCGAGTCGTGCGACTAGCGGTGGTTACTGGTGGAGCAGTCAGTGTGTCCAGGCGGGAGTTGACACTCTGCAGGTGGTTCAGGATGGATTCCTGTTGGGATCTCTGACGGGAGACTTCATGGTATAGGTCAGAGAGCGAGGGATCTTGGGTGCCACCGAGTTCCATGGCCCGAGCAAACTGTTACTGGTCCGAGTGGTGGAACCTCTGTGCCGAGGTGCAAGGAGGGACCCAGAGGGGCGTGACTAAGTATCAACCCGAACCGACCCTGGTCAGATGGCAGCAAACGACACCGTGACCAGGGAGGATCCGGGCTGAGGGACCAGGTGCTACTCTGGGGATGACCTTGTAAGAGAGCAGGTGGCTCCCACGGGTCAGATGGCTGGGACTGACCGGTATGACGGATGGACACGGCAAGCAGGCAGAAGTCTCTGGTAGCTGACAGGTGGTCACGGTACGTGACAGCAGAGCAGGTAGTAGTCTCTATTTTTACCAGGCAGGTGGTCACAGCAAGTGACGGCAGAGCCTCCAGGCAGGCTGGCAGGAAACAGGCGGGCGCTCCCAGGTGAGCGGGCAGACCGACAAGGCAGGTAACAGGTGGGCGCTCCCAGGTGAGCGGGCTGACGGACACAGCAGGTAACAGGCGGGTGCTCCCAGGTGAGCGGTATGACAGACACAGCAGGTAACAGGTGAGCGCTCCCAGGTGAGTGGGCTGACCGACTCTGCAGGTAACAGACGGATGCTCCCAGGTGGGCGGACAGACAGACAGGGCAGGTAACAGGCGGATGCTCCCAGGTGAGCGGACTGGCAGACAGGGCAGGTAACAGGCAGGTAACAGGTGAGCGCTCCAGGTGAGCAGGCTGGCAGGCTCGGCAGGTAACGGGCAGATAACAGGCTGGCAGGCAGGACGAGGAGTCAGGCTAGCAGCGGGACCTGAGGGCTGAAGCAGAGATCAGAAACTGTGCAACAACTTTGCTCGGGCACCTCCATTTTGGAGGAGGTGCCCTATATATGGGAGGACCCTCGGCTATTGGCCAGGGACTCCTTAGGATGGTACGGGTGGCCCCTTTAAGAGGGGGGAAGCGCGCGCGCACCCTAAGCACAGTGCCCGGGGGACTGCGCGCGCAGACAGCAAGCTGAGAAGGAGAGCGGGGAGCGTGGTGAGAGGGACGGCGTTTCTGCCCGGCAGGAGGCAGAGATGCCGGAGCTACAGGGCTGCGCGCGCCGACAGCAGGCTGGGAAGGAGAGCGGGGAGCGAGGAGGTGAGGGGGATGGCGTCTCTGCCTGGAAGGAGGCAGAGAAGCCGATGCTACAGATTAGCTGGACCACACACTGCAACAGAATGGAAAAGGAGGCCAATATTTTCCACATTCTGTTCAAATTTCTGTATTTTTATCGCTGAAATATGGAACATATCTGGTTGTATTCTGCAGTGCTAACAAGCAAATGGAGCAGAAAAATGGTGTACTCTGGATTGCTTTTTAAGCAAATAACCAGGATTAAGATCAAAAAAAAATTTGCCCTAGCCCTTGATATCTGGTGCTATATCTACAAATATCTATAATTATTACAGCAGCAGACAGGACGTTCAATGGACCCTTTTGCGCTATATGCACTGCAGTCTGCCACATACACTGCCTGCCTGCCTAACACTGATTATATGAACCTGGATTAGTCCTCAGAAGGACTGTCAGTTCAGATAGATATATATATGTTGTGGAATACCTATACTAACAGGACATTCAATGGACCCTCTTGCACTGCATAATAAGTGGAGGTGGTATTAAAAACATGGTGAGATCAATAAAAACACAGCGGTGGGGATGGCCTGTTATGCCAAGAGAAGGGGGTAATAAACAGTCCAATATATTCCTGGATAAGTGTGTGCTTCCAGGGGTCTCCCTTTCAGAGCTAGGAGGAGACTTGCGTGAGGGACGATTCCCTGTGCAGAAAGGTAAGTGGCATTGGTCATAGGGACTAAGAACAGTTTTTGGGAATTAAAGGGGTCATAAATACCTGGTTGTTCAGGCTTCTTGGAGCGTGTTTGGATTGATTGCAGATTATTTGGATCCTGCCAGAATATCTGTGGGTGTTAAGGTGAAATTAGGAGTAAGGGGATGGTTAATTAGGAGCCAAATAAATGTAATAGTCTGGGGGTCCGCTTGTGGGTTTACCTGCGTGCAGGGGGATCCCCTCTAAGAGGAAGAGTTGGATGTTAGAGAATCAGCTGTGGGTGAGCCGCTGATTCTGTAGGTAAAGAGGAGAGGGATGGGGTTATGCTCAGATGTGGCCACTGAACGATAAGGTGGATGTTAGAGGGGGATTAGTACTAATAATCACAAGGTTACTGACCTTAGAATGACGTATATTGAGTTTGGAGAGAGTAAGACACTAGATTTTGGTGCAGGCGGCAGATGACTCCAGACTAGTGGATTGTCTGGTGGAGTCAGGTAGAGTAGGTGCTTTATGCCGCAAGTAAATTGTTCATTGTCAGTCTTTCTCTCTGTTGCTAATTAATAAACCGGGTGTATTAGAACTGCTGGTAGCGGTGCTGTCCCATAATAAGCATAGATTGTGGAGTACCTGGCAGTTGCAGATATTCTATAAATAAGTAAATCTCTCCCTGACTCAGCAGTAGTGTTGAGCCACCCCCGTAGTGTTCGAGTTCGATTCGGTTCGTCGAACACCCGTGTGTTTGCCGAACTGTTCGTCGAACTGTTCGTCGAACACCTTCGAACACCGTTAAAACCAATGGCAGGCAAACAAAAACACATAGAATCACATAGAAAACACCTTCAAAGGTGTCCAAAAGCTGACAAACTGCTCAGAAGACACAACTAACACATGGAAAAGTGACAAGTACATATAGTCATGCGAAAAGAAAAGAGGTGGAGGAGTAAAAGGAGGGGGAGACACAGATATAGGCATGTCATGCCCTTCTAAAATCCAAAAAGTGAGAAGCCGAGACGGCCAGTCCGCTCCTGCCCGTGCCACCTCCGTGTCGCCGGGTTTGTGCCAGAGCCGCGGTGAACCCTGACGGCCAGCCCCCCTCTCCCAATACTGGTGCCTGTCCGCTGGTGGGTCGAGAGAGCCCCCCTGTGGTGGAGGCAGCTCTAAGCTTTTTAATTTAAATTGTCCCTCTAATTTGAATGAATACACTTTAAATCCATTTACAAGGATCTATTGGAGGGCAAGTCTCATGCCAGCAGCCGCGTAATTCCAGCTCCAGTAGCGTCCACTAAAGCTGCTGCAGTTAAAAAGCTTTTATAAGGATCGAGCTCGGCTGTCCACCGCAAGGCATCCTAGTGCCAGTCCCAGCCCCTATGCCTTGGGGTGCCTCCTGATGCTCTTCACTAAGTATCCCGTGGTCCCGAAGCATTGCCTTTGAAAAAATTAAGTGTCCAAACTACAGGTGGTGTAGCTTGCTTAACAGCCGGGATAATCCGCTGACTAGCAGACACTGCTACTAGGCACAAAGTATTTCCTGGGCTAGATGCAGTTAAAAATTTGTAAGTAGATACTCTCGTTGGATGCTGAGAAAGCATTCCATAGAGTCTCCTGGCACGCCATATATGATTCTCTTAAAATGCTTGGGGTAGGGGTCTAGGGGACCCTTTTATAGCCAAAATCACGGCCCTGTATCACAATACGTCACCTAGGCTGAAGATAAATGGAACTGTAGCACCGAGGGCTCGGTTGCTACAGACATATTGCACCTCACCCAGAGGTGTGATATCTCACTCTCAGATAAGGATGGAGTGTGGATCAGGACCCGACACCTGCATGCATTACACCACATTGCCGTGGGGCAGGGCGACCAATATGCCCCTGAGAGGGGCACGACAGTCACTGTCCCTGGCTGGAGTGGGGGGAGGGAACACTGAGGAAGGGGAACCCTGCAGTGCAGGAGCAGGGAGGAAGCAGTTCCTGGGTGCATTGAGAAGGGAGTATAAAAGGTGGGCACCATCTTAGTTCAGTGCAGAGAAGTCTGAGCAGAAGTGGCAGGGAGCAGGGGCTCTGCATGAGCTCTGCTCCGGAGGCGGGCCTAGTAACAGAGGCCCAGGCCTGCAAGAGGGAGAAGGAAGGAAGAGGAGCGGAGAAGGCTCCAGGAACGAGGAATGAAGGGATCCCAGGGGTGCGGACGGGCGAGTCGCCACCGCACGCCCGAATCCACCTGCGTGGAGGGGTCAGGCCAAAGGGGGAGACCGGTCCCCGAACTAGTGGAGGCAGGAAACGACCCTCAGCTAGAAACCGGAGGCTCTGACATTTTATGTGGCGCAGCCCCTTGCTCCACCCGCTAGGAAGGCACCACATAGGGTCAGGGAAACTGGCGCCAAGTTTACCAAGAGGAGGCCCGAGGCAGCCGGACAGAAGTGTTGGTAAGAAAGGCCAGACAAAGGACACACAAAGGGGGTCCTGTGAAGCGCTCCAAAGTTATCTGGGAGTTGTCTGAGCCCCTCACCTGGTGAGCACAGTACGACGTGGGCAGCCGTTACCTGCAGACGTGGTCTGGATAATAAGAACTGTGAGTAAAGGCCCTGAACTGCATCACTGACTCCGTGTCGTTACTGCTGCTGCCCTGCACCATCACCCCCATCCTCCGCATACACTGCCCTGAGGCTATACTCCTCCCGTGGGGAGTTATGCTACGCTCTGCTGCACCCACAACACCAGCCTTAGCGGTCTGCCCTGTAGCGGCGGTTCACTCTGACCGCAATCCACGGGTGGCGTAGTCGGACATTTAAACATCAAAACCACATAAATAGTTCCGCCACTGGTTTGACCGCCCTGAGCCACGGAACCGGATCGCCGCCACGAAGACTACAACCACCAGCATCCACCAAAAAGGGTCCGGCTCCGGGTGTCCCAAGGCCCAGGGGGTGCGTCAGAACATTTTCATCACCTTTCACAATCACCAATGGGACAAGGCAGGGATGTCCTCTGTCCCCTCTCTTATACATCCTAGTGACGGAGCACCTGCTCTCATCAATTCGCCATAACCCCAATATTAAGTGGATTGAGGTGGGAGGCACCGAGTACAAGTGCTCTCTATTTGCTGATGATGTCCTAGTATATATCACTCAATCACATATATCCATCCCTGCTGTTATGGCTGAAATAGATCACTTTGTTACATGGTAAAATTTTAAAATCAATGCAGCGAAGTCTGAGGCCCTCGATGTCTCCCTCCCCAAATCCATATAGGATTCCATCCAGTCCAACTTTCCCTTTGCCTGGCCCTCACAGGGTATCAAATACTTAGGAATTCCTATTCATAGAGACCTCTCCCATCTATGTTATCTTAATTTTGGGCCCTTTATTGAACAATTCCATACAGACCACGGTTGGCAAGTTAGAACTGTAAGATTCACTACGTGAACCACTGGTGTTTTGTGGAAAAGCACATGTACACCGCGTTCCAAATTATTATGCAAAAAGTGTTTAGGAGTGATAAGGGAAGAATTTGTTTGTTTGTCAGTTAAACTCATTGATGGTGATGTGTGTCAGGGCTCTTTATATCACTGTAAGCAATTGCAGACACCTGTGCTAATTAGTTTGGCAGGTGTGTCCAATGAAAGGCAAGACTACTTAAGAAGGCTCTCTCACATTATTAAGCAGCCTACATTTTCTGCCAAAATGGGAAAGAAAAAGGATGTGTCGGCTGCTGAGAAGCAACAAATTGTGGAGTGTTTAGGTCAAGGCATGACTACAATCAACATTGTGCGATGATCAGGATGAAGTGTCTTGGCAATCAAGAAGTATGTAGCTGATTCACAGTACACACGTGTGCGTGCTGATAAGGGCAAATTGAGGACTCTTTCCTACAGGCAATTACGTCAGGTTGAAAGAGCAGCGGCAAAAAAGCCTTGTCATAGCAGCAGACAAGTTTTTGAAGCTGCTTGTGCCTTCAACGTCCCCCGAACAACAAGATGCAGGGTCCTTCAGAGGTTTGCAGCTGTGCATACGCCATCCTGTCGACCTCCTCTATCCACTTCACACAAGCAGAAACGGCTCCAGTGGGCCAAACATTACATGAAGACTGATTTCAAAACTGTTTTGTTCACGGATGAGTGCCGTGCAGCGCTCGATGGTCCAGATGAATGGAGTGGAGGATGGCTGGTTGATGGACACCCCACGCAAACACGGCTACAGCGCCAACAAGGAGGAGGTGGAGTAATGTTTTGGGCTGGTATCATGGGGAGAGAGATTGTCGGCCCCTTTAGGATCCCTGAAGGCGCTAAAGATGAACTCCATAATGTATGTGGATTTTCTCAAACAGCACTTCCTGCCATGGTTCAAGAAGAAGAACCGTGTATTTCACAGCAAGATCATTTTTCTGCATGATAATGCACCATCTCATGCTGCACATAAAACATCTGCATCTCTGGCTGATATGGGCATGAAAGGGGACAAACTTATGGTGTGACCCCCATGCTCCCCTGACCTCTACCCCATTCAGAACCTTTGGAGCATCATTAAAAGGAGTGTCTATGATGGCGGGAGGCAGTTCACATCTAAGCAACAGCTCTGGGAGGGTATTCTGTCCTCATGCAAAACAATTGAAGCAGAAACCATCCAAAACCTGACAAATTCAATGGACGAGAGAGTTCAGAAGCTCCTTTCGAACAAGGGGTCCTATGTGAAAATGTAACATCACCTAGAATAAAGTTTTGAGTTGAAAACTGTTTGATTTCAGTTTCTAACAACCTGCTAATGCTTATAATTTCAAAAATGACCATATTTTTGGTCTTTATTAAAATGAAAAGGTTGATCGAAAAGTTTGGGGGATCTAAGAGTGTGGCAACCCAGTAGTCATGATTACTTCGAATTCTGACAATATGAGGGTCATGCTGCAGGTAGTGCAGCAAGAAGGCACTTATGTGTCTTGCGCATCTCGGAGCCCCAAAATTATTTTCCGGGCTAGATGCAGCTAAAAATTATTTTTAATTTTAAATCTGGTGAAGCTTATTATAGATGGCCTAATAGGATCAGTGCTGCACACTGCTACAAAGCCCAAATTATTTTCCAGTCAAGATACAGATAAACATGATTAGTAATTTGAAAGCTTAAAACGGTTGGTAGGGTGATTTTAACCAATCATCAAGCTTTTACTCTCCCCAGGATGACACAGGGGTAGAAAAGTCGTTTCGGATCCATGATTTGTTCATCTTTATGAACGTGAGTCTGTCTACATTATCAGTGGAGAGCCGCGTGCGCTTATCTGTCAGCACACCACCAGCAGCGCTGAACACACGTTCAGACAGAACGCTGGCTGCGGGGCATGACAAGATCTCCAAGGCGTAAGTGGCTAGCTCCGGCCATTTATCCAGATTGGAAGCCCAAAAAGAGCAAGGGTCCAGTGACACAGTCGTGGCTTCAATGTTTACTTGGAGATACTCCTGTACCATCGTCTCTAGGCGTTGACTATGTGTCAGACTTCTTGTCTCCTGTGGCCTTGCAAAGGATGGGCTAAAAAAGTGGTGAAATGATTCCGCAAAATTGATGTTACCAGCAGATACTGTGGTTCTGTTATGGTTTGAGTGCTGAACACTTGACGGTCCCACGGTTGGCAAGTTGGAACTGTGAGATTCACTACGTGCACCACTGGTATTTTGTGGAAAAGCACATGTAAGATTCTGCAACAGTCTCTGCTGATACTCCTGCATGCGTGCATCCCTTTCTATGGCAGGAATAATTTCTGCAAATTTACTTTTGTACCGGGGATCTAACAGTGTGGCAACCCAGTAGTCAGGATTATTTCTAATTCTCACAATTCGAGGGTCATGTTGCAGGTAGTGCAGCAAGAAGGCACTCATGTGTGTTGCGCATCCAGGAGCACCAAGTCCCTGTTGTGTTGGTGGCGAGGTAACAATCATGCTTCCTTCCTCTGTCCTCTCCCCCCAACCTCGCACAACAGAAATGTGATCAAGGTCTCCCTCATCTGATGAGTCTTCCATCAGTTCGTCCTCCACTTCTTCCTGGGCTCCTGCACCTTCCTCACTAGTTTGGCTGCTACCATGCGCCCTGGTAAAATCATCTCCCCCACCCTCACATGCCTGCCGCCTTGGTGCTGCCGACCGTCTGGACCTTGCAGATGTTAGCCCTTCCGCATACAACTCCTCCTCCTCTACTTCCTCCACCTCCTCTTGTGCCACCACCTGACTCCGAATTCTGTTTAACATGTGCTCCAGCATGTAAATCACCGGAATAGTCATGCTGATAATGGCATCGTCAGCACTAAACATCTTCGTCGCCATTTCAAAACTGTGCAGAAGGGTGCATAGGTCCCTGATCTGAGACCACTCCTCCAGCGTGATTTGCCCCACCTCTGAATCTCGTTGGCCCAGGCTATACGTCAGAACGTATTGAACAAGGGCTTGTCGGTGCTGCCACAGTCGCTGCAACATGTGCAGAGTTGAATTCCACCGGGTAGGCACATCGCATTTTAGCCGGTGAAGTGGCAGGCCCAACGACTTCTGTAGAGATGTAAGTCGCTGAGCTGCGGGATGCGAACGGCGGAAGTGAGCACACAGCGACCGTGCCCTCTGCAGAAGGCCATCTAGTCTGGGATAGTGGGCTAAAAATTGCTGGACAACCAGGTTCAACACGTGAGCCATACAAGGCATGTGTGTGACATTGCCCCGGCGAAGGGCCGCACCCAGGTTTGCAGCATTGTCGCACACGGCCTTCCCTGGTTTCAGGTCCAGTGGAGACAACCATTCATGAAATTGGTTCTCCAGAGCTGACCACAACTCCTCAGCTGTGTGACTCACATTTCCCAGACATTTCAATGTAAAAACCGCCTGATGACGTTGAGCCCTACTGCCAGCATAGTAAGGAGGTGTGCAGGATCCCTTCTGCGCAGTTAGAAAGCTTGTGGCATGACCAGACAGGCTTTGGGTGCAGGTGGAAGACCGAGAGGAGGTTGAGGAGGCAGAAGCAGTGGAGGAAAAATGACATAAAGAGGATTGACGCACAACTCGTGGGGACGGCAAGACTTGGACAGCAGCCCCTTGTCCTGCTGTCACCATAGTTACCCAGTGCCCAGTCAGCGACATGTAACGCCCCTGTCCATGCCTACTCGTCCAAGTGTCTGTGGTGAAATGCACCCTGTCACACACAGAGTTTCTCAAAGAAGCGGTGATGTTGTGTGCGACATGCTGGTGGAGCGCAGGCACACCTTTCTTTGAGAAGTAGTGCCGACTGGGCATCTGGTACTGGGGCACTGCGACGGACATAAGGTCTCGAAAATCCTCTGTGTCCACTAGGCGGAAAGGCAGCATTTCTGTAGCCAAGAGCTTGCAGATGGTGAAATTCAACCTCTTAGCTTTCTCATGGCTAGGAGGAAATTGTCTTTTACTTGTCCACATCTGAGGGACCGAGGGCTGGCTATTGTGCTTAGACGGGGTTGATAAGGGTGTCCCCGGCAAACTGCCGGTCTGTGAGGAAGATGCAGGTGGACATGTTAGGTTGCCTTGATCCAAAGGTGGTGCTATCGATGTCGGACAGCGCTCAAGACCAGCTGGTGTTACCACCTCCAAAGAAAATGATGACCTGCCAATCACGCTGGCTGTTGCGGGTAAAGAGGTGGCAGGTCTGCGCCCCAAAACAGGTGTGACTGCTGTCCCCCCAGTCACAGAGGATGAAGAGGCCGCGGATGCACAAGATATGGCAGACGGTGGTTGGCCCGGCCGGCTAGACCGCATTGTAGCACACTGAGCTTCCCACTGCAACTTATGCTTCATGTCCATGTGCCGGTTCATGCATGAAGTACTCAAACTATGTATTTTTTGGCCTCTACTTAGCTTTTGCTGACAAATGTTACAGATAACACGAGTTGGGTCATCTTTATCGATCTGAAAAAATGCCCAGGCTATGCAAGGCTTAGCACCCATGCGACCTGAAGAGCCACCACGACTTGTGGTGAGAGGCAGAGTTGTGTTTGAGGATGCAGTTGTTGACGTGCTTCCAGTACTACGTCTCTGTCCAGGAAGGCGCAACCTGATCTCGTCGTCACTAGCATCTTCCTCCACCTCCTCTGCTGACCTCATCTCTTGGCTGACTGTGGGTTGACAGTAAGTGGGATCTCCGACCTCATCATCATCACCCTGTGCGTTATCACACCCGTCGTCCTCAGAGCCAACCTGTTCCTGCCCTGACAAAAAACTAAAGTTGTCGCTCCAATCAGGTATTTGAGTCTTATCATCGTCTTCCTCATTGTCTCCACCAACAGGAGTTACAATTTGGGAATGAGGGTCTAAATTATGGTCAGAACCTTCTGCGTCTGGTCCTGGATCCGACTCATAAAGATTCTGGGCATCAGTGCAGATCATTTCCTCGTCTGGATTCACAGAAGCACTGGAGTCGACCTCTGATTCCCAGGCTATAGTATGAGTAAACAGCTCTGCAGACTCAACCATCTGTTCTACCTCATACTCAGACGGGCAGCTGGAGATTTGGGAGCTGTGAGGAAGCAAGTGCGATTTGGGTGACACCTTTGAGGACTGGAGTATTTGTGATGTTGAAGTTGATGTGGAGGAGAGCCCACTTAAAGGAGCACTTGATATCCGTTGAAGCACCTGCTGTTTTTGTGCCTCATCTGGAATTTGTAGCGAATGGCGTGGCCGTAAGAAAGGGATCTTATCACATTGTCCGCTAAAAGAAGTAGACATTTTAGTTTGGCTGGAAGATGGTCTTTCTTCTGCACCTACCCCACGGACACAACCTTTTTTCCCCTTCCCAACACGCCTATTCCCCTTTCCACCAGCAGCAGGCCTTTTTCCACTCATTTTGGTGGTTAACTAATTCACAACTCTGGAGTTGTTTGCACAAAAAAACAATGGATGGTAACCGAGCAGAGCTGAGTGGCCAAACTGTGGTATTAGGCCAAAACTATTGGCTGGGTTAGATGCAGAAAAAAATTATTTTTAATTTGCAACCTGATGGAGGTCAGTATAGATGGACTAATAGACCAAGTCCCACACACCGCTAGAAGCCCAAATATTTTTTCAGAGCTAGATGCAGAAAAAAATTATATTCAATTTGCAACCTGCTGGACGTCAGTATAGAAGGACTAATAGAACAAGTCCCACACACTGCTAGAAGCCCAAATATTTTTTCAGAGCTAAATGAAGAAAAAAATTATTTTTAATTTGCAACCTGATGGAGGTCAGTATAGATGGACTAATAGACCAAGTCCCACACACTGCTAGAAGCCCAAATATTTTTTCAGAGCTAGATGCAGAAAAAAATTATTTTTAATTTGCAACCTGATGGAGGTCAGTATAGATGGACTAATAGACCAAGTCCCACACACCGCTAGAAGCCCAAATATTTTTTCAGAGCTAGATGCAGAAAATTTTTTTATTCAATTTGCAACCTGATGGAGGTCAGTATAGATGGACTAATAGACCAAGTCCCACACACTGCTAGAAGCCCAAATATTTTTTCAGAGCTAGATGCAGAAAAAAATTATTTTTAATTTGCAACCTGATGGAGGTCAGTATAGATGGACTAATAGACCAAGTCCCACACACTGCTAGAAGCCCAAATATTTTTTCAGAGCTAGATGCAGAAAAAAATTATTTTTAATTTGCAACCTGATGGAGGTCAGTATAGATGGACTAATAGAACAAGTCCCACACGCTGCTAGAAGCCCAAATATTTTTTCAGAGATAAATGAAGAAAAAAATTATTTTTAATTTGCAACCTGATGGAGGTCAGTATAGATGGACTAATAGACCAAGTCCCACACACTGCTAGAAGCCCAAATATTTTTTCAGAGCTAGATGCAGAAAAAAAATATTTTTAATTTGCAACCTGATGGAGGTCAGTATAGATGGACTAATAGACCAAGTCCCACACACCGCTAGAAGCCCAAATATTTTTTCAGAGCTAGATGCAGAAAAAAATTATATTCAATTTGCAACCTGCTGGAGGTCAGTATAGAAGGACTAATAGAACAAGTCCCACACACTGCTAGAAGCCCAAATATTTTTTCAGAGCTAAATGAAGAAAAAAATTATTTTTAATTTGCAACCTGATGGAGGTTAGTATAGATGGACTAATAGACCAAGTCCCACACACTGCTAGAAGCCCAAATATTTTTTCAGAGCTAGATGCAGAAAAAAATTATATTCAGTTTGCAACCTGATGGAGGTCAGTATAGATGGACTAATAGAATGATGCTATGCCCAAAAGATTTTACTTCACTAGGTGCAGTAAAAAAATTGGTATTCTATACACAGGTGGTATATCTTGCAACACAGATAGGCTACTCCACTGACTAACACACTCTGCAATAGGCCAAAAAGGATTAGCTTTGCTAGATTCAGCCAAATGCTGTGAAAAAAACTTGCACAGCACTGGCACAGACCTGCCTGGCAAAAACTGATAGGAACTGATGTAACCTAGTCCTGAAAAGGACTCCAATTACAATTAGTCTTTACTCCAACAATCTATCTATTTAAGAGCACAGACCTGCCTGATAAAAGTCGTAGGAAATGCTGTAACCTAGTCCTTAAAAGGACTGCAATCACAACTATTCCCTACTCCCAAGCTATCTGTATATTTGTGCGAAAATTGGCTTGAAATTAACAAGGTATAGCGCACACAGCAACAGCGGTGCCGTCTAACACGCAGCTGCAGCAGTGAGAAAATGGTGGCGACGGGGAAAATGGCTTGGTCTTATAGGGCAAGGACATGTGACATACACTGCCAATCACACATGCCCTTGCTTGTGTGAAAAAAAGCACTTCGCTCCGTGTGTGCGCTGCTGATAGGCTGACAGATTGCACCTCCCCACTGTAAATGCGGGAAAGAGAAAAAAAAATGGAGATCTTCATTGTTCCTGCAGAGATCCATCCCCTGCCCCTCCACCCGCCCCGCTGTACACTCAAACTGCGTATTAACATTAATTTTCATCATTACTGAGAAAAAATCCAGTTATGATTTTGGTGCACGAACAGTTATCGAACATAACCTCGAACAGCCGAATTTTTCTCAAATTGTTCGTGTTCGCCGACCGGCTCGAACACCGCCCAAAACAGCTCGAATTTGAGATTGGCGAACAGTTCGAGTAGAACAACGCTCATCTCTACTCAGCAGCAGCTCTCCCTTCTTTGCCTGATTCCGGGGTAGACTGTGACGAGCATAGCGGCGCCAGGTCTGATATAGACCTGATGACGCTGTGCGACCAGCCAATCACTGTAATGCCACAACCAACATGGCTACGGCATTACAGTGCATGGCAGGCAATTCTTGCATGTTTATTGGCTCTCTAAAGAGTGCCAAACATGCAGGGCAGGACCCGAGTTCCTGCCCTAGCTACCAGGAAATGCTCGCCAAGCACCGAGCTTGTCGAGTACCATGATGCTCGGGCGAGTACCGAACCGTGGCGAGCACGTTCACTCATCACTAGTGAAGGGAATCCAGGCTCTGGGTGGATTGTGGAAAAATATCCTGAGATAGTTGATTTTTTCTAAGAAATAAGCAGTCACATCATCAGCGCTGAGGTTCATGACAGGGCCTGTATTTTAAGGCTCAGGAGGGAGTGGAAAGTTTTGAAGACTCATTTTAGATTGTTGGCTACTGATGTGGTGAGGGTGGTGAAGTAGATTTGTTTAGTCAGATGGAGAGCAGAGTTATAAGTTTTTAGCATGAACTTGTAGTGGATTAAGTATTCTGCTGAAAGTGATTTCTCCTTGAAAAACGCTGAAGAAAATGTGTTTGCAGCATGTGCCAGGGTTGCCGTTGTCTGTGCAGGGTTATTCTGCATGTAGCAGGTGCTGCTTCATTCAGGGTACTCTGGAATGTATTATTATAATGTGACAATGCTGAGTTTGGACAGGAGAGGGAGGAGATTGGAGCTGAAGATTACTGTAGATTGTTTGTATGCTGATGGGTATTAATGTCACATAGATTTCAGTAGGTGTCATGGGTGGGGGTGTCCTGAGCAGGGAGACAGTTCTTGACAGAGATAGAAAGAATGTTGTGGTCAGACAGTGGGGCAGGTGACTTGGTAAAGTCAAAAATTGAGCAAATTTGGGAGAAGACCAGGTCCAGAATATTCCCGGTCTCATGCATCTCCAAAAAGCTTGTCGGCAGAGGGAAGCATGAAGTTCTCTAAAATTTCCTTGTAGATGGGTGCACTAACTTTGGTCTTGATAAAACACAGTGAACCTACAGCAGCAGATGACATAGCTCCCCAAACCATCACTGATTGTGGAAACTTCACACTAGACTTCAAGCAGCTTGGATTGTGTGCCTCTCCACTCTTCCTGCAGACTCTGTGACCTTGATTTCCAAATGAAAATTGGAACTCTGAGACCTTGTGGAGTGTGACAATGACTGCCTAATTTTGGAGTCTACTGAAACAGACTAAGGGACCTTTTTAAACGCTTAGGAACCCTTTGCAGGTGTTTTTTGTCAATTATTTTCATTTACTGAGATTATGACTTTTGTGTTTTCATTGGCTGTAAGCCATAATCATCAACATTAACAGAAATAAGCACTTGAAATAGATCACTATGTTTTTAATGACTCTATATAATATATGAGTATGACTATTTTGGATTGAAGAACTGAAATAAATTAACTTTTTGATGATATTCTAATTTTGTGAGATGCACCTGTATATACAGGCTGATTTTAAAAGATTCATCGGATTTTTGCATTTATATTGCTGCAAATATATAAATTTCACACATTTGTAAAAATAATATATCAAAAGATCACATCTCAGAGTTTGTAACTTAGACGTATAGACTCGCTTGTGATTCACCAGGAAGCAGGGCGGCATCAAATCCCAAAATGGCGACTATGTAAGAGAAAGCGTTTTGTGTTTTAGAGTATGAGAAGTGTAAATTAATTGTTACCATGCAGCAAGTGCTCTGAAGACAGTATGAAAGTGACCCACCTGGTCACCAGAGTATTCTGCCTTGGTATTGAAAATTTAAGGAACCAGGATGTTTGTGTAAACATAAAAACCGCGGACAACTCAGTGTTAGATGCTCTAATGACCATCGATGGGGACATGCTGCTGCATGTTTGGGTCAAACTGAATTACCGCATAGATGTGTGTCGTGTGACAAAAGGAGGACACATAGAACCTTTGTAAATTTGGAGAGTTCATGTTCGTTATCATCATATGCCATTCGCTATTGTGCATGTAATACATTTTGAAATATACCTCATTGAAAACCAATGAATATTTTATAATCACTATGTACAGTGGTGTAAAAGTGTTTTCCCCCTTCCTGATTTCTTATTCTTTTGCATGTTTTTCACACTTAAATGTTTCAGATCAAGAAACAAATTTAAATCTAAGACAAAGATAACACAAGTAAACACAAAATGCAGTTTTTAAAAGAAGGTCTTTATTATTAAGGGAAAAAGAAATCCTATCACCTTTTCACACAGGTCCCTGTAGGTTTGGATTTCTTTTTCCCTTAATAATAAAGACCTTCATTTAAAAACTGCATTTTTTTTACTTGTATTAAGTTTGTCTAATACTTAAATTTGTTTTGTGATCTGAAACTTTTAAGTGTGACAAACATGCAACAGAATACGAAATCAGGAAGGGGGCAAACACTTTTTCACACCACTGGGTATATATATATATATATAGATGTATATATATATATAAGACATGTTGATGAATCGACCTTGATGCATTGCATTTCACAACAAAAACATAGTCAAAGTAGAAACTTATCATCAAACTATACACGTCTTAGGCTGACAGCTATCATGATGTAAAGGACATATTGATACTCATGCTAGAGAAACTCCATTTTGTCTGCTCGCTTTAAAATCATGTTATTATCATTCCTTGCATAACATACATTCTTTCTTTCTCTTCCCATAGAACTTATCTCACACTAACCTTTTCTCAAGAGAACATTTTGTCAGACACTCTTATCTAACTTGTTTAGGCCAGGTTTGACCTTGTAAAATTTCCATAGTGCTTCAAACTAACAATGATAATATGACCATATATGTGTTTCCGTAATAATTGTACTCACATCAGTTAGCCTATAGTATTGTAGTATGGCTGTAGAGTTGATTGGCTATTTGATATGCTCAAAACAATATAAAATGCTAAGCAAAATAAACAGGATCAGAGATTCTTTGAATCCTCCAATACAGAACATTGTTTCCGTTTGGTTTTCTGTGGATTGCAATCAACATAATAATTTGACACTCACTTGGTGAACCATGAAGGGTTATTGCCCTCCCTTAACAGTTTGTGCCGTGACTCGGATCCCTAACCAGGGACGCCCCTCCACCTCTGGACGTCCACAAAGAGAGACTTGCTTTCAGCCTCCTCCACTGGAATTGGGACTGATCATCCCCCACAAAAAGCCACGGTAAGTGCACAAGTTCTTTACTAGTGACACTGACCATTTGGTGTGGTTTCCACGTGGTGTATGGTTGTTTGCAGTATCTCCGGACGTCCTGGTTGGATGTAGTCAAAGGTGAGACTGTAAGGGGTGAAGTCCCATTAGGGGTCTGATATTATTTAACTTCAAAGCAGTATCACCTCGGATTGACAAGTGAATATTGTGTGAATCTTCCCTTCTTTAACTTCCAACAAAGATTCTTAGAAAAGACTGGACATTGTTAGTTAGTTAGCTAGTTAGTTAGTAGGACACGCAAGTAGATATACATATATCGAGTGTCCGGAGCAGTTAGCAGGTAGCAGTTAGCACATAGCAGGTAGTAGGTAGTAGTGGAACAGCTGGGAGCTCTGTCCAGACTCCGCTGTGCACAAAAATTAAGAATCTTTGTTGGTTGTGAAGCGGCAGTAGTGATTATCATCAATGTTTCCGTGGAGCAGAGAGAATTTTGTCTCCCCTGCAGGAGGGGGAGGATGTGATGAATATCATGATCAGTCTCGAGAAGGAAAAAGATCATTTAAGAATGCAAGAGTGCACCAAAAGTGTTAAATTTTCCTGAGGAGGCTTCAGCCTGTGTTCTGGGATGAAGGCATCCGGCAGCAAAAGGGTAGATTAGTTGACTGTGGATTGTTGGAAGACGCTGAGAAGTTTAGGAAAGTGGCACATAAGATTTGTGATGAAGGATATGTTGAAAAAGTACAGGAGGAAGTACTTATGTGACCACAATACAAATCTAAAGCCCCTAAAGAAGCATCTCCCACAAATGTAGCAGTACCCCAGACCCTGAATCCGGAAACTGAGCAATTTATACCTTATGAGGTTAAATACCCTGCACTTCCCACTGAGAGCCAGCCACCATCATATAACCCAGACGGTTGGCTCTGTAATGTGTGTTGGGTCACTAATTCAGGATGGCGCAAGGCGTGCTATAATTGTGGAGCACATAAACCCGGTGTTGTAGCACCAACCTGCCTATTACTTAACGTAGACGAGGGGGGTATTATAAACCACTACCCCCACCTGCCCCTGCCATGGTCCATACTCCATTCAGAGAGACCCAGGGTCCTCTGAACTCTTCCCTATTCACCCTCTCCCAAACTGGGGAAATAGAACATGGACACGAGTATCAGGAAGTGCCGTCTGTTTTACTGAATAGTCCTTCAAATTTCTCCACTATACTGAGAATAGGCATGGGGAGTATACCACAACAGTAACTTGGGATCATTGTGAACGCAGCAAATGCGAAACTGCAGTATTGGTGGGGGCTAGCTGCAGAGATATGTCGTATTGGGGGACCTACAATACAAGCTGCATTTAATGATTACATCCGTGACCATGGTCCGTTAATTTACCCAGGTCACAACACCTGCTTAAAGAAACAATCCATCCAAAACACCCTGGCATACGCATCACAGCTTCATGCGGCCCCAACCCTAGCCCTGCCATTCATTTCCACTGGTAACTTTGGATACCCAAAAGAGGTTGCGGCCAAAATAATAGTCGGGGCTATAAAGCAGTATATTGCCATGCATCCAACTAAATTGAGAGAGATAAGACTCTTGGCCATCGACATGGATCTTGTTGGTTATGCTGCTCAATTAATCAAGCCCACAATCAAACCCGATATATTTGGTCTCCTCCAGCATTCCCCTACCTCCAAGATCCCCTTACTCCCCCCTCCTCCTCCCTTACAGCCCCACTATTACCCCATGGTGGTACCTGATCAGCAAGTAATGTATCCCGAGAGAAGACCAATAGTGAATTCCCATCTTCAGTGCAGGAGGTGTCGCCGAGCAGGACACTTCCAAAGGGACTGTCACACCCCTGCTGGTCCGTGCACCACACAAGTCCCCGTATTCAGAAATAGGACACCCGGCCCACGGGACTTGTCAGAGTCTGCGATCATGATGCCCGTAATCACCCCCGGGCTCTGTTCATCTGTAGTTCTCCCAGTGGGAGGGAATCCATCCGGTAAAGTTCATGGTAGACACTGGGGCGGCCAACTCCATTTTAAAATCAATCCACTGAACTGACCCAGTCCAATTTTCTAACGACAATCTAATATTGATCGGTGTAGATGGCAGATCTAACAAACACACTTTCACCAAACCTATTACAATTGGCCTATTTCCAGAAGTAATGGCATATTCCCGATCTGCCCGGTAAATCTTTTAGGAGCAGACCTCTTGTCTAAATTCCGATCCCGAATCCAATTCCATGACAATGGTCAGATGATCCCTACTTTAAAAGATCCAAACTCTGATGCACACATAGAGGAGGTCTGCATCTTACGGGCACTACCCACAGTTATGATTAACATAACAGATACCAATGGAATGTTGAAATGTTGGAAAGTAGTGAATACATGTGAGGAAAGGTTGCGCTGAGTTTGTATGTAAATATGTGGAGGAACTTAAATGGTTAACTGAAATATGCGCGCTGCCAGATAATCGCCCAGTTACAGCTGCTAGCATAGCAAAATGGCCTTGGCTTGATACAGAGCAAAGAAGGAAAAAAGGTGAATGGAGGAAGAAAATGCAGACAATAAGGGAAAGACGCTATGTTATGTGTATTACAAAGATACTGCTCTCCGATAATGGCGGAGTAATGAATTGTTGGAAATGTTCTAATTGTGGCCAGCAAAATCCATTGTCAGCAGATTATTGTGTTGCATGTCACGTGCCCCGTCCAGGAGACACACCCCTTGCCACTACCCAAGCCACTCCCAGTGCCCCATCCTCATCTGTTATACCTATGTCCGCCCAAAATTCCAACCCTTCCTGCAGAGGCCATGTTGCTACACCCATTGCATCACCTCCAGCCTCTGACCACATGTCCCTTTGGTGGTGGCCATCTTGGTGCACCCTTCCTGTAGTATGCTTCCTTCTGTTGGTAGCCATCTTAGCACACCCAGAATATAGGCCGCAATACACTCTACACCCAGAATCCCAGAATGTGTATGAGGAAGATCATCATGATCAGTGTGTGACAGAGCATTATATGTGTTTATGTAAATTAATTTTCTAGATGGTCATATATCCTTAAGCTTCTAATAGATGAGCATACACGTCTGGTTTACAGTAATTGATTTAGCAAACGTTTTTGTTTTTTTGCTTCTGTTTGCATTTACATATCAGGGCAGGCAAATGACTTGGACAGTGATGCCACAGACTGCGCAAAATAGCCCTAATCAGTTTGCAAAGAACATGTCTAGCTGTCTGCTGCCGTAGCAGCTGGACAACTCTGAGGTAGTATTTTTATAATACATGGATAATCTTCTTTTGTGTGCCCCCACGGAGCAAATATCCATCAGGGCCAGTGTTAGTCTCCTCAAGCATCTAGCAAAACTGAATTGTCGAGTCTCAGCCTCGAAGCTTCAGTTTTGCTTTGGTCAAGTGGTCTTCTTAGGCCATTGCCTTACTCAGGGTGCCATACATCTCACAGAAGAAAGGAAGACGGCCATCTACCTGCTACCATTCCCAAAAGATTCCATAGAGCTGCAACGGCTCCTCGGACTATGTACACATTGCAGACAATGGATCCCAAACGCCTCACGTCTGATGCAGCCTTATATAACGCATTAAAAGAAGACAGACACTCTGGCTGATGTAAACAACAAGGACCACCAAGAACAGCTGCAACAAGCCTTTGAGCAACTAAAGTCAAGGAAAATAACAGCCCCTGCCCTTGGAAATCCGGACTATGCTCAACCTTTCCATTTTTATGTTTCTGATACAGGAGGCAGGCAGCCGGGGTACTCACACAGATACACTGTACAAAGCAGCGCCCAGTCGGTTATTACCCAGCGCATCTCTCCCCCAGCTCTCTATGAGCGGTTCACGCCACACAGCAACCTAAACATCTGTCCACACAGAGACACCTGCGGTTGCAGTGTTCGTTGATGTTGCCATAAAATGTGAAATTACATCAGTGCACCACCATCAACCCAGCTACCCTGCTACCAGCACCTGAAGGAGAGGGGAAAGAGGCTCCACGCATGATTGTCTGGAGCAAATTACTGCGGAGTCAACTCCACTTGTTCAAGTGGGGGAAGAACCCTTGGATGACCCAGAACTTACGTTATATACGGATGGATCCAGATATGCTGACACCTCTGGCAGGTTTCATACTGGATATGCTGTCACAACTGAAGATACATTGGTAGAGGCTACAGTCTTACCTCCCAGTATGTCAGCACAGGAAACAGAGCTCAAAGCTCTGACTGCAGGTTCTCCTGTGAAAAATGCTGAAAGCGTCAGACAATTGATGGAAGTGGTGCAACTACCAAGACAGTTGGCTGTTGTAAAGGTAAAAGCTCATACCCGACCAGCCAGATGCCTCTGAAGCAAGAGGTAATACACTTGCTGATCTCCATGCTAAGCGAGCAGCTCTTCTTCTGACATCCATGTCCATGGCTCTTACGCGGCAACAGGCCAAACAGCTAAATTCCGTGCCAACCCAGGATCAACCTGCAGAAGAGCATAAACCGGTCCCTCCAATCACAAAGCTGCGCTCCACATGCTCTACGCTCTAAAGAAGAACGCCAGTCGTGGAAGGAGGCGGGTGCTAAGTTAATAAATGGGCTATGGAAGAAGAAACAACTGTGCTGTTTGCCTCGACTCCTGTATCCAGCCGTTGCGGCCTGGGCCCATGGACTGCTTAGTGGTAGTGAATATGTTTTCCAGTTGGCTAGAAGCATTCGCCGTTCCAAACATGACTGCCAAGACTACCGCCAAGAAGCTGGTCTCTGAAGTTGTTTGCCGGTATGGAGTCCCAGAAGTTATCAAAAGTGATCAAGGACCAGTCTTTCCCTCATGCGTATATCAAGAAATACTTACCATGATTGGATCAACAGTGACGTTACATACTCCTTACCATCCACAGTCAAGTGGCAAGGTGGAGAGATTGAATGGCACACAGAAAAGGCAGTTAACCAAAATGATGCAAGAAACTACGGCCTAGTGGCCTGAGCTCCTTCCTTCCCATTGCACCATATCACATACGCACCACACCCATAGGGAAACACAAACTGTCACCCTATGAGATACTATTTGGGTCACAACCAGCCATAGCTAGATTTACCCCACAACAATTATCAGAAGAAACAGATTATGTTGTGCAATATGTGATTCAGCTTACCAAAACCTTAACTAACACCCATGCGTTAGTATCATCTTCTATTCCAGATCCAGCTGATAAAAAAGGTGGTCATACCATCAGGCCTGGAGATTATGTGTATGTGAAGAGGCATGTTCGGAAACATGGACTAAAACCATTGTATGACGGACCATACCAAGTGCTTCTGACAATCCCAACAGCTGAGATATTTTATAATAATATATATGGTTAAACTAGTCAATACCTGGAATAGCCTACAACAGAGTACTTTAATAATAAGTTCATTACTCACCATCAAATTTTGGTACAAGAATTAAGACAATTAGAAAACAACCAGATCAGTGACTGTTGGATATGTACTCACTCAACAGTTTCAGCCGCTAGTATGCCCTTTCCAGACCGTCATTATTGGAAAGATACATTTATAATTATTCATGGGTACATACAAATCTGTTTATAAAAGGCACCAATGACACATTATAAAATATCTGGTAACGTCAATTCTAATGAATTTTCTGAATATAAGCCTAGTAATCCAACATGTGGCAATCCAAATGTTGGATATTGAAGCCCCCTGGGACAAATGCCTTCATGGTGTATGTTATCAAATAACACAGTTTTTATTGATTTGGTACATAAATTAGTATTACAGCACTCTGTTTTATGGGATGGATTTACCATCAGCCACATATTGGGTGTGTGGGGATAATGCGTATAAATGGCTCCCAGTCGGAGTAGGGGGGACTTGTACGTTGGCCTGGCTAACTTCAGCCACTTATCTTATTCCCCATAGTAAAGTAGATCTGAGAACCATCCCTCTTCATACCATTTATAAACGTGCCAAGGACAACACCCCACGCCCATCAGGAAGACCTCATTTAGTACAAATGAGTATACCCGATAAGATAGTTAGTGGAAGTCATTGATTACTTGGATGACACAAATAAGAATATTTTGGAAGTAATTAATACTACTGTTGCAGTGCAGAATCAACTTATCATAGTGGCTAATCAACAGACCTTAGAGCTGGACTATTTGACAGCAGCTCAAGAAGGGATGTGTCAGGTTATAGTCCCAGCCTGCCAGCCTGTTGTCACTATGTTGACCCTGACTCTACTATACGGTTAAAAACTAAAATGGAAGACATTAGGAAACTCAGGGAAGAGTTTAACAAACATGACGAATTGACCAGAGAGTGTTGCATATTGTTGCATACTTGTTAATATAGGTTTTACTAAAACTAGTCTTTTATTGTATTCCATTTTGCATGAGAAAAGCCTGCCAGTCATCAGAGAGCAAGGAGGACACTGCCAACCAACATCCATGCTACTATACACGGACTATACATGGACTATACACGGACATGTAACCAGCATTGAGGACCTGGATGACAAGGGAATGATGACCTTTACCCGCTTGCCCCGACCAACAACCTCAGATCTGAGCTTATAATTATATCAACTAACAAAGGGGGATGGACATGCCGCGACAGCCTCAATTGGTAACAAGGGCACTAATTGAGTGAAGACCAATGTCCCTCAGGCTCAAAGCACGACCCTGGGATAGCACCTCTATTGTTGATAATAACATAATTTTTAGGGGGGAATGTAAAGGACATATTGATACTCATGCTAGAGAAACTCCATTTTGTCTGCTCGCTTTAAAATCATGTTATTATCACTCCTTGCATAACATACATTCTTTCTTTCTCTTCCCATAGAACTTATCTCACACTAACCTTTTCTCAAGAGAACATTTTGTCAGACACTCTTATCTAACTTGTTTAGGCCAGGTTGACCTTGTAAAATTTCCATAGTGCTTCAAACTAACAATGAAAATATGACCATATATGTGTTTCCGTAATAATTGTACTCACATCAGTTAGCCTATAGTATTGTAGTATGGCTGTAGAGTTGATTGGCTATTTGATATACTCAAAACAATATAAAATGCTAAGCAAAATAACTGGGATAAGATATTCTTTGAATCCTCCAAATACAGAACATTGTTTCCATTTGGTTTTCTGTGGATTGCAATCAACATAATAATTTGACACTCACTTGGTCAACCATGAAGGGTTATTGCCCTCCCTTAACATGCCAAGCATGCATGTTTTTTTGAATGGGAAGAGAAGTTCATGCTGCTGCCTAAGGCTGTGTGCCCACTATGCATTTTTTATGCATTTCTGGAGCGGCAATTCCGCTGTAGAAATGCTTAGAATACGCTTGGTAGAAAGTCTGCTATGTTCCCCAATGATAATCCGCATGTGCTGTGTACATGCTGCGGAAATTTCCGATGCGGATTATCATTGCGGCAAAATCTGCAGCATTACCAATTATTTTGCGCAATAGCGGCGTTTTCGCAGCCATTGACTTGCATTGAATTGCTTAATATCTGCATGACTACATGTGCATATGCGGATATTAAGCGATTCAATGTGCGGATGGTACCTGGGTCTGGGTACCTGGGGATGTTTTTTTTTACGTTTTAATTCTTTTTTTACTAATGGTACCCAGGTCGGATGAGAGTCTCCTCTTCTCCAGACCAGGGTACCATCCGCGCATTGAACCGCATAACATCCGCATGCATACATGCATACATGCGGATGTTATGCGGTTCAATGCAAGTCAATAGCGGCGATTTTGACTCGATTATGCACAAGAAATGGTTGTGCTGCGGATTTTTCCGCAATGATAATCCGCTGCAGAAATTTCCGCAGCATGTGCACAGCACATGCGGATTATCATTGGGAAGCATGGCAGACAAGTTAACAAGCATTTTTAATGCGTTTTCACAGCGGAAATGCAGCCGCGGAAATGCATTAAATCCGCATAGTGGGCACACAGACGTAGTGTGTTTTAAGCATTTTTGCAGAATTTTTTCAACCATAGAAAGCAGCGAAAAAGTGAAAAATGCTGCACAAAATGCTATAGTCATTTTAATTGCTTTTTTTACTCCGCGAAAAATTATGTGAAACTCCAAACAAATAGGTATTTTGAATGCATCATCTTTACTGCCAAGAGAGCAAAAATGCGGGCATGTGAACAAAGCTATAATATGGAGTCTTACTGAAAACTCTTTCTAAATAAACAGGAAGTATGAATTAAAAAACAACAGTGACCAGTGTGAAAATTCCATTTTTATTAATAATAATAGTAACAAAAACTGTTGTAATATGATTAAAAACAGTAACTCTTCTTCACTTTATCCTACCTCTATCATTTCTGTTTGCTCTGGTCACTATTGATTGTCCTAGTAATGCTACTAAAGGTACCGTCACACTAAGTGACGCTACAGCGATCCCGATAACGATACGACCTGGCAGGGATCATTGCTGCGTCGCTATGTGGTCGCTGGTGAGATGTCAAACAGTCAGATCTTCCCAGCGATGCAGCAACGATACGGCGACCCTTAGCGACCTGTATAACGATGCAACGCAAATGCACGCCTATGTGTCGTTGGTCGTTGGTAAGGTGTCAAACGCACCAATGCATGCTACCCAGCGGGACCTCAACGATCAAAAAAAGGTCCAGGCCATTCTGACATGACCAGCAATCTCACAGCAGGGGCCTGGTCGCTGCTACGTGTCACACGTAGCGAGAACGCTACTGAGGTCGCTGTTGCGTCACAGAACTTGTGACTCGGCAGCGATCTCGCTAGCGATCTCGCTTAGTGTGACGGGGCCTTAAGTATTATCTGACAGTCACCACAAGAGCTAAGTAAAAGAATTGGAAATATTTATAATCTTTTGTAGAATATGTATCATTTTTTCTTTTATGAAAACATATCTAAAATAGGATGATAATTTTCTCTTATGCGTCTAATTCCATCTACTTTAAATGCTGCCTTGTATATCCTCTTCTCTGATGCCAAAACCAGTAAGGGCCAATTATCTTTTTTTTGTTGTTTTCTCTTGTAATATGTTATTTTAAAACATATACTTAAGATTCCTATTTTCCACTTAACTTATTTTCCAGTCCATATGTCAAAGACTGTTTAAAAAGTAGTTTGTTCAGTCAGAACAAATGAAGTGTTTAAACAAGGAAGTCTGTGTTTATTGAAGAGAATGGAGAAAATCTTATTCTGATACCTTGACAGATTGTACTTAAAAAGTAAAATAGATGTTTTTGTCAATGTTAACATTCACACTTGTCATGCATTTATTTTTTACATTTTATACTTTTCTCACTCCCTTACTATGAACACAGTTTATCTGCTTCTAATATCATGTATGATTTATTTAATGTCAAGTTTTATTTATTTTACTGTATTAAAAATATAACCAAATTATTCCAAATCCATGCATATGTATATATATATATATATATATATATATATATATATATATATATATCATATAGATATATGTATCTATATGATATATATATATTTACTGTGCATGTATGTGTATATATATATATACAGTTATATGAAAAAGTTTGGGCACCCCTATTAATCTTAAGCTTAATGTTTTATAAAAATTGGTGTTTTTGCAACAGCTATTTCAGTTTGATATATGTAATAACTGTTGGACACAGTAATGTTTCTGTCTTAAAATGAGGTTTATTGTACTAACAGAAAATGTGCAATCTGCATTCAAACAAAATTTGACAGGTGCATAAGTATGGGCACCTCACCAGAAAAATGAAATTAATATTTAGTAGATCCTCCTTTTGCAAAAATAACAGCCTCTAGTCGCTTCCTGTAGCTTTTAATGAGTTCCTGGATCCTGGATGAAGGTATTTTTGACCATTCCTCTTTACAAAACAATTCCAGTTCAGTTAAGTTTGATGGTCGCCGAGCATGGACAGCCCTCTTCAAATGATCCCACAGATGTTCAATGATATTCAGGTCTGGGGACTGAGATGGCCATTCCAGAACATTGTAATTGTTCCTCTGCATGAATGCCTGAGTAGATTTGGAGCGATGCTTTGGCTCATTGTCTTGCTGAAAGATCCATCCCCTGTGTAACTTCAACTTTATCACTGATTCTTGAACATTATTGTCAAGAATCTGCTGATACTGAGTGGAATCTATGCGTCCCTCAACTTTAACAAGATTCCCGGTGCCGGCATTGGCCACACAGCCCCAAAGCATAATGGAACCGCCACCAAATTTTACTGTGGGTAGCAAGTGTTTTTCTTGGAATGCTGTGTTTTTTTGCCGCCATGCATAACGCCTTTTTGTATGACCAAGCAACTCAATCTTGGCTTCATCAGTCCACAGGACCTTCTTACAAAAAGAAATTGGCTTCTCCAAATGTGCTTTTGCACACCTCAGCCGACTCTGTTTGTGGCGTGCTTGCAGAAACGGATTCTTTCGCATCACTCTCCCATACAGCTTCTCCTTGAGCAAAGTGCATTGTATAGTTGACCGATGCACAGTGACACCATCTGCAGCAAGTTGATGCTGCAGCTCTCTGGAGGTGGTCTGAGGATTGTCCTTGACTGATCTCACCATTCTTCTTCTCAGCCTTTCTGATGTTTTTCTTGGCCTGCCACTTCTGGCCTTAACAAGAACTGTCCCTGTGTTCTTCCATTTCCTTACTATGTTCCTCACAGTGGAAACTGACAGGTTAAATCTCTGAGACAGCTTTTTGTATCCTTCCCCTGAACAACTATGTTGAATAATCTTTGATTTCAGATCATTTGACAGTTGTTTTGAGGAGCCCATGATGCCACTCTTCAGAGGAGATTCAAACAGGAGAACAACTTGCAAGTGGCCACTTTAAGTAGCTTTTCTCATGATTGCATACACCTGGCTATGAAGTTCAAAGCTCAATGAGGTTACAAAACCAAAAAAAGTGCTTTAGTAAGTCAGTAAAAAGTAGGTAGGAGTATTTAAAACAAGAAAATGATAAGGGTGCCCATACTTATGCACCTGTCAAATTTTGCTTGAATTCAGATTGCACATTTTCTGTTAGTACAATAAACCTCATTTCAAGGCAGAAACATTACTGTGTCCAACAGTTATTACATGTATCAAACTGAAATAGCTGTTGCAAAAACACCAATTTTTATAAAACATTAAGCTTAAGATTAATAGGGGTGCCCAAACTTTTTCATATAACTGTATATATATATATACATCCATAGTTTCTTTTACATGTAGTCACCAACTTAATAACATAATAAAGTAGATGTATTCTGCATTTGAAAGCTTGAATGTGAATATTAGAAATTCCTTGAAGGATTTAGGTTGGATTTCCTCAAATTCAAAGGTCCCCACAAATTCAAACATTTTGCAATTCGATTTGCGAGGATATAAAAAAATCACTGGCACAATATCACACATACTGCTGAAGGTTTATGAAACAGACTAATAACGTCAGGCACGGCCATGCAAGCTTCCCCATAATGCCCTGCAGCAATCAAATCACAGGGTCTAGCATAGCCAATCACGGGGGACTATCACAGGGACAAAAAAAAAATGAATTCTAACCAAGCAGCAGTTTTAGGATTTTACAAAGTAGATATAGGAAGTCAAAGCGCATAGCTAATTCCACATCGGTATAGATAAAGGCCTACTCTGATTGTGGAGTACTACTGAAGTGCTGAAGCACCATGAACATGGAAGTGGTAGTCTCGGTCTGTGAATACTAAAGCTCAAATGATTCAAGGAGAAACTGTACCAGCATAGTAAGTGTGACAGTGAGCTAATTGATCTGTTATATACCAAAGTAACAGTATCTTAATAGCAGCATTTTTTTATTGTTCACACACTGTCAACAATAAGGGAAGTTTAATGCCCCATTGTCCTAAATTTTACTACTAGAAAAAAATCTTGAAATCAAGACTTGTGTATCACACATAGTGTGCTATATGGACTGTGAGATGGACGAAACATATATATTTTTAAAAAGACAAAAGAAAAATATCCATAATTCAGAAACTAAAACACAACTGTCTACCTGACAGTCTGTGTTATACAAAATACATTTTTTTCACACTTCCTTGCAGAAATATTCCAATATTTGACCCATACAAGCTATACAAATACTGCTGTTGATTACCACCGTTTACCTTCTGTTTTCCTCTAGACAGATAGCTTGAGGTCACTTTGACATTAATATACACTAAATAGCTTAAAAGGGGCTCAATACAGTCCTAGGAGAACTCAGAGAATTATACACATTTTCTAGCAATAACAGATTTTTTCATCAAATCAAATTTTTGGAGAAATTTCGGCAAAGCTGGCAAATTCAAGTTTCAAACAAACTGCTTATGGCTAATGAATATATTTTTCAGTTTAGTGTTTACAGAGATGATTAAGATTCTAAGATTATTAGGTTAAATATAAAACTATGGTTAATTTATAGAATTTTACCCAAAGTCTGATGGCTACAGCCTCAAAATTTATAGGTTCCAATGCATCAAAGCTTTTATGCCAGAATTCTAGTGTAAATGCTTTGAAAAGTCACAAAATTTACGTGCAATTCAGGGTTGTGCTAAAATTTGCGACTTTTGGCATTCTTGCGCCAGTTTCTCCCTGTCCCGACAAAATGGAGCTGGAGAAGTACATGGGTGTGGTGACCGCCGCTCATCAAAATCATTTATGATGTGTAATCTTTCTCCAGCAGGGCTGAAGTAGGATTTATGAAGACGTGCACTCAGAGGTGCATGCCACTTGTCCAACACTTCTGATTCATGAAGAGGCATGCATCTTTTCATGAATCAGGAGCATCTGACTGCAGCAAGCCCATAAAGCCCCTGGCGTGAACAACACCAGTTTTGATGCATCAGGCCCATAGTTTTCTTATTACAGATTAATTTAAAAATAAGCTGTTATGCATTAAAAAGCACAATTTCAAGCCGTTATGAGGTAGTTTTTTTTCTAGTTCTCCTTCACCATCTCTAAATGTTAGTTGTCCCTAAGCTAATGAGTGTTGATCACACAGAGCAGAGATCCTGCTTCCCTTCCCTATCTTTCTTTGCAGCATAGACTCAGAAACATAAGCAACATGGGGTATAGCAACATTGTCTATATATCTTTTTGCCTCGTTTGTCTATTCAGGATGCTTATTTCTCAGTCTTCCCCTTCCCTAGCAAGCATCTAAATGAAATCACTTTTTCTTGAAAGTGGCTAACAATAGAGCACTTTGAGTTTCAAAAGAAGGCCCTTACCTAAGCCTCATGAGTCCTTACAACCGTTGTTCTAAATTACAACAGTTGGGACATAAAGACTAAGTCACTGCTACAAAACATTAGTCTGGTTCTAAACTGGATCCATCCCCATAAAAATATTAGTACTAAAATATAAAGTGGCTTTTCTTGTTCATGCTTAAGTAATCATTCTAGATTTGTTAGCTTGTGTCACATTCTTTAAGAATATTGATAGCAGCACTTTACTTGGGTCTTTCATCTGATGCCTCTTAATCATAATTATCCATAAATTAATTGATTTATTCCTTTTGAACTTTGAAATTTAGCAGAATATGACAGATTGAAACACCTACACAAATGCACAAAGCATTTTTTAAAATAAAATATTTAGCATAGAACATAAACTTTGCAATAAGTAAATTGAAAAACTCAAAAAGGCCTCAATGAACAAAATCTTAATATATTATTTCATTATATATTCAAAATTTTCACTTTGAGCTAGTTGAGAAAACATTAGAGAAGAGCTCATCTCACATACATACAAATTGAAAGAAATTGTTGTGGTTTAGAAATTATAACTATGAACATGTTTGAAAAATAAGGGGAGATAGCACATAGGGCAACACATAGGGCAACACTGTATCCAATAGAAGGCATTAGATTAAATAAACAAATCACCTTCCCACTTTCGGACGTTGTGTTGCAAACACAAAACCTAGTGAAGCATTTATAAATGTAGCTAATGTCCCTGTCTGGCATATATAGCCAAGAGTAAACTGAGATGCACAAAAGTCATAATGGGACTATGGGACCAATATATCGGCTTTGCTGCTGCTAACAGAAAATCCATTGTAGCAGAATATATCTTAAGAAGATTTTTTATTAAAGACAATTTATTGACGCATATCAGGCTTGGACTGATGATGAGTACGAGAGATGAGCAGGTTATTCAAAATCCAAAGTCACAAGCTTTGCAGAATTTTCCTGAAAAATTTTATTCAGAATTACTCAAATTGCAAAATTAAAAAGTCTCTAGTTGCCTAGAAAATATATGTAGAACACAGATTTTCCTTTGGAGTCAATTGAAAATGTTTTGAGCATTGCAATGCAAAACGGATGGTAAAAAGAGGTATCCAACATCATACAGTTATATGAAAAAGTTTGGGCACCCCTATTAATCTTAAGCTTAATGTTTTATAAAAATTGGTGTTTTTGCAACAGCTATTTCAGTTTGATATATGTAATAACTGTTGGACACAGTAATGTTTCTGCCTTGAAATGAGGTTTATGGTACTAACAGAAAAGGTGAAATCTGCATTCAAACAAAATTTGACAGGTGCATAAGTATGAGCACCCTTATCATTTTCTTGTTTTAAATACTCCTACCTACTTTTTACTGACTTACTAAAGCACTTTTTTTTGGTTTTGTACCCTCATTGAGCTTTGAACTTCAGAGCCAGGTGTATGCAATCATGAGAAAAGCTACTTAAAGTGGCCACTTGCAAGTTGTTCTCCTGTTTGAATCTCCTCTGAAGAGTGGCATCATGGGCTCCTCAAAACAACTGTCAAATGATCTGAAAACAAAGATTATTCAACATAGTTGTTCAGGGGAAGGATACAAAAAGCTGTCTCAGAGATTTAACCTGTCAGTTTCCACTGTGAGGAAAATAGTAAGGAAATAGAAGAACACAGGGACAGTTCTTGTTAAGGCCAGAAGAGGCAGGCCAAGAAAAACATCAGAAAGGCAGAGAAGAAGAATGGTGAGATCAGTCAGGGACAATCCTCAGACCACCTCCAGAGAGCTGCAGCATCAACTTGCTGCAGATGGTGTCACTATGCATCAGTCAACTATACAACGCACTTTGCCCAAGTAGAAGCTGCATGGGAGAGTGATGCGAAAGAAACCGTTTCTGCAAGCACGCCACAAACAAAGTCGGCTGAGGTATGCAAAAGCACATTTGGAGAAGCCAATTTCTTTTTGTAAGAAGGTCCTGTGGACTGATGATACCAAGATTGAGTTGATTGGTCATACAAAAAGGCATTATGCATGGCGGCAAAAAACACAGCATTCCAAGAAAAACACTTGCTACCCACAGTAAAATTTGGTGGCGGTTCCATCATGCTTTGGGGCTGTGTGGCCAATGCCGGCACCGGGAATCTTGTTAAAGTTGAGGAACGCATGGATTCCACTCAGTATCAACAGATTTTTGACAATAATGTTCAAGAATCAGTGTCAAAGTTGAAGTTACGCAGGGGATGGATCTTTCAGCAAGACAATGATCCAAAACACCGCTCCAAATCTACTCAGGCATTCATGCAGAGGAACAATTACAATGTTCTGGAATGGCCATCCCAGTCCCCAGACCTGAATATCATTGAACATCTGTGGGATCATTTGAAGAGGGCTGTCCATGCTCGGCGACCATCAAACTTAACTGAACTGGAATTGTTTTGTAAAGAGGAATGGTCAAAAATACCTTCATCCAGGATCCAGGAAATCATTAAAAGCTACAGGAAGCGACTAGAGGCTGTTATTTTTGCAAAAGGAGGATCTACTAAATATTAATGTCACTTTTCTGGTGAGGTGCCCATACTTATGCACCTGTCAAATTTAGCTTGAATGCAGATTGCACATTTTCTGTTAGTACAATAAACCTCATTTCAAGGCAGAAACATTACTGTGTCCAACAGTTATTACATATATCAAACTGAAATAGCTGTTTCAAAAACACCAATTTTTATAAAACATTAAGCTTAAGATTAATAGGGGTGCCCAAACTTTTTCATATAACTGTATGTAACAACACAATGCAGTATCAGACTTTTTAGGCTACTTAAATAATATAAATGGTCTAAAAATTATCCCTTTCATAGGAGCTGTTGTTTATAGATCGATGTCACAAATTGATAAATCCGTTGGATTTTCAAACAGTTGGATGCAACAATTATCCCTATTTGAGGAGAATAAAGAGCTTTGCATTTTCCTAAATGTAGAAGTGATGGCTTTTACTTAAGCCATCCAAAAATGATCCCTTTAATTAGGAAGTAAAAACAGACGTACTGTTTTGAATGTTAAGCAATAGTCTCTCAACAAAAAGTGAAAACCATCTTTTATAGGGGTCCGCAACTAGAGGGCAACCTGGAGATGTGTTACTGCCATGGGTGTGCAGCGGCAGGAGCATTATTGTAGAGAGTTAGAATGGGGCAGGCTATGAGATGCATGGCAGTTTAGAGCCAGCAACAGTAGTCCCAGCATCTGCAGTACTACAGTAAAGCTGACATGATGGACAGGGAGTAGCTACCTGGTTCAGTCTGGCCCATTGGCATTAGTGTCAGCAGAACAGGGTAGAAGATGATCAACACACAATCATGCAGGCAGACAGATGATATAGCCAAATTAATTATTGGCATCAGCAGTCGGTGCATGAAAGTCTGACCCTTGTCTGATTAATTTTGACAGATATTAGGTTTTCCATGCTTGTGGCACATAACCTGGCACTCTTTGCTGTGACAAATCCATTTGCCACAGTGAATGCACTCTGTGACATAATCGTGGAGGTGGGACATGACAGTAGTCCCACAGCAAAGTGGCCCAGTTCTCGCCACTAGTCAAATTTGTGAACTCAGAAATCCATGTGATTGGGGCTGAGTCATGGCAGCTTGCACCTGTTTACATTTGCTTTATTCTGTTCAGTGGTGCTGGTCAGTTTTTTTTATTTTTGTAGTTTATTATTCAAGGTTGTGACTGCCTTTATTTCTGATTGTGCACTCCTCCCATCAGCCCAAGTCTGTTTTTAATTTAATGCTGGATCCTACCTGCCCTTTAAATTTGTAGGCTTATAGCCCCGGAAAGGCATGTTTAATAAATATAAGGTTTAGGGTCTCATCAAAGAAAGGTTATTTTGCCGTGTTTGATGGGCACGCATGAGTTGACCAAATTTATTAATGTTTACATACATCTTAGCACCCATGGAACGCTGATGTATTCTCTTGTTTGTATATTATGCAGTCATGACAGCTTACACCTGTTCACACTTGCTTTATTCTGTTTGGAGGTGCTGGTCAGTTTTTTTTAATTTTTGGATAAACAGCAGTTTCAGTTTCTCAAATGTGATGTATACAACATTCTTGTTGTATTCTATGTGATATATTTATAGCAGTCATGATGTTTCTTTTGTGATTTATATACAGCAGTCTCGGTGTATACTATGTGATGTATATACAGCAGCTTCAATGTATCCTCTGTCATGTATACAGTAGTCTTAGTGTCTCCTAAGTTATGTACACTGCAGACGTCCCACTGCTTGAGTTATATAAATGTACCATGAGCAGTGATGAATTTCCCACGTTGTGGAGAGTGTAATATACATCTGTGTTTGGTACAACTTATTGCTGTGAGTTCTTTACAAAACTTATTGCAACGAGTTGACGCAAACCTGGAAATGCAGTTACGATAAGCAACGTAATCACTTCCACCTAACATCACAGCCTCAACAAAGAGAAGCAGCTTTAGCCATCACATTAAGGGTGAGTTAATTGAATGTTTGATACATTTTAAATTGATAATTTTGTATGGCCCGAAACTGATCTTATAAGTATCCAACTGGCCCTTGGCAGAAGTAAGGTTCCCTACCCCTGTTCTAAAGGCAAGAGAGAAAAGGGACCCTGTTAATCATGACGGCTTACACTCTATAGGAGAGAGAGAGAGCACCTAGCTGACCATGAGAGTTTACACTCTACAGGCAAGAGAGAGAAAAGACCCTACTGACAATAAGAGCTTACACTCTACAGGAGAGAGAGACTTATCCAGTGACTTATGAGATGGAAAATTGCTTTTCCGTACAAACTGTGCTCCACTGGGAACCCCCTATCTGTGATCACCCAGAAACTGACCACCACTGTACAAGGTGTGATAATCTATAAGATGTCATAGCTTTAGGGCATTAAAGTAAAGCCTGCAGCAATACAGAATGACATAAGCCAGCTTCCTGGTGCTTCAGCAGTGCTGGAAATGGTGTTGGGCAATTTATTTTGTACTAGAATGAATCGACTCTCAAAGAATATGAATTTGTGTTAAACCATAAATTTAAAGACAATTGACTCTAATTCAACCCTCCACGGATCAATCCCCTCATCTCTATCAAGTAATAACATTATGCTTTAATAAACAATCACTTGCGCCACTCACCTGCCTGCTCCTTTATGGGCAACACTGGAGTATTCCCACTGGCATTAAAAGTGGACCAAACAGGGTGTGTTTTTTATGTGATGAGTACCCAATAGTGCATGTTATGGGTAAAAGATAAATATGTATTTGTGTATTTAAAAAAAAAGTAGATAAGTGACAAAATAAATTAAATATATGACATCCAAATTTTGAGGCACGTTAGAAGATGGCTAAATATGGAGATATTGTTACAGCAAAAAATGTAAAGCTCCACTCCAGCGTTTTATGTTTTTTTTCAGAGCTGGAGTGGCATTTTAAATCTAAGCCCCCTGTCCCCACGGTCATATACTCACCCTCCGGCGTCTTCATTGTTTTATTTGTGTGACTCCGGTCCCTTCGTGCCATCTTTTGACAGTAGCCGAAAGTCAGAAGTTATGTCACATGCGCTCAACTCTCAATACAAGTCTATGAGAGCAAGAACAACTATACGACTTATATTGAAAAGTGACCTCCACACAGATACATGAAACACTGAAGCTGTGAGCACGTCACTTTTCGCCAGAGACTGACCGGAGCAACTCTGGAAAAGGATGAAGGCAGCAGCAGGTGAGAATCAGACAGGAGGCCGGAGACTTACATTTAAATCACCAGTGCAGAAGTGCAATAAAAAAAATGCTGGAGTGGAGCTTTAAGCATTGAATTGATCTGTTAGGGAAAAAACATGTTCTAAAATGCTGTCATTAACAACAAGGATGAGTGAGCGAATTAATAAGTTCATGTGCGTCGCAGGGAAGGACATTAGTATACTGTTATTAGAAATGCTCAAAGTGCCCTCGGTGTAAAGTCTGTAACTGGTGTGGTGTAGAACCCTGTAACCTAGATGAACAGAACTGGCATAAACACTGAATGAGTGAGCAGTGAAATGTGAGAATACAAGAATAAAAGGAATAGACTCCAGCTACAGACAAACAAAAAATATATTATCTGCAATGAGATTAAACAATAAGTGCCAATGACGCATTGAGACCATATGGTTTCAGAGTTCCCAGGCAATAGATCCATAGTATCTCTATCTTCTTTAGCTCTTAAAATCAATATTTCTGGAATCCCTTCAATAGTGATGATGTTCAAACTGAAGTCACCTTTATATTTGATAGTACAGTGACAATATAAAGACAATGAACATGATTTTACTTACCAAAATATTTAATCTCTCTACATATAAACATAATGCATTGAACAAAGAATATTAAAGAAAATTCTGTCTTTTAGTCCAACTTACAAACTTAACTGTTTTGATACTTTACTTGTTCCTCATGCTTTTGTTCAAAAATTTACCTAACAGCAACTTTCTGAATTACAAAAAAATAAAGAAAACACAAATGTCTCCATACTAGAAATGAAGATTGGGCCCCTTTTACCCAGCAGATCTACTGAACATTTTTCATGATCTAGTGGTGCATGAATTCAATTGGGTCCAAAAATATATTAGAAATCACTTTTGGAAAGATGAAAGCCATGACATCACCATATTGAAAATCAACACTAACATATTGTCATTAGATAAGCTGACAAGGCAAAATGGTTTTTCAGGATTACGTAAGTTATATGAAAGAAGCAGAGAGAATATTATCAGATAGTAGCCATTATAGGAACATTCATTATTCATGACTGGAGAAAGCATCCACTATGCTGTCAGTGAAGCATTCTTAACATACAGGTAAAAGAGTATATTATCATGCATAACTGCAATAAAAAAAATTCTATCACCTCCCTATGATTCATAACACCTTACACTATCCTCCTGACAGACCCATTGTACCAGGTATAAACTCAATCATTAGTCTTTTATCCCAGTATATAGACATAATTTTACAGGAACAAGTCACCCACATCCTGGTTACTTGAAAGTTTCGTCCTAACTTCAACATTTTTACAGCAAAGAGGACTATATTCTTAGAACATTTGATGTTGTAGCCCTTTACACTAATTTTAGATATTCTTTTGATTTGGAATCAAAACATCTTATACTTTACAAAAGAGAAAAAGAGAGAGAGAACCCCATTGACCATAAGAGCTTACACACCACAGAATAGAGAGAGAGGATTCCACTCACCATAAGAGCTTACACACTACAGAAGAGAGAGGGAGAAGACCCTCCTGACCACAAGAGCTTATACACTACAGAAAGACTTAACCAGTGATTCTGGAATTGGAAAATGATTCTGCTGTGCAAACTGTGCTTAACTGGAAAACACTGATTTCTGATGGCCCAGATACTGACCACCACTGTCCAAGGTATGATAATCTGTAAAATGTCATAGGTGTAAGGCATTAATGGAGATGGCAGCTGGGCAACACAAAATTATGTTAGCCCATTCTCTGATGCTACAGCAGTGTGGCATATGGAGCCAGGCAGGATTTTATTTTTTTTGTAAAGAATTTTATTTGGTGCCAACCCTCCCCCCAAAAACATATACAATTTGCACAAGTGACAAATAGTTGCTCTCCTTAATTCTCTCAATGTTAAGTTAAAAACTGTGATTAGCAGGAAGAAAAACTAATTGTCACGTGACTGTAAGTATGAAAATCGCATATGAGTGAAGTGGCCATGTGATGACTGCTGAAACCAGCAAGCAGAGCTGACTCCTGACAGTGAGTATATTATACACTGTTAGGATTGGCATGCTACAGGGCTTCATTTTATAATTAAAGGGCTTGTCCAGGTTTGAGATGAAAGTCTGCAGTCACTCTTTGTGACAGTAGTTTTCTGAATTCTCACAACACATGAACTGCACAATTTTAGGATTCTCCCTTGCCGGTGGCAAGAGTGGATGGTCATGTGAGCTGAAGTATGCGATTCGTATACTTCTGGACACATTCTGACTAGACTTATCCGGCATCTCTCAATTAATTTTCATTGATTGAGGCCACGAATGTCTATTAGGGACGTGACCGCATGTATGGAAATCACCGGCATCAGAGAATTTTGACAGAGTGAAGTGTGCACTGTGAGAATTTAGAATTCTGCAGTAACTGAAGACTCATCACAAACTTGGATAACCCCTTTAATGCTCCTAACATAAATAAAAATATGAGAATTAGTCAGTATCACAAAAAACATTTCAATTCATGTACCTTATAGATGACGTTGTCTTTTATTGGAGTCATTCTCTTCTTCTTCATCCTGTCCAGACTCCGTGATGACTTTTCACAGCCACAGCTCGTCTCTACAGACTTCCATCTTCTCTTGTCTTCTGCAGAACATCCCCATATGATGCCATTAAAATAGCAGTGTCATTATAATGCTCCTGAATAAAAATATTTGCCCTACATATTTGCTGAGCCTATAAATATATACTTGCCCCTTACTAAATTCCCTTTACAAAATATGACCTACACACTGTCCCTCTTATGGTACATGCCCTCCACACTACCCTCTCTTTTCCACACTGGCACCCTTTTTACATTGTCCTTTGACACTGGCCTCTCTATAGGGCCCAGTCTCTATATTGTGCCCCCTCATCACACTCCCCTTCCTTAGTTTACTGTCCCCTCTTGGCTGTACTTTACACTGTCCAACCATGCTCCCCCCCACACTACTCAATTTCTATTTTGTACCCTCTCAAACTTTTCTCCACCATACTGTCTCCTCACACTATTCACCTCAATAGCCTCCTCATATGTTTCTCCCTCCTTCCTCATACTGTCTCCTCTCACATACCCCCTGCTAACTATAATGTCTCCTCATATATTTACCCCCTCGCTTTCCATACTGCCTCCTCACACATTCCGACTAATCACCATACTGGGTCCGCACCGATCATATCTCCCTCTCTCCCCATACTGTGTCCACATACATTCCCCACCTCACTACTCATACTGTGTCTGCACCAATCCCCCCACTTACCATGCTATGTCTGCACTCATGCCCCCACTCACAATACTGTGTCTGCAAAAATCCCCTCCCTCATTGCAATACTGTCTGCACCCATACCCTCCCTCACTCCACTGACTGTGTCAGCATACATTCCCCCCTTTGTTCCCCATCAAACTGTTTGCACTCATCCCCCTCATACTTTTTCCTCATACATTCCCCCTTGATCCTCATACTGTCTCTGCTCCCATTCTCCCTCTCACTGTACTATATCTGCACTGGTGATGAGTGAAAATGTTTGAAAAACAATCGCAAATGTTAAATTCGGCATGAAAATGGCACATTCGGATTCGTGATCGGAAACATGAGCACTTTTTCTTAAAATCGTCAAAAATCGGTAACATTCGGTGAAAAAATGTGGGAAATTATTGCGTTGCAACTAAAGTGTTTTTAACACTTTGGCTAGCATACTGCTGGTGTATGATGAGCAGGGGGACGTGATTGATGAGGGGAGGGGCTGAGGAGAGCAGACAGAAGCTGAGAGCAGTGCTGTGCTTGTAATATTTTTTTTTTCCTAAGTTTATTTGTGCAAATCGCGGCTAGCCAATCAGGGCACAGGAAACATCCACTTTGCCCAGACTCAAGGGCTTGTGCCATTGGCCACTGAAATCACATGTCCTCTCTATATAAAGAGCGGACATGTTGTGTCAGCGCCATTCTCTGATTATAACAAGTCACAGACGCTGTTGTTGGATTCTGCTCCTGCATACTGAGATATTTTAGCTACTAGATTTTTTTTCCTTTTGCCATTACTGAGGTCCACACAAAGACACATGAGCCAATGTCACAGAATGCTGCTGTGCACTGCTTCTATTGTGCTCCATGCATGAGTATACCTTAAAAAAATCTATTTTTTTCACTTGCTAATGTTATACAGCCCTACTAGCCCACCTTGTCACTTTGTGGGGCTGAAATTCAGCTTTATGCAAAGCTCGTGAGTAGTGATGAGCGAATATGTTCAAACTCCAATCTATAATACTTAAGTTCGACACCAATGTGGCACATTCGGATTCATGATTGGAAAAATAAGCAAAATTTGTTAAATTCAGGAAAATCGGTAATGTTCAGCGAATTTCCGTAGTTACATGATTGCGGGGCAACTACAGCGTTTTTAACAGTTTTTTCCTGCAGGCGGTAACTAGTGTTGAGCGAGAACTAAAATGCTCGGGTGCTCGAAGTTCGGGCCGAGCTCGCCGTGATACTCGGGTGCTCAACCCGAGCAACGAGCCCAATGTTAGTCTATGGGAGACTCGAGCATTTTTGCGGTGGCACCCCCGGCAGTATTTTAAAAGCCTAACAAGTGCCCAAAACGATAGTGACAGTGCTCAAATTACATGGGGACAGCATGGGGATCGCCCCAGGAAGCATTTCTGACCCCCAGGTCACTGCTGTCAACAACGTGGTCAGAGGTATTAAGCCACTTTTACGGGCTCACAATAAAACGTTCAAAAACGAAAGTGAAACTTTTTTCCTGGGAAATATGTTAAGGAACATCCTTTCCAGGGAAAAGACTTGTGTATAAGTTAAAATAAATGACCAAAAACAAAAATACTCCTCCACACCTTTGGCTATGTTCACAAGAAGCATTTTTTATGCGTTTTTGCACTTTTGTATTGCTTTCAACTATGACAAATGCATTCACCAGGAAATGTCATTTTAACATTTTACAACCTTATCTGGCCATCTGCTGCGTGACACATGCATAAAGTGCTGAAAAGACATGGGAACAGCATGGGGAAGACCCCTGGAAGCATCTCTGACTCCCAGGTCACTGTGTAAAAGTGTGCCCATCATAAGTGATCCTTGCCGCATCAGAAGATGCAGACTTGCAACTATCCCCATGCAAGTTCTAGTCCCAGGGCAGTGTTCAATTGTACCTCCCCCATTCCTTGCAATACAAGCGCAAGTATGCAGCCTGCCACCCATCCACCCCCAGGCTGCAATACCATACTGCTTGCTTGCTTGCACTTGAAATTGGGCATTTTAGGCATGTGGAGGTGGAATCTGGCCACCACGTCATGGCTGTGTTGGCGGCCTGGAATCCATACTCAGTCCCCAGCCGCCCGGCGGCCGGGTGTCCATACTCGGTCCCCAGCCGCCCCGCGGCCGGATGTCCACACACGGTCCCCAGCCGCCTGGGGGCAGCCGGGTGTCCATAAACGGTCCCCAGCCTCCCCTATTTCTCCTTGGAACAACCCCCACACACTTTTCTTAGCCCGGCCTGCTTTAGGCAGCATTGGACGAGCCCACCAGAGAACCAGACTCCTCTGGTGGTCCCTGACTTCTCCATCGGTGGAGATGAGAGTGCCAAGGTGAGGAGCATGATGATGATGACAGAAGTTAGCATCTGCTATGTTTTCTTTTAATGCAAGTGTAAGTGTGCAGCCTGCCACCCACCCACCCCCAGACTGCAATTCCATACTGCTAGCTTGCACTTGAAATGGGGCCTTTTAGTTTGGAGGAGGCCGAAGCTGGCCACTACCTCATGGCTGCTTCGGCAGTGAGGTATCCATACTCAGTCCCCAGCCGCCCCTATTTGTCCTGGTGTGCCTTATACATAAGAATAAGCGCGTATACCAAAACATTACCTGTGCCCTCCCCAGTGCGTTTAGTGAGAAGGAGAGCCTATTCCGCTGTAGTGTGTGCATGCCAAACCCCTGTTCATGGTACATGCGAAGATGCCTCCCACCTTGCACCTGTCGTTGCATATTTGCAACTATCCCCATTCAAGTCCTTGTCCCAGGGCAGTGTTCAATTGTACCTCTCCCATTCCTTGCAATGCAAGCGCAAGTATGCAGCCTGCCACCCACCCACCCCCAGGCTGCAATACCATACTGCTTGCTTGCACTTTAAATTGGGCCTTTTAGGCATGTGGAGGCGGAATCTGGCCACCACGCCATGGCTGTGTCGGCGGCCTGGTATCCATACTCATTCCCCAGCCGCCTGGTGGCCGGGTGTCCCCGCTTGCTCCCCATCCTCCAGGGGGTGGCCGGGTGGCCATACTCGGTCCCCAGGCACCCCTATTTGTCCCGGTAACCTTTCCCACACTTTTCTTAGCCTGGCCTGCTTTAGGGCAGCATTGGCCGAGCCCACCGGACTATCAGACTCCTCCGGTGGGCCCTGGCTTCTCCATCAGGGGAGTTGAGAGTGCCAAGGTAAGGAGCATGATGAGGATGATAGAAGTTAGCATCTGCTTTGTTTTGTTGTAATGCATGCGCATGTATGTAGTAGCGGCTAGGCCTGAGGTGGTCAGCGTTTTGGCGCATATCCTACCTCCTCCGAGGATTGCTGGATGTTTTCCTGCTACTATCCAAGTTCTTTGACTCCCGTTAAAACAAAGCTTCAGGTGATAAATGATGGATGAGGTAGTGGCAAAGGAGAAAGAGCAGGAGGAACAGGGACCATTCACATCAATATCTGGCCAGTCAACCAGATATTTCTTGTAGAATATGTTTCTGTAACAAAAGGAGCGGTTCGGCTACACAGTTATAGGGCATACAGTGAGTGCAATGCCTACCAAAAATTTCGAGGCACTACAATGCCCCTAGGAAATGACATGGAGGTCAGAGGGTGTTAACTAAACCTTTTTTTCCATTTATAGCAACTGGGTCTCCTGTGCACTGTTGGCCTAAGCAGTGAATGGAAGGCTTTCCAAAAATTATGAGGAACTGCAATGCCCCTTACAAGAGCCATGTGTGGCACCCCAGGGGTCTGGTCACCACAGTAATAGAGATATTATGTCGGAGAGCAAGTGGGAGGTTTCCTGGTCAGGATCCCTTAAACATGCAACATCCTCCTGCTCCAGTCCTGGGAGGGGAGAATTCTGCCCTTATAAACTGGATCTGGGGCGGGGTTGAGTGAGTCAGAGAACAGAGAACAGTCAGAGTCAGAGTGAGAGCAAGGGAAAGTAACAGCAAGGAGCCCTGTAGGAGCTAGGAGCTAAAGACCAGGGGCTGGAAGCTGAGCAGAGCTCGCCCTGGCAGAAGACAATAGGAGCCAGACACAGGAGTCCGAGGCTGTGAGGACTTTTATATCCAGCAGCAGAAACCAGCCGGCAGGGGATTTCAGGTCCTCTGGCCATAGAAGCCCGGAGGCTCAGTCACAAGCAAGGGACCAGCACCGCCGTCATGGAGCGGAGGCTAACAGAAGGCCCCAAGTCACCAGCCATACGGGTGAGCACTACACGGTACACTCAGGGACGTGGGCTACATCTACCCGCTTACAGCAATGTAGCCAGGAAGAGTGCAGACAGACGGGGAGGCCTACAACTCCACCTGGCCATAGGAACTCCTGCTTGCTCACAGACTGACCAGGCCTCTTATGCTAGCCAGTACTCCCGGAAGGGTCTACCTTGTAATCATCAGTGAAGACCCTGAACTGCACTGCAAAGACTCTGAGTCGTTCCTGCTGCGCTCGTGCACCATCACCCCCATCATCCACACTCACTGCCCTGAGGCTATACTCCTCCCATGGGGAGTTATCCCATTCTCTGCTGCGCACACAACACCAGCCTCAGCGGTCTGCCTCACAGCGGTGGTACTCCCTGACCGCAATCCACGGGTGGCGCAGTCGGACATTTAACCTCAAAACCTAAGAAAGACTGCCACTGGTTTGACCAGCCTGAGCCACGGGACCGGGTCACCGCCACGGAGACTACAGACCCCAGAGACCCGGCACCGGGCATCCCACACACGTGTACACACGGCCCAGGGGGCGCGTCACATGCAGTACAGCATATTACAAACATAAGTCCCATTATTGGGGAGTGGGTGTCCCATAGTATTTGCTTATGCCTTGCAAGCAAAAGCTGCCAAAAATTAGGACGGAGCAACTTGCAATGCCCGATACAAGAGCCATGCAGTACAGCATATTACAAACATAAGTCCCATTATTGGGGAGTGGGTGTCCCATAGTATTTGCTTATGCCTTGAAAGCAAAAGCTTCCAAAAATTAGGACAGAGCAACTTGCAATACCCCTTACAAGAGCCATGCAGTACAGCACATTACAAACATAAGTCCCATTATTGGGGAGTGGGTCTCCCATAGTATTTGCTTATGCCTTGCAAGCAAAAGCTGCCAAAAATTAGGACGGAGCAACTTGCAATGCCCGATACAAGAGCCATGCAGTACAGCATATTACAAACATAAGTCCCATTATTGGGGAGTGGGTGTCCCATAGTATTTGCTTATGCCTTGAAAGCAAAAGCTGCCAAAAATTAGGACGGAGCAACTTGCAATGCCCCTTACAAGAGCCATGCAGTACAGCATATTACAAACATAAGTCCCATTATTGGGGAGTGGGTCTCCCATAGTATTTGCTTATGCTTTCCAAGCAAAAGCTGCCAAAAATTAGGATGGAGCAACTTGCAATGCCCCTTACAAGAGCCATGCAGTACAGCATATTACAAACATAAGTCCCATTACTGGGGAGTGGGTCTCCCATAGTATTTGCATATGCCTTGCAAGCAAAGCTGCCAAAAATAAGGACGGAGGAACTTGCAATGCTCGCACCCTGGTGTTATAGTGGTGGTGGAGGCTGAGGATAAGGAGAAGAAGATAAAACAGCCGAAACGAGGAAGCGTATACCCATGTGTGGGTGTGAAGCGGTGCATGTGAATACACCTCCCGAAATAACACAGTGGATTTGACTTTATGTTACTCTGCTGTCATTTGGTGGTGATGAGAAGTCTGGCCCAATCCAGCCCTTGTTCATTTTGATAAGGGTCAGCTTGTCAGCATTGTCAGTTGACAGGCGAGTGCGCTTATCAGATATAATTCCCCCAGCGGCACTAAAAACACGCTCCGATAACACGCTAGCGGCAGGGCAGGCCAGGACCTCCAAGGCGTACAGAGCGAGTTCATTCCAAGTGTCCAGCTTGGATACCCAATATTTAAAAGGAACAGAGGAATCACGGAGGACGCTGGTACGGTCGGCAAGGTACTCCCTCTTCATCTTTTGAAACTTTCCACTCCTTGTGAGAGTACCCCGCGCCTCAGGGTCTGTAAGCTGGGCGGGTGTCAGAAAACTGTCCCAGAACATTGACAGTGTTCCCCTGCCTCTGTTGGATTGGAGTTGCATCTCTCTCGTCTGTACGCCTTGGTTGGCAACGAACTGTGACCTCTGCCGCTAGCGTGTTCAGATGGGAATTTTTTTAAGAGTTCTGCAGCAAGGGCCTTCAGGTACTGCCACATTTTTGTAGACCTCTCCACCTCTGGAATAAGAGAGTGAAAGTTCTCCTTGTAGCGGGGGTCTACAAGTGTCACCAACCAGTAATGACTGTCACCCAACATTTTGACAACGCGAGGGTCACGGTTAAGGCAGCGTAACATAATGTCAGCCATGCGTGCCAGACTGGTAACGGGCAAGATTTCTGTGTCCTCACCAAGATGACGACTGACCATGCTCTCCTCCACCTCCTCCTCCTCTTCCTCCTCCCCCCTGTCCTCAGGCCACCCACGCTGAACCCACGGTATGACACTTGTACAGGTACTACCGTCTACAACACATGATAGCAGCTCCTGTTCTTCCTCCTCCTCCTCCTCCTCTCCCTCATTTACCCCCAATGCACGTTGGGATGAGATGAGGCTGGGCTGTGGGTAATCGCCCGCTACGGCTTCTTGATCCATCTCATCATACTCTGGCTGCAATGCCTCCTCTTTAATTCTCTGCAGAGAGCGTTGCAAAACACAGACAAGAGGGATGCTGACACTAATGATGGCGTCATCGCCACTCACCATCTTGGTGGCCTCCTCAAAGTTTGTCAGGACGGTACATATGTCAGATATCCAGGTCCACTCCTGAGGTCTTATGTGTGGAGTCTGACCTGAATATCGACGGCCTTGTTGCAGCTGGTACTCCACAACTGCTCTCTTCTGCTCACAAATCCTTTGCAACATGTGGAGGGTAGAGTTCCAACGTGTGGGGACATCACACACCAGACGGTGTGACGGAAGCTGCAAACGCTGCTGCAACACAGCAAAGGCGGCGGAAGCTGTAGCCGACTTGCGAAAATGAGCTGACAGGCGGCGTACTTTCACGAGCAGATCTGGCAACTCGGGGTACGATTTAAGAAACCGCTGAACCACGAGGTTAAGCACATGAGCCAGGCATGGTACGTGTGTGATCTCACCTCGCCTCAGAGCCGCCACCAGGTTACGGCCATTGTCACACACGACCATGCCGAGATGTAGGTTCAGCGGTCTCAGCCACAGATCTGCCTGCTCTTTCACAGCTGTCCACAACTCACAAGCAGTGTGAGGTTTATCACCTAAGCTTATGAGTTTCAGCACAGCCTGTTCCCGCTTGGCGGAGGCAGTACTGCAATGCTTCCAGCTTGTAACTGATGTGGTGATATCTGAGATGGAGGCTGAATATGAGGAGGAGGAGAAGGATGCGCAGGAGCTGTACACTGTGGGGGCAACTCTGACTGACATAGGGCCCGCGATCCTCAGTGTGGGGAGGATGTGTTCCGTCCCAAGATCCGACTGGGTCCCGGCTTCCACTATGTTTACCCAGTGTGCCGTCAGAGAGATGCACCATCCCTGGCCACAAGCACTTGTCCACGTGTCCATTGTCAGGTGGACTCTCCCAGTAACTGCGTTGTAGAGGGCACGGTAGATGCTTTGGGACACGTGCTTGTGTAGTGCGGGGATGGCACACTGGGCAAAATAGTGTCGGCTGGGGACCGAGTACCGAGGGACGGCCACCGCCATAAGATTGCAGAAGGATTCCGTCTCCACCAGCCTAAAAGGCAGCATTTCCAACGCAAACAGTCGTGAAATGTGCGAATTTAGGACTGTGGCCTGTGGGGCGCTAGCTGCGAATTTCCGCTTTCTTTCAAAGGTCTGGGATATGGACAATTGAACGCTGCGGTGGGACGTGGACGTGGACGTTGATGCTGTTTCTTGAGAAACTGCCATAACAAGTGAAGACTGAGAGGAGGGGGCATCTTTACATGCAGTATGGACAGGGGATTGCCTTGCACACACAACAGGGGGTTCTATTGCACGCACAAAAGTGGAAGAAGCAGTGGTGACACCCACTGACACTGGTCGTGGACCCTGGGTTTCGCCCCACAAAGTCGGGTGCTTTGCTGCCATGTGCCTGATCATGCTGGTGGTGGTCAGGCTGGTAGTTTTGTCACCCCTGCTGATGCTGGCATGGCAAGTGGAACATATGGCCTTTTTGGGGTTATCAGCAGAGTCTTTAAAAAAATTCCAGACTCTGGAAGACCTACCGCTTGTACTGGCAACGTCCCTCGTGTTGGTGTTACGGGGAACAGTTGCCTGCCTTCTGTCTGCGGCCACCACACTGCTTCTTCCTGCCTGTTGGGGTACTTGGCCTCCCTCCCCCTGTGTGCTGCTGGCCTCACTCTGCATGTCTTCCTTCCACGTTGGGTCAGTTACTAGATCATCCACCACCTCCTCCTCTTCCACTTGCGCACCACGATCCTCCTCCTCACTTCCTGGCAATTGTGTCTCATCATCGTCCACCTCTTGTGACAGATTGCCAACGTCGACTTCCTGTGGCCGTGGCTGTTCAAATATTTGGGCATCGCAACATGGGATCTCCTCTTCCACCACTTCAAGCGTATCAGGCGAGGGGCCCAAATATGGAAATGGACAGTGAACAGCTCTTCAGAGTGTCCAAGTGTGGGATCACTTGCTGTCTGACGAAACTCGGCATGGTGGGAGGAAGGAGCATCAGGGTGAGGAGGAGTATGCGGTCGAGACTCACGGCTACTAAGAGTTGACCGTGTTGAAGACAGACCGGAGGTGGTGGTGCCCAGGTAACTGGAAGTATTATCTGCTATCCAATTAATAACCTCTTCACACTGATCAGTTCTCAATACTGGTGTTGTTCTGTGCTTCCCTAGTATTTTGGTCAAGAAGTGGGAGCGAGAAGATGTGGCTGTTGGTTGTGGCACATTTTCACCTGGGCCACGGCCCCGTCCTCTGCACGAACCATCACCAGAACGTCCACTTCCACGTCCCTTGCCACGCGCCTTGCCCATTGTAAATTAAGTAAAATAGCTTACACTTGCACTATCAATGGAAAAAGGGTAATAAAGAGTAGATTAGAACCGTGGAAGAGGAAAACCACAGTTATTGTTTACTGGGGTATACCACACTTTTTTAAATAGAGATATTTGCGGCTGAACAGTGAGCGACACACTCAAACTGCTATTTTTTTAGATACCAAAGGCCCAAAACTGGATAGTACAGCGATTTGACCCGTGGAACTGCGAAACCACACTGGGATGTCGGGCCTACACAAGACTATTTTCAACAGATATATTTTTGTGTCACAACAGTCAGGAGACACTACTGTTTTTCTTTACGGAAAAAACTACCAAAAGCTGAATAATAGAGATTTTTTTCCGTGGGATGGCAAAACCACAGTTATTGTTTACTGTGGTATACCACACTTTTTTAAATAGAGATATTTGCAGCTGAACAGTGAGCGACACACTCAAACTGCTATTTTTTTAGATACCAAAGGCCCAAAACTGGATAGTACAGCAATTTGACCCGTGGAACAGCAAAGCCACACTGAGATGTCGGGCCTACACAAGACTATTTTCAACAGATATATTTTTGTGACACAACAGTCAGGAGACACTACTGTTTTTCTTTACGGAAAAAACTACCAAAAGCTGAATAATAGAGATTTTTTTCCATAGGATGGCAAAACCACAGTTATTGTTTACTGGGGTATACCACACTTTTTTAAATAGAGATATTTGCGGCTGAACAGTGAGCGACACACTCAAACTGCTTTTTTTTTAGATACCAAAGGCCCAAAACTGGATAGTACAGCGATTTGACCCATGGAACTGCGAAACCACACTGGGATGTCGGGCCTACACAAGACTATTTTCAACAGATATATTTTTGTGTCACAACAGTCAGGAGACACTACTGTTTTTCTTTACGGAAAAAACTACCAAAAGCTGAATAATAGAGATTTTTTACCGTAGGATGGCAAAACCACAGTTATTGTTTACTGGGGTATACCACACTTTTTTAAATAGAGATATTTACGGCTGAACAGTGAGCGACACACTCAAACTGCTTTTTTTGTAGATACCAAAGGCCCAAAACTGGATAGTACAGCGATTTGACCCGTAGAACTGCAAAACCACACTGGGATGTCGGGCCTACACAAGACTATTTTCAACAGAAATATTTTTGTGTCACAACAGTCAGGAGACACTACTGTTTTTCTTTACGGAAAAAACTACCAAAAGCTGAATAATAGAGATTTTTTACCGTGGGATGGCAAAACCACAGTTATTGTTTATACCAGACTTTATTAAATATATAGATTTGCGGCTGAACAGTGAGCGACACACTCAAACTGTTTTTTTTTTTAGATACAAATGGCCCAAAATGGATAATACAGAGGTTTGAACCGTGGAAGTGCAAAACAACACTTCTGTTTCTCTAGCCTACACCAGACTATTTTCAACAGTTATATTTGTGTCTGAAAAATCAGAGACACGCTTTTTTTTGGGGAGGGTGGGACACACCAAAAGGTTAATAAGACAGGTATTTGTAAAGTGTGAAGGAGGAAAAAAAAGGAGGATTTAGATGAAAAAAAAAGGATTTTTCCTGGCCCCCGACACCTGGAGCTAAGTCCAGCAATTTCAACAACAGGATCACACAGGACTGTAATGCAGCATTTGCTGGTATAACCACTGTGTCTCCTATACAGCCTGCCTGCCTGGTATCTGGGATGGATATTAGTCCTGAAAAGGACTGTCTGTTTGTTCTGGCAGCCTTTACAGATCCTACACTAACTATTTCGCAGTTTATATCTCTCCCTAAATCAGCAGCGCTGTCCCTACACTGTCTAATCCGGAGCGACTGTGTCCAAGATGGCGGCGCCCAGTTTTAAATACTCGAGGTGACGCTGTGCGGCCAGCCAATCACTGCAATGCCCACAACCAACATGGCTGCAGCATTACAGTGACTGGCTGGCAATCCCTGCATGCTCATTGGCTCTGTAAAGAGCGCCAAACATGCAGGGCGGAGACCCGAGCTCCCGCCCGAGTAACCCGGAAATGCTTGGTGCTCGCCGAACATCCCGAGTAGCGTGATGCTCGGGTGAATACCGAGCAATGTCGAGCATGTTCGCTCAACACTAGCGGTAACTTTAAGTCAGGAAAGCTAGCCAATCAGAGCACATGGAGCATCCACAGTGTCCCAGACACAAGGGTTTCTACAATTGGCTTCTGAAATCACATGTCTTTTCCATATAAAAACCGACCATGTTCCCTCAGCGGCATTTTATGCATGTCACTCATGTTAGACGCTGCTACTGCACTCAGTTCCTGTGTAATGAGAGATATTAGCTAGATAGAATGGGCGCTTCTGTGGAAGTCAGGTAGTGTAGATAAGTCATGTGCTGTGTACCTGTTCAATCGACCTTGCAGCACTTTTTTTTGCTTTTGTGCAATTACTGAGATTCTGACAGAAAGAGCAGGGCCTATGGCATAGAACAGTGTTGTGCACCCGTTGTAATGTCTGTGCTCCATGCAGACCTTCAATCTATTTTTTGCACTTGCTAATGTGATAAAGCAAGCAAGCAAGCCCTTGTAGGTCACTTTTTGATTTTGTGGGGTTGAAATTCAGCTATCTGCAGAGCTTGTCAGTGCAGAGCTTCTGAGTGCAGAGCACAAAAAACTTTTTTTTTCATTTGATAATGTGATAGTGCAAGCTGTATTAGCCCAGTTTGTCCTTTTTATTGTGGGTGAACTTCAGCTGTTTTTAAGGTAAAAAAATTGATTTTTTTTGTCTCGCTACGCAGAGTCCTCAAAAGATTTTTTTGTGTGGCAATTGTTATACGCTCTGATATACGTCCGCTACTACGCTAGTGGTGGTGAACTTCAGCTGTTCTTCAGAGTAAAAAAATATTTTTTCTGTTGCTAGCCACAGTCCACCAAAGATTTTTTTGTGTGGCAAATGTGATACAGTCTGCCAAAAGCCACCTACTATCTTAGTGGCGGTGAACCTCAGCTGTTTTCAAATTAAAAAAATTGTCTTGCTAGGCAAAGTCCACAAAAGATTTTATTGTGTGGCAAACGTGACACAGTCTGTTAAAAGCCACCTACTATCTTAGTGGTGGTGAACCTAAGCTGTTTTCAAAGTAAAAAGATAGATTTTTTTTGTCCTGCTAGGCAGAGTTCACAAAAGATTTTTTTGTGCGGCAAACGTCATACACTCTGCTATACAACAGCTACTACGTTAGTGGTGATTAACTTCAGCTGTTTTCAGAGTAAAAAAAAAGAATTTTTCTGTTGCTAGTCACAGTTCACCAAAGATTTTTTTGTGTGGCAAATGTCATACACTCTGCTATTCGTCAGCTACTACGTTAGTTGCTGTGAACTTCAGCTGTTTTAAGAGTAAAAAAAAATTTTTTTCTGTTGCTAGGCAGAGTCCAAAAAATATTTTTTTCTGGTGCAAATGTGTAACACTCTGCTATAAGCCACCTAGTCCTTTTAGTGACAGTGAAATTAAGCTGTATTCAGAGCTTGTGCAGGGTCAAAAAATCTATTTTTTGCTGTTTCTAACATTATACAGCAGGCTAGATCTGAGTTTGAAATAGTTTGGAGAATATCTCCTATGTTATGCAGGCATCATCCACATTAAAAAAAATACTTTGTTCGGTTCCTAACATTATACAGCAGGGAAACCTCAGTTTGAAATAGTTTGGAGAATATCTCGTATGTTATACAGGCCTCACCCACAGTAAAAAAAATACTTTGTTTGGCTCCTAGCATTATACAGCAAGGACATCTCAGTTTGAAATACACTGCTCAAAAAAATAAAGGGAACACTCAAATAACACATCCTAGATCTGAATGAATGAAATATTCTCATTGAATACTTTGTTCTGTACAAAGTTGAATGTGCTGACAACAAAATCACACAAAAATCCTCAATGGAAATTAAATTTATTAACCAATGGAGGCCTGGATTTGGAGTCACCCCCAAAATTAAAGTGGAAAAACACACTACAGGCTGATCCAACTTTGATGTAATGTCCTTAAAACAAGTCAAAATGAGGCTCAGTATTGTGTGTGGCCTCCATGTGCCTGTATGACCTCCCTGCAATGCCTGGGCATGTTCCTGATGAGGTTGTGGATGGTCTCTTGTGGGATCTCCTCCCAGACCTGTACTAAAGCATCCGCCAACTCCTAGACAGTCTGTGGCGCAACGTGACGTTGGTGGATGGAGCAAGACATGACGTCCCAGATGTGCTCAATCGGATTTGTAGCGCCCCGAGGGCTCGGCCGCTACAGGGGTATTGCACCTCTGCCAGAGGTGTGATATTCCACTCCTGGGTAAGGATGAAGTATGGACCAGGGCTCAGTTAGCTGCATACAGCACACTCACCCCATTTCCGAGGGACAGCTCAACGGTACTCCCATTAGACAGAAATGCAGGTACGACAGACCATGTCCCTGGCTGGAATGGGGGGGGGAATACCCAGTGATGTAGGAGCAGATAGGGGACGGTTCCTGAGCGTAGGTAGGAGCCCATTGGTTGCTGGTCACCTGGGCTCATGGTTAGAGGGAGGTATAAAAGGTGGGCACCATCTTAGGAGTTCAGTGAGTTCAGGACAGTCTGTGCAGAGAGAGGAGAAGACAGGGAGTAGAGGCTCTGTAGGAGCTCTACTACAGAGTGGGCCTAGAGAGAGGCCGAGGAGGAGAGTGGAGAGAGAGAGGAGGTGAAGGGGAGCTGGGATTACTTCTCAGCCCAGCTCCACGAGAAAGGAGAAGAAGGAGGAACAGAGAAGGGAAAAGAAGAGAATGAAACAGAAGGGCTCAGGAACAAGAAGGAAGAAGGGACCCTAAGAACCCACGAGAATACAGGGTGAAGGGTCAGGCAGATTAAGGGTGCCGGATCCCAAGTTGGTAGAGGAGAAACTACACTCAGCCAAAGACTGGACGTCGTGATCATTTATTGGTGCGACACCTCATTAAACCTGCTAGGAAGGCACCATATAGAACAGCGGGGAACGGGATCCACGTTTACCCGCACAAGTTCGCGGCAGCTGGACAAAAGTGGGTCACTGGTGAGGCAGGCCAGAGGAAGGATTGAAGGGGGTCCTGAGCCATACTTCCGAGCTGCCTGGGAGTTGACCGAGCCCCTCACCTGGTGGGCGCAGCACGGCTCGGGCAGTCATTGCCAGCTGAAGTGACTTGGATATTAACCGTGAGTAAAGACCCTGGACAGCAGTACGTTGTCTGTGTGCTTTTTCGCTCCTCCAGCACTACCGGTACTGGGACTCTCACCACCATCACTCCCACCATCCACTACACTGCCCTGGGGCTGCACTCTTCCCGTGGGGAGTCACACCACCCCAGCTGCACCCACCATCAGCCCCAGCAGTCTGCCCTGCAGCGGCGGTTCCTAATGACCGCAAATCCACGGGTGGCGTAGTCGGACATCACTTAAAACTTATAAAGGGACTACCACTGGTCTGACCACCCTGAGCCACGGACCGGGTCACCACTACTACCCCCATCATTCTCCTATTGCCTGGATCCGAGTGCCCCACGGCCCAGGAGGCGAGTCAGCTTTGGCGTAGTCGGCAGGATTTCGTGCCTGCTAACAACGGGTACTGCGCGCCTGAAGAGAAAGAGACTGTTTTATTGAGATTGACTGTGTTGGAAAATGGTGCCCGCCCCAGAAGAACGAGCGCCATAATGTGCGCGCCAAAAGACCACAGGAGGCCGCCTCCCATCGAGGGCCAGGTCCCAGAATGGCGCCAAAGAAGGAGCCCGCCCCCAACAGCCATGAGCGCGGCTGTGGAGATGTCCATCAAAGTGGGGGGGCTGCCCCTGAAAGTGATCATTACCAAGTTGCCCCAGGACCACCCCCAATGGGGGTGAGAAGAGAAGAAAACTGTGGGGCAGGGCGCGGTCTGGATCAGTCTAGACAGACTGCACTCGGGAATGGACGCTTTCCAGAACAATAACCTCTTGGCCCGGAGCCTGCTGCAGGCTGAACCGCCCTGTAGCCTGGCAGAGATCCTAGCGCAACTCCCCAGAGACCCGGAGCGTGCGCAAGCTGCACTGGAGGACCTGGAGCGGAGGATGGTCTGGGCGCAGCGGGGTGCACTCACCGAATGGAGAGAGGAACTTGCCCAGCAGGCCGAAACCCACCAGCGACAGGCCTCAACCGCACCCCGGAGTCTGCCTGCCACTGAGGACTGCGCAGGAGGAGTGAGGGCCAGAGACGACGCCGCGGAGGGAGCCACGAGGACTGAGGCAAGTAAAGGGGACGTCACCACCCCAGGCCCAGCAACCGCAAGCCTGCCACAGCGTCCCGTCGCAGAACCCGAAGCCCCACTCACCGCGCCTGTTGCCGCGCCGCCACTGCTCCCAGCTAGGCCTCAAGAGGCGAGCGCCACGGCCGCGCCCTGCCCGACGCCACGCCCCTTGACCCCGGGCGCCGTAAAGAAGAAAGCGTCATCGGCCCGGTCGCAAGGCCTGGTCAACCCGGGCGCCACTACCCCACCGGCATCCCCCTCCCGGGCTGGGCCGCCACAAGACGTGACCAGAAGACCCCCGGCCTGGTCGCAAGGCCGAGAGCCCCCGGGCGTGCTCCCAGACAAGGTCCCCCCACTATACCATCGCTGGGCGTGGACCTATTTCCCCATCATACTGGTCCGGATGGACTGCAGCTGGAGTGGCCGGCTGAAGAGACCAGCAGTCAGCCATGGAAAACCCAGCCCCCGCGCGAGCCTCTGATACCGGCTCCAGAGCCCGTAGAGGTCACCCTACCCCCACTGGAGGACGCCCAATTTGAGTGGGACCTCGCCAGCGAGAACTTGATGGGGTTCACTCAAGAGACCCGGGCAGACGCGGTCCGTCGTCTGGAGGCTTGTCAGCAGAAACTGGCGACCTTCGAACGGGAACGGCGGGAGAGGCGCGTTAGGGAGAAGCGTCTCCAGGCCCGAAGCGTGGAGCAAAAACGCAAAGCCCGTCAAGACCCCCGGGCCGCCCGTGGTCCCCGAATCACCGGGACCATAATCAAATTCCATATGGAGAACGGTTGGGGCTTCATCAGGGGCCCGGAAATGGCAGGCAACGTCTTTGTAACCCGCAGGGACGTTGAAAGCCACCTACCGGAGGGACACCGTGGCCGTGACCTCTACCCTGGTGATGTGGTCACCTTTACCCGAAACGAGGGCGCAAAAGGACCATATGCCCTACATGTCCATCGGCTCACCGAGGACCAGCTGCATCACTACGGCTGTGAGGAGAGCCAAGAGGACCCGGACGGGTCTGAAGAACCGTATGAGGAGGAGGAAGAAGGAGCATATGGAGGACACCGCTACTAGTAAGTAGCAAAAGCATGTGTGTAAATAGTTACCCGTCGGGGTAAAAGGAGCTGTTTCCAGAGAGTGTGTGGTCCCCATTGCGACTGTTAAGAGACTGGTACCTGTGTGCCCCTTATCCCTAACCAGGCTGAGGACTGTGAGCAGCCATTCCCCTTCCCAAAACTGGCCGAGGACTGAGAGCGGCCAATCCCCTGTAAATAATTGCGCTTCCTAAAGCGCCCCCTACTGGTTTTATAAAAAGACTACTACATCTACCTCGGGACAACGAGTCCCTCATGTTTACAAGTTTGCCAAAGTTCCTGCACTTACAAGAAGAATGCACACCTGGTCGCAAGGATGCACCGCCGCCAGGATTCAAGAATGTGTTTTTGAAAATGTTTTTCTTGTAAACGTTTTACAAGAATAAGTTTTATATGCTGCTAAATAGTGTTGTGAATGTTTTCTATGGTGTTTATATGTCAAAAGAGTTCCAGAAGTGTTAGCACGTGTTTTATAATAGTGTAACAAGAAAAGGAAAGTGTTTCCCATAAAGGGAACTGAACCGTGTTGCCTGTTTCCTGATGTGAAAAGTTTTAAAAAGTTTTTGCATGTCCTGTACTTAACTGTTCTTGCTCTTTTCCAGCCCGAGGACGTGCTGTGGTTTACAAGGGGGGAATGTAGCGCCCCGAGGGCTCGGCCGCTACAGGGGTATTGCACCTCTGCCAGAGGTGTGATATTCCACTCCCGGGTAAGGATGAAGTATGGACCAGGGCTCAGTTAGCTGCCTACAGCACACTCACCCCATTTCTGAGGGACAGCTCAACGGTACTCCCATTAGACAGAAATGTAGGTACGACAGACCATGTCCCTGGCTGGAGTGGGGAGGGGGGAGGAATACCCAGTGATGTAGGAGCAGATAGGGGACGGATCCTGAGCGTAGATAGGAGCCCATTGGTTGCTGGTCACCTGGGCTCATGGCTAGAGGGAGGTATAAAAGGTGGGCACCATCTTAGGAGTTCAGTGAGTTCAGGACAGTCTGTGCAGAGAGAGGAGAAGACAGGGAGTAGAGGCTCTGTAGGAGCTCGACTCCAGAGTGGGCCTAGAGAGAGGCCGAGGAGGAGAGTGGAGAGAGAAAGGAGGTGAAGGGGAGCTGGGAATACTTATCAGCCCAGCTCCACGAGAAAGGAGAAGAAGGAGTAACAGAGAGGGGAAAAGAAGAGAAAGAAACAGAAGGGCTCAGGAACAAGAAGGAAGAAGGGACCCTAAGAACCCACAAGAATACAGGGTGAAGGGTAAGGCAGATTAAGGGTGCCGGATCCCAAGTTAGTGGAGGAGAAACTACACTCAGCCAAAGACCGGACGTCGTGATCATTTATTGGTGCGACACCTCATTAAACCTGCTAGGAAGGCACCATATAGAACAGCGGGGAACGGGATCCACGTTTACCCGCACAAGTTCGCAGCAGCTGAACAAAAGTGGGTCACTGGTGAGGCAGGCCAGAGGAAGGATTGAAGGGGGTCCTGAGCCATACTTCCGAGCTGCCTGGGAGTTGACCGAGCCCCTCACCTGGTGGACGCAGCACGGCTCGGGCAGTCATTGCCAGCTGAAGTGACTTGGATATTAACCGTGAGTAAAGACCCTGGACTGCAGTACGTTGTCTGTGTGCTTTTTCGCTCCTCCAGCACTACCGGTACTGGGACTCTCACCACCATCACTCCCACCATCCACTACACTGCCCTGGGGCTGCACTCTTCCCGTGGGGAGTCACACCACCCCAGCTGCACCGACCATCAGCCCCAGCAGTCTGCCCTGCAGCGGCGGTTCCTAATGACCGCAAATCCACGGGTGGCGTAGTCGGACTACCACTCGTCTGACCACCCTGAGCCACGGACCGGGTTGCCACTACTACCCCCATCATTCCCCTATTGCCCGGATCCGAGTGCCCCACGGCCCAGGGGGCGAGTCAGATTCAGTTCTGGAGAATGGGCGGGCTAGTCCATAGCTTCAATATCTTCATCTTGAAGGAACTGCTGACACTCTCCAGGCACATGAGGTCTGGCATTGTCCTGCATTTGGAGAAACCCAGGGCCAACCGCAGCAGCATATGGTCTCACAGGGGGTCTGAGGATCTCATCTCGGTACCTAATGGCAGTCAGACTACCTCTGGCAAGCACATTGAGGGCTGTGAAGCCCTCCAAAGAAATGCCACCCCACAACATTACTGACCCACTGCCAAACCGGTCATGCTGAAGGATGTTGCAGGCAGCAGATCTCTCTCCATGTTGTCTCCAGACTCTGTCACGTCTGTCACATGTGCTATGTGTGAACCTGCTTTCATCTGTGAAGAGCACAGGGCACCAGTGGCGACTTTGCCAATCCTGGTGTTCTGTGGCAAATGCCAAGCGTCCTGCACGGTGTTGGGCTGTGAGCACAACCCCCATCTGTGGACGTCGGACCCTCATACCACCCTCATGGAGTCGGTTTCTAACCGTTTGTGCAGACACATGCACATTTTTGGCCTGCTGGAGGTCATTTTGCAGGGCTCTGGCAGTGCTCCTCCTGTTCCTCCTTGCACAAAAGCGGAGGTAGCGGTCCTGCTGCTGGGTTGCTGCCCTCCTACCGCCCCCTCCACGTCTCCTGGTGTACTGGTCTGTCTCCTGGTAGCAGCTCCAACCTCTGGACACTACGCTGACAGACACAGCAAACCTTTTTGCCACAGCTCGCATTGATGTGCTATCCTGGATGAGCTGCACTACTGGAGCAACTTCTGTAGGTTGTAGAGTCTGTCTCATGCTACCATGTGACCAAAACATCAGCCAGAAAGCATTGGTACTGAGATGTGGTCTGTGGTCCCCACCTGCAGTACCACTCCTTTATTGATTGTGTCCTGATAATTGCCAATAATTTCCATCTATTGTCTATTCCATTTCCACAACAGCATGTGAAATTGATTGTTCAATCAGTGTTGCTTCCTAAGTGGACAGTATGATTTCACAGAAGTTTGATTTACTTGGAGTTATATTCTGTTGTTTAAGTGTTCCCTTTATTTTTTTGAGCAGTGTAGTTTGGAGATAATCTCCTATGTTATACAGGCATCATCCACAGTAAAAAAATACTTTGGTTCCTAATGTTATACAGCAGGGACATCTCAGTTTGAAATAGTTTGGAGAATAGCTTGTATGTTATATAGGCCTCAAAAAATACTTTGGTTAGTAACGTTATACAGCAAGCCATATCTTACCTTGTCATTTAGTGCCGCTGAAATTCAGGTGTGTGCAGAGCTGTTGCAGAGGAAAAAGTCTAATTTTGTTTTGCTTATAGCGTGCTCCTAGTACAGTATCTGAGCAACATGAGTGGGAAAAAGAGAGGTCATGGTGGAAGGGGGAATAGGCTTGGTGTTCAAGGTATACGTGGGGTAGGTGATAATGTTAGTGAAAGCACTAGTGAACCAACACCATCATGTCCTATCCAAAGACAACTGACAACTTCTGTTCCTGGACAGACTACTCCACTCCCTTTCTTTGGCAGCTGCACAGCGATGCGCCTTGTTGATAAGGGCCAGAAAGAGCAGGTGAAACAGTGTATGGCAAGTGCTGCTTCAAGTGGCCTCTCCTCTTCTTCCTCCACCTCAACATCACACATAGTACAGTCCACAGAGGTGGCACCCAATTAACCTTGTTTACCCCCGTGTCACAACTGTCCATGTGCCCAACTAACTGTAGTGAATCACAGATGGGCGAGTCTGTAGAACTGTTCACTAGTGATGGGCGAGAGAACTAAAATGCTTGGGTGCTGGCTGCTTGGGTCGAGCAAATTGGAATGCTCGGGTGCTCGACCCGACCAATGAGCCCAATGTAAGTCTATGGGAAACTCAAGCATTTTTCATGCGGCTCCCTCCCTGCAGAGGGCCTAACAATTTCCCAAATCGATGGGAATAATGCTCAAATGACATGGGAGCAACATGGGGAAGAATCATGAAGCATTTCTGACTCCCAGGTCACTGCTGTCAACAATGTTGTCAGAAGTATTTCGCCACGTTTACGGACTCAAATTAAAACAAACAAAAAACGAAACCAAAATGGATTTTCCTGGGAAATATGTTAAGGAACATAGCCTATTTTTATAGGGCCATCAGACAGTCTTTACTATTCTTAAAGAGCCAGCAGTCGGCCCTCGCTATTCTTAGACAGAAATCAGCCGGCTATGTTTGGCTGTTCCCATTCCTAAAGAGTGGGTCTCCTATACTGTTATTGCATATGCAGTGAGTAGCAGGTCTGCCCAAAATTTGGACGCACCCCAATAATGCTTTGAAAATTTGGACGCACCCCAATAACCCTTTAAAGAGACTTAGAGGAGAGCCTCCTGAAAACAATGTTCCCATTATTAGTAAGTGGGTCTCCTATACTGTTTGCCTATGCAGTGAATGCAAGGGCTGCCAAAAATTTGGACCTACTCCAATGCACCTTGGAAGAGACGTAGGGGAGGGCCTCCTGAAAAAAATATTTTCCCATTATTAGGAAGTGGGTCTCCCATTGTGTTGGCCTATGCAGTGAATGCAAGGGTTGTCAAAAACTGGGAGCCACTCCAATGCCCCTTGCAAGAGACGTGGAGGTCAAAGGGCCTCCTGAAAACAATGTTCCCATTATTAGGAAGTGGGTCTCCCATAGTGTTGGCCTATGCAGTGAATGCAAGGGTTGCCAAAAATTTTGAGCCACTCCAATGCCCCTTGGAAGATACGTGGAGGTCAGAGGGCCTCCTGAAAGCAACGTTCCCATTATTAGGAAGTGGGACTCCCATTGTGTTTGCCTATGCAGTAAATTAAAGGGTTGCCAAAAATTTGGAGGCACTCCAATGCCCCTTAGAAGAGACGTAGAAGGCCTCATGAAAAAATGTTCCCATTATTAGGAAGTGGGTCTCCCATAGTGTTGCCCTATGCAGTGAATGCAAGGGCTGAAAAAAAAATTGGGAGGCACTCCAATGCACCTTGGAAGAGTCGTGGAGGAGAAACTCATAAAAAAATGTTCCCATTATAAAAGAGCGGGTCTCCTATACTTGTAATGCCCATGCACTAAGTGTATGGGCTGACAAACATTTACCCCAGCGTGGTATACATGAACATACTGTATAAAAAATTTTTTTTACGGGTATCATAAACACCCTTTAAAAAATTATGCGGATTTTGCAACATGGACCACGGTCACCCTGGTGATATGGTGGTGGAGGATGAGGAGAAGGAGGAGGACAAGAGCAAATAGTCAACATCAGGAAACGTATACCTATTAGAGATGAGCGGTGTTCGACTCGAACTGTTCGCCAATCTCAAATTCGAGCTGCTTTAGGCGGTGTTCGAGCCGTTCGGCGAACACGAACAATTTGAAAAAAATTCGGCTGTTCGAGGTTATGTTTGATAACTGTTCGTGCACCAAAATCATAACTGGATTTTTTCTCAGTAATGCTGAAAATTAATGTTAATACGCAGTTTGAGTGTACAGCGGGGCGGGGGGAGGGGTGGGGGATGGATCTCTGCAGAAATAATGAAGATCTCCATTTTTTTTTCTCTTTCCCGCATTTACAGTGGGGAGGTGCAATCTGTCAGCCTATCAGCAGCACACACACGGAGCGAACTGCTTTTTTCACACAAGCAAGGGCATGTGTCATTGGCAGTGTATGTCACATGTCCTTGCCCTATAAGACCCAGCCATTTTCCCCGTCGCCACCATTTTCTCACTGCAGCAGCTGCGTGTTAGACGGCACCGCTGTTGCTGTGTGCGCTATACTTTGTTAATTTCAAGCCAATTTTCGCGCAAATCTACAGATAGCTTGGGAGTAGGAAATAGTTGTGATTGCAGTCCTTTTAAGGACTAGGTTGCATCATTTCCTACGACTTTTATCAGGCAGGTCTGTGCTCTTAAATAGATAGGTTGGGAGTAAAGACTAATTGTAATTGCAGTCCTTTTCAGGACTAAGTTACATCAGTTCCTATCACTTTTTGCAAGGCAGGTCTGTGCCAGTGCTGTGCAAGTTTTTTTTCACAGCATTTGGCTAAATCTAGCAAAGCAAATCCTTTTTGGCCTATTGCAGTGTGTGTTAGTCAGTGGAGTAGCCTATCTGTGTTGCAAGCTACACCACCTGTGTATATAATACAATTTTTTTTACTGCACCTAGTGAAGTAAAACCTTTTGGGCATAGCAACATTCGATTAGTCCATCTATACTAACCTCCACCAAGTTGCAAATTCAATCTATTTTTTTTCTGCATCTAGCTCTGAAAAAATATTTCGGCTTGTAGCAGTGTGTAGGACTTGTTCTATTAGTCCATCTATACTAACCTCCACCAGGTTGCAAATTCAATATCATTTTTATCTGCATCTAGCTCTGAAAAAATATTTGGGCTTCGGCTTGTAGCAGTGTGTGGGACTTGTTCTATTAGTCCATCTATACTAACCTCCACCAGGTTGAAAATTCAATTAAATTTTTATCTGCATCTAGCTCTGAAAAAATATTTGGGCTTCGGCTTGTAGCAGTGTGTGGGACTTGTTCTATTAGTCCATCTATACTAACCTCCACCAGGTTGCAAATTCAATATAATTTTTATCTGCATCTAGCTCTGAAAAATATTTGGGCTTCGGCTTGTAGCAGTGTGTGAGACTTGTTCTATTAGTCCATCTATACTAACCTCCACCAGGTTGCAAATTCAATATAATTTTTAACTGCATCTATCTCTGAAAAAATATTTGGGCTTCGGCTTGTAGCATTGTGTGGGACTTGTTCTATTAGTCCATCTATACTAACCCCCACCAGGTTGCAAATTCAATATAATTTTTAACTGCATCTAGCTCTGAAAAAATATTTGGGCTTCGGCTTGTAGCAGTGTGTGAGACTTGTTCTATTAGTCCATCTATACTAACCTCCACCAGGTTGAAAATTCAGTATAATTTTTATCTGCATCTAGCTCTGAAAAAATATTTGGGCTTCGGCTTGTAGCAGTGTGTGGGACTTGTTCTATTACTCCATCTATACTAACCTCCACCAGGTTGCAAATTCAATATAATTTTTAACTGCATCTATCTCTGAAAAAATATTTGGGCTTCGGCTTGTAGCATTGTGTGGGACTTGTTCTATTAGTCCATCTATACTAACCCCCACCAGGTTGCAAATTCAATATAATTTTTAACTGCATCTAGCTCTGAAAAAATATTTGGGCTTCGGCTTGTAGCAGTGTGTGAGACTTGTTCTATTAGTCCATCTATACTAACCTCCACCAGGTTGAAAATTCAGTATAATTTTTATCTGCATCTAGCTCTGAAAAAATATTTGGGCTTCGGCTTGTAGCAGTGTGTGGGACTTGTTCTATTAGTCCATCTATACTAACCTCCACCAGGTTGAAAATTCGATATAATTTTTATCTGCATCTAGCTCTGAAAAAATATTTGGGCTTCGGCTTGTAGCAGTGTGTGGGACTTGTTCTATTAGTCCATCTATACTAACCTCCACCAGGTTGCAAATTCAATATAATGTCAATCTGCATCTAGCTCTGAAAAAATATTTGGGGTTCGGCTTGTAGCAGTGTGTGGGACTTGTTATATTAGTCCATCTATACTAACCTCCACCAGGTTGCAATTTCAAAATTATTTTTAGCTTCATCTAGCTCTGAAAAAATATATGGGCTTCGGCTTGTAGCAGTGTGTGAGACTTGTTCTATTAGTCCATCTATACTAACCTCCACCAGGTTGAAAATTCAGTATAATTTTTATCTGCATCTAGCTCTGAAAAAAATATTTGGGCTTCGACTTGTAGCAGTGTGTGGGACTTGTTCTATTAGTCCATCTATACTAACCTCCACCAGGTTGAAAATTCGATATAATTTTTATCTGCATCTAGCTCTGAAAAAATATTTGGGCTTCGGCTTGTAGCAGTGTGTGGGACTTGTTCTATTAGTCCATCTATACTAACCTCCACCGTGTTGAAAATTCAATATAATTTTTATCTGCATCTAGCTCTGAAAAAATTATTGGGCTTCGGCTTGTAGCAGTGCGTGGGACTTGTTCTATTAGTCCATCTATACTAACCTCCACCAGGTTGCAAATTCAATATAATGTCAATCTGCATCTAGCTCTGAAAAAATATTTGGGCTTCGGCTTGTAGCAGTGTGTGGGACTTGTTCTATTAGTCCATCTATACTAACCTCCACCAGGTTGCAAATTCAATATCATTCTTATCTGCATGTAGCTCTGAAAAAATATTTGGGATTCGGCTTGTAGCAGTGTGTGTAACTTGTTCTATTAGTCCATCTATACTAACCTCCACCAGGTTGCAAATTCAATATAATTTTTATCTGCATCTAGCTCTGAAAAAATATTTGGGCTTCAGCTTGTAGCAGTGTGTGGGAATTGTTCTATTAGTCCATCTATATTAACCTCCACAAGGCTGCAAATTCAAAATAATTTTTAGCTTCATCTAGCCGGGAAAATAATTTTGGGCTTAGTAGTAGTGTGTGGTACTCATTGTATTAGGCCATCTATACCAAGCTTTACCAGCTTTGAAATTAATAATAATTTTTAGCTGCATCTTGCTTGTAAACTAATATTGGGCATATTAGCAGTGTGTTGTACTGATTCTATTAGGCCATCTATACTAAGCTCCACCAGCTTTCAAATTAATAACAATTTTTAGCTGCATCTTGCCTGGAAAATAATTTTGGGCATAGTAACAGTGTGTGGTACTAATTGTATTAGGCCATCTATACCAAGTTCCACCAGCTTTGAAATTAATAATAATTTTTAGCTGCATCTAGCCCGGAATATTTTTTTTCTTTCCAATAGTGGTAGCAATAGAAATATGGGGCGCGCTCCTGGCTAACAAAAATATATGCTTCATAACAAAAAACACCAGCCTAGCGCACTGCATTAATAAGATGGCATCATCGTCTCTCCGTTCTACGCCGGCTAGCATTCCTATGCCTAAAACACAATGCATGGGTCCGCGCTAGCCACGATGGTGAGGGGTCTAAAGCTGCTGCTATCGCTTTATCACAATTCAATTGGCAGATTTTCACAGAGCTCCTCCCCAACGCCCACCCATTGGGCAACAGTTGCCCACCCACCCTATGGGATATAGTGGCGAATAGTTGATGCCATTAATCAGAGAGTCAGTTGCCCCGTCGACGTTGCAAGCATACTGTAAGGCATGGGAAGAGTGGACACGACTAGTAGCAGGCAGATGGGTTAACCAATGTGAACAAGCCAGATTACAAGTCACCATAGAATTTCTCCACATGCTAATCATGAGGGGCATATCAAGGGCGTCAGCGCAGCGGTGTCTGACCGGAGTAGCATTTCACTTCCAACTACTGAATTGGGGAGATGTGACAAAGAGATTCATCATCAGACAATCCATAAAAGGGTGGAAAAGGGGTCAGCCAAGTCAGGAGTGTAGACGTCCTGTCCCGTGTCACTAAAACTGATTTCTCACATCATATCCCTAACACCATTAACATGACACTCACAATTTGAAGCAACACTACTGTCTACTGCATTTGCGATCGCCTTCTTCGGGGCGCTATGCATAAGCGAATTAGTCCCTCAATCCAAAATTACCACCAGTGGAGGCTTATTACACCTGGACGTAGTCATAGCCAATAATGCAATACGTCTATGCATATGCCAATTGAAAACGGTTCCAGCGGGCAGGGGCACTTGGGTACTTCTACAACCCACAAACGGTACACTGAGTCGGGTAACAATAGTAAAAACATATATAACCATCAGATCACAAAGTAATTTCTTCCTATCACACATTGATGGAACGCCATTATCAAGATACCAGTTCCAAGCTATATTTAATAAATTCATAACATCCTCAGGGAGCCACCCCAAAGATTACGGGACACACTCATTCCGCATAGGCGCGGCCACGGAAGCAGCAAGAGCAGGACTGTTAGAAACGGCAGTTCAGAGGATAGGGAGATGGCGATCCTCGTGTTTGGCGAGATACATAAGACCGGACTTGTTATCCTAACGTGGTTTGATTCTTTTACAGGTGACGCTAAGCCAACAGTGTGGGTGATAGGCCACTCGTATATATATTGGGCAGAAAAAAGGGCGAAAGTCTGCCCAGGCGGGAGGAAATTAGAGTTTCATAACACATATTTCAACTGGAGAGGTAATAGATGCCTGCTATGGCCACAGGTACTAATGGAGGTAATCAAGGTAGGGAGAGAGGCAAGAGGTCCGGTCATCTTAGTTATACAGGCTGGGGGAAACGACCTAGGTCATCACAAGAGCGCATAACTAATGGCAATAATGAAACAAGACACTGAGCGCTTCAGAGAATTTTTCACAAAACTAACTATAGTATGGTCAGAGATTGTGCCGATAGTGGTATGGCAAGGTGCGCGAGACATCACGGGCATCGAACGGACAAGGCGGGTAATAAATATTAGGATGGCAAAATTTAGAAGAGACAGAGGCGGTGTAGTGATACAACACCGACAACTGGAAGGAGATAAAGCAGTCCTCATATGGCCCGACGGTGTTCACTTAATGGATATTGGACAGGGCATATTCCTGTCAGGACTCCAGGACGGAGTGGAAGAAGCGTTAAGAGTGATGGATCGGGGTCAGAGTCCTGCATTCGAGTACGCAGGATCCTCCGTGGCCTGGAAATAGAAAGGACATGTTGGAGAGTTACACTTGTTGGCCAACTTGCCGGTGTGGAAACCCAGGGCATGCTGTAACAAGCTGAATTATTTTAGAAATAAAATGCCTTTCTAATGGAATGAGTATAAAGAGTTAATAAAGCTGTGACCGATCCTCACCCATCCAGTTGTAAGAGTTACATTATTGTATTGTCAAGGAAAAGGTGTGCGGTAGGGGGGCTGAGCGTCTGGATTTGGTTGGGGGTCCCCACAGTCTGCCTAGGCTAGATGCATTTAAAAATTCTTATTAGATACACAGCCGGTGCAGCTTGCTTCGCAGCTGGGCTACTACACCCAAAGTATTGCCTAGGCTAAATGCAGTTAAAAATTCTACGCTGACTAGCAGACACTGAAGCTTTGGAGCAGACCTCTGAGTAAACAGCTCTTCAGACTCAACCATCTGTGTTACCCCAAGCCATAATGTATGTAGTTTCTTACAGTTAAAAGGGGGGGGGAGCAACCCAACCCACCTGGAATTGACGATGCCAATGTCACGTAAAACAAAGCAAGGGGACTCCAAAAAGAGTCTCTATTTTATCTAAAAATTGTGGCACAGACACCACTTAAGTGGCATCAATTGCCCCAGAGTTGCTTAAAACGATTGGTGAGATGATTTTACCAAATCCTCAAGCTTTTAGTCTCCCAAAGAGGACACAGGGGTAGAAAAGTCCTTGCGGATCCATGATTTGTTCATCTTTATGAACGTGAGTCTGTCTACATTCTCAGTGGACAGCCGCGTGCGCTTATCTGTCAGCACACCACCAGCAGCGCTGAACACACGTTCAGAGAGAACGCTGGCTGCAGGGCATGACAAGATCTCCAAGGTGTGAGTGGCGAGCTCCGGCCATTTTTCCGGATTGGAAGCCCAAAATGAGCAAGGGTCCAGTGACACAGTCATAGCTTCGATGTTCACTTGGAGATACTCCTGTAACATCCTCTCTAGGCGTTGACTATGTGTCAGACTTCTTGTCTCCTGTGGCCTCGCAAAGGATGGTCTAAAAAAGTGGTGAAACGGTCCACAAAATTGCTGTTACCAGCAGATACTGTGTTACTGTTACGGTTTGAGTGATGAAGACTCGATAGTCCCACGGTTTGCAAGTTGGAACTGTGAGAGTCACTACGTGCACCACTGGTGTTTTGTGGAAAAACATATGTAAGATTCTGCAACAGCCTCTGCTGATACTCCTGCATGCGTGAATCCCTTCTATGGCAGGAATTATTTCGGCAAATTTACTTTTGTACCGGGGATCTAAGAGTGTGGCAACCCAGTAGTCGGTATTATTTCGAATTCTGACAATCCGAGGGTCATGTTGCAGGTAATGCAGCAAGAAGGCACTCATGTGTCTTGTGCATCCAGGAGGACAAGTCCTTGTTGTGTTGGTAGCTAGGTAAGAATCATGCTTCCTTCCTCTGCCCTCTCCCCCCAACCTCGCACAACAGAAATGTGATCAAGGTCTCCCTCATCTGATGAGTCTTACATGCCCATCACCAGTTCGTCCTCCACTTCTTCCTCGGCTCCTGCACCTTCCTCAACAGTTTGGCTGCTACCATACGCCCTGGTTAATCCCTCTCCCCCACCCTCCCATGCCTGCCGCCTTGGTGCTGCCGACCGTCTGGACCTTGGAGATGTTATCCCTTCCGCATACGACTCCTCCTCTACTTCCTCCACTTCCTCTTGTCCCACCACCTGACTCTGAATTCTGTTTAACGTGTGCTCCAGCATGTAAATCACCAGAATAGTAATGTTGATAATGGCATCGTCGTCAGCACTAAACATCTTCGTCGCCATTTCAAAACTGTGCAGAAGGGTGTGTGGGGCCCCAGAGGGTTCAGTCACCACAGAGGTACTGCATCTCACCCAGAGGTGTGGTATCTCACCCTCAGGTAAGGAAGGAGTATGGCTCGGGACCCTAACACCTGCATCCAACACATACCCGCAGTGGGGGTAGGGAGAGATTGCTCCTAAGGGAGAGCACAGTCCCAGGTCCCTAGCTGGTGGGAGGGTCCTATGTAGTGGGTGTGGGTGGATAAAGCAGCTTAGGGGAGCACATGACAGGGAGAGCATAAATAGGAAGCCATCTTAGAAAGAGCAAGCCAGTCAGAGGAGGAGAAGTGACAGGAGCAGAGGCTCTGCATGAGCTCTGCTCCGGAGGCGGGCCTAGCCTGGGAGGCCCAGGACTGAAGGAGAGAAGAGAGGAGTGGGAGCAGGAAGGCTCCAGGAACCGAAGGGACCCTAGGGGTACGGGCCGTGCAGAAGGCCACCCGTACGCCCGCTGCTACCAGGAGGTAGAGGGGTCAGGCTAGATAAGGGGAACCGTTCCCTCAACTAGCGGAGAAACAGCAAGGCTCAACTAGAAACCAGAGGCTGCAGCATTTCATGTACTGCAGGCCAAAGTCCACACCAGTCTCACTAAGAAGGTAGCCACATAGGACCCAGGGAACGGAACACACGTCGCCCGCCAAGGCCCGAGGATACTGGATAGAAGGGTCACTGGGTGTGATGTGCAGGGAGAAGGCCAGAGAAAGGACACACAGAAGGGGGTTCTGCTAAGTACTCTGGAGCTATCTGGGGTGGACTGAGCCCCTCACTGAGTGCGCACAGCACGACGGGGGAGATTGCTCTGGTACCTGCATTCTGGACTGCAACAACTGTGAGTAAAGATCTTGGGACTGCATCACATGGACTTTGTGTTCATTACTGACTCCCTGCACTACAACCACCATCATCCACCCACACTGCCCTGAAGCTACACTCTTCCTGTGGGGAGTAATAATACCATTGCTGCAAAACCACCAGCTTCAGAGGACTGTTCCGCAGCGGCGGCCCCTTTGGCCGCACTCCACAGGTGGCGTAGTCGGACATTATAAAACCCATATATACAAATTACCCTTGGATTGACCGCCCTGGGTCATGGACCGGGTCGCCGCCACAGTGACTACAACCCCCAGCGTCTACCGGCCCGGCTCCGGGTACCCCATGGCCCAGGGGGTGCGTCAACTTCATAGGTCCCTGATCTGAGACCACTCCTGCAGCGTGATTTGCCCCACTTCTGGATCTCGTTGGCCCAGGCTATATGTCAGAACGTTTTGCACCAGGGCTTGTCGGTGCTGCCACAGTCGCTGCAACATGTGCAGAGTTGAATTCCACCATGTCAGCACATCGCATTTCAGCCGGTGAACTGGCAGGCCCAACTACTTCTGTACAGATGTAAGTCGTTGAGCTGCCGGATGCGAACGGCGGAAGTGAGCACACAGCAACTGTGCCCTCTGCAGAAGGCCATCTAGTCCGGGAGAGTGGGCTAAAAATTGCTGGACAACCAGGTTCAACACGTGAGCCATACAAGGCACGTGTGTGACATTGCCCCGGCTAAGGGCCACACCCAGGTTTGCAGCATTGTCGCACACGGCCTTCCCTGGTTGCAGGTCCAGTGGAGACAACCATTCATGAAACTGGGTCTCCAGAGCTGACCACAACTTCTCAGCTGTGTGACTCACATTTCCCAGACATTTCAAAGTAAACACCGCCTGATGCGATTGAGCCCTGCTGCCAGCATAGTAGGGAGGTGTGCAGTATTCCTTCTGCGCAGTTAGAACGCGGGTGGCATTACCAGACAGGCTTTGGGTGCAGGTGGAGGACCGAGAGGAAGTTGAGGAGGCAGAAGCTGTGGAGGAACTTCTAGATAAAGAGGATTGATGTACAACTCGTGGGGACGGCAAGAATTGGACAGCAGCCCCTAGTCCTGCTGTCACCATAGTTAGCCAGTGCCCAGTCAGCGACATGTAACGCCCCTGTCCATGCCTACTCGCCCAAGTGTCTGTGGTGAAATGCACCCTGTCACACACAGAGTTTCTCAAACAAGCGGTGATGTTAGGGTGTCCCCGGCAAACTTGCCGGTCTGTGAGGAAGATGCAGGCGGAAAAGTTAGGTTGCCTTGATCCAAAGGTGGTGCTCTCGATGCCGGAGAGCGCTCAACACCAGCTGGTGTTTCCACTTCCAAATGAAATGGCCAATCACACTGGCTCTTGAGGGTAAAGAGGTGGCAGGTCTGCGTCCAAAAACATGTGTGACTGCTGTCCCCCCAGTCGCAGAGGAAGAAGAGGCCACGGATGCACAACATGGGGCAGAAAGTCGTTGGCCCGGCCCGTTAGGCCGCATTGTAGCACAGTGAGCTTCCCACTGCAACTTATGCTTCATATCCATGTGACGGTTCATGCATGAAGTACTCAAACTATGGATTTTTTGGCCTCTACTTAGCTTTTGGTGACAAATATTACAGATAACACGAGTTGGGTCATCCTTATCGATCTGAAAAAATGCCCAGGCTATGCAAGGCTTAGAGCCCATGCTGTTAGAACTCTCCTGTTGGTTTTTTTCTTGTTTGCTGGTCACATGACCTTTTTTGCCCATTTAATCCGGCTCCGCCCTCCTGGCCTTGCTGGACTTCATTGTAATTACTACTCTTGAGCTAGCTTGGTGCTCTGTTACCTTTCTCATTTAGTTTTGCTAGGTCTTCTGACCTCTATGTTCTATGTTGTGTGTTTGTCTTTTACTGCTACAATTTCTGCTAGGAGGTGTCCAACTTTATCCCAGTCCCTAGTTCTTGTAGGGATCCCTCCCTTACATCTATAGGTCTTCGTACAGACTAGCTGAGGACTTTAGCTGGTCTGATCGCAGGATCCGGTTCCCCGTTACATCGTAGGGATCCTGTTTAGTTCTATTGTAGGGACAGTTTTCCTGTCTTTCCTTAGTGCTTGTAGCAGATCTTAACAGTAAGTCCAGCTCAAAAAAAAATTTCTCTAAGGAAAGACGTCCAGTTTCCATCATGGTCTCGGTTCAAGATTTAGCTCAACGCTTGCAGGGACTCTCTCTGGAGGTGGCCGAGCTCCAACAACACGTGAGTAGCTGTTCTGAAGTACATTTTGTGGAGCCAAAGGTACGTCTGCCTGATCTATTTTTAGGTGAACAACAAGATTTTTTTTCTTTTAAAAATGCTTGTTTATTGTATTTTCGTTTAAGACCCAGATCCTCTGGTGATGAATCACAGCGCATAGGGTTCATAATGTCACTTTTGCGCAAAGATCCTCAGGGATGGGCCTTTTCTCTCCAACCTAGTGATCCGTGCTTTAGATCAGTGGATATTTTTTTTTCTGGTTTGGGTTTGTTGTACGATGATCCTGATCGGGTCTCATATGCTGAATCTGAATTAAGACATCTGAGGCAGGGATCAGGTAATGTGGAAAAATATTGTTCTCACTTCTGTCGGTGGTCTGCCCAGGTGGGGTGGAATGATTCAGCTTTGAAAAGTTTGTTTCTTGCAGGGCTAGGTGAAAGGGTTAAGGATTTGCTGATTGCTTATCCCACACCTGGAAACTTGCAGGAGGCAATGCAATTAGCTATACGGGTGGACAGGAGACTGCGTGCAAGGGTTAATGAGAGTAAATCCTCTGCCATGTCAGCTCCGAGTCTTGAGAGGGTCTGTGCTGACAAAGGAGAGCCGATGGAGATTGGGGTGATGGCACCCCGCTCTCAGGAAAAAGACCGCAGGCTTTCTGGAGGTTTGTGCTTCTATTGCGGAAATTCTGGTCATTTTATTAAGAACTGTGTGCTTCGTATGAACAAAGAAAAAAAAATGGTCAGTCTTGCACGTATAGCCTGTTTAAATACTAAGGGAGTATTCCTATCTGCTACTACCGCTGCTCAGGAAGAATTAATTGAATTTCGGGTATTTGTGGATTGTGGTTCTACTCTGAATGTGATTGATGGGGGATTCTTGGAAAAACTAAAATTAAAACCTAAACGTTTGTCATCCCCTATTGCTGTGGTTTCTGTTGATGGCTCTCCCTTGAAGAGTGTTACTCACAAGGTCTGTGAATTTCCCCTCACTATTAATGGTATTCATCATGAGAATTTAGATTTGGTAGTATTAAATGATTTGCCTTCTCCAGTAATTTTGGGGTTGCCCTGGTTAAAATTGCACAATCCTGTACTGGATTGGTCTACCAATGAAATTAAGTCCTGGAGCCCTAAATGTTATGACAAGTGTTGTAACAAACGTATTGCTGCGGTGGAAAAAGGGGAATTACCTGTACCTATTCAGGATTTTTGGAGAGTTTTTTCTGAGGAGGAGTCACAAATTTTGCCTCCCCATAGAGGCTATGATTGTACCATTGAATTTGTCCCTGGAGCGACTCTTCCTAAAAGTCGTTTATTTAATCTTACTATTCCCGAGAGAAAGGCTTTGGAGGAATACATACAGACAAGCTTTGCCGCCGGTCACATTAGGCCTTCCAAGTCTCCTGTGGCTGTTGGATTTTTTTTTGTAAAAAAAAAAGATGGCGGTTTACGTCCTTGTCTGGACTTTCGTGAGATTAATAAAATTACTGTACGCAATCCTTACCCACTGCCATTGATTCCTGATTTGTTTAACCAGTTAGTGGGGGCCAAGTGGTTCTCTAAAATTGATCTCCGGGGGGCATACAATTTGTTGCGCATGAAGGAGGGTGATGAATGGAAGACTGCTTTTAACACTCCTGTGGGTCATTTTGAGAATCTGGTTATGCCTTTTGTTCTTACCAATGCTCCAGCATTTTTTCAGAATCTTATTAATGACATCCTTAGACCTTTGATCGGCAAAAATGTGGTTGTGTATTTGGATGACATTCTGATTTATTTGCCTGATCTGGAGTCTCATTGGCGGAGCGTACGTGAGGTTTTACAGTTATTAATGGACAATTCGCTTTTTGCTAAGCTAGAGAAATGTGAGTTCGCTGTACAGAGAATTAGTTTTTTGGGTTACATTATCTCCAGTGAAGGTTTTGAGATGGACCCGGTTAAAGTTCAAGCTGTGCAGGAATGGCCTAGGCCTATTGGTTTGAAATCGATACAGAGGTTTTTGGGTTTCGCCAATTATTACAGAAAATTCTTAAAAAAAAATTCTATTATTGTCAAAACCCTGACCGATCTCACCAGGAAAGGTGCTAATGTGGTTCAGTGGACTTCTGAGGCCATTGAAGCTTTTGTGTTTCTAAAGGAGAGGTTCACCTCTGCTCCCATCCTTATGCAGCCTGATGTGACTAAGCCGTTTTTGGTTGAGGTTGATGCTTCTTCTGTGGGGGTCGGTGCGGTGTTGTCTCAGGAAAGCAAGGATGGAGTACATCCCTGTGCCTTTTTTTCAAAAAAAATTTCTGAGACTGAACTTAATTACGATATTGGTAATCGGGAATTGCTGGCTATTAAACTCGCATTTGAACACTGGCATCATCTCTTGGAAGTTGATGAATTTCCCATTCAGGTTTTCACTGATCATAAAAATCTGATCTATCTTGATGCTGCCAAGCGCTTGAATGCCCATCAGGCTAGGTGGGCACTTTTTTTCTCGCGGTTTAATTTTTCCGTTACTTACATCCCGGGTACCAAGAATGTTAAAGCGGATGCTTTGTCTCGCAGCTTTTCTCCCATGGTCGGTGCTGAGGAGAAGAGCATTTTACAAGAAGGTGTTGTGATTGCTGCTTTGGACTCCGTTTTGGAGGATGAGATTCTTAAAGCTCAGGAGAATGCCCCATCTAACACTCCCCATGGAAGGTTGTTTGTGCCTAGTACCTTAAGGAGAGATTTGTTTGTTGAGTGTCATGAGTCTCGGTTGGCAGGTCATCCAGGAATTTCTGAGACCAAGAGACTTGTGGGTCGCAGTTTTTGGTGGCCTGGATGGCAGAAGGAAGTCATTAAGTGGGTGCGTCAATGTACTGTGTGTGCTAGATCTAAGTCTTCGCATGCTCCTGCTGCGGGGTTGCTTTGCCCTCTGGAGGTTCCTAGTGCACCTTGGACACATCTGGCTATGGACTTTATTACTGACCTTCCCCCCTTTGAAGGTTTCACTTTCATCTGGGTGGTCGTGGACCGTTTTAGCAAGATGTGTCACTTGGTTCCCTTCATCAAACTGCCTTGCGCTAAGACACTCGCTAAGTCCTTTGTCAAGGAAATTGTCAGAGTACATGGCGTTCCTACTGACATTGTTTCTGATAGGGGACCTCAGTTCGTGGCTCGTTTTTGGCGTGCCTTTTGTGACAGGTTGGGAGTTCATTTGTCGTTTTCATCCGAATATCATCCTCAGTCTAATGGCCAGACAGAATGAAAGAACCAGGATGTTGAGCAGTTCTTGCGTTGCTTTGTGGCAGACAATCAAGAGGGGTGGTCTGAGTTTCTGCCACTTGCTGAATTTGCTCTTAACAACCATACATCCTCTTCTGCTGGGTGTTCGCCTTTTTTTGTTGTTCTGGGAGACATCCGTCTTTTGGGTCATTCTCCAAATTGGTATCGGCTGTGCCTGAGGAGGAGAGTTTTTCCGGTGATTTGGAGAGTTTGGACGGATGTGTGTGATAATCTTCAGGAGGCTAACAAAAAATCTAAGAGGTACTTTGATAGGAAACGGCAAGAGGTTTTGTTTGCTATTGGTGACATGGTTTGGTTGTCCTCTAAGAATCTGCGATTGAGGATTCCTTCTAAAAAATTGGGTCCCAAGTTTGTGGGGCCCTTTAAGGTGCTTCAGATAGTTAACCAATCTGCTGTTAGGTTGGAGGTTCCTGCCTCCTGGAAGATTAATCCGGTGTTTCATGTTTCTCTGTTGAAAAGAGCTGATGTGTCGGTTGGTGACGCCTCTGCCACTGTTCCTCCGGTGGTGGAGGACGGGGAATATGAAATTTCCCGCATCCTAAATTCTAGACGGTATAGAGGGAGTTTGCAGCATCTCGTCGCTTGGAAGGGTTTCGGACCCGAAGATAACTCATGGGTGAGGGCTGATGATGTTTCTGCTTCCAGACTTGTCAGAGCGTTTCACAGGAGGTTTCCTGATAAGCCCGGGCCTAGGGGATCCGGAGGATCCTCTTAGAAGAGGGGGTACTGTTAGAACTCTCCTGTTGTTTTTTTTCTTGTTTGCTGGTCACATGACCTTTTTTGCCTATTTAATCCGGCTCCGCCCTCCTGGCCTTGCTGGACTTCATTGTAATTACTACTCTTGAGTTATCTTGGTGCTCTGTTACCTTTCTCTGTTAGTTTTGCTAGGTCTTCTGACCTCTATGTTCTATGTTGTGTGTTTGTCTTTTACTGCTACAATTTCTGCTAGGAGGTGTCCAACTTTATTCCAGTCCCTAGTTCTTGTAGGGATCCCTCCCTTGCATCTATAGGTCTTCGTACAGACTAGCTGAGGACTTTAGCGGGTCTGATCGCAGAATCAGGTTCCTCGTTACATCGTAGGGATCCTGTTTAGTTCTATTGTAGGGACAGATCTCCTGTCTTTCCTTAGTGCTTGTAGCAGATCTTAACACATGCGACCTGAAGAGCCACTACGACTTGTGGTCAGAGGCAGAGTTCTGGTTGAGGATGCAGTTGTTGACGTGCTTCCAGTACTCCGTCTCTGTCCAGGAAGGCGCAACCTAACATCATCAATAGCATCTGTGATGCCCAGCTGCGCTTGGTATCATAGCTCCTAGAAGAGTGCATTGATGGAATCCTCCACAAGAGGCCCCCATAAACATTCAAACATCTCCACCTTCCCCCTCAGACCAGTAGAGGGAGCCCGTTAGGGATATACATAGGGAAGGTGGAGCTAGGCAGTTCCTGCAGTAGAGAAGCCTAAGAGAGGTCAGCCTGCAGTGGAGCTCAGTCTAGTCTAGAGAACTCAGTTAATAGTTCAGCAGTGGAGCACGAGGCTCCTGTTAGCTAGATTCAGGGAGCCCAGTTAGAGCTTAAGGTGTGCCGGCGCCATAAGATCGGTGAAGCGCGTCAAGTTGCCGTTAGTGTGTATAGCCTAGTGAGGGCCTGAGTAGGCCAAAGGCGAGTGGAGAGTTAGTACATGGGGGGCAGAGGAGCTCAACCAGCTCACCCCGAAGCATTTACCGGACACCAGATCCGAGCTTACCGGGATCTCTGACTCAGTAAGGCATAACCGGATTTCTGGGAGAACTACAAGTCCCAGGATCACTAAGGTGCTGATACGTAACAGAGCCAGGAGATGCTTAGGCCCCGCATACTGGGAGCGTGAACTCCAAGACTAGGCCCTACCACAAGGTCAGCCAGCGCAGGACAGAGACAAAGTTAGGCCTAGCTCCAGGCAGGTCAGAAACTTACTACGCAGAGGCAAGAAACAGGAGGCCCTACACCCGCTCATTGGGGAGGATCCTGATATGCACCCTTCACCCTACAGTGCTCTGGAATGTGCCTGAATTTCCACCAGTAAAAGGTACTGAAGTGACTACCGTGTCAGTTCCCGTTCTTGCTCTGACCCAGCTGGGTCTCGCCTGTCCTGCATTCCCCCTGCATATTCTTTTCTGAGGCCTAGCTCCACCTGTGGGGAGCTATACCATCGAGCTGCCTTATCACCGGCCTCAGTGGACTACTGCAGCGCTGGTGCTTCTCACCAGATACCACAAGTGACATCACGAACTCTTATAAAATTAACAATTATCCACCCCTTTAAAGACTGACCCCAGGGTACGGGCCCGGGAGCCGACCACTGCGACATCCCAAAGGCCAGGCAACGGCCCGGGTACCGAGTCATCCCCATCCCCTGCTCTAGTCACATCCTCCTCCATCTCCTCTGCTGACCACATCGACTGGCTGACTGTGGGTTCACAGTTGGTGGGATCTCCAACCTCGTCATCATCACCCTGTGTGTTCTCACACCCGTCGTCCTCAGAGCCAACCTCTTCCTGCCCTGACCGAAAAGTCAATTGTCGCTCCAATCAGGTATTTGAGTCTCATCATCGTCTTCATCATTGTCTCCACCAACAGGAGTTACAGATTGGGAACGAGGGTCTACATTATGCTCAGAACCTTCTTCATCTGGTCCTGGATCCGACTCATAAAGATTCTGGGCAACAGTGCAGATCATTTCCTCGTCTGGATTAACAGAAGCTCTGGAGCAGACCTCCGTTTCCCAGGCTATAGTATGAGTAAACAGCTGTGCAGACTCAACCATCTGTGTTACCCCATACTCAGACGGGCAGCTGGAGACTTGGGAGCTGTGAGGAAGCAAGTGCGATTGGGGTGACACCTCTGAGGACCGGAGTATTTGTGATGTTGAAGTTGAGGTGGAGGAGAGCCCACTTGAAGGAGCACTTGATATACGTTGAAGCACCTGCTGTTTTTGTGCCTCATCTGGAATTTGTAGCGATGGGCGTGTCCGTAAGAAAGGGATCGTATCACATTGTCCACGAAAAGAAGTAGACATCTTAGTTTGGCTGGAACATGGTCTTTCTTCTGCAGATGTTACTCCCCCCCACGGTGGGGGGGCTCGACTCACCAGCAGACAGGCACCAGTATTGAGAGAGGGGGGCTGGCCATCAGAGTCCACCGCAGCTCTGGCACAAACCCCGCGACACGGTGGTCGCACGGGCAGGAACGGACTGGCCGTGTCGGCTTCGCACTTTTTTGGTTTTAGAAGGGCATGACATGCCTATATCTGTGTCTTCCCCTCCTTTTATTCCTCCACCTTTTTTCTTTTCGCATAACTATATGTACTTGTCACTTTTCCATGTGTTAGTTGTGTCTTCTGAGTAGTTTGTCAGCTTTTGGACACCTTTGAAGGTGTTTTCTATGTGTTTCTATGTGTTTTTCTTTGCCTGCCATTGGTTTTAATGGTGTTCGAAGGTGTTCGACGAACAGTTCGACGAACAGTTCGGCGAACATATGGGTGTTCGACGAACCGAACTCGAACACTACGGGGGTGGCTCAACACTAATACCTATGTATGGGTGTGAAAAGGTGCATGGGAATACACATCCCAAAAAAAGACACTGGATTTGAGTTTGTTACGCTGCTATCATTCGGTGGTGTTGAGAAGTCTGGTCCAATCCAGTCCTTTTTATAAGTCAGCCTGTCAGCATTTTCAGTTGACAGGCGGTTCAGTTATAATTCCACCAGCGGCGCTAAAAACCCACTCCAAGGCATAGAGAGCCAATTAATGCCACGTGTCCAGCTTGGATACCCAATAATTATAAAGCACAGAGGAATCACGGAGGACGTTGGTATGGTCAGCAAGGTACTCCCTCAGCATCTTCCCAAACTTTACACTCCTTGTGAGAGTACCCTGTGCCTCAGGGCCTGGAAGGGGGCATTTTCAGATGGGAAGTTTTTTAGTAGTTCCGCAACAAGAGCCTTCTGGTACTGCCACATTTTTGTAGACCTGTCCGCCTCAGGAATAAGAGATATAAAGTTCTCCTTGTAGCGTGGGTCTAGAAGTGTCACCAACCAGTAGTGACTGTCACCCAAAATTTTGAGAAAGTGAAGGTCATGGGGAAGGCAGCGTAACATAAACTCAGCCATGCCAGACTGCTTACATTCAAGACTTCCATGTCCTCCCCAAGAGGATGACTGACCATGCTCTTCTCCTCCTCCACTTCCTCCTCCTCCCTGTCCTCAGGCCATCCACACTGAACAGATTGTATGACAGTTGTGCAGGTAGTACCGTCTATAGCGCATTAAACTAGCTCCTGTTCTTCCTCCTCCTCATCTTCCTCATTGTCACCCAAACCACGTTGGTACGAGATGAGGTTGGGCTGTGTGTAATCACCCTGTATGGTTCCTTGCTCCATCTCGTCGTGCTCCGCCTGCAATGCATCCTCTTTCATTGTGAGCAGAAAGCATTTCAGAAGACAGAGAAGTGGGATGGTGACCCTAATTATGGCGTCATTGCAGCTCACCATCTTGGTGGAGTCCTCAAAGTTTTGGAGGATGGTACATATGTCTCACATCCATGTCCACTCCTGAGGTCTTATGTGTTGAGTTTGAACTGAATTCCGACTGCCTTGTTGATGCTGGTAGTCAACAACTGCCCTCTTCTGCTCAAAAATCCTTTCCAACATCTGCAGTGTAGAGTTCCAACGCGTGGGGACATCACACACCAGTCGGTGAGCCGGAAGCTACAAACGCTGCTGAAGCACAGCAAGGGGGGCGGAAACTGTATCTGACTTTCTAAAATGGGCACACAGGTGGCGTACTTTGACAAGCAGATCCGGCAGCTCTGGGAAAGTTTTGAGAAACTGCTGAACCACAAGGTTAAGCACATGGGCCAGGCATGGAACATGTGTGAGCCCGCCTCGCCTCAGAGCCACCACCAGGTTCCGGCCATTGTCACACATGACCATGCCTGGCTGTAGGTTCAGCAGCGTCAGCCACAGAGCTGCCTGCTCTTTCAGAGCTGTCCACAACTCTTAAGCATTGTGCTGTTTGTCACCTAAGCATATTAGCTTCAGCACAGCCTGTTGCCGATTGGCTGAGGCAGTGCTGCAGTGCTTCCAGCTTGTGACTGATGTGGTCATTTCGGAGATGGAGGCTGAAGGAGAGGAGGAGGCTGAGGAGGATGAGGTGCAGGAGCTGTAGACTGTGGGGGCAATCCTGATTGACCTAGGGCCCGCAATCTTCAGCATCGGGCGGATGTGTTCCGTCCCGAGGTCCAACTGGGTCCTGGCTTCCACTATGTTAACTCAGTGTGCCGTCAGTGAGAATGTACCATCCCTGCCCACAAGCACTTGTCCACGTGTCTGTGGTTTGGTGGACTTTCCAAGTAACTGCATTGTTGAGGGACGGCTAATGTTGTGGGACACGTGCTTGGGTAATGCGGGGATGGCACACCGGGAGAAATAGTTGCAGCTGGGGACAGAGTACTGAGGGACAGCCACCACCATCAGGTTGCGAAAAACTTCCGTCTCCACGAGCCTAAAAGGCAACATTTCGAGCGCAAGCAGTCGCGAAATGTGGGAATTTAGTAGTGTGGCCTGTGGGGCGTTGGCTGCGTATTTGCGCTTGCGTTCCAAGGACTGGGGTATGAACAACTGAACGCAGCCCTGGGACAAGGACGTGTTTGCTGATGGTGCAAGTTGAGAGTGTGCAACGACAGGTGCAGGGCAGGAGGCATCTTTCAATGCACTCTGGACCGGAGATTGGCTTGCACGCACAACAGCGGAAGAAGCAGTGGTGTCACCTGCAGCCACAGTTCCTGGACCCTGCGGTTTGGCCCACAAAGTCGGGTGCTTTGCTGCCATGTGCCTGATCATACTGGTGGTGGTCAGGCTGGTATTTCTGCTACCCCTGCTGGTGCTGGCCTGGCAGGTGGTGCAAATTGCCTTTTTTTGGGTTATCTGCAGAGTTTTTAAAAAACAACCAGACTGGGGAAGACCAAACAGTTGTACTGGCAACTTCCGTCGTGTTGGTGTTACGGGGAACGGTTGCCTGCCTTCTGTCTGCGGCCACCACACTGCTTGTTCCTGCCTGTTGGGGTGCTCTGACTCCGTCCCCCTGTGTGCTGCTGTCCTCGCGTGGCATGTCCTCCTGCCAGGTTAGGTCAGTTACTATATCATCCACCACCTCGTCTTCCACTTCTGCACCCTGGTCCTCCTCCTGACTTTCTGACAATTAGGTCTCATCATCGTCCACCTCTTGTGACACTTTCTCACGGTCGCCTTTGTATGACCGTGGCTGCTCAAATATTTGGGCATCGTTACATGCGATCTCCTCCTTCCCCGCTTCAAGTGGACCAGGCAAGAGGCCCGAATCTACAAATGGAAAAGTGAACAGCTCTTCTGAGTGTCCAAGTGTGGGATTAGTTGTCTCCGGGCACTCGGCATGGTGGGAGGAAAGAGGATGAGGGTGAGGAATATGCGGTCCAGACTCATGTCTACTGAGACTTGACCGTGTGGAAGACAAGGTGGTGGCGGTGGCTAAGTGACTGGAAGCATTATCTGCTATCCAACCAATAACCTTTTCACACGAGCTCTGTGTTCAATAGTGGTGTTCTGCTGTCCCCTATTAATTGGGACAGGAAGCAAGAAGATGTGGATGTTTGTTGTGGCACGATTTCAGCTTGCCCACGGCTTCGACCTCTGCATGCACCATTACCATCACCTCCAGTTCCCCGTCCCTTGCCACATGCCTTACCCATTTTAAATGGAGGACAATATATTCCACGCTCACTACAAATATCAGAATTTGGAGCGAACTTATATGTGATCCGTGTGACAAACAAACCACAGTTTTAAATATTTATCCTCTAGGTAACTATTTTCAACAGCAAGCTGGTGTCAATAACTTTGCTTACAAACTGAAACAAAATTATAATTAATGCCAGAAATGGCAGAATTGTCAGCGCAATTATATGTGATGCGTGTGACAGACAAACCACAGTTTTAAATAGCTGGCCTGTGGGTAACTATTTTTAACAGTGCAGACCTCGTGTCAATAAGTTCACTGACACACTGCAACAAAATTTCAAAGGAGGCCAGAAATGGCAATATTTTCAGCGCAATTATATGTGATCCATGTAACGGACAAACCACAGTTTTAAATAGCTGGCCTGTAGGTAACTATTTTTAACAGTGCAGACCTCGTGTCAATAAGTTCACTGACACACTGCAACAAAATGTCAATGGAGGTCAGAAATGGCAATATTTGTGATCAGTTTTAAATAGCTGTGGTTTTACCGTTGTAATATGGAAAGGACCTGGCTGTATTCTGCAGTGCCAACAAGCAAATGGAGCAGAAAAACGGGGTTCTCTGGATTGCTTTTTAAGAAAATAATCAGGATTAAGATGAAAAAAAAATATTCCTGGCCCCTGATACCTGGGGCTATTTCTTCAAATATCTGTAAAAGCACCAGCAGACAGAACTGGAATGGACCCTCTTGCTATATGCACTGCAGTCTGCTATATACCCTGCCTACTTGCCTAGCACTGATATCTCTGCCGCTGTATTAGTCCTCAGAAGGACTGTTAGTTGAGACGGATATGTAGATAATCTTGTATAATACACTAACTAATAATCAACCGAATCTCTCCCTAGCTCAGCAGCTCCTCTCCCTACACTGCCTGATTGCAGAGTAGACTGTGATGAGCACAGCGGCGCCTTGTCTGATATAGACCTGATTACGCTGTGCGGCCAGCAAATCACTGTAATGCCACAACCAACATACAGTGTGTGGCAGACAATCACGCTAAAGAGCGTCAAACATGCAGGGAGGAGACTTGAGCTCCCACCAATCAACCCTGGAAATACTCGACAAGCGCAGAGCATCTCGAGCAGTGAGATGCTCGGGCGAGCACCAAGCAGTAGCGAGCAAGCTCGCTCATCACTACTGTTCACCCATTCTATACCATGGGCATCAGAAGTGTACTCCAAAAAATTCACAGAGTCAAGAAAAGGAGGAAAGCATCTACACCTATTATAAACTCAGCAGGTTCCTGACCCTCGTCACCAGACGTTAACCACCGAGGAGGGAGGTGATCCTGATGTGGCTCAGGTACCTGAGGCTCATGCTGACTGTACTGTGCTGTCAGGGCAACTAGAGGAGAAAGGTCACTCTGAGGGTGAGGAATGGGATAACATATTGGATGATGATGAGAGTGAAGATCCTACTTGGTATGAACCCAGAGTCACGCAGACAAGTAGTTCATCTGAGGAGGTGGAGTAGGAAAACAAGGAAGTTACATTCTGTCCTACGGCACAGACATGGAGTAATGCAAGCACGAAGAGCATTGCATCCTTAGCCACAACTGTGGCTGTGACAAGCTGCTGTCACAGGTCTGCTGCTCACAGGGATGGCAAGGGTTGACTAGCCTGGGCATTTTTTGAGACCGCAAAGGATGAGCAAAGGATGAGCCAACCCAACTTATCTGCATACTTTGCAAGAAAAAACCCAGTAAAGGGAAAAAGTGCAATAATTGGACTACTACATGCATGAACCTTCACATGCGCACACAACATGCGTTATGCTGGGAATCTCACTGCACTAAAATGCAGACCAGCGAACCTCAACAACCATCAGCTGCCCCATCAACCTTAGCTGTAACGGACACGGACATGCCTGCTATGTTTGTTTCACCGAGCACACCACACGTTTCTCAATCCACCATAACATCTGCGCCTGCACCTTACTCACGGTTCAGCAGGTTGTTCATTTCACCATACTCCGCCCTCTCTCAGCACCGCAGCAAGCCCTCGGTTGCGCAGTTGTGGTCATGTAAAAGATTGTCATGTGTAGGATGAAACAAAGCTTAGAGGTTGAACTCCACCATGGTAGATACAGACGGTTTCTGAAAGCTGATGGCCGTCGCAGTCACCCAATACCAGTTGCCCAGTCACCATTACTTCTCTAAGAAAGCTGTGCCTGGTATATCAGCATGTCGCAGACAACATCACCCATTCCTTGATTAAATCTATGTCTGCCAGGGTGCATTTCACCACAGACACCTGGACGAGTAACAATGGCCAAGGGCGTTATATCTTGCTGACTGGGCACTGGGTGACTCTGGTGGCTGGGGGGGCAGGCGGGGAAGTGGATGCTCCACAAATCTGGGAATCCCCAAAGATTTCAGAACTAACCTCTGTATTTCACACTTCCTCCACTGCTTCTGCCTCCTCCACCTCCTCTAGTGCCTCCACCTGCGCACTCAACCTCTGCCTTAATGATACACACGTTCCAACAGTGCAGAGTGAATCCACACCACCTTCATACTGTGCAGTCAGGGCTCACTGCAATCAGGGAGTCTTTAAATTAATATGCCTTGAAGATCGCAGTCATACAGCTGAAAAGTTGTGGACAGCTCTACAGTCTCAGTTTCAGCAATAGCTGTTTCCGCTGAACCTGGAGCTAGGGAAGGCCATGTGCGATAACGGTGCAAACCTGTTGACTGCCCTACTCCGAGGTGAACTCACACACGTGCCTTGCATGGCCCATGTCATCAACCTGGTGGTACAGCGATTTCTCCACCACTATAACGGCCTGGATGAGCTGCTTCAGAAAGTACAGAGGCTGGAGAAGACTTTGAATAGAGTGCGACAGGAGGTGCTTGTCCCAGAAGAAAAAGAGGATGCGGAAGGGATAAGAATGTCTTAAAGTTCCAGACTGTCATCACACATGTGGATGCCAAGTGACGGTGGCTTCCTGCAATCGAGGGGGTTTGGTGATACCAGACATACTGTTAGTGAAGGTGCAAGAGCCATGGAACAAATGGAAGAGGAAGAGGTGATGGGAGAGCAACAGTCAGAAGATGAAGAGGATAATCATTTCATCTCTGTTGAACGTGGTTGGCAGGAAGTGACGGAGGAAACATTCTTCAGTGTTATGCAGTCAACAATAGAGTCTGGCTTTGGACCGCCTGGAAGATCCCGACATATGAGTGCCTTCTTGCTGCACTTTCTGCAACATGATCCCCGTATAGTTAGGATTCTAAATAATGCTGACTACTGGGTTGCCACTCTGTTAGATCTACATTATAAGAGTAAATTTTACCAGATGCTTCCTGCCCTGGAAAGGGACATGTCAATGTTGGAGTATCAGAACAAGCTTTTAAGCAACCGTAATAAAGCTTTTCACCAAGGCACACAGTGTACATCGCAGCTGTAGTCTTTCAACCTCCGGCACGTCAGTTCGTCAACGCCAATACATTAGCAGCAGCAGAGTAAGTGGCAGAAGCAATTTCTGTGAGTCCTTTCACACATTTTTTAGACCAGCTCGTGTACCAGCACAACAGAGTACAAGTCTGACACGTGGAGAACGACTGGAGAGGATGGTGGAGGACTATCTAGAGCCCAATATGAATACCATCAGTGATTATTTTGACCCTTTTACATTTTGGTCTTCAAAAATGGATGAATGGCCTGAGCTCGCCTGTCACGCCTTAGAGATTTTATCATGCCCAGCAGCCAGCGTTCTCTCAGAACGTGTGTTCAGCGCTGCTGGTGGTGTCCTGACGGATAAGCATACCCAGCTGTCTCATGAAAGTGTTGACTGCCTAACTTTCATCAAGATGAACAAGTTATGGATCTCCAAGGACTTTTGCACCCCAATTGCAGACTTTACAGAGTAGTGTATGTAGTTTTTAGAGTGCTGCATTGATCTTGCGGAATTGCAGTCTGTGATATGGCTTGTGTGCCTGCTATTGCTGCGGCTGCAGGTTTTAGTCCCTAATTTTTTGAAATGTGGAGAATACAGATTTGGTCTCTCAATCCATTGTGTTGGCTGTAGTGGAAGAGGTGTTGTTCCTAATTGTATAATATATAGTATAATATCTACAGTACTGAAATTGATGCCACTTTGTTGGTGTCTGTCAGTAATTTTTGGAAATGTGGGGAATCCTAATTGGGTCTCCATCTATTCGGTTGGCTGTAGTGTAAGTGGTGTCCGTCGACATTATACTACTTATACTCTAGTGAAATTGATACCACTTTGGTGGTTTTAGGCCCAAATATTTTCAAATGGAAACAGTCCTGATTGGGTCTCCATCTACTGGGTTGGCTGTAGGGGAAAAGGTGTTACTAATTGTACAATTTCTACTGTACTGAAATTGATACCACTTTGTTGGTGTCTGCCAGTAATTTTTGGAAATGTGCGGAACCTTGATTGTATCTCTATCTATTGAGTTGGCTGTAGTGGAAGAGGTGTCTGTCCCCATTATACCACTTATACTCTTGTGAAATTGATGCCACTTTGATGGTTTTAGGTCCAAATGTTTTCAAATGTGAACACTCCTGATTGGGTCTCCATTTACTGGGTTGGCTGTATGGGAAGAGGTGTCCTTGATAATTGTACAATTTCTACTGTACTGAAATTGATGCCACTTTGTTGGTGTCTGCCAGTAATTTTTGGAAATGTGGGGAATCCTGATTGGGTCTCCATCTATTGGGTTGGCTGTAAGGGAAGAAGTGTCAGTCCTAATTATACTATTTCTACTGTACTGAAATTGATGCCACTTTGGTGGTATTAGGCCCAATTGTTTTCAAATGGGAACAGTCCTGATTGGGTCTCCATCTAGAGGGTTGGCTCTAGGGGAAGAAGTGTCGGTCCTAATTATACTATTTCTACTGTACTGAAATTAATGCCACTTCAGTGGTATTAGGCCCTAATTTAGGAAAATGTGAACCCTCCTGATTGGGACTCCAAGTGCTGGGTTGGTTCCAGTGGAGGAGGTTTTGGTCTCCTTTACAAAAGTTATACTCTAGTGAAAATATTTTTTTGGTGCAGATATTGTTCTCCACACAGTGGTACACAGATCTGATAAACTCAAAATGAGTACATAAAGCAGACTGCATCACAGCTTAAAATTGTTTGGGGCAGATATTCTTCTCCACACAGGGGTACACAGACCTGATAAACTCAACATGGGTATATAAAGCAGACTGCATCTCAGCTAAAAATTGTTTGGGACAGATATTCTTCTGCACACAGGGGTACACAGACCTGATAAACTCAACATGGATATATAAAGCAGACTGCATCTTAGCTAAAAATTGTTTGGGGCAGATATTGTTCTCCACACAGGGGAAAAAAAAAAGGTTGGGTCCGAGCAGCTTCCTGACCCTCGACTGTACTGTGCTGTCAGGGCAAGAAGAGGAGGAGGGTGACTCTAAGGACTAGAAATGGGATAACACATTGGATGATGATGAGGTTGCACATCCAACTTGGTGTGAACCCAGAGGCACACAGCTGAGTAGCTCATCTGAGGAGGTGAAGGAGGAAGACAAGGAGGTTACGCTGCATCTTATGGTGCAGACATGGAGTGATGCAAGCACGAGGAGCACGGCATCCTTAGCCACAACTGTGGCAGTGACCAGCATCAGTTGCAGGGGCGGCAAGGGTTGCCTAGCCTGGGCCTTTTTTTTGAGACTGCAAAGGATGAGCCAACTCATATTATCTGCAAACTTTGCGATAATAAACTCAGTAGAGGGAAAAATTGCAATAATTTGACTACTACTATATGAACCTTCACATGCGCAATCAACATGCGTTACTCTGGCAATCTCACTGTGATAAAATGCGGACCTCAACAACCATCAGCTGCCCCATCAACCACATCCGCTGCTTCTTCCTCCTCCTATGTGACTGTGCCAAATATTGGCAAGCAGGTCTCCCACCACAAAACTTCTGGTTCTCTACCCACTCCAGTAAGACTGAGTGAGAGCCCGTCAGCTGTAATGAAAGTGGACATGCCTTCTGTGTTTGTTTCACCGAGCACACCACATGTTTCTCAATCCACCGTAACATCTCTGCCTGCACCTCACTCACGGTCCAGCAGTTTGTCCGTTTCACCATACTCTGTCTTCTCTCAGCACTGCAGCCAGCTCTCTGTCCGACAGTTGTGGTCACGTAAAAGACTGTTTCCTCCCAAACACGACAAAGCTAAGAGGTGGAATTCCTCCAACTCCAATCTGTTGTCCTTGGATATGGTGGTGTCAAACCCTAATTTTTTGAACTGTGAACACTCCTGTATGGCTGTTTTTTTGCTGAGGAGGTAACCGGAGAACCAGGAGGAAACCCCAGCAAACACGGGAGAAGATACAAACTACTTGCAGATCATCATAAAGGAGTTAGCTCGTCTTCTAGGAGATCAACCATTGCTGGTGACTACCTTGTGAACATTATGTGGAAGCTTGCAAGGTGTCACAGGTTTACCGTGACAGAGAGGAGCCAAAAGACCTTAGTGTCTGATTCCTCCCACTCCTGCAGTCATTAGAAAGAAGCCTTTCGCCTTCATATTAATCGGTGCAGAGGTTAATCTGCTCAGTTGTGAGCTTAACGTGATTTAGGCTCCCGACTAATTTGTCCCGTGCATCTCCCCTACTGTGATAACGCTGTATCCCAACAATCAGACTGTCGCCTACTCTGGAAATCTTGAAAAGGAAGCTGAAGACCCACTTCTTGTGACAAGTGTACAATCTGCGGTAAGCCTCGCTCCAGCATACTGCTGCACAACTAGCTGTACCATGATCTACTGTACCCTCACCCATCCCTTGTAGATTGCTTGTGCGCCCTCGTGGGCAGGGTCCTCTCTCCTCTTGTGCCAGTTGGTGACCCCTTTTGACATGTAAAGCGCTACAGGATAAATGTAACTTTAATGTAATAATAATTATAGTACTTGTACTCCTGGTCAATTGATGGCACATTCTAGGTGTCTACCCCTAATTTAATGTATTTTGGCGGATTTCGGGCCCATTTGAAGGTGTTGTGTATGCGTTGTTTTTTTTTTGTCCCCCCATTGAATCCTATGGCGTTTGGTAATGTTCGGTGAATATTCGACAAATAAATCGGCAAATTGGAGAATATTGCAAATTCGGCGATCGTAATCCGAATCGAATATTGAAACATTCGCTCATCTCTACTCCTGAGTGCAGAGTACAAAATATATTTTTTTAATTTGCTAATGTGACATAGCAAGCTATAGTACTCCACCTTGTCATTTTGTGGGGGTGAAATTCAGCTGTATGCACAGTGAAAAAAACTACTTTTTCTGTTGCTAATAAGAGTAAAAAAAATAATTTTTTTCTGTGACAAATGTGATACAGTCCTCCATAAGCCATAAGCCACCTTGTCCTTTTGTGGCAGTGAAATTAAGCTTGCATAAGTATACAGATGTGAAAACAATAATTTCTGTGAGTAACGTGATGCTGCATGCCAGAAGCCACCTTGTCATTTGTGGCATTGAAATTAAACTGTTTTCAGAGTAAAAAAATCTTTTTCTGTTGCTAACCAGAGTAAAAAAATATTTTTTTTTTCTGTGACAAACGTGATACAGTCTGCCATAAGCCACCTAGTCTTTTTGTGGTGGTTAAATTAAGCTGTGTGTAGACTGAGTAAACAAACTAATTATTTTCTGTTGCTAACAAGAGTAAAAAAATATATTTTCTTCTGTGACAAAATTGATACAGTATGTCATATGTCACCTTGTCATTTCGTGGCGGTGAAATTAAGCTGTATGTGGAGCTTATGCAGTAAAAAAATCTATTTTTTTCTGTGACTAGCGTGATACAGCAGGCTAGATCTGAGTTTGAAATATCTTGAAGCATATATTCTATGTTATACATGCCTCATCAACACTAAAAAAATACTTTCTTCTCTTGCTAACGTTTTACAACAGAGGGCATCTGAGTTTGAAATAGTTTGGAGCATAACTCCTAAGTTATACAGGCATCATTCACACTAAAAAAATATTTTCTTCTGTTATTAATGTCATACAGTAGGGACATGTAAAGCTGAAATACTTTGGAGCTTATTTGCTATGTTATACAGGCCTCATTCAAACTAAAAAAATATTTTCTTATGTTATTAACTAGTGTTGAGCGAACATGCTCGACACTGCTCGCTACTCGCCCGAGCATCACGCTACTCGGGATGTTTGGCGAGCACCGAGCATTTCCGGGTTACTCGGGTGGGAGCTCGGGTCTCCGCCCTGCATGTTTGGCGCTCTTTACAGAGCCAATGAACATGCAGGGATTGCCAGCCAGTCACTGTAATGCCGCAGCCATGTTGGTTGTGGGCATTACATTGATTGGCTGGCCGCACAACGTCACCTCGAGTATTTAAAACCGGGCGCCGCCATCTTGGACACAGACGGCTGGGATCAGACAGTGTAGGGACAGCGCTGCTGATTTAGGGAGAGATATATACTGCGAAATAGTTAGTGTAGGGTCTGTAAAGGCTGCCAGAACAAACAAACAGTCCTTCTCAGGACTAATATCCATCCCAGATATCAGGCTGGCAGGCAGGCTGTATAGGAGACGCAGTGGTTATACCAGCAAACGCTGCATTACAGTCCTGTGTGTTCCTGTTGCTGAAATTGCTGGACTTAGCTCCAGGTCTCGGGGGCCAGGAAAAATCCTTTTTTCTTCATCTAAATCCTCTTTTTTTTTCCTCCTTCACACTGTACAAATGCCCGTCTTATTAACCTTTTGGTGTCCCCCCCAAAAAAAAACGTGTATCTGTGATAGTTCAGACACAAATACAGTACAGACCAAAAGTTTGGACACACCTTCTCATTTAAAGATTTTTTTGAATTTTCTTGACTATGGAAATTGTACATTCACACTGAAGGCATCAAAACTATGAATTACCACATGTGGAATTATATGCTTAACAAAAAAGTGTGAAACATCTGAAAATATGTCTTATATTCTAGGTTCTTGAAAGTAGCCACCTTTTGCTTTGATGACTGCTTTGCACACTCTTGCCATTCTCTTGATGAGCTTCAAGACGTAGTCACCGGAAATGGTCTTCACTTCACAGGTGTGCCCTGTCAGGTTTAATAAGTGAGATTTCATGCCTTATAAATAGGGTTGGGACCATCAGTTATGTTGTGCAGAAGTCTGGTGGATGCACAGCTGATAGTCCTACTGAATAGACTGTTAGAATTTGTATTATGGCAAGAAAAAAGCAGCTAAGTAAAGAAAAACGAGTCGCCATCATTACTTTAAGAAATGAAGGTCAGTCAGTCCGAAAAATTGGGAAAACTTTGAAAGTGTCCCCAAGTGCAGTTGGAAAAACCGCGCTACAAAGAAACTGGCTCACATGAGGACCGCCCGAGGAAAGGAAGACCAAGAGTCACCTCTGCTGCAGGTTAAGTTTATCCGAGTCACCAGCCTCAGAAATCACAGGTTAACAGCAGCTCAGATTAGAGACCAGGTCAATGCCACACAGAGTTATAGCAGCAGACACATCTCTTCAACAACTAAGAGGGGACTTTGTGCAGCAGGACTTCATGGTAAAATAGCTGCTAGGAAACCACTGCTAAGGACAGGCAACAAGCAGAAGAGACTTGTTTGGGCTAAAGAACACACAGAAATGAACATTAGACCAGTGGAAATCTGTGCTTTGGTCTGATGAGTCCAAATTTGAGATCTTTGGTTCCAACCACCGTGTCTTTGTGCGACGCAGAAAAGGTGAACGGATGGACTCTACATGCCTGGTTCCCACCGTGAAGCATGGAGAAGGAGGTGTGATGGTGTGGGGGTGCTTTGCTGGTGACACTGTTGGGGATTTATTCAAAATTGAAGGCATACTAAACCAGCATGGCTACCACAGCATCTTGCAGCGGCATGCTATTTTATCCTGTTTGCGTTTAGTTGGACCATCATTTATTTTTCAACAGGACAATGACCCCAAACACACCTCCAGGCTGTGTAAGGGCTTTTTGACCAAGGAGAGTGATGGGGTGCTACGCCAGATGACCTGGCCTCCACAGTCACCAGACCTGAACCCAATCAAGATGGTTTGGGGTGAGCTGGACCGCAGAGTGAAGCCAAAAGGGCCAACAAGAGCTAAGGATCTCTGGTAACTCCTTCAAGATAGTTGGAAGACCATTTCCGGTGACTACCTCTTGAAGATCATTAAGAGAATGCCAAGAGTGCGCAAAGCAGTCATCAAAGCAAAAGGTGGCTACTTTGAAGAACCTAGAATATAAGACATTTTTTCAGTTGTTTCACACTTTTTTGTTAAGTATATAATTCCACATGTGTTAATTCATAGTTTTGATGCCTTCAGTGTGAATGTACAATTTTCAAAGTCATGAAAATCCAGATAAACCTTTAAATGAGAAGGTGTGTCCAAACTTTTGGTCTGTACTGTATATCTGTTGAAAATACTCTGGTGTAGGCCAGAAAAACAGAAGTGTGGTTTTGCAGTTCCATGGTTCAAATCTCTCTATCATCCACTTTTGGGCCATTTGTATCTAAAAAAAAACTGTTTGAGTGTGTCGCTCACTGTTCAGCCGCAAATACATATATTTAAAAAAGTCTGGTATACACCAGTAAATTATAACTGTGGTTTTGCAGTTCCACAGTAAAAAATCTCTATTATCCTGCTTTTGACATTTTTTGGCGTAAAAAAAATACTAATAGTGTCTCCCTGATTTTTCAGACACAAATATATCTGTTGAAAATAGTTTGGTGTAGGCCAGAGAAACAGAAGTGTGGTTTTGCAGATCCACGGTTCAAACCTCTGTATTATCCACCTTTGGGCCATTTGTATCTAAACAAAAACAGTTTGAGTGTGTTGCTCACTGTTCAGCCGCAAATATATATATTTACAAAACTCTGGTACACCAGTAAATTATAACTGTGGTTTTGCTGTTCCACGGTAAAAAATCTCTATTATCCTGCTTTTGGCATTTTTTGCCGTAAAAAAAAAAAACTAATAGTGTCTCCCTGATTTTCAGACTCAAATATATCTGTTGAAAATAGTTTGGTGTAGGCCAGAGAAACAGAAGTGTGGTTTTGCAGATCCACGGTTCAAACCTCTGTATTATCCACTTTTGGGCCATTTGTATCTAAACAAAAACAGTTTGACTGTGTCGCTCACTGTTCAGCCGCAAATATATATATTTACAAAAGTCTGGTACACCAGTAAATTATAACTGTGGTTTTGATGTTCCACGGTAAAAAATCTCTATTATCCTGATTTTGACATTTTTTGCCGTAAAAAAAAAAACTAATAGAGTCTCCCTGATTTTTCAGACACAAATATATCTGTTGAAAATAGTCTGGTGTAGGCCAGAGAAACAGAAGTGTGGTTTTGCAGATCCACGGTTCAAACCTCTGTATTATCCACTTTTGGGCCATTTGTATCTAAAAAAAAACAGTTTGAGTGTGTCGCTCACTGTTCAGCCGCAAATATATATATTTAAAAAAGTCTGGCACACCAGTAAATTATAACTGTGGTTTTGCTGTTCCACGGTAAAAAATCTCTATTGTCCTGCTTTTGTCATTTTTTGCCGTAAAAAAAAACTAAGAGTTTCTCCCTGATTTTTCAGACACAAATATATCTGTTGAAAATAGTTTGGTGCAGGCCAGAGAAACAGAAGTGTGGTTTTGCAGATCCACGGTTCAAACCTCTGTATTATCCACTTTTGGGCCATTTATATCTAAAAAAAAACAGTTTGAGTGTGTCGCTCACTGTTCAGCCGCAAATATATATATTTTAAAAAGTCTGGTATACACCAGTAAATTATAACTGTGGTTTTTCTATTCCACGGTGAAAAATCTCTATTATCCAGCTTTTGTCATTTTTTCCGTAAAGAAAAACAGTAATAGTTTCTCCCTGATTGTTCAGATTGTTTAAAAGAGTCGGGTGTAGGCCAGAGAAATAGAACTGTGGTTTTCCTCTTCCAAGGTTCTAATCTACTTTTTATTAGCCTTTTTCCATTGATAGTGCGAGTGTAAGCTATTTTACTTCCTTTATAATGGGCAAGGCGCGTGGCAAGGGACGTGGAACTGGACTTTCTGGTGATGGTGCGTGCAGAGGACGGGGCCATGGCCAAGGTGAAAATGTGCCACAACCAACAGCCACATCTTCTCGCTCCCACTTCTTGACCGAATTACTATGGAAGCACAGAACAACACCAGTATTGCGAACTGATCAGTGTGAACAGGTTATTAATTGGATAGCAGTTAATGCTTCCAGTTACCTGGGCACCACCACCTCCGGTCTGTCTTCCACATGGTCAAATCTTAGTAGCCGTGAGACTCGACTGCATACTCCTCCTCACCCTGATGCTCCTTCCTCCCACCATGCCGAATGTGGTCAGACTGCAACTGATCCCACACTTGGACACTCTGAAGAGCTGTTCACAGGTCCATTTCCAGAATTGTGCTCCTCGCCTGCTCCGCTTGAAGTGGTGGAAGAGGAGATCCCATGTAGCGATGCCCAAATATTTGAACAGTCACGGCCACAGGAAGTCGACGATGCTGGCAATTTGTCACAAGAGGTGGACGATGACGAGACACATTTGCCAGGAAGTGAGGAGGAGGATCGAGGAGTGCAAGTGGAAGAGGAGGAGGAGGTGGATGATCTAGTAACTGACCAAACGTGGCAGGAGGACATGCAGAGCGAGGCCAGCAGCACACAGGGTGAGGGAGGCAGAGCACACCAACAGGCAGGAAGAAGCAGTGTGGTGGCCGCACACAGAAGGCAGGCAACAGTTCCCCGTAACACCAACACGAGGGTTGTTGCCAGTACAAGCGGTAGGTCTTACAGAGTCTGGAATTTTTTTAAAGACTCAGGTGATAACCCCAAAAAGGCCATTTGTACCACCTGCTATGCCAGCATCAGCAGCGGCGACAAAACTACCAGCCTGACCACCACCAGCATTATGAGGCACATGGCAGCAAAGCACCCGACTTTGTGGGGTGAAACCCAGGGTCCACGACCAGTGTCGATGGGTGTCACCACTGCTTCTTCCGCTGTTGTGCATGCAATAGAACCCCCTGTTGCGTGTGCAAGGCAATCCCCTGTCCATACTTCATACAAAGATGCCCCCTCCTCTCAGTATTCACTTGTTATGGCAGTTTCTCAAGAAACAGCATCAACGTCCACGTCCTCGTCCCACCGCAGCGTTCAATTGTCCATATCCCATAGCTATGAACGAAAGCGGAAATTCGCAGCCAACGCCCCACAGGCAACATTCCTAAATTCGCACATTTCCCGACTGCTTGCGTTGGAAATGCTGCCTTTTAGGCTGGTGGAGACAGAATCCTTCCGCAACCTTATGGCGGTGGCTGTCCTTCGGTACTCGGTCCCCAGCCGACACTATTTTGCCGGTGTGCCATCCCCGCACTACATAAGCACGTGTCCCAAAACATCTACCGTGCCCTCAACAATGCAGTTACTGGGAGAGTTCACCTGACAACAGACACGTGGACAAGTGCTTGTGGCCGGGGAGGGTACATCTCCCTGACGGCACACTGGGTAAACATAGTGGAAGCCGGGACCCAGTCGGAACTTGGGACGGAATACATCCTCCCCACACCGAGGATTGCGGGCCCTATGTCAGTCAGAGTTGCCCCCACAGTGTACAGCTCCTGCACATCATCTTCCTCCTCCTCATGTTCAGCCTCCATCTCAGATATCACCACATCAGTTACAAGCTGTAAGCACTGCAGTACTGCCTCAGCCAAGCGGTAACAGGCTGTGCTGAAACTCATAAGCTTATGTGAGAAACCTCACACTGCTTGTGAGTTGTGGACAGCTGTGAAAGAGCAGGCAGATCTGTGGCTGAGACCGGTGAACCTACATCCAGGCATGGTCGTGTGTGACAATGGCCATAACCTGGTGGCGGCTCTGAGGCGAGGCGAGATCACACACGTACCATGCCTGGCTCATGTGCTTAACCTCGGGGTTCAGCGGTTTCTTAAATCGTACCCTGAGTTGCCAGATCTGCTCCTCAAAGTACGCCGCCTGTCAGCTCATTTTCGCAAGTCGGCAACAGCTTCCGCTGCCCTTGCTGTGTTGCAGTAGCGTTTGCAGCTTCCGTCACACCAACTGGTGTGTGATGTCCCCCCACGTTGGAACTCTACCCTCCACATGTTGCAAAGGATTTGTGAGCAGAAGAGAGCAGTTGTGGAGTACCAGCAGCAACAAGGCCGTCGATATTCAGGTCAGACGCCACAAAAAAGACCTCAGGAGTGGACCTGGATGTCTGACATATGTACCATCTTGACAAACTTTGAGGAGTCCGCCAAGATGGTGAGTGGCAATGATGCCATCATTAGCGTCAGCATTCCACTAGTCTGTCTTTTGCAATGCTCTCTGCAGAGAATTAAAGAGGAGGCATTGCAGCCAGAGTATGATGAGATGGATCAAGAAGCCGTAGCGGTCGATTACACACAGCCCAGCCTCATCTCATCCAAACGTGCACTGGGGGACAATGAGGGAGAGGAGAAGGAAAAACAGGAGCTTGTATCATGCCCTGTAGACGGTAGTACTTGTACAACTGTCATACAGTCGGTTCAGCGTGGGTGGCCTGAGGACAGGGGGGAGAGGAGGAGAGCATGGTCAGTCGTCATCTTGGTGAGGACATGGAAGTCTTGCCCGTTACCAGTCTGGCACGCATGGCTGACTTTATGTTACACTGCCTTAACTGTGACTCTCGCGTTGTAAAAATGTTGGGTGACCTTCATTACTGGTTGGTGACACTTTTAGACCCCCGCTACAAGGAGAACATTCACTCTCTTATTCCTTAGGTGGAGAGGTCTACAAAAATGGGGCAGTACCAGAAGGCCCTTGCTGCAGAACTGTTGAAAAAATTCCCATCTGAACACGCTAGCGGCAGAGGTCACAGTTCGTTGCCCAACCAAGGCGTACATGCGAGAGAGATGCAACTCCAATCCAGCAAAGGCAGGGGAACAGTGTCAACATTCTGGGACAGTTTTCTCAGACCCTCCCTTCGGACAGACCCTGAGGCGCGGGGTACTCTCACAAGGAGTGGAAAGTTTGAAAAGATGGTGAGGGAGTACCTTACCGACTGTACCAGCTTCCTCCGTGATTCTTCTGTGCCTTTTAATTATTGGGTATCCAAGCAGGACACTTGGAATGAACTCGCTCTGTACGCCTTGGAGGTCCTGGCCTGCCCTGCTGATAGCATGTTATCGGAGCGTGTTTTTAGTGCCGCTGGGGGAATTTTAACTGATAAGCGCACTCGCCTGTCAACTGACAATGCTGACAAGCTGACCCTTATCAAAATGAACAAGGGCTGGATTGGGCCAGACTTCTCATCACCACCAAATGACAGCAGAGTAACATAAAGTCAAATCCACTGTGTTATTTCGGGAGGTGTATTCACATGCACCGCTTCACACCCACACATGGGTATACGCTTCCTCATTTCGGCTGTTTTATGTTCTTCTCCATATCCTCAGCCTCCACCACCACTATACCACCAGGGTGACCGTGGTCTGTGTTGCCATTATTGAAAGTTTCTCCGTCCTTATTTTTGTCAGCTTTTGCTTGGAAGGCATAAGCAAAGACTGTGGGAGACCCACTCCCCAATAATGGGAATAATATTTTTAAGATGCTGTACTGTATCCCTCATGTATGGGGCATTAAAACCGTCTTGTTAAGCTACTGCGACCTCCAACACTTTTCCAAGGGGCCTTAAAACCGTCTTGTTAAGCTACTGTGACCTCCACCACTTTTCCAAGGGGCATTAAAACGGTCTTGTTAAGCTACTTTGATCTCCACCACTTTTACAAGGGGCATTAAAACCGTCTTGTTAAACTACTGTTACCTCCACCACTTTTCCAGGGGGCATTAAAACCGTCTTGTTAAGCTACTGGGACCTCCACGTCTCTTCCAAGGGACATTAAAAGCATCTTGTTAAACCACTCTGAACTCCACAGCTCTTCCAAGGGGCATTGAAATGTTGTTTTTAATTAACTCTAACCTCCACGACTCTTCGAACGGGCATTGGATTTCCTCCTAATTTTTGGCAGCTTTTGCTTGGAAGGCATAAGCAAAGACTATGGGAGACCCACTCCCTAATAATGGGAATAAAGTTTTTAAGATGCTGTACTGTATGGCTTTTGTAAGGGGGATTAAAACCATCTTGTTAAGCTACTGTGACCTCCACGTCTCTTCCAAGGGGCATTGATATTGTATTTTTATTCCACTGGGACCTCCACCACTCTTCCAATGGGCATTTATATTGTCTTTTTATTCCACTGCGACCTCGACGACTCTTCCAAGGGGCATTAAAACCGTCTTGCTAAATCACTCTGAACTCCACAGCTCTTCCAAGAGGAATAAAACTGTCTAGTTAAGCTACTGTGACCTCCACGTCTCTTCCAAGGTGCATTGATATTGTCTTTTTATTCCACTGCGCCCTCCACCACTCTTCCAAGGGGCATTAAAACCATCTTGTTAAGCTACTGTGACCTCCACGTCTCTTCCAAGGGGCATTAAAACCGTCTTTTTAAGCTACTGTGACCTCCACGTCTCTTCCAAGGGGCATTAAAACAGTCTTATTAAGCTACTGTGACCTCCACGTCTCTTTGAAGGGGCATTGATATTGTATTTTATTCCACTGCGACCTACACTACTCTTCCAAGGGGCATTAAAACCTTCTTGTTAAGCTACTGTGACCTTCACATCTCTTCCAAGGGGCATTAAAACTGTCTTATTAAGCTACTGTGACCTCCACGTCTCTTTCAAGGACATTGATATTGTGATATTGTCTATTTATTCCACTGCGCCCTCCACCACTGTTCCAAGGGGCATTAAAACCGTTTTGTTAAGCTACTGTGTCCTCCACGACCCTTCCAAGGGGCATTAAAACCGTCTTGTTAAGTTACTGTGACCTCCACGTCTCTTTAAAGGGGCATTGATATTGTCTTTTTATTCCACTGCGACCTCCACCACTCTTCCAAGGGGCATTAAAACCGTCTTATTAAGCTACTGTGACCTCCACGTCTCTTTCAAGGGTCATTGATATTGTCTTTTTATTCCACTGCGCCCTCCACCACTCTTCCAAGGGTCATTAAAACCGTCTTGTTAAGCTAGTGTGACCTCCACGTCTCTTTCAAGGGGCATTGATATTGTCTTTTTATTCCACTGTGACCTCCAGCACTCTTCCAAGGGGCATTAAAACAGTCTTGTTAAGCTACTGTGACCTCCACGTCTCTTCCAAGGGGCATTAAAACTGTCTTTTTAGCTACTGTGACTTCCACGTCTTTTCCAAGGGGCACTGATATTGTCTTTTTATTCCACTGTGCCCTCCACCACTCTTCCAAGGGGCATTAAAACAGTCTTGTTAAGCTACTGTGACTTCCACGTCTATTTCAAGGTGCATTGATATTGTCTTTTTATTCCACTGCGACCTCCACCACTCTTCCTAGGGGCATTAAAACCGTCTTGTTAAACCATTCTGAACTCCACGTCTCTTCCAAGGGGCATTAAAACCATCTTGTTAAGCTACTGTGACCGCCACGTCTCTTCCAAGGGGCATTAAAACCGTCTTGTTAAACCATTCTGAACTCCACGTCTCTTGCAAGGGGCATTAAAACCGTTTTGTTAAGCTACTGTGACCTCCACGACCCTTCCAAGGGACATTAAAACCGTCTTGTTAAGCTACTGTGACCTCCACGTCTCTTTCAAGGGGCATTGATATTGTCTTTATATTCCACTGCGACCTCCACCACTCTTTCAAGGGGCATTAAAACCGTCTTATTAAGCTACTGTGACCTCCACGTCTCTTTCAAGGGGCATTGATATTGTCTTTTTATTCCACTGCGCCCTCCACCACTCTTCCAAGGGTCATTAAAACCGTCTTGTTAAGCTAGTGTGACCTCCACGTCTCTTTCAAGGGGCATTGATATTGTCTTTTTATTCCACTGCAACCTACACCACTCTTCCAAGGGGCATTAAAACAGTCTTGTTAAGCTACTGTGACCTCCACGTCTCTTCCAAGGGGCATTAAAACTGTCTTTTTAGCTACTGTGACTTCCACGTCTCTTCCAAGGGGCACTGATATTGTCTTTTTATTCCACTGTGCCCTCCACCACTCTTCCAAGGGGCATTAAAACAGTCTTGTTAAGCTACTGTGACTTCCACGTTTATTTCAAGGTGCATTGATATTGTCTTTTTATTCCACTGCGACCTCCACCACTATTCCTAGGGGCATTAAAACCGTCTTGTTAAACCATTCTGAACTCCACGTCTCTTCCAAGGGGCATTAAAACCGTCTTGTTAAGCTACTGTGACCGCCACGTCTCTTCCAACGGGCATTAAAACCGTCTTGTTAAACCATTCTGAACTCCACAGCTCTTCAAAGGGGCATTGAAATGTTGTTTTTAATTAACTCTAACCTCCATGACTCTTCCAACGGGCATTGCATTTCCTCCTAATTTTAGTTAGCTTTTGCTTTTCAATGCATAGGCGAACACTAAGGGAGACCCACTCCCCAATAATGGGTAGAAGGTTTTTAATATGCTGTAATCCACGTCTGTTTCAAGGGCCATTGCAGTTCCTCCTAATTTTTGGAAAGCCTTCCATTCACTGGTTAGGCCAACAGTCTTCAGGAGACCCAGTTGCTATAAATGGAAAAAATGGTTTATTTAAGGCCCTCTGACCTCCATGTCACTTCCAAGGGGCATTGGAGTGCCTCGAAATTTTTGGTAGGCATTGCACTCACTGTATGCCTTATAACTGTGTAGCCGAACCGCTCCTTTTGGTACAGAAACATATCCTACAAGACATGTGTGGTTGACTGGCCTGATATTGATGTGAATGGTCCCTGTTTCTCCTGCTCTTTCTCCTTTGCCACCACCTCATCCATTATTCATCACCTGAAGCTTTAACGGGAGCCATAGAACTGGGATAGTAGCAGAAAAACATCCAGCAATCCTTGGAGGAGGTAGGACATGCGCCAAAACGCTGACCTCCTTAGGCCTAGCCACTACTACATACATGCGCTTGCATTCCAAGGAACAGAAAGCTAAGAAGATGGATGGCCTCATGATCATAAATAATTTACTCATTGTGTAGGAGGCTGACCACTGCTACTGTCTACCTTTTGAACTTTGTGTTGAAGCCTGATTGACCCAGGTCCTGCAATCCTCTATGTCTGGAGGACGTGTTGCATCCCAGTGTCCAACTGTGTCCCGGCTTCCACAATATTAACCCAGTGTGAAGGCGTGATATGGACCATCCCTGGCCACATTCACTTGTCCATGTGTTTGTGGTAAGGCTGTCCTTCAAATAGGGGCGGCTGGGGACCGTTTATGGACACCCGGCCGCCCCCAGGCAGCTGGGGACCGAGCGTGGACACCCAGCTGCTGGGCGGCTGGGGACAGAGTATGGATACCAGGCCGCCGACGCAGCCATGACGTGGTGGCCAGATTCCGCCTCCACATGCCTAAAAGGCCCAATTTGAAGTGCAAGCAAGCTAGCAGTATGGTATTGCAGCCTGGGGGTGGGTGGGTGGCAGACTGCACACTTACGCTTGCATTCCAAGAAAACAAAGCAGATGCTAACTTCTATCATCATCATACTCCTCACCTTGGCACTCTCAACTCCCTTGATGGAGAAGCCAGGGCCCAACGGAGGAGTCTGTTTCTCTGGTGGGCTCGTCCAATGCTGCTCTAAAGCAGGCCGGGCTCAGAAAAGTGTGTGGGGGGAAAGTTGTCAGGGGAAATAGGGGCGGCTGGGGATTGAGTCTGGACACACGGCTGCTCCCTGGCGGCTGGGGACCGAGCGTGGACACCCGGCCGCCAGGCGGCTGGGGACTGAGTATGGATACCAGGCCGCCGATGCAGCCATGACGTGGTGGCCAGATTCTGCCTCCACATGCCTAAAAGGCCCAATTTGAGGTGCAAGCAAACTTGCAGTATTGCAGCCTGGGGGTGGGTGGGTGGGAGGCAGGCTGCACACTTACGCTTGCATTCCAAGAAAACAAAGCAGATGCTAACTTCTATCATCATCATGCTCCTCACCTTGGCACTCTCAACTCCCCTGATGGAGAAGCCAGGGCCCACCGGAGGAGTCTGGTTACATAGTTACATAGTTACATAGTTTATATGGCCAAAAAAAGACAAGCGTCCATCCAGTTCAGCCTATTTCTTGAGCACTGCAGCTATTCCGCAGCGTTGATCCAGGGGAAGGCAAAAAAAAACCATGTGGTATAGGCCAATTTACTTCATTGAGGAAAAATTCACTTCCCGACTCCAATCTGGCAGTCAGATTAAATCCCTGGATTAATTAACTATCACTAATCATAAGATGTAATTTTATTGTTCTCAAGAAAGGCGTCCAGGCCTCTCTTGAACTCATTAAGTGAGTTGGACATCACCACTTCCACTCCCAGAGAGTTCCAGAGTCTCACGGCTCTGACCATAAAGAATCCCCTTCTATGCTGGTGCAGGAACCTCCTTTCCTCCAGACGCATAGTGTGCCCCCTCGTCTTTGTCACCATCCTTGGTATAAACAGGTCATGGGAGAGATCTCTGTACAGCCCCCTGATGTATTTATACATGTTTATGAGGTCTCCCCTAAGCCTTCTCTTTTCCAACGTAAATAGGCCTAATTTTGACAACCTCTCTGGGTATTCTAGTCCCCCCATTCCCTTTATTACCTTAGTCGTCCTCCTTTGTACCCTCTCTAGCTCCAATATGTCTTTCCTGAGCACAGGAGCCCAGAACTGTGCACAATATTCTAAGTGCGGCCTTACCAGCGCTTTATACAGAGGAAGAACAATGTTCTCATCATATGCCCCTATTCCTCTTCTGATGCATGCCATGACTCTATTTGCCTTCGCAGCTGCTGCCTGACACTGGGCACTCCAAATTAATTTGCTGTTAACCAAGACGCCCAGGTCCTTCTCCATGTCAGATTTCCCCAACGGTTTCCCATTTAATATGTATGGGTGACTGCTGTTTTTCTTTCCCATGTGCATGACCTTACATTTATCGGCATTGAACCCCATTTGCCATTTTTTGGCCCAACTCCCCAATTTATCTAAATCCTCCTGTAGCTGTGCCCTATCCTCATCTGTATTAACTACTTTACAAAGTTTAGTATCATCTGCAAATATTGCTATTTTACTATGCAACCCTTCCACTAGATCATTAATAAATATATTAAATAATATAGGGCCCAAGACAGACCCTTCAGGCACCCCGCTAGTAACCCTGACACCCCCTGAGCTTACTCCATTGATAACCACCCTCTGCTTTCTATCACTCAGCAAGCTATTTACCCACATTATCCCCCAAAATGTTCTCTGGTGGGCTCGTCCAATGCTGCCCTAAAGCAGGCCGGGCTAAGAAAAGTGTGTGGGGGGAAGGTGACAGGAGAAATAGGGGCAGCTGGGGACCGAGTATGGACACCCGGCAGCCCCCTGGCAGCTGGGGACCGAGCGTGGACACCCGGCCGCCGGGCGGCTGGGGACTGAGTATGGATACCAGGCCGCCGACGCAGCCATGACGTGGTGACCAGATTCCGCCTCCACATGCCTAAAAGGCCCAATTTGAAGTGCAAGCAAGCTAGCAGTATGGTATTGCAGCCTGGGGGTGGGTGGGTGGCAGGTTGCACACTTACGCTTGCATTCCAAGAAAACAAAGCAGATGCTATCTTCTATCATCATCATGCTCCTCACCTTGGCACTCTCAACTCCCCTGATTGAGAAGCCAGGGCCCACGGGAGGAGTCTGGTTCTCTGGTTGGCTCATCCAATGCTGCCCTAAAGCAGGCCAGGCTAAGAAAAGTGTGGGGGAAGTTCAGCGGAGAAATAGGGGCAGCTAGGGACCATTTATAGACACCCAGCCGCCCCCAGGCAGCGGGGGACCGTGTGTGGACACCCGGCCGCCGGGCGGCTGGGGACTGAGTATGGATACCAGGCCGCCGACGTAGCCATGACATGGTGGCTGGTGTCTGCCTCCACATGCCTAAGCAAGCTAGCAGTATGCTATTGCAGCCTGGGGGTGGGTGGGTGGCAGGCTGCATACTTGCGCTTGCATTGCAAGGAATGGGGGAGGTACAATTGAACACTGCTCTGGGAGAAGGACTTGCATGGGGATAGTTGCAAGTCTGCATTTTCTGATGCGGCAAGGATCACTTCTGATGGGCACACTTTTAGATAGTGACCTGGGTGTCAGAGATGCTTCTAGGGGTCTTCCCCATGCTGTTCCCATGTCTTTTCAGCACTGTATGCATGTGTCACACAGCACATGCCCAGATAAGGTTGTTAAATGTTAAAATGACATTTCCCGGTGAATGCATTTGTCACGGTTGAAAGCAATACAGAAGTGCCAAAACGAATAAAAAATGCTACTTGTGAACATAGCCCCAGGTGTGGAGGAGTATTTTTGTTTTTAGCTATTTATTTTACCTTATACACAAGTCTTTACCCTGGAAAGGAAATTCCTTAACATATTTCATTGGAATGCACTTTCAGTTTCGTTTTTGAGCGTTTTCTTGTGACCCCGTAAAAGTGGCTTAATACCTCTGACCACGTTGTTGACAGCAGTGACCTTCGGTTCAGAAATGCTTTCTGGGGCGATCCCCATGCTGTCCCCATGTCTTTTGAGCACTGTCACTATCGTTTTGGGCACTTTTTAGGCTTTCTACAGACTGCCGGGGGTGCCGCCTCAAAAATGCTCCGGTCTCCCATAGACTAGCATTGGGCTCAACACTATTATTAACGTTATATAGCAGGAGACATCTGAGTTTGAAATAGTTTGGAGCATGTCTGCTATGTTAATCAATACAGCATGGCCTTGGACCTCATGGAAGAGCCCAACATATGAGTGCCTTCTTGCTGCACTATCTGCAACATGATCCACATATAGTTATGATTCAAAATAATGAAGACTACTGGGTTGCCACTCGTTTAGATCCACGTTATAAGAGTAACTTTTTCCAGATGCTTCCGCCCTGGAAAGGGACTAGTGAATGCTGGAGTATCAAAACAAGTTTTGTACAACCTTAACAGAATTTTTCCCCAAGACAGCAGTGAGGCACACAGTGTGCTTTGAAGCTGTAGACTTTCAACCTCTGGCCTGTCAATTCATCAAAGCCAAAACATTAGTAGCAGCAGCGTAAGTGGCAGTAGCTATTTCTGTGAGTCCTTTCACACATATTTTAGACCAGCTCATGCACCAGCACAACAGAGTACAAGTCTGACACATGGTGAAGACTGGAGAGGATGGTGAAGAAGAATCTAGAGCTCAATATCAATACCATCAGGGAGGATTTGGACATTTTTACATTTTGGTCTTCAAAAATGGAAGAGTGGCCTGAGCTCGCCTTTCATGCCTTGGAGGTTTTATCATGCCGGGCAGCCAGTGTTCTCTCACAACGTGTCTTCAGTGCTGCTTGTGGTGTTCTGACTAGTGATGAGCGAGCATGCTCGCTACTGCTCGGTGCTCACCCGAGCATCTCACTGCTTGAGATGCTCAGCGCTCACCGAGTATTTCCGGGTTGCTCCGGCAGGAACTCGGGTCCCCTCCCTGCACGTTTGGCGCTCTTTAGAGAGCCAATGAACATGCAGGGATTGCCTGCCATGCACTGTAATGCAGTAGCCATTTTGGTTGTGGGCATTACAGTGATTGGCTGGCCGCACAGAGTCATCAGGTGTATATCAGACCTGGCCCCGCCATGCTCATCACAGTCACTCCGGATCAGACAGTGTAGGGTAGAGCTGCTGCTGTGTCAGGGAGAGATTTGATCATGTATTAGGTAGTGTAGGGAGAAAAAACATACATTACACATATCCATCTTAACAAACAGTCCTTCTGAGGACTAATCCATCTGCAGAGATATCAGGCAGGCAGGGTGTATAGGCAGGCGGTGTATGTAGCAGACTGCAGTGCATATAGCACAAGAGGCACCATTCCAACTCTGCCTTCTGCTGCTGTTAGATATTTCTATCCAAAGGCCCAGGTCTCAGGCGCCAGGAATACTTTTCTTTGGATCTTAATCCTCATTATTTGCTTAAAAAGCAATCCAGAGAACACCGTTTTTCTGTGCCATTTGCTTGTTTTGGGAGAGGTGCTGCTGCGTCAGGGACAGATTTGCTTGAGTATTAGGTAGTGTAGGGAGAAAAACCGTACATTACACATATCCATCTTAACAAGCAGTCCTTCTGAGGACTAATCTATCTGCAGAGATATCAGGCAGGCAGGGTGTATAGGCCAGGTCCACTTGAAGCGGGGCAAGAGGAGATCACGTGTAGCGATGCCCAAATATTTGAGCAGCCACAGTCATACGAAGGCGACGGTGGGAAAGTGTCACAAGAGGTGGACGATGATGAGACACAATTGCCAGAAAGTCAGGAGGAGGACCAGGGTGCCGAAGTGGAAGACGAGGTGGTGGATGATATAGTAACTGACCCAACCTGGCAGGAGGACATGCAGAGCGAGGACAGCAGCACACAGGGGTAGGGAGGCTGAGCACCCCAACAGGAAGGAAGGAGCAGTGTGGTGGCCACAGACAGAAGGCAAGCAACCATTCCCCGTAACACCAACACGAAGGAAGTTGCCAGTACAACTGTTATGTCTTCCCGAGTCTGGTTGTTTTTTAAAGACTCTGCCAATAACCCAAAAAATGCCATTTGCACCACCTGCCAGGCCAGCATCAGCAGGAGTGGCAAAACAACCAGCCTGACCACCACCAGCATGATCAGGCACATGGCAGCAAAGCACCCGACTTTGTGGGCCGAACTTCAATGTTCAGATACATTGTCTGCGGGTGGCACCAATGCTTCTTCCACTGTTGTGCATGCAAGCCAATCCCCTGTCCATGGTACATGCAAAGACGCCTCCTGCCCTGTACCTGTCGTTGCACACTCTCAAGTAGCAGCATCAGGAAGCGCGTCCATGTCCTTGTCCCAGCGCAGCGTTCAGTTGTCCATACCCCAGTCCTTGGAACTCAAGCACAAATATGCAGCCAGCGCCCCACAGGCCACACTACTAAATTGTCACATTTCACAACTGCTTGAGTTCAGAATATTGCCTTTTAGGCTCGAGGACACGGAAGTTTTTCGCAGCCTGATGGCGGCAGCCGTCCCTCGGTACTCGGTCCCCAGCCGCCACTATCTCTCACGGTGTGCCGTCCCCTCATTACACAAGCACGTGTCCCAAAACATTAGAAGTGCTCTCAAAAACGCAATTACTGTTAAAGTCCACCAAACCACGAACACGTGGACAAGTGCTTGTGGGCAGGGACGGTACATCTCGCTGACGACACACTGGGTTAACATATTGGAAGCCAGGACCCAGTCGGACCTTGGGAAGTGTTTCAACAGCGGTGGCAGCTTCCGGCTCACAGACTGGTGTGTGATGTCCCCACGCGTTGTAACTCTACACTGCAGATATTGGGAAGAATTTGTGAGCAGAAGAGGGCAGTTGTTGAGTACCAGCATCAACAAGGCCATCAGCATTCTGTTCAGACTCCACACATAAGACCTCTGGAGTGGACATGGATGTCAGACATATGTACCATCCTCCAAAACTTTGAGGACTCCATCAAGATGGTGAGCGGCGATGACGCCATAATTAGCATCACCATCCAGCTACTCTATCTTCTGAAACGCTCTCTGCTCACAATCAAAGAGGATGCATTGCAGGCGGAGCACGATGAGATAGAGCAAGAATCCATACAGGGTGATTACACACAGCCAAGCCTCATCTCATCCCAACATGGATTGGGTGACAATGAGGAAGAGGAGGAGGAGGAGGAAGGACAGGTGCTAGTTTCATGCGCTATAGATGGTATTACCTGCACAGCTGTCATACCGTCTGTTCAGCGTGGATGGCCAGAAGACAGAGAGGAGGACGAGGAGGAAAGCATGGTCAGTCATTCTCTTGGTGAAGACACAGAAGTATTTTAGTAGTCTGGCACGCATGGCTGAGTTTATGTCACGTTGCCTTTCCCATGACCCTCGCGTTCTCAAAATTTTGGGTGACAGTCATTACTTGGTGACACTTCTAGACCCACGCTACCAGGAGAACTTTATATCTCTTATTCCTGAGGCAGACAGGTCTACAAAAATGGGGCAGTACCAGAAGGCCCTTGTTGTGGAACTATTGCAAAAATTCCCATCTGAAAACGCTGGCGGCAGAGGGCACACTTCGTTTGACAACCAAGGAGTACAGGCGAGAGAGACACAACTTCAATCCAAGAGAGGCAGGGGAACACTGTCAATGTTCTGGGATAGTATTCTCAGACCCTCCCATCGTACAGGCCCTGAGGCATGGGGTACTCTCACAAGGAGTGCAAAGTTTGGGAAGATGTTGACGGAATACCTTGCCGACCGTACAATCGTCCTCCGTGATTCCTCTGTGCCTTATAATTATTGGGTATCCAAGCTGGATACGTGGAATGAACTGGCTCTCTATGCGTTGGAGGTCCTGGCCTGCCCTGCCGCCAGCGTTTTATCAGAGCGGGTTTTTAGTGCCGCTGGTGGAATTATAACTGATAAGCACATCCGCCTGTCAACTGAAAATGCTGACAGGCTGACTCTTATAAAAATGAACAAGGGCTGGATAGGGCCAGACTTCTCAACACCACCAAATGATAGCAGCGTAACATAAACTCAAATCCAGTGTCTTTTTTTGGGAGGTGTATTCCCATGCACCTTTTCAAACCCACACATGGGTATACGCTTCCTGATTTTGTCTATTTGCTCTTGTCCTCCTTCTTCTCCTCATCCTCCACCACCATATCACCAGGGTGACCATGGTCCATGATGCAACACCCACCTAATTTTTTTAAAGGGTGCTTATGATGCCCGTGAAATTTTTTTTTTATACATTATGTTCATGTATACCCCCAGGGGTAATTGTGTATGGGCATTACAAGTATAGGCCCGCTTACTTCTAATGGGAAAATTTTTTTATGAGGCCCTCCTCCACGTCTCTTCCTAGGGGCATTGAAGTGCCTCCAAATTTTTGGCAGCCCTTGCACTCACTGCATAGGCCAACACTATGGCAGACTCTCTCCTTTCTAATATGAATTTGTCGTTACTGTGGCCCTGCTCTGTGTGTCTTTAAATTCTTAGTGGGGTTTTTCCTAAAACTGGTCAGCCGTTGGGCTCACTGCATACCCTATAACTGTATAGCAGACCCTCCCCTTTCTAAAGGGAACATGTCTTACTTGTTACTGTGGCCCTGCTCCGTGTATCTTTAAATTCTCAGTGGGGTTTTTTCTAAAATTGGTCAGCCGTTGGACTCACTGCATACCCTATAACTGTATAGCAGACCCTCTCCTTTCTAATGGGAACAATTCGTACCTTGTTACTGTGGCCCTGCTCTGTGTGTCTTTAAATTCTTAGTGGGTTTTTTTCCTCTCCCTCTTTCTGACCACAACCTACTCACATTCTCTTCTCTCTCCTCCCTGGGGCAACAATCCCCACTCCACAAACTTGCATACCCTCGTAGAAATCTCAAACACCTTGACCTACACTCACTCTCTGAATCCCTCCTTCCTCTTACAGACATTAGTTCCTTACATGATGCAGATGATGCTGCCACTGTATACAACACCACAACAGCTGCAGCTCTCGATTCGGTCGCCCCCCTCACTCATACCGAGGCTCGCACAATTAACAGACAACCCTGGCACACCAGCCTAACTAAAGAACTGCGACGTGCCTCCAGGGTTGCTGAACGTAGATGGAAAAGGTCCCACTCCCATGAGCACTTCATCGCATTCAAACAGTCCCTCACTACCTTCAAGTCCACACTCACTGCAGCAAAACAAACATACTTCTCATCTCTCATATCCTCCCTGTCTCACAACCCCAAACAACTATTCAACACCTTCAATTCTCTCCTCCGTCCCCCAGTGCCTCCTCCCTCTCCTCTTATTTCAGCCGAAGACTTTGCTTCATTCTTCAAGAAGAAGATTGACACCATCAGACAAAGCTTTTGCCTAATGCCCCCACAGCCCCTCCCCACACCTACTCAACCCTCCTCCTCCAAAACTACATTCTCCACCATTTCTGAAGATCAACTTTCCTCCTTACTCTCCAAATCACACCTCACCACCTGTAAACTTGACCCAATCCCGTCCCACCTCATCCCAAACCTTACCACCATCTTCATCCCAGCCCTCGCCCACCTCTTCAACCTGTCACTAACAACTGGGGTCTTCCCCTCATGCTTCAAACATGCCTCAATCACACCCATCCTCAAAAAGCCCTCCCTTGACACATCCTCTCTGTCTAGCTATCGCCCCATATCACTTCTCCCCTATGCCTCAAAACTACTGGAACAACATGTCCATTCTGAACTGTCCTCCCACCTCTCCTCCTGCTCCCTCTTTGACCGCCTACAATCTGGTTTCTGACCGCACCACTCTACTGAAACTGCACTGACTAAAGTCACAAACGACCTACTTACCGCCAAATCTAAGCGACACTACTCTGCCCTCCTCCTCCTAGACCTGTCATCTGCCTTTGACACAGTGGACCATTCCCTCTTACTCCAGACTCTCTCATCTCTCGTCATCACAGACTTGGCCCTATCCTGGATCTCCTCATACCTAACAGACCAGACATTCAGTGTCTCCCACTCATAGACCACCTCCTCATCTCTCCCCCTATCTGTCGGTGTCCCCCAAGGTTCAGTTCTTGGACCCCTGCTCTTCTCCATCTACACCCTAGGCCTGGGACAGCTCATAGAGTCTCATGGCTTTCATTATCACCTCAATGCTGATGACACACAGATCTACCTCTCTGGACCCGATATCACCTCCTTACTAACCAAAATCCCACAATGTCTGTCTGCTATTTCATCCTTCTTCTCTGCCAGATTTCTAAAACTTAACATGGACAAAACAGAATTCATCATCTTTCCGCCATCTCATTCAACCCTCCCAACTGACCTATCTATCAACGTCAATGGCTGCCCACTATCCCCATTCCCTCAAGCTCGCTGCCTTGGGGTAACCATGGACTCGGAACTCTCCTTCAAACCACATATCCAAGCCCTTTCCACTTCCTGCCGACTCCTAAAATATCTCCCGGATCCGCACATTCCTAAACCATGAAGCTGCAAAAACACTAGTGCACGCCCTCATCATCTCCTGCCTTGACTACTGCAACCTCCTGCTCTGTGGCCTCCCCTCTAACACTCTCGCACCCCTCCAATCTATCCTAAACTCTGCTGCTCGACTAATCAACCTGTCCCCCCGCTATTCCCCGGCCTCTCCTCTCTGTCAATCTCTTCACTCGCTCCCCATTGCTCAGAGACTCCAGTTCAAAACCCTAACCATGGCATACAAAGCCATTCACAACCTGTCTCCTCCATATATCTCCGACCTAGTCTCCCGTTACATACCTGCACGCAACCTCCGATCCTCACAAGATCTCCTGCTCTACTCCCCTCTTATCTCCTCCTCCCACAACTGTATACAAGATTTCTCCCGTGCTTCCCCCCTACTCTGGAACTCTCTACCCCAACGTATCAGACTCTCGCCTACCGTGGAAACCTTCAAAAGGACCCTGAAGACCCACCTCTTCCGACAAGCCTACAACCTGCAGTAACCACCGCTCCTCCATACCACTGCACGACCAGCTCTACCCTCACCTACAGTATCTCACCCATCCCTCGTAGATTGTGAGCCCTCGCGGGCAGGGTCCTCACTCCTCCTGTACCAGTCGCTGTCATATTGTGTTCAAGATTATTGTAATTGTTCTTGTATTAAACCCCTTTTTCACATGTAAAGCACCATGGAATAAATGGCGCTATAATAATAAATAAATAATAATAATAATACTGTGGCCCTGCTCCATGTGTCTTTAAATTCTTAGTGGGGTTTTTCCTAAAATTGGTCAGCCGTTGGACTCACTGCATACCCTAAAACTGTATAGCAGACCCTCTCCTTTCTAATAGGAACAAGTCGTACCTTGTTACTGTGTCCTTGCATTGTGTGTCTTTAAATTCTTAGTGGGGTTTTTCCAAAAATTGGTCAGCCGTTGGACTCATTGCATACCCTATAACATATAGCAGACCCTCTCCTTTCTAATGGGAACATGTCGTACATTGTTACTGTCGCCCTGCTCCGTGTATCTTTAAATTCTCAGTGGGGTTTTTTCTAAAATTGGTCAGCCGTTGGACTCACTGCATACCCTATAACTGTATAGCAGACCCTCTCCTTTTTAATGGGAACATGTCGTACCTTGTTACTGTGGCCCTGCTGTATGTGTCTTTAAATTCTTTGTGGGGTTTTTCCTAAAATTGGTCAGCTGTTGGACTCACTGAATACCCTATAACTGTATAGCAGACCCTCTCCTTTCTAAAGGGAACATGTCTTACTTGTTACTGTGGCCCTGCTCCGTAAGTCTTTTAATTCTTAGTGGGGTTTTTTCTAAAATTGGTCAGCCGTTGGACTCACTGCATACCCAATAACTGTATAGCAGACGCTCTCCTTTCTAATGGGAACATGTCGTACCTTGTTACTGTGGCCCTGCTGTATGTGTCTTTAAATTGTTAGTGGGGTGTTCCCTAAAATTGGTCAGCCGTTGGACTCACTGCATGCCCTATAACTGTATAGCAGACCCTCTCCTTTATAATGAGGACATGTCGTACCTTGTTACTGTGGCCCTACTCCGTGTGTTTTTAAATTCTTTGTGGGGTTTTTCCCAATTTGATCAGCCTTTGGACTCATTGCACACCCTATAACTGTATAGCAGACCCTCTCCTTTCTAATGGGAACATGTCTTACTTGCTACTGTGGCCCTGCTCCGTAAGTCTTTAAATTCTTAGTGGGGTTTTTCCTAAAATTGCTCAGCCGTTGGACTCACTGCATACCCTATAACTGTATAGCAGACGCTCTCCTTTCTAATGGGAACATGTCGTACCTTGTTACTGTGGCCCTGCTGTATGTGTCTTTAAATTCTTAGTGGGGTGTTCCCTAAAATTGGTCAGCCGTTGGACTCACTGCATACCCTATAACTGTATAGCAGACCCTCTCCTTTATAATGAGGACATGTCGTATCTTGTTACTGAGGCCCTACTCCGTGTGTTTTTAAATTCTTTGTGGGGTTTTTCCCCAAATTTATCAGCCTTTGGACTCATTGCACACCCTATAACTGTATAGCAGACCCTCTCCTTTCTAATGCGAACATGTCGTACCTTGTTACTGTGGCCCTGCTCCTGTGTCTTTAAATTCTTAGTGGGGTTTTTCCTAAAATTGGTCAGCCGTTGGACTCACTGCATACTCTATAACTGTATAGCAGACCCCCTCCTTTCTAATGGGAACATGTCGTACCTTGTTACTGTGGCCCTGCTCCATGTGTTTTTAAATTCTTAGTGGGGTTTTTCCTAAAATTGGTCAGCTGTTGGACTCACTGCATACCCTATAACTGTATAGCAGACCCTCTCCTTTCTAATGGGAACATGTCGTACCTTGTTACTGTGGCCCTACTCCTTGTGTCTTTAAATTCTTAGTGGGGTTTTTCCTAAAATTGGTCAGCTGTTGGACTCTCTGCATACCCTATAACTGTATAGCAGACCCTCTAATTTCTAATGGGAACATGTCGTACCTTGTTACTGTGGCCCTGCTCTATGTGTCTTTAATTTCTTAGTGGAGTTTTTCCCAAATTTTTGGCAGCCCTTGCAGTCACAGCATGGGCATTACCACTAAAGAATACCCGCTCTTTTATAATGGAAACATTTTTTTTAATGAGACCCTCCTCTATGTCTCTTAAAAGGAGTATTGGATTGCGTCCAAATTTTTGGCAGCCCTTGCAGTCACAGGATACACAATAACAGTATAGGAGACCCACTTGTTAATAATGGGAACAACAAAGCATAGCCGGCTGATGGCTCTCTAACAATAGCTACGGCTGACTGCTGGCCTTTTAAGAATAGTAGGGGCCGTCTGATGTCCCTGTAAAAATAGGCTTTATGACTTTCAGACTCCCTCCATCATAAATAAAAAAGGATGTATCTGATGATGTGTCACACACCACATTGCCAGATAAGGATGTAAAATGTTAAAATGACATTTCCTGGTGAATGCATTTGTCTTAAAAAATAACGTAAAAAAAACAAAACAATAGGATCTTTCTTTAGTATAAAAAACAGCGTCACCATTTTATCCTCAATGTAATCACATTGTTCAGCTCATGCACCTCCTCCTCCGTCTCCGAAATGATCAAATCAGTCACAAGCTGACAGCACTGCAGCACTGCCTGGGCCAAGCTGCAACAGGCTGTGCTGAAGATAACATACTTAATGCTTGATTGACAAACCGCCCAGTGCTGCAGAGTTGTTGAAAGCTGTAATACAGCAGCCTGATCTGTGGCTCTCACCGCTGAACATACAGCCAGGCATGGTCGTGTGTGACAATGGGCGGAACCTGGTGGTGGAGAAATGACAGCCGGGGTAGATACGGTTTCCCTCTATGCCAGCCCTTTCACCGAGCTAAAGAATATGGCTGTGTTGAAATACAACTCCCACTGAGAAGCTGTTTCAGATTGAAAAACATTGTGCCCACCAGAGGATTTGATTCTGAGGGCTAACCTTTCTCACCCGCTCAAGAGCCCCATAGCAGCTGCAAAGTTAACGCTATCATGAACTCTCCTCAGGTAGAAGCCAAGGCACACCAGAGGATTCTGGGGGGACCGTCCAACCCTGCTGAGAAGCAGTCCTGGCTAAGAAAAGTGTGTGGGAAGGTTCCCGGACACTCTATGGCTGCCGTTCACCCTCTAATATCTAACAGGCTGGAGAAATTTGCACCTACTGCCACTCTATCTTCAGCTCCTTTGTGAGAAAATGTATTTGGGCAGCCACTCAGTCTACCAAATAAAATTCTTGAGAAGGAAATTGGGGATGGCTTCGCTACTGGTACTGAGGGCAGTGCTAATACCATGGCGTCGTACAATAGTTTCCTGGAAATATTCCAGGCTGGTAGGAGGCAAGCAAATTCCTACAGAAAAGTACCAGCAGTAATGTTAAGGCCACATTTCAAGTGCAAGGAGCTTTAGAGGACTTCCTGGGAGAAATGACACACAGGGTAGATACGGTTTCCCTCTATGCTAGTCCTTTCACCAAGCTAAATACAACTCTCAACCAACTCGTTTTTGTATGTTTAATTGTGAGTCCGTAAAAGTGGTGTAATACTTCTGACCATGTTGCTGACAGCAGTGATCTGGGAGTCAGAGAAGCTTCCAGGAGTCTTCCACATTTGAGCACTGTTCCCATCGATTTGGGCAATTTTTAGGCCCTCTGCAGTCAGCCGGGTGGAGCCGCCTGAAAAATGCTCACGTTTCCCATATACTTACATTGGGCTCGTTGCTTGGGTCGAGCACCCGAGCATTCCAATTTGCTCGACCCGAGCAACGAGTACCCGAGCATTTTAGTGCTCGCTCATCACTAGTCCTGACGAATAAGCGCAAGCGGCTGTCCCATGAAAGTAGACCACCTAACTTTCATCAAGATGAACAAGTCATGGATCTTCAAGGACTTTTGCACCCCAGTTGCAGACTGTACAAACTAGGCAATGTTGTCGTTTTTAGTGTGCTGAATTAATTGTAGTCTATGATATCTTTAGCGTGGCTCCTGTGCCTGCTCTTGCTGCTGCTGCAGGTGTTAACAGAAATTTTTGGAAATATGATCACTCCCAATTGTGTCTCTATATGCTGGGTTGGCTGTAGAGGAAGAGGTTTTGGTCTCCATTATACTATTTCTACTCTGGTAAAATTGATGCCAGTTTGGTGGTGTGAGGCCCTAATTTTTTTAAATGTGAACACTCCTGGTTGGGTCTCCATCTGCTGGGTTGGCTGTAGTGGAAGAGGTTTTGGTCTCCATTATACTACTTCTACTCTAGCAAAATTGATGCCACTTTGGTGTTTTTAGGTCCTAATTAGTGTTGAGCGAGCATGCTTGACACTACTCAGTACTAGCCCGAGCATCTCACTACTCGGGATGTTCAGCGAGCACCGAGAATTTCCGGGTTACTCGGGCCGGAGCTCAGGTCTCCGCCCTGCACGTTTGGCGCTCTTTACAGAGCCAATGAACATGCAGGGATTGCCAGCCAGTCACTAATGCCGCAGCCATGTTGTTTGTGGGTATTACAGTGATTGGCTGGCCGCACAGCGTCACCTCGAGTATTTAAAATCGGGCGCCGCCATCTTGGACACAGTCGCTCCGGATCAGACAGTGTAGGGTCAGTGCTGCTGAGCTAGGGAGAGATTTATACTCTGAAATAGTTAGTGTAGGGTCTCTAAAGCAATTCACACTATCTCCGTTAGCTGCACGAGAGATAGGCAGAGAAAAACTACCTGTAGTCCTGTTAAAGCACAGGGACTACAGTGGCGGCGCTAGGATGCATGTATGACTGCGCCAACGGGTACATGTGCTTCCAGCCGGCGTGCTACCGGACTGAAGGGTTCAACTCCACGTGGCTGACAGGCGTTAGCCGTGAACAGGACGCCTGCAGGCTGCTCGGGGTGATAGGTGACCCCTTTGGCTGAGCCAGACTGCAAGACGAAGCTACCTGCCTCTATGGAGCTAACCTGCCGCTATGGAGCTAACCTGCCTAAGCTACCTGTGCTAATTAGCCGAGCGAACTCTGGCATCGGCAGGTCATGGAGTGAACAGCTAGAGAGCACGTGGAACAGAGTTGTCCACACAACAGCATCACTTGCTCAATCAGGCGGTGCCAGGTCACCGGGTCAGGTGGGTGCCAACCCACCAATCATGATCCGCCAGGTCACGGACATGCTCTGTACGGCAAATCCTGGACTTAGATTCCACAAGCCCTGCCTCCCTCTGCAACCCAGGCTTAACATTGCTAGGCACAACTACCTGGGAGATAAACAGTGCTTGCGGACCAGCTAGGCTTTGAGGCTGACGGTGATACGGAACAGCATCAGCCCTGGCTGGATGGAAATGGGAGACCACAGAAGGTCCTGGATCCATTTCAAATCCAGCACCAGACTGACACCTAACACTTACCTCCTGTGAGGGTCCGAACAAAGGAACATGTGAATGACATTCTAGCTGCGAGAGAAGCCCTGGACCACACTGGCTTGAAAACATTACCAAGACATTTTAGATCCTTTCACAAATGTGACCCTACCTCATTTAAAGTACGGGGCATAGATCAGCTCCGTTGCGGCATTAGGGGTGGTGACTTAAAACATCTTTTGGCCCAAATGGAATGCCGCTGGATTGTGACGTTAGGTTCCATGACACCGAATGGATTGAATGAGAAGTTAAGCTTTTCTCCCTTTATTTAGGGTTGTTCTCCCCTGTTTTCTGCTCTGGTACCTTTTTATCTTGATTTTAATTGTCCTTTTTTGTTTATTCATTATAGTCATCCATGCTCCTTAGATGAACATGTTGTCTCATGTTGAGATACATTTCCGTGTGGAACTCCTTTCGATCCCCGTGTGAACGCCTTCAAGACTCAAAACACTATAATAATGGATGCAATCCAATAAGAAGATGAGTGTACTATTACAATAACATTTTGGGACATGTAGTATATTTGTGTTGGAATTCCCTTTGGCACTGGACTGTACACTGCACTCATGCATTGGTTCCGTGCCTATCAATTGAGTGGTGTATTGGGGGTGGGGGGGGCGAGTTGTGTGGGGAGTGGGAACTCACTGGGGGGTAACTTATTAAGGGATGGTCTGTGAAGTGCAGATGTATTTAAATATAACCTTTTATTTTATACCTTTTATGTAGTTAGGGAATAGGTGCAATTGATGTAGATTGTGGTGATACAATTGGGATATGATGATTCTTTATGGCAGACCAATAGGATATATGTCTCCTCTTTCTTCTCTCCTTCCTATGTCTCCTCTCTCTTCTTTCCATTCCTTCCCCATTCCCATCTTCCCCTTATTCCAACCTAATACTCCTTCCCTTTGTATTTATTTTTATTTTTCATTTCATCATTATTAATTTTTTTTTTCCCTCTCTTCGTTCCCCTCCCCTTTCTTTCTTTTTTCCCATTCTTCCCCATTCCCCTCTTCCCCTCTTTCCAACCTATACTCCTTCCCTTTGTATTCATTTTATCACAAAAAGTGAATACAAAGGGAAAAAAAATATATATATTTTTTTTATTTATTTATTTTTTTATTTTAATTATTATTATTTTTTTTTTGGCACTTTGTCTACAGTCACGCTTGTGGTAGGTATGGCTAATGGGGATGTGAGCTGCGCTGCATGTGGGTTTACAATACACAGAAGCTGGATGCGCACGTGCGTCCTGATTTCCTGGCGCTGGTGCGCAGTGTCCGGGGTCCGCGCGGCGCGCGCACACATCAGGTCATGTGATGTGCACTCCTTGACCTGTCTGCGTGGCCGCGGTGATCCGGACGTCGGGCTTCCTGTGCTGTGGGGGCTTACACGCACGCGCGGGGTTACTCAGCATGCTAATCACAGGTGGCATCTGTGGAGTGTGTTTAAAAGGAGCAACACCAGTTTGCACACATTAGGCTGCTTTACTTCCCTTGAGAAAGGTGCCTGCTGGCACCGAAATGTGCATTGGGACAGGACAAGAACTTTTGCGTGGATGCTAGGCATATACTATATTACACTCATAATAGACTGATTTAACTTGATTTTTACATATTTAGATTCTGTTATTGAACTGGAGGTGAGGACTTTTATGGGCAGCATGGTTTCCTCATGTGACCAAATGCAACTTTGAGAACCACAGGTCTGGTCAAAATTACTCTGCACAACTTAGTTTTTTACTTTTGTATTTACATTGATGTGCATGTGACAGGGAAGACCCTGACCTTTGAGGTTATTATGGGCTCTCTATACTTGTGCTCATTCCTCCATTTTGCTACCATGTTACATAAATCTATTACCTGTGAGTCTTCCAATTAGCTTTTCTGCGAGCCTTACAGATACCTCTGTATTACTGTGTGGAAACTTTTCCCTTGTTCTGAGCCCATGCCACTGGGCAGGGTTCTATATGATGTATTTTAAAATGTTGTGTTTGTCTACAAATAAAATCGTATTTTGCCTAAATATGTGTTGTTGACCTCCTATGACTCTTAGTGGTTCTTTGTAGGTGTTTATTGTTCAGACACAAATATATCTGTCTGAAAGATTCTGGTGTAGGCCAGAGAAATAGAACTGTGGTTTTCCTTTTCCACGGTTAATCTCCTTTTTATTACCCTTTTTCCATTGATAGTGCGAGTGTAAGCTATTTTACTTCATTTACAATGGGCAAGGCGCGTGGCAAGGGACGTGGAACTGGACGTACTGGTGATGATGCGTGTAGAGGACTGGGCCGTGGCCAAGGTGAAAATGTGCCACAACCAACAGTCACATCTTCTCGCTCCCACTTCTTGACCGAATTACTAGGGAACCACACTACAACACCAGTATTGTGAACTGATCAGTGTGAACAGGTTATTAATTGGATAGCAGATAATACTTCCAGTTACCTGGGCACCACCACCTCCGGTCTGTCTTCCACATGGTCAAGTTTTAGTAGCCGTGAGTCTCGACCGCATACTCCTCCTCACCCTGATGCTCCTTCCTCCCACCATCCCGAGTGTCATCAGACAGCAAATGATCCCACACTTGGACACTCTGAAGAGTTGTTCACAGGTCCATTTCCATATTTGCGCCCCTCGCCTGCTTCGCTTGAAGTGGTGGAAGAGGAGATCCCATGAAGCGATGCCCAAATATTTGAACAGCCACGGCCAGAGGAAGTCGACGCTGGCAATTTGTCACAAGAGGTGGACGATGACGAGACACAATTGCCACGAAGTGAGGAGGAGGATCGTGGTGCGCAAGTGGAAGAGGAGGAGGTGGTGGATGATCTAGTAACTGATCCAAAGTGGCAGGAGGACACGCAGAGTGAGGCCAGCAGGACACAGGGGGAGGGAGGCAGAGTACCCCAACAGGCAGGAAGAAGCAGTGTGGTTGCCGCACACAGAAGGCAGGCAACAGTTCCCGATAACACCAATACGAGGGACATTGCTAGTACAACCAGTAGGTCTTCCAGAGTCTGGAATTTTTTTTAAAGACTCTGCTGATAACCCCAAAAAGGCAATTTGTACCACCTGCCATGCCAGCATCAGCAGGGGTGACAAAACTACCAGCCTGACCACCACCAGCATGATCAGGCACATGGCAGCAAAGCACCCGAATTTGTGGGGCGAAACCCAGGGTCCACGACCAGTGTCAGCGGGTGTCACCACTGCTTCTTCCGCTGTTGTGCGTGTAATAGAACCCCCCTGTTGTGCGTGCAAGGCAATCCCCTGTCCATACTGCATGCAAAGATGCCCCCTCCTCTCAGTCTTCACTTGTTATGGCAGTTTCTCAAGAAACAGCATCAACGTCCAAGTCCACGTCCCACCGCAGCGTTCAATAGTCCATATCCCTGACCTTTGAATGAAATCGCAAATTCGCAGGAAACGCCCCACAGACCACAGTCCTAAATTCGCACATTTCATGACTTCTTGCGTTAGAAATGCTGCCTTTTAGGCTGGTGGAGACGGAATCCTTCCGCAACCTTATGGCAGTGGCCATCCCTCGGTACTCGGACCCAGCCGACACTATTTTGCCCCGTGTGCCATCCCTGCACTACACAAACACATGTCCCAAAACATCGGCCGTGCCCTCAACAACGCAGTTACTGGGAGAGTCCACCTGACAACGGACACGTGGACAAGTGCTTGAGGCCAGGGACGGTACATCTCCCTGACGGCACACTGGGTAAACATAGTGGAAGCCGGGACCCAGTCAGACCTTGGGACAGAACACATCCTCCCCACACCGAGGATTGCGGGCCCTATGTCAGTCAGAGTTGCCCCCACAGTGTACAGCTCCTGCACCTCATCCTCCTCCTCATGTTCAGCCTCCATCTCAGATATCACCACATCAGTTACCAGCTGGAAGCACTGCAGTACTGCCTCCGCCAAGCGGCAAAAGGCTGTGCTGAAACTCATAAGCTTAGGTAATAAACCTCACACTGCTTGTGAGTTGTGGACAGCTGTGAAAGAGCAGGCATATCTGTGGCTGAGACCGCTGAACCTACCTCCCGGCATGGTCGTGTGTGACAATGGCCATAACCTGGTGGCGGCTCTGAGGCGAGGTGAGATCACACACGTACCATGCCTGGCTCATGTGCTTAACCTCGTGGTTCAGCGGTTTCTTAAATCGTACCCCGAGTTGCCAGATCTGCTCGTGAAAGTACGCCGCCTGTCAGCTCATTTTCGCAAGTCGGCTACAGCTTCCGCCGCCCTTGCTGTGTTGCAGTAGCGTTTGCAGCTTCCGGCACACCGACTGGTGTGTGATGTCCCCACACGTTGGAACTCTTTCCTCCACATGTTGCAAAGGATTTGTGAGCAGAAGAGAGCAGTTGTGGAGTACCAGATACAACAAGGCCGTCAATATTCAGGTCAGACTCCACACATAAGACCTCAGGAGTGGACCTTGATGTCTGACATATGTACCATCCTGACAAACTTTGAGGAGGCCACCAAGATGGTGAGTGGGGATGAAGCCATCATTAGTGTCAGCATCCCACTTGTCTGTCTTTCGCTCTCTGCAGAGAATTAAAGAGGAGGCATTGCAGCCAGAGTATGATGAGATGGATCAAGAAGCCATAGCGGGCGATTACACACAGCCTAGCCTCATCTCATCCCAACGTGCATTGGGGGACAATGAGGGAGAGGAGGAGGAGGAAGAACAGGAGCTGCTATCATGCGCTGTAGACGGTAGTACCTGTACAAGTGTCATACCGTCGGTTCAGCGTGGGTGGCCTGAGGACAGAGGGGAGGAGGAGGAGGAGGAGAGCATGGTCTGTCGTCATCTTGGTGAGGACACGGAAATCTTACCCGTTACCAGTCTGGCACGCATGGCTGACTTTATGTTACGCTGCCTTATCCGTGACCCTTGCGTTGTCAAAATGTTGGGTGACAGTCATTACTGGTTGGTGACACTTTTAGACCCCCGCTACAAGGAGAACTTTCACTCTCTTATTCCTGAGGTGGAGAGGTCTTCAAAAATGGGGCAGTACAAGAAGGCCCTTGCTGCAGAACTCATAAAGAAATTCCCATCTGAACACGCTAGCGGCAGAGGTCACAGTTCGTTGCCCAACCAAGGCATACAGGTGAGAGAGATGAAACTCCAATCCAGCAGAGGCAGGGGAACACTGTCAATGTTCTGGGACAGATTTCTGACACCCGCCAAGCTTACAGGCCCTGAGGCACGGGGTACTCTCACAAGGAGTGGAAAGTTTCAAAAGATGGTGAGGGAGTACCTTGCCAACCGTACCAGCGTCCTCCGTGATTCCTCTGTGCCTTTTAATTATTGGGTATCCAAGCTGGACACTTGGAATGAACTTTCTCTATACGCCTTGGAGGTCCAGGCCTGCCCTGCTGCTAGCGTGTTATCGGAGCTTGTTTTTAGTGCCGCTGGGGGAATTATAACTGATAAGAGCACTCGCCTGTCAACTGACAATGCTGACAAGCTGACCCTTATCAAAATGAACAAGGGCTGGATTGGGCCAGACTTCTCATCACCACCAAATGACAGCAGAGTAACATAAAGTCAAATCCACTGTGTTATTTCGGGAGGTGTATTCACATGCACCGCTTCGCACCCACACATGGGTATACACTTCCTCATTTTGGCTGTTTCATGTTCTTCTCCTTATCCTCAGCCTCCACCACCACTATACCACCAGAGTGCCAGCATTGCAAGTTCCTCCGTCCTTATTTTTGTCAGCTTTTGCTTGGAAGGCATAAGCAAAGACTGTGCCAGACCCACTCCCCAATAATGGGACTTATGTTTGTAATATGCTGTACTGCATGGCTCTTGTAAGGGGCATTGCAAGTTGCTCCGTCCTAATTTTCGGAAGCTTTTGCTTGGAAGGCATAAGCAAATCCTATGGGAGACCCACTCTACAATAATGGGACTGATGTTTGTAATATGCTGTACTGCATGGTTCTTGTAAGGGGCATTGCAGGTTGCTCCGTCCTAATTTTTGGAAGCTTTTGCTTGGAAGGCATAAGCAAATCCTATGGGAGACCCACTCCCCAATAATGGGACTTATGTTTGTAATATGCTGTACTGCATGGCTCTTGTAAGGGGCATTGCAAGTTATTATTATTATTATTATTTATTATTATAGCGCCATTTATTCCATGGCGCTTCACATGTGAAAAAGGGGTATAATACAAGAACAATTACAATAATCTTGAACACAATGTGACAGCGATTGGTACAGTAGGTGAGGGTAGAGCTGGTCGTGCAGGGGTATGGTGGAGCGGTGGTTACTGCAGGTTGTAGGCTTGTCGGAAGAGGTGGGTCTTCACGTTCCATTTGAAGGTTTCCACGGTAGGCGAGAGTCTGAAGCATTGGGGTAGAGCGTTCCAGAGTAGGGCGGAAGCACGGGAGAAATCTTGTATACAGTTGTGGGAGGAGGAGATAAGAGGGGAGTAGAGCAGGAGATCTTGTGAGGATCGGAGGTTGCGTGCAGGTATGTAACGGGAGACTAGGTCAGAGATATATGGAGGAGACAGGTTGTGAATGGCTTTGTTTGTCATGGTTAGGGTTTTGAACTGGAGTCTCTGAGCAATGGGGAGCCAGTGAAGAGATTGACAGAGAGGAGAGGCCGGGGAATAGCGAGGGGACAGGTTGATTAGTCGAGCAGCAGAGTTTAGGATAGATTGGAGGGGTGCGAGAGTGTTAGAGGGGAGGCCACAGAGCAGGAGGTTGCAGTAATCAAGGCGGGAGATGATGAGGGCGTGTACTGAATGTCCGGTCTGTTAGGTATGAGGAGATCCAGGATAGGGCCAAGTGTGTGATGCCGAGAGATGAGAGAGTCTGGAGTAAGAGGGAATGGTCCACTGTGTCAAAGGCAGATGACAGGTCTAGGAGGAGGAGGACAGAGTAGTGTCGCTTAGATTTGGCGGTTAGTAGGTCGTTTGTGACTTTAGTCAGTGCAGTTTCAGTAGAATGGTGCAGTCGGAAACCAGATTGTAGGCTGTCAAAGAGGGAGCAGGAGGAGAGGTGGGAGGACAGTTCAGAATGGACATGTTGTTCCAGTGGTTGTGAGGCATAGGGGAGAAGTGATATGGGGCGATAGCTAGACACGGAGGATGGGTCAAGGGAGGGCTTTTTGAGGATGGGTGTGATTGAGGCATGTTTGAAGCATGAGGGGAAGACACCAGTTGTTAGTGACAGGTTGAAGAGGTGGGCTAGGGCTTTGATGAAGATAGTGGTAAGGTTTGGGATGAGGTGGGACGGGATTGGGTCAAGTTTACAGGTGGTGAGGTGTGATTTGGAGAGTAAGGAGGAATGTTGATCTTCAGGAATGGTGGAGAATGCAGTTTTGGAGGAGGAAGGTTGAGTAGGTGTGGGGAGGGGCTGTGGGGACTATAGGCAAAAGCTTTGTCTGATGGTGTCAATCTTCTGCTTGAAGAATGAGGCAAAGTCTTCGGCTGAAATAAGAGGAGAGGGAGAAGGCACTGGGGGCGGAGGAGAGAATTGAAGGTGTTGAATAGTTGTTTAGGGTTGTGAGACAGGGAAGATATGAGAGATGCAAAGTATGTTTGTTTTGCTGCAGTGAGTGTGGACTTGAAGGTAGTGAGGGACTGTTTGAATGCGATGAAGTGCTCATGGGAGTGGGACCTTTTCCATCTACGTTCAGCAACCCTGGAGGCCCGTCGCAGTTCTTTAGTTAGGCTGGTGTGCCAGGGTTGTCTGTTGATTGTGCGAGCCTTGGTATGCGTGAGGGGGGCGACCGAATCGAGAGCTGCAGCTGTTGTGGTGTTGTATAAAGTGGCAGCAGCATCTGCATCATGTAAGGAACTAATGTCTGTAAGAGGGAGGAGGGATTCTGAGAGAGAGTGTAGGTCAAGGTGTTTGAGATTTCTACGAGGGTATGCAAGTTTGTGGAGTGGGGATTGTTGCCTCGGGGAGAAGAGAATGTGAGTAGGTTGTGGTCAGAAAGAGCGAGAGGTGAGTTAGAGAGGTTAGATAATGAACAGAGGTGGGTGAAGATGAGGTCCAGTGTGTGCCCATCTTTGTGGGTGGGTGTGGAAGACCACTGAGCAAGACCAAAGGAGGAAGTGAGGGATAGAAGCTTAGAGGCAGCTGAGAGGGAAGTGTCAATGGGGATGTTAAAGTCACCCATGATGATAGTGGGGATGTCAACGGAGAGGAAATGAAGGAGCCAGGTGGTGAAGTGGTCAAAGAAAGTGTTGGTTGATCCTGGGGGGCGGTAGATGACAGCCAGTTGGAGGTTGGATGGGGAGTAGATGCGCACGCAGTGCACTTCAAAAGAGGGGAGAGTAATTGCGGGCGGCAGTGGGAAATGGGTGAAGGAGCAGTTATCTGCGAGGAGGAAACCTATTCCTCCACGGTGCTTGCCGGTGGGGCGGGGGGTATGGGAGAGGTGTAATCCACCATACGAAAGTGCAGCAGGAGAGGCTGTGTCGGAGGGGGTGAGCCAGGTTTCAGTGATGCCGAGGAAGGAAAGCTTGTTAGTGATGAAGAGATCGTGAATGTAGGAAAGTTTATTGCAGACAGAGCGAGCGTTCCATAGAGCTCCTGTTAGTGGAACTGGGGAAGCGGGGGCTGGGCGGATGGGTATAAGGTTAGAAGGGTTACGAGAGCTTGGGATAGATCGTGGGTAGGAGGTGGAAGTGAATGTAGGGATGTGGTGAGGAGGGCCAGGATTTGGAGAGATGTCGCCGGCAGTAAGGAGGAGCAGAGAAAGCATTATTAGGTGGGAGCAGGAGAGGGCATGAGGTGGCTGTCTGTGTTTGGAGACAAAGGATTGTATGTTGTGGAATAGCTCTGAGGAGGAGGTGAGATGGGTGGGGAGAATGGAGGGAGAGAAGAAGAGTTCCTTACTAGGTGTAGGGATTAGGGGTGGTTGTAAGAAGTGAAGGATTAAGGGGGTGAGAGTGAAAACAAACACAAACATTGTTTACTGTGACTTAGTATCCAATTACCTTCAGATCATTTCAGGTTCAATTCAGAATTAATTCAAATTTCAGACACTTCAGCTCATGGACGCTTAAGCTGAGGGACACAGACTGAAGTCTGACACAGACTCCTAGTTCTCAATATATGGCCTACAGAATGCATTCAGCTGTGAAGCAGATGGGAGTGGTCTGTGCTCATCTTGATCAGCTGATTAGATTGAACCAGATGCTGGATGCTCAAAACAGAGTAAACAAGGCCATAAATGAAACTGGGGGGATGGCTGGGTCACATACCAGTAGAACATAGGGGTAGAGAAATAGAGAAATCTACATGGGAGTCAAGACGGAAAAGCTGGGTGACGTACCATTAGAGAATTGGAACAGAATGGTATAGGGAAGACAGCATGGAATTCAGCATGGGAAAAGCTGGGTGACGTACCATTAGAGAATTGGAACAGAATGGTATAGGGAAGACAGCATGGAATTCAGCATGGGAAAAGCTGGGTGACGTACCATTAGAGAATTGGAACAGAATGGTATAGGGAAGACAGCATGGAATTCAGCATGGGAAAAGCTGGGTGACGTACCATTAGAGAATTGGAACAGAATGGTATAGGGAAGACAGCATGGAATTCAGCATGGGAAAAGCTGGGTGACGTACCATTAGAGAATTGGAACAGAATGGTATAGGGAAGACAGCATGGAATTCAGCATGGGAAAAGCTGGGTGACATACCATTAGAGAATTGGAAGTTGCTCCGTCCTAATTTTTGGAAGCTTTTGCTTGGAAGGCATAAGCAAATCCTATGGGAGACCTACTCCCCAATAATGGGACTTATGTTTGTAATATGCTGTACTGCATGGCTCTTGAAAGGGGCATTGCAGTTCCTCATAATTTTTGGAAAGCTTTCCATTCACTGCTTAGGCCAACAGTGCACAGGAGACCAAGTTGCTATAAATGGAAAAAAATGTTTAGTTAAGGCCCTCTGACCTCCATGTCATTTCCAAGGTGCATTGGAGTGCCTCGAAATTTTTGGTAGGCATTGCACTCACAGTATGCCCTATAACTGTGTAACCGAACCGCTCCTTTTATTACAAACATATCCTACAAGACATATCTGGTTGACTGGCCTGATATTGATGTGAATGGTCCCTGTTCCTCCTGCTCTTTCTCCTTTGCCACCACCTCATCCATCATTTATCACCTGAAGCTTTGTTTTAACGGGAGTCATAGAACTTGGATAGTAGCAGGAAAACATCCAGCAATCATCGGAGGAGGTAGGATATGGGCCAAAACGCTGACCACCTTAGGCCTAGCCGCTACTACATACATGCGCTTGCATTCCAAGGATCAGAAAGCTAAGGAGATGGATGGCTTCATGATCATGAATAATTTACTCGTTGTGTAGGAGGCCTACCACTGCTGCTGTCTACCTTTTGAACATTGTGTTGAAGCCTGACCCAGGACCCGCAATCCTCTATGTCTGGAGGACGTGTTGCATCAGAGTGTCCAACTGTGTCCCGGCTTCCACAATATTAACCCAGTGTGAAGGCGTGAGATGGACCCTCCCTGGCCACATTCACTTGTCCATGTGTGTGGACACCTGGCCGCGGGGCGGCTGGGGACCGTTTATGGACCCCCGACCGCCCCAGGCGGCTGGGGACCGAGCGTGGACACCCGGCCGCCGGGCGGCTGGGGATTGAGTATGGATACCTGGCCCCTGACGCAGCCATGACATGGTGGCCAGATTCTGCCTCCACATGCCTAAAAGGCCCAATTTCAAGTGCAAGCAAGCAACAGTATTGTATTGCAGCCTTCTATTATCATCATGCTCCTCACCTTGGCACTCTCAACTCCCCTGATGGAGAAGTCAGGGCACACCGGAGGAGTCTGCTTCTCTGGTGGGCTCGTCCAATGCTGCCCTAAAGCAGGCCGGGCTAAGAAAAGTGTGGGTGGAAGTTGACAGGAGAAATAGGGGCAGCTGGGGACCGTTTATGGACACCCGGCCGCCCCCAGGCGGCTGGAAACCATGTGTGGACACCCGGCCACCCCCTGGCGGCTGGGGACCGAGCGTGGACACCAGGCCGCCGGGCGGCTGGGGACTGAGTATGGATACCAGGTCGCCAACGCAGCCATGACGTGGTGGCCAGATTCCGCCTCCACATGCCTTAAAGGCCCAATTTCAAGTGCAAGCAAGCTAGCAGCATGGTATTGCAGCCTTGGGGTGGGTGGGTGGCAGGCTGCATACTTGCTCTTGCATTGCAAGGAATGGGGGAGGTACAATTGAACACTGCCCTCGGACAAGGTCTTGCACGGGGATAGTTGCAAGTCTGCATCTTCTGATGCGGCAAGGATCACTTCTGATGGGCACACTTTTAGGCAGTGACCTGGGTGTCAGAGATGCTTCCAGGGGTCTTCCCCATGCTGTTCCCATGTCTTTTCAGCACTGTATGCACGTGTTAAACAGCAAATGGCCAGATAAGATTGTAAAATGCTAAAATTACATTTCCCGGTGAATGCATTTGTCACGGTTGAAAGCAATACAAAAGTGCCAAAACGCATAAAAAATGCTACTTGTGAACATAGCCCAAGGTGTGGAGGAGTATTTTTGTTTTTGGTTATTTATTTTACCTTATACACAAGTCTTTACCCTGGAAAGGAAGTTCCTTAAAATATTTCACAGGAAAACCGTTTCAGTTTCGTTTTTGAACGTTTTATTGTGAGCCCGTAAAAGTGGCTTAATACCTCTGACCACGTTGTTGACAGCAGTGACCTGGGGGTGATAAATGCTTCCTGGGGTGATGCCCATGCTGTCCCCATGTCTTTTGAGCACTGTCACTATCGTTTTGGGCACTTTTTAGGCTTTCTACAGACTGCCGGGGGTGCCGCCGCAAAAATGCTCGGGTCTCCCATAGACAAACATTGGGCTCGTTGCTCGGGTCGAGCACCCGAGTATCACGGCGAGCTCGGCCCGAGCTTCGGGCACCCGAGCATTTTAGTGCTCGCTCAACACTAGTCCTAATTTTTTTAAACATGAACACTCCTGATTGGGTCTCCATCTGCTGGGTTGGCTATAGTGGAAGAAGTGTTGGTCCCCATTATACTACTTCTACTCTAGTGAAATTAATGCCACTTTGTTGGTATTAGGCCCTAATTTAGACAAATGTGAACACTCCTGGTTGGGTCTCCATCTGCTGAATTGGCTGTAGTGGAAGAGGTTTTGGTCTCCATTATACTTCTTCTAATCTTGTGAAATTGATGCCACTTTGGTGGTTTTAGGCCCTAATTTTTTTAAATGTGATCATTACTGATTGGGTCTCCATTTGTTGGGTTGGCTGTAGTGGAAGAGGTTTTGGTCTCCATTATACTACTTCTACTCTGGTAGAAGTAGTATATATAATAATTTTGGTCTCCATTATACTACTTATATGCTAGTGAAATTGACGCCACTTTTGTGATTTTAGGCCCTAATTTTTTAAATGTGAACACTCCTGATTGGGTCTCCATATGCTGGGTTGGCTGTACTGGAAGAGGTGTAGATCCCCATTATAATATTTATACTCTAGTGAAATTAATTTTTTTGGTGCAGATATTGTTCTCCAATATCTACTGTGGTATATAAAGCAGGCTACCTGTCATCTTTTAATTTTTTGGTGTTGATATTGTTCTCCATATAGGGGTACATATTAGTGATGAATGAGCACTAAATGTGCTCAACTTAGTGGTACAGTGGTTTCTCAAAACCTACCCAGACCTGCCAGAGCTGCTTGTGAATGTATACCGCATGTGTGCCCATTTCAGAACGTCAGCTACAGCTTCCGCCACCCTGTCAGTGCTTCAGCAGTGTTTGCAGCTTCCAGCTCACTGACTGGTGTTTGATGTGACCACATGTTGGAAATCAACGTTGCAGATGTTGGGAAGGATTTGTGAGCAGCAGAGGGCAGTTGTTGAGTACTAGCTTCTACACGCGCATTGGAATTCAGGTCAGCCTCTGCACATAACAGCTGATGAGTAGGCATGGATGTGTGACATCTGTGGCGTCCTCCTAAACTTTGGGGACTCCACCAAGATGGTGAGTGGTGATGATAGTTAGCATCACCATCTCGCTTCTCTGTCTACTGAAACACTCGCTGCTTACAATTAAAGAGTAGGCATTGCAGGCGGAGCAAGGAACTTTACAGGGTGATGCTACACATCCCAGCCTCATCTCATCTCAACGTGGTTTGGTTGATAATGAGGAGGAGAAGAAGAATATGGACAGTCGTCTTCTTGGTGAGGAAGTCTTGGCTGTTTTGGAGGTCTTGATACCCCTCTTTCAGTCTGTGGGAATACTGTATTAGTTTCGCTTAATGATGATATTGAGTGACCTAAACCATGGCTTTGCTTATGCACATTATTTCTCAAAATGTATTGCAGATCAGGCCATTGCGCAACTCTGTGGTCATGAAATTCAAAGAAAGACCTTTGTGTGTGACTAAGCACTACCGAGAAGTGTGAGCTGATGTTGGACGGGTTGCCATTGCTTATTGAACAAACTGCATTACAGGACTTCCTGGGAGAAATGACAGCCGGAGTAGATATGGTTTCCCTCTTTGCCAGTCCTTTCACTGAGCTGAAGAATATGGCTCTGGTGAAATACAACTGTCACCGAGAAGCAGTGTCAGACTGAAGAACATTGGGCCCACCAGAGGATTTGATTCTGAGGGCCCACCTTTCTCTCCCACTCAAGAGCCCTATAGCAGCTGCAAGGTTTGTGCTATGAACTCTCCTGAAGGAGAAGTCAGGACCCACCGGTGGATTTCCCGGTTCCCTGGTGGGCCCATCCAACCTTGCCGAGAAGCAGCCCTGGCTAAGAAAAATCTGTGTGAAGGTTCCCTGACACTCTATGGCTGCTTTTTTACTGTGGACTGGATCCAGCAATCTATAAGATTGCAATCGATAAGATCCCTTCACTGGCTCCCAATTGCCCAGCGAATCCAGTTCAAATGACTAACACTGACCTACAAAGCCATCCATAACCTTTCTCCTGTGTAAATCTCTGAACTAATCTCCCGATATATTCCCTTACGTAATCAGTGGTCCTCCCAAGACCTCCCTCTCTCATCCACACTTATTTATTCCTCACTTAATCACCTTAAGACTAGTGTTGAGCCACCCCCGTAGTGTTCGAGTTCGGTTCGGTTCGTCGAACACCTTCGAACACCGTTAAAACCAATGGCAGGCAAACAAAAACACATAGAAACACATAGAAAACACCTTCAAAGGTGTCCAAAAGCTGACAAACTGCTCAGAAGACACAACTAACACATGGAAAAGTGACAAGTACATATAGTCATGTGAAAAGAAAAGAGGTGGAGGAGTAAAAGGAGTGGGAGACAGAGATATAGGTATGTCATGCCCTTCTAAAATCCAAAAAGTGAGAAGCCGACACGTTCAGTCCGCTCCTGCCCGTGCCACCTCCGTGTCGCCGGGTTTGTGCCAGAGCCGCGGTGAACCCTGATGGCCAGCCCCCCTCTCCCAATACTGGTGCCTGTCCTCTGGTGGGTCGAGCGAGCCCCCCTGTGGTGGAGGCAGCTCTAAGCTTTTTAATTTAAATTGTCTCTCTAATTTGAATAAATACACTTTAAATCCAATTACAAGGATCTATTGGAGGGCAAGTCTCATGCCAGCAGCCGCATAATTCCAGCTCCAGTAGCGTCCACTAAAGCTGCTGCAGTTAAAAAGCTTTTATAAGGATCGAGCTCGGCTGTCCACCGCAAGGCATCCTACTGCCAGTCCGAGACCCTATGCCTTGGGGTGCCTCCTGATGCTCTTCACTGAGTATCCCGTGGTCCCGAAGCATTTCCTTTGAAAAAATGAAGTGTCCAAACTACAGGTGGTGTAGCTTGCTTAACAGCCGGGATAATCTGCTGACTAGCAGACACTGCTACTAGGCACAAAGTATTTCCTGGGCTAGATGCAGTTAAAAATTTGTAATTAGATACTCTCGTTGGATGCTGAGAAAGCATTCCATAGAGTCTCCTGGCACGCCATATATGATTCTCTTAAAAAGCTTGGGGTAGGGGTCTAGGGGACCCTTTTATAGCCAAAATCACGGCCCTGTATCGCAATACGTCACCTAGGCTGAAAATAAATGGAACTGTAGCACCCTGAGGGCTCGGTTGCTACAGAGGTATTGCACCTCACCCAGAGGTGTGATATCTCACTCTCAGGTAAGGATGTAGTGTGGATCAGGACCCGACACCTGCATGCATTACACCACATTGCCGTGGGGCAGGGCGACCAATATGCCCCTGAGATGGGCACGACAGTCCCTGTCCCTGGCTGGAGTGGAGGGAGGGAACACTGAGGAAGGGGAACCCTGTAGTGCAGGAGCAGGGAGGAAGCAGTTCCTGGGTGCATTGAGAAGGGAGTATAAAAGGTGGGCACCATCTTAGTTCAGTGCAGAGAAGTCTGAGCAGAAGTGGCAGGGAGCAGGGGATCTGCATGAGCTCTGTTCCGGAGGCGGGCCTAGTAACAGAGGCCCAGGCCTTGAAGAGGGAGAAGGAAGGAAGAGGAGCGGAGAAGGCTCCAGGAACGAGGAATGAAGGGATCCCAGGGGTGCGGACGGGAGAGTCGCCACCGCACGCCCGAATCCACCTGCGTGGAGGGGTCAGGCCAAAGGGGGAGACCGGTCCCCGAAACTAGTGGAGGCAGGAAATGACCCTCAGCTAGAAACAGGAGGCTGTGACATTTTATGTGGCGCAGCCCCTCGCTACACCCGCTAGGAAGGCACCACATAGGGTCAGGGAAACTGGCTCCAAGTTTACCAAGAGGAGGCCCGAGGCAGCCGGACAGAAGGGTTGGTAAGAAAGGCCAGACAAAGGACACACAAAGGGGGTCCTGTGAAGCACTCCAAAGTTATCTGGGAGTTGTCTGAGCCCCTCACCTGGTGAGCACAGTACGATGTGGGCAGCCGTTACCTGCAGACGTGGTCTGGATAATAAGAACTGTGAGTAAAGGCCCTAGACTGCATCACTGACTCCGTGTCATTACTGCTGCTGCCCTGCACCATCACCCCCATCCTCCGCATACACTGCCCTGAGGCTATACTCCTCCCGTGGGGAGTTATGCTACGCTCTGCTGCACCCACAACACCAGCCTCAGCGGTCTGCCCTAGAGCGGCGGTTCACTCTGACCGCAATCCACGGGTGGCGTAGTCGGATATTTAAACATCAAAACCACATAAATAGTTCCGCCACTGGTTTGACCGCCCTGAGCCACGGAACCGGGTTGCCGCCACGGAGACTACAACCACCAGCATCCACCAAAAAGGGTCCGGCTCCGGGTGTCCCAAGGTCCAGGGGGCGCGTCAGAACATTTTCATCACCTTTCACAATCACCAATGGGACAAGGCAGGGATGTTCTCTGTCCCCTCTCTTATACATCCTAGTGACGGAGCACCTGCTCTCATCAATTCGCCATAACCCCAATATTAGGTGGATTGAGGTGGGAGGCACCCAGTACAAGTGCTCTCTATTTGCTGATGATGTCCTAGTATATATCACTCAATCACATATATCCATCCATGCTGTTATGGCTGAAATAGATCACTTTGTTACATGGTCAAATTTTAAAATCAATGCAGCGAAGTCTGAGGCCCTCGATGTCTCCCTCCCCAAATCCATATAGGATTCCATCCAGTCCAACTTTCCCTTTGCCTGGCCCTCACAGGGTATCAAATACTTAGGAATTCCTATTTATAGAGACCTCTCACATCTATGTTATCTTAATTTTGGGCCCTTTATTGAACAACTCCATACAGACCACGGTTGGCAAGTTAGAACTGTAAGATTCACTACGTGAACCACTGGTGTTTTGTGGAAAAGCACATGTACACTGTGTTCCAAATTATTATGCAAAAAGTGTTTAGGAGTGATAAGGGAAGAATTTGTTTGTTTGTCAGTTAAACTCATTGATGGTGATGTGTGTCAGGGCTCTTTATATCACTGTAAGCAATTGCAGACACCTGTGCTAATTAGTTTGGCAGGTGTGTCCAATGAAAGGCAAGACTACTTAAGAATAGAGAAGAGCGGTGTTCGACTAGAACTGTTCGCCAATCTCAAATTCGAGCTGTTATGGGCGGTGTTCGAGTTGCTCGACGAACCCGAACGATTTGCAAAAAATTCGGCTGTTCGAGGTTATGTTCGATAACTGTTCGTGCACCAAAAGCGTGTCCTGCATGTCTGGCGCTATTTAGAGCACCAATCATGCAGGGATTGTCTGCCACTCACTGTAATGCCACAGCCATGGTGGTTGTGGCATTACAGTGATTGCCCAAATCGATGGGAACAGTGCTCACAGTGAAACATGAAAAGCCGGCAATTCAGCAGCGGCATACACCGGTACCCGACAATTTAGAACCGAAAGAATAGAGCTTCACACATAGATTAGATAGATAGAAACATGTCAGTCACACATATAAGAAGCACAGTGACAGTGTTGATTACTGTACTTGTCATTTAGCGTAAAGGATTTATCAAAAAAAATAATAGTGTTTTCATGCACCGTCTCTTTAAAAAAGCCGGCCGGCAATTCAGCATCTGTACCCGACAATTTAAAATAGAAGGAATAGAGAATCACACATAGATTAGATAGATAGAAACATGTCAGCCACATATATACGAAGTACAGTGACAGTGTTGCTTACTGTACTTGTCATTTAGTGTAAAGGATTTATTAAAAAATATAATAGTGTTTTCGTGCACCGTCTCTTTAAAAAAGCCGGCCGGCAATTCAGCAGCGGTACCCGACAATTTATAACAGACAGAATAGAGCTTCACACATAGATTAGATAGATAGAAACATGTCAGTCACATATATATGAAGTACTGTGACAGTGTTGCTTACTGTACTTGTCATTTACTGCAAAGGATTTATTAAAAAAAATAATAGTGTTTTCATGCACCGTCTCTTTAAAAAAGCCGGCCGGCAATTCAGCATCTGTACCCGACAATTTAAAACAGATAGAATAGAGCTTCACACATAGATTAGATAGATAGAAACATGTCAGTCACATATATAATAAGTACAGTGACAGTGTTGGTTACTGTACTTGTCATTTAGTATTAAAATAAAGGATTTATTATTAAAAAAAATTGGCGTGGGGTTCCCCGTAATTTTAGTCTCTAGCGGAGGTTAAGCAGACAGCTGGGGCACATGTTTGAAGCCTGGGAAGGGGGTAATACCCACGGAGCTTCCCAGGCTACTAATATCAGCCCCCAGCTGAATACCTAGCCTTTACTAGCTATTAAAATGGAGGACCCCCCCCAAAAAAATGACGTGGGGTCCCCCCTAATTTAATAGCTAGCAAAGGCTAGGCAGACAGCTGGGGGCTGATATTAATAGCCCAGGAAGGGAGCCATGAATATTGGCCCCCTCCCAGGCTAGAAACACCAGCCGTCAGCCGCCCCAGAAATGGCGCATCCATAGGATGCGCCAATTCTGGCACTTAGCCTCGCTCTTCCACGCTGCCCTGGTGCGGTGGCAGGGGGTAATAGGGTTGGGGTTGATGTCAGCTTATAATGCCAGCTGACATCAAGCCCAGGTTAGTAATGGAGAGGCGTCTATAAGACACCCCCATTACTAACCCCATAGTCAAAGTTAAAAGAAAACACAAACACCCAGAATAAAGTCCTTTAATTGAAATAAAGACACATTCCTTCATTGTTCTAAATTAAACCATACTTACCGTCACGCCCATTCCAGCTGAAGCCAACGATCTCCTGCAATAAAAGAAAAATAATAAAGCAACCTCATCCTTACCTTTCCATGGTTCCCACGACAGCTTCAGCTCTTCTACATCGAGATAACAGGCTGGACCGCAGCAGAACGCTGCCATCCAGCCTGTCATCCCGCAGACACTGAGAAGCGCAGGCATGCTTGCGCTCCTCAGTGTGTCGCTGTGACGGCATAAAGATGAGACAAGCTCATGTCCAATGAACTCGGCGCACCTCATGCACGACACTGACAGCGTGGGAGAATTCTCCTGCACTCAGCACTTCAGCGTGAGAATTCTCCCACGCTGTCAGTGACGTGCATGAGGTCAGCTGAGTTCATTGGACATGAATGAGCTCACCTCATGCACGTCACTGACAGAGTGGGAGAATTCTCACGCTGTAGCGCTGAGTGCAGGAGAATTTTCCCACGCTGTCAGTGACGTGCATGAGGTGAGCTGAGATCATTGGACATGAATGAGCTCACCTCATGCACGTCACTGACAGCGTGGGAAAATTCTCCTGCACTCAGTACTTCAGCGTGAGAATTTTCCCACGCTGTCAGTGACGTGCATGAGGTGAGCTCATTCATGTCCAATGTACTCAGCTGACCTCATGTACGTCACTGACAGCGTGGGAGAATTTTCACGCTGAATTGCTGAGTGCAGGAGAATTCTCCCACGCTGTCAGTGACGTGCATGAGGTGCGCCGAGTTCATTGGACATGAGCTTGTCTCATCTTTATGCCGTCACAGCGAGACGCTGAGGAGCGCAAGCATGCCTGCGCTTCTGAGTGTCCGCGGGATGACAGGCTGGATGGCAGCGTTCTGCTGCGGTCCAGCCTGTCATCTCGATGTAGCAGAGCTGAAGCTGTCGTGGGAACCATGGAAAGGTAAGGATGAGGTTGCTTAATTATTTTACTTTTATTGCAGAAGACATTGGCTTCAGCTGGAATGGGCATGACGGTAAGTATGGTTTAATTTAGAACAATAAAGAATTGTGTGTTTATTTCAATTAAAGGACTTTATTCTGGGTGTTGTGTTTTTTTAAATACTTTACTAGAAATTCATGGTGGTCATGTCTAATATTGGCGTGACCCCATGAATTTCGGGCTTAGGGCCAGCTGATAATGCCAAGCTGGCCCTAACCCCTTTATTACCCAGTGAGCCACCGCACCAGGGCCCTGGATGAGTTGGGTACAGCGCCAGAAGATGGCGCTTCTATGAACGCGCCATTTTCTGGGGCGGCTGCGGACTGCAATTTGCAGCGGGTGGGGCCCAGAAAGCTTGGGCCTCCCTGCGCTGCGGATTCCAGCTCCCAGCTGCCTAGTTGTACCTGGCTGGGCACAAAAATAGGGCGAAGCCCCACGCATTTTTTTTTAAAATTATTTCATGAAATTCATGGAATAATTAAGAAAAAAAGGGCTTCCCTATATTGTTGTGTCCAACCAGGTACAAATAGGCAGCTGGTGGTTGGGGGCAGCCCGTCCCTGCCTGCTGTACCTGGCTGGACACAAATATAGTGCGAAGCCCCACGTCAATTTTTTTTTAATTATTTCATGAAATAATTTTTTTAAAAAAGGGCTTCCCTATATTGTTGTGTCTGGCCAGGTACAAATAGGCAGCTGGTGGTTGGGGGCAGCCCGTTCCTGCCTGCTGTACCTGACTGGACACAAATATAGGGCGAAGCCCCACGTCAATTTTTTTTAAATTATTTCAGGAAATTCATGAAATAATGAAAAAAAAATTGATGTGGGGCTTCGCCCTATATTTGTGTCCAGTCAGGTACAGCAGGCAGGAACGGGCTGCTCCCAACCACCAGCTGCCTATTTGTACCTAGCCGGACACAACAATATAGGGAAGCCCTTTTTTTCTTAATTATTCCATGAATTTCATGAATTTAAAAAAAAAATACGTGGAGCTTCGCCCTATTTTTGTGTCCAGCCAGGTACAACTAGGCAGCTGGGGGCTGGAATCTGCAGCGCAGGGAGGCCCAAGCTTTCTGGGCCCCACCCGCTGCAAATTGCAGTCCGCAGCCGCCCCGGAAAATGGCGCGTTCATAGAAGCGCCATCTTCTGGCGCTGTACCCAACTCATCCAGGGCCCTGGTGCGGTGGCTCACTGGGTAATAAAGGGGTTAAGGCCAGCTTGGCATTATCAGCTGGCCCTAAGCCCGAAATTCATGGGGTCACGCCAATATTAGACATGACCACCATGAATTTCTAGTAAAGTATTTAAAAAAAACACAAACACCCAGAAAAAAGTCCTTTAATTGAAATAAACACACAATTCTCTATTGTTCTAAATTAAACCATACTTACCGCCACGCCCATTCCAGCTGAAGCCAATGATCTCCTGCAATAAAAGTAAAATAATAAAGCAACATCATCCTTACCTTTCCATGGCTCCCACGACAGCTTCAGCTCTGCTACATCGAGATGACAGGCTGGACCGCAGCAGAACGCTGCCATCCAGCCTGTCATCCCGCAGACACTGAGAAGCGCAGGCTTGCTTGCGCTACTCAGTGTCTGGCTGTGACGGCATCCAGATGAGCCGAGGTCATGTCCAATGAACTCGGCTCACCTCATGCACGTCACTGACAGCGTGGGAAAATTCTCACGCTGAAGCGCTGAGTGCAGGAGAATTCTCCCACGCTGTCAGTGACGTACATGAGGTGAGCCGAGTTCATTGTCGGCTCATCTGGATGCCGTCACAGTCAGACACTGAGGAGCGCAAGCATGCCTGCGCTTCTCAGTGTCTGCGGGATGACAGGCTGGATGGCAGCGTTCTGCTGCGGTCCAGCCTGTCATCTCGATGTAGCAGAGCTGAAGCTGTCCTGGGAACCATGGAAAGGTAAGGATGAGGTTGCTTTATTATTTTTCTTTTATTGCAGGAGATCGTTGGCTTCAGCTGGAATGGGCGTGACGGTAAGTATGGTTTAATTTAGAACAATAAAGGAATGTGTCTTTATTTCAATTAAAGGACTTTATTCTGGGTGTTTGTGTTTTCTTTTAACTTTGACTATGGGGTTAGTAATGGGGGTGTCTTATAGACGCCTCTCCATTACTAACCTGGGCTTGATGTCAGCTGGCATTATAAGCTGACATCAACCCCAACCCTATTACCCCCTGCCACCGCACCAGGGCAGCGTGGAAGAGCGAGGCTAAGTGCCAGAATTGGCGCATCCTATGGATGCGCCATTTCTGGGGCGGCTGACGGCTGGTGTTTCTAGCCTGGGAGGGGGCCAATATTCATGGCTCCCTTCCTGGGCTATTAATATCAGCCCCCAGCTGTCTGCCTAGCCTTTGCTAGCTATTAAATTAGGGGAGACCCCACGTCATTTTTTTGGGGGGGGTCCTCCATTTTAATAGCTAGTAAAGGCTAGGTATTCAGCTGTGGGCTGATATTAGTAGCCTGGGAAGCTCCGTGGGTATTACCCCCTTCCCAGGCTTCAAACATGTGCCCCAGCTGTCTGCTTAACCTCCGCTAGAGACTAAAATTACGGGGAACCCCACGCCAATTTTTTTTAATAATAAATCCTTTATTTTAATACTAAATGACAAGTACAGTAACCAACACTGTCACTGTACTTATTATATATGTGACTGACATGTTTCTATCTATCTAATCTATGTGTGAAGCTCTATTCTGTCTGTTATAAATTGTCGGGTACAGATGCTGAATTGCCGGCCGGCTTTTTTAAAGAGACGGTGCATGAAAACACTAATATTTTTTTTGATAAATCCTTTGCAGTAAATGACAAGTACAGTAAGCAACACTGTCACAGTACTTCATATATATGTGACTGACATGTTTCTATCTATCTAATCTATGTGTGAAGCTCTATTCTGTCTGTTATAAATTGTCGGGTACCGCTGCTGAATTGCCGGCCGGCTTTTTTAAAGAGACAGTGCATGAAAACACAATTATTTTTTTAAATAAATGCTTTATACTAAATGACAAGTACAGTAAGCAACACTGTCACTGTACTTCATATATATGTGACTGACATGTTTCTATCTATCTAATCTATGTATGATTCTCTATTCCTTCTATTCTAAATTGTCGGGTACAGATGCTGAATTGCCGGCCGGCTTTTTTAAAGAGACGGTGCACGAAAACACTATTATATTTTTTAATAAATCCTTTACACTAAATGACAAGTACAGTAAGCAACACTGTCACTGTACTTCGTATATATGTGGCTGACATGTTTCTATCTATGTAATCTATGTGTGATTCTCTATTCCTTCTATTCTAAATTGTCGGGTACAGATGCTGAATTGCCGGCCGGCTTTTTTAAAGAGACGGTGCATGAAAACACTATTATTTTTTTTAATAAATCCTTTGCAGTAAATGACAAGTACAGTAAGCAACACTGTCACAGTACTTCATATATATGTGACTGACATGTTTCTATCTATCTAATCTATGTGTGAAGCTCTATTCTGTCTGTTATAAATTGTCGGGTACCGCTGCTGAATTGCCGGCCGGCTTTTTTAAAGAGACGGTGCACGAAAACACTATTATATTTTTTAATAAATCCTTTACACTAAATGACAAGTACAGTAAGCAACACTGTCACTGTACTTCATATATATGTGACTGACATGTTTCTATCTATCTAATCTATGTGTGATGCTCTATTCCTTCATGTCTAAATTGTCGGGTACCGGTGTATGCCGCTGCTGAATTGCCGGCCGGCTTTTTTTAAAGAAAGCGTCTTCTGAGCAGTTTGTCAGCTTTTGGACACCTTTGAAGGTGTTTTCTATGTGTTCCTATGTGTTTTTGTTTGCCTGCCATTGGTTTTAACGGTGTTCGACGGTGTTCTAAGGTGTTCGACGAACAGTTCGACGAACAGTTCCTCGAACATCCCGGTGTTCGACGAACCGAACCTAACCCGACCACTACGGGGGTGGCTCAACACTACTTAAGAAGGCTGTCTCACATTATTAAGCAGCCTACATTTTCTGCCAAAATGGGAAAGAAAAAGGATGTGTCGGCTGCTGAGAAGCAACAAATTGTGGAGTGCTTAGGTCAAGGCATGACTACAATCAACATTGTGCGATGATCAGGATGAAGTGTCTTGGCAATCAAGAAGTATGTAGCTGATTCACAGTACACACGTGTGCATGCTGATAAGGGCAAATTGAGGACTCTTTCCTACAGGCAATTACGTCAGGTTGAAAGAGCAGCGGCAAAAAAGCCTTGTCATAGCAGCAGACAAGTTTTTGAAGCTGCTTGTGCCTCCAACGTCCCCCGAACAACAAGATGCAGGGTCCTTCAGAGGTTTGCAGCTGTGCATACGCCATCCTGTCGACCTCTTCTATCCACTTCACACAAGCAGAAACGGCTCCAGTGGGCCAAACATTACATGAAGACTGATTTCAAAACTGTTTTGTTCACGGATGAGTGCCGTGCAGCGCTCGATGGTCCAGATGGATGGAGTGGAGGATGGCTGGTTGATGGACACCCCACGCAAACACGGCTACAGTGCCAACAAGGAGGAGGTGGAGTAATGTTTTGGGCTGGAATCATGGGGAGAGAGATTGTCGGCCCCTTTAGGATCCCTGAAGGCGCTAAAGATGAACTCCATAATGTTTGTGGATTTTCTCAAACAGCACTTCCTGCCATGGTTCAAGAAGAAGAACCGTGTATTTCACAGCAAGATCATTTTTCTGCATGATAATGCACCATCTCATGCTGCACATAAAACATCTGCCTCTCTGGCTGATATGGGCATAAAAGGGGACAAACTTATGGTGTGACCCCCATGCTCCCCTGACCTCTACCCCATTCAGAACCTTTGGAGCATCATTTAAAGGAGTGTCTATGATGGCGGGAGGCAGTTCACATCTAAGCAACAGCTCTGGGAGGGTATTCTGTCCTCATGCAAAACAATTGAAGCAGAAACCATCCAAAACCTGACAAATTCAATGGACGAGAGAGTTCAGAAGCTCCTTTCGAACAAGGGGTCCTATGTGAAAATGTAACATCACCTAGAATAAAGTTTTGAGTTGAAAACTGTTTGATTTCAGTTTCTAACAACCTGCTAATGCTTATAATTTCAAAAATGACCATTTTTTTGGTCTTTATTAAAATGAAAAGGTTGATCGAAAAGTTTGGGGGATCTAAGAGTGTGGCAACCCAGTAGTCATGATTACTTCGAATTCTGACAATATGAGGGTCATGCTGCAGGTAGTGCAGCAAGAAGGCACTTATGTGTCTTGCGCATCTCGGAGCCCCAAAATTATTTTCCGGGCTAGATGCAGCTAAAAATTATTATTAATTTTAAATCTGGTGAAGCTTTAGTATAGATGGCCTAATAGGATCAGTGCTGCACACTGCTACAAAGCCCAAATTATTTTCCAGTCAAGATACAGATAAACATGATTAGTAATTTTAAATCTGGTGGAGCTTATTATAGATGGCCTAATAGAATCAGTGCTGCACACTGCTACAAAGCCCAAATTATTTTCCAGCCAAGATACAGATAAACATGATTAGTAATTTGAAAGCTTAAAACGGTTGGTAGGGTGATTTTAACCAATCATCAAGCTTTTACTCTCCCCAGGATGACACAGGGGTAGAAAAGTCGTTTCGGATCCATGATTTGTTCATCTTTATGAACGTGACTCTGTCTACATTATCAGTGGAGAGCCGCGTGCGCTTATCTGTCAGCACACCACCAGCAGCGCTGAACACACGTTCAGACAGAATGCTGGCTGCGGGGCATGACAAGATCTCCAAGGCGTAAGTGGCTAGCTCCGGCCATTTATCCAGATTGGAAGCCCAAAAAGTGCAAGGGTCCAGTGGCACAGTCGTGGCTTCAATGTTTACTTGGAGATACTCCTGTACCATCGTCTCTAGGCGTTGACTATGTGTCAGACTTCTTGTCTCCTGTGGCCTTGCAAAGGATGGGCTAAAAAAGTGGTGAAATGATTCCGCAAAATTGATGTTACCAGCAGATACTGTGGTTCTGTTACGGTTTGAGTGCTGAACACTTGACGGTCCCACGGTTGGCAAGTTGGAACTGTGAGATTCACTACGTGCACCACTGGTATTTTGTGGAAAAGCACATGTAAGATTCTGCAACAGTCTCTGCTGATACTCCTGCATGCGTGCATCCATTTCTATGGCAGGAATAATTTCTGCAAATTTACTTTTGTACCGGGGATCTAACAGTGTGGCAACCCAGTAGTCAGGATTATTTCTAATTCTCACAATTCGAGGGTCATGTTGCAGGTAGTGCAGCAAGAAGGCACTCATGTGTGTTGCGCATCCAGGAGCACCAAGTCCCTGTTGTGTTGGTGGCGAGGTAACAATTATGCTTCCTTCCTCTGTCCTCTCCCCCCAACCTCGCACAACAGAAATGTGATCAAGGTCTCCCTCATCTGATGAGTCTTCCATCAGTTCGTCCTCCACTTCTTCCTGGGCTCCTGCACCTTCCTCACTAGTTTGGCTGCTACCATGCGCCCTGGTAAAACCATCTCCCCCACCCTCACATGCCTGCCGCCTTGGTGCTGCCGACCGTCTGGACCTTGCAGATGTTAGCCCTTCCGCATACAACTCCTCCTCCTCTACTTCCTCCACCTCCTCTTGTGCCACCACCTGACTCCGAATTCTGTTTAACATGTGCTCCAGCATGTAAATCACTGGAATAGTCATGCTGATAATGGCATCGTCAGCACTAAACATCTTCGTCGCCATTTCAAAACTGTGCAGAAGGGTGCATAGGTCCCTGATCTGAGACCACTCCTCCAGGGTGATTTGCCCCACCTCTGGATCTCGTTGGCCCAGGATATACATCAGAACGTATTGCACCAGGGCTTGTCGGTGCTGCCACAGTCGCTGCAACATGTGCAGAGTTGAATTCCACCGGGTAGGCACATCGCATTTTAGCCGGTGAAGTGGCAGGCCCAACGACTTCTGTAGAGATGTAAGTCGCTGAGCTGCGGGATGCGAACGGCGAAAGTGAGCACACAGCGACCGTGCCCTCTGCAGAAGGCCATCTAGTCTGGGATAGTGGGCTAAAAATTGCTGGACAACCAGGTTCAACACGTGAGCCATACAAGGCGAAGGGCCGCACCCAGGTTTGCAGCATTGTCGCACACGGCCTTCCCTGGTTTCAGGTCCAGTGGAGACAACCATTCATGAAATTGGTTCTCCAGAGCTGACCACAACTCCTCAGCTGTGTGACTCACATTTCCCAGACATTTCAATGTAAAAACCGCCTGATGACGTTGAGCCCTACTGCCAGCATAGTAAGGAGGTGTGCAGGATCCCTTCTGCGCAGTTAGAAAGCTTGTGGCATGACCAGACAGGCTTTGGGTGCAGGTGGAAGACCGAGAGGAGGTTGAGGAGGCAGAAGCAGTGGAGGAACTTTGACATAAAGAGGATTGACGCACAACTCGTGGGGATGGCAAGACTTGGACAGCAGCCCCTTGTCCTGCTGTCACCATAGTTACCCAGTGCCCAGTCAGCGACATGTAACGCCCCTGTCCATGCCTACTCGTCCAAGTGTCTGTGGTGAAATGCACCCTGTCACACACAGAGTTTCTCAAAGAAGCGGTGATGTTGTGTGCGACATGCTGGTGGAGCGCAGGCACACCTTTCTTTGAGAAGTAGTGCCGACTGGGCATCTGGTACTGGGGCACTGCGACGGACATAAGGTCTCGAAAATCCTCTGTGTCCACCAGGCGGAAAGGCAGCATTTCTGTAGCCAAGAACTTGCAGATGGTGAAATTCAACCTCTTAGCTTTCTCATGGCTAGGAGGAAATGGTCTTTTACTTGTCCACATCTGAGGGACCGAGGGCTGGCTATTGTGCTTAGACGGGGTTGATAAGGGTGTCCCCGGCAAACTGCTGGTCTGTGAGGAAGATGCAGGCGGACATGTTAGGTTGCCTTGATCCAATGGTGGTGCTATCGATGTCGGATAGCGCTCAACACCAGCTGGTGTTACCACCTCCAAAGAAAATGATGACCTGCCAATCACGCTGGCTGTTGCGGGTAAAGAGGTGGCAGGTCTGCGCCCCAAAACAGGTGTGACTGCTGTCCCCCCAGTCACAGAGGATGAAGAGGCCGCGGATGCACAAGATATGGCAGACGGTGGTTGGCCCGGCCGGCTAGGCCGCATTGTAGCACACTGAGCTTCCCACTGCAACTTATGCTTCATGTCCATGTGCCGGTTCACGCATGAAGTACTCAAACTATGTATTTTTTGGCCTCTACTTAGTTTTTGCTGACAAATGTTACAGATAACACGAGTTGGGTCATCTTTATCGATCTGAAAAAATGCCCAGGCTATGCAAGTCTTAGCACCCATGCGACCTGAAGAGCCACCACGACTTGTGGTGAGAGGCAGAGTTGTGTTTGAGGATGCAGTTGTTGGCGTGCTTCCAGTACTACGTCTTTGTCCAGGAAGGCGCAACCTGACCTTGTCGTCACTAGCATCTTCCTCCACCTCCTCTGCTGACCTCATCTCTTGGCTGACTGTGGGTTGACAGTAAGTGGGATCTCCAACCTCATCATCATCACCCTGTGCGTTATCACACCCGTCGTCCTCAGAGCCAACCTGTTCCTGCCCTGACAAAAAACTAAAGTTGTCGCTCCAATCAGGTATTTGATTCTTATCATCGTCTTACTCATTGTCTCCACCAACAGGAGTTACAGTTTGGGAATGAGGGTCTACATTATGGTCAGAACCTTCTGCGTCTGGTCCTGGATCCGACTCATAAAGATTCTGAGCATCAGTGCAGATCATTTCCTCGTCTGGATTCACAGAAGCGCTGGAGTCGACCTCTGATTCCCAGGCTATAGTATGAGTAAACAGCTCTGCAGACTCAACCATCTGTTCTACCTCATACTCAGACGGGCAGCTGGAGATTTGGGAGCTGTGAGGAAGCAAGTGCGATTGGGGTGACACCTTTGAGGACTGGAGTATTTGTGATGTTGAAGTTGATGTGGAGGAGAGCCCACTTAAAGGAGCACTTGATATCCGTTGAAGCACCTGCTGTTTTTGTGCCTCATCTGGAATTTGTAGCGATTGGCGTGGCCGTAAGAAAGGGATCTTATCACATTGTCCGCTAAAAGAAGTAGACATTTTAGTTTGGCTGGAAGATGGTCTTTCTTCTGCAGATGTTACTGTTGCTTTAACACCTACCCCACGGACACAACCTTTTTTCCCCTTCCCAACACGCCTATTCCCCTTTCCACCAGCAGCAGGCCTTTTTCCACTCATTTTGGTGGTTAACTAATTAACAACTCTGGAGTTGTTTGCACAAAAAAACAATGGATGGGAACCGAGCAGAGCTGAGTGGCCAAACTGTGGTATTAGGCCAAAACTATTGGCTGGGTTAGATGCAGAAAAAAATTATATTCAATTTGCAACCTGATGGAGGTCAGTATAGATGGACTAATAGAGAAAGTCCCACACACTGCTAGAAGGCCAAATATTTTTTCAGAGCTAGATGCAGAAAAAAATATATTCAGTTTGCAACCTGATGGAGGTCTGTATAGATGGATTAATAGAACAAGTCCCACACACAGCTAGAAGCCCAATATTTTTTCAGAGGTAGATGCAGAAAAAAATATATTCAGTTTGCAACTGATGGAGGTCTGTATAGATGGATTAATAGAACAAGTCCCACACACAGCTAGAAGCCCAATATTTTTTCAGAGGTAGATGCAGAAAATAATATATTCAGTTTGCAATCTGATGGAGGTCAGTATAGATGGACTAATACAACAAGTCCCACACACAGCTAGAAGCCCAATATTTTTTCAGAGGTAGATGCAGAAAAAAATATATTCAGTTTGCAACCTGATGGAGGTCTGTATAGATGGATTAATAGAACAAGTCCCACACACAGCTAGAAGCCCAATATTTTTTCAGAGGTAGATGCAGAAAAAAATATATTCAGTTTGCAACCTGATGGAGGTCTGTATAGATGGATTAATAGAACAAGTCCCACACACAGCTAGAAGCCCAATATTTTTTCAGAGGTAGATGCAGAAAAAAATATATTCAGTTTGCAACCTGATGGAGGTCAGTATAGATGGACTAATACAACAAGTCCCACACACAGCTAGAAGCCCAATATTTTTTCAGAGGTAGATGAAGAAAAAAATATATGCAGTTTGCAACCTGATGGAGGTCAGTATAGATGGACTAATACAACAAGTCCCACACACAGCTAGAAGCCCAATATTTTTTCAGAGCTAGATGCAGAAAAAAATTATATTCAATTTTCAACCTGATGGAGGTCAGTATAGATGGACTAATAGAATGATGCTATGCCCAAAAGATTTTACTTCACTAGGTGCAGTAAAAAAATTGGTGTTCTATACACAGGTGGTATATCTTGCAACACAGATAGGCTACTCCACTGACTAACACACTCTGCAATAGGCCAAAAAGGATTAGCTTTGCTAGATTCAGCCAAATGCTGTGAAAAAAACTTGCACAGCACTGGCACAGACCTGCCTGGCAAAAACTGATAGGAACTGATGTAACCTAGTCCTGAAAAGGACTCCAATTACAATTAGTCTTTACTCCCACAATCTATCTATTTAAGAGCACAGACCTGCCTGATAAAAGTCGTAGGAAATGCTGTAACCTAGTCCTTAAAAGGACTGCAATCACAACTATTCCCTACTCCCAAGCTATCTGTAGATTTGTGCGAAAATTGGCTTGAAATTAACAAGGTATAGCGCACACAGCAACAGCGGTGCCGTCTAACACGCAGCTGCAGCAGTGAGAAAATGGTGGCGACGGGGAAAATGGCTTGGTCTTATAGGGCAAGGAAATGTGACATACACTGCCAATGACACATGCCCTTGCTTGTGTGAAAAAAAGCACTTCGCTCCGTGTGTGCGCTGCTGATAGGCTGACAGATTGCACCTCCCCACTGTAAATGCGGGAAAGAGAAAAAAAAAATGGAGATCTTCATTGTTCCTGCAGAGATCCATCCCCTGCCCCTCCCCCCACCCCGCTGTACACTCAAACTGCGTATTAACATTAATTTTCATCATTACTGAGAAAAAATCCAGTTATGATTTTGGTGCACGAACAGTTATCGAACATAACCTCGAACAGCCGAATTTTTCTCAAATTGTTCGTGTTCGCCGAACGGCTCGAACACCGCCCAAAACAGCTCGAATTTGAGATTGGCGAACAGTTCGAGTAGAACAACGCTCATCTCTACTTAAGACTTCTACTGAATATACCCCATCCTCTGGAATTCTGTGCCTCAACACATCCGATTAGCCACCACATTCGGATCCTTCAGACGGAACATGAAAATCCATCTCTTCAAGACAGCCTACAGCCTGCCATTACCTCACTGCCACCGCAACACCACTGGAGCTACTGCAACCCCCCAACCTACTGTCTCCTTCCTCACCATCCTGTAGAATGTAAGCCCGCAAAGGCAGGGTCTATAAGACTTAAGATGCAATCTGGCATCTTGGCAAAGCCCAATTCTGTTCCCCCTCTGATATCTAGCAAACAGGTAAACTGGGGAAACTTGCACCTAACGCCACTCAGCATCTTCAGCTCCTTTGTGAGAAATGAATGTTTGGGCAGCCACTCAGTATACCAAACAAAATTCTTGAGAAGGAAATTGTGGATGGTTTCGCTTCTTGTACTGGGTGCACTGCTAATACCATGGCATGCCATAATTCACTGGAAATATTCCAGGCTAGTTGGAGACAAGCTCATTCCCACAGAAAAGTACCAACAGCAAGCTAAAGAGATGGTGGCCTCTAACATCATGAAGAAGTTAGCTCATTGTCTAGTAGTCTGGTTTTTATACTAAAGATCCAGCATTTTTATAGTTTTAAGTGAGCACACAGAGACCTGAAGACATCATTGTTTTCAAAATGAATGACAGGAAGCATTATTTTACCTTATTGTATCATTCGTTAAAAAGGATTTGTCATCAGATCAAAGGGGCTAGTTTTTGTCTTATTTTGTTCCTTCTGCTCTCCTGAGTTTTTTTTTCAGCGATATGGGCCCTTTTATTTAGTACTAACTTTTATTGGTTTTACCAAGGGGGCATTGCTTGCATGAGTCTCTGAGGGCATGTCTTTAAGCTGCTTCTGCATAATTTCCCTGTGTGCCACACCCCCTTGGTAACGACCATAAAATTTTTACTAAATAAAAAGGCCCAGATCTCCAAAACTCCATGGCAGATTTTTTTTTTTTTAAATGGAATACTTATGGGAGCTGTGGGAATAAAATAAGGGCAAAAAATTTTCTCCTTATGATAGATACTCTTTAAACCAACTTTACCAAACTCAGCGGTGAAATCTATATGCATCAGGATCACAGGTTGCTGATGGCATGCTATAGCAGCTGAAGGCCTGATGAAGTCACTGCTATGTTAGCTTTTGGGTTGGTTTCATGGGAGACCTTCATTTTCATTAAATCGTAATGCAGCGGTATGCCATCTATAAAACAAGTAGGTTTAAGACTCCTATGGGAACTTAAAAAGTGAATAAACAAAAAATAAAAGTTTAAAAACATAATAGAGGATTTTTTTTTAAACTGAATGATACCCCTTATCCATATTTAAACATGAAATTATTAAAGAATAAAAAATATAGAAATGTAATATTTATTGTTTTTACATCTTGTCACCAAAAGATGCAAAATAATCCAGATCAAAACAAAATTTTAACTAATGTTTATGAAAGTGTTATGGTTAATTTTTTTAATATCTAGATATCATTATTAATTTAGAAAAAAACAATTTATATTTTTGCTATGTCTGAAGTCTGCTTGAGTGTTTTCTAATTTTACATTGTGGAATGTCTGACTAAGATACTTGTATCCTGTAAAGTCCTTGACAAGAAGGTTTACGCTGGGCCAAGGGAAATTTGTTACTAATAAGTCTATTTCGGTTTTCTGTAACAATGAAGTACTGTTCTGTCTAGCTAATAAATATGGTGAGTCTTTGATGCCACACAAGAAGACTCTACCTGCTGACAATTCATGTCACATGTATTCTGTCTCTCTTCCTTCATCGATGAAGTATCGTAATTTGAATCTCACTGGCAATGTGAAGACCCTTTGCTGTCTATTCCAAAGTTCTCCTTAAAACAAAGAGGGTCTCCATACTAGTACATGGTGCCTGAAACCCGGGATTGTCATAACTGGACCTCCTCTGGACCCGTCAACAAGGATTTCTCTGGGAATTACTGAATAAAATCCGTGGTAAGTAATCCCTTGAATTACTACTAATTCAGTACTGCAAAATAAAGGAGCATGGACCGCACCTCCAAAAATCATACATTTGATCTAATGCCTCACGGCAAAAATATATATAACTGAACATGAGGTTCTTAGTTTAACATTCTGATCAGACTGTATGAAGCCCACTGCCACGTCACGGCAAACCTCGTAGTGGGTCCTAACATTTCCTACCTGAACGGGAGCGGAGCCGTGCACCAACCACCACCGTAGCAACAATGCACCATTGTTTTATGTTTGTTTTGTCTACGTCATAAATGTCTGGTATGATATTGTAAACTATGAGGATCCTTGAATATGAGACTGAATGATATTTGATTGACCAATAAGGGACTACGGTCTCTGCTTGATAAGGGATCCCGTTAGGTGTGTTCCTTCACATGTGGTGGAGAAGAAAATCGGTCCGTAAGAGGATCAGGGAAGTGTGATTGCCTATAACAGAGGAATGCTTCAAGGTAAGGTAGTACTCTGAGGGTATTGACTTCCCCTGTAAATTAATAAGGGCACCCTCAAGAAAGGGGTAACTGAATGCAGTTTTTAGCCTGAATACAGCAGGGGGATTAATATCAGCGATTGTGCAGTGTGCATTGAATGATTGACATATTGTTAAGTCATTTTTGATTAATCAGAATCGTTGTCCTCAGTGTCTGTGTTCTGTTTTGTGTAAGCTCAAGAGAGGGAAAATCATAGTAGCTGAAGTTCTTGCTTAGCCTGTATACCCAGACTGGGAAACATATAGTATAAAAAGTAACACTTATTGCAGATATAATTGTCACACAGTGCCTTTACAAGGTTTAGAAGGAAACTTTTAAACTGGGAAATGTAATATGATCATGTAGAAATAATTGAAATAGTAAGTGGAGCAGTAGGCTTGGTATTGTTATTTGTTTGGTTGTGTGTAAGAATCTCCCTAGCTCACAGGGCTGGAAAATCGGTGTTAGTAGTTCCTTAAAGATCTGTCTTCCGAGGCTCAGAGTTGACTGGGACAGGATCAGATCCGTCTTTCGAGGATCAGAGGAGACTGGGACGGGATCAAATTTAGAGTCTGAGAGGCTCTAGGTGTGCTGAAGAGAGCTCGGCGGTAATTCGGCACAGTGGTTGCAGTCATGGGGGCTGGCAACAGTAAGGAATTGACTAACCAAAAGGGCGTGGCCCCAGTTCCAGCATGTGAGATAGTGGAGAGACTGAAAGGGAAAGAAGCAGTAGAGGGAGGTGAAGTAATATTGAGGAAATTTGGTATGGGAAAGTGGGGAAATTTGGAGGAGAAGGAATGGGAGAAATATATCTACAATTGGGAAGGATGGTTAAAAGATAAAAACAAACTACAGCAGGCTAGGATGTGGTTAGAAGTAGCAAAACATCTCTCAATGAGTGGACATAAATCAGAAGAAACCAGGCATGGAACTGTCTATGTAATCTATGATAGTTTGAAAAACTCTCAAACCCCTGTAGTCTCTGTACCTGATGTAAATTCTGCACCCCCTTCAGCACCCCCGCCTTATGCTGGGTCAATGGCATGGACTTGCAGACATTGTGGTCATCAGAATCCCCCTGGTGTTAATTGTTCCAGGTCCAGTAGGTCTTCACACCCAGGGACAACACCCAGGGTGCCTCTGTTCCCTATGAGGACCACTAGTCATGTACAGTTTACTTGATGAGGGAAAACTACCCATCCCTCTGGTGACTGTAAAACTTAAACCAGGTGCCCAACCTCCCTGTATAAAGCAGTATCCTTTAAGTGCTGCTCAGGATGCAGCAATACATGAGAATGTCCAGGAGCTTTTGTCAAGGGGTCTAGTTATTCCTATAACCTCCCCATTTAACACTCCCCTGTACCCAGTCAAAAAGAAAACCCCACCTGGACAGCCAGCAGCCTATCGTATGGTACATGATCTTAGGGCAGTTAATGCAGTTACTATAGTGGATACTCCACTTGTACCCAACCCCCATACTCTCCTGAATCAGGTCCCCTCCACAGCCACTTGTTTCACAGTGATTGATCTGGCCAATGCTTTTTTTCTCTGTCTTCTTGTCCATGGAGTGTACCTCTTATTTTGCCTTCACCCACAGAGGTGCTCAGTATGCATGGGCAGTCCTTCCTGCTAACTCCCCCTCCTTATTTTCCACATCCCTGAAGACTGTACTCGATAACTGGTACCCCTTTGATTCATCCACCATACTCTTACAATATGTGGATGACCTTCTCCTTTGCTGCACCACTGACCAGATATGCCACAATGAATCTCAATCTCTGCTGATATTCTTAGCAGAAAATGGGTGCAAAGCTTCAAAAGATAAACTCCAATTGTGCAAGTCCACAGTCACTTTCCTTGGGCATTGCCTGTCTCCAGGCATTAAGCATCTCAGCCCAGGGAGGATTGAGGCTATACTAAAAAATAACCCTTCCAAGATCTACCAAGTCCCTTGGGGCATTCTTGGGCCTAGTCCAGTACTGCCGTCTCTGGATGCGAAATGCCTCTAGTATTATGGCCCCATTGATTCAATGCCTCAAAACTGAGCCTTTCACCATTAATTCTGAGGCTATTGATGCATTTCACACCCTCAAGCTCACTCTTTCTACCTCACCAGCTCTAGGTATACCAAATTATGACAAGTTTTTTACTTTGTACTGCCACGAACAGGCTGGACATGCGCCTGGTGTCCTTACCCAAGAACATGGTGGTAGGCAAGCCCTCTAGGGTATTACTCTGTAACCCTTGATCCAGTCATTATGGTTTCTCCTACTTGTGTTAGAGCTGGCAATGTGAAGATCCTTTGCTGTCTATTCCAAAGTTCTCCTTAAAACAAAGAGGGTCTACATAACAAAAGCGAACAAATATATCTACTGACTATAATTATGATGAGAAAAATGTCAGTAAGTTATAGCCTTTGGGAAAAATTGAATATTTAGTAAGTGATAACTCATAAATTGTTCAACATCCTTAAAGGAAAATTATCATAGGAAGGATGCCTGCTTATTTCAAACTAATAGAGAATTATTGCAATGACATAATTATGTTTTACTGTTAATTGAACTTTAAAATGTTATTGTATGTTATTTTAGACTATCAATTTCAATGTATTACTTATTGTTTCAGTTTATTACTTATTTTTTTGTCTCTTATTGTATAGTTCAAGTTAAGATAATTTAAAAAAAATAATTGTAATGCAATGTCATCAATATTTAAGTGTAGAAAGTTGCAATGTTAATTTGAATGAACACATAATTACTTTTTGATTGATATTTATAAAACATAGTTTGATAAACAATTAGCATAATGTAAACCCTATAAATCTTGATCTGAGATCATGTTCTTACATAAAGACAGAGCTATATGTTAGAAATTCCTTGATCAAATCAAACCAAGGTATTAGCACAAGAAAACTTACTTGTTTTATTTAATCATGCAAAGTATCATTTATAGGTTATGTAGTTGAGCATCTGCAAAATTTACATTATTGAACTGAAAATTTTATGGACTGGAATATTAGATTTTTTAAAAAAAGAGATTCCTTGTATTAAGAGACTCTACTATACAGCTGACCTCCCCAGTCTTAAACATCTGCAACTAGAATCTGTTTGACAAGCTGACAATGATTACCCTTTAATTTAGTTTGCCTTGATTTACGTCAACATGTGGCATTTACTTACTCAATTAACAAATGTCTTGAGATGAGTAAATTGCATAAATTTTATTTTGTGAGTGGAATACATACTGCCTTGAGAGGGACCTTACGTTCTGAATGTAAATTATATCTGTTGGCACTATAATTATTAGATTTTACTTGTGCTGTATTTTGTGCATACAAAAAAAAGTTTAGATACATGTTAGAGTTTTATGAGATTAGAAAAAAAAATCTTTTTTCTTATAGAGAGTGCCACTCTTGTTGTGGTGATATGTTTAAGATTACTTTACAACCTCACACAGGTATGATAAAAAAACAAAACTAAAAACTTAGAGAAAGAAAATTTAAGCATACTTTATAGATTTTGTCATGAATAGGGAAACAATGCTTGAATTCATTTTTAAAATAATCTATACAAAATTTGTCAGAAAATGAATTTTTACCTTTTTTCAAATAAAGGTGATGACAAAACAGATGATCAAATATTTTTAAATTTGAATTCACCAGGTTCCATGAATTAGCTTAGAAGTGATTAATACTGCAAAGAATCCAGTTACCCTGAAAGATGTAGCACACTAAGGTCTTTTAAGACTGTACCCAATCCCTTTCAAGCACAGCTTTCATTAATAAGGTATTCTCAGGTTATTAAATTGCTTTAGTTAGGCAGCATAAAAAAGTTTGAAATCAGCTTGCTTTTTATTATCTGCTGTCATTCTCCTACAATTAGAGCTTTTATCTTTCATAGTGTACAGCAGATTTCCATGGAGCTTAGTCACTAGACCCTGGATAGATCCTGGTCAAGTGTGCACAGTAGTTACATTACAAGAGAAGAGTTAACTTTTGAACTCTTTACAGCAGTTATCTGCTCACTTCCCTACCCCTCACTCTCAGTTCCTGACAAGCTGATGTACTAAATCTTGTAAAATCACCAGCCCACAGCTTCACCTCCTCCCCCAGCAGTCTTCCTAATGACTGCTCTCACTGTCTAGCGCTATGAGCATGTTCAAATGGCCTGCTATCTCTTTGTGTAAATACAGTGGGAAACATAAGTATTAGATATACTGCCGATTCTACAAGCTTTTCCACCTACAAAGAATGGAGATGTTTGTAATTTTTATCTTGGCTACACTTCAACTATGAGAGACAGAATCTTGAAAAAAATGAAGAAAATCATATTGCATGATTTTTACATAAATAATTAGCATTTTATTGCATGAAATAAGTATTTGATACAATAGAAAAACAGAATTTAATATTTGGTACAGAAACCTTAGTTTGCAAATTTTGTTAAAAATTATTGTACTGGCTTGCTGCTTTATATTGCATTAAGATTGAAGAAAATGTGTAATTGTAATGCAAGAGGACTGTTAGAACCTTGCTCTTAGGTTTTTTCCTTTGCTGGTCACATGACCTTGTTGGCCTATTTTATCCTGCTCCGCCCTTCTGGCTTTGCTGGACTTCATTGTATAACTACTTTCTAGCTAGCCTGTGCTCTGTATCTAACTCTGTTAGTTTGCTTGGTCTACGGACCTCTATGTTCTATATATTTTGTTTGTTCGTCTGTCTGCTACTATTTCTGTTAGGAGGTGTCCCATTTTCCTCCCAGTCCTTAGTACTTGTAGGGATTCCTTCCCCACATCTATAGGTCTCCGTACAGACTAGCTTAGGACTTTAGCAGGTCTGATCGCAGGATCAGGTCCCCTGTTACATCGTAGGGATTAAGCTGAGTTCTATCGTAGGGACAGATCTCCTCTCTTTCCTTAGCTCTGGTAGCAGAACATAACAAGGACAAATGACAGGAACAATATACTGTATCACTGCTATCTCTCTTTATCATTTGAATCACTGTAATATTCACAGGCGACTACACTCATCTTCAGTTTTGCTGTTGTACAATGTATTCCTATCTGTAGTAATGTTCAGTGTTTTAAGGCTCTCTCTTTAGAGCTTAAGGCTATTACTGAGTTATTAGCTTTGTAGACCTCTCACTTTCCTAATTCATCCTAAAATGGCTGCTGCATTTCCTGTCTTGGCTTTTATTGATAGTGTATAGAAAGAGAGATCCCTTGTCTAGCTGTGCTATGACATGTGATGTGGTGGCTGCAAATTATTATACGAAAGCCTGTGTGGACAAGCCTAAAGTACTGTGAGCATTTTGTGGCTGATGCAATCATCTGCTTTGTGTAAAATGGTGATTGCTATTTTTCTGGCAATCAAGATGAATCGAATCACAAATTGTTCAAATTTGCCAGAATGTGCAAATTTTAAAAAATTCAACACAAATATAGTTTGCAACAAATTGATTTGCTTATCAATAGGTGACAAGCTTTATTATTATAACACCAGCTTGACCATAAATGTTTCAATTATAAACTATTATTCAAATTTTAAATGATTATTAGCGATGATCAAGCACTAAAATGCTTTGGTACTCGTTCGAATCGAGCAAATTGGAATGCTGGAGTGCTCGGACCTAGTAACGAGCCCTATGTAAGTCTATGGGAAACTCGAGAATTTTTCAGGCGGCTCCCTCCGGCGGTCTGCAGAGGGCCTAAAAATTGCCAAAATCGATGGGAACAGTTCTCAAATGACATGTGAACAGCATGGGGAAGACCCCTGGAAGCATTTCTGACACCCAGGTCACAGCTGTCAACAATGTTGTCAGAGGTATTACGCCACTTTGACGACTCACAATGAAACATGCAAAGCAAAACCAAAATGGATTTTCCTGGGAAATATGTTAAAGAACATCCTTTCCAGGGTAATGACTTGTATATAAGGCAAATTAAATAACCAAAAACTAAAATGCTTTTCCACACCTTGAGCTATGTTCACACGTAGCGTTTTTGATGCGTTCTTGCACTTTTGCATTGCATTCAACAAACAAATTCATTCATTGGGAAATGTAATTTTAACATATTACAACCTTATCTAGCCATGTGGTGTGTGACACATCATCAGACACATGCATACAGTGCCAAAAAGACATGAGAACAGCATGGGGAAGACTCCTGGAAGCATCTATGACTCCCAGGTCACTGCCTAAAAGTGTGCTCATCATAAGTGATCCTTGGCACATTCGAAGATGCCTCCCGCCATGCACCTGTCGTTGCAGACTTGCAAAACTCAACGTCCACGTCCTTGTCCCAGCGCAGCATTCAGTTGTCCCTATGCCATTCCTTGGAATGCAAGTGCAAGTATGCAGCCAGCCACCCACCCACAGGCTGCAATACTATACTGCCAAATTTTTGACAGCTGCTTGCACTTGAAATGTGGCCTTTTAGGCTTGCGGAGGCAGAACCTGTCACAACCTCATGGCGGCAGCAGATGAGTGTCCATACTTTTTACCCAGTCGCCACTATTTCTCCCGATGTCATCTCCACCTTCCACAAGTGTGGGTCCCACATTACCCGTGCCCTCCCCAGTGCACTTAGGTGGGAAGTACCGCCTAACCACAAACACGTGCACAGGTGAATGTGGCCAAGGATGGTACGGAGCCAGTTCACATTAAAAATGCAGCCATTAGTGTCCGAGAACCTTCTTAAACACATTTCTTAGCCAGGGCTGCTTCTCGGCAGGGTTGGATGGGCCCACCAGAGAACCGGATACTCCTCCGGTGGGCCCCGACATCTCTATTAGGAGAGTTCATAGTGCCGAGGTGAGGACTCGTGATGATGATAGAGGTCAACATCTGCTTAGTTTTCTATTACTTGGAATGCAAGTGCAAGTATGCAGCCAGCCACTCACCCACCCACAGGCCGCAATACTAAACTGCCAGATTTCTGGCCAGCTGCTTGCACTTGAAATGTGCCCTTTTAGGCTTGTGGAGGTGGAAGCTTTTCACAACCTCATGCCGGCGGTGGCCGCATGTCCATACTCAGTCCCCAGCCACCACTATTTGTCCCGGTGTCGGATCCTCCTTTCACAAGCACGGGTCCCACAACATTACCCGTGCCCTCCCAGTGCTCTTACTGGAAAGCACTGCCCAACCATAAACATGTGGACAAGTGAATGTGGCCAGGGACGGTGCATAGCCAGTCCACAGCTTGTCGGTGAGCTGTATTTCACCACAGCCATATTTTTTAGCTCGGTGAAAGGACTGACTTTTAGGAAACTGTATCTACTCCAGCTGTCATTTCTCCCAGGAAGTCCTCTAAAGCTGCTTGCACTTGAAATGTGGCCTTTTAGGCTAGTGGAGGTGGAAGCTTTTCACAACCTCATGGCGGAGGCCGGGTGTCCATACTTGTTCCTCAGCCGCCACTATTTCTCCCGGTGTCGTCTCCGCCTTCCACAAGCATGGGTCCCTCAACATTACCCGTGCCATCCCCAGTGGACTTACTGGGAAGGAACGCTTTACCACAAACATGTGGACAGGTGAACAATGTGATTACATTGAGGTTACATTGGTTTTTATACTAAAGAAAGATCCTACTGTGTTTTTTTTTTTATTTATTTACGTTATTTTTTTATTCCAATCAGTTTATTAAAGTTTTATAAACGGTTAGAAGGGGAAGGGGTACTACGTTATTTTTTAAGACAAATGCATTCACCGGGAAATGTAAGCAATGGCTGCCAAAAATTTGGAGGAACTCCAATTCCCCTTGCAAAAGATGTAGAAGTCGGAGGGCCTCCTGAAAACAATGTTCCCGTTATTAGGAAGTGGGTCTCCTATACTGTTTGCCTATGCAGTGAATCAACAGCTGCCAAAAATTTGGAGGAACTCCAATGTCCCCTGCAAGAGACGTAGATATGTTGATATGATACAAATGGTGGTGATAGGGTGGTGGAGGATGAGGATGCGGAGAAGGAAGATAAGAGCAAATAGACAAAATCAGGAAGCGTATACCCATGTCTGGGTGTGAAGTCAGAGGTGCATAGGAATAGAGTTAAATCTCCCAAAAAAAAGACACTGGATTTGAGTTTATGTTACGCTGCTGTCATTCGTGGTGTTGATAAGTCTGGCCCAATCCAGCCCTTGTTCATTTTTATAAGGGTCAGCCTGTCAGCATTTTCAGTTGACAGGCGAAAGCGCCTATTGGTTATAATTCCACCGGCGGCACTAAAATCCCGCTCTGACAAAACACTAGCGGCAGGGCAGGGCTGGACCTACAAGGCATATAGAGCCAGTTCATGCCACGTGCCCAGCTTGGAAACCCAATAATTATAAGGCACAGAGGAATCACGGAGAACGTTGGTACGGTCTGCAAGATACTCCCTCAACATCTTCCACAACTTTTCCCTCCTTGAGAGAGTACTCCGCATTAGGACTTGTGCAATGGAAGGATCTGAGAAAACTGTCCCAGGAGTTTGGCAGTGTTCCTCTGCCTCTGCTCGATTCCATTTGTGTCTCTCACACTTGTACTCCTTGGTTGTCCAACGAACTGTGACCTCTGCTGCCAGCGTTTTCAGATGGGAATTTTTTTAATAATTCCGCAACAAGGACATTCTTGTATTGCACCATTTTATTAGGCCTGTCCTGCAAGGGAATAAGAGACAGAAAGTTCTCCTTGTAGCATGGGTCTAGAAGTGTCACCAACCAATAATGACTGTCACCCAAAATTTAGACAACGCAAGAATCATGGGAAAGGCCGCGTAACATAAATTCAGCCATGTGTGCCAGACTGCAAAGAAGCAAGACTTCTGTGTCCTCAGCAATAGGACAACTGACCATGCTCTCCTCCTCATCCTCCTCCTCTTTCTTTTCTTCCCTGTCCTCAGGCCATCCACGCTGAACAGACGGTAAGACAGTTGTGCAGGTAGTACCGTCTATAGCACAGGAAACTAGCTCCTGTTCTTCGTCCTCCTCTTCCTCATTGTCACCCAATCCATGTTGGGATGAGATGAGGCTGGGCTGTATGGAATCACACTGTATGGTTCCTTGCTCCATTTCATTGTGCTCCACCTGCAATGCCTCCTCTTTAATTGTGAGCAGAGAGCGTTTCAGAAAACAGAAGCAGGATGGTGACGCTAATTATGGCATCATCGCCGCTCACCATCTTGGTGGAGTCCTCAAAGTTTTGGAGGATGGTACATATGTCTGACATCTATGTCCACTCCTGAGGTCTTATGTGTGAAGTCTGACCTGAATATCGACAGCCTTGTTGATGCTGGTAGTCAACAATTGCCCTCTTCTGCTCACAAATCCTTCCCAACATCTGCAATGTAGAGTTCCAAAGCGTGATCAGTCGGTGAGCTGGAATCTTCAAACTATGCAAAAACATGACAAGGGCGGTGGAAGCTGTAGCTGACTTTCTAAAATGGGCACACAGGTGACAAGCAGATCTGGCAGATCAAGGTACAGTACAGACCAAAAGTTTGGACACACCTTCTCATTTAAAGATATTTCTGTATTTTCATGACTATGAAAATTGTACATTCACACTGAAGGCATCAAATCTATGAATTAACACATGTGGAATTATATACTTAACAAAAAAGCTCATCAAGAGAATGCCAAGAGTGTGCAAAGCAGTCATCAAAGCAAAAGTTGGCTACTTTGAAGAACCTAGAATATAAGACATATTTTCAGTTGTTTCACACTTTTTTGTTAAGTATATAATTCCACATGTGTTAATTCATAGTTTTGATGCCTTCAGTGTGAATGTACAATTTTCAAAGTCATGAAAATGCAGAAAAATCTTTAAATGAGAAGGTGTGTCCAAACTTTTGGTCTGTACTGTAGGTTTTGAGAAACCAGTGAACTACGAGGTTAAGCACATGGGCCAGGCATTGTAGGGCGGGAGACATCTTTTTGCAGGGCGAGAGGCATCTTGGCATGCGCCATGGACTGGAAATTGGCGTGCACACACAACAGCGGAAGAAGCAGTGGTGTCACCTGCAGACACTGTTGCTGGACCTTGGGGTTCAGCACACTTTGTCGGATGCTTTGCTGCCATGTGCCTTATCATGCTGGTGGTGGTCAGGCTGCTAGTTTTGATACCCCTGCTAATGCTTGCCTGGCAGGTTGTGCAAATGGCCTTTTTTTGGGGTTATCTGCAGAGTCTTTAAAAAATAACCAGACTCGGGAAGACCTAACAGTTGTACTGGCAACTTCCGTCATGTTGGCATTACGAGGAATGCTTTCGCGCCTTGTGTCTGCGGCCACCATTCTGCTTCTTCCTGACTGTTGTGGGGCTACGCCTCCCTCCCACTGTGTGCTACTGTCCTCACTCTGTATGTCCCTCTGCCAGGTTGGGTCAGTTACTATATCATCCACCACCTCGTCTTCCACTTCTGCACCCTGGTCCTCCTCCTGACTTTCTGGCAATTGTGTCATGATCATCATCATCATCCACCTCTTGCGACAATAATTGCATTTTTCCACTGTCGCCTTCGTGTGACCGTGGCTGCTCCAATATTTGGGCATCGCTACACGCATTCTCCTCTTGACTCACTTGAAGCTGCCCGGGTGAGAGGCCCGAATCTACAAATGGAAAAGTGAACAGTTCTTCTGAGTGCCCAAGTGTGGGATTAGTTGTCTCTGGGCACTCGGCACGGTGGGAGGAAGGAGGATCAGGGTGAGCAATATGCGGTTCAGACTCATGGCTACTGAGACTTGACACCCTGGAAGACAGGGTGGTGGTGGCTAAGTGACTGGAAGCATTATTTGCTATCCAACCAATAACGTTTTGTCACTGCTTTGTGTTCAATAGTAGTGTTCCGCGGTCCCCTATTAATTGGGACAGGAAGGTCGAGCGACAAGATGTGGGTGTTTGTTGTGGCTCAATTTCAGCTTGTCCAAGTCCACATCCTCGGCCTCGGCCTCTGCATGCACCATCACCATCACGTCCACTTCCCTGTCCCTTGCCACTCACCTTGCCCATTTTTAATGGAGGACAATATTTTCCACATTCACGAGAAATGGCTGATTTTGGTACGCAGTTATATGTGATACATCTGACAGAAAACCACAATTTTAAATAGCAGGCCTGTAATTTGCTAATACTGTACTATCCTTCACAGACACCTAGCATGAATAGCTTGACCAACTCTTCAACGAAATGAAAATGGAAGAAATGGCTGATTTTGGAACACTCTTACAGGTGTTATCTCTGACAGAGAACCTCGGTTTTAAATAGCAGGCCTGCAATTTGCTAATACTTTCCTTCACAGACACCTAGTGTTAATAGCTTGACCGACACAATGCAAAAGAATGAAAATGTAAGAAATGTCAGATTTTGGAACAGTCTTATAGATGAGATGTCTGACACAGAACCATGGTTTTAAATAGCAGGCCTGTAATTTACTTATACTATTCTACACATAGACTTAGTGTGAATAGCTTGACCGACACACTGCAACAGAATGGAAAAGGAGGCCAATATTTTCCACATTCAGATTAAATTTCTGGATTTTTATCGCTGAAATATGGAACAGATCTGGCTTTATTCTGCAGTGAGAACTGTGACGAGCATGGCAGCGCCATACAGTGGTGGCCAAAAGTATTGGCACCCCTGCAATTCTGTCAGATAATACTCAGTTTCTTCCTGAAAATGATTGCAATCACAAATTCTTTGGTATTATTATCTTCATTTAATTTGCTTGCAAGGAAAAAACGCAAAAGAGAATGAAGCAAAAATCAAATCATTGATCATTTCACACAAAACTCCAAAAATGGGCCAGACAAAAGTATTGGCACCCTCAGCCTAATACTTGGTTGCACAACCTTTAGCCAAAATAACTGCGAACAACCGCTTCCGGTAACCATCAATGAGTTTCTTACAATGCTCTGCTGGAATTGTAGACCATTCTTCTTTGGCAAACTGCTCCAGGTCCCTGATATTTGAAGGGTGCCTTCTCCAAACTGCCATTTTGAGATCTCTCCAAAGGTGTTCCATGGGATTCAGGTCTGAACTCATTGCTGGCAACCTAAGAAGTCTCCAGTGCTTTCTCTCAAACCATTTTATAGTGTTTTGGGTCATTGTCCTGCTGGAAAACCCATGACCTCTGAGGAAGACCCAGCTTTCTCACACTGGGCCCTACATTATGCTGCAAAATTTTTTTGGTAGTCTTCAGACTTCATAATGCCATGCACACGGTCAAGCAGTCCAGTGCCAGAGGCAGCAAAGCAACCCCAAAACATCAGGGAACCTCCGCCATGTTTGACTGTAGGGACCGTGTTCTTTTCTTTGAATGCCTCTTTTTTTTTCCTGTACACTCTATGTTGATGTTTTTTCCCAAAAAGCTCTACTTTTGTCTCATCTGACCAGAGAACATTCTTCCAAAACGTTTTAGGCTTTCTCAGGTAAGTTTTGGCAAACTCCAGCCTGGCTTTTTTATGTCTCGGGGTAAGAAGTGGGGTCTTCCTGGGTATCCTACCATACAGTCCCTTTTCATTCAGACGCCGACGGATAGTACGGGTTAACACTGTTGTACCCTTGGACTGCAGGGCAGCTTGAACTTGTTTGGATGTTAGTCTAGGTTCTTTATCCACCATCCGCACAATCTTGCGTTGAAATCTCTCGTCAATTTTTCTTTTCCGTCCACATCTAGGGAGGTTAGCCACAGTGCCATGGGCTTTAAACTTCTTGATGACACTGCACACGGAAGACACAGGAACATTCAGGTCTTTGGAGATGGACTTGTAGCCTTGAGATTGCTCATGCTTCCTCACAATTTGGTTTCTCAAGTCCTCAGACAGTTCTTTGGTCTTCTTTCTTTTCTCCATGCTCAATGTGGTACACACAAGGACACACGGCAGAGGTTGAGTCAACTTTAATCCATGTTAACTGGCTGCAAGTGTGATTTAGTTATTACCAACACCTGTTAGGTGCCACAGGTAAGTTACAGGTGCTGTTAATTACATGATTTAGAGAAGCATCACATGATTTTTCAAACAGTGCCAATACTTTTGTCCACCCCCTTTTTTAGGTTTGGTGTGGAATTATATCCAATTTGGCTTTAGGACATTTCTTTTTGTGTTTTTTTATTGAAGACAAATTAAATGAAGATAATAATACCAAAGAATTTGTGATTGCAATCATTTTCAGGAAGAAACTGAGTATTATCTGACAGAATTGCAGGGGTGCCAATACTTTTGGCCACCACTGTATATGCACCTGATGATGCTGTGCTGCCAGCCAATCACTGTAATGCCCACAACCAACATGGCTACGGCATTACAGTGCATGGCAGGTAATCATTGCATGTTTATTGGCTCTCTAAAGAGTGACAAACATGCAGGGACGGGACACGACTTCCCGCCTGAGCAACCCGGAAATACTCTCAGAGCGCTGAGCTCGTCGAGCACAGTGATGCTCGGGCGAGTACCGAGCAGTGTCGAGCACGTTCGCTTATCACTACCAGCCACCTAAAATGACATCTCAATCAAAGAGAGCACTAATTAGAGAAGCAGCCAAGAGGCCCATGCTGACTTTAGTGGAGCTGCATAGCTCAGGTGGGAGAATCTGTCCACATGACAATTATTAGTCACATATTCTACAAAGCTGGCTTTTATGGAAGGCAGGAAGAAAGCCATTTTTGAAAGAAAGCCATAAGAAGTCCCGTTTGCAAAAAGCTATGTCGGGGACACAGCTAGCATAATGAAGAAAGTGCACTGATCAGATGAGACAAAAATGGAGCTTTTTGAGCTAAATGCAAAACGTTATGAGTGACGGAAAACTAACACTGCACATCACCTTGAAAACATCATCCCCACGGTCAAACATCGTGGTGGCAGCATCATTATACACTTTTCTTCAACAGGGACAGGGAAACTTGTCAGAGTTGATGGGAAGATGGATGGAACTAAATACAGTTCAATCTTGGAGGAAAAACTGTTAGAGACTGCAAAAAACCTGCGAGTTCACCTTCCAGCAGGACAATGACCCTAAATATACTTAACATACTGCTAGAGCTCCCATGGAATGGTTTATGTCAAAGCATATTCATGTATTTGAATGGCCCACTCACAGTCAAGATGTCAATCCCATTGAGAATCTGTGGCAAGAGTTAAAAATTGCTGTTCACAGATGATTTCCTTCTGATCTCATTGAGTTCGAGCTAGTTTGCAAAGAAGAATGGGAAAACTATCAGCCTCTAGATGTGCAAAGCTGGTAGACGCATGCCCCAAAGACTTGCAGCAGTAATTGCAGCTAAGCTATTGACTAAGGGGAGCTGAATGCAAATGCAAGTCACAATTTTCAGATTTGTGTTTTTAAAATATTCAGAAAACCATGTATCATTTCCATAACACTCCACATATACTTGCTGCTTTGTGTTGATATATCAAACAAAGACTGAAAAAAACATTTAAGTTTGTGGGTGTAATGTAAAAAAATGTGGAAAAGTTCACTGGGTATGAATACTTATTCAAAGCACTATATTTGTGAATGAATACTGTTTGTAGTCGGTTTTCTGCATATGATGAAAAAGTTTGGAAGAGGGTTATTTTTCTTTCCACACTATGTAACTAAAGCATGTGGACACTCCTAGCTATTGATGAGTTCTGTTTTTTTCTGCCCCAGAAGTTGAAAATATGTACATAAAATGAATTACACAATCATGTCATCTCCAAAGATAATCATTGGCAGTATAACTACAAATTTCCTGTTGAAGATCTCAGGAAACTTAAACAAGCTTCATGCTCGAGTAAGCAGCCTCCTGAAATACTGCTTGGCTTGGGGACCTGCTCCATCCACATATGAAATATAAATCTCAATATGATCACTGAAATATTTTTCAGCGGTCATATTGAGATTTATGGATTGCAAATTATACTATTGCTTGAATGCACATTATGGGTCCATTTGTTTGACCATGTCTATTTTTCTTCAGTTATGGTACATTACAGTCTGCCCCTCGATTTTTTCTTTTTTTTTGCATTTCTTGGTAACAGCACTCTTCCCATGTGTTTTTAAAGTAGGACGAGACTGTAACAGGGAAGTGAGGTCATGACTATTTTTCTCTTAGCTTTTTGTCACAGATCATGTGAAGTTGAGTTTTTTAGGTCTGTTGTTGCTGAAGTTGTTGCTGTGTAGCAGCTATTTTGGCTGTGATACTATGTCTTTGGGATGATGTGGCCTAAAGCCATGGGGGCTTTGCCTTGAAGCATTAGGTGCTGCCTCCACTTGCTGGTGTGGTGCTGCTGCGGCGTTGGTGGCCACACTAAGCTGTATCTGACAAGTTAGGGGCCCACTTAGAAGTTCACTGTGACATGGCAGTGGGCTTTATTAATTTTGATAGTAATGTTAATTACAAAAATCGGATGTGTAGCCCATATCTTTTTTTCTCCTACCAAAACAAAATTCTAAACTAACTCTATTTGTTAATGTGCTTAATTTTGCAATTTTCAGCCAATAAAAAGTGGTTCTCTATGTGGAAATACCCTTATATAATGACTGCCAAAAACGTCCATGTGGTCTGCTCATGGTGTGGCGGTGTTGTCCCTTGTATCTGGCATTATTTGGTCACTATGTCATGGTAATATCAAAGTTTCTAATCAAGGTGTTAAGGTATTTGTTCTATGTATTATTCAGTCATTGTGTGGTGGTAATATGTAGTTAGGTTATGGTGCAGTGATTTATTTCCTGTGTATGTGGAATTATTGGTGTTGAAAAATTTGATTATGTTCTGTATTGAGATAACATCTTCTCTCATCTTTCATAAGTAGAAAATTCTTAATTTTCATTAGATATCAGATGTCTAAAAGTGGAACACCCCTCCCCCATTCTGTGACATACTATTGCAAAGTGGCAGAGATGCACTAAAAGTTGTTTTGCGGTGAAGTGATGACTTATTGATTAGTGGGGATCTGATTGCTGGTATCTGCACTTATTGACAGAATGTAGAACTTTTATCACCAATAGACTGGAGCACCACTGCTCCATTCATTCCCTACATGGCTCCTGAGCCTTGTGTTTGGCTTTTCATAGCAGGACCATAGAGAATGAATGGAGCAGCAATCAGATATCCCACTTGCCATTCGAGTTTGAAAGGGAATATAAGTCTCCCTTTGAGGTGAAAAATGTTCCCCTGTTCTACCCCGATTACTGCAATGCATGATCAAAGTGAAAAAGTTTAAAAAAATTACATAAAATGTGTTAAAAATTGAAAAAAAACGCAAAAAATATATATTTGGAATTCCTGTAATCATACTGACCCAAAGAATAAATCAGTCATCACTATTACTGCACAGTGAACCAAGCAAAAAATAAAAAATAGAAACTGAATTTCTGGTTTTTGCTCATTTTGTGTCTGAAAAATCTGAATAAAAAGCAATCATAAAAAGATATGTGCCCCAAAATGGTACCAAAAAAGTCTACAATTAGTCACTTAGAAAATAAGCTATCATGCACTCTATTCATCAAAAAAGAAAAAAAAGTTACAGCTCTCAGATTATGGCAACAAAAAACCCTATTTTTTTTTTTTTTTTTTTTATAAAAAAGCATTATTACTGTGTAATATTAGCAGAACACAAAAAACTATATAAATTTAGTATCGCTGTAATCACATCGACCTGAAGAATAAAATTGTCTTATCACTTATTTTTGCACGATTCACCTTGCGGTATAAGGATAAGAACTATTCTTGTACTGATGTCTATGTGTTCATTCTGCCCCACAAAAATCTGAACAAGACTCAGGTTACATTTATCCTTTGCCCTCCTTTGAGCACTTACGTCGGGGTTTCCGTGTAAATCCCAAAAAGTGTGATTCCTGACGAAGCTCCCAACAGAACCACTCGCTTATGAGGCAGATGGAGTCACTTTGAACTCTGTCTGTTCTTAGTTTCAGTGGTTTCCCATCATTTTAGGCGTCTTTTTAGTGCACAAGTGTGGTCAATGACCATTGTGTGAACGCCTAAAAAGATGGATACCACCGGAACAGATGCCAAACGGAGTCCAAAGTGTCTCCATCTGTCTCATAATAGTGAGTGGCTCCGTCTGGGTTTTCGTCTGAATCGCATTTTTGTGGGATTTACACAGAAACCCTAATTTAAGTGCTTAGTGTAGAACACAAGAATGTGATCACAGCCTTATTCTGGAAGAGATAAAAAAAAAATATTATGTACTCCAAAATGATACCAATAAAAAGCCTAACTTATCCCACATAAAACCAGCCCCCACTCAAGTCCATCATCTGTCACCGGATATGTAGAGGGCTTCCACTTTTCTGGTTGAACAAATACTCTGGAAAAGCAACATGGTTCCCATCCCCTCAAATAAGATCAAGTGAAGTCTGCATTCCGAAATCCAAATGCCCCCCTCCCTTATGAATAGTGTTGAGCCACCCCCGTAGTGTTCGAGTTCGGTTCGGTTCGTCGAACACCCGTGTGTTCGCCGAACTGTTCGTCGAACTGTTCATCGAACACCTTCGAACACCGTTAAAACCAATGGCAGGCAAACAAAAACACATAGAAACACATAGAAAACACCTTCAAAGGTGTCCAAAAGCTGACAAACTGCTCAGAAGACATAACTAACACATGGAAAAGTGACAAGTACATATAGTCATGCGAAAAGAAAAGAGGTGGAGGAGTAAAAGGAGGGGGAGACACAGATATAGGCATGTCATGCCCTTCTAAAATCCAAAAAGTGAGAAGCCGAGACGGCCAGTCCGCTCCTGCCCGTGCCACCTCCGTGTCGCCGGGTTTGTGCCAGAGCCGCGGTGAACCCTGACGGCCAGCCCCCCTCTCCCAATACTGGTGCCTGTCCGCTGGTGGGTCGAGAGAGCCCCCCTGTGGTGGAGGCAGCTCTAAGCTTTTTAATTTAAATTGTCCCTCTAATTTGAATGAATACACTTTAAATCCATTTACAAGGATCTATTAGAGGACAAGTCTCATGCCAGCAGCCGCGTAATTCCAGCTCCAGTAGCGTCCACTAAAGCTGCTTCAGTTAAAAAGCTTTTATAAGGATCGAGCTCGGCTGTCCACCGCAAGGCATCCTAGTGCCAGTCCCAGCCCCTATGCCTTGGGGTGCCTCCTGATGCTCTTCACTGAGTATCCCGTGGTCCCGAAGCATTTCCTTTGAAAAAATTAAGTGTCCAAACTACAGGTGGTGTAGCTTGCTTAACAGCCGGGATAATCCGCTGACTAGCAGACACTGCTACTAGGCACAAAGTATTTCCTGGGCTAGATGCAGTTAAAAATTTGTAAGTAGATACTCTCGTTGGATGCTGAGAAAGCATTCCATAGAGTCTCCTGGCACGCCATATATGATTCTCTTAAAAAGCTTGGGGTAGGGGTCTAGGGGACCCTTTTATAGCCAAAATCACGGCCCTGTATCACAATACGTCACCTAGGCTGAAGATAAATGGAACTGTAGCACCAAGGGCTCGGTTGCTACAGACGTATTGCACCTCACCCAGAGGTGTGATATCTCACTCTCAGATAAGGATGGAGTGTGGATCAGGACCCAACACCTGCATGCATTACACCACATTGCCGTGGGGCAGGGCGACCAATATGCCCCTGAGATGGGCACGACAGTCCCTGTCCCTGGCTGGAGTGGGGGGAGGGAACACTGAGGAAGGGGAACCCTGCAGTGCAGGAGCAGGGAGGAAGCAGTTCCTGGGTGCATTGAGAAGGGAGTATAAAAGGTGGGCACCATCTTAGTTCAGTGCAGAGAAGTCTGAGCAGAAGTGGCAGGGAGCAGGGGCTCTGCATGAGCTCTGCTCCGGAGGCGGGCCTAGTAACAGAGGCCCAGGCCTGCAAGAGGGAGAAGGAAGGAAGAGGAGCGGAGAAGGCTCCAGGAACGAGGAATGAAGGGATCCCAGGGGTGCGGACGGGCGAGTCGCCACCGCACGCCCGAATCCACCTGCGTGGAGGGGTCAGGCCAAAGGGGGAGACCGCTCCCCGAACTAGTGGAGGCAGGAAACGACCCTCAGCTAGAAACCGGAGGCTCTGACATTTTATGTGGCGCAGCCCCTTGCTCCACCCGCTAGGAAGGCACCACATAGGGTCAGGGAAACTGGCGCCAAGTTTACCAAGAGGAGGCCCGAGGCAGCCGGACAGAAGTGTTGGTAAGAAAGGCCAGACAAAGGACACACAAAGGGGGTCCTGTGAAGCGCTCCAAAGTTATCTGGGAGTTGTCTGAGCCCCTCACCTGGTGAGCACAGTACGACGTGGGCAGCCGTTACCTGCAGACGTGGTCTGGATAATAAGAACTGTGAGTAAAGGCCCTGAACTGCATCACTGACTCCATGTCGTTACTGCTGCTGCCCTGCACCATCACCCCCATCCTCCGCATACACTGCCCTGAGGCTATACTCCTCCCGTGGGGAGTTATGCTACGCTCTGCTGCACCCACAACACCAGCCTTAGCGGTCTGCCCTGTAGCGGCGGTTCACTCTGACCGCAATCCACGGGTGGCGTAGTCGGACATTTAAACATCAAAACCACATAAATAGTTCCGCCACTGGTTTGACCGCCCTGAGCCACGGAACCGGATCGCCGCCACGAAGACTACAACCACCAGCATCCACCAAAAAGGGTCCGGCTCCGGGTGTCCCAAGGCCCAGGGGGTGCGTCAGAACATTTTCATCACCTTTCACAATCACCAATGGGACAAGGCAGGGATGTCCTCTGTCCCCTCTCTTTTACATCCTAGTGACGGAGCACCTGCTCTCATCAATTCGCCATAACCCCAATATTAGGTGGATTGAGGTGGGAGGCACCGAGTACAAGTGCTCTCTATTTGCTGATGATGTCCTAGTATATATCACTCAATCACATATATCCATCCCTGCTGTTATGGCTGAAATAGATCACTTTGTTACATGGTAAAATTTTAAAATCAATGCAGCGAAGTCTGAGGCCCTCGATGTCTCCCTCCCTAAATCCATATAGGATTCCATCCAGTCCAACTTTCCCTTTGCCTGGCCCTCACAGGGTATCAAATACTTAGGAATTCCTATTCATAGAGACCTCTCCCATCTATGTTATCTTAATTTTGGGCCCTTTATTGAACAATTCCATACAGACCACGGTTGGCAAGTTAGAACTGTAAGATTCACTACGTGAACCACTGGTGTTTTGTGGAAAAGCACATGTACACCGCGTTCCAAATTATTATGCAAAAAGTGTTTAGGAGTGATAAGGGAAGAATTTGTTTGTTTGTCAGTTAAACTCATTGATGGTGATGTGTGTCAGGGCTCTTTATATCACTGTAAGCAATTACAGACACCTGTGCTAATTAGTTTGGCAGGTGTGTCCAATGAAAGGCAAGACTACTTAAGAAGGCTCTCTCACATTATTAAGCAGCCTACATTTTCTGCCAAAATGGGAAAGAAAAAGGATGTGTCGGCTGCTGAGAAGCAACAAATTGTGGAGTGTTTAGGTCAAGGCATGACTACAATCAACATTGTGCGATGATCAGGATGAAGTGTCTTGGCAATCAAGAAGTATGTAGCTGATTCACAGTACACACGTGTGCGTGCTGATAAGGGCAAATTGAGGACTCTTTCCTACAGGCAATTACGTCAGGTTGAAAGAGCAGCGGCAAAAAAGCCTTGTCATAGCAGCAGACAAGTTTTTGAAGCTGCTTGTGCCTCCAACGTCCCCCGAACAACAAGATGCAGGGTCCTTCAGAGGTTTGCAGCTGTGCATACGCCATCCTGTCGACCTCCTCTATCCACTTCACACAAGCAGAAACGGCTCCAGTGGGCCAAACATTACATGAAGACTGATTTCAAAACTGTTTTGTTCACGGATGAGTGCCGTGCAGCGCTCGATGGTCCAGATGAATAGAGTGGAGGATGGCTGGTTGATGGACACCCCACGCAAACACGGCTACAGCGCCAACAAGGAGGAGGTGGAGTAATGTTTTGGGCTGGAATCATGGGGAGAGAGATTGTCGGCCCCTTTAGGATCCCTGAAGGCGCTAAAGATGAACTCTATAATGTATGTGGATTTTCTCAAACAGCACTTCCTGCCATGGTTCAAGAAGAAGAACCGTGTATTTCACAGCAAGATCATTTTTCTGCATGATAATGCACCATCTCATGCTGCACATAAAACATCTGCATCTCTGGCTGATATGGGCATAAAAGGGGACAAACTTATGGTGCGACCCCCATGCTCCCCTGACCTCTACCCCATTCAGAACCTTTGGAGCATCATTAAAAGGAGTGTCTATGATGGCGGGAGGCAGTTCACATCTAAGCAACAGCTCTGGGAGGGTATTCTGTCCTCATGCAAAACAATTGAAGCAGAAACCATCCAAAACCTGACAAATTCAATGGACGAGAGAGATCAGAAGCTCCTTTCGAACAAGGGGTCCTATGTGAAAATGTAACATCACCTAGAATAAAGTTTTGAGTTGAAAACTGTTTGATTTCAGTTTCTAACAACCTGCTAATGCTTATAATTTCAAAAATGACCATTTTTTTGGTCTTTATTAAAATGAAAAGGTTGATCGAAAAGTTTGGGGGATCTAAGAGTGTGGCAACCCAGTAGTCATGATTACTTCGAATTCTGACAATATGAGGGTCATGCTGCAGGTAGTGCAGCAAGAAGGCACTTATGTGTCTTGCGCATCTCGGAGCCCCAAAATTATTTTCCGGGCTAGATGCAGCTAAAAATTATTTTTAATTTTAAATCTGGTGAAGCTTATTATAGATGGCCTAATAGGATCAGTGCTGCACACTGCTACAAAGCCCAAATTATTTTCCAGCCAAGATACAGATAAACATGATTAGTAATTTGAAAGCTTAAAATGGTTGGTAGGGTGATTTTAACCAATCATCAAGCTTTTACTCTCCCCAGGATGACACAGGGGTAGAAAAGTCGTTTCGGATCCATGATTTGTTCATCTTTATGAACGTGAGTCTGTCTACATTATCAGTGGAGAGCCGCGTGCGCTTATCTGTCAGCACACCACCAGCAGCGCTGAACACACGTTCAGACAGAACGCTGGCTGCGGGGCATGACAAGATCTCCAAGGCGTAAGTGGCTAGCTCCGGCCATTTATCCAGATTGGAAGCCCAAAAAGAGCAAGGGTCCAGTGACACAGTCGTGGCTTCAATGTTTACTTGGAGATACTCCTGTACCATAGTCTCTAGGCGTTGACTATGTGTCAGACTTCTTGTCTCCTGTGGCCTTGCAAAGGATGGGCTAAAAAAGTGGTGAAATGATTCCGCAAAATTGATGTTACCAGCAGATACTGTGGTTCTGTTACGGTTTGAGTGCTGAACACTTGACGGTCCCACGGTTGGCAAGTTGGAACTGTGAGATTCACTTCGTGCACCACTGGTATTTTGTGGAAAAGCACATGTAAGATTCTGCAACAGTCTCTGCTGATACTCCTGCATGCGTGCATCCCTTTCTATGGCAGGAATAATTTCTGCAAATTTACTTTTGTACCGGGGATCTAACAGTGTGGCAACCCAGTAGTCAGGATTATTTCTAATTCTCACAATTCGAGGGTCATGTTGCAGGTAGTGCAGCAAGAAGGCACTCATGTGTGTTGCGCATCCAGGAGCACCAAGTCCCTGTTGTGTTGGTGGCGAGGTAACAATCATGCTTCCTTCCTCTGTCCTCTCCCCCCAACCTCGCACAACAGAAATGTGATCAAGGTCTCCCTCATCTGATGAGTCTTCCATCAGTTCGTCCTCCACTTCTTCCTGGGCTCCTGCACCTTCCTCACTAGTTTGGCTGCTACCATGCGCCCTGGTAAAATCATCTCCCCCACCCTCACATGCCTGCCGCCTTGGTGCTGCCGACCGTCTGGACCTTGCAGATGTTAGCCCTTCCGCATACAACTCCTCCTCCTCTACTTCCTCCACCTCCTCTTGTGCCACCACCTGACTCCGAATTCTCTTTAACATGTGCTCCAGCATGTAAATCACCGGAATAGTCATGCTGATAATGGCATCGTCAGCACTAAACATCTTCGTCGCCATTTCAAAACTGTGCAGAAGGGTGCATAGGTCCCTGATCTGAGACCACTCCTCCAGCGTGATTTGCCCCACCTCTGAATCTCGTTGGCCCAGGCTATACGTCAGAACGTATTGCACCAGGGCTTGTCGGTGCTGCCACAGTCGCTGCAACATGTGCAGAGTTGAATTCCACCGGGTAGGCACATCGCATTTTAGCCGGTGAAGTGGCAGGCCCAACGACTTCTGTAGAGATGTAAGTCGCTGAGCTGCGGGATGCGAACGGCGGAAGTGAGCACACAGCGACCGTGCCCTCTGCAGAAGGCCATCTAGTCTGGGATAGTGGGCTAAAAATTGCAGGACAACCAGGTTCAACACGTGAGCCATACAAGGCACGTGTGTGACATTGCCCCGGCGAAGGGCCGCACCCAGGTTTGCAGCATTGTCGCACACGGCCTTCCCTGGTTTCAGGTCCAGTGGAGACAACCATTCATGAAATTGGTTCTCCAGAGCTGACCACAATTCCTCAGCTGTGTGACTCACATTTCCCAGACATTTCAATGTAAAAACCGCATGATCACGTTGAGCCCTACTGCCAGCATAGTAAGGAGGTGTGCAGGATCCCTTCTGCGCAGTTAGAAAGCTTGTGGCATGACCAGACAGGCTTTGGGTGCAGGTGGAAGACCGAGAGGAGGTTGAGGAGGCAGAAGCAGTGGAGGAACTTTGACATAAAGAGGATTGACGCACAACTCGTGGGGACGGCAAGACTTGGACAGCAGCCCCTTGTCCTGCTGTCACCATAGTTACCCAGTGCCCAGTCAGCGACATGTAACGCCCCTGTCCATGCCTACTCGTCCAAGTGTCTGTGGTGAAATGCACCCTGTCACACACAGAGTTTCTCAAAGAAGCGGTGATGTTGTGTGCGACATGCTGGTGGAGCGCAGGCACACCTTTCTTTGAGAAGTAGTGCCGACTGGGCATCTGGTACTGGGGCACTGCGACGGACATAAGGTCTCGAAAATCCTCTGTGTCCACCAGGCGGAAAGGCAGCATTTCTGTAGCCAAGAGCTTGCAGATGGTGAAATTCAACCTCTTAGCTTTCTCATGGCTAGGAGGAAATGATCTTTTACTTGTCCACATCTGAGGGACCGAGGGCTGGCTATTGTGCTTAGACGGGGTTGATAAGGGTGTCCCCGGCAAACTGCCGGTCTGTGAGGAAGATGCAGGCGGACATGTTAGGTTGCCTTGATCCAAAGGTGGTGCTATCGATGTCGTACAGCGCTCAAGACCAGCTGGTGTTACCACCTCCAAAGAAAATGATGACCTGCCAATCACGCTGGCTGTTGCGGGTAAAGAGGTGGCAGGTCTGCGCCCCAAAACAGGTGTGACTGCTATCCCCCCAGTCACAGAGGATGAAGAGGCCGCGGATGCACAAGATATGGCAGACGGTGGTTGGCCCGGCCGGCTAGGCCGCATTGTAGCACACTGAGCTTCCCACTGCAACTTATGCTTCATGTCCATGTGCCGGTTCATGCATGAAGTACTCAAACTATGTATTTTTTGGCCTCTACTTAGCTTTTGCTGACAAATGTTACAGATAACACGAGTTGGGTCATCTTTATCGATCTGAAAAAATGCCCAGGCTATGCAAGGCTTAGCACCCATGCGACCTGAAGAGCCACCACGACTTGTGGTGAGAGGCAGAGTTGTGTTTGAGGATGCAGTTGTTGACGTGCTTCCAGTACTACGTCTCTGTCCAGGAAGGCGCAACCTGACCTCGTCGTCACTAGCATCTTCCTCCACCTCCTCTGCTGACCTCATCTCTTGGCTGACTGTGGGTTGACAGTAAGTGGGATCTCCGACCTCATCATCATCACCCTGTGCGTTATCACACCCGTCGTCCTCAGAGCCAACCTGTTCCTGCCCTGACAAAAAACTAAAGTTGTCGCTCCAATCAGGTATTTGAGTCTTATCATCGTCTTCCTCATTGTCTCCACCAACAGGAGTTACAGTTTGGGAATGAGGGTCTACATTATGGTCAGAACCTTCTGCGTCTGGTCCTGGATCCGACTCATAAAGATTCTGGGCATCAGTGCAGATCATTTCCTCGTCTGGATTCACAGAAGCGCTGGAGTCGACCTCTGATTCCCAGGCTATAGTATGAGTAAACAGCTCTGCAGACTCAACCATCTGTTCTACCTCATACTCAGACAGGCAGCTGGAGATTTGGGAGCTGTGAGGAAGCAAGTGCGATTTGGGTGACACCTTTGAGGACTGGAGTATTTGTGATGTTGAAGTTGATGTGGAGGAGAGCCCACTTAAAGGAGCACTTGATATCCGTTGAAGCATGTGCTGTTTTTGTGCCTCATCTGGAATTTGTAGCGATTGGCGTGGCCGTAAGAAAGGGATCTTATCACATTGTCCGCTAAAAGAAGTAGACATTTTAGTTTGGCTGGAAGATGGTCTTTCTTCTGCACCTACCCCACGGACACAACCTTTTTTCCCCTTCCCAACACGCCTATTCCCCTTTCCACCAGCAGCAGGCCTTTTTCCACTCATTTTGGTGGTTAACTAATTCACAACTCTGGAGTTGTTTGCACAAAAAAACAATGGATGGTAACCGAGCAGAGCTGAGTGGCCAAACTGTGGTATTAGGCCAAAACTATTGGCTGGGTTAGATGCAGAAAAAAATTATTTTTAATTTGCAACCTGATGGAGGTCAGTATAGATGGACTAATAGACCAAGTCCCACACACCGCTAGAAGCCCAAATATTTTTTCAGAGCTAGATGCAGAAAATTTTTTTATTCAATTTGCAACCTGATGGAGGTCAGTATAGATGAACTAATAGACCAAGTCCCACACACTGCTAGAAGCCCAAATATTTTTTCAGAGCTAGATGCAGAAAAAAATTATTTTTAATTTGCAACCTGATGGAGGTCAGTATAGATGGACTAATAGACCAAGTCCCACACACCGCTAGAAGCCCAAATATTTTTTCAGAGCTAGATGCAGAAAAAAATTATATTCAATTTGCAACCTGCTGGAGGTCAGTATAGAAGGACTAATAGAACAAGTCCCACACACTGCTAGAAGCCCAAATATTTTTTCAGAGCTAAATGAAGAAAAAAATTATTTTTAATTTGCAACCTGATGGAGGTCAGTATAGATGGACTAATAGACCAAGTCCCACACACTGCTAGAAGCCCAAATATTTTTTCAGAGCTAGATGCAGAAAAAAATTATTTTTAATTTGCAACCTGATGGAGGTCAGTATAGATGGACTAATAGACCAAGTCCCACACACTGCTAGAAGCCCAAATATTTTTTCAGAGCTAGATGCAGAAAAAAATTATTTTTAATTTGCAACCTGATGGAGGTCAGTATAGATGGACTAATAGACCAAGTCCCACACACTGCTAGAATCCCAAATATTTTTTCAGAGCTAGATGCAGAAAAAAATTATTTTTAATTTGCAACCTGATGGAGGTCAGTATAGATGGACTAATAGACCAAGTCCCACACACTGCTAGACGCCCAAATATTTTTTCAGAGCTAGATGCAGAAAAAAATTATTTTTAATTTGCAACCTGATGGAGGTCAGTATAGATGGACTAATAGACCAAGTCCCACACACCGCTAGAAGCCCAAATATTTTTTCAGAGCTAGATGCAGAAAAAAATTATATTAAATTTGCAACCTGCTGGAGGTCAGTATAGAAGGACTAATAGAACAAGTCCCACACACTGCTAGAAGCCCAAATATTTTTTCAGAGCTAAATGAAGAAAAAAATTATTTTTAATTTGCAACCTGATGGAGGTCAGTATAGATGGACTAATAGACCAAGTCCCACACACTGCTAGAAGCCCAAATATTTTTTCAGAGCTAGATGCAGAAAAAAATAATCTTTAATTTGCAACCTGATGGAGGTCAGTATAGATGGACTAATAGAATGATGCTATGCCCAAAAGATTTTACTTCACTAGGTTCAGTAAAAAAATTGGTATTCTATACACAGGTGGTATATCTTGTAACACAGATAGGCTACTCCACTGACTAACACACTCTGCAATAGGCCAAAAAGGATTAGCTTTGCTAGATTCAGCCAAATGCTGTGAAAAAAACTTGCACAGCACTGGCACAGACCTGCCTGGCAAAAACTGATAGGAACTGATGTAACCTAGTCCTGAAAAGGACTCCAATTACAATTAGTCTTTACTCCCACAATCTATCTATTTAAGAGCACAGACCTGCTTGATAAAAGTCGTAGGAAATGCTGTAACCTAGTCCTTAAAAGGACTGCAATCACAACTATTCCCTACTCCCAAGCTATCTGTATATTTGTGCGAAAATTGGCTTGAAATTAACAAGGTATAGCGCACACAGCAACAGCGGTGCCGTCTAACACGCAGCTGCAGCAGTGAGAAAATGGTGGCGACGGGGAAAATGGCTTGGTCTTATAGGGCAAGTACATGTGACATACACTGCCAATCACACATGCCCTTGCTTGTGTGAAAAAAAGCACTTCGCTCCGTGTGTGCGCTGCTGATAGGCTGACAGATTGCACCTCCCCACTGCAAATGCGGGAAAGAGAAAAAAAAATGGAGATCTTCATTGTTCCTGCAGAGATCCATCCCCTGCCCCTCCCCCCGCCCCGCTGTACACTCAAACTGCGTATTAACATTAATTTTCATCATTACTGAGAAAAAATCCAGTTATGATTTTGGTGCACGAACAGTTATCGAACATAACCTCGAACAGCCGAATTTTTCTCAAATTGTTCGTGTTCGCCGACCGGCTCGAACACCGCCCAAAACAGCTCGAATTTGAGATTGGCGAACAGTTTGAGTAGAACAACGCTCATCTCTACTTATGAACACCACTGTGCCTAAACAGTAGTAAGCAACCACTTGTTTGGCATTATTGTAGTGGGGCGAGCCCAATTAATAAGTTACAGGTTGCATGTCTTCAGAAGCAAAAGTTGGGCACAATGTATGAGGGCACTACAATATATGGTTACACCGCTCTGTATGGGGGTACAATGTATGGGCACTAAACTGGCACATTTGTAATTTTCAAAAAAAATGCCTTGCATGGATGTTACAAAATAGTTGCTGGAGCTGTAGATGAATTCATTGAGATTGCAATTTCTACAATGGGGTCACTTTGGGAGTTCTTCTGCTGTTCTTTCTGGCAACTTGAGGGCTCAGCAAATGTCATCTACAAACTATTCTAGTGCTCCAAAAGCCAAATTGCGCTTCTTCCATCTCAGCGCTGACATGTGACTAAACAGTAGTTTCTGACAGCATATTGGGTATTACCGTTTTCTGGAGAAATTGCGCAATAAAGTGTGGGCTCCATTTTCACTTACTAACTCTTTGTTAGTGACAAATTTGCCACAAATAAAAAACTTACATTTTTACCACTAAAATTTCCATTTTAAGTTCTGTGAGGCACCTGTGTGTTCAAAATACTCATTACATCCCTAGATGAATTCCTTCAGCAGTAAAGTTTCCAATATGGGTCCACTTTGGTAGGTTTCTGCTATTCTGGCATCTTGGTATAGAGATGAGTGAACATTTCAATGTTTGGTTTGGAAATGCTCGCCGAATATTAAGACATTCGCCAAATTTATTCATCGAATGTTCGTCAAACATTTCCGAACACCATAGGATTCAATGGGGGGACAAAAAAACCACATATACAACACCTTCAAATGGGCCCAAAAGCTGCCAAAACAGATCAAATTAGAGGTAGACACCAGGAAAGTGCCATCAATTGACCCAGAGTACAAGCACTATAATTATTATCACTTTTACAGCAAAATTTATTCCGTGGCGCTATACATCTGAAAAGGGGTCAAAGACTGGTATAAGAGGAGAGAGGACCCTGCCCCTGAGGACGCACAAACAATCTACAAGGGATGGGTGAGGAAATAAAAGGTCAGGGTACAGCTAGTCATGCAGCGGTATGCTGGAGAGAGGGTTACTGCAGATTGTACGCTTGTCAGAAGAAGTGGGTCTTCAGCTTCCTTTTCAAGGTTTCCACGGTAGGCGACAGTCTGATTAGTTGGGCTACAGAGTTACACAGTAGGGGAGGTGCACAGGACAAATCTTGTATGCGATTGTGGCAAGAAGAGATAAGAGGGAAGTAGAGAAGGAGATCTAGGAAGGATGGGAGGTTGCGTGCAGGTAACTAGTACAGGGAGACTAGGTCACACATGTATGGAGGAGACAGGTTTTCGATGGCTTGGTATGCCAAAGTTAGGATTTTCAACTGGAGTCTCTTGGCAACAGGGAGCCAGAGCAGGGATTGAGAGAGGTGAGAAGCCTGGGAATAGCGGGGTGACAGGTGGATTAATCGTCCAGCGCAGTTTATGATAGATTGGAGGGGTGCGAAAGTGGTAGAAATGAGGCCACAGATGATGAGGGCGTGCACTGGTGTTTTTCTAGATTGATGGTTGAGGAATGTGCCAATCCCAGGGGTACTTTGGAGTTGGAGTCAGCAGCAAGTGGAAAGTCAAGCTTGTGGGACTGGGGAGAGTGGGCAGCCATTCACTTTAATGGATATGTCATTTGGGGGAATGTATGAGATGGTGGAAAGATGATGCATTCGGTTTTATCCATGTTAAGTTTTACAAATCTATAACAGAAGAAAGATAAAATAGAGGGCACACATTGTGGGACTCTGGTTAGTAAGGAAGTGATATCAGGTTCAGAGAGGTAGATCTGTGTGTCATCAGCATACAGGTGATACTGAAAGCCGTGAGACTATGAGCTGTTCCAGGCCAAAGGTGTATATGGAGAAGAACAGGGGTCCTAGAACTGAACCTTGGTGGACACCGACACATAGGGGGCGAGATGAGGAGGTTGTGTGTGAGTGGGAGACACTGAATGTCCTGTCAGTTAGGTATGAAAAGATCCAAGACAGGGTCAAGTTTGTGATGCTGAGAGATGAGAGTCTGTAGAAAGAGGGTATGGTCTACTATGTCGAAGGCAGAAGACAGGTCTAGGAGGAGGACGACAGAGTAGTGTTGCTTGGATTTGGCAGATAGTAGGTTGTTGGTGACTTTAATCAGGGCAGTTTCAGTGGAGTGGTGCGGTTGAAAGCCAGATTATGAGCGGTTAAAGAGGGAGCAGGTGGACAGGTGGGAGGACAGTTCAAAATGGATGTGTTGATCCAGAAGTTCTCTCCTCTGATCTGCTGTCCTCCTGGTATTCTGACCAACGGTACATTACCTGACTACGCCTTTGCCTCTTCCCTCTGTTTATGATGTACCCTCCTGGCTCTGACTTCAGACTCCTTGACTATCCCATCTCACGGCCTAGCCATGAAAAGTGACTCAGCGTCACACAGGATTCTCCACAATTCAAAAAATTAGGTCCTAAAACCACCAAAGTGGCATCAATTTCAGTACAGTAGAAATTGTATAATTAGGAACGACACCTCTTCCCCTACATCCAACCCAGTAGATGGAGATTTTCATGCTGCACTTAGCTTTGTTTGGGGTGTGGTGGTCAAGATAATACAGAATTCTAGGAATATACTTCCTCTGCTGCACAACAAATGTGTTTTTGTCACATCTTAAAAAATAAGCCATTGTTTCTGTAATTTTGGTGAAGCAAATTTCAGATGGGTCTGAATTTCCCCGATTGGACCTGGTTGGTGTCAGCATCATCATCATCCTCTACTTCTTTTAGTACTTGCAGAAATCCTCCCCCTTTATTTAAATAGACCAATCGTAAGCTCAAAAGTGCTTGGTTTTTGTAGTCATTAAATTGTCCCATTTCTCCTAATCATTATGTTTTTGTTTTGTTTTTTTAAATTGGACCAAGGATTCTAGAGATTTTGTGCTTTTTATTTGAAAATTAGAATTTTAAATTATTTGATCATCTCTAGCTGCGAGCAACAAGACCATTTCATCTCTTTGGCTACGCTAACACTAGCGCATAAATAGGTCCCATTCTCATCCAGAAAGTGGTACGATTTTTTTCTCACTTGCCATCCGTGAGCTATCCCTGTTTTGTCTGTATGCAATCTGTTTTTTTACTCAGTAGCTATTAATCTTTTACAGGACCATTTAGAGTTTCCTATGCTACAGAGTTGTAATGTATCCATAAAAATCGGATGCTATACTGTTGGTCGGTATGGCATGAGATTTTTTTTTCTCACACTTACCAGATTTTGAGGTGAAATTGCAGCATGCTGAGATTTTTTTCTCATGCCAAATACAACTGAGAACCAATACACAGATCTGCACTGCCTCATTGAATAACATTGGTCTGAGCGCAATCTGATTTTTTTTTATCGAAATGTACTCATGTGATTTATACGCTGGTGTGAGCAAGCCCTTAGAAATATGAAATCCATTGACACATATTTTAAACACTAAAAGGATTATTCAGCCTTAGAAAATAAATTAAAAACCATAGCAAATGAAACAAAAAAACAAAATGAACTTTACTCACCTCATCTCTTCCCTGGTGATCTAGAATCTCTGGCTCCTTTGTTTCCAAAGGACCTGGTACATGGTCATTGCAGCCAATCATTGATATCACAGCGCCCAGCACTGGGGGTTAATGCCAATATGGTATGCTAATGCTGAAGTAACTGCTTTGTTTTTTAATTCTTTAAATAGAGGATAATCCATTTACCATAAATGTCTGTGGTAGACAATTTGCAAACACTGTAGAAAATATAAATCAGCATTTCCATATACTATACATTTGTGTGTATATTTACATACAGTATACTATAAAACTGAGGAAAGCAAATCACATTGCATATTGCAATTATTTTTCTGTTTCTAAGACTGTTACAACCAGTTAAGACCACAGGGCCTATGTAGTCTTAATGATGTAGTTAATGATGTGTGAATTATATACCCTGACAGCCTTTTTAATAAAAACAACACAATTGGACACAATGGCTTAGCCAGCTACATTAACTAATAACAGGATGTATGGAAAATATGTCTAAAATGTAAAAATAATCACAAATCCAGATTTATTTAACACATTTCCAGTCATTTTATGGAGGGAAATTAATGAATTTTATGGTGGCAACATGTTTGCCATGAATTTTGGAAGTTACATGGTGTCAGTAAAAATGTTAAATGAGTATAAAATTATTTTTTTACTTTTAATATTTTGTTATATAAAAAAATGGGAAAGACGAGAGAATGTTTTTGGAGCTAAATAGAATTCTACTCAAATTTAAAAAAAAATCTGCACTCACCGAAATAAATTTTTTTGTAATTCAGTTCTGCATAGATTCTGGCTATCATTTTTCTGAACCATAAAGGGCCACCAAAAGGTTAAAAATGATAAAATATTTATAACTATCTTATCCCTTACTTCTCCCACTTCCTCACCTTCCCTGTCTGGTTCATCTTCTTATTTTCACCACAAGCACTGAAATCCCTCTTCTCGCTAAGCCTGAACATTCAGATCTGATGAAGCATGGGGCAGTTCTGCACGTAAAGCCACAATGACACAATCCAGGCATAGATCTTACGCGTGCATGCGCAGAACGATCCCGGGCCTCACCAAGCTGGTAGTTCTGGCCTAAATTAGCTCAGGAATTCAGCACTCTCAGTGGTGATAAGAACATGCATTGAGGAGTAGATGGGGATGTGAGGAGCAGAGTTGCCGGGGAGGTAAGCAGTAAGGTTAGTACAAGTATTTTCTTATTTTTTACATATTACTTTTACTATGCTCTGAGGTCTGGAGAAACAACAGAGCACAATAAGAGACATTTATATCACAGAGAATAACTTGACTGCCACTCAAAATCCACGCCATATGGTGAATTAAAATTTTGCCAGATGCATTCATTTCTAGAAATGGGAAATCTGACTTTTCTGTTTAGTTTCTTATTCTGTGTAATTTATTGTATGTTATTAGTGTTGAGCGAGCGCTAAAATGCTCAGGTGCTCAATAGAGATGAGCGTTGTTCTACTCGAACTGTTCGCCAATCTCAAATTCGAGCTGTTTTGGGCGGTGTTCGAGCCGGTCGGCGAACACGAACAATTTGAGAAAAATTCGGCTGTTCGAGGTTATGTTCGATAACTGTTCGTGCACCAAAATCATAACTGGATTTTTTCTCAGTAATGATGAAAATTAATGTTAATACGCAGTTTGAGTGTACAGCGGGGCGGGGGGAGGGGCAGGGGATGGATCTCTGCAGGAACAATGAAGATCTCCATTTTTTTTTCTCTTTCCCGCATTTGCAGTGGGGAGGTGCAATCTGTCAGCCTATCAGCAGCGCACACACGGAGCGAAGTGCTTTTTTTCACACAAGCAAGGGCATGTGTGATTGGCAGTGTATGTCACATGTCCTTGCCCTATAAGACCAAGCCATTTTCCCCGTCGCCACCATTTTCTCACTGCTGCAGCTGCGTGTTAGACGGCACCGCTGTTGCTGTGTGCGCTATACCTTGTTAATTTCAAGCCAATTTTCGCACAAATATACAGATAGCTTGGGAGTAGGGAATAGTTGTGATTGCAGTCCTTTTAAGGACTAGGTTACAGCATTTCCTACGACTTTTATCAGGCAGGTCTGTGCTCTTAAATAGATAGATTGTGGGAGTAAAGACTAATTGTAATTGGAGTCCTTTTCAGGACTAGGTTACATCAGTTCCTATCAGTTTTTGCCAGGCAGGTCTGTGCCAGTGCTGTGCAAGTTTTTTTCACAGCATTTGGCTGAATCTAGCAAAGCTAATCCTTTTTGGCCTATTGCAGAGTGTGTTAGTCAGTGGAGTAGCCTATCTGTGTTGCAAGATATACCACCTGTGTATAGAATACCAATTTTTTTACTGCACCTAGTGAAGTAAAATCTTTTGGGCATAGCATCATTCTATTAGTCCATCTATACTGACCTCCATCAGGTTGCAAACTGAATATAATTTTTTTCTGCATCTAGCTCTGAAAAAATATTTGGGCTTCTAGCGGTGTGTGGGACTTGGTCTATTAGTCCATCTATACTGACCTCCATCAGGTTGCAAATTAAAAATAATTTTTTTCTGCATCTAGCTCTGAAAAAATATTTGGGCTTCTAGCAGTGTGTGGGACTTGGTCTATTAGTCCATCTATACTGACCTCCATCAGGTTGCAAATTAAAAATAATTTTTTTCTTCATTTATCTCTGAAAAAATATTTGGGCTTCTAGCAGCGTGTGGGACTTGTTCTATTAGTCCATCTATACTGACCTCCATCAGGTTGCAAATTAAAAATAATTTTTTTCTGCATCTAGCTCTGAAAAAATATTTGGGCTTCTAGCAGTGTGTGGGACTTGGTCTATTAGTCCATCTATACTGACCTCCATCAGGTTGCAAATTAAAAATAATTTTTTTCTGCATCTAGCTCGGAAAAAATATTTGGGCTTCTAGCAGTGTGTGGGACTTGGTCTATTAGTCCATCTATACTGACCTCCATCAGGTTGCAAATTAAAAATAATTTTTTTCTTCATTTAGCTCTGAAAAAATATTTGGGCTTCTAGCAGTGTGTGGGACTTGTTCTATTAGTCCTTCTATACTGACGTCCAGCAGGTTGCAAATTGAATATAATTTTTTTCTGCATCTAGCTCTGAAAAAAATATTTGGGCTTCTAGCGGTGTGTGGGACTTGGTCTATTAGTCCATCTATACTGACCTCCATCAGGTTGCAAATTAAAAATAATTTTTTTCTGCATCTAGCTCTGAAAAAATATTTGGGCTTCTAGCAGTGTGTGGGACTTGGTCTATTAGTCCATCTATACTGACCTCCATCAGGTTGCAAATTGAATAAAAAAATTTTCTGCATCTAGCTCTGAAAAAATATTTGGGCTTCTAGCGGTGTGTGGGACTTGGTCTATTAGTCCATCTATACTGAACTCCATCAGGTTGCAAATTAAAAATATTTTTTTTCTGCATCTAGCTCTGAAAAAATATTTGGGCTTCTAGCAGTGTGTGGGACTTGGTCTATTAGTCCATCTATACTGACCTCCATCAGGTTGCAAATTAAAAATAATTTTTTTCTTCATTTAGCTCTGAAAAAATATTTGGGCTTCTAGCAGTGTGTGGGACTTGTTCTATTAGTCCTTCTATACTGACGTCCAGCAGGTTGCAAATTGAATATAATTTTTTTCTGCATCTAGCTCTGAAAAAATATTTGGGCTTCTAGCGGTGTGTGGGACTTGGTCTATTAGTCCATCTATACTGACCTCCATCAGGTTGCAAATTAAAAATAATTTTTTTCTGCATCTAGCTCTGAAAAAATATTTGGGCTTCTAGCAGTGTGTGGGACTTGGTCTATTAGTCCATCTATACTGACCTCCATCAGGTTGCAAATTGAATAAAAAAAATTTCTGCATCTAGCTCTGAAAAAATATTTGGGCTTCTAGCGGTGTGTGGGACTTGGTCTATTAGTCCATCTATACTGACCTCCATCAGGTTGCAAATTAAAAATAATTTTTTTCTGCATCTAGCTCTGAAAAAATATTTGGGCTTCTAGCAGTGTGTGGGACTTGGTCTATTAGTCCATCTATACTGACCTCCATCAGGTTGCAAATTGAATAAAAAAATTTTCTGCATCTAGCTCTGAAAAAATATTTGGGCTTCTAGCGGTGTGTGGGACTTGGTCTATTAGTCCATCTATACTGACCTCCATCAGGTTGCAAATTAAAAATAATTTTTTTCTGCATCTAGCTCTGAAAAAATATTTGGGCTTCTAGCAGTGTGTGGGACTTGGTCTATTAGTCCATCTATACTGACCTCCATCAGGTTGCAAATTAAAAATAATTTTTTTCTGCATCTATCTCTGAAAAAATATTTGGGCTTCTAGCAGTGTGTGGGACTTGGTCTATTAGTCCATCTATACTGACCTCCATCAGGTTGCAAATTAAAAATAATTTTTTTCTGCATCTAGCTCTGAAAAAATATTTGGGCTTCTAGCAGTGTGTGGGACTTGGTCTATTAGTCCATCTATACTGACCTCCATCAGGTTGCAAATTAAAAATAATTTTTTTCTGCATCTAGCTCTGAAAAAATATTTGGGCTTCTAGCAGTGTGTGGGACTTGGTCTATTAGTCCATCTATACTGACCTCCATCAGGTTGCAAATTGAATAAAAAAATTTTCTGCATCTAGCTCTGAAAAAATATTTGGGCTTCTAGCGGTGTGTGGGACTTGGTCTATTAGTCCATCTATACTGACCTCCATCAGGTTGCAAATTAAAAATAATTTTTTTCTGCATCTAACCCAGCCAATAGTTTTGGCCTAATAAAACAGTTTGGCCACTCAGCTCTGCTCGTTTACCATCCATTGTTTTTTTGTGCAAACAACTCCAGAGTTGTGAATTAGTTAACCACCAAAATGAGTGGAAAAAGGCCTGCTGCTGGTGGAAAGGGGAACAGGCGTGTTGGGAAGGGGAAAAAAGGTTGTGTCCGTGGGGTAGGTGCAGAAGAAAGACCATCTTCCAGCCAAACTAAAATGTCTACTTCTTTTAGCGGACAATGTGATAAGATCCCTTTCTTACGGCCACGCCAATCGCTACAAATTCCAGATGAGGCACCAAAACAGCAGGTGCTTCAACGGATATCAAGTGCTCCTTTAAGTGGGCTCTCCTCCACATCAACTTCAACATCACAAATACTCCAGTCCTCAAAGGTGTCACCCAAATCGCACTTGCTTCCTCACAGCTCCCAAATCTCCAGCTGCCCGTCTGAGTATGAGGTAGAACAGATGGTTGAGTCTGCAGAGCTGTTTACTCATACTATAGCCTGGGAATCAGAGGTCGACTCCAGCGCTTCTGTGAATCCAGACGAGGAAATGATCTGCACTGATGCCCAGAATCTTTATGAGTCGGATCCAGGACCAGACGCAGAAGGTTCTGACCATAATGTAGACCCTCATTCCCAAACTGTAACTCCTGTTGGTGGAGACAATGAGGAAGACGATGATAAGACTCAAATACCTGATTGGAGCGACAACTTTAGTTTTTTGTCAGGGCAGGAACAGGTTGGCTCTGAGGACGACGGGTGTGATAACGCACAGGGTGATGATGATGAGGTCGGAGATCCCACTTACTGTCAACCCACAGTCAGCCAAGAGATGAGGTCAGCAGAGGAGGTGGAGGAAGATGCTAGTGACGACGAGGTCAGGTTGCGCCTTCCTGGACAGAGACGTAGTACTGGAAGCACGTCAACAACTGCATCCTCAAACACAACTCTGCCTCTCACCACAAGTCGTGGTGGCTCTTCAGGTCGCATGGGTGCTAAGCCTTGCATAGCCTGGGCATTTTTTCAGATCGATAAAGATGACCCAACTCGTGTTATCTGTAACATTTGTCAGCAAAAGCTAAGTAGAGGCCAAAAAATACATAGTTTGAGTACTTCATGCATGAACCGGCACATGGACATGAAGCATAAGTTGCAGTGGGAAGCTCAGTGTGCTACAATGCGGTCTAGCCGGCCGGGCCAACCACCGTCTGCCATATCTTGTGCATCCGCGGCCTCTTCATCCTCTGTGACTGGGGGGACAGCAGTCACACCTGTTTTGGGGCGCAGACCTGCCACCTCTTTACCCGCAACAGCCAGCGTGATTGGCAGGTCATCATTTTCTTTGGAGGTGGTAGCACCAGCTGGTCTTGAGCGCTGTCCGACATCGATAGCACCACCTTTGGATCAAGGCAACCTAACATGTCCGCCTGCATCTTCCTCACAGACCGGCAGTTTGCCGGGGACACCCTTATCAACCCCGTCTAAGCACAATAGCCAGCCCTCGGTCCCTCAGATGTGGACAAGTAAAAGACCATTTCCTCCTAGCCATGAGAAAGCTAAGAGGTTGAATTTCACCATCTGCAAGCTCTTGGCTACAGAAATGCTGCCTTTCCGCCTGGTGGACACAGAGGATTTTCGAGACCTTATGTCCGTCGCAGTGCCCCAGTACCAGATGCCCAGTCGGCACTACTTCTCAAAGAAAGGTGTGCCTGCGCTCCACCAGCATGTCGCACACAACATCACCGCTTCTTTGAGAAACTCTGTGTGTGACAGGGTGCATTTCACCACAGACACTTGGACGAGTAGGCATGGACAGGGGCGTTACATTTCGCTGACTGGGCACTGGGTAACTATGGTGACAGCAGGACAAGGGGCTGCTGTCCAAGTCTTGCCGTCCCCACGAGTTGTGCGTCAATCCTCTTTATGTCATTTTTCCTCCACTGCTTCTGCCTCCTCAACCTCCTCTCGGTCTTCCACCTGCACCCAAAGCCTGTCTGGTCATGCCACAAGCTTTCTAACTGCGCAGAAGGGATCCTGCACACCTCCTTACTATGCTGGCAGTAGGGCTCAACGTCATCAGGCGGTTTTTACATTGAAATGTCTGGGAAATGTGAGTCACACAGCTGAGGAGTTGTGGTCAGCTCTGGAGAACCAATTTCATGAATGGTTGTCTCCACTGGACCTGAAACCAGGGAAGGCCGTGTGCGACAATGCTGCAAACCTGGGTGCGGCCCTTCGCCGGGGCAATGTCACACACGTGCCTTGTATGGCTCACGTGTTGAACCTGGTTGTCCAGCAATTTTTAGCCCACTATCCCAGACTAGATGGCCTTCTGCAGAGGGCACGGTCGCTGTGTGCTCACTTCCGCCGTTCGCATCCCGCAGCTCAGCGACTTACATCTCTACAGAAGTCGTTGGGCCTGCCACTTCACCGGCTAAAATGCGATGTGCCTACCCGGTGGAATTCAACTCTGCACATGTTGCAGCGACTGTGGCAGCACCGACAAGCCCTGGTGCAATACGTTCTGACGTATAGCCTGGGCCAACGAGATTCAGAGGTGGGGCAAATCACGCTGGAGGAGTGGTCTCAGATCAGGGACCTATGCACCCTTCTGCACAGTTTTGAAATGGCGACGAAGATGTTTAGTGCTGACGATGCCATTATCAGCATGACTATTCCGGTGATTTACATGCTGGAGCACATGTTAAACAGAATTCGGAGTCAGGTGGTGGCACAAGAGGAGGTGGAGGAAGTAGAGGAGGAGGAGTTGTATGCGGAAGGGCTAACATCTGCAAGGTCCAGACGGTCGGCAGCACCAAGGCGGCAGGCATGTGAGGGTGGGGGAGATGGTTTAACCAGGGCGCATGGTAGCAGCCAAACTAGTGAGGAAGGTGCAGGAGCCCAGGAAGAAGTGGAGGACGAACTGATGGAAGACTCATCAGATGAGGGAGACCTTGATCACATTTCTGTTGTGCGAGGTTGGGGGGAGAGGACAGAGGAAGGAAGCATGATTGTTACCTCGCCACCAACACAACAGGGACTTGGTGCTCCTGGATGCGCAACACACATGAGTGCCTTCTTGCTGCACTACCTGCAACATGACCCTCGAATTGTGAGAATTAGAAATAATCCTGACTACTGGGTTGCCACACTGTTAGATCCCCGGTACAAAAGTAAATTTGCAGAAATTATTCCTGCCATAGAAAGGGATGCACGCATGCAGGAGTATCAGCAGAGACTGTTGCAGAATCTTACATGTGCTTTTCCACAAAATACCAGTGGTGCACGTAGTGAATCTCACAGTTCCAACTTGCCAACCGTGGGACCGTCAAGTGTTCAGCACTCAAACCGTAACAGAACCACAGTATCTGCTGGTAACATCAATTTTGTGGAATCATTTCACCACTTTTTTAGCCCATCCTTTGCAAGGCCACAGGAGACAAGAAGTCTGACACATAGTCAACGCCTAGAGACGATGGTACAGGAGTATCTCCAAGTAAACATTGAAGCCACGACTGTGTCACTGGACCCTTGCTCTTTTTGGGCTTCCAATCTGGATAAATGGCCGGAGCTAGCCACTTACGCCTTGGAGATCTTGTCATGCCCCGCAGCCAGCGTTCTGTCTGAACGTGTGTTCAGCGCTGCTGGTGGTGTGCTGACAGATAAGCGCACGCGGCTCTCCACTGATAATGTAGACAGACTCACGTTCATAAAGATGAACAAATCATGGATCCGAAACGACTTTTCTACCCCTGTGTCATCCTGGGGAGAGTAAAAGCTTGATGATTGGTTAAAATCACCCTACCAACCGTTTTAAGCTTTCAAATTACTAATCATGTTTATCTGTATCTTGACTGGAAAATAATTTGGGCTTTGTAGCAGTGTGCAGCACTGATCCTATTAGGCCATCTATAATAAGCTTCACCAGATTTAAAATTAAAAATAATTTTTAGCTGCATCTAGCCCGGAAAATAATTTTGGGGCTCCGAGATGCGCAAGACACATAAGTGCCTTCTTGCTGCACTACCTGCAGCATGACCCTCATATTGTCAGAATTCGAAGTAATCATGACTACTGGGTTGCCACACTCTTAGATCCCCCAAACTTTTCGATCAACCTTTTCATTTTAATAAAGACCAAAAAAATGGTCATTTTTGAAATTATAAGCATTAGCAGGTTGTTAGAAACTGAAATCAAACAGTTTTCAACTCAAAACTTTATTCTAGGTGATGTTACATTTTCACATAGGACCCCTTGTTCGAAAGGAGCTTCTGAACTCTCTCGTCCATTGAATTTGTCAGGTTTTGGATGGTTTCTGCTTCAATTGTTTTGCATGAGGACAGAATACCCTCCCAGAGCTGTTGCTTAGATGTGAACTGCCTCCCGCCATCATAGACACTCCTTTTAATGATGCTCCAAAGGTTCTGAATGGGGTAGAGGTCAGGGGAGCATGGGGGTCACACCATAAGTTTGTCCCCTTTTATGCCCATATCAGCCAGAGATGCAGATGTTTTATGTGCAGCATGAGATGGTGCATTATCATGCAGAAAAATGATCTTGCTGTGAAATACACGGTTCTTCTTCTTGAACCATGGCAGGAAGTGCTGTTTGAGAAAATCCACATACATTATGGAGTTCATCTTTAGCGCCTTCAGGGATCCTAAAGGGGCCGACAATCTCTCTCCCCATGATTCCAGCCCAAAACATTACTCCACCTCCTCCTTGTTGGTGCTGTAGCCGTGTTTGCGTGGGGTGTCCATCAACCAGCCATCCTCCACTCCATTCATCTGGACCATCGAGCGCTGCACGGCACTCATCCGTGAACAAAACAGTTTTGAAATCAGTCTTCATGTAATGTTTGGCCCACTGGAGCCGTTTCTGCTTGTGTGAAGTGGATAGAGGAGGTCGACAGGATGGCGTATGCACAGCTGCAAACCTCTGAAGGACCCTGCATCTTGTTGTTCGGGGGACGTTGGAGGCACAAGCAGCTTCAAAAACTTGTCTGCTGCTATGACAAGGCTTTTTTGCCGCTGCTCTTTCAACCTGACGTAATTGCCTGTAGGAAAGAGTCCTCAATTTGCCCTTATCAGCACGCACACGTGTGTACTGTGAATCAGCTACATACTTCTTGATTGCCAAGACACTTCATCCTGATCATCGCACAATGTTGATTGTAGTCATGCCTTGACCTAAACACTCCACAATTTGTTGCTTCTCAGCAGCCGACACATCCTTTTTCTTTCCCATTTTGGCAGAAAATGTAGGCTGCTTAATAATGTGAGAGAGCCTTCTTAAGTAGTCTTGCCTTTCATTGGACACACCTGCCAAACTAATTAGCACAGGTGTCTGCAATTGCTTACAGTGATATAAAGAGCCCTGACACACATCACCATCAATGAGTTTAACTGACAAACAAACAAATTCTTCCCTTATCACTCCTAAACACTTTTTGCATAATAATTTGGAACGCGGTGTACATGTGCTTTTCCACAAAACACCAGTGGTTCACGTAGTGAATCTTACAGTTCTAACTTGCCAACCGTGGTCTGTATGGAATTGTTCAATAAAGGGCCCAAAATTAAGATAACATAGATGGGAGAGGTCTCTATGAATAGGAATTCCTAAGTATTTGATACCCTGTGAGGGCCAGGCAAAGGGAAAGTTGGACTGGATGGAATCCTATATGGATTTAGGGAGGGAGACATCGAGGGCCTCAGACTTCGCTGCATTGATTTTAAAATTTTACCATGTAACAAAGTGATCTATTTCAGCTATAACAGCAGGGATGGATATATGTGATTGAGTGATATATACTAGGACATCATCAGCAAATAGAGAGCACTTGTACTCGGTGCCTCCCACCTCAATCCACCTAATATTGGGGTTATGGCGAATTGATGAGAGCAGGTGCTCCGTCACTAGGATGTATAAGAGAGGGGACAGAGGACATCCCTGCCTTGTCCCATTGGTGATTGTGAAAGGTGATGAAAATGTTCTGACGCACCCCCTGGGCCTTGGGACACCCGGAGCCGGACCCTTTTTGGTGGATGCTGGTGGTTGTAGTCTTCGTGGCGGCGATCCGGTTCCGTGGCTCAGGGCGGTCAAACCAGTGGCGGAACTATTTATGTGGTTTTGATGTTTAAATGTCCGACTACGCCACCCGTGGATTGCGGTCAGAGTGAACCGCCGCTACAGGGCAGACCGCTAAGGCTGGTGTTGTGGGTGCAGCAGAGCGTAGCATAACTCCCCACGGGAGGAGTATAGCCTCAGGGCAGTGTATGCGGAGGATGGGGGTGATGGTGCAGGGCAGCAGCAGTAACGACACGGAGTCAGTGATGCAGTTCAGGGCCTTTACTCACAGTTCTTATTATCCAGACCACGTCTGCAGGTAACGGCTGCCCACGTCGTACTGTGCTCACCAGGTGAGGGGCTCAGACAACTCCCAGATAACTTTGGAGCGCTTCACAGGACCCCCTTTGTGTGTCCTTTGTCTGGCCTTTCTTACCAACACTTCTGTCCGGCTGCCTCGGGCCTCCTCTTGGTAAACTTGGCGCCAGTTTCCCTGACCCTATGTGGTGCCTTCCTAGCGGGTGGAGCAAGGGGCTGCGCCACATAAAATGTCAGAGCCTCCTGTTTCTAGCTGAGGGTCGTTTCCTGCCTCCACTAGTTCGGGGACCGGTCTCCCCCTTTGGCCTGACCCCTCCACGCAGGTGGATTCGGGCGTGCGGTGGCGACTCGCCCGTCCGCACCCCTGGGATCCCTTTATTCCTCGTTCCTGGAGCCTTCTCCGCTCCTCTTCCTTCCTTCTCCCTCTTGCAGGCCTGGGCCTCTGTTACTAGGCCCGCCTCCGGAGCAGAGCTCATGCAGAGCCCCTGCTCCCTGCCACTTCTGCTCAGACTTCTCTGCACTGAACTAAGATGGTGCCCACCTTTTATACTCCCTTCTCAATGCACCCAGTAACTGCTTCCTCCCTGCTCCTGCACTGCAGGGTTCCCCTTCCTCAGTGTTCCCTCCCCCCACTCCAGCCAGGGACAGGGACTGTCGTGCCCATCTCAGGGGCATATTGGTCGCCCTGCCCCACGGCAATGTGGTGTAATGCATGCAGGTGTCGGGTCCTGATCCACACTCCATCCTTATCTGAGAGTGAGATATCACACCTCTGGGTGAGGTGCAATACGTCTGTAGCAACCGAGCCCTTGTGCTACAGTTCCATTTATCTTCAGCCTAGGTGACGTATTGTGATACAGGGCCGTGATTTTGGCTATAAAAGGGTCCCCTAGACCCCTACCCCAAGCTTTTTAAGAGAATCATATATGGCGTGCCAGGAGACTCTATGGAATGCTTTCTCAGCATCCAACGAGAGTATCTACTTACAAATTTTTAACTGCATCTAGCCCAGGAAATACTTTGTGCCTAGTAGCAGTGTCTGCTAGTCAGCGGATTATCCCGGCTGTTAAGCAAGCTACACCACCTGTAGTTTGGACACTTAATTTTTTCAAAGGAAATGCTTCGGGACCACGGGATACTTAGTGAAGAGCATCAGGAGGCACCCCAAGGCATAGGGGCTGGGACTGGCACTAGGATGCCTTGCGGTGGACAGCCGAGCTCGATCCTTATAAAAGCTTTTTAACTGCAGCAGCTTTAGTGGACGCTACTGGAGCTGGAATTACGCGGCTGCTGGCATGAGACTTGCCCTCCAATAGATCCTTGTAAATGGATTTAAAGTGTATTCATTCAAATTAGAGGGACAATTTAAATTAAAAAGCTTAGAGCTGCCTCCACCACAGGGGGGCTCTCTCGACCCACCAGCGGACAGGCACCAGTATTGGGAGAGGGGGGCTGGCCGTCAGGGTTCACCGCGGCTCTGGCACAAACCCGGCGACACGGAGGTGGCACGGGCAGGAGCGGACTGGCCGTCTCGGCTTCTCACTTTTTGGATTTTAGAAGGGCATGACATGCCTATATCTGTGTCTCCCCCTCCTTTTACTCCTCCACCTCTTTTCTTTTCGCATGACTATATGTACTTGTCACTTTTCCATGTGTTAGTTGTGTCTTCTGAGCAGTTTGTCAGCTTTTGGACACCTTTGAAGGTGTTTTCTATGTGTTTCTATGTGTTTTTGTTTGCCTGCCATTGGTTTTAACGGTGTTCGAAGGTGTTCGACGAACAGTTCGACGAACAGTTCGGCGAACACACGGGTGTTCGACGAACCGAACCGAACTCGAACACTACGGGGGTGGCTCAACACTAGTGCTCAATGCTCGAGCAGAGCTCACCGTGATACTCGGGTGCTCGACCAGAGCAATGAGCCCAATGTTAGTCTATGGGAGACCCGAGCATTTTTGCGGCGGCACCCCCGGCAGTCTGTAGAAAGCCTAAAAAGTGCCCAAAACGATAGTGACAGTGCTCAAATGACATGGGGAAAGCATGGGGATCGCCCCAGGAAGCATTTCTGACCCCCAGGTCACTGCTGTCAACAACGTGGTCAGAGGTATTAAGCCACTTTTACGGGCTCACAATAAAACGTTCAAAAACGAAACTGAAACTGTTTTCCTGTGAAATATGTCAAGGAACATCATTTCCAGGGTAAAGACTTGTGTATAAGGTAAAATAAATAACCAAAAACAAAAATACTCCTCCACACCTTGGGCTATGTTCACAAGTAACATTTTTTATGCGTTTTTGCACTTTTGTATTGCTTTCAACCGTGACAAATGCATTCACCGGGAAATGTCATTTTAACATTTTACAACCTTATCTGGCCATGTGCTTTGTGACACATGCATACCGAGCTGAAAAGACATGGGAACAGCATGGGGAAGACCCCTGGAAGCATCTCTGACACCCAGGTCACTGCCTAAAAGTGTGCCCATCAGAAGTGATGTTTGCCGCATCAGAAGATGTAGACTTGCAACTATCCCCGTGCAAGTCCTTGTCCCAGGGCAGTGTTCAATTGTACCTCCCCCATTCCTTGCAATGCAAGCACAAATATGCAGCCAACCACCCACCCACCCGCAGGCTGCAATACTATACCGCTAGCTTGCACTTGAAATGGGGCCTTTTAGTTTGGAGGAGGCCAAAGCTGGCCACTACCTCATGGCTGCTTCGGCAGCGAGGTCTCAATACTCAGTCCCCAGCCGCCACTATTTGTCCCGGTTACCTTCCCCACACTTTTCTTAGCCTTGCCTGCTTTAGGTAGCATTGGATGAGCCCACCAGACAACCAGACTCCTCCGGTGGGCCCTGGCTTCTCCATCAGGGGAGTTGAGAGTGCCAAGGTGAGGAGCATGATGATGATGATAAAAGTTAGCATCTGCTTTGTTTTCATGGAATGCAAGCGTAAGTGTGCAGCCTGCCACCCACCCATCCCCAGGCTGCAATACCATACTGCTAGCTTGCTTGCACTTGAAATGAGGCCTTTTAGGCTTGTGGAGGTGTGACGCCCAGTCACTTGGTATCACGATCCTAGAAGGGTGTATTGACGGATTCCTCCACAAGAGGCCCCCATAACCATTCACACATCTCCACCTTCCACCTCAGACCACCACAGGGAGCCCGTTAGGGATAGATAAATAGGGAAGGTGGAGCCAGGCAGCAGTTAGTTGGAGTCAGAATCTAGTTCATTCTGGTTTAGCAGTGAGTCCAGTGTAGTCTGAGAAGAGTTACCTCAGAGGACAAAAGCCTGTTCCTGCTCCTGCAATTGCTATCCTGCAGTGGAGCTAATCCAGATCAAGACTCCGGGTAGCTCAGAGACGTGAGCTTTAGGTGTGCCGGCACCATAAGATCGGTGAAGCGAGGCAAGCTGCCGTTAGTGTGAGTAGCCTAGTGAGGGCCCAAATAGGCCAAAGGCGAGTGGAGAGTTAGTACATAGGGGGCAGAGGAGCTTAACTGGCTCACCCCGAAGCAGTTGCCGGACACTGGGTCCGAAGTTTACCGGGATCTCTATGACCCAGTGAGATACAACCGGAATCCCTGGAGAACTACAAGTCCCAGGATCGCTAAAGTGCTGATACGTAACAGAGCCAGGAGACACATAGGCCCGCAGATAAGGAGCGTGTACTCCAAAAGAAGGCCCTACCACAAAGTCAGCTAGTGCAGGACAGAGACCAAGTTAGGCCTAGCTCCAGGCAGGTCAGAAACGTACTACGCAGAGGCAAGTAACAGGAAGCCCAAAACCCGCTCATTGGGGAGGATCCTGACATGCACCCTTCACCCTACAGTGCTTCGGGGCGTGCCTGAATTCCCATCAGTAAAAGGTACTGAAGTGACTATCGTGTCTGTCCCTGTTCTTGCTCTGACCCGACTGGGTCTCGCCTGTCCTGCATTCCCCGTCCGCACACTGCCCTGAGGCCTAGCTCCACCTGTGGGGAGCTATCCCATCAAGCCGCCTTATCATCAGCCTCAGTGGACTGCGCAGCACTGGTGATCCTCACCAGAAGCCACAGGTGGCGTCACGAACTCTTTTATAAACTTAACTAATTATCCACTCTTTTTAAGGAGAGACCCCAGGGTACGGGCCTGGGAGCCGACCACCGCGACATCTCTAAAGGCCAGGCTAAAGGCCCGGGTACCGAGTCATCCCCATTCCCATGGGTGAGTCAGAGGCAGACGTCGGTCAACATGTCATGGCTGCATCGGCGGCCTGGTATCCATACTCAGTCGCTAGCCGCCCGGCGGCCGGGTGTCCATACTCGTTCCCCAGCCACCCCTATTTGTCCCGGTGCGCCTTATACACAAGAGCGCATATCAAAACATTACCTGTGCCTTCCCCAGTGCATTTAGTGGGAAGGACAGCCTATTCCGCTGAAGTGTGTGCACGCCAACCCACTGTTCATGGCACATGCGAAGATGCCTCCCGCCCTGCACCTGTCGTTGCAGACTTGCAGCTATCCCCGTTCAAGTCCTTGTCCCAAGGCAGTGTTCAATCGTACCTCCCCATTCCTTGCAATGCAAGCGCAAGTATGCAGCCTGCCACCCACCCACCCACAGGCTGCAATACCATACTGCTTGCTTGCACTTGAAATTGGGCCTTTTAGGCATGTGGAGGCGGAATCTGGACGCCACATCATGTCTGCATCGGCGGCCTTGTATCCATACTCAGTCCCCAGTCGCCCGGCGGCCGGGTGCCCACACACGGTCCCCAGCCGCCTGGGGGCAGCTGGGTGTCCATAAATGGTCCTCCGTACTTTCTGGGATGTTCTGAATTTGGATCCGGACCTTAAGGTTGTTATCAACCCTCACCCTTCAGTGACGTATCGCAGGGGAAGGAATTTAAAAGATCGTCTGGTCCATAACCATCTGCAACCAGATAAGGCGGACCCTACGTGGCTAAATTGTACAAATTTGGTTGGTACGTTTAAATGTGGGGCTTGCAAGGCCTGTGATTCTATAGTGAAGAAAACATCATTCACCAGTGATACTACTGGTAAAGTTTACCAGAATAGAGAATTTATCAACTGCCGAACTGAGGGCATTGTATATCTGGCAAAATGTGACTGCCCCAAAACATATGTAGGGAAAACCAGTAGACAATTTCGTGTTAGAATTCTCGAACACCTGGGGGATATTCGGAGGAAAGAAGATACACCTATTTCTAGGCACGTGTGGGAAGTACATGATGGTGACACTAAGGCTATTGGCTTTCAGGGCATTGAAAAAATCAGGGCATCTCAAAGGGGGGGTGATCATGACAACAAAATTCAAAGGAAAGAAACCCAGCGGATTCACAGATTAAAAACTGTTGCTCCAAAGGGTTTAAATGAATGTATGCCCTTTACTGCATTCATATAATAACTGTGGAAGTTTGGGAGTTTATGGTTGGTAATGATATTTAATAGCAATGAGCATTTGGGTATACAGCATGAGTACCTCTATACTTGTCGATCGACTAACCATACTTAGTAAAACTGACATCTTTTAGTCTCCTCAATCCTGGTGAATTTTAATTAAAAAGATGCTATACTGTTTCTATTGGATTTTCTGGCTTTCTGATGTAAGCATCCACGTCAATAATGGGTTAAAAGTTTGTTTACGCTACCTGCTGACGTCAGGATGCAGTCTGCCTATCTGTACTGTGGCATCTAAGATAACTCCGCCCCCCCCTGTGAAACGTGAATCCTTGCATGTGATGTGGCAGCTCCTTATTGGCCCCAAGGAAGGGGGTCTGTGAGTGGCCCATGCTTGTTCGCATCACTGGGAGGGGGGAGGAGTATTATCTATAAGAGTTCGTCGTCCGTGCTACCGCATGTGGCTCTCATAATAGCCGGGAGCACAGACTCCTGCAAATGTATTAGCAAGCAAAATAGTGCCTGAGCCTCCTGATGTGCCCATAAAAGTATTAGATGGGTGAAACGCGTAGAGGCGTACTTGTATGTTTTGGGGCATGTATGTGGATATAGGGACGTACATGCTAAGAGGCTGCTGTGATACCCTGAGTTATAAATAAAGGGGCAGCAAGTTTAAATGGACAGCGTAATGACAGACTATTCATTAGGTCTGTAAGTGAAACAAAAAGAGCTGTGTCCTATGTAGATGTAGAGCTGTCATTGAGTCATCTGTGATTCAACAGAAATTTACAGACAGTAAACTGATATCGCATACCATTTTAGACAAGAGCACAATATAGATAGAATCGTGTTATCTGTATCCTCTATTAGTGGATTGTAGTTTATATAAAAAAAGATTAGAGGGGGGAGAAGGGGAAAAAAAATCCGTCCTTTTTCATATAACTACGACAATACACAAGATGAGAAGGGGTCTATATTTTCTGCAGAGGGCAAAGTGCAATAATAATTATATGCTCCCCCTATGGAAATAATTAATATTTCTCTTGTCTCATATAACCTCGACTATATACAGGGTAAGAAGGGGTCTATAGTCTGATATTCTGCAGAGGGCAGAGTGCAATAATAATCCCATGTTCCCCCTGTGGAAATAACTTATATTCGTCTAAGGGTTGTCAATTTAGGATAGAGATATATTAAGAGTAGTCTAGACATCAGTTATTACACATTGGGTGATTGGTTTTGGGGAATATTAATATCCTGAGTATGACCCATGTGATAAAAGAGGGTACATACAGGATAGACTGCATTTAGTACGGTGGTTTTGTTTATCATATTTTAATATTTATAATAAAGTATCATTTTTTAATTATTGCTATTCCACCTCAGTCAGTGATTTTTTTGCGTATGTTGGTGGTTATAATATATTTTGAGTTATTGGTCCTCATTCAGTGAGTCCATAAATGGTCCCCAGCCACCCCTATTTGTCCCGATGCGCCTTATACACAAGCGCGCATACCAAAACATTAGCTGTGCCCTCCCCAGTGCATTTAGTGGGAAGGACAGCCTAACCACAAACACGTGGACAAGTGAATGTGGCCAGGGATGGTCCATCTCACTGACGCCTTCACACTGGGTTAATATTGTGGAAGCCGGGACACAGTTGGACACTGGAATGCAACACGTCCTCCAGACATAAAGGATTGCAGGTCCTGGGTCAATCAGGCTTCAACACAAAGTTCAGAAGGTAGACAGCAGCAGTGGTCGGCCTCCTACACAATGAAAAAATTATTCATGATCATGAGGCCATCCATCTCCTTAGCTTTCTGTTCTTTGGAATGCAAGCGCAGGTATTTAGTAGTGGCTAGGCCTGAGGAGGTCAGCGTTTTAGAAAAAAATCCTACCTCCTCCGAGGATTGCTGGATGTTTTCCTGCTACTATCCCAGTTCTATGACTCCCATTAAAACAAAGCTTCAGGTGATGAATGATGGATGAGGTGGTGGCAAAGGAGAAAGAGCAGGAGGAACAGGGATCATTCACATCAATATCAGGCCAGTCAACCACACATGTCTTGTAGGATATGTTTCTGTACCAAAAGGAGCGGTTGGGCTACATTGTTATAGGGCATACAGTGAGTGCAATGCCTACCAAAAATTTCGAGGCACTCCAATGCCCCTTGGAAGTTACATGGAGGTCAGAGGGCCTTAACTAAACCGTTTTTTCCATTTATAGCAACTGGGTCTCCTGTACACTGCTGGCCTAAGCAGTGAATGGAAGGCTTTCCAAAAATTATGATGAACTGCAATGCCCCTTGAAACAGACGTGGATTACAGCGTACTAAAAACCTTCTACCCATTATTGGGGAGTGGGTCTCCCTTAGTGTTCACCTAAGCATTGAAAAGCAAAATCTGACTAAAATTTGGAGGAAATGCAATGCCCGTTGGAAGAGTTGTGGAGTTTCGAGGTAATTAAAAACAACATTTAAATGCCCCTTGGAAGAGCTGTGGAGTTCAGAGTGGTATAACAAGATGGTTTTAATGCCCCTTGGAAGAGACGTGGAGGTCACAGTAGCTTAACAAGACGGTTTTAATGCCCCTTGGAAGAGTGGTGGAGGTTACAGTGGAATAAAAAGACCATATCAATGCCCCGTGGAAGAGATGTGGAGGTCACAGTAGCTTAACAAGATGGTTTTCATGCCCCTTGGAAGAGTGGTGGAGGTCGCAGTGGAATAAAAAGACAATATCAATGCCCCTTGGAAGAGTGGTGGAGGTTACAGTGGAATAAAAAGACAATATCAATGCCCAGTGGACGAGACGTGGAGGTCACAGTCACTTAACAAGACGGTTTTAATGCCCCTTGGAAGAGTCGTGGAGGTTAGAGGTAATTAAAAACAACATTTCAATGCCCCTTGAAAGAGCTGTGGAGTTCAGAGTGGTTTAACAAGATGGTTTTAATGCCCCTTGGAAGAGACGTATAGGTCACAGTAGCTTAACAAGACAGTTTTAATGCCCCTTGGAAGAGTGGTGGAGGTTACAGTGGAATAAAAACACAATATCAATGCCGCTTCGAAGAGACGTGGAGGTCCCAGTGGAATAAAAAGACATTATCAATGACCCTTGGAGGAGACGTGGAGGTCACAGTAGCTTAACAAGACGATTTTAATGCCCCTTACAAGAGCCATGCAGAACAGCAAATTAAAAACATTATTCCCATTATTGGTGAGTGGGTCTCACATAGTCTTTGCCTGTGCCTTCCAAGCAAAAGCTGCCAAAAATTAGGATGGAGGAGCTTGCAATGCCCCTTACAAGAACCATGCAGTACAGCATATTAAAAACATTATTCCCATTATTGGGGCGTGGGTCTCCCATAGTCTTTGCCTATGCCTTTCAAGCAAAAGCTGCCAAAAATTAGGACGGAGAAACTTGCAATGCCCCTTACAAGAGACATGCAGTACAGCATATTAAAAACATTATTCCCATTATTGGGGAGTGGGTCTCCCATAGTCTTAGCCTATACCTTCCAAGCAAAAGCTGGCAAAAATTAGGATGGAGGAACTTGCAATGCCCCTTACAAGAGCCATGCAGTACAGCATTTGGCAAGATGGATCACGATCACCCTGGTGGTATAGTGGTGGTTTAGGCTCAGGATAAGGAGAAGAGCATAAAACAGCCGAAATGAGGAAGCGTATACCCATGTGTGGGTGTGAAGTGGTGCATGAGAATACACCTCCCGAAATAACACAGTGGATTTGACTTTATGTTACTCTGCTGTCATTTGGTGGTGATGAGAAGTCTGGCCCAATGTGGTGATATCTGAGATGGAGGCTGAACAGGAGGAGGAGGAGGAGGATGATGCGCATGAGCTGTACACTGTGGGGGCAACTCTGACTGACATATGGCCCGCAATCCTCAGTGTGGGGAGAATGTGTTCCGTCCCAAGGTCCGACTGGGTCCCGGCTTCCACTATGTTTACCCAGTGTGCCATCAGAGAGATGTACCGTCCCTGGCCACAAGCACTTGTCCACATGTCCGTTGTCAGGTAGACTCTCCCAGTAACTGCGTTGTTGAGGGCACGGCAGATGTTTTGGGACACGTGCTTGTGTAGTGCGGGGATGGCACACCGGGTACAATAGTGTCAGCTGGGGACCGAGTACCGAGGGACGGCCACCGCCATAAGGTTGCAGAAGGATTCCGTCTCCACCAGCCTAAAAGGCAGCATTTCCAACGCAAGCAGTCGTGAAATGTGCGAATTTAGGACTGTGGCCTGTGGGGTGTTGGCTGCAAATTTGCACTTTCGTTCAAAGGTCTGGGATATGGAAAATTGAACGCTGCGGTGGGACGTGGACGTTGATGCTGTTTCTTGAGAAACTGCCATAACAAGTGAAGACTGAGAGGAGGGGGCATCTTTGCATGCAGTATGGACAGGGGATTGCCTTGCACGCATAACAGGGGGTTCTCTTACATGCACAACAGCGGAAGAAAAAGTGGTGACACCCGCTGACACTGGTCGTGGACCCTGGGGTTCGCAACACAAAGTCGGGTTCTTTGCTGACATGTGCCTGATCATGCTGGTGGTGGTCAAGCTGGCAGTTTTGTCACCCCTGCTGATGCTGGCCTGGCAGGTGGTACAAATGGCCTTTTTGGGGTTATCAGCATAGTCTTTAAAAAAATTCCATACTCTGGAAGACCTACCGCTTGTACTGGCAACGTCCCTCATGTTGGTGTTACAGGGAACGGTTGCCCGCCTTCTGTGTGCGGCCACCACACTGCTTCTTCCTGCCTGTTGGGGTACTCTGCCTCCCTCCCCCTGTGTGCTGCTGGCCTTGCTCTGCGTGTCCTCCTGCCACGTTGGGTCACTTACTAGATCATCCACCACCTCCTCCTCTTCCACTTCCGCTCCACGGTCCTCCTACTCACTTCGTGACATTTGTGTCACGTCATCATCCACCTCTTGTGACAAATTACCAGCGTCGCCTTCCTATGGCCGTGGCTGTTCAAATATTTGGCTATAACTTCATGGGATCTCCTCTTTCACCACTTCAATCAGAGCAGGCGAGGGGCCCAAATATGGAAATGGACCAGTTAACAGCTCTTCAGAGTGTCCAACTGTGGGATCAGTTGCTGTTTGACGACACTCGGCATGGTGGGAGGAAGGAGCATCAGGGTGAGGAGAAGTATGCAGTTGAGACTCACGGCTACTAACACTTGACCGTGTGGAAGACAGACCGGAGGTGGTGGTGCCCTGGTGACTGGAAGTATTATCTGCTATCCAAATAATAACCTGTTCACATTGATCAGTTCGCAATAGTGGTGTTGTTCTGTGCTTCCCTAGCAATTCAGTCAAGAAGTGGGAGCGAGAAGATGTGGCTGTTGGTTGTGGCTCATTTTCACCTTGGCCACAGCCCCGTCCTCTGCACGCACCATCACCAGAACGTCCAGTTCCACGTCCCTTGCCCCGCGCCTTGCCCATTGTAAATGAAGTAAAATAGCTTACACTCGCACTATCAATGGCAAAAGGGTAATAAAATGGAGATTTGAACCGTGGAAGAGGAAAACCTTAGTTCTAGTTCTCTGCCCTACACCAGAATCTTTTAAACAGATATATTTGTGTCTGAACAGTCAGCGAGACACTCAAACTGTTTTTTTTAATGTAAAAAAGGCAAAAAGGTGGATTACACCCAGATTTGAACTGTGGAAGAGGAAAACCACAGTTCTAGTTCTCTGGCCTACACCACAATCTTTTAAACAGATATATTTGTGTCTGAACAGTCAGCGAGACACTCAAACTGTTTTTTTTATGTAAAAAAGGAAAAAAGGTGGATTACACCCAGATTTGAACCGTCGAAGAGGAAAACCACAGTTCTAGTTTCTGGCCTACACCAGAATCTTTTAAACAGGTATATTTGTGCCTGAACAGTCAGCGAGACACTCAAACTGTTTTTTTTTATGTAAAAAAGGCAAAAAGGTGGATTACACCCAGATTTGAGTTGTGGAAGAGGAAAACCACAGTTCTAATTTCCTGGCATATAACAGACTTTTTTAAATAGATATTTTTGTGTCTGAACAGTCAGCGAGACACTCAAACTGTTTTTTTTTTGGAAAAAGGGCAAAAAAGTGGATAATACAGAGATTTGAACCGTGGAACTGAAAATCCACAGTTCTAGTTATCTGGCCGAAACCAGACTCTTTTAAACAGATATATTTGTGCCTGAACACTCACAGACACACTCCATTTTGTTTTGGGGGGTGGGAATACCAGTAGGTTAATAAGACTGGTATTTGTACAGTCTGACTGAGGAAAAAAAAAAAAGAGTATTTAGATGAAAAAAAAAGGATTTTTCCTGGCCCCTGAGACCTGGGGCTAAGTCTAGCAATTTGAGCAGCAGCAGCACACAGGACTGTAATGCAGTGTTTGTTGGTATAACCAATGCATCTGCTATACAGCCTGCCTGCCTGCCTGATATCTGGGATGGATATTAGTACTCAGAAGGACTGTTTGTTTGATTTTGCAGACTTTAGAGACCCTACACTACATATTTTGCAGTATAAATCTCTCCCTAGCTTAGCAGCACTCTCCCTACACTGTCTGTTCCAGAGCGACTGTGACCAAGATGGTGGCGCCCGGTTTTAAATACTCAAGGTGGCTCTGTGCGGCCAGCCAATCACTGTAATGCCCACAACCAACATGGCTGCGGCATTACAGTTACTTGCTGGCAATCCCTGCATGTTCATTGGCTCTGTAAAGAGCGCCAAACATGCAGGGCGGAGACCCAAGCTCCCGCCCGAGTAACCTGAAAATGCCTGGTGCTCGCCGAACATCCCGTGTAGTGAGATGCTCGGGCGAGTACCGAGCAGTGTCGAGCATGCTCGCTCAACACTATATATTATATCTAAATTCAGTTAATTTGGAAACAAATTACAGTGTACACTTATCTTTGTTTCCCTTTAAATACTTCCAAAATGTATTTAAACTTACTTTCACATGACCACTATAATATAAGAATAACTATAGAGTAGTGATGAGCGAGCATACTCGCCTGAGCGTCTCCGTACTCGAGATGTTTGGAGCTCGCCGAGAACTTGCGAGATTCTCAGGCGGATGCTCGGGTCCCCTCCCTGCATGTTTGGTGCTCTTTAGAGCGCCAATCAACATGCAGGGATTGCCTGCCACTCACTGTAATACCGCAGCCATGCTGGTTGTGGCATTACAGTGATTGGCTGGCCGCACAGCGTCATCAGGTCTATATCAGATCTGGCGCTGCTATGCTCATCACAGTCCACCCCGGAAACAGGCAGAGTAGGGAGTGGTGCTGCTGCATCAGGGAGAGATTTGGTTGTGTATTAGTTAGTGTAGGGAGAAAATAATTAGATTACACATATCCATCTCAACAAACAGTCCTTCTGAGGACTCATCCATCTGCAGAGATATCAGACAGGCAGTGTATATAGGCAGGCAGGCAGTGTATATAGCAGACTGCAGTGCACATAGCACAAGAGGCTTCATTTTGGTTCTGCCTTCTACTGCTGTTAGATATTTCTAGACAAAGGCCCAGGTCTCAGGGGCCAGGAATAATTTGCTTGGGATCTTAATCCTCATTATTTACTTAAAAAGCAATCCAGAGAACAACGTTTTTCTGTGCCATTTGCTTGCAGGCACTGCAGAATACAGCCAGGTCCTTTCCATACTACGGCGCTAAAAATACAGCTATTTAAAACTGTGGTTTGTCTGTCACACGGATCACATATAATTGCGATGAAAATACTGCCATTTTTAGCATCCATTCAAATTTTTTTTCAGTGTGTCAGCAAAGTTTTCGACACCAGTTTGCTGTTCAAAATAGTTACGTACAGGCCAGGTATTTAAAACTGTGGTTTCTCCGTCACACGGATCACATTCACATATAGTTGCGCTGAAAATACTGCCATTTTTAGCCTCCATTCAAATTTTTTTTCAGTGTGTTAGCAAAGTTTTTGGCACAGGTTTGCTGTTCAAAACAGTTACCTACAGGCCAGGTATTTCAAACTGTGGTTTGTCCATCACACGGTTTACATATAACTTTGCTCCAAATTCAGCCATTTGTAGTGAGCGTGGAAGATATTGTCCTCCATTTAAAATGGGAAAGGTGCGTTGCAAGGGACGGGGAACTGGACGTGATGGTGATGATGATGGTGAATAGAGATGAGCGGTGTTCGACTTGAACTGTTCGCCAATCTCAAATTCGAGCTGTTTTGAGCGGTGTTCGAGCCGTTCGGCAAACACGAACGGTTTGAAAAAAATCCGGCTGTTTGTGGTTATGTTCGATAACTATTCTTGCACCAAAATCATAACTGGATTTTTTCACAGTAATGCTGATAATCAATGTTAATACGCAGTTTGAGTGTACAGCGGGGCGGGGGGAGGGGCAGGGGATGGATCTCTGCAGAAATAGTGAAGATCTCCATTTTTTTTTCTCTTTCCCGCATTTACAGTGGGGAGGTGCAATCTGTCAGCCTATCAGCAGCGCACACACGGAGAGAACTGCTTTTTTTCACACAAGCAAGGGCATGTGTCATTGGCTGTGTATGTCACATGTCCTTGCCCTATAAGACCCAGCCATTTTCCCCGTCGCCACCATTTTCTCACTGCTGCAGCTGCGTGTTAGACGGCACCGCTGTTGCTGTGTGCGCTATACTTTCAGTGTTAATTTCAAGCCAATTTTCTCTGAAATATACAGATAGCTTGGGAGTAGGGAATAGTTGTGATTGCAGTCCTTTTGAGGACTAGGTTACAGCATTTCCTACGACTTTTAGCAGGCAGGTCTGTGCTCTTAAATAGATAGGTTGGGAGTAGGGACTAATTGTAATTGCAGTCCTTTTGAGGACTATTTTACAGCATTTCCTAGGACTTTTTGCAAGGCAGGTCTGTGCCAGTGCTGTGCAAGTGTTTTTCACAGCATTTGGCTAAATCTAGCTAAGCAAATCCTTTTTGGCCTCTTGCAGTGTGTGTTAGTCAGTGGAGTAGCGTATCTGTGTTGCAAGCTACACCACCTGTGTATAGAATACAATTTTTTTTACTGCACCTAGCCAAGTAAAACCTTCTGGGCATAGCATCATTCTATTAGGCCATCTATACTAAGCTACGCCAGCTTGCAAATTAGCAATAATTTTTATCTGCATCTAGCTCGGAAAATAATTTTGGGCTTGTAGCAGTGTATGGGACTTATTCTTAGACCATCTATACTAAGCTCCTCCAGCTTGCAAATTACAAATAATTTTTATCTGCATCTAGCTCGGAAAATAATTTTTGGCATAGTAGTAGTGTGTGGTACTCATTGTATTAGGCCATCTATACCAAGCTCCACCAGCTTTGAAATTAATAATAATTTTTAGCTGCATCTTGCCTGTAAAATAATTTTGGGCATATTAGCAGTGTGTGGTACTCATTCTATTATGCCATCTATACTAAGCTCCACCAGCTTTCAAATTGCTAATAATTTTTAGCTGCATCTTGCCTGGAAAATAATTTTGGGCATAGTAGCAGTATGTGGTACTCATTGTATTAGACCATCTATACCAAGCTCCACCAGTTTTGAAATTAATAATAATTTTTAGCTGCATCTTGCCTGGAAAATAATTTTGGACATAGTAGTAGTGTGTGGTACTCATTGTATTAGGCCATCTATACCAAGCTCCACCAGCTTTGAAATTACTAATAATTTTTAGCTGCATCTTGCCTGTAAAATAATTTGGGCATATTAGCAGTGTGTGGTACTCATTCTATTAGGCCATCTATACTAAGCTCCACCAGCTTTCAAATTACTAATAATTTTTAGCTGCATCTTGCCTGGAAAATAATTTTGGGCATAGTAGCAGTGTGTGGTACTCATTGTGTTAGGCCATCTATACCAAGCTCCACCAGCTTTGAAATTAATAATAATTTTTAGCTGCATCTTGCCTGTAAAATAATTTTGGGCATATTAGCAGTGTGTGGTACTCATTCTATTAGTCCATCTATACTAAGCTTCACCAGCTTTCAAATTACTAATAATTTTTAGCTGCATCTTGCCTGGAAAATAATTTTTGGCATAGTAGCAGTGTGTGGTACTCATTGTATTAGGCCATCTATACCAAGCTCCACCAGCTTTGAAATTAATAATAATTTTTAGCTGCATCTTGCCTGGAAAATAATTTTGGGCATATTAGCAGTGTGTGGTACTCATTCTATTAGGCCATCTATACTAAGCTCCACCAGCTTTCAAATTACAAATAATTTTTAGCTGCATCTTGCCTGGAAAATAATTTTTGGCATAGTAGCAGTGTGTGGTACTCATTGTATTAGGCCATCCATACCAATCTCCACCCGCTTTGAAATTAATAATAATTTTTAGATACATCTTGCCTGGAAAATAATTTTGGGCATATTAGCAGTGTGTGGTACTCATTCTATTAGGCCATCTATACTAAGCTCCACCAGCTGTCAAATTACTAATAATTTTTAGCTGCATCTTGCCTGGAAAATAATTTTGGGCATAGTAGTAGTGTTTGGTACTCATTGTATTAGGCCATCTATACCAAGCTCCACCAGCTTTGAAATTAATAATAATTATTAGCTGCATCTTGCCTGTAAAATCATTTTTGGCATATTAGCAGTGTGTGGTACTCATTGTATTAGGCCATCTATACTAAGCTCCACCAGCTTGAAAATTACAAATAATTTTTATCGGCATCTAGCTCGGAAAATAATTTTGGGCTTGTAGCAGTGTGTGGGACTTATTCTTAGTCCATCCATACTAAGCTCCTCCAGCTTGCAAATTACAAATAATTTTTATCTGCATCTAGCTTGGAAAATAATTTTGGGCTTGTAGCAGTGTGTGGGACTTATTCTTAGTCCATCTATACTAAGCTCCTCCAGCTTGCAAATTATAAATAATTTTTATTTGCATCTAGCTCGGAAAATAATTTTGGGCTTGCAGCAGTGTGTGGGACTCATTCTGTTAGTCCATATAAACTAAGCTCCACCACCTGTGTATGTAATAAAATTGTTTTACTGCATCTAACCCAGCCAATCCTTTTGGGCTAATACCACAGTTTGGCCACTCAGCTCTGCTCGGTTCCCATCCATCGTTTTTTGTGCAAACAACTCCAGACTTGTCAATTAGTTAAACACCAAAATAAGTGGAAAAAGGCCTGCTGCTGGTGGAAAGGGGAATAGGCGTGTTGGGAAGGGAAAAAAAGGTTGTGTCCGTGGGGTAGGTGTTAAAGCAACAGTAACATCTGCACTAGAAAGACTATCTTCCAGCCAAACTAAGATGTCTACTTCTTTTAGCAGACAATGTGATACAATCCCTTTCTTATGGCCACGCCAATCGCTACAACTTCCAGATGAGGCACAAAAACAGCAGGTGCTTCAACGGATATCAAGTGCTCCTTCAAGTGGGCTCTCCTCCACCTCAACTTCAACATCACAAATACTCCAGTCCTCAGAGGTGTCACTTGCTTCTTCACAGCTCCCAAGTCTCCAGCTGCCCGTCTGAGTATGGGGTAGAACAGATGGTTGAGTCTGCAGACCTGTTTACTCCTACTATAGCCTGGGAATCAGCGGTCGGCTCCAGAGCTTCTGTGAATCCAGACGATGAAATGATCTGCACTGATTCCCAGAATCTTTATTAGTCGGATCCAGGACCAGACGCAGAAGGTTCTGACCATAATGTAGACCCTCGTTCCCAATCTGTAACTCCTGTTGGTGGAGACAATGAGGAAGATGATGATGAGACTCAAATACCTGATTGGAGCGACAACTTGAGTATTTTGTCAGGGCAGGAAGAGGTTGGCTCAGAGGAAAATGGGTGTGAGAACCCACAGGGTGATGATGACGAGGTTGCAGATCCCACTTACTGTCAACCCACAGTCAACCAGACAATGAGGTCAGCAGAGGAGGTGGAGGACGATGCTAGTGACGAAGAGGTCAGGTTGCGCCATCCTGGACAGAGACATAGTACTGGAAGCACGTCAACAACTGCATCCTCAAACAGAACTTTGCCTCTGACCACAAGTCGTGGTGGCTCTTCAGGTCACATGGGTGCTAAGCCTTGCATAGCCTGGGCATTTTTTCAACTCGATTAGGATGACCCAACTCGTGTTATCTGTAACATTTGTCACCAAAAGCTAAGTAGAGGCCAAAAAATCCATAGTTTGGGTACTTCATGCATGAACCGTCACATGGATATGAGGCATAAGGTGCAGTAGGAAGCTCACTGTGCTACAATGCGGCCAACCACTGTCTGCCCCATTTTGTGCATCTGTGGCCTCTTCATCCTCTGTGACTGGGGGGACAGCAGTCACACCTGTTTTGGGATGCAGACCTGCCACCTCTTTACCTGCAACAGCCAGCGTGATTGGCAGGTCATCATTTTCTTTGGAGGTGGAAACACCAGCTGGTTGGATCAAGGCAACCTAACTTGTCCTCCTGCATTTTCCTCACAGATCGGCAGTTTGCCGGGGACACCCTTCTCAACCCCGTCTAAGCACAACAGCCAGCCCTCGGTCCCTCAGATGTGGACAAGTAAAAGACCATTTCCTCCTAGCCATTAAAAAGCTAAGAGGTTGAATTTTACCATCTGCAAGCTCTTGGCTTCATAAATGCTGCCATTCCGCCTGGTGGACACAGAGGATTTTCAAGACCTTATGTCCGTCGCAGTGCCCCAGTACCAGATGCCCAGTCGGCACTACTTCTCAAAGAAAGGTGTGCCTGCGCTCCACCAGCATGTCGCACACAACATCAGCGCTTCTTTGAGAAACTCTGTGTGTGACAGGGTGCATTTCACCACAGACACTTGGAAAATAGGCATGGACAGGGGCGTTACATGATGCTGACTGGGCACTGGGTAACTATGGTGACAGCAGGACAAGGGGCTGCTGTCCAAGTCTTGCCATCCCCACGAGTTGTGCGTCAATTCACTATATCTCGAAGTTCCTCCACTGCTTCTGCCTCCTCAACCTCCTCTCGGTCCTCCACCTGTACCCAAAGCCTGTCTTGTCATGCCACACGCTTTCAAACTGCGCAGAAGGGATCCTGCACACCTCCTTACTATGCTGGCAGCAAGGCTCAACGTCATCAGGCGGTTTTTACTTTGAAATGTCTGGGAAATGTGAGTCACACAGCTGAGGAGTTGTGGTCAGCTATGGAGAACCAGTTTCATGAATGGTTGTCTTCACTGGACCTGAAACCAGGGAAGGCCGTGTGCTGCAAACCTGGGTGCGGAAAAACAGACAGCATAGCCAGAACAATAGACAGAATTTTTAGAAAATAGCAAAAGGCAATGGTACTCACCAGCCAAGGTTTCAAGAAAAAATGCACACCAGGACACGGCTGGCCCCCTTTTGTTAGATGGAGGTAACACAGGTGCAGAATACTGATGAACAATCGCCCTCACCCACTCTCACTGGAGGGGCGACAGCTTAGCACTAAAACTGCACACAGATGAAACTTGCAGTAGGGTGCAATTCACACACTCACGGCACCGTGCCTAGCCAGCATCCTATTAAACGCCCCTACCATTCGAATAGGCGGGATGCCCGGCACCCTATCCGTGCATCGCAGAGTATTGAAGCCCCCACTCACAAGGTCACCATTACTGGGCCTGGCCGTGCCCTGGCAGATAAAAAAAAGTGCAAAAAATATCATATGAGGTATTAGTTGATATTTTGGCCAAAATACGTAAGCTCGCAACCCATCGTCAAGGGTCCTCACGGTTTTGCGAGTCCCTACTCTAATATTAAAAACAGACAGCATAGCCAGAACTATAGACAGAATTTTTAGAAAATAGCAAAAGGCAATGGTACTCACCAGCCAAGGTTTCAAGAAAAAATGCACACCAGGACACGGCCGGCCCCCTTTTGTTAGAAGGAGGTAACACAGGTGCAGAATGCTGATGAACAATCGCCCTCACCCACTCTCACTGGAGGGGCGACTGCTTAGCACTAAAACTGCACACAGATGAAACTTGCAGTAGGGTGCAATTCACACACTCACGGCACCGTGCCTAGCCAGCATCGTATTAAACGCCCCTACCATTCGACTAGGCGGGATGCCCGGCACCCTATCCGTGCATCGCAGAGTTGTGAAGCCCCCACTCACAAGGTCACCATTACTGGGCCTGGCCGTGCCCTGGCAGATAAAAAAAGTGCAAAAAATATCATATGAGGTATTAGTTGATATTTTGGCCAAAATACGTAAGCTCGCAACCCATCGTCAAGGGTCCTCACGGTTTTGCGAGTCCCTACTCTAATTTTAAAAACAGACAGCATAGCCAGAACTATAGACAGAATTTTTAGAAAATAGCAAAAGGCAATGGTACTCACCAGCCAAGGTTTCAAGAAAAAATGCACACCAGGACACGGCCGTGTCCTGGTGTGCATTTTTTCTTGAATCCCGCCTAGTCGAATAGTACGGGCGTTTAATAGGATGCTGGCTAGGCACGGTGCCGCGAGTGTGTGAATTGCACCCTACTGCAAGTTTCATCTGTGTGCAGTTTTAGTGCTAAGCAATCGCCCCTCCAGTGAGAGTGGGTGAGGGCGATTGTTCATCAGCATTCTGCACCTGTGTTACCTCCTTCTAACAAAAGGGGGCCGGCCGTGTCCTGGTGTGCATTTTTTCTTGAAACCTTGGCTGGTGAGTACCATTGCCTTTTGCTATTTTCTAAAAACCTGGGTGCGGCCCTTCGCCGGGGCAATGTCACACACGTGCCTTGTATGGCTCACGTGTTGAACCTGGTTGTTCAGCAATTTTTAGCCCACTATCCCGGACTAGATGGCCTTCTGCAGAGAGCACGGTCGCTGTGTGCTCACTTCCGCCGTTCGCATCCCACAGCTCAGCGACTTACATCTCTACAGAAGTCGTTGGGCCTGCCACTTCACCGGCTAAAATGCGATGTGCCTACCCGGTGGAATTAAACTCTGCACATGTTGCAGCGACTGGGGCAGCACCAACAAGCCCTGGTGCAATACGTTCTGACGTATAGCCTGGGCCAGCGAGATCCAGAGGTGGGGCAAATCACGCTGAAGGAGTGGTCTCAGATCAGGGACCTATGCACCCTTCTGCACAGTTTTGAAATGGCGACGAAGATGTTTAGTGCTGACGATACCATTATCAGCATGACTATTCCGGTGATTTACATGCTGGAGCACATGTTAAACAGAATTCGGAGTTCGGTGGTGCGACAAGAGGATGTGGAGGAAGTAGAGGAGGAGGAGTTGTATGCGGAAGGGCTAACATCTGCAAGGTCCAGACGGTCGGCAGCACCAAGGCGGCAGGCATGTGAGGGTGGGGGAGATGGATTTACCAGGGCGCATGGTAGCAGCCAAACTAGTCAGGAAGGTGCAGTAGCCCAGGAAGAAGTGGAGGACAAACTGATGGAAGACTCATCAGATGAGGGAGACCTTGATCACATTTCTGTTGTGCGAGGTTGGGGGGAGAGGGCAGAGGAAGGAAGCATGATTGTTACCTCGCCACCAACACAACAGGGACTTGGTGCTCCTGGATGCGCAAGACACATGAGTGCCTTCTTGCTGCACTACCTGCAACATGACCCTCGAATTGTCAGAATTCGAGATAATCCTGACTACTGGGTTGCCACACTCTTAGATCCCCGGTACAAAAGTAAATTTGCCAAAATAATTCCTGCCATAGAAAGGGATTCACGCATGCAGGAGTATCAGCAGAGACTGTTGCAGAATCTTACATGTGCTTTTCCACAAAACACCAGTGGTGCATGTAGTGAATCTCACAGTTCTAAATTGCCAACCGTGGGACTGTCGAGTGTTCAGCACTCAAACCGTAACAGAAACACAGTATCTGCTGGAAACAGCAATTTTGCAGAATCATTTCACAGCTTTTTTAGCCCATCCTTTGCAAGGCCACAGGAGACAAGAAGTCTGACACATAATCAACGCCTAGAGACGATGGTACCGGAGTATCTCCAAGTAAACATCGAAGCCATGACTGTGTCACTGGACTCTTGCTCATTTTGGGCTTCCAATCTGGATAAATGGCCGGAGCTCGCCACTTACGCCTTGGAGATCTTGTCATGCCCCGCAGCCAGCGTTCTCTCTGAACGTGTGTTCAGCGCTGCTGGTGGTGTGCTGACAGATAAGCACACGCGGCTGTCCACTGAGAATGTAGACAGACTCACGTTCATAAAGATGAACAAATCATGGATCCGCAAGGACTTTTCTACCCCTGTGTCATCCTGGGGAGAGTAAAAGCTTGAGGATTTCGTAAAATCACCTCACCAACCATTTTAAGCTTTCAAATTACTAATTATTTTTAGCTGCATCTTGTCTGGAAAATAATTTTGGGCCTGTAGCAGTGTGCGGTACTCATTCTATTATGCCATTTATACTAAGCTCCACCAGCTTGCAAATTACTAATAATTTTTATCTGCATCTTGTCTGGAAAATTATTTTGGGCATAGTAGCAGTGTGTGGTACTCATTCTAACCAACCGTTTTAAGCAACTCTGGGGCAATTGATGCCACTTAAGTGGTGTCTGTGCCACAAATTTTTGGAAAAAATGGAGACTCTTTTTGGAGTCCCCTTGCTTTGTTTTGCGTGACGTTGCCATCGTCATTTAGAGGTGGGTTGGGTCTCTCCCCCCCCCTTTTAACCGTAAGAAAATACATACACTATGGCTTGGGGTAACACAGATGGTTGAGTCTGAAGAGCTGTTTACTCAGAGGTCTGCTCCAAAGCTTCAGTGTCTGCTAGTCAGCGTAGTAACCCAGCTGGGAAGCAAGCTGCACCACCTGTGTGTCTAATAATGATTTTTAAATGCATCTAGCCTAGGCAGACTGTGGGGACCCCTAACCAAACCTAGATGCTCAGCCCCGTAACGCCCCCCTTTCATTGACAATACAATCATGTAACTTTTACAACTGGATGGGTGAGGATCGGTCACAGCTTTATTAACTGTTTATACTCATTCCATTAGAAATGCATTTTATTTCTAAAATAATTCAGCTTGTTGCAGCATGACCTGTGTCTCCAGTCTCCACAACGGCAAGTTGGCCAATAAGTGTAACTCTCCAACATGTCCTTTCTATTTCCAGGCCACGGAGGATCCTGCTTACTCGTATGCAGGACTCTGACCCCCATCCATCACACTTAACGCTTGTTCCACTCCGTCCTGGAGTCCTGACAGGAATATGTCCAGTCCAATATCCATTAAGTGAACACCGTCGGGCCGTATGAGGCCTGCTTTATCTCCTTCCAGTTGACGGTGTTGTATCACTACTAGAGATGAGCGGTGTTCGACTAGAACTGTTCGCCAATCTCAAATTTGAGCTGTTTTGGGCGGTGTTCGAGTTGTTCGACGAACCCGAACGATTTGCAAAAAATTCGGCTGTTCGAGGTTATGTTCGATAACTGTTCGTGCACCAAAAGCGTGTCCTGCATGTCTGGCGCTATTTAGAGCACCAATCATGCAGGGATTGTCTGCCACTCACTGTAATGCCACAGCCATGGTGGTTGTGACATTACAGTGATTGCCCAAATCGATGGGAACAGTGCCAACAGTGAAACATGAAAAGCCGGCAATTCATCAGCGGCATACACCGGTACCCGACAATTTAGAACCGAAAGAATAGAGCTTCACACATAGATTAGATAGATAGAAACATGTCAGTCACACATATAAGAAGCACAGTGACAGTGTTGCTTGCTGTACTTGTCATTTAGTGTAAAGGATTTATCAAAAAAAATAATAGTGTTTTCATGCACCGTCTCTTTAAAAAAGCCGGCCGGCAATTCAGCAGCGGTACCCGACAATTTATAACAGACAGAATAGAGCTTCACACATAGATTAGATAGATAGAAACATGTCAGTCACATATATATGAAGTACAGTGACAGTGTTGATTACTGTACTTGTCATTTAGTGTAAAAGGATTTATTAAAAAAAATAATAGTGTTTTCATGCACCGTCTCTTTAAAAAAGCCAGCCGGCAATTCAGCATCTGTACCCAACAATTTAGAATAGAAGGAATAGAGAATCTCACATAGATTAGGTAGATAGAAACATGTCAGTCACATATATATGAAGTACAGTGACAGTGTTGCTTACTGTACTTGTCATTTAGTATAAAGGATTTATTTAAAAAAATAATAGTGTTTTCATGCACTGTCTCTTTAAAAAAGCCGGCCGGCAATTCAGCATCTGTACCCGACAATTTAGAATAGAAGGAATAGAGAATCACACACAGATTAGATAGATAGAAACAGGTCAGTCACATATATATGAAGTACAGTGACAGTGTTGCTTACTGTACTTGTCATTTAGTGTAAAGGATTTATTAAAAAAAAATAATAGTGTTTTCATGCACCGTCTCTTTAAAAAAGCCGGCCGGCAATTCAGCATCTGTACCCGACAATTTAGAATAGAAGGAATAGAGAATCACACATAGATTAGATAGATAGAAACATGTCAGTCACATATATATGAAGTACAGTGACAGTGTTGATTACTGTACTTGTCATTTAGTGTTAAAATAAAGGATTTATTTAAAAAAAAATTGGCGTGGGGATCCCCATAATTTTAGGCTCTAGCGGAGGTTAACCAGACGGCTGGGGCAGATGTTTGAAGCCTGGGAAGGGGGTAATACCCACGGAGCTTCCCAGGCTACTAATATCAGCCCCCAGTGGAATACCTAGCCTTTACTAGCTATTAAAATGGGGGACCCCCCAAAAAAATGACGTGGGGTCCCCCCTATTTTAATAGCTAGCAAAGGCTAGGCAGACAGCTGGGGGCTGATATTAATAGCCCAGGAAGGGTTCCATGAATATTGGCCCCCTCCCAGGCTAGAAACACCAGCCGTCAGCCGCCCCAGAAATGGCGCATCCTTAGGATGCGTCAATTCTGGCACTTAGCCTCGCTCTTCCCACTGCCCTGTAGCGGTGGCAGTGGAGTAATAGGGTTGGGGTTGATGTCAGCTTATAATGCCAGCTGACATCAAGCCCAGGTTAGTAATGGAGAGGCGTCTATAAGACACCCCCATTACTAACCCCATAGTCAAAGTTAAAAGAAAACACAAACACCCAGAATAAAGTCCTTTAATTGAAATAAAGACACATTCCTTTATTGTTCTAAATTAAACCATACTTACCGTCACGCCCATTCCAGCTGAAGCCAACGATCTCCTGCAATAAAAGAAAAATAATAAAGCAACATCATCCTTACCTTTCCATGGTTCCCACGACAGCTTCAGCTCTGCTACATCGAGATAACAGGCTGGACCGCAGCAGAACGCTGCCATCCAGCCTGTCATCCCGCAGACACTGAGAAGCGCAGGCTTGCTTGCGCTCTGCAGTGTCTGGCTGTGACGGCATCCAGATGAGCCGAGGTCATGTCCATTGAACTCGGCGCACCTCATGCACGTCACTGACAGCGTGGGAAAATTCTCACGCTGAAGCGCTGAGTGCAGGAGAATTCTCCCACGCTGTCAGTGACGTACATGAGGTGAGCCGAGTTCATTGTCGGCTCATCTGGATGCCGTCACAGTCAGACACTGAGGAGCGCAAGCATGCCTGCGCTTCTCAGTGTCTGCGGGATGACAGGCTGGATGGCAGCGTTCTGCAGGTCCAGCCTGTCATCCCGATGTAGCAGAGCTGAAGCTGTCCTGGGAACCATGGAAAGGTAAGGATGATGTTGCTTTATTATTTTTCTTTTATTGCAGGAGATCGTTGGCTTCAGCTGGAATGGGCGTGATGGTAAGTATGGTTTAATTTAGAACAATAAAGAATTGTGTCTTTATTTCAATTAAAGGACTTTATTCTGGGTGTTTGTGTTTTTTTTTTAACTTTGACTATGGGGTTAGTAATGAGGGTGTCTTATAGACGCCTCTCCATTACTAACCTGGGCTTGATGTCAGCTGGCATTATAAGCTGACATCAACCCCAACCCTATTACCCCCTGCCACCGCACCAGGGCAGCGTGGAAGAGCGAGGCTAAGTGCCAGAATTGGCGCATCCTATGGATGCGCCATTTCTGGGGCGGCTGACGGCTGGTGTTTCTAGCCTGGGATGGGGCCAATATTCATGGCTCCCTTCCTGGGCTATTAATATCAGCCCCCAGCTGTCTGCCTAGCCTTTGCTAGCTATTAAATTAGGGGGGACCCCACGTCATTTTTTTTGGGGGGGTCCTCCATTTTAATAGCTAGTAAAGGCTAGGTATTCAGCTGGGGGCTGATATTAGTAGCCTGGGAAGCTCCGTGGGTATTACCCCCTTCCCAGGCTTCAAACATCTGCCCCAGCTGTCTGCTTAACCTCCGCTAGAGACTAAAATTACGGGGAACCCCACGCCAATTTTTTTTAATAATAAATCCCTTATTTTAATACTAAATGACAAGTACAGTAACCAACACTATCACTGTACTTATTATATATGTGACTGACATGTTTCTATCTATCTAATCTATGTGTGATCCTCTATTCTGTCTGTTATAAATTGTCGGGTACAGATGCTGAATTGCCGGCCGGCTTTTTTAAAGAGACGGTGCATGAAAACACTATTATTTTTTTTGATAAATCCTTTACACTAAATGACAATTACAGTAAGCAACACTGTCACTGTACTTCATATATATGTGGCTGACATGTTTCTATCTATCTAATCTATGTGTGAAGCTCTATTCTGTCTGTTATAAATTGTCGGGTACAGATGCTGAATTGCCGGCCGGCTTTTTTAAAGAGACGGTGCATGAAAACACTATTATTTTTTTTGATAAATCCTTTACACTAAATGACAAGTACAGTAACCAACACTGTCACTGTACTTCGTATATATGTGGCTGACATGTTTCTATCTATCTAATCTATGTGTGATTCTCTATTCTTTCTGTTATAAATTGTCGGGTACAGATGCTGAATTGCCGGCCGGCTTTTTTAAAGAGACGGTGCATGAAAACACTATTATTTTTTTTAATAAATCCTTTGCAGTAAATGACAAGTACAGTAAGCAACACTGTCACAGTACTTCATATATATGTGACTGACATGTTTCTATCTATCTAATCTATGTGTGAAGCTCTATTCTGTCTGTTATAAATTGTCGGGTACCGCTGCTGAATTGCCGGCTGGCTTTTTTAAAGAGACGGTGCACGAAAACACTATTATATTTTTTAATAAATCCTTTACACTAAATGACAAGTACAGTAAGCAACACTGTCACTGTACTTCATATATATGTGACTGACATGTTTCTATCTATCTAATCTATGTGTGATGCTCTATTCCTTCATGTCTAAATTGTCGGGTACCGGTGTATGCCGCTGATGAATTTGCCAGCCGGCTTTTTTAAAGAAAGCGTCTTCTGAGCAGTTTGTGAGCTTTTGGACACCTTTGAAGGTGTTTTCTATGTGTTCCTATGTGTTTTTGTTTGCCTGCCATTGGTTTTAACGGTGTTCGACGGTGTTCTAAGGTGTTCGACGAACAGTTCGACGAACAGTTCCTCGAACATCCCGGTGTTCGACGAACCGAACCGAACCCGAACACTACGGGGGTGGCTCAACACTAATCACTACACAGCCTCTGCCTCTTATAAATTTTGCCATCCGAATATTTATTACCTGCCTTGTCCGTTCGATGGCCGTGATGTCTCACGCACCTTGCCATACCGTTCTCGGCACAATCTCTGACCATACTATAGTTAATTTTGTGAAAAATTCTCTGATGCGCTCAGTGTCTAGTTTCATTATTGCCATTAGTTATGTGCTCTTGTGATAAGCTATGTCGTTTCCCCTGGCCTGCATAACTAAGATGACTGGACCTTTTGCCTCTCTCCCTACCTTGGTTTCCTCCATTAGTACCTGTGGCCATTGCAGGCCTCTAATACCTCTCCAGTTCAAATATGTGTTATGAAACTCCAATTTCCTCCCGCCTGGGTGGACTTTCACCCTTCTTTCTGAACAATATATATACGAGTTCTTAATCATTGCATAGCAAAAAAACAGCAAGGAAGTGGTATTTATTTGTCATGTCCTGCTATGCACCTGTTCAAGGCTGAGTTAATCAGAAATTTAAACACACATACCATGTTAAAATCGTATAGCATAGAAACAATGCATATAAATGTAAATAATCAAAAAGAAAAAGAAAAGAAGAAAAAAGGAACATATATAATAATTTTCTTTAAATGATCACTCATAATGATACATCAAATCATGTCTGATGTTTAAACCCGCTGGTACACATGTATTTAAAGTATAAATCTACCAACTTTCTCTATTAAGGAGCTTTCTTCTATAATCATCCACCAAATCTCCACCAATCGCCACGGCCCACAGAGGGGCCACCACAGTCAGTGAATCCTTCCTTATTTAGTATAGAGTCTACCAATACCTTGGGCGTATTAGCCCAGATGCGAAGCAAGCTGCACCGCCTGTGTATCTAATGAGAATTTTTAACTGCATCTAGCCTAGGCAGACTGTGGGGACCCCCAACCAAACCCAGACGCTCTGCATCTAACCCAGCCAATCATTTGATAGTATTGCTAGTAGCAGAGTCGCATTGGCTCTTATCCTTGCATAGCCTGTGCATTTTTTCAGATCGCTAAGGATGACCCAACTCGTGTTATCTGTAACATTTGTCACCAAAAGCTAAGTAGAGGCCAAAAAATCCATAGTTTGAGCACTTTATGCATGAACCGTCACATGGATATGAAGCATAAGTTGCAGTGTGAAGCTCACTGTGCTACAATGAGCCTAGCGGGCAGGGACAACCACCATCTGCCCCACCTGTGTCATCCTGGGTAGACTAAAAGCTACTGCGTAGTCTTTTCCAAAAATTTGAGGGAATTACCACATGAATGGTTTGGAAGAGGTATAAGAGTTTAGGTAGGATGTTCATTTTTAGTATACTTATTCTGCCGAACCAGGAAAAATCCTTCACCGTCCAAGAAGTAAGATCTTTATGGAGTTGTTCAATAAAGGGCCCCAAGTTAAGATAAAATAGATGGGAGAGATCTCTATGAATACGAATTCCTAAGTATTTGATACCCTGTGAGGGCAAGGCAAAGGGAAAGTTGGACTGGATGGAATCCTGTATGGATTTGGGGAGGGAGACATCGATGGCCTCAGACTTCGCTGCATTGATTTTGAAATTTGACCATGTAACAAAGTGATCTATTTCAGCTATAACAGCAGGGATGGATATATGTGATTGAGTGATATATACTAGGACATCATCAGCAAATGCAGAGCACTTGTACTCGGTGCCTCCCACCTCAATCCACCTAATATTGGAGTTATCGCGAATTGATGAGAGCAGGTGCTCCATCACTAGGATGTATAAGAGAGGGGAGAGAGGACATCCCTGCCTTGTCCTATTGGTGATTATGAAAGGTGATGAAAATGTTCCATTTATCTTCAGTCTAGCTGACGGATTGCGATACAGGGCCATGATTTTGGCTATAAAAGGGTCCCCTAGACCCCTACTCCAAGCTCTTTAGGAGAATAATATATGGCGTGCCAGGAGACTCTATGGGATTCTTTCTCAGCATCCAACGAGAGTATCTAATTACAAATTTTTAACTTCATCTAGCTCAGGAAATACTTTGGACCTAGAAGCAGTGTCTGCTAGTCAGCGGATTATCCCACCTGTTAAGCAAGCTACACCACCTGTAGTTTGGACACTTAATTTTTTCAAAGGAAATGCTTCGGGACACTCAGTGAAGAGCATCGGGGAGGCACCCCAAGGCACAGGGGCTGGGACTGGCGGTAGGATGCCTTGCGGTGGACCGCCAAGCTCGATCTTTATAAAAGCTTTTTAACTGCAGCAGCTTTAGTGGACCCTACTGGAGCTGGAATTCCCGCGGCTGCTGGCATCAGACTTGCCCTTCAATAGATCCTTGTAAAAGGATTTAAAGTGTACTCATTCAAATTACACAGACAATTTAAATTAAAAAGCTTAGACCTGCCTCCACCGCAGGGGGGCTCGCTCCACCCACCAGCGGACAGGCACCAGTATTGGGAGAGGGGGGCTGGCCGTCAGGGTCCACCGCAGCTCTGGCACAAACCCGGCGACACGGAGGTCGCACGGGCAGGAACGGACTGGCCGTGTCGGCTTCGCACTTTTTTGGTTTTAGAAGGGCATGACATGCCTATATCTGTGTCTCCCCCTCCTTTTACTCCTCCACCTCTTTTCTTTTCGCATGACTATATGTACTTGTCACTTCTCCATGTGTTAGTTGTGTCTTATGAGCAATTTGTCAGCTTTTGGATACCTTTGAAGGTGTTTTCTATGTGTTTCTATGTGTTTTTGTTTGCCTGCCATTGGTATTAACGGTGTTCGACGGTGTTCAACGAACAGTTCGATGAACAGTTCGACGAACATACGGGTGTTCGACGAACCGAACCGAACTCGAACACTACGTGGGTGGCTCAACTCTAATGGTGAATGCAGAGGCCGAGGCCGAGGTTGTGGGCAAGCTGAAATTGTGTCACAGCAAACACAATCTTCTTGCCTGACCTTCCTGTCCCAATTTCGAGGTTACCACAGCACACCACTATTGAACTCAGAGCAGTGTCAAAAAGTTGTTGGTTGGAAAGCGGATAATGCTTCCAGTCACTTAGGTACCACCAGCACCACCACCCTGTCTTCCACACGGTCAAGTCTCAGTAGCCGTGAGTCTGGACCACATATTCCTCACCCTGATCCTCCTTCCTCCCACCATGTCGCGTGCCCGGAATCTGAATAGCTGTTCACTTTTCCAATTATAGATTCGGGCCTCTCGCCTCGTCCACTTGAAGCAGGGCAAGAGGAGATCGCATGTAGCGATGCCCAAATATCTGAGCAGCCTCGTTCACACGAAGGCGACGGTGGGAAAGTGTCACAAGAGGTGGACGAAGATGAGACACAATTGCCAGAAAGTCAGGAGGAGGACCAGGGTACGAAAGTTGAAGGGGAGGTGGTGGATGATAAAGTAACCGACCCAACCTGGTAGGAGGGCATGCAGAGTGAGGACAGCAGCACACAGGGGTAGGGAGGCAGAGCACCCCAACAGGCAGGAAGAAGCAGTGTGGTAGCCGCAGACAGAAGGCAGGCAACAGTTCCCCGTAACACCAACACGAAGGAAGTTGCCAGTACAACTTTTAGGTCTTCCCGAGTCTGATTGTTTTTTAAAGACTCTGCCTATAACCCTAAAAAGGCCATTTGCACCACCTGCCAGGCGAACAACAGCAAGAGTGGCAAAATGATCAGCCTGACCACCACCTGCATGATCAGGCACATGGCAGCAAAGCACCTGACTTTGTGGGCCAAACCCCAGAGACCAGGAACAGTGTCTGCGGGTGGCACCATTGCTTCTTCCGCTGTTGTGCATGCAAGTCAATCCCCTGTCCATGGTGCATGTGAAGATGCCTCCTGCCTTGCACCTGTCGTTGCACACTCTCAAGTAGCATCATCAGGAAGCACATCCACGTCCTTGTCCCAGCGCAGCATTCAGTTGTCCATACCCCAGTCCTTGGAACGCAAGCGCAAATACGCAGCCAACGCCCCACAGGCCACACTACTAAATTCCCACATTTCATTACTGCTTGCTGTCGAAATGTTGCCTTTTAGGCTCGTGGAGATGGAAGCATTCCGCAACCTGATGGCGGCGGCCATTCCTCGGTACTCGGTCCCAAGCCGCCACTATTTCTCCCGGTGTGCCGTCCCCGCATTACACAAGCACGTGTCCCAAAACATTAGCCATGCCCTCAACAACGCAGTTGTCGGGAAAGTCCACCTAACCACGGACACATGGACAAGAGCTTGTGGGCAGGGACGGTACATTTCACTGACGGCATAATGGGCTAACAGTGGAAGCCAGGACCCTGTCAGACCTTGGGACAGAACACGTCCTCCCAGCGCCAAGGATTGCGGGCCCTAGGTCAATCAGGGTTGCCCCCACAGTCTACACCTCCTGCACCTCATCCTCCTTAGCCTCCTCTCCCTCTTCAGACTCTATCTCCGAAATGACCACATCAGTCACAAGCTGGAAGCACTGCAGCACTGCCTCGGCCAAGTGGATCTGCTTGATAAAGTACGCCGCATGTGTGCCCATTTTAGAAAGTCACCTACAGCTTCTGCCGTCCTTGCCATGTTTCAGCAGTGTTTGCAGCTTCCAGCTCACAGACTGGTGTGTGATATCCCCACAAGTTGGAACTCTATACTGCAGATGTTGGGAAGGATTTGTGAGCAGAAGAGGGCAGTTGTTGAGAACCAGCATCAACAAGGCCGTCGGTATTCAGTTCAGACTCCACACATAAGAACTCAGAAGTGGACATGGATGTCAGACATATGTACCACTCTCCAAAACTTTGAGGACTCCACCAAGATGGTGAGCGACAATGACGCCATAATTAGCATCACCATCCCACTTCTCTGTCTTCTGAAATGCTCTCTGCTCACAATCAAAGAGGATGCATTGCAGGTGGAGGATGATGAGATGGAGCAAGGAACCATACAGGGTGATGTCATCCCAATGTGGATTGGGTGACAATGATGAAGAGGAGGAGGAGGAGGAAGAACAGGAGCTTTTTTCGTGTGATACAGATGGTACTACCTCCACAGCTGTCTTACTGTCTGTTCAGTGTGGATGGCCAGAAGACAGAGAGGAGGAGGAGGAGGAGAGCATGGTCAGTCATCCTCTTGGTGAGGACACGGAAGTCTTGCCTGTTAGCACTCTGGCTTGCATGGCTGAGTTTGTTACGCTGCCTTTCCCATGACCCTCGCATTCTTAAAATTTTTTGGTGACAGTCATTACTGGTTGGTGACTCTTCTAGACCCACGCTACAAGGAGAACTTTATATCTCTTATTCCTGAGGCGGACAGGTCTACAAAAATGGGGCTGTACAAGAAGGCGCTTGTTGCGGAAATATTAAAAAATTCCCATCTGAAAACGCTGGCGGCAGAGGTCAAAGTTTGTTGGACAACCAAGGAGTACAGGCGAGGAAGACACAACTTCAATCCAGCAGAGACAGGGGAACATTGTCAAAGTTCTGGGAGAATTTTCTCAGCCCCTCCCATCGCACAAGCCCTGAGGCAAGGGGTACTCTCTCAAGGAGTGCAAAGTTTGGGAAGATGCTGAGAGAATACCTTGCCGACCATACCAACATCCTCTGTGAATCCTCTGTGCCTTACAATTATTGGGTATCCAAGCTGGATACGTGGAATGAACTGGCTCTCTATGACTTGGAGGTCTTTGCCTGCCCTGCCACCAGCATTTTATCAGAGCGGGATTTTAGTGCCGCTGGTGGAATTATAACTGATAATCGCATCCATCTGTCAACTGAAAATGTTGACAAGTTGACTTATAAAAATGAAATAGGATTGGATTGGGCCAGACTTCTCAACACCAGCGAATGATAGAAGCGTAACATAAACTCAAATCCAGTGTCTTTTTTTGGGAGGTGTACTCCCATGCACCTCTTCACACCCACACATGGGTATACACTTACTGATTTTGGCTATTTGCTCTTGTCCTCCTCCTTCTCCTCATCCTCATCCTCCACCACCATATCACCGGGTGACCGTGGTCCGTGATGCAACACCCACATAATTTTTTTAAAGGCTGTTTATAATGCCTGTAAAAATAAATTTATACAGTATGTTCATGTATACCCCCCAGGTGTAAATGTTTGTCAGCCCATACACTTAGTGCATGGGCATTACAAGTATAGGAGACCTGCTCCTTTCAAATGGGAACATTTTTTTATGAGGCCCTCTTCCACATCTCTTCCAAGGGGCATTAGAGTGCCTCTCAATTTTTGGCAGCCCTTGCATTCACTGAATAGGCCAACACAATGGGAGACCCACTTCCTAATAATGGGAACATTTTTTTTCAGGAGGCCATTCTCTATGTCTCTTTCAAGGGGCATTGGAGTGCCTTCAAATTTTGGCAACCCTTGCATTCACTGCATAGGCAAACATAATGGGAGACCCACTTCCTAATAATGGGAACATTGTTGTCAGGAGGCCCTCTGACCTCCACGTCTCTTGCAAGGGGCATTGGTGTGCTTCCAAATTTTTGGCAACCCTTGCATTCAATGCATAGGCAAACACAATGGGAGACCCACTTCCTAATAATGGGAACATTGTTTTCAGGAAGCCCTTCTCTAAGTCTCTTCACAGGGGTATTGGGGTGCGTCCAAATTTTCAAAGGGTTTTGGGAAGAGTCCAAATTTTAGGCAGCCCTGCCACTCACTGCATACCCAATAACAGTATAGGAGACCAACTCTTTAGTATTGGGAACAATGAAACATAGCCGGCTGATGGCTCTCTAAGAATAGTGAGGGCCGACTGCTGGCCCTTTAAGAATAGTAAAGGTCGCCTGATGGCCCTATAAAAATAGGCTTTGTGACTTTCAGAGTCCCTCCTTCATAAATGAAACACGATGTGTCTGATGATATCTCACAGACCATATGGCCAGATAAGGTTGTAAAATGTTAAAATGACATTTCCTGGTGAATGCATTTGTCACGGTTTAAAGCAATGCAAAAGTGAAAAAATGCATCAAAAACGCTACGTATGAACATAGCCCAAGGTGAGGATGAGCATTTTTGTTTTTGGTTATTTATTTTGCTTTAAATACAAGTCATCACCCTGGAAAGGATGTTCCTTAACATATTTCCAAGGAAAATCCATTTTGGTTTTGTTTTTTTATGTTTTATTGTGAGTCCGTAAAAGTGGCATAATATCTCTGACAATGTTGTTGACAGAGATGACCTGGGAGTCAGAAATGCTTCCAGGGGTCTTCCCCATGCTGTCCCCATGTCATTTGAGCACTGTTACCATTGATTTGGGCAATTTTTAGGCCCTCTGCAGACCGCCGGAGGGAGCCGCCAGAAAAATGCTCGAGTTTCCCATAGACTTACATTGGGCTCATTGCTCGGGTCGAGCACCGAGTATTCCAATGTGCTCGACCCGAGCATCGAGTACCCGAGCATTTATAGAACGTCATCTATGTCATATTTTAACTTAAATTCCTTTTCTTTATAGACCAATCTCTTGTGAGGTGCACAGTGTGCATACTGCATACATGAAATGCTCTAATTAGTTGGAAATCATGAATTATGTAAAATTTTATTTCTTTTTTAACTTTATTCAATATTATTTTGAATATAACTTAACAGGATTATATTCATTTTCGACATTTTTTTACGTAGTTACATTGGTTAAGAAAAGATATATGTCCAGCACGTTCAACCTTTCGCGACTAGCTATCGATTATCTGTAGCTTTGTTATTAAGAATAAACAATGCCATTCGTTATAAAATAAAAAAGCATCCAGCACTATTTTAAATGTTGATATAGTTTCTGCCGATACTACTTGATGCAATAGAGAACCTTTTTTTTGTAGATGACGAAAATGAAATTAAGTCCCCTGCTCCTTTGTAACTGCCTTGGGAGGAATCAGTCATGTTCCAGTCCTTTGTATTGAACACACAAAGAAATCACTTCTAAGGTGTCTTTTTTGTAAGCTAAAAAGCCCAATATTTCTAACCTTTCTTTATAAGAGAGACTTTCCATTACATTTAATAATTTACTTGCCCGTCTTTGAAACAACTCTGAGTTTGCAATATCATTTTTATAATGTGGAACCCAAAACTGGATCCCATATTCAAGATGTGGCTTTACAAGGATTTTTCAGAGGGATAATATTTCATTGGCATTACAGTTTTTTTTATCTCTTTATATAACCTACAATCCTATTTGCTTTTGCAGCTGCTGCATGGCAGTGAGTATTATTGTTTAGTTTGTAACCAGAATATCCAAGACTTTCTTCTGTTTCTAATTCCTAATATAATTCCTTTTACATGTATATGCAGCAATACAATTACTGTGGGCTAGGTATATTACTTTACATTTATCAAGATTAAACTGCATCTGACATGTTTTCACCCTTGCTGACACCTTATCTACAACATTCTGTAATATTATACAGTCAAATTCATTTTTTATTATCCTAAAAAAATGTTGCCAGAGGAAAAGACACTTTAGAAGATCATTAATAAAGAGATTAAAACGAATTGGGCCTAACACTGACCTTTGTGGTATGTACCCCACTGCTAACTTTAGCCCTTTTAAAAAGTGTACCATTTACAACAACTTTGTTGTTTGTCCCTATGCCAGATTTTACCTTTGGGCAAATAGTACTCCCTAACCGCTGCTTCCAAAGCGTCAAAACAAGGCTGTTGTGTTATACAGTATTAAATGCCTTGCCATGTCAAGAGATATCAGATCTGCGCATGTCCAACATCCAGGGTTGCACTTACCTCCGCAGAGAAACTCAGCCTGTTTGGTAGACACAAGTTCTCTTTTATGAAACTATGCTGATTGTCAATTATTATTAGAGATGAGGTGATCGATCTGTTGAAAATCAACTTTAAGTTGAATTTTCTGAAATTCTCTGGTCCTGGTGAATTCGAACAAATTGCAATTAGATTTGCGAGATTCGTTCACATTACTAAGGTTGAATCAACCTTTCCATGACATTAGATGCGACTATGCGGGCTTCCTCATAATTCCTTGCAGCTATCAAATCACATTGCATAGTGCAACCATTCAGGAAGGAATATCACTGGGACTATAAAAAATAATGGCAGGAAAAGCCTCAGCCATTCTAGGATTTTACCGCCTAGGGATAGAAGGTCAGAGAATACAACTCATTGCAAATAGGGATAGAAAAAGGCATAAATCTGATTGTGGTGTACCACTTCAGGAAAGTTTACTAATTTTGCTATTGAAGAAAAATCCTGAAACCAAGGCTTATACATCAGAAAAAATGTGCATAATGTGCTTTCTGGCTTGTGTGATGGACAAGCCATAAGCTATAATTTTTGCCTTTTTTCATGTATTTTTTTTAAGCAAATTAAAAGTATTCACATTTTAGAAATGGAAAGAGTACACATCACAAAGTGTGTATTTAAAAAAAAGACACATTTTAATTTTTGAATATATTTACAATTTGTTTCATTTAGCGACTGTACACCGCACAACCATACTGCTCTTGTTGCATGTTCTTTTAGGGTATGTGCTTACGATCAGGATTTGAAGCAGAAATTTGCATCTCCTTGGCAGGAAAAACACAGGGTGTATTTGACTAGTTTTTGACGCGTTTTGGTTGCCTTTTTGGATGCATTTTTTATGTGGTTTTGAATCGCTTTTGTATATCAATGAATGCTTTTCGGAGCTCGATAAAGTTATTTGGTGGGACATTGCTTAAACGCTTGGATTACCATCAGAACTGAGATGTGTGTATTGGTTAATTTAAGTGATTAAAAAAATGTGTCTGTTGTATTTCAAATATAGTGTTTGCTCTTTATCTGTGTGTTTATTTAACTCTTTTCTTTACTTCAATTCGTTTTGGTCATGAAAAGGTTTTATTGATACCTTGTCATCACCAAAAGAAAGAGCTGGGTGTCAGATAGTCCCATTCACCCAATCTTCATTAGCATTTCTATTCATGTAATTTATGCAGAAAATGTGAGCTGGTATTTTTAGCCCGGGAAGGTGCCATTTGCAAGCATGGTCCTTGGCCATTAAATAACATGTAACAGCTTGTTTGTTAGCCACTACGTCCCCCCGATCAGCACTCAGCAGCACTTTGGACACAGCGCATTTTTGTTGCATCCAAAACGTGGTGTTCTAATGCTGCACTTTTGTTGTCGGTACATGTGAATCCACTGCATATAATGACACTTCAATCAGTCAAAAATCTGAAGAGGAGACTAGCAAGTCCGCTACAGAAATTGACATGCTGCAGGTGAGTGTGGGTACATGGCCATGGTCAGGAGCCACTGCAGGTTTGACGCTGCGTGTTTATACAGCGTCAAACCTGCAGTGTTCAGATGTTACGGTATAGTGGATGGGATCTCTAGAAGTCCAAAGTCTACTATGCGTGCATCCAAGGCTGCGAATCACCCACAGACACTAACATGCAGTGCGTCTTTCAGGACCGCAGCATGTCAAATTCTCTTGCGGAGTCACTAGTCTACGTAACAGAAATTTGACCACTAGAATGTATAGAATGTGGTAAATCCGCATGGTTCAGTGAACACATGTGGATTTACCTGGATTCAATAGAAAGCAATGTTTTGGACGCATCAAAAAATATGCGTCCAAAGAGCTGCTACATCCGGATCGTGGACACAGAGCCTAAAATAAAAAAAAATGGTGTGGTCTCCTGCGTCATTTTTATAACCAGCAGAGGAAAAGCCGACTGCTGGGGGCTGATATTAGTAGCCAGGGAAGGGGCTATTAGCCAACAATGTTCCCTGGCTATTAATATCAGCCCACAGCTGTTTGTTTAGCCTTTACTGGCTAGATTACAGGGGGACTCCAGAAAAAAATAGATGTGGGGTTCCACTATGATATCTAACCAGCAAGGGCTAAACTGAACAGAAGGGCTGAAATTAAGAGTCTGGGAAGGGGCCATGGTTACTAGCCCCCTCCAGGGCTATTAATATCACCCCTCAGCAGTACCAGAAATGGCGCATCCATAAGATGTGCCAAATCTGACGCTTAGCCTCTGCTCTTCCCACTGCCCTGTAGCGGCGTCGAGTGGGGTAATGGGGTTGGGGTTCAAATCAGCCTTGTATTGGCGTCTGACGTGAAGCCCAGGTTAGTAATGGAGGGTGTCTAGTAGTAAAATGGTTGCCAATTTTTCAATAAAAGACACAGCCAGAATAAAGTATTTTAATGAAATAAAAAACACATAGTTCTACAATTTTTTTTACTACACTCCATCCGCGAAGCCATCGATCTTCTGAAAAAACGTAAAATAACAAACAACCATATCCCTCACCTGTCCGCCGTCAACGACGCAGTCCACGATTACGCCAACGATTGTCCCATGACAATCCGGGTCACTTCTACAGCAGTGACATCATTGATGTCACTGCTGTAGAAGACAGCACTGTATACTGAAAAAACGTAAAATAACAAACAACCATATCCCTCACCTGTCCGCCGTCAACGACGCAGTCCACGATTACGCCAACGATTGTCCCATGACAATCCGGGTCACTTCTACAGCAGTGACATCATTGATGTCACTGCTGTAGAAGACAGCACTGTATACTGATAGGGGTGTAAGATCACCTCTATTCAGTTTACATGCTGCAGGAGGTCCCTGGGATTGATCAGCTGTAATTGAATTTGTAGCCATTGGCTGTAATTGAAACGCAGCAAATCCGCAGGTATAGATATTATACCTGCGATTTTGCTGCAGTTCAATGCAAGTCAATGGGCATGAATTCGCGGCAGGATCGCGCAAGAAATAGCCATGCTGTGGTTTTTACCACCGTGGTAATCCGGAGCGGAAATTTCTGGTATAATTAAAAAAAAACATGAATGAAAAAAATGTAGTAATATAAAAATAAACTACAAAAAAGGTTAAGGTTTTGCAACTGTTTTCTTGGTCTTAGTAGTTTAACAAGCATGCACACACCAAATACTGCAGGCTGTTACCGCAACTGTGCTTGCACCTACGTAAAATTATATTTTTTAAGGCATAAGTAATTTTTGAGAATAAGTGGGGAGTTTTTGCTATTTTTCTAGTGCAACTTAGCAAGTGAAGGAATCAAAACAATACTGGTGGGAATTGCTGCAACTTCCTTTCCATGCATTTAGCCACCTATCAACATGGCATTCTTGGTTATGGCTTTGTGTTAGGGGTTAAAATATATATATATATATATATATATATATATATATATATATATATATATATAAAACTTGAGAACATTATACACATGTTTCACCTTTTGCATACCTGTTCTAATATTCCAATTTGGCAACCATATACCCCACAATTAAGCTGTGGGATTTTGCTGCAGTTTTAAGCTGTGTTTCTACCACTTTGCATTTTTTTGCTACATCATCCTTTTTGGACCTTGGGAATTTATCTGTTTTAACTAAAAATAACAATTTAGACATTTAACTGTACAGGTCTGTTTTGGCACACTTGTTTAAATTTTTAATTGGAGACATAAACACGCTACACTGATATTACGGACAGGCTGTTGTTGCAATAGCCTTTTTGACAGTCATTTGTAAATTACCTAGCATTTCTGGTTGATTCCATATTTTTCCAGGCTTGGATAATTGTGGAAAAGATGTTTTGAAAATTATGTACACTGCCGTTCAAAAGTTTGGGGTCACCCAGACAATTTTGTGTTTTCCATGAAAACTCATACTTTTATTTATCAAATGAGTTGCAAAATGAATAGAAAATATAGTCCAGACATTGACAAGGTTAGAAATAATGTTTTTTATTAGAAAGAATAATTTTTTCCTTCAAACTTTGCTTTCGTCAAAGAATGCTCCCTTTGCAGCAATTACAGCATTGCAGACCTTTGGCATTCTAGCTGTTAATTTGCTGAGGTAATCTTGAGAAATTTCACCCCATGCTTCCTGAAGCCCCTCCCACAAGTTGTATTGGCTTGATGGGCACTTTTTGCGTACCATGTACGGTCAAGCTGCTCCCACAACAGCTCAATTGGGTTGAGATCTGGTGACTGCGCCGGCCACTCCATTACAGATAGAATACCAGCTGCCTGCTTCTTCCCTAAATAGTTCATGCATAATTTGGAGGTGTGCTTTGGGTCATTGTCCTGTTGTAGGATGAAATTGGCTCCAATCAAGCGCTGTCCACAGGGTATGGCATGGTGTTGCAATATGGAGTGATAGCCTTCCTTATTCAAAATCCCATTTACCTTGTACAAATCTCCCACTTTACCAGCACCAAAGCAACCCCAGACCATCACATTACCTCCACCATGCTTGACAGATGGCATCAGGCACTCTTCCAGCATCTTTTCCATTGTTCTGCATCTCACAAATGTTCTTCTGTGTGATCCAAACACCTCAAACTTTGATTCGTCTGTCCATAAAACTTTTTTCCAATCTTCCTCTGTCCAATGTCCAATGTCCAATGTTCTTTTGCCCAAATTAATCTTTTCCTTTTATTAGCCATTCTCAGATATGGCTTTTTCTTTGCCACTTTGCCCTGAAGGCCAGCATCCCGGAGTCGCCTCTTCACTGTAGACGTTGACACTGGCGTTTTGCATGTACTATTTACTGAAGCTGCCAGTTGAGGAGCTGTGAGGCGTCGATTTCTCAAACTAGAGAATCTAATGTACTTGTCTTGTTGCTCAGTTGTGCAGCGGGGCCTCCCACTTCTCTTTCTACTCTGGTTAGAGCCTGTTTGTCCTCTGAAGGGAGTAGTACACACCGTTGTAGGAAATCTTCAGTTTCTTGGCAATTTCTCGCATGCAATAGCCTTCAATTCTAAGAACAAGAATAGACTGTCGAGTTTCACATGAAAGTTCTCTTTCTGGCCATTTTGAGAGTTTCATAGAACAAACAAATGTAATGCTCCAGATTCTCAACTAGCTCAAAGGAAGGTCAATTTGATAGCTTCTCAAATCAGCCAAACCGTTTTCAGCTGGGCTAACATACTTTTGCAAGGGTTTTCTAGGGTTTTCTAAACATCCATTAGCCTTCTTACACAGTTATCAAACACAATGTACCATTAAAACACTGGAGTGGTGGTTGTTGGAAATGGGCCTCTATACACCTTTGTAGATATTGCAATAAAAACAAGACGTTTGCAGCTAGAATAGTCATTTACCACATTTACAATGTATAGAGTGTATTTCTGGTTGATTTAATGTTAGCTTCATTGAAAAAAAATGTGCTTTTCTTTCAAAAATAATGAAATTTATAAATGACACCAAACTTTTGAACGGTAGTGTAAATGCTATACTTGTGTTCAAAATGTAAGTTAAATGAAAAAATAGCAGCAATGGATGTGGCAGCATGAGAGAAAGAAAAGAACATACCAGATAACACATGGTCTCCTTTTCTTCTGGCCAGCACATTACTGGGGAGGAAGCTGAGTTCATTATGGAATATACAGTATGTAACATCACTCATCTTAGTCACACCAGGATGATGGAGCCTCTCACAGCAACACCATCAGCTTGAATTAGTGTTCTGATTAGTCAACTTACTCTGCTACTATAACACAGCATTCCAGGGAATACGGAAGCTACTTTGACACAATAACCAGTAACTTATTCCAGTTAATAAAAAAAAAGTCAGCATTTGTACTAAAATGACATGGGGCCAAAGGAGATGGATGGCATGATTTTAATTACCGTATATTCCGGCGTATAAGACGACTTTTGAAGACTGAAAAATCTTCTGTCTAGTCTGGGGTCGTCTTATACGCCGGTAATGCTTTTGAACTTTCAGAAATTGACATGCGGGGATACTCTGGGGGTGTTAATAAGCTGCCGTGGCCGTATCCCTGCCATGTCGGAGTTAATATAAGGTGGAGGGAGTTAAAATACGGCGGCGGTAGGTCCAGACAGTCAGCGCTTCTGTGCTGAAACTGACACATCGCTGCGTATTCCCAGCTCCGGACACAGCGCAGGACTTCTGTGCCGACAGCTTTCACTTGTCACAGAAGCGCTGCGCTGTGTCCGGAGCAGGGAAGTTCGCATCGCTTCTGTGACAATATATGAAAAGCCGGCAATTCAGCAGCGGCATAAGCCGGCACCCGACAATTTAGAATAGAAAGAATAGAGCTTCACACATAGATTAGATAGATAGAAACATGTCAGTCACATATATATGAAGTACAGTGACAGTATTGCTTACTGTACTTGTCATTTAGTGTAAAGGATTTATTAAAACAAATAATAGTGTTTTCATGCACCGTCTCTTTAAAAAAGCCGGCCGGCAATTCAGCAGCGGTACCCGACAATTTATAACAGACAGAATAGAGCTTCACACATAGATTAGATAGATAGAAACATGTCAGTCACATATATAAGAAGTACAGTGATAGTGTTGGTTACTGTACTTGTCATCTAGTGTTAAATTAAAGGATTTATTTAAAAAAAAATTGGCGTGGGGTTCCCCTTAATTTTAGGCTCTAGCGGAGGTTAAGCAGACAGCTGGGGCAGATGTTTGAAGCCTGGGAAGGGGGTAATACCCACGGAGCTTCCCAGGCTACTAATATCAGCCCCCAGCTGAATACCTAGCCTTTACTAGCTATTAAAATGGGGGACCACCCCAAAAAAATGACGTGGGGTCCCCCCTAATTTAATAGCTAGCAAAGGCTAGGCAGACAGCTGGGGGCTGATATTAATAGCCCAGGAAGGGAGCCATGAATATTGGCCCCCTCCCAGGCTAGAAACACCAGCCGTCAGCCGCCCCAGAAATGGCGCATCCATAGGATGCGCCAATTCTGGCACTTAGCCTCGCTCTTCCACGCTGCCCTGGTGCGGTGGCAGGGGGTAATAGGGTTGGGGTTGATGTCAGCTTATAATGCCAGCTGACATCAAGCCCAGGTTAGTAATGGAGAGGCGTCTATAAGACACCCCCATTACTAACCCCATAGTAAAAGTTAAAAAAAACACAAACACCCAGAATAAAGTCCTTTAATTGAAATAAAGACACAATTCTTTATTGTTCTAAATTAAACCATACTTACCATCACGCCCATTCCAGCTGAAGCCAACGATCTCCTGCAATAAAAGAAAAATAATAAACCAACATCATCCTTACCTTTCCATGGTTCCCACGACAGCTTCAGCTCTGCTACATCGAGATGACAGGCTGGACCGCAGCAGAACGCTGCCATCCAGCCTGTCATCCCGCAGACACTGAGAAGCGCAGGCATGCTTGCGCTCCTCAGTGTCTGACTGTGACGGCATCCAGATGAGCCGACAATGAACTCAGCTCACCTCCTGGACGTCCGTCACTGACAGTGTGGGAAACTTCTACTGCGCATGCGGGGATCAGGAGAATTTTCCCACGCTGTCAGTGACGTGCATGAGGTGAGCCGAGTTCATTGGACATGATCTCGGCTCATCTGGATGCCGTCACAGTCAGACACTGAGGAGCACAAGCATGCCTGCGCTTCTCAGTGTCTGCCGCATGGCAAGATGAACGGCAGCGTTCTGCTGCGGTCCAGCCTGTCATGTGAATGTAGCAGAGCTGGACCGGTCCTGGGAACCATGGAAAGGTAAGGATGAGGTTGCTTTATTATTTTACTTTTATTGCAGGAGATCGTTGGCTTCAGCTGGAATGGGCGTGACGGTAAGTATGGTTTAATTTAGAACATTAAAAAATTGTGTCTTTATTTCAATTAAAGGACTTTATTCTGGGTGTTGTGTTTTTTTTAATTACTTTACTAGAAATTCATGGTGGTCATGTCTAATATTGGCGTGACCCCATGAATTTCGGGCTTAGGGCCAGCTGATAATGCCAAGCTGGCCCTAACCCCTTTATTACCCAGTGAGCCACCGCACCAGGGCCCTGGATGAGTTGGGTACAGCGCCAGAAGATGGCGCTTCTATGAATGCTCCATTTTCCGGGGTGGCTGCGGACTGCAATTTGCAGCGGGGGGGGGGGGCCCAGAAAGCTTGGGTCTCCCTGCGCTGCAGATTCCAGCCCCCAGCTGCCTAGTTGTACCTGGCTGGACACAAAAATAGGGCGAAGCCCCACGTTTTTTTTTTTTAATTATTTCATGAAATAATTTAAAAAAAAAGGGCTTCCCTATATTGTTGTGTCCGGCCAGGTACAAATAGGCAGCTGGTGGTTGGGGGCAGCCCGTTCCTGCCTGCTGTACCTGGCTGGACACAAAAATATGGCGAAGCCCCACGTCAACATTTTTGGGAAAAATTAATTACAAAATTAATAATAATTTAGGGACTGCATCTTTATTAACCCCTCAATTGTCATTTAGTGTTAAAATAAAGGATTTTTTAAAAAGAAAATTGGCGTGGGATCCACCATCATTATAGTCTCTAGCGGAGGTTAAGCAGACGGCTGGGGCAGATGTTTGAAGTCTGGGAAGGGGGTAATACCCACGGAGCTTCCCAGGCTACTAATATCAGCCCACAGCTGAATACCTAGCCTTTACTAGCTATTAAAATGGGGGACCCCCCCAAAAAAATGACGTGGGGTCCCACCTATTTTAATATGTTTATGAGTGACAGTTTTCCTGCTATATACCTGCATGTCATAAGAATTTAAATTAAAAAAGGACCATGTTAAATTCAAATCTGTTTTTTTTTAATTTTTACCGGTGTTTGGTATGCGTTGGAAAAGGGGTAGTCTTATACGGTGAATATATCCTAAACTCTATATTTTAACAGGAAAGTAGGGGGGTCGTCTTATACACCAGGTCGTCTTATACGCCGGAATATACGGTATAATGTATGTTGCTTGCTATGTGAGTCGTCGAAGTAAGATCATTGGCAGTGGTAGCAGCACTCTTAGCCAGGGAAAAGAGCTCAGGCAATATTCCACACGGAGGCATGCACCAGCCATTCATAGATGATGATGATGGTGGTTCTGTGGTGGACAAGACAGTGAACCAGACAGGGGTCCCGAGGAGGTGGTGTCATCAGAGGATGAATATGTTGATCTTGATGAAACACAGCAGAGGTAACATGTGGCTAAAATATCATCTGGGACAAAATCCGCTTGTTCTGTGGCAAGGTCTCGAGCAGGCAGTGTTGCATGTGCTGTTGATGAAGGAGGCTCAACAGCACTTGAAAGGACTGGTCACAGTCGTAGTGAGTTGTACATTCGAACATCTCGTGTATGAGAGTTCTTTTGTACATTCAAAAAAAGGTAAGTAAAAAGGATGCACTACAAAGCCGCTGATGTGTTAAATAAATTGATCCTACCATTCATGAGTGCAGCAATAAGAAAGGTCACATCGGGGAAGCAGTTCCCAGTAGCGGATCAGTGAGTATCTTCTCCGGTGTGGACGGCGTGCCCAAGACTGGTGGCGGTTGAGGAAGTATAGCTGAGGAGGGAACTCACCGGTCCACGTCTCACTTGGGCTGTCGATTAGAGATGAGCGGTGTTCGACTTGAACTGTTCGCCAATCTCAAATTCGAGCTGTTTTGGGCTGTGATCGAGCCGTTCGGCGAACACGAACGATTTGAAAAAAATTCGGCTGTTCGAGGTTATGTTCGATAACTGTTCGTGCCCCAAAATCATAACTGGATTTTTTCTCAGTAATGCTGAAAATTAATGTTAATATGCATTTTGAGTGTACAGCGGGGCGGGGGGAGGGGCAGGGGATGGATCTCTGCAGGAACAATGAAGATCTCCATTTTTTTTTCTCTTTCCCGCATTTACAGTGGGGAGGTGCAATCTGTCAGCCTATCAGCAGCGCACACACGGAGCGAAGTGCTTTTTTTCACACAAGCAAGGGCATGTGTCATTGGCTGTGTATGTCACATGTCCTTGCCCTATAAGACCAAGCCATTTTCCCCGTCGCCACCATTTTCTCACTGCTGCAGCTGCGTGTTAGACGGCACCGCTGTTGCTGTGTGCGCTATACCTTGTTAATTTCAAGCCAATTTTCACACAAATCTACAGATAGCTTGGGAGTAGGGAAGAGTTGCGATTGCTGTCCTTTTATGGACTAGGTTACAGCATTTCCTACGACTTTTATCAGGCAGGTCTGTGCTCTTAAATAGATAGGTTGGGAGTAAAGACTAATTGTCCTTTTCAGGACTAAGTTACATCAGTTCCTATCAGTTTTTGCCAGGCAGGTCTGTGCCAGTGCTGTGCAAGTTTTTTTCACAGCATTTGGCTAAATCTAGCAAAGCAAATCCTTTTTGGCCTATTGCAGAGTGTGTTAGTCAGTGGAGTAGCCTATCTGTGTTGCAAGCTACACCACATGTGTATAGAATACCAATTTTTTTACTGCACCTAGTGAAGTAAAACCTTTTGGGCATAGCATCATTCTATTAGTCCATCTATACTAACCTCCACCAGGTTGCAAATTGAATATATATTTTTTCTGCATCTAGCTCTGAAAAAATATTTGGGCTTCTAGCAGTGTGTGGGACTTGTTCTATTAGTCCATCTATACTGACCTCCATCAGGTTGCAAATTCAATATAATTTTTTTCTGCATCTAGCTCTGAAAAAATATTTGGGCTTCTAGCAGTGTGTGGGACTTGGTCTATTAGTCCATCTATACTAACCTCCACCAGGTTGCAAATTAAAAATAATTTTTATCTGCATCTAGCTCTGAAATAATATTTGGGCTTCTAGCAGTGTGTGGAACTTGGTCTATTAGTCCATCTATACTAACCTCCATCAGGTTGCAAATTCAATATAATTTTTTTCTGCATCTAGCTCTGAAAAAATATTTGGGCTTTTAGCAGTGGGTGGGACTTGGTCTATTAGTCCATCTATACTAACCTCCACCAGGTTGCAAATTAAAAATAATTTTTATCTGCATCTAGCTCTGAAAAAATATTTGGGCTTCTAGCAGTGTGTGGGACTTGTTCTATTAGTCTATCTATACTAACCTCCACCAGGTTGCAAATTAAATATAATTTTTATCTGCATCTAGCTCTGAAAAAATATTTGGGCTTCTAGCAGTGTGTGGGACTTGTTCTATTAGTCCATCTATACTGACCTCCATCAGGTTGCAAATTCAATATAATTTTTTTCTGCATCTAGCTCTGAAAAAATATTTGGGCTTCTAGCAGTGTGTGGGACTTGGTCTATTAGTCAATCTATACTAACCTCCATCAGGTTGCAAATTCAATATAATTTTTTTCTGCATCTAGCTCTGAAAAAATATTCGGCTTCTAGCAGTGTGTGGGACTCATTGTATTAGGCCATCTATACCAAGCTCCACCAGCTTTGAAATTAATAATAATTTTTAGCTGCATCTAGCCCTGAAAATAATTTTTCTTCCCAATAGTGGTAGCAATAGAAATATGGGGCGCGCGCCTGGCTAACAAAAATATATGCTTCATAACAAAAAACACCCACTTAGCCCATTGCATTAATAAGATGGCATCATCGTCTCTCCCAGTGCTAGGCCTACTACGCCGGCTAGCATTCCTGTGCCTAAAACACAATGTATGGGTCCGCGCTAGCCACTATGCAGAGGGGTGTAAAGCTGCTGCTAACGCTTTATAACAATTCAATTGGCAGATTTTCACAGAGCTCTTCCCCAATGCCCACCCATCGGGCAGCAGTTGCCCACCCCCCCTATAGGATCTAGTGGCGAATAGTTGATCCATTAATCAGAGCGTCAGTTGCCCCGTCGACGTGGCAAGCATACGGTAAGGCATGGGAAGAGTGGACACGACTAATAGCAGGCAGACGGGTTGACCAATGTGAACAAGCCAGATCTCAAGTTACCATAGAATTTCTCAACCAGCTAATGATGAGGGGCATATCAGGGGCGTCAGCGCAGCGGTGTCTGACCGGAGTAGCATTTCACTTCCAACTACTGAATTGGGGAGATGTGACAAAGATTCATCATCAGGCAATCCATAAAAGAGTGGAAAAGGGGTCAGCCAATTCAGGAGTGTAGACGTCCCGTCCCGTGTCACTAAAACTGATTTCTCACATCATATCCCTAACACCATTAACATGACACTCACAATTTGAAGCGAAACTACTGTCTACTGCATTTGTGATCACCTTCTTCAGGGCGCTATGCATAAGCGAATTAGTCCCTCAATCCAAAATTACCACCAGTGGAGACTTATTACAGCAGGACGTAGTCATAGCCAATAATGCAATCCGTCTACGCATACGCCAATCGAAAACGGTTCCAGCGGGCAGGGGCACTTGGGTACTTCTACAACCCACAAACCGTACACTGAGTCGGGTAACAATAGTAAAAACATATATAACCGTCAGATCACAAAGTAATTTCTTCCTATCACACATTGATGGAATGCCATTATCAAGATACCAGTTCCAAGCTATATTTAATAAATGCATAACATTGGCAGGGAACCACCCCAAAGATTACGGGACACACTCATTCCGCATAGGCGGGGCCACGGAAGCAGCAAGAGCAGGACTGTCAGAAACGGAAATTCAGAGGATAGGGAGATGGCGATCCACGTGTTTGGCGAGATACATAAGACCGGACTTGTTATCCTAACGTGGTTTGTTTCTTTTACAGGTGACGCTAAGCCAACAGTGTGGGTGATAGGCCACTCGTATATATATTTGGCAGAAAAAAGGGCAAAAGTCCACCCAGGCCGGAGGAAATTAGAGTTTCATAACACATGTTTCAACTGGAGAGGTATTAGAGGCCTGCTATGGCCACAGGTACTAATGGAGGTAATCAAGGTAGGGAGAGAGGCAAGAGGTCTTGTCATCTTAGTTATACAGGCCGGGGGAAACAACTTAGGTCATCACAAGAGCGCATAACTAATGGCAATAATGAAAGTAGACACTGAGCGCTTCAGAGAATTTTTCACAAAACTAGCTATAGTATGGTCAGAGATTGTGCCGATAGCAGTATGGCAAGGTGCATGAGACATCACGGCCATCGAACGGACAAGGCGGGTAATAAATATTCGGATGGCAAAATTTAGAAGAGACAGAGGCGGTGTAGTGATACAACACCGACAACTGGAAGGAGATAAAGCAGGCCTCATACGGCCCGACGGTGTTCACTTAATGGATATTGGACTGGACATATTCCTGTCAGGTCTCCAGGACGGTGTGGAACAAACGTTAAGAGTGATGGGTGGGGGTCAGAGTCCTGCATACGAATACGCAGGATCCTCCGTGGCCTGGAAATAGAAAGGACATGTTGGAGAGTTACACTTGTTGGCCAACTTGCCGGAGTGGAGACCCAGGGCATGCTGCAACAAGCTGAATTATTTTAGAAATAAAATGCCTTTCTAATGGAATGAGTATAAAGAGTTAATAAAGCTGTGACCGATCCTCACCCATCCAGTTGTAAGAGTTACATTATTGCATTGTCAAGGAAAGGGGGGCGGTGGGGGGGCTGAGCGTCTGGGTTTGGTTGGGGGTCCCCACAGTCTGCCTAGGCTAGATGCATTTAAAAATTCTTATTAGATACACAGGCGGTGCAGCTTGCTTCGCAGCTGGGCTACTATGCCCAAAGTATTGCCTAGGCTAGATAAAGTTAAAAATTCTACGCTGACTAGCAGACACTGAAGCTTTGGAGCAGACCTCTGAGTAAACAGCTCTTCACACTCAACCATCTGTGTTACCCCAAGCCATAGTGTATGTAGTTTCTTACAGTTAAAAGAGGGGGGGGCGACCCAACCCACCTGGAATTGACGATGCCAACGTCACGTAAGACACAGCAACGGGACTCCAAAAAGAGTCTCCATTTTTTCCCAAAATTGTGCCATAGACACCACTTAACCCTAGAATGCATACTTGGGGACTCGCAGGCCCGCCCTGTTAATTGTTTTCTATTTTCTGCAAGATTACTTTAGTTAGAATTTTGAAACGCTAGGTATTCTTCATGTATGTAGTTGTTTGTCATTTGACTTTGAGTTATTCCATGTTATTGGCACACTGGCCTACAAGGTCCCAGGTATGTGAAAGTGTAGATTTTTATGGTCATGCGTTCTAGGGTTAAGTGGCATCAATTGCCCCACAGTTGCTTAAAACGGTTGGTGAGGTGATTTTACGAAATCTTCAAGCATTAACTCTCCCCAGGATTACACAGGGGTAGAAAAGTCCTTGTGAATCCATGATTTGTTCATCTTTATGGAGAGCCGCGTGCGCTTATCTGTCAGCACACCACCAGCAGCGCTGAACACACGTTCAGAGAGAACGCTGGCTGCGGGGCATGACAAGGTCTCCAAGGCGTGAGTAGCGAGCTCCGGCCATTTTTCCAGATTGGAATTCCAAAATGAGCAAGGGTCCAGTGACACAGTCATGGCTTCAATGTTTACTTGGAGATACTCCTGTACCATCCTCTCTAGGCGTTGACTATGTGTCAGACTTCTTGTCTCCTGTGGCCTTGCAAAGGATGGTCTAAAAAAGTGGTGAAACGATTCCACAAAATTGCTGTTACCAGCAGATACTGTGTTACTGTTACGGTTTGAGTGATGAAGACTCGACAGTCCCACGGTTGGCAAGTTAGAACTGTGAGATTCACTACGTGCACCACTGGTGTTTTATGGAAAAGCACATGTAAGATTCTGCAACAGCATCTGCAGATACTCCTGCATGCGTAAATCCCTTTTTATGGCAGGAATTATTTTGGCAAATTTACTTTTGTACCGGGGATCTAAGAGTGTGGCAACCCAGTAGTCAGGATTACTTCGAATTCTGACAATCCAAGGGTCCTGTTGCAGGTAGTGCAGCAAGAAGGCACTCATGTGTCTTGTGCATCCAGGAGGACCAAGTCCTTGTTGTGTTGGTAGCGAGGTAAGAATCATGCTTCCTTCCTCTGCCCTCTCCCCCCAACCTCGCACAACAGAAATATGATCAAGGTCTCCCTCATCTGATGAGTCTTCCATGCCCATCGCCAGTTCATCCTCCACTTCTTCCTCGGCTCCTGCACCTTCCTCAATGGTTTGGCTGCTACCATGCGCCCTGGTTAATCCCTTTCCCCCACCCTCCCAGGCCTGCCGCCTTTGTGCTGCCAACCGTCTGGACCTTGGAGATGTTATCCCTTCCGCATACGACTCCTCCTCTACTTCCTCCACCTCCTCTTGTCCACCTGACTCTGAATTCTGTTTAATGTGTGCTCCAGCATGTAAATCACTGGAATAGTCATGCTGATAATGGCATCGTCGTCAGCACTAAAGATCTTCGTCACCATTTCAAAACTGTGCAGAAGGGTGTGTGGTGCCCCTGAGGGTTCAGTCGCCACAGAGTTACTGCATCTCACCCAGAGGTGTGGTATCTCACCCTCAGGTAAGGAAGGCGTATGGCTCGGGACCCTAACACCTGCATCCAACACATACCCGCAGTGTGGTAGGGCGAGATTACTCCTAAGGGAGAGCACAGTCCCAGGTCCATAGCTGGCGGGATAGTCCTATGTAGTGGGTGATTAGGGGAGCACATGACAGGAAGAGTATAAATAGGAAGCCATCTTAGAAAGAGCAAGCCAGTCAGAGGAGGAAAAGTGACAGGAGCAGAGGCTCTGCATGAGCTCTGCTCTGGAGGCGGGCCTAGCCTGGGAGGCCCAGGACTGAAGGAGAGAAGAGAGGAGTGGGAGCAGGAAGGCTCCTGGAACCGAAGGGACCCTAGGGGTACGGGCTGTGCAGAAGGCCACCCGTACTCCCGCTGCTACCAGGAGGTAGAGGGGTCAGGCCAGATAAGGGGAACCGTTCCCTCAACTAGCGGAGAAACAGCAAGGCTCAACTAGAAACCGGAGGCTGCAGCATTTCATGTACTGCAGGCCAAAGTCCACACCAGTCTCGCTAAGAAGGTAGCCACATAGGACCCAGGGGACGGAACACACGTCGCCCGCCAAGGTCCGAGGATACCGGATAGAAGTGTCACTGGGTGTGATGTGCAGGGAGAAGGCCAGAGAAAGGACACACAGAAGGGGGTCCTGCTAAGTACTCCAGAGCTATCTGGAGGTGGACTGAGCCCCTCACTGAGTACGCACAGCACGACGGGGGAGATTGCTCAGGTACCTGTAATCTGGACTGCAACAACTGTGAGTAAAGATCTTCGGACTGCATCACACGGACTCTGTGTTCATTACTGACTCCCTGAACTACAACCACCATCATCCACCCACACTGCCCTGAAGCTACACTCTTCCTGTGGGGAGTAATAATACCATTGCTGCAAAACCACCAGCTTCAGCGGACTGTTCCACAGCCACGGCCCCTTTTGCCGCACTCCAGAGGTGGCGTAGTCGGACATTATAAAACCCATATATACAAATTACCCTTGGATTGACCGCCCTGGGTCACGGACCGGGTCACAGCCACAGTGACTACAACCCCCAGCGTCTACCGGCCCGGCTCCGGGTACCCCACTTGACAGGGGGCGCGTCAACTTCATAGGTCCCTGATCTGAGACCCCTCCTGCAGCGTGATTTGCCCCACCTCTGGATCTCGTTGGCCCAGGCTATACGTCAGAACGTATTGCACCAGGGCTTGTCGGTGCTGCCACAGTCGCTGCAACATGTGCAGAGTTGAATTCCACCATGTCGGCACATCGCATTTCAGCCGGTGAACTGGCAGGCCCAAAGACTTCTGTATAGATGTAAGTCGTTGAGCTGCGGGATGTAAACGGCGGAAGTGAGCACACAGCGACCATACCGTCTGCAGAAGGCCATCTAGTCCGGGATAGTGGGCTAAAAATTGATGGACAACTAGGTTCAACATGTGAGCCATACAAGGCACGTGTGTGACATTGCCCCGGCGAAGGGCTGCACCCAGGTTTGCAGCATTGTCGCACACGGCCTTCCCTGGTTGCAGGTCCAGTGGAGACAACCATTCATGAAACTGGGTCTCCAGAGCTGACCACAACTCCTCAGCTGTGTGACTCACATTTCCCAGACATTTCAAAGTAAAAACCACCTGATGACGTTGAGCCCTGCTGCCAGCATAGTAAGGAGGTGTGCAGGATCCCTTCTGCGCAGATAGAAAGCTTGTGGCATGACCAGACAGGCTTTGGGTGCAGGTGGAGGACCGAGAGGAGGTTGAGGAGGCAGAAGCAGTAGAGGAATATTGAGATAAAGAGGATTGACGCACAACTCGTGGGGACCGCAAGACTTGGACAGCAGCCCCTTGTCCTGCTGTCACCATAGTTACCCAGTGCCCAGTCAGCGACATGTAACGCCCCTGTCCATGCCTACTCATCCAAGTGTCTGTGGTGAAATGCACCCTGTCACACACAGAGTTTCTCAAAGAAGTGGTGATGTTGTGTGCGACATGCTGGTGGAATGCAGGCACACCTTTCTTTGAGAAGTAGTGCCGACTGGGCATCTGGTACTGGGGCACTGCGACGGACATAAGGTCTCGAAAATCCTCTGTGTCCACCAGGCGGAAAGGAAGCATTTCTGTAGCCAAGAGCTTGCAGATGGTGGAAATCAACCTCTTAGCTTTCTCATGGCTAGGAGGAAATGGTCCTTTACTTGTCCACATCTGAGGGACCGAGGGCTGGCTGTTGTGCTTAGATGGGGTTGAGTAGGGTGTCCCCGGCAAACTGCCGGTCTGTGAGGAAGATGCAGGCGGACATGTTAGGTTGCCTTGATCCAAAGGTGGTGCTCTCGATGTCGGAGAGCGCTCTACACCAGCAGGTGTTTCCACATCCCAATGAACTGATGACCTGCCAATCACACTGGCTGTTGCGGGTAAAGAGGTGGCAGGTCTGCGTCCAAAAACATGTGTGACTGCTGTCCCCCCAGTCACAGAGGATGAAGAGGCTGCGGATGCGCAAGATGGGGCAGACAGTGGTTGGCCCGGCCCGCTAGGCCGCATTGTAGCACAGTGAGCTTCCCACTGCAACTTATGCTTCATATCCATGTGACGGTACATGCATGACGTGCTCAAACTATGGATTTTTTGGCCTCTACTTAGCTTTTGGTGACAAATATTACAGATAACAGGTGTTGGGTCATCCTTATCGATCTGAAAAAATGCCCAGGCTATGCAAGGCTTAGAGCCCATGCGACCTGAAGAGCCACCACGACTTGTGGTCAGAGGCAGAGTTGTGGTTGAGGATGCAGTTGTTGACGTGCTTCCAGTACTCCGTCGCTGTCCAGGAAGGCGCAACCTAACCTCATCGTCAATAGCATCTGTGATGCCCCGCTGCGCTTGGTATCACAGATCCTAGAAGAGTGCATTGATGTAACCCTCCACAAGAGGCCCCCATAAACATTCACACATCTCCACCTTCCACCTCAGACCAGCAGAGGGAGCCCATTAGGGATATAAATAGGGAAGATGGAGCTAGGCAGTTCAGTTCCTCTGAAGAGTTCCTGCAGTAGAGAAGCCTAAGAGAGGTCAGTCTGCAGTGGAGCTCAGTCTAGTCTAGAGAACTCAGTTAATAGTTCAGCAGTGGAGCACGAGGCTCCTGCTAGCTAGATAGAGCCCAGATAGAGCTTAAGGTGTGCCGGCGCCATAAGATCGGTGAAGCGTGGCAAGCTGTCGTTAGTGTGTATAGCCAAGTGAGGGCCCGAGTAGGCCGAAGGCGAGTGGCGAGTTAGTACATAAGGGGCAGAGGAGCTTAACCAGCTCACCCCGAAGCATTTACCGGACAACGGATCCGAGCTTACCGGGATCTCTATGACCCAGTAAGGCACAACCATAATCCCTGGAGAACTACAAATCGCAGGATCGCTAAGGTGCTGATACGTAACAGAGCCAGGAGACGCTTAGGCCCCGCATACAGGGAGCGTGAACTCCAAGAGAAGGCCCTACCACAAGGTCAGCCAGCGCAGGACAGAGACAAAGTTAGGCCTAGCTGCAGGCAGGTCAGAGACTTACTACGCAGAGGCAAGAAACAGGAGGCCCTACAGCCGCTCATTGGGGAGGATCCTGATATGCACCCTTCACCCTACAGTGCTCCGGGATGTGCCTGAATTTCCACCAGTAAAAGGTACTGAAGTGACTACTGTGTCCGTTCCCGTTCTTGCTCTGACCCAGCTGAGTCTTGCCTGTCCTGCATTCCCCCCGCATACGCTGCCCTGAGACCTAGCTCCACCTGTGGGGAGCTATACCATCGAGCTGCCTTATCACAGGCCTCAGTGGACTGCTGCAGCGCTGGTGCTTCTCACCTGATACCACAGGTTGCGTCACGAACTCTTATAAATTAACAATTATCCACCCTTTTAAAGAGTGACCCCAGGGTACGGGCCAGGGAGCCGACCACCGCGACATCCCCAAGGCCAGGCAAAGGCCTGGGTAACGAGTCATCCCCATCCCCTGGGCTAGTCACATCCTCCTCCACCTCCTCTGCTGACCTCATCGACTGGCTGACTGTGGGTTGACAGTAAGTGGGATCTCCAACCTCGTCATCATCACCCTGTGTGTTCTCACACCCGTCGTCCTCAGAGCCAACCTCTTCCTGCCCTGACCGAAAAGTCAAGTTGTCGCTCCAATCAGGTATTTGAGTCTCATCATCATCTTCCTCATTGTCTCCACCAACAGGAGTTACAGTTTGGGAACAAGGGTCTACATTATGCTCAGAACCTCCTTCATCTGGTTCTGACTTATAAAGATTCTGGGCATCAGTGCAGATCATTTCCTCATCTGGATTAACAGAAGCTCTGGAGCAGACCTCTATTTCCCAGGCTATAGTATGAGTAAACAGCTGTGCAGACTCAACCATCTGTGTTACCCCATACTCAGACGGGCAGCTGGAGACTTGGGAGCTGTGAGGAAGCAAGTGCGTTTGGGGTGACACCTCTGAGGACTGGAGTATTTTTGATGTTGAAGTAGAGGTGGAGGAGAGCCCACTTGAAGGAGCACTTGATATCTGTTGAAGCACCTGCTGTTTTTGTGCCTCATCTGGAATTTGTAGCAATTGGCGTGGCCGTAAGAAAGGGATCTTATCACATTGTCCACGAAAAGAAGTCGACATCTTAGTTTGGCTGGAAGATTGTCTTTCTTCTGCAGATGTTACTCCCCTCCCACCGCAGGGGGGCTCGACCCACCAGCAGACAGGCACCAGTATTGGGAGAGGGGGGGCTGGCCGTCATTGTCCACCGCGGCTCTGGCACAAACCCGGCGACACGGAGGTGGCACGGGCAGGAACGGACTGGCCGTGTCGGCTTCGCACTTGTTTGCTTTTAGAAGGGCATGACATGCCTATATCTGTGTCTCCCCCTCCTTTTACTCCTCCACCTCTTTTCTTTTCACATGACCATATGTACTTGTCACTTTTCCATGTGTTAGTTGTGTCTTCTGAGCAGTTTGTCAGGTTTTGGACACCTTTGAAGGTGTTTTCTATGTGTTTCTATGTGTTTTTGTTTGCCTGCCATTGGTTTTAACGGTGTTCGAAGGTGTTCGACGAACAGTTCGACGAACAGTTCGGCGAACACACGGGTGTTCGACTAACTGAACCGAACTCGAACACTATGGGGGTGGCTCAACACTACTGTCGATGTGAACAGCGGGCAACAGGTAGGTGAATGCAGCATGCAAAGTGCTGCAGGAGTAACTGTCTTGCATCCAATCCTCCGGAGCGCATAGTGGCTGGGACTAGGCAGCAGGTGGATAAGTAAGGATGACTGTACCGTGTGATCCACGTGATGCCAAGTTGGTGTGCCGGCCAGTCACACCTGCAAGGCTGATGATAATTAAGAATGGGAGTGCTCAGTGTCTGGGTGACGTCACAACATCTGGGGATTCCTCTCAAGAGAGGTGGGTCCAGCGCTTATCCGATGCATTTCTGATGCTACGGCCTCCTTCGTCAGGGATTTGCAGATACCTATAGCTTCCTTCTGTTTTTAGGTGGACATCCTTTCCAATTAATCAGGGAATTGGTAAACAATCAATTGAAAGCAAAAAGCTTCATCTCCCTATTCAGACAGTGGGGTTTCAGGGAATTCATTCTAAAAATCCACCTACTTTCTACTTTAGATATTAACTTAATATAATCACCACTAATGATGAGCGACCGTACTCGCCTGAGAATCACTGTGCTCGACAAGCTCGACGTTCGGCGAGTATTTCCGGGTTGCTGAGGCGGGAACTCGGGTCTCCTCTCTGCATGTTTGGCACTCTTTAGAGAGCCAATGAACATGTAGGGATTGCCTGCGATGCACTGTAATGCCGTAGCCATGTTGGTTGTGTGCATTACAGTGATTGGCTGGCCGCACAGCATCATCAGGTCTATATAAGACCTGGCGCCGCTTTGCTCGTCACAGTCTACCCCGGAAACAGGCAGAGTAGGGAGAGGTGCTGCTGCGTCAGGGAGAGATTTGCTTGTGACGCACCCCAAGGGCCATGGGGTACTCGGTGCTGGGCCGATCGGTGCAGGGGATGTCACAGTGGCAGTGACCCAGTCCGTGACCCAGGGCGGTCAATTAAAGGGGATTATAGTTTTTATAATTTAATGTTCGTGATGCCACCTGTGGTATGTGGCTATATGGAGCAGCCGCTGCGGTGCAGATTCTCTGGAGCTGATGGTGATGCAGCAGAGTTGGTTCAGCTCTCCACAGGTAGAGCTAAGCTCCAGGGCAGTGCAGTGATGATTAATGAGGTAGATGTTGCTGTGCAGTGTAGTGCAGGGGATGGCGCAGATAATAATTCCAGGACACAGTGGGGTACAGTCTTCAGGCTTTACTCACAGTTGTTAAGTTCCTCAGGTTACACTTATAATCACCCACGTCGTCCTGTGTTCACCAAGGAAGGGGTTCAGCTATCCCTCAGGTATTTCAGTAGTACGTAATGGGACCCCGTTCTATGTTCCTTTCTCTGAGGACTAATCCAGCTGCATATAATCAGTGCTAGGCAGGCAGGCAGTGTATGTGGAAGATTGCAGAGTATGATACAGCACAAGAGGTTCCATTGAATGTCCTGTCTGCTGCTGCTGTAATAATTACAGATATTTGTAGACATAGCCCCAGATATCAGGGGCCAGGGCAAATTTTTTTATCTTAATCCTGGTTATTTGCTTAAAAAGCAATCAAGAGTACACCATTTTTCTGTTCCATTTGTTTGTTCTCACTGCAGAATAAAGCCAGATCTGTTCCATATTTCAGAGATAAAAATCCAGAAATTTGAACTGAACGTGGAAAATATTGGCCTCCTTTTCCATTCTGTTGCAGTGTGTCAGTCAAGATATTCACACTAAGTGTCTGTGAAGAATAGTATAGTGGTTCTCTGTCAGACATATCACCTATAAAACTGTTCCAAAATCAGACATTTCTTCCATTTCCATTCTGTTGCAGTGTGTCGGTCAAGCTAGGTCTCTGTGTAGAATAATATTAGTAAATTACAGGCCTGCTATTTAAAACCATGATTCTCTGTTAGACATATCACATATAACTGCGGTTAAAATCCAGCCATTTGTAGTGAACGTGGAAAATATTGTCCTCTATTTATAGATTGTAGCAGTGTGTGAGTGTACACCATTTTACTAGTGATGAGCGCACGTGCTCGCCACTGCTTGGTACTCGCCCGAGCATGACTGTGTTCGACAAGCTCATTCAGTATTTTCGGGTTGCTCAGGCGGGAACTCGGGTCCCCTCCCTGCATGTTTGGTGCTCTTTAGAGAGCCAGTGAACATGCAGGGACTGCCTGCCACGCACTGTAATGCCGTAGCCATGTTGGTTGTGGACATTACAGTGATTGGCTGGCTTCACAGCATCATCAGGTCTATAAAAGACTCATCACAGTGTAGCACGGAATCAGGCAGAGTAGAGAGAGCTGCTGCTGAGTCAGGGAGAGATTTGCTTCTTTATAGGTTTTATAGATAATCCACAACATATACACTGCTCAAAAAAATAAAGGGAACACTCACATAACACATCCTAGATCTGAATAAATGAAATATTCTCATTGAATACTTTGTTCTGTACAAAGTTGAATGTGCTGACAACAAAATCACACAAAAATCATCAATGGAAATCAAATTTATTAACCAATGGAGGCCTAGATTTGGAGTCACCCCCAAAATTAAAGTGGAAAAACACACTACAGGCTGATCCAACTTTGATGTAATGTCCTTAAAACAAGTCAAAATGAGGCTCAGTATTGTGTGTGGCTTCCATGTGCCTGTATGACCTCCTTACAATGCCTGGGCTTGCTTCTGATGAGGTTGTGGATGGTCTCCTGTGGGATCTCCTACCAGACTAAAGCATCCGCCAACTCCTGGACAGTCTGTGGTGCAACGTGACGTTGGTGGATGGAGTGAGACATGATGTCCCAGATGTGCTCAATCGGATTCCGGTCTGGGGAACGGGCGGGCCAGTCCATAGCTTCAATGCCTTTATCTTGCAGGAACTGCTGACACACTCCAGCCACATGAGGTCTGGCATTGTCCTGCATTAGGAGAAACCCAGGGCCAACCACACCAGCATATGGTCTCACAAGGGGTCTGAGGATCTCATCTCGTTACCTAATGGCCGTCAGACTACCTCTGACGAGCACATGGAGGGCTGTGTGACCCTCCAATGAAATGCCACCCCACACCATTACTGACCCACTGCCAAACCAGTCATGCTGAAGGATATTGCAGGCAGCAGATCGCTCTCCACGGCGTCTCCAGACTCTGTCAAGTCTGTCACATGTGCTCAGTGTGAACCTACTTTCATCTGTGAAGAGCACAGGGCGCCAGTGGCGACTTTGCCAATCCTGGTGTTCTGTGGCAAATGCCAAGCGTCCTGCATGGTGTTGGGCTGTAAGCACAACTCCCATCTGTAGAGGTCAGGCCCTCATACCACCCTCATGGAGTCGGTTTCTAACTGTTTGTGCAGACACATGCACATTTGTGGCCTGCTGGAGGTCATTTTGCAGGGCTCTGGCAGTGCTCCTCCTGTTCTTCCTTGCACAAAAGCGGAGTTAGCGGTCCTGCTGCTGGGTTGTTGCCCTCCTACGGCCCCCTCCACGACTCGTGGTGTACTGGTCTGTCTCCTGGTAGCACCTCCAACCTCTGGACACTACGCTGACAGACACAGCAAACCTTTTTGCCACAGCTCGCATTGATGTGCCTTCCTGGATAAGCTGCACTACCTGAGCAACTTCTGTGGGTTGTAGAGTCCGTCTCATGCTACCACGAGTGTGAAAGCACAACCAACATACAAAAGTGACCAAAACATCAGCCAGAAAGCATTGGTACTGAGATGTGGTCTGTGGTCCCCACCTGCAGAACCACTCCTTATTGAGTGTGTCTTGATAATTGCCAATAATTTGCATCTATTGTCTATTCCATTTGCACAACAGCATGTGAAATTGATTGTCAATCAGTGTTGCTTCCTAAGTGGACAGTTTGATTTCACAGAAGTTTGATTAACTTGGAGTTATATTCTGTTGTTTAACTGTTTCCTTTATTTTTTTGAGCAGTGCATATATATCCAACTGAACTCACAGTCCTTCTGAGGAGTAAGCCAGCTGCATATTTTCAGTGGTGAAGGAGATAGCAGGCAAGGTATGTGGCAGACTTCAGTGCATATAGTGCAAAAGGGTCCATTGATTGACCTGTTAGTATAGGCATTGTACAATATATATATATATATATATATATACATATATATATATATATCCATCTGAGCTAACAGTCCTTCTGAAGACTAATCAAGCTGCATATAATCAGTGCTAGGCAGGCAGGCAGTATATGTGGCAGACTGCAGTGTATGATACAGCACAAGATGCTCCATTGGGTATACACTTCCTGATTTTGTCTATTTGCTCTTGTACTCCTCCTTCTCTGCATCCTCATCCTCCACCACCATATCACCACCATATGTACCATATCAACATATTTACGTCTCTTGCAAGGGGCATTGGAGTTCCTCCAAATTTTTGGCAGCCGTTGGTTCACTGCATAGGCAAAAAGTATGGGAGACCCACTTCCTAATAATGGGAGCATATTTTGCATGAGTCTCTCCAACCTCTATGTCTCTTGCAAGGAGCATTGTAGTGCCTCCAAAGTTTTGACAGACATTGCAGTCACTGCATTGGTCAAACAGTATTGGAGACCCTCTACTTTGTAATGGGAAAATGTCATTACTGATAAGCTGCCATTGGACTCACTGCATACCCTATAACTGTATAGCAGACCCTCTCCTGTCTAATGGAATCATGTTGTTACTATGGATCAGCTCTATGTGTCTTTAAATTGTTAATGGTGTTTTTCCAAAATTTTGGCAGCCCTTGCAGTCACAGCATGGGCATTACCACTATAGAAGACCCGCTCCTTTATAATGGGAATATTTTTTTTACTGAGACCCTCCACTATGTCTCTTCAAAGGGGTATTGGTTTGCGTCCACATTTTTGGCAGCCCTTACAGTCACTGCATACGCAATAACAGTATAGGAGACCCACTGGTTAATAATGGGAACAACAAACCATAGCCGGCTAATGGCTCTCTAACAATAGTGAGGGCCAACTGCTTGCCCTTTAAGAAAAGTAATGGTCGCTTGATGGCCCTATAAAAATAGGCTTTGTGACTTTCAGAATCCCTCCATCATAAATGAAACAGGATGTGTCTGATGATGTGTCACACACCACATGGCCAGATAAGGTTGTAAAATGTTAAAATTACATTTCCCGGTGAATGCATTTGTCTTAAAAAATAACGTAAAAAAATAAATAAATTAAAAAAAATAAAAACACAGTAGAATCTTTCTTTAGTATAAAAACCAGACTTGCCAATGTAACCTCAATGTAATCACATTGTTCAGCTCCTGCACCTTCTCCTACAGTTCGGCCTCCATCTCCGAAATGACCATATCAGTCACAAGCTGAAAGCACTGCAGTACTGCCTTGGCCAAGCGGCAACAGGCTGTGCTGAAGATAGCACGCTTAATGCTTAGGTGATAAACCACCCAGCGCTGCAGAGTTGTTCAAAGCTGTAACACGGCAGCCTGATCTGTGGCTCTCACCGCTGAACATACAGCCAGGCATGGTCATGTGTGACAAAGTAGATACGGTTTACCTCTATGCCAGTCCTTTTACCAAGCTAAAGAATATGGCTGTGGTGAAATACAACTCCCACTGAGAAGCATTTTCAGACTGAATAACATTGGGCCCACCAGAGGATTTGAATCTGAGGGCCAACCTTTCTCCCCCTCTCAAGAGCCCCATAGCAGCTGCAAAGTTTGAGCTATCATGAACTCTCCTGATGGAGATGCCAGGGCCAACCCGAGGATTGTCTGGTGGGACCATCCAACCCTGCCGAGAAGCAGCCCTAGCTAAGAAAAGTGTGTGGGAAGGTTCCCAGACACTCTATGGCTGCTTTTTTGCTGAGGGGGAAACCCACGCAAACACGGAAAGAAAATCCTTGCAGATGTTGTCCTTGCTGGGATTTGAACCCAGCATCCCAGCGCTGCAAGGCTTCAGTGCTAACCACTGAGCCACTGTGCTGCTGTTCACCCTCTGATATCTAGCAGACTGGAGAAACTTGCACCTACTGCCACTCTATCTTCAGCTCCTTTGTGAGAAACTAATGTATTTGGGCAACCACTCAGTCTACCAAATAAAATTCCTGAGAAAGGAATTGGGGGTGGCTTAGCTACTGATGCCGGGGGCAGTGCTAATATGATGGCGTCGTACCATAGTTCACTGGAAATATTCCAGGCTGGTAGGAGGTAAACAGATTCCCACAGAAAAGTACCAGCAGTAATGTTCTGGGACCCGTGCTTGTGGAAGGCGGGGACGACACGGTGAAAAATAGTGGAGGCTGGGGACCAAGTATGGACACCCGGCCACCTCCGCCATGAGGTTGTGAAAAGCTTCCACCTTCACAAGCCTAAAAGGCAACATTTCAAGTGCAAGCAGGCAGTCCAGAAATGTGACAGTTTAGTATTGCGGCCCGTGGGTAAGTGGGTGGGTGGCTGGCTGCATATTTGAGCTTGCATTCCAAGGAATGGGGTAGGGACCACTGAACGCTGTGCTGAGACAAGGATGTGGATGGTGATTGTTGCAAGTCTGCAATGTCAGGTGCATGGCTGGAGGCATCTTTGCATTCGCCAAGGATCACTTATGATGGGCACACTTTTAGTAAATGACCTGGGAGTCAGATCATTTCCTCATCTGGATTAACAGAAGCTCTGGAGCAGACCTCTATTTCCCAGGCTATAGTATGAGTAAACAGCTGTGCAGACTCAACCATCTGTGTTACCCCATACTCAGACGGGCAGCTGGAGACTTGGGAGCTGTGAGGAAGCAAGTGCGTTTGGGGTGACACCTCTGAGGACTGGAGTATTTGTGATGTTGAAGTAGAGGTGGAGGAGAGCCCACTTGAAGGAGCACTTGATATCTGTTGAAGCACCTGCTGTTTTTGTGCCTCATCTGGAATTTGTAGCAATTGGCGTGGCCGTAAGAAAGGGATCTTATCACATTGTCCACGAAAAGAAGTCGACATCTTAGTTTGGCTGGAAGATGGTCTTTCTTCTGCAGATGTTACTCCCCTCCCACCGCAGGGGGGCTCGACCCACCAGCAGACAGGCACCAGTATTGGGAGAGGGGGGGCTGGCCGTCATTGTCCACCGCGGCTCTGGCACAAACCCGGCGACACGGAGGTGGCACGGGCAGGAACGGACTGGCCGTGTCGGCTTCGCACTTCTTTGCTTTTAGAAGGGCATGACATGCCTATATCTGTGTCTCCCCCTCCTTTTACTCCTCCACCTCTTTTCTTTTCACATGACTATATGTACTTGTCACTTTTCCATGTGTTAGTTGTGTCTTCTGAGCAGTTTGTCAGGTTTTGGACACCTTTGAAGGTGTTTTCTATGTGTTTCTATGTGTTTTTGTTTGCCTGCCATTGGTTTTAACGGTGTTCGAAGGTGTTCGACGAACAGTTCGACGAACAGTTCGGCGAACACACGGGTGTTCGACTAACTGAACCGAACTCGAACACTATGGGGGTGGCTCAACACTACTGTCGATGTGAACAGCGGGCAACAGGTAGGTGAATGCAGCATGCAAAGTGCTGCAGGAGTAACTGTCTTGCATCCAATCCTCCGGAGCGCATAGTGGCTGGGTCTAGGCAGCAGGTGGATAAGTAAGGATGAATGTACCGTGTGATCCACGTGATGCCAAGTTGGTGTGCCGGCCAGTCACACCTGCAAGGCTGATGATAATTAAGAATGGGAGTGCTCAGTGTCTGGGTGACGTCACAACATCTGGGGATTCCTCTCAAGAGAGGTGGGTCCAGCGCTTATCCGATGCGTTTCTGATGCTACGGCCTCCTTCGTCAGGGATTTGCAGACACCTATAGCTTCCTTCTATTTTTAGGTGGACATCCTTTCCAATTAATCAGGGAATTGGTAAACAATCAATTGAAAGCAAAAAGCTTCATCTCCCTATTCAGACAGTGGGGTTTCAGGGAATTCATTCTAAAAATCCACCTACTTTCTACTTTAGATATTAACTTAATATAATCACCACTAATGATGAGCGACCGTACTCGCCTGAGAATCACTGTGCTCGACAAGCTCGACGTTCGGCGAGTATTTCCAGGTTGCTGAGGCGGGAACTCGGGTCTCCTCTCTGCATGTTTGGCACTCTTTAGAGAGCCAATGAACATGTAGGGATTGCCTGCGATGCACTGTAATGCCGTAGCCATGTTGGTTGTGTGCATTACAGTGATTGGCTGGCCGCACAGCATCATCAGGTCTATATAAGACCTGGCGCCGCATTGCTCGTCACAGTCTACCCCGGAAACAGGCAGAGTAGGGAGAGGTGCTGCTGCGTCAGGGAGAGATTTGCTTGTGACGCACCCCAAGGGCCATGGGGTACTCGGTGCTGGGCCGATCGGTGCAGGGGATGTCACAGTGGCAGTGACCCAGTCCGTGACCCAGGGCGGTCAATTAAAGGGGATTATAGTTTTTATAATTTAATGTTCGTGATGCCACCTGTGGTATGTGGCTATATGGAGCAGCCGCTGCGGTGCAGATTCTCTGGAGCTGATGGTGATGCAGCAGAGTTGGTTCAGCTCTCCACAGGTAGAGCTAAGCTCCAGGGCAGTGCAGTGATGATTAATGAGGTAGATGTTGCTGTGCAGTGTAGTGCAGGGGATGGCGCAGTTAATAGTTCCAGGACACAGTGGGGTACAGTCTTCAGGCTTTACTCACAGTTGTTAAGTTCCTCAGGTTACACTTATAACCACCCACGTCGTCCTGTGTTCACCAAGGAAGGGGTTCAGCTATCCCTCAGGTATTTCAGTAGTACGTAATGGGACCCCGTTCTATGTTCCTTTCTCTGAGGACTAATCCAGCTGCATATAATCAGTGCTAGGCAGGCAGGCAGTGTATGTGGAAGATTGCAGAGTATGATACAGCACAAGAGGTTCCATTGAATGTCCTGTCTGCTGCTGCTGTAATAATTACAGATATTTGTAGACATAGCCCCAGATATCAGGGGCCAGGGCAAATTTTTTTATCTTAATCCTGGTTATTTGCTTAAAAAGCAATCAAGAGTACACCATTTTTCTGTTCCATTTGTTTGTTCTCACTGCAGAATAAAGCCAGATCTGTTCCATATTTCAGAGATAAAAATCCAGAAATTTGAACTGAACGTGGAAAATATTGGCCTCCTTTTCCATTCTGTTGCAGTGTGTCAGTCAAGATATTCACACTAAGTGTCTGTGAAGAATAGTATAGTGGTTCTCTGTCAGACATATCACCTATAAAACTGTTCCAAAATCAGACATTTCTTCCATTTCCATTCTGTTGCAGTGTGTCGGTCAAGCTAGGTCTCTGTGTAGAATAATATTAGTAAATTACAGGCCTGCTATTTAAAACCATGATTCTCTGTTAGACATATCACATATAACTGCGGTTAAAATCCAGCCATTTGTAGTGAACGTGGAAAATATTGTCCTCTATTTATAGATTGTAGCAGTGTGTGAGTGTACACCATTTTACTAGTGATGAGCGCACGTGCTCGCCACTGCTTGGTACTCGCCCGAGCATGACTGTGTTCGACAAGCTCATTCAGTATTTTCGGGTTGCTCAGGCGGGAACTCGGGTCCCCTCCCTGCATGTTTGGTGCTCTTTAGAGAGCCAGTGAACATGCAGGGACTGCCTGCCACGCACTGTAATGCCGTAGCCATGTTGGTTGTGGACATTACAGTGATTGGCTGGCTTCACAGCATCATCAGGTCTATAAAAGACTCATCACAGTGTAGCCCGGAATCAGGCAGAGTAGAGAGAGCTGCTGCTGAGTCAGGGAGAGATTTGCTTCTTTATAGGTTTTATAGATAATCCACAACATATACACTGCTCAAAAAAATAAAGGGAACACTCACATAACACATCCTAGATCTGAATAAATGAAATATTCTCATTGAATACTTTGTTCTGTATAAAGTTGAATGTGCTGACAACAAAATCACACAAAAATCATCAATGGAAATCAAATTTATTAACCAATGGAGGCCTAGATTTGGAGTCACCCCCAAAATTAAAGTGGAAAAACATACTACAGGCTGATCCAACTTTGATGTAATGTCCTTAAAACAAGTCAAAATGAGGCTCAGTATTGTGTGTGGCTTCCATGTGCCTGTATGACCTCCTTACAATGCCTGGGCTTGCTTCTGATGAGGTTGTGGATGGTCTCCTGTGGGATCTCCTACCAGACTAAAGCATCCGCCAACTCCTGGACAGTCTGTGGTGCAACGTGACGTTGGTGGATGGAGTGAGACATGATGTCCCAGATGTGCTCAATCGGATTCCGGTCTGGGGAACGGGCGGGCCAGTCCATAGCTTCAATGCCTTTATCTTGCAGGAACTGCTGACACACTCCAGCCACATGAGGTCTGGCATTGTCCTGCATTAGGAGAAACCCAGGGCCAACCACACCAGCATATGGTCTCACAAGGGGTCTCAGGATCTCATCTCGTTACCTAATGGCCGTCAGACTACCTCTGACGAGCACATGGAGGGCTGTGTGACCCTCCAATGAAATGCCACCCAACACCATTACTGACCCACTGCCAAACCAGTCATGCTGAAGGATATTGCAGGCAGCAGATCGCTCTCCACGGCGTCTCCAGACTCTGTCAAGTCTGTCACATGTTCTCAGTGTGAACCTACTTTCATCTGTGAAGAGCACAGGGCGCCAGTGGCGACTTTGCCAATCCTGGTGTTCTGTGGCAAATGCCAAGCGTCCTGCATGGTGTTGGGCTGTAAGCACAACTCCCATCTGTAGAGGTCAGGCCCTCATACCACCCTCATGGAGTCGGTTTCTAACTGTTTGTGCAGACACATGCACATTTGTGGCCTGCTGGAGGTCATTTTGCAGGGCTCTGGCAGTGCTCCTCCTGTTCTTCCTTGCACAAAAGCGGAGGTAGCGGTCCTGCTGCTGGGTTGTTGCCCTCCTACGGCCCCCTCCACGACTCGTGGTGTACTGGTCTGTCTCCTGGTAGCACCTCCAACCTCTGGACACTATGCTGACAGACACAGCAAACCTTTTTGCCACAGCTCGCATTGATGTGCCTTCCTGGATAAGCTGCACTACCTGAGCAACTTCTGTGGGTTGTAGAGTCCGTCTCATGCTACCACGAGTGTGAAAGCACAACCAACATACAAAAGTGACCAAAACATCAGCCAGAAAGCATTGGTACTGAGATGTGGTCTGTGGTCCCCACCTGCAGAACCACTCCTTATTGAGTGTGTCTTGATAATTGCCAATAATTTGCATCTATTGTCTATTCCATTTGCACAACAGCATGTGAAATTGATTGTCAATCAGTGTTGCTTCCTAAGTGGACAGTTTGATTTCACAGAAGTTTGATTAACTTGGAGTTATATTCTGTTGTTTAACTGTTTCCTTTATTTTTTTGAGCAGTGCATATATATCCAACTGAACTCACAGTCCTTCTGAGGAGTAAGCCAGCTGCATATTTTCAGTGGTGAAGGAGATAGCAGGCAAGGTATGTGGCAGACTTCAGTGCATATAGTGCAAAAGGGTCCATTGATTGACCTGTTAGTATAGGCATTGTACAATATATATATATATATATATATATATATATCCATCTGAGCTAACAGTCCTTCTGAAGACTAATCAAGCTGCATATAATCAGTGCTAGGCAGGCAGGCAGTATATGTGGCAGACTGCAGTGTATGATACAGCACAAGATGCTCCATTGGGTATACACTTCCTGATTTTGTCTATTTGCTCTTGTACTCCTCCTTCTCTGCATCCTCATCCTCCACCACCATATCACCACCATATGTACCATATCAACATATTTACGTCTCTTGCAAGGGGCATTGGAGTTCCTCCAAATTTTTGGCAGCCGTTGGTTCACTGCATAGGCAAAAAGTATGGGAGACCCACTTCCTAATAATGGGAGCATATTTTGCATGAGTCTCTCCAACCTCTATGTCTCTTGCAAGGAGCATTGTAGTGCCTCCAAAGTTTTGACAGACATTGCAGTCACTGCATTGGTCAAACAGTATTGGAGACCCTCTACTTTGTAATGGGAAAATGTCATTACTGATAAGCTGCCATTGGACTCACTGCATACCCTATAACTGTATAGCAGACCCTCTCCTGTCTAATGGAATCATGTTGTTACTATGGATCAGCTCTATGTGTCTTTAAATTGTTAATGGTGTTTTTCCAAAATTTTGGCAGCCCTTGCAGTCACAGCATGGGCATTACCACTATAGAAGACCCGCTCCTTTATAATGGGAATATTTTTTTTACTGAGACCCTCCACTATGTCTCTTCAAAGGGGTATTGGTTTGCGTCCACATTTTTGGCAGCCCTTACAGTCACTGCATACGCAATAACAGTATAGGAGACCCACTGGTTAATAATGGGAACAACAAACCATAGCCGGCTAATGGCTCTCTAACAATAGTGAGGGCCAACTGCTTGCCCTTTAAGAAAAGTAATGGTCGCTTGATGGCCCTATAAAAATAGGCTTTGTGACTTTCAGAATCCCTCCATCATAAATGAAACAGGATGTGTCTGATGATGTGTCACACACCACATGGCCAGATAAGGTTGTAAAATGTTAAAATTACATTTCCCGGTGAATGCATTTGTCTTAAAAAATAACGTAAAAAAATAAATAAATTAAAAAAAATAAAAACACAGTAGAATCTTTCTTTAGTATAAAAACCAGACTTGCCAATGTAACCTCAATGTAATCACATTGTTCAGCTCCTGCACCTTCTCCTACAGTTCGGCCTCCATCTCCGAAATGACCATATCAGTCACAAGCTGAAAGCACTGCAGTACTGCCTTGGCCAAGCGGCAACAGGCTGTGCTGAAGATAGCACGCTTAATGCTTAGGTGATAAACCACCCAGCGCTGCAGAGTTGTTCAAAGCTGTAACACGGCAGCCTGATCTGTGGCTCTCACCGCTGAACATACAGCCAGGCATGGTCATGTGTGACAAAGTAGATACGGTTTACCTCTATGCCAGTCCTTTTACCAAGCTAAAGAATATGGCTGTGGTGAAATACAACTCCCACTGAGAAGCATTTTCAGACTGAATAACATTGGGCCCACCAGAGGATTTGAATCTGAGGGCCAACCTTTCTCCCCCTCTCAAGAGCCCCATAGCAGCTGCAAAGTTTGAGCTATCATGAACTCTCCTGATGGAGATGCCAGGGCCAACCCGAGGATTGTCTGGTGGGACCATCCAACCCTGCCGAGAAGCAGCCCTAGCTAAGAAAAGTGTGTGGGAAGGTTCCCAGACACTCTATGGCTGCTTTTTTGCTGAGGGGGAAACCCACGCAAACACGGAAAGAACATACAAAATCCTTGCAGATGTTGTCCTTGCTGGGATTTGAACCCAGCATCCCAGCGCTGCAAGGCTTCAGTGCTAACCACTGAGCCACTGTGCTGCTGTTCATCCTCTGATATCTAGCAGACTGGAGAAACTTGCACCTACTGCCACTCTATCTTCAGCTCCTTTGTGAGAAACTAATGTATTTGGGCAACCACTCAGTCTACCAAATAAAATTCCTGAGAAAGGAATTGGGGGTGGCTTAGCTACTGATGCCGGGGGCAGTGCTAATATGATGGCGTCGTACCATAGTTCACTGGAAATATTCCAGGCTGGTAGGAGGTAAACAGATTCCCACAGAAAAGTACCAGCAGTAATGTTCTGGGACCCGTGCTTGTGGAAGGCGGGGACGACACGGTGAAAAATAGTGGAGGCTGGGGACCAAGTATGGACACCCGGCCACCTCCGCCATGAGGTTGTGAAAAGCTTCCACCTTCACAAGCCTAAAAGGCAACATTTCAAGTGCAAGCAGGCAGTCCAGAAATGTGACAGTTTAGTATTGCGGCCCGTGGGTAAGTGGGTGGGTGGCTGGCTGCATATTTGAGCTTGCATTCCAAGGAATGGGGTAGGGACCACTGAACGCTGTGCTGAGACAAGGATGTGGATGGTGATTGTTGCAAGTCTGCAATGTCAGGTGCATGGCTGGAGGCATCTTTGCATTCGCCAAGGATCACTTATGATGGGCACACTTTTAGTAAATGACCTGGGAGTCAGAGATGCTTCCAGGGGTGGTACCCTTGCTGCTCCCATGTCTTTTCAGTACTGTATGCATGTGTTTGATTATGTGTCATACACCACATGTCCAGATAAGTTTGTAAAATGTTAAAATTACATTTCCCAGTAAATGCATCAGTCTTGGTTGAAGGCAATGAAAAGTGCAAAAACGCATCAAAAACGCTACGTGTGAACATAGCCCAAGGTGTGGAGGAGCATTTTTGTTTTCGTACATTTATTTTGCCTTATATGCAAGTCATTACCCTGTAAAGGATGTTCTTTAACATATTTCCCAGGAAAATCCATTTTGGTTTTATTTTTGCATGTTTTATTGTGAGTCCGTAAAAGTGGTGTAATACCTCTGACAACATTGTTGACAGCTGTGGCCAGGAGTCAGAAATGCTTCCAGGGGTCTTCCCCATGCTGTTTCCATGTCATTTGAGCACTGTTCCCATCGATTTGTGCAATTTTTAGGCCCTCTACAGACCGCCGGGGGGAGCCACATGAAAAATGCTTGAGTTTCCCATAGACTTACATTGGGCTCATTACTCGGTCTGAGAACTTGAGCATTCCAATTTGCTCAACTCGAACAACGAGTACCCGAGCAATTTAGTGCTCGCTCATCACTAATCACCACCCCTCCAATGCTTTTTGACATACTCAATTCTCCAAAATGAAGTGCCTACTTATTTTCCCTTGTGTGCCATTTTATAATGCAGTGACAGAGGATGCCCAGTATATTGTTTAGTAATATTATTAGCATGTTCTTTCATTCTTATTTTTTATTCTCTTTTTGCTCTTCCTATATAATTCTTGTTACAAGTCCACTGTATACAATAATTAATTCCCTTTGCATAACAGGATCTAAGTGTATGTATGGTAATCATGTCTTCTTCATTATGAAAAGAAAACACTGGTTCTTTTGCTTTAGTTGCTTTACACATAACACGCATTTTACATGGAAAAAAACTTTGGTCCGATTATCATTATTTTCTTTATTATCTCTAAATACCACCGTTGGGGCTATCTGGCTAGCTAAATGTTTTGCCTTGCTAGAAATAAAACTGGCTTTAGGGGCAATATATTACCCTATGACTTTATCCTCCATTGTTAGCGGCCAGTACTTTTTTACAATCTTTCTCAATTTGCCACATTCCTGATTATACTGAGTGATTAATGGAATTTTAATAATACATTTATTATTACTATTTATCTCCTTCTTCTTTTTCATATCACTCATTTTCTGTGTGGCCAATAACTGATTTCTCTGAAATTTTCCTACCTGTTCTTTTAAAATCTCAAGATCTGTGTGGTTATAACCCTTTTGGGTAAATTTATAGATTGTTTTTTCTGACTCTTTTTGATAATCTTCATATTTAGTACAGTTCCTTCTTGTTCGCATAAATTTGCCTTTTGGAATGTTTTTAGCCATATAAGTAAATGACAACTATCCATATTAATATAACTTTTACTGTCAGTTGGCTTGCTGTAACTTTTTGTAGCCAACTTTCCTTTTTCTACATAGACCATAATGTCTAAAAAATTAACTGAAAGTGGGCTAGTCCCTGACGTAAAATTTAAATTAAAATTGTTTTTATTTATATCCATTAAAAAAGTATCCAAATTAAAACTACCAACACACCATATAAAAATACATTGTCTATAAAGCGTTTCCATAGGACCAGACCCGCACCGGCCTTTGGTGGGGGGGGCAGTTCCTCCCACCTACCCACATATATATTAGCGAAGCCAGGTGCAAATCTAGTCCCCGTCGCTGTACCCCACATTTGAATAAAAAACTGTTCTGTTGTGTTAAAATTGATAGATATTTTTTATAAAAACAATTAGAGCTTAAGCGATCTGCTCTGCATTACTATCCTTTTGTAGAAAGAATTATACCGCTTCCTCACCTTTTACATTGTTAATAACCGTATAAAGGGAGGTTATGTCTAGTGTTACCATATTAAAATCAGGTTCACACTGCACCATGTCTAAAATTTGTAAAAAATCTTTTGTATCCCTGATATACGGATAAATTAGACTTGAGACAATTGATTCCAGAAATTATTGGACGTCCTGGGGGATGGACTGCATCTTTATGGATTTTTAGTATCTGATAAAACATGGCTATTAGTAGTAATGAGCGAGTATGTTTTGTTAACCCTTTTGCCAAGTATACTCGGCCGAGCACTGAGTATTTATAGCGTGCTCGGGCTTTAAGTTTTTGTCGCTCCGTGAACATGATTTGCGATTGTTTGACAGATTTAATACATGTAATGAATGCATGTTTTTCCAGCATTCCTCACATGTTTTAAATCTGTCAAACAGTCATAAATCATGTTCACGGAGAGACGAAAACATAAAGCCCGAGCACGCTATAAATACTCGGTGCTTGGCCGAGTATACTCGGCGAAAGGGTTAACAAAACATACTCGCTCAATACTACTAGCTATTAGTGATGAGTGAACGTGCTCGCAACTACTCGGTACTCGCCCGAGCATCATGGTGCCCAACAAGCTCGGCGAGTATTTCCGGGTTGCTTGGGTGGGAACTCAGGTCCCCTCCGTGCATGTTTGGCGCTCTTTAGAGAGCCAAGAAACATGCAGGGATTTCCTGCCATGCACTGTAATGCCGTAGCAATGTTGGTTGTGGGCATTACAGTGATTGGCATGTCGCACAGCGTTATCAGGTCTATATCAGACCTGTCGCCACCATGCTCATCACAGTCACTCCGGATCAGACAGTGTAGGGAGAGCTGCTGCTGAGCTAGGGAGAGATTTGCTTGTGTATTAGGTAGTGTAGGGAGAAAAAACGTACATTACACATATCCATCTTAACAAACAGTCCTTTTGAGGACTAACTAATCCATATGAAGAGATATTAGGCAGGCAGTATATATAAGCAGGCAGGCAGTGTATCTAGCAGACTGCAGTGCACATAGCATAAGAGGCTCCATTCCAGTTCTGTCGGCTGCTGCTGTTAGATATTTCTGGAAATAGGCCCAGGTCTCAGGGGCCAGGAATAATTTTTTTTGCATCTTAAAAAGCAATCCAGAGAACATGGTTTTTCAGCACCATTTGCTTGTTGGCACTGCAGAATACAGCCAGGTCCTTTCCATATTACAGCGCTAAAAATCCATCTATTTAAAACTGTGTTTTCTCCATCACACGGATCACATATACGTTTTCAGAAAATATTGCCATTTGTGGCCTACGTTAAAAAATTTTTTCAGTCTGTCAGCAAAGTTTTTGACACTGGTTTGCTAGTCAAAACAGTTACCTACAGGCCATGTATTTAAAACTGTGTTTTCTCCGTTACACGGATTACATATATGTTTTCAGAAAATACTGCCATTTCTGGCCTCCATTAAAAAAAATTTTCAGTGTGTCAGCAAAGTTTTTGACACTGGTTTCCTGTTCAAAACAGTTACCTACAGGTCAGGTATTTAAAACTGTGTTTGTCCGTCACATGGCTCACATATACTGTACGTTGTCAGAAAATACTGCCATTTCTGGCCTCCATTAAAAATTTCTTTCAGTGTGTCAGTGAAGCAATTCACAGCAGTTTGCTGGTCAAACTACTTACCTACAGGCAAGGTATTTAAAACTCTGTTTTCTTTGTCACACGGATTACATATAAATTCGGTCCAAACTCAGTCATTTGTAGTGAGCGTGGAAGATACTGTCTTCCATTTAAAATCAGCAAGGCACATGGCAAGGGATGGGGAACTGGACATGATGGTAATGGTGCATGCAGAGGCCGAGGACAAGGCCGTGGGCAAGCCGAAATTGTGCCACAACAAACACCCATATCTTCTCGCCTGACCTTCCTGTCCCAATTTCTAGGGGACCGCAGCACACCACTACTGAACCCAGGGCAGTGTCAAAAGGTTGTTGATTGGATAGCGGATAATGCTTCCAGTCACTTAGCCACCACCACCACCACCCTGTCTTCCACATGGTCAAGTCTCCGTAGCCGTGAGTCTGGACCGCATATTCCTCACCCTGATCCTCCTTCCTCCCACCATGCCAAGTACCCAGAGACAACTGATCCCACACTTGGACACTCTGAAGAGCTGTTCACTTTTCCATTTATAGATTTGGGCCTCTCGCCCGGTCCACTTGAAGCGGGGCAAGAGGAGATCGCATGTAGCGATGCCCAAATATTTGAGAAGCCATGGTCACACGAAGGCGACGGTGGGAAAGTGTCACAAGACATGGACGATGATCAGACACAATTGCCAGAAAGTCAGGAGGAGGACCACGGTGCAGAAGTGGAAGACGATGTGGTGGATGATATAGTAACTGACCCAACCTGGCAGGAGGACATGCAGAGCGAGGAGAGTAGCACACAGGGGGAGAGAGGCAGAGCACCCCAACAGGCAGGAAGAAGCAGTGTGGTGGCCATAGACAGAAGGCTGGCAACCGTTCCCTGTAACACCAACACGAAGGAAGTTGCCAGTACAACTGTTAGGTCTTCCCGAGTCTGCTTGTTTTTTAAAAACTCTGCCGATAACCCCAAAATGGCCATTTGCAACACCTGCCAGGCCAGCATCAGCAGGGGTAGCAAAACGACCAGCCTGACCACCACCAGCATGATCAGGAACATGGCAGCAAAGCACCCGACTTTGTGGGCCGAACCCCAGGGTCCAGGAACAGTGTCTGCGGGTGGCACCATTGCTTCTTCCGCTGTTGTGTATGCAAGCCAATCCCCTGTCTATGGTGCATGCGATTATGCCTCCTGCCCTGCACCTGTCGTTGCACACTCTCAAGTAGCAGCATCAGGAAGCATGTCCATGTCCTTGTCCCAGCGCAGCGTTCAGTTGCCCATGCCCCAGTCCTTGGAATGCAAGGGCAAATATGCAGCAAACGCCCCACAGGCCACACTACTAAATTCTCACATTTCACGACTGCTTGCGCTTGAAATGTTGCCTTTTAGGCTCGTGGAGACGGAAGCATTCCGCAACCTGATGGCGGCGGCCGTCCCTTGGTACTCGGTCCCAAGCCGCTACTATTTCTCCCGGTGTGCCGTCCCCGCATTACACAAGCACGTGTCTCAACAACGCAGTTACCGGAAAAGTCCACCTAACCAAGGACACGTGGACAAGTGCTTGTGGGCAGGGACGGTACATCTCGCTGACTGCACACTGGGTTAACATAGTGGAAGCTGGGACCGAGTCGGACCTTGGGACGGAACACGTCCTCCCGACGCCAAGAATTGATTGCGGGCCCTAGGTCAATTAGGGTTGCCACCACAGTCTACAGCTCCTGCACCTCTTCCTCCTCAGCCTCCTCCTCCTCTTTAGCTTCCATCTCCGAAATGACCACATCAGTCACAAGCTGGAAGCACTGGAGCACTGCCTCGGCCAAGCGGCAAGAGGCTGTGCTGAAGCTAATATGCTTAGGTGAAAAACAGCACAATGCTGAAGAGTTGTGGACAGCTCTGAAAGACCAGGCAGATCTGTGACTCACACCGCTGAACCTACAGCCAGGCATGGTTGTGCGTGACAATGGCCGGAACCTGGTGGCGGCTCTGAGGCGAGGCGAGCTCACACACGTACCATGCCTGGCCCATGTGCTTAACCTCGTGGTTCAGGGGTTTCTCAAATACCACCCGAAGCTGCTGTATCTGCTTGTTAAAGTACGCCGCCTGTGTGCCCATTTTAGAAAGTCAGCTACAGCTTCCGCCGCCCTTGCAGTTTTTCAGCAGTGTTTGCAGCTTCCTGCTCACAGACTGGTGTGTGATGTCCCCACGCATTGGAACTCTACACTGCAGATGTTGGGAAGGATTTGCGAGCAGAATAGGGGAATTGTTGAGTACCAGCATCAACAAGGCCATCGGTATTCAGTTCAGACTCCACACATAACACCTCAGGAGTGGACATGTATGTCAGACATATATACCATCCTCCAAACTTTGAGGACCCCACCAAGATGGTGAGCGGCGATGACTTCATAATTAGCATCACCATCCCGCTACTCTGTCTTCTGAAATGCTCTCTACTCACAATCAAAGAGGATGTATTGTAGGCGGAGCACGATGAGATGGAGCAAGAAACCATACAGGGTGATTATACACAGCCAAGCCTCATCTCATCCCAGCATAGATTGGGTGACAATGAGGAGGAGGAGGAAGGACAGGAGCTAGTTTCATGCACTATAGACGGTACTACCTGCACAGCTGTCAGCGTGGATGACAGAGAGGAGGAGGAACAGGAGAGCATGGTCAGTCATCCTCTTGGTGAGGACACGGAAGTCTTGCCTGTTAGTAGTCTGGCACGCATGGTCTAGTTTATGTTACGCTGCCTTTCCCATGACCCTCGTGTTCTCAAAATTTTGGGTGGCAGTCATACTGATTGGTAACACTTCTAGACCCACGCTACAAGGAGAACTTTGTATCTCTTATTTCTGAGGCGGACACGTCTACAAAAATGGGGCTGTACCAGAAGGCCCTTGTTGCGGAACTGCTAAAAAATTCCCATCTGAAAACGCTGGCGGCAGAGGTCACAGTTCGTTGGACAACCAAGGAATAGAGGCGAGGAAGACACAACTTCAATCCAGCAGAGACAGGGGAACACTGTCAAAGTTCTGGGAGAATTTTCTCAGCCCCTCCCATTGCACAAGCCCTGAGGCACGGGGTACTCTCACAAAGAGTGCTAAGTTTGGGAAGATGCTGAGAGAATACCTTGCCGACCGTACCAATGTCCTCCGTGAATCCTCTGTGCCATATAATTATTGGGTATCCAAGCTGGATACGTGGAATGAACTGCCTCTCTATGCCTTGGAGGTCCTGGCCTGCCACCAGCATTTTATCAGAGCGGGTTTTTAGTGCCGCTGGTGAAATTATAACTGATAAGCGCATCCGCCTGTCAACTGAAAATGCTGAGAGGCTGACTCTTATAAAAATGAACAAGGGCTGGATTGGGCCAGACTTCTCAACACCACCAAATGATAGCAGCGTAACATAAACTCCAATCTAGTGTCTTTTCTTTGGAGGTGTATTTCCATGCACCTTTTCATACCCACACATGGGTATACGCTTCCTGATTTTGGCTATTTGCTCTTGTCCTCCTCCTTCTCCTCTTCCTCCACCACCATATCACCAGGGAGACTATGGTCCGTGATGCAACATCCACCTAATTTTTTTAAAGGGTGTTTATGATGCCCGTAAAAAAATTTTTTTATACAGTATGTTCATGTATACCCCCAAGGGTTAAATGTTTGTCAGCCCATACACTTAGTGCATGGGCATTACAAGTATAGTAGGCCCACTCCTTTCCACGTCTCTTCCAAGGGGCATTGAAGTGCCTCCAAATTTTTGGCAGCCCTTGCATTCACTGCATAGGCCAACACTATGGGAGACTCTCTCCTTTATAATGGGAATTTGTCGCTACTGTGGCCCTGCTCTGTGTGTCTTTAAATTCTTAGTGGGGTTTTTCCTAAAATTGGTCAGCCGTTGGACTCACTGCATACCCTATAACTGTATAGCAGACTCTCTCCTTTCTAATGGGAACATGTCGTACCTTGTTACTGTGGCTCTGCTCTGTGTGTCTTTAAATTATTAGTGGGGTTTTTCCAAAAATTGTCAGCCGTTGGACTCACTGCATACCCTATAACTGTATAGCAGACTCTCTCCTTTCTAATGGGAACACATGTCGTAACTTGTTACTGTGGCCCTGCTCTGTGTGTCTTTAAATTCTTAGTGGGGTTTTTTCCAAATTTTGCAGCCCTTGCAGTCACAGCTTGGGCATTACCACTATAGGAGATCCCCTCCTTTATAATGGGAACATTTTTTTTACTGAGACCCTCCTCTATGTCTCTACAAAGGGGTATTGGGTTGCGTCCAAATTTTTGGCAGCCCTTGCAGTCACTGATTACGCAATAACAGTATAGGAGACCCACTTGTTAATAATGGGAACAACAAAACATAGCTGGCTGATGGCTCTCTAACAATAGCTAGTGCTGACTGCTGGCCTTTTAAGAATAGTAAGGGCAGTCTGATGTTCCTATAAAAATAAGCTTTATGACTTCCAGAGTCCCTCCATCATAAATAAAACAGGATGTGTCTGATGATGTGTCACACACCACATTGCCAGATAAGGTTGTAAAATGTTAAAATGACATTTCCCGGTGAATGCATTTGTCTTAAAAAAAAATGTTAAAAAAACAAAACAATAGGATTTTTCTTTAGTATAAAAAACTGTCACCAATTTAACAACAATGTAATCAAATTGTTCAGCTCATGCACCTCCTCCTCCATCTCCAAAATGACCACATCAGTCCCAAGCTGACAGCCCTGCAGCACTGCCTTGGCCAAGCGGCAACAGGCTGTGCTGAAGATAACATGCTTAATGCTTAATTGACAAACTGTCCAGCGCTGCAGAGTTGTTGAAAGCTGTAACATAGCAGCCTGATATGTGTCTCTCACCGCTGAACATACAGCCAGGCATGGTCGTGTGTGACAATGGGCGGAACCTGGTGACGGAGAAATGACAGCCGGAGTAGATACGGATTCCCTCTATGCCAGTCCTTTCACGGAGCTAAAGAATATGGCTGTGGTGAAATACAACTCCCGCTGAGAAGCCATTTCAGATTGAAAAACATTGTGCCCACCAGAGGATTTGACTCTGAGGGCTAACCTTTCTCCCCCACTCAAGAGCCCCATAGCAGCTGCAAAGTTAGCGCTATCATGAACTCTCCTGAGGTAGAAGCCAAGGCACACAAGAGGATTCTCTGGTGGGACCATCCAACCCTGCCAAGAACCAGTCCTGGCTACGAAAAGTGTGTGGGAAGGTTCCTGGACACTCTATGGCTGCTTTTTTACTGAGGAGGAAACACACACAAACACGAGGAGAACATACAAAGTCCTTGCAGATGCTGTCCTTGCTGGGATTTGAACCCTGGAATCCCAGCGCTGCAAGTCTTCAATGCTAACCACTGATCCAATGTGCTGCCATTCACCCTCTAATATCTAACAGGATGGAGAAAATTGCACCTGCTTCCACTCTATCTTCAGTTCCTTTGTGAGAAAATGTATTTGCGCAGCCACTCAGTCTACCAAATAAAATTCCTGAGAAGGAAATTGGGGATGGCTTCGCTACTGGTACTGGGGGCAGTGCTAATACCATGGCTTCGTACCATAGTTTGCTGGAAATATTCCAGGCTGGTAGGAGGCAAGCAAATTCCCATAGAAAAGTACCAGCAGTAATGTTCAGGGACCCGCGCTTGTAGAAGACGGAGACAACACCGGGAGAAATAGTTTTTAGTGTTTTTAAAGGAGTTTAATAAACCTTGTATTTTATTTATTATTGTATTGAGGTGTGCGCATTTTTACATATGTACCTTTTTTTCTCCCTTTTCTGACATTGTAGTCTGGTACATTATGACGCACCCTAATTTATGATTAAGGCTCTGCATCTTTTTGTTTTAAATATTTATATCGTATTCCACCAATGGTGGGTATCTAGGATAGCACGCCTAAAATCTAAAATATTATTGTGATTTTGAATTATAGTGATTTTTGAGAATTAAGTGTGGTTGTTAGACATCGATTGGTAGGCACGGGAGGCCTCATGGACTAATCAGTCAGCAAATATTTTTTTTGGTGATAGCAGTATGGCATTGAACCCTGATTTTTCTCAATTGGCAGATGATTTGATCAACGCCCATAAATTGGGAATCAGACTTTGGTGGAATATTAGAAGTCTGGAAGTGTATCTTAAAAACTCCTTTACACCCAGGGGTTTAAGAGTTCAGATTTTCCCTGCTTCGGAACCAACACCAGAGTTTGCCAAAACATGGGAGCAGGGTTTGTCACGTTGCTCAGCAATTATCATTAACATGCTCTTGGAACATGACAGGCAACTATTGGCAGAGACTAAAAGGAATATCAAAATGTTGGAGTCAAAATTAACTAGCTTTGATAAAACTAAAACGGTCCTACCTTTCCAAGATAAATTAAAGGACACTTTGGACAAATTTGAAATAGATATCATTACATGAAAGAAAAGAAAGTTTCAAAGAGACCGGTTGGACTATAGTAACAATATGGTATACAAGTGGAGACATAGAGGCAATGGCAGACAAGTTACAAATATTGGCCCTAGCAGAGGAGCTGTTTTCAATAAGGGTCTGGCTAGAGACATCAGCTCTAGTGATTTTTTATCATCAGGCAGCAGCGATGGAGACGGAGGACCCGGAGAGGCAATAAAAGAGAAAGAAGAAAAGGTACGAGACACAGGGGTCCACCAGTGAGTTATCCATCCAACAGATGGATGAGACACTAATCAATCAAGAGACTTTCATTTCATCGGATCCTTCTCCTTCGTCCCCTTCGACCAATTTACAAGTGATCAACTTATCGGACTATGAATTACCTGCTACGGAAATTTCGGTATTACAGCGGGGCCTTACATTTTCTCCAACACAGGGGCTTGACAAATTTATTTTAATTAAAGATTTATATCTTTTTTGTAGAAAATTGGTGCTTCGGGTGATCCCTAAGCGTCCAGAGTTTGTTGAAGATTTGGAAGAGAATGATCGTCAGGTGTTCCATGATTTATTGGATCTTTTAAATGAGATTGAATCTGCTACAGGTAGGAAAAAATTCCCTATTAGAAATAGATCGACAACCTCACCACCACAATCATTGGTTCCGTCTGTCAGCATGTTCTTCGAATTGGTGAAATAAGATATTTTGAAATTGCCTATGAGAACGAAACAAGGACAAAATCTTAACCGGCAAGAGTTACAAGCCCTACGTCGACTTTCAGAGAATAAATCCTTTCTGATTAAACAATCAGACAAAGGTAATAATGTATTGTTGTGGCCTACGGCCATGTATGTAGAGGAAGCCCAAAGACAATTGCATAACACATGTTTTTATCAAAGATTACCATCAGATCCAACAGATGTTTTTTCAGCAAAATTGTTCAAACTGTTGGATAGAGCCTGTGGATATGGGGTTATTACAGTTAAAGAGAAGAACTTTCTTTGTGCACCTTTGGTAGCATATAAAAAGTAGATACAATTGGATCCTCTACCCAAAGACTTGAAAAAAAAACCTGGCCGCCCCATAGTCTCAAGCATGGGTAGTTTATGTGAAAAATGCAGTGCATATATTGATTTCTTTTTGAAACCAATGGTTAAAGATCTTCCTTCATATGTGAAAGATACTACCCATTTTATCCAACTCTTGCAGAATATGACTCTTCCATCAAATTCCTTTTTGGTCACCTGTGATGTGGAGTCTTTGTACTCTAATATAGCCCATGAGGATGGAATGCAGGCTGTTACCTTATGGCTGGATCAACAGGTACAGTCAGATAGGATGCATGATTCCTTTTTGCTGGATCTTTTGGATTTTGTGTTAAAACACAATTATTTTGTTTTTGACAGAACTTTTTTTCGGAAGATATCAGTAGTGGCTATGGGGCCGCGGTGTGCACCGGCCCTTGCCAACCTTTTTTAAGGTAGGTGGGAGGCAACTAGTGTTTTTCCCCTCCGTGCCTTCCAGGAGGATGTTGTTCATTGGCATCGTTATATTGATGACATCTTCTTCATCTGGACAGGCACGGAGGGGGATTGTATTGATTTCATCTCTTCTATAAATCAAAATAATCACCATATCTTTTTGATAATGAGAAAGCAAGCAAAGATGTCTCCAGCAGGACCAGGGTTGTATATATCTTGTTAAAACTTCACTTTTAATTTCAAATTATAAAAGCCAAGGATGAGTTACAGAATGAGCAATATAGCGGCTCTTAGGTACAGCACATTCCAACGCGTTTCAGCTAAACCTTATCCATGAATAAGGTTTAGCCGAAACGCGTTGGAATGTGCTGTACCTAAGAGCCGCTATATTGCTCATTCTGTAACTCATCCTTGGCTTTTATAATTTGAAATTAAAAGTGAAGTTTTAACAAGATATATACAACCCTGGTCCTGCTGGAGACATCTTTGCTTGCTTTCTCATTACTTGAACTTTGGTAGCCCGTGACCTGGGCGTCTCCGCTGCAAGACTTCGTTGGGACTGGTTGAGTCTGGCTATTACATGGTGAGCTGACATACGTTTTCCCTTTCCCTTTCCCCTTGTTTTTTCATATCTTTTTGATACACTCCCTCTCAATGACGTCTCTTTATTTTTTGGACTTAAAAGTGTTTATAGAGGATGGAACAATATGTACCAGAGTTTATCGTAATCCTACAGCAACTAATGGATTATTACAATTTTCCAGTTTCCACCCTCTCCATACCCGAAAAGAGGTTTCTATTGGCCAATATCTACGGACGAGGCATAATTGTACAAGAGAAGAGGACTTCCAGAAGCAGGCAAGACAATTGACAGATCGTCTGAAGCAACGTGGCTATCCAAGGAAAATTCTATCTGCGGCCTTTCAAAGAGCTAAAAATAGTACACAAAGCTCACTTTTAAATCCAAGAGAACGGTTTCAGGATGTGTCTACGCAATTTATAACATACTACAATAATCAATGGGACGAGGTAAGGAGTATTCTTGGCAAGCATTGGGGTATCCTTAGGATTGATCCTCATACCAAAACGTTTATTGGAGTTCACCCATTTATGACGGCTAAAAGGGCTCCTAACCTTGGAGATCGATTGACTAGAAGCCATTTTTTGAGACCTACTTATAGTTTGCAACGAGGGATAAGATTGAAAGGCTCATTTCCTTGTGGCAATTGCAATGTTTGTCAATATATGTCACCTACAAGACATGGCTTTGTAAATCCACTTGACAATCAGCATCATTCTCTACGCAGTTTTGTTAACTGCAGATCTAAAAATGTGATATATGCCATTATTTGCAGATGTAATAAAATCTATGTTGGTCAGACGTCACAGGAGCTCAGAAAATGGGTGCAGAAGCATATCTCCACTATTCAACTGGCATGGACAGACCAGGAAAACGGGAAAAGCCTGACTTTAGTGGCATCGCATTTTTTAATGCACCATTGAGGTAAACGTGAGGGCATGAGAGTTATAGGGCTTCAAACTGTCAACACTAATATAAGGGGGGGCAACCCTCGGATGCGTCTATTACAGACAGAGTCGAGATGGATTTTTACCTTGAAATCTATGTCACCTGAAGGATTAGATGAAGAATTACTCTACACTGGCTTCCTGGGCTGAGTGGAATAAGTCTCGTTTGAGCTTTATTTGTTGAATTGAGGATTAAGATTTTGATGGCTTTCTCTGCATTTAGGAGTTTTTCGACACTTCTGAGTAGTCATGTCCTTAGGAATATATCGTATACATATGAGACTAAAAAGGCCCCAGTATGTACCATGGATTTATGCAGATGAATCGTTCTTTGGAAACCTTCTTTCGAGTCAGAATTTATCAACGAGATCAGAAAACCTATGGATCAGTTGGAGAAATAAGGGACAACGTTATGGGAGAAACCAGACAGTATGGATCTTGATATTGTTACCATTGGGAAATGTGGTTTTTTTATCTGTTATTTGGGAAATGGGGGATCTAGTGTCTTAATTGGGTGATAACTGGATCGCTATCTGTTTTTTTGGTTAATAATATAGTAGCTTTTTGTCCATCTTTTTGTAGCAACAATAATTGATGATGTATGATATACATTATAACAATAATTGCCTGTCAATATTTGATATTAGGATTAGGAATAAGCAGTCATATACCTCATAAGCGCATGCGTTTAGATCTATATACAAACACTTAACACAAGCATGATGAGATTTTGTTTTTCCTGCATACTTACTGTGCTATCAGAGACTGATGTCCACGGCATCTCTCGAGAATTTTCTCAGTAGAGAATAGTTCTTATTTGCAGTGCGCATGCGCACTGTGGACAGCGCTTCTGGGATTGAGATGCAGGGCAGGGAATTGGTATCCTTGGTTACGGTCCGGTTGGGCTGTGACGTCATGCCCGGGCGTCTATCATGGCGCTGGACGAAAATTTTCCTGTGCTTTCAGCTTGTCGATGCGACCACCAGTAATTCATTTCCTTTGATTGTATGGGCTTATATACCTGGCATATCGCACATTTCATACAGACTTTCCCTGATGAAGCTGTGTTTTCACAGCGATACGCGTGGGGTTGTCATTGGATCCACACATGATCTTCAGGGGATGATTTAGCTATTGGTGTGCTATAATTTGATTGTGGCATTAATTATTTAAGTCATGTAAGATATCTCTCATATATTAAGCCTGAGTTTGGTACAGGCGGATTTATTATGGTGGGTTTGTTACTAGATGCTTTTTTTTGAGGGGCAATATGGCTATTGGCATGTTATGATCTGTTTGCGTTTTTTTCCACTTGGGTCATGTAAAATACTTCGTAGGCCAGGTTTGGGTTTTGGCACAGGCTGATATATAACAATGGCACTGACAAGGAGTGCACAACATATATTTTAACAGGACATCAGCATATTAAGGGCATGAGTAGCCCTAAATATAATAGTAATATATTGATGATAAGAATGTTAGAACCCTCCTGTTAGTTTTTTCTATTTTGCTGGTCACATGACTTTTTGCCTATTTTATCCTGCTCCGCCCTCCTGGCCTTGCTGGACTTCAGTGTTACTTTTACTCTTAAGCTAGCCAGGTGCTTTGTACCTTACTCTGTAGTTTGCTTGGTCTTTTGACCACTAGTACTTCTGCTTGTTTGTTTGTCTATGCTCTGCTACAATTTCTGCTAGGAGGTGTCCAACTATATCCCAGTCCTTAGTTCTTGTAGGGACCCCTCCCTTATATCTATAGGTCTGCGTTCAGACTAGCCGAGGACTTAGGCGGGTCTGTTCACAAGGAACAGGTCCCCCACTGCATCGTAGGGAATCAGCTTAGTCCTATTGTAGGGACAGTTTTCCTATCTTTCCTTAGTGTTTGTAGCAGTTCATAACAGTAAGTCCAGCCCAAAAATAAAACACTCTAAGGAAAGAAATCCTGATTTCAGCATGGTGTCAGTTCAGGAGTTGGCTCAACGCCTGCAGGAACTGTCTTTGGAGGTGGCTGAGCTCCAGCAACACGTGAGTAGCTGTCCTGGAGCGCATTTTGTCGAACCGAAGGTAGGACTTCCAGAATTTTTTTATGGTAAACGGCAAGATTTTTTTTCCTTTAAAAACGCTTGTTTATTATATTTTCGTTTAAGACCCAGATCCTCGGGGAATGAATCACAGCGCATTGGGTTTATAATGTCACTTTTGCGCAAAGAACCACAGGGATGGGCCTTTTCTCTACAACCTAATGATCCGTGTTTTAGATCTGTTGAAGATTTTTTTTCTGCTATGGGGTTGTTGTATGATGATCCTGATCGAGTCTCATCTGCTGAAACTGAATTAAGACGTTTGAAGCAGGGATCAGGTGATGTGGAAAATTATTGTACATACTTCAGAAGATGGTCAGCTGAAGTGGAATGGAATGACTCAGCATTGAAATGTTTGTTTCTTGATGGTCTAGGTGAAAGGGTTCAGGATCTGCTGATTGCCTTCCCAAAACCTAGAACCTTGCAGGAGGCAATGAAATTAGCCATATGTGTGGACAGGAGTCTGCGTGCTAGGAGTAATGAAGAGAAATCGACTGCTATGGCAGCTCCTAGTTTTCAGAGGGTCTGTTCGGAGGGTGGATAACCGATGGAGATTGGGGCGATGTCACCTCACTCTCAGGAAAAGGACCGCAGGTTTGCTAAAGTATTATGTTTTCATTGCGGTAAATCTGACCACTTTATTAAGAACTGTGTGCTTCGTTTGAACAAAGAAAAAAATAAAGAGGTCAGTTACGCCCGCATAGCGTGTTTAAACTCAAAAGGAGTATTTCTTTCTGGAAGCACCTCATTCCAGGAGGAGTTGATTGAATTTCGGGTATTTGTGGATTGTGGTTCTACACTCAATGTGATAGATGAGGGTTTTTTGGAAAAATTTAAATTAGAATCCAAACTTTTGTCATCTCCTATTTCTGTGGTTGCTGTTGATGGCTCTCCCTTGAAAGGTATTACTCACAAGGTTTTTGAATTTCCCCTCACCATTAATGGTATTCACCAAGAGAATTTGGATTTGGCGGTATTAAATAATTTGCCTACTCCAGTGGCTTTTGGGTTACCTTGGTTAAAATTGCACAATCCTGTACTGGACTGGTCTACCAATGAAATTAAGTCTTGGAGTCCTAAGTGTTATGATAGATGTTGTAACGGTCGCATTGCTGCTGTGGAAAGAGGGGAATTACCTGTACCTATTCAGGATTTTTGGAAGGTTTTTTCTTAGGAGGAGTCACAAGTTTTGCCTCCTCATAGGGACTATGATTGTACTATTGAGTTTGTCCCTGGAGCAACTCTTCCCAAGAGTCGCTTATTTAATCTTACTATCCCTGAGAGAAAGGCCTTGGAGGAATACATACAGACAAGCTTGGCCGCCGGTCACATTAGACCTTCTAAGTCACCTGTGGCTGTTGGATTTTTTTTTGTAAAAAAAAAGGACAGCGGTTTACGTCCATGTCTGGACTTTCGCGAAATTAATAAAATTACAGTACGCAATTCCTACCCACTGCCATTAATTCCTGACTTGTTCAACCAGTTAGTGGGGGCCAAGTGGTTCTCTAAGATTGATCTCCGGGGGGCATACAATTTGTTACGTATGAAGGAAGGTGATGAGTGGAAAACTGCTTTTAACACTCCAGTGGGTCATTTTGAGAATCTGGTTATGCCTTTTGGTCTTACCAATGCACCAGCATTTTTTCAGAACCTTATTAATGACATCCTAAGACCGTTGATCGGTAAGAATGTGGTGGTGTATTTGGATGACATTTTGATTTTTGCGCCGGATCTGGAGTCTCATTGGCAGAGCGTACGTGAGGTATTGCTGTTGTTAAGCGACAATTCACTTTTTGCTAAGCTGGAGAAATGTGAGTTCGCTGTGCAGAGAATTAGTTTTTTGGGCTACATTATTTCCAGCGAGGGCTTTGAGATGGACCCGGTGAAGGTTCAGGCGGTGCAGGAATGGCCTAGGCCTATTGGTTTGAAACCAATACAGAGATTTTTGGGTTTCGCCAATTATTACAGAAAATTCATTAAGAATTTTTCTATAATTGTTAAGCCGTTGACCGATCTCACCAGGAAAGGTGCGAATACGGTTCAGTGGACTACTGAGGCCATTGAAGCTTTTGTGTATCTCAAGGAGTGGTTCAGTTCTGCCCCCATCCTTATGCAGCCTGATGAGACCAAGCCTTTTTTGGTCGAGGTTGATGCTTCTTCGGTGGGGGTCGGTGCTGTTTTGTCTCAGGAAAACAATGATGGAGTACATCCCTGTGCTTTTTTTTAAAAAAAAAATTCTGAGACCGAACTTAATTACGATGTCGGTAATCGGGAATTGCTGGCGATTAAACTCACATTTGAACATTGGCGTCATCTCTTGGAAGGTGCTAAATTTCCCATTCAGGTTTTTACTGATCATAAGAATCTGATCTATCTTGATGCTGCCAAGAACTTGAATGCCCGTCAAGCTAGGTTGGCACTTTTTTCTTCGCGGTTTAATTTTTCTGTTACTTACATCCCGGGTACCAAGAATGTAAAAGCTGATGCTTTATCTCTCAGTTTTTCTCCCATGGTTGGTACCGAGGAGGAGGAGAGCATTTTACAGGAAGGTGTTGTGATAGCAGCATTGGACTCCGTTTTGGAAGATGGGATTCTGAAAGCCCAGGAGGATGCCCCATCTAACACTCCCCATGGGAGGTTGTTTGTGCCTAGGAACTTTAGGAGAGATTTGTTTGTGGAGTGTCATGAGTCTCGGTTGGCAGGTCATCCAGGAATTTCGGAGACTAAGAGACTTGTAGGTCGCAGTTTTTGGTGGCATGGGTGGCAGAAGGAAGTCATTAAGTGGGTGCGTCAATGTACTGTGTGTGCTAGATCTAAGTCTTCACATGCTCCTGCTGCGGGGTTGCTTTGCCCTCTGGAGGTTCCTAGTGCTCCTTGGACGCATCTTGCTATGGATTTTATTACTGACCTTCCTGCCTCTGAGGGTTTCAATGTTATCTGTGTGGTCGTGGACCGTTTTAGCAAGATGTGTCATTTGGTTCCCTTCATCAAACTGCCCTGCGCCAAGACACTCGCTAAGGCTTTTGTTAAAGAAATTGTCAGGCTCCATGGCAGTCCTACCGACATTGTTTCCGATAGGGGACCTCAGTTCGCGGCTCGTTTTTGGCGTGCCTTTTGTGACAGGTTGGGAGTCCATTTGTCATTTTCGTCTGGTTATCATCCTCAGTCTAATGGACAGACAGAAAGAAAGAACCAGGATGTTGAACAGTTTTTGCGCTGTTTTGTGGCTGACAATCAAGAGGGGTGGTCTGAGTTTCTGCCACTGGCTGAATTTGCTCTTAACAACCATACATCCTCTTCTGCTGGGTGTTCTCCTTTTTTTTGTTGTACTGGGAGACATCCGTCGTTTGGGTCATTCTCCAAATTGGTATCGGCAGTGCCGGAGGAGGAGAATTTTTCTCGTGATTTAGAGAGAGTTTGGACAGATGTACGTCGTAACCTTCAAGAGGCTAACAAAATATCCAAGAGGTACTTTGACAGGAAACGTCAAGAGGTTTTGTTTACTGTTGGTGACATGGTTTGGTTGTCCTCTAGGAATCTGCGGTTGAGGATTCCTTCTAATAAATTGGGCCCGAAGTTTGTGGGTCCGTTTAAGGTGCTTCAGGTAGTTAACCAATCTGCTAGGTTGGAGGTTCCTACATCCTGGAAGATTAATCCGGTGTTTCATGTTTCTTTATTGAAAAAAGCTCATGTTTCTGATAGGGACGCCACTGTCTCTGTTCCTCCGGTGGAGGAAGACGGTGAATATGAAATTTCTCGCATTCTTAATTCTAGATTGCATAGAGGGAGATTGCAGTATCTCGTCGCTTGGAAAGGTTTCGGTCCCGAGGATAACTCCTGGGTAAGGGCGGATGATGTCTCTGCTTCTAGACTTGTCGGAGCATTTCACAGGAGGTTTCCTGATAAACCTGGGCCTAGAGGATCTGGAGGATCCTCATAGAAGTGGGGGTACTGTTAGAACACTCCTGTTAGTTTTTCTATTTTGCTGGTCACATGACTTTTTGCCTATTTTATCCAGCTCCGCCCTCCTGGCCTTGCTGGACTTCAGTGTTAATTTTACTCTTAAGCTAGCAAGGTGCTTTGTACCTTATTCTGTAGTTTGCTTGGTCTTTTGACCACTAGTACTTCTGTTTGTTTGTTTGTCTATGCTCTGCTACAATTTCTGCTAGGAGGTGTCCAACTATATCCCAGTCCTTAGTTCTTGTAGGGACCCCTCCCTTATATCTATAGGTCTGCGTTCAGACTAGCCGAGGACTTTGGCGGGTCTGTTCCCAAGGAACAGGTCCCCCGCTGCATCGTAGGGAATCAGCTTAGTCCTATTGTAGGGACAGTTTTCTTATCTTTCCTTAGTGTTTGTAGCAGTTCATAACAAAGAATTGGATTTATATAACATGTTCTGTGATGTAGCTGAATATTGGTATATGATGTGCATACCCATTCTAATATAATAATCACGTATTGATGGTATGACCCAGTTGCATGCTAGCTAATATAAAGAGAGTCATCACTGTGACTTCTATATACCTCTTATGAGATATCTATATATGACATTTATATGAAAATAATGTAAGGACCTATGCTATTTATTAGAGGAAAATATATATATTGATTGCATCACCGATTGTGTATTTTGAAATTTCAAATCATGTGTGTGCTTTTTTAGTGTTTTTAAAGGAGCTTAATAAAGCTTGTATTTTATTTATTATTGTATTGAGGTGTGCGCGTTTTTACATATTTAACTTCTTTTTCTCCCTTTTCTGACATTGTAGTCTGGTACATTATGACGCACCCTAATTTATGATTGAGACTGTGCATCTTTTTGTTTTGAGCTTTGAATATTTAACACCGGGAGAAATAGTAATGGCTGGGGACCAAGTATGGACATGAGGCATGTGGTTGTGAAAAGCTTCCACCTCCACGAGCCTAAAAGGCCACATTTCAAGTGAAAGCAGCTTTACAGGACTTCCTGTGAGAAATGACACGCAGGGTAAATAGGATTTCCCTCTATGCCAGCCCTTTCACTGAGCTAAATACGACTGTCAGCAAAAAAAGTTGTGGCTCCGTACTGCCCTTTGCCACATTCACCTGTCCACGTGTTTGTGGTTAGGCGGTCCTTCCCAGTAAGTGCACTGGGGAGGGCACGGGTAATGTGGGACCCGTGCTTGTGGAAGGCGGAGGCGATATCGGGAAATATAGTGGTGGCTGGGGACCGAGTATGGACACCCGGCTGCGGCCACATTTCAACTGCAAGCAGTTGTCAAAAATTTGGCAGTATAGTATTGCAGCCTGTGGGTGGGTTGGTGGCTGGCTGCCAGCATACTTGTGCTTGCATTCCAAGGAATGGGGTAGGGATAAATGAACGCTGCAGTGGGACAAGGACATGGACGGTGATTGTTGTAAGTCTGCAACGACAGGTTCATGGCGGGAGGCATCTTCGCATGCGCCAAGGATCACTTATGATGGGCATACTTTTAGGCAGTGACCTGGGAGTCAGAGATGCTTCCAGAGGTCTTCCCCATGCTATTTCCATGACTTTTCAGCACGTATGCATGTGTCTGATGATGTGTCACACACCACATGGCCAGATAAGGTTGTAAAATGTTAAAATGAAATTTCCTGGTGAATGCATTTGTGTTGATTGAAAGCAATGCAAAAGTGCAAAAACACATCAAAAACGCCACGTGTGAACATAGTCCAAGGTGTGGAGGAGTATTTTTGTTTTTGGTTATTTATTTTGCTTTATATACATTGTACATGTCATGGAATGGATGTTCCTTAGCATATTTCCCAGGAAAATCCATTTTGGTTTCGTTTTGGTATGTTTTATTGTGAGTCAACATTGTTGACAGAAGTGACCTGGGAGTCAGAAATGCTTCCAGGGGTCTTCCCCATGCTGTCCCCATGTCATTTGAGCACTGTTCCCATCGATTAGGGCAATTTGTAGGCCCTCTGCAGACCGCCGGGGGGAGCTGCCTGAAAAATGCTCGAGTTTCCCATAGTCTTACATTGGGCTCGTTGCTCGGGTCGAGCACCCGAGTATTCAAATTTGCTCGACCCGAGCAACGAGTACCCGAGCATTTTAGTGCTTGCTCATCACTAATGGCTATCGATTAGTGATGAGCGAGTATGTTTTGTTAACCATTTCGCCGAGTATGCTCGGGCGAGCACAGTGTAGTTTCAGCTGCTCGGTGTTATGTTTGAATCATCCCGTGTGCATGATTTGCAACTGTTTGACAGCTTTAATACATATGAGGAATTTCTATTTCTTACACATTCCTCACATGTATTAAAACTGTCAAACAGTTGCAAAACATACACACGGGAGTGATTCAAACATAACACTGAGCAGCTGTAACTACTCGGTGTTGACCCGAGCATTCTCGGCGAAAGGGTTAGCAAAACATACTCGCTCATTACTACTATCGATGGGTGTTGGTTATAAATGTATTTATACTCATGTACTGATAAAACACCTGATTTTTTGCCCATATCCGCTAAAGATTTCAATTCCTTTTTAAAGCAATTAGTTGGATCCAATGTTAGTATTTTATAAGTTTTATCATTCCTTAATAATCTTAAAGATTTGATGCTGTATGGTCTGCATCTCTATCAAGTATAACAATACTCCCTCCTTTATCAGCAGGACGTATTGTTATATTATTATTATTATCCTGTCATTTTTCGATGATTAGTTAAATTATTTTGTTGCATTACTTTTTACTTTATGTATATCCCTAATAACAAGATTCTGGAAGCTGTTGAATGCATCCTCTTGTATTGGTTAAAGGACAATTTGCATTTTAAACCTGTGAGTGTAAAAGAGGTAGCAATCGTACTGCAAGGAAAGGAAAATGTATCTGTGATATCATAATTCACAGTGGAATCCCTGATGTTTTTCTTAACCGCTTCCCGACTTCCCACTGTATATAAACGTCCTCGCTGCCTGGTCTCTGTGCAGCGCTGACGTTGAGGCTGAGTTCACACGATGTGTATTTAATGCGTTTCCGCGGCGTTTTTGCAGTTGCGTAAACGCCACGGAAATGCATTAAAAACGCATGGTAGAAGGGCAGCAATGTTCCCCAATTGAAATCCGCATGTGCTGTGCCCATGATGCGGATTTTTCCGCAGCGTAAACGCTGCGCTCAAAAATCCGCAGCATGTCAATTAATTTTGCGTAAACGCGGCGTTTTCGCCGCCATTGACTTGCATTAGAACGCGCCAATTCCGCAAGACTGCATCTGTGCTTGCGCAATTGGTGCGTTTTAATGTGCGGATGGTACCCGGGTGTGGAGGAGAGGAGAGTCTCATCCACACCCAGGTACCATTAAAAAAGCTGTAAAACAAGAATAAAATAAAAAATATATATATACTTACCATCTGTCGGCCCGCACTGCGCTCCTGCTTGGTTCCCGGCACTTGCAGTGAGTTGAAGGACCTGCGCTGACGTCAGAGTCATGTGACGGGTCACGTGACGCTGACGTCGGCAGGTCTTTCAATTCAAAGTTGCCGACGAGGGAGAACGGATTGAGCGGGACAGTGCGGGCCATCAGAAGGTAAAGTATACATGTATTTTTTATTTTTACCATTCTCTCGGGTCACACTATATAAATCCATGCCGGTTGCATGGATTTATATAGTGTGACCTAGTTGTCAAGCACTTTCCATGTGATGCTAAAATCGCCTGGAAAGCGCTTGTCAATCCACATGCGGAAACGCATGTGAATCCGCATGTATTCCGCAGGAAAAATGCATGCACAATCTGCATGCGTTTTTTCTGCCAGGGAGATGCAGAAATGATGCAGAAATTTTCTCTTCATTTCTGCATCGTGTGCACATACCCTGATAAACGGTCGGTGGTCCCGCAGTGCTCAGGACCCCCAGGGTCCTGCAAGTTCTGCGGGTGCGGTGAAGAGCAACAGCTCTGACAGGGGACATCATCGGGACCTGATTGGATCAGGTCCCAATGATGTTAACCCTTTGCCATCTTATAGATGGCACGATCTATAGCGATCGCGGCATTTAGAAGAATGTGAGAGGAGAGGGGGTTGTCCACTTACCTCTCCGATGGCCCCCCTGATATCTGAGAGGACCTGGAGTTGTCATGGCAGCTGAAGGTCACATGACCACCTCCGGGTCTGCCATGTACGGTGTCCTGCTAGGCTCAGCCTACAGCTGAGTCTAGCAGGAGACAATGACAGTTTTACACTGTCAGCTGAGCTCTCATGCAATGCAGTACATGTCTATTGCATTGCATGAGAACAGTGATTAGAAAAATAAAAATTGATGTCCCATAAAGGAACTAAGTAAAAATGTAAAAAAAAGTCTAAAAAATGTTTTCAAACTGTTAAAAAAATCACAAAATAAATAAAAATAAATAAATAAAATATTAAACCAATAAATCCGTATATTTATGCAAAAGCAAAAAAAGTGCTCATATTTGGTATCGCCACGTCCGGAACAACCCAATCTATAAAAATGTCACACTAACTAACCCCTTCTGTGCACACAAAATAAAATAATAAAAAAAAAAAACGGAGCAAAAAACTATGCTTTTTCATCATATCGCCAAACAAAAAGTGGAATAAAATGCGATCAAAAAGCCAAATGTAAATAAAAATGGTACCGCTGAAAACGTCATCTTGTCCCGCAAAAAAAAGCTGCCATACAGCCCCATCAGCCGAAAAAAAAAGTTATAGCTCTCAGAATAAAGCGATGCAAAAAAATTATTTTTTCTATAAAATAGTTTTATTGTGTAAAAGCGTAAAAACATAAAAAAAGAAATAAGTGTAGTATCGCTGTAAATGTACTGACCCAAAGAATAATGCTGCCTTATCACTTTTACCACACGCAGAATGGCATAAAAAAAACCTCATAAAACACTTCCTGAATTGTTGGTTCTTGTTCATTTTACCTCCCAAAAAACGGAATAGAAAGTGATCAAAAAATGTCACGTACCCAAAAATGGTATCAATAAAAACGTCAACTCGTCCCGCAGAAAACAAGCCGTCACATGACTGTCGGCCGAAATATGGAATAATTATAGCTCTCAAAATTTTTGCAAAAAAAAGCGTCTTTTAGTGTGTGACAGCTGTCAGTCATAAAAACCCGATATACAGTAAATCTGGTATCGACCTGAAGAATAAAGTCATCTAATCACTTATACCACACGAGGAACAGCGTAAAAAATAAATAAAACCAATTCTTCACCTGCTACTGATTTGTTTATTATGTCTCCCAAAGATCACAGTAAGGCTCTGCTCACATTTATCTGGCATTCTGCGCTGAGCGCTTACATCGGGGTTTCCGTGTAAATCTCTGAAATATGTGATTCAGACGGATGCCCTGACGGAAGATTCCCTGTAATGAGGCAGATATAGGTACTGTGGATACCGTCTGGCTTGTGATCTCACGGTTTCATCTTTTTTTAGGGGTGCATAAAAATGTGGTTGACCACAGTTTTGTGCACTTCTGAAAAAAAAGACACCACTAAACAGAGGCCAGACGGAGTCCAGATTAACTCTGCTGCCTTATTTCATCTGAATTTCACCACTTGGAGATTTAGATGCAAACCTCGATGTAAGTGCTGTGCTCAGTCTAGAGCGCCGGATAAATGTTATGTAAAATGTTCCCAATAAAAGCTTCAACTCAGTCCTCAAAAAAAAGCTAGTACCCACTCAGGTTCATTATCTGTTAAAAATATAAGGGACTTCTAAGTTACTGGTAGCAGAAAGGCTCTGGAAAAGCAAAATGGCCCTTGCCCCCAAAAAGAAATTCAGAAAATTTTGTGCTACCAAATCCAAATGCCTCCCTCCCTTCTGAGCCCCACAATGTGCCTATACTACATTTAGGGTCCACATGTTTGGCATTCCAGTAGCGATGAGAGCTTGCCTAATTTACAGGTGCATGTCTCCAGAAGCATGAGCTGTGTACAACGTACTGGTCACTACAGCGTACTGGTCATTTCAACAGCAGTTTGAAATTTTCACTCGGCAACATCCACTGCTGCTTGTTTCTGGAAAAGACCCATGGAGTCAAAATCGTCACTACACCTATAGATAAATTCCCAAAGTGGTATAACTTCCAAAATGAGGTCATTTGAGGGGGGATTCTGCTCTTCTAGCACTTAGGGGCTGTGTATATGGAGTTCGCAAACTTTTCTACAATAATTTGTTCTCCAAGAGTCAAATAGCGCTCCATGCCTCCCGGATCTTGCCGTATGGCTAATCGGTACGGTACAGCCACATATGGGCTATTGCCACATTTAGAATAAATTGTGTGACACATTTCGTCACCATTTTTACCCATTGCCCTGTGTGAAAATGTAAAATCTGAGGCTAAAACATTTTTTGTGGTAAAAATATAATTATGTTTTCTTCACTGCCCAATGGTATAAATTTAAAAATTAAAAAATACTCACTACTTCCCTAGATGAATTCCTTGAGAGGTGTAGTTTACAAAATGGGGTCACTTGTGGGGGTTTCTGCTGTTTCGGCATGTCAGCAACTCTTCAAATGTGACATGGTGTCTGCAACCTATCCCAGCCAACATAGAGCTCCTTTCTCTTCCGAACCCTGCCGTACACCAAAGCAGTGGTTTCCCCCCCCACATATGGGGTATGGGCGTACGCAGGAGAAATTGCACAACAAATTTCATGATGAAATTTCTCCTGTTACCCTTATGATAATGCAATATTAGGGGATGAAATAGATTTTTATCGCTCAATATTATAAACTTCTGTGAAGCACTTGGTGGGTCAAGGTGCTCACCACGCATCTATATAAGTTCCCTAAGGGGTCTAGTTTCCAAAATGGCTTCACTTGAGGGGAGTTTCCATTGTTTAGGCACATCAGGGGCTCCCCAAATGCGATATGGTGTCCGCTAATTATTCAAACAAATTTTACATTCAAAAAGTCAAATGGTGCTCCTTCCCTTCCGAACCCTGCAGTGTGCCCAAACAGTGGTTTTCCCTCACATATGGGGCATCAGCGTGCTCAGGATAAATTACACTACAAATTGTGTAGTCCATTTTTTCCTGTTACCCTCTAAAGTAACATTTTTATGAAAAAAAGTTAAATGTTCATTGTTTTCTTCCACATTCTAAAAATTCCCGTGAAGCACCTGAAGGGTTAATAAACTTCTTGAATGTGGTTTTGAGCACCTTGAGGGGTGCAGTTTTTAGAATGGTATCACTTTTGGGTATTTTCTGTCATAAAGGCCCCACAAAGTCACTTCAAATAAGATGTGGTCCCTAAAAAAATGGTTTTGTAAATTTTGTTGGAAAAATGAGAAATCGCTGGTCAACTTTTAACCCTTAGAACTTCGTAACAAAAAAAATTTTTGGATCTGATGTAAAGTAGACATGTGGGAAATGTTATTTATTAACTATTTTGTGTGACATATCTCTCTGATTTACGGGCATGAAAATACAAAGTTTGAAAATTGCAAAATTTTCGCCAAATTTCAGATTTTTTCACAAATAAACGCAAGTGATATTGAAGAAACTTTACCACTATCATGAAGTACAAGATGTCACAAAAAAAACAATCTCAGAATCAGGGGGATCCGTGGAAGCGTTCCAGAGCTGTTACCTCATAAAGTGACAGTGGTCAGAATTGAAAAATTTGGCCTGGTCACGAAGGCGAAAACAGGCTCTGGCGCGAAAGGGTTAAAACAATGTTTTCTCAGAGCCAGGTTTCGCATTAATTTTTTTATTCCTATAAACGCATCAAATTTATTGAAATAAGTGGATGGAGCAAATTTTAAACCTTTCTTTAAAAGGCCTATTTAATCTTACTTAGGTGAAGGTTTGCTTAAATTAAATATTTATTTGGCATGAATTTTGTGATATCTTATCTAAGTTATTTTTTTGGTGAATTTCTCTACCCTGTATCCTCTTTTCATTTTCTTGTAGTTGTTCTAAAAATCCCCTTTGACTGGGATTTTTTTAGAATTATTTTTCAAATTTTTATTTTGATTCAAAATTTTTATGGATCATTTTTTGCTAACTTCCTCTACGGTCTCCAAGTTAGTGGGTGTTTCCTCGGTTAATTTTTTAGACATTACGGTCTCTGTAGAAAAAGGAAAGTTAGCTACAAAAAGTTACAGCAAGCCAACTGACAGTAATTGTTATATTAATATTATTATTATTTATTATTATAGCGCCATTTATTCCATGGCGCTTTACATGTGAAAAAGGGGTATAATACAAGAACAATTACAATAATCTTGAACACAATGTGACAGCGACTGGTACAGGAGGAGCGAGGACCCTGCCCGCGAGGGCTCACAATCTACAAGGGATGGGTGAGGATACAGAAGGTGAGGGTAGAACTGGTCGTGCAGCGGTATGGTGGAGCGGTGGTTACTGCAGGTTGTAGGTTGGTCGGAAGAGGTGGGTTTTCAGGTTCCTTTTGAAGGTTTCCACGGTAGGCGAGAGTCTGATATGTTGGGGTAGAGAGTTCCAGAGTAGGGGGGAAGCACGGAAGAAATCTTGTATGCGATTGTGGGAGGAGGAGATAAGAGGGGAGTAGAGAAGGAGATCTTGTGAGGATCGGAGGTTGCGCGTGGGTATGTAATGGGAGACTAGGTCAGAGATATATGAAGGAGACAGGTTGTGAATGGCTTTGTATGTCATGGTTAGGGTTTTGAACTGGAGTCTCTGAGCAATGAGAAGCCAGTGAAGAGATTGACAGAGAGGAGAGGCCGGGGAATAGCGGGGGGACAGGTTGATTAGTCGAGCAGCAGAGTTTTGGATAGATTGGAGGGGTGCGAGAGTATTAGAGGGGAGGCCACAGAGCAGGAGGTTGCAGTAGTCAAGGCGGGAGATGATGAGGGCGTGCACTAGTGTTTTTGCAGATTCATGGTTGAGGAATGTGCGGATCCGGGAGATATTTTTGAGTTGGAGTCGGCAGGAAGTGGAAAGGGCTTGGATTTGTGGTTTGAAGGAGAGTTCCGAGTCCAGGGTTACCCCAAGGCAGCGAGTTTGAGGGACTGGGGAGAGTGGGCAGCCATTAACGTTGATAGATAGGTCAGTTGGGGGGGTTGAATGAGATGGCGGAAAGATGATGAATTCTGTTTTGTCCATGTTAAGTTTTAGATATCTGGCAGAGAAGAAGGATGAAATAGCAGACAGACATTGTGGGATTTTTCTTAGTAAGGAGGTGATATCGGGTCCAGAGAGGCAGATCTGTGTGTCATCAGCATAGAGGTGATAATGAAAGCCGTGAGAGTCTATGAGCTGTCCCAGGCCAAAGGTGTAGATGGAGAAGAGCAGGGGTCCTAGAACTGAACCTTGGGGGACACCGACAGATAGGGGGCGAGATGAGGAGGTGGTGTGTGAGTGGGAGACACTGAATGTCCGGTCTGTTAGGTATGAGGAGATCCAGGATAGGGCCAAGTCTGTGATGCCGATAGATGAGAGAGTCTGTAGTAAGAGGGAATGGTCCACTGTGTCAAAGGCAGATGACAGGTCTAGGAGGAGGAGGACAGAGTAGTGTCGCTTAGATTTGGCGGTTAGTAGGTCATTGGTGACTTTAGTCAGTGCAGTTTCAGTAGAATGGTGCAGTTGGAAACCAGATTGTAGGCGGTCAAAGAGGGAGCAGGAGGTGAGGTGGGAGGACAGTTCAGAATGGACATGTTGTTCCAGTAGTTTTGAGGCATAGGGGAGAAGTGATATGGGGCGATAGCTGGACACAGAGGATGGGTCAAGGGAGGGCTTTTTGAGGATGGGTGTGATTGAGGCATGTTTGAAGCATGAGGGGAAGACACCAGTTGTTAGTGACAGGTTGAAGTGGTGGGCTAGGGCTGGGATGAAGATAGTGGTAAGGTTTGGGATGAGGTGGGACGGGATTGGGTCAAGTTTACAGGTGGTGAGGTGTGATTTGGAGAGTAAGGAGGAAAGTTGATCTTCAGAAATGGTGGAGAAGGTGGTTTTGGAGGAAGGGGGTTGAGTAGGTGTGGGGAGGGGCTGTGGGGGCTTTAGGCAAAAGCTTTGTCTGATGGTGTCAATCTTCTGCTTGAGGAATGAGGCAAAGTCTTCGGCTGAAATAAGAGGAGAGGGAGGAGGCACTGGGGGACGGAGGAGAGAATTGAAGGTGTTGAATAGTTGTTTGGGGTTGTGAGACAGGGAGGATATGAGAGATGCAAAGTATGATTGTTTAGCTGCAGTGAGTGTGGACTTGAAGGTAGTGAGGGACTGTTTGAATGCGATGAAGTGCTCATGGAAGTGGGACCTTTTCCATCTACGCTCAGCAACCCTGGAGGCCCGTCGCAGTTCTTTAGTTAGGCTGGTGTGCCAGGGTTGTCTGTTGATTGTGCGAGCCTTGGTATGTGTGAGGAGGGCGGCCGAATCGAGAGCTGCAGCGGTTGTGGTGTTGTATAAAGTGGCAGCAACTTATGCATCATGTAAGGAACTAATGTCTGTAAGAGGGAGGAGGGATTTAGAGAGTGAGTGTAGGTCAAGGTGTTTGAGATTTCTGCGAGGGTATGCAAGTTTGTGGAGTGGGGATTGTTGCCCTGGAGAGGAGAGAGAAGAGAATGTGAGTAAGTTGTGGTCAGAAAGAGGGAGAGGTGAGTTAGAGAGGTTAGATAGGTAACAGAGGCGGGTGAAGATGAGGTCCAGTGTGCGGCCGTCTTTGTGGGTGGGTGTGGAAGACCACTGAGTAAGACCAAAGGAGGAAGTGAGGGATAGAAGCTTAGAGGCAGATGAGAGGGAAGTGTCAATGGGGATGTTAAAGTCGCCCATGAGGATAGTGGGGATGTCAACGGAGAGGAAATGAAGTAGCCAAGTGGTGAAGTGGTCAAAGAAAGTGGTGGTTGATCCTGGGGGGCGGTAGATGACAGCCAGCCAGTTAATATGGATAGTTGTCATTTACCTACATGGCTAAAAAAGATTCCAAAAGGCCAATTTATGCGAACGAGAAGGAACTGTACTAAATATGAAGATTATCAAAAAGAGTCAGAAAAAATTATCTATAAATTTACCCAAAAGAGTTATAACCACACAGATCTGGAGATTTTAAAAGAACAGGTAGGAAAAATTCTGAGAAATCAGTTATTTTCCACACAGAAAATGAATGATATGGAAAAGAAGGAGGCGATAAATAGTAATAATAAATGTATTTTTAAAATTCCAATAATCACTCAGTATAATTAGGAATGTGTCAAATTGAGAAAGATTGTAGAAAAGTACTGGCTGCTATTAATGGTAGATAAAATCATAGGGGAATACATTGCCCCTAAAGCCAGTTTTATTTCTAGCAAGGCAAAAAATTTAGCAAGCCAGATAGCCCCAACGGTGGTATTTAGAGATAATAAAGAAAATAATGCTAATTGGACTAAAGGTTTTTATCCATGTAAAATGTGTGTTATGTGTAAAGCAACTAAACCAAAAGAACCAGTGTTTTCATAATGAAGAAGAAATGTCTACCATACATACGCATATATCCTGTTATTGAAAGGGGATTATTTATTGTATACAGTGCCCTTGTAACAAGCATTATATAGGACGAACAAAAAGAGAATTAAAAATAAGAATGAAAGAACATTCTAATAATATTAATAAACAATACACTGGTCATCCTCTGTCACTACATTATAAAATGGCACACAAGGGAAAATTAGTAGGCACTACATTTTGGGGAATTGAGTATGTCAAAAAACATTGGATGAGTGGTTATTATATTAAGTTAATGTGTAAAGTAGAAAGTAGGTGGATTTTTAGAATGAATTCACTGAAACCCCACAGTCTGAATAGTGAGATGGAGCTTTTTGATTTCAATTGATTATTTACCAATTCCCTGATTAATTGGAAAGGATATCCACCTATAAATAGAAGGAATCTCTAGGTGTCTGCAAATCCCTGATGAAGGAGGCCTTAGCCTCAGAAATAAGCGCTGGACCCATCTCTCTTGCGAGGAAGCCCCAGATATTGTGACGTCACACAGACACCGAGCGCTCACATCCTTAACTATCATCAGCCTTGCAGGTGTGACCGGCTGGCACACCAACTTGGCATCACGTGGATCTTTCCATCAACTATCAGAGTAACAAGGTGCATTAATCCTTCCTTATCCACCTGCTGCTTGGTCCCAGCCACTGCGTGCTCCGGAGGATTAGATGCGAGACTGTTACTCCTGCAGCACTTTGCATACTGCATTCACCTACCTGTCACCCGCTGTTCACATCGACAGCCCAAGTGAGACGTGGACCGGTGAGTTTCTTCCTCAGTAATACTTCCTCCACCGCCACCAGCCTTGGGCACGCTGTCCACACCAGAGAAGAAACTCACCGATCCGCTACTGGGAATAGCTTCCCTAATGTGACCTTACTAATTGCTGTGCTTATTAAAGGCAGGATCAGTTTTTCTTAACACACCAGCGGCCTTGTAGCACATCCTTTTTACTTACCTTTTTTTCGATTTTTGCACTGGGTCATATAGTGCATTAGGATTGCGGCTCCTTGCCAGCGTGTTTTCTGTATATTAAGCAGCGCTATTGTATATTCGATCTTTTCTTTGGTACATTTCCACCAGATGATCCTTTGGCAGTCAGCAGGATCTGTTAGAGGATAATAAACTGTGGACATCCTGCCTTGAATAAACTAGGAAGTATGGCTCTCCATCAGCACACAAAGTGATGTCGCCTGCTCATCTGTAAAGTACAAACCAGTCAGCAATCAAAACAAGCCTCAAGTTGATCTTCTTACCTTCTCCTCATGCTCATTTTTCTGTTAGGCAGGGCACAATCTCAAGTAGTACTTGTTTGGCGTCATAATCATCACCATTGTCATAGACCATTACAGCTTTTCATACTCCAAGTATGCCTCCTCCTTCTCCGCTGCACTGGCAGATACCCATCCCTTATTGTGTGTCAAGGAAACAGGCATGCACTGCTATTTATTCACTTTTGTGTCAACTTAAATCTCACCTACGCATGTTGCTGGTGGTTCAGTTGCTGCCATACCACCTTCTGCCTTTCGAAAAAGTATGGCCATGGAAACCCATGACATGAAGCTACTGGCGAAAAGCTTTTGTGCCGATTTTAATGGCAGAAAAGATTTGGACATCTGTAGCTACAGTGGCATGTAAATGTTTTGTTGGCACCCCTGGTCAAGATTTCTGTTATTATAAACAGTTAACCAAGTTGAAGATCAAATGATCTCTAAAAGGCCTAAAGTTAAAGATGACACATTTCCTTTGTATTTTAGGCAAAACATATATATATATATATATATATATATATATATATATATATTTTTTTTTTCATCTTTTTTAACAACTGTTAGCAAAGTCAGTTGCATGGCTAGGTGATGGATTTTATACACTTGTGGTAATGGAACTTAATGAAAAACCTAAACTCACTGATTAAGGCCTCTTCCACACGGCCTTGCTTCCAGTATGTGTGTCATCCATTTTTTTTCATGGATTCCATACGTACCCATTAAATCCTATGGGGCTGTTCACATGTCATGTTTTTACATAGACTGTGTGTCCATGCAAACCACATGGAGACATCTGTTTTTTTTCTGGAAGCACGGATCAGAAGGTCCAATGCAAGTTTATAGGTCAGTGAAAAACATGTACAGCAAATTTGCCATCTGTGTGCTGTCCATGTTTAACATTGTAAAGTATAGGAGATGATTTGTAAATTATGTATTTCTTTATCCATACCAGAAAAACATTGATGGCACACTAAAATCGGAAAAATGGATGACACTGATGGCACCAGTTTTTTCATGCACATGTTTAATCACGGCCATGTGAAGGAGGCCTAAGAAGCATGTCCCAATACGTTTCCCCATATAGTGTATATGACAATAAGCTCTAGCTAGTATTACAGTTCATTTAATATTCATAACATACATATACTGAACAAGAAAAATATATATCCAACCAACAAGAATAATATATATCTTATCATTGACACTTAAATAATGAAAGTATAATTGAAAGGAAAAGTCCATGTAAGTGATTCACAAGTTATAAAAAGGAAAGGGATTAAATAAAGTAATATTCGTCATAAATAAGCTTACTGATCTGAACTGACACTGTGCTTCACTGATCTTTAAATTATCCCACAAGCCTATAATAGCTTATTTAAATGTAATGCATTAGTTTATTTAATCTTAAATTTCCTGTATATCTGCTTCAGCATTTATACATAAATTTATGGTTAACTTAAAAAGATATATGTGCAGTAGGAAAACAATTTTGTGGCCTAATTTAAGCTAAAATGTATTAAGTAAAAAGCCTTGATTATAGAATAACATGAATGAGGGTGGTTATAAAAGAATGACATTAGCATTGAGAACAAACCGATATTATATTTATTAAAATGCTGAAAGACTATATTGTTATACGTACAACATTTCAAATAGTAACTTCACAAGAAGCTGTAGTTAAAAAAAAGCAGGTATATTTAAAAGTTCATTATGCAAAAGGTATAAGGTACAGTCATGCTCACTGTTATTGGCACCTATGAAGTTTAAGTACATAATGTGGAATATCTTTTGAAAAAAATTAAACAAATGAAACTGTTTTTTGTATAGAGCACTCGTGTTAAAAACAAAAAAGCAAATGTCAAACAATAATTTAAATCAAAAAACAATGGGAGGGAAAAATAGATAAACCTAAAGCTTGCTGTGTCACTGGTATTGGCACCCTTTACATTAATTTAGTATGGAAACACATTTTGAGTTGCCTGTGGTAAATCACAAAAGAGATTCTCCTGTGATTAATAGTGTTGAGCGAGCATGCTCGACACTGCTCGGTACACGCCCGAGCATCTCACTACTCGGAATGTTTGGCGAGCACCGAGCATTCTCGGGTTACTCGGGCGGGAGCTCGGGTCTCCGTCCTGCATGTTTGGCGCTCTTTACAGAGCCAATGAAAATGCAGTGATTGCCAGCCAGTAACAGTATTGCCGCAGCCATGTTGGTTGTGGGCATTACAGTGATTGGCTGGCCGCACAGCATCACCTCGAGTATTTAAAACCGGGCACCGCCATCTTGGACACAGTCGCTCTGGATCAGACGGTGTAGGGAGAGTGCTGCTCAGCTAGGGAGAGATTTATACTACCTTTATAATAGGTAGTGTAGGGTCTCTAAAGCCTGCAAAATCAAACAAACAGTCCTTCTCAGGACTAATATCCATCCCAGATATCAGGCAGGCAGGCAGGCTGTATAGGAGAGGCAGTGGTTATACCAACAAACACTGCATTACAGTCCTGTGTGCTGCTTTTCAAATTGCTAGACTTAGCCCCAGGTCTCAGGGGCCAGGAGCAATCCTTTTTTTTTTCATCTAAATCCTATTTTTTTTTTTCCTCAGTCAGACTTGAGTGTGTCTGTGAGTGTTCAGACACAAATATATCTGTTTAAAAGTGTCTGTTGTAGGCCAGAGAAATAGAACTGTGGTTTTGCAGTTCCACAGTTCAAATCTCTGCATTATCCACTTTTTTGCCTTTTTTCCATAAAAAAAAAACATTTTGAGTGTCTCGCTGACTGTTCAGACACAAATATGTCTGTTTAAAAGATTCTGGTGTAGGCCAGATAACTAGAACTGTGGTTTTCCTCTTCCACGGTTCAAATCTGGGTGTAATCCACCTTTTTGCATAATAAAAAACAGATTCAGTGTCTCGCTGACTGTTCAGACACAAATATATCTGTTTAAAAGAGTCTGGTGTAGGCCAGATAACTAAAACTGTGGTTTTGCAGTTCCACGGTTCAAATCTCGGTATTATCCACTTTTTTGCCTTTTTTCCATAAAAAAAAACATTTTGAGTTTCTCGCTGACTGTTCAGACACAAATACAGTTACATGAAAAAGTTTAGGCACCCCTATTAATCTTAAGCTTAATGTTTTATAAAAATTGGTGCAACAGCTATTTCAGTTTGATATATGTAATAACTGTTGGACACAGTAATGTTTCTGCCTTGAAATGAGGTTTATTGTACTAACGGAAAATGTGCAATCTGCATTCAAACAAAATTTGACAGGTGCATAAGTATGGGCACCTCACCAGAAAAGTGACATTAATATTTAGTAGATCCTCCTTTTGCAAAAATAACAGCCTCTAGTCGCTTCCTGTAGCTTTTAATGATTTCCTGGATCCTGGATGAAGGTATTTTTGATCATTCCTCTTTACAAAACAATTCCAGTTCAGTTAAGTTTGATGGTCGCCGAGCAAGGACAGCCCTCTTCAAATGATCCCACAGATGTTCAATGATATTCAGGTCTGGGGACTGGGATGGCCATTCCAGAACATTGTAATTGTTCCTCTGCATGAATGCCTGAGTAGATTTGGAGCGGTCTTTTGGATCATTGTCTTGCTGAAAGATCCATCCCCTGCGTAACTTCAACTTTGTCACTGATTCTTGAACATTATTGTCAAGAATCTTCTGATACTGAGTGGAATCCATGCGTCCCTCAACTTTAACAAGATTCCCGGTGCCGGCATTGGCCACACAGCCCCAAAGCATGATGGATCCTCCACCAAAGTTTACTGTGGGTAGCAAGTGTTTTTCTTGGAATGCTGTGTTTTTTGCCGCCATGCATAAAGCCTTTTTGTATGACCAAACAACTTAATCTTGGTTTCATCAGTCCACAGGACCTTCTTCCAAAAATAAATTGGCTTCTCCAAATGTGCTTTTGCATACCTCAGCCGACTCTGTTTGCGGCGTGCTTGCAGAAACGGCTTCTTTCGCATCACTCTCCCATACAGCTTCTCCTTGTGCAAAGTGCATTGTATAGTTGACCGATGCACAGTGACACCATCTGCAGCAAGTTGATGCTGCAGCTCTCTGGAGGTGGTCTGAGGATTGTCCTTGACTGATCTCACCATTCTTCTTCTCTGCCTTTCTGATGTTTTTCTTGGCCTGCCACTTCTGGCCTTAACAAGAAATGTCCCTGTGTTCTTCCATTTCCTTACTATGTTCCTCACAGTGGAAACTGACAGGTTAAATCTCTGAGACAGCTTTTTGTATCCTTCCCCTGAACAACAATGTTGAATAATCTTTGTTTTCAGATCATTTGACAGTTGTTTTGAGGAGCCCATGATGCCACTCTTCAGAGGAGATTCAAACAGGAGAACAACTTGCAAGTGGCCACTTTAAGTAGCTTTTCTCATGATTGCATACACCTGGTTATGAAGTTCAAAGATCAATGAGGTTACAAAACCAAAAAAAGTGCTTTAGTAAGTCAGTAAAAAGTAGATAGGAGTATTTAAAACAAGAAAATGATAAGGGTGCCCATACTTATGCACCTGTCAAATTTTGTTTGAATGCAGATTGCACATTTTCTGTTAGTACAATAAACCTCATTTCAAGGCAGAAACATTACTGTGTCCAACAGTTATTACATATATCAAACTGAAATAGCTGTTGCAAAAACGCCAATTTTTATAAAACATTAAGCTAAAGATTAATTGGGGTGCCCAAACTTTTTCATATAACTGTATATCTGTTTAAAAGATTCTGGTGTAGGCCAGAGAACTAGAACTGTGGTTTTCCTCTTGCACGGTTCAAATCTCCTTTTAATTACCCTTTTGCCATTGATAGTGCGAGTGTAAGCTATTTTACTTCATTTACAATGGGCAAGGCACGTGGCAAGGGACGTGGAACAGGACATTCTCGTGATGGTGCGTGCAGAGGACGGGGCCGTGGCCAAGGTGAAAATGTGCCACAACCAACAGCCACATCTTCTCGCTCCCAGTTCTTGACCGAATTACTAGGGAAGCACACAACAGCACCACTATTGCGAACTGATCAGTGTGAACAGGTTATTAATTGGATAGCAGATAATACTTCCAGTCACCTGGGCACCACCAACTCCGGTCTGTCTACCACACGGTCATGTGTTAGTAGCAATGAGTCTCGACTGCATACTCTTCCTCAACCTGATGCTCCTTCCTCCCACCATGCCGAGTGTCGTCAGACAGCAACTGATCCCACAGTTGGACACTCTAAAGAGCTGTTCACTGGTCCATTTCCATATTTGGGCAACTCGCCTGCTCCGCTTGAAGTGGTGGAAGAGGAGATCCCATGTAGCGATGGCCAAATATTTGAACAGCCACGGCCACAGGAAGATGATGCTGGCAATTTGTCACAAGAGGTGGATGATGATGGGACACAATTGCCACGAAGTGAGGAGGAGGACCGTGGTGCGGAAGTGGAAGAGGAGGAGGTGGTGGATGATCTAGTAACTGACCCAACGTGGCAGGAGGACACGCAGAGCGAGGCCAGCAGCACACAGGGGGAGGGAGGCAAAGTACACCAACAGGCAGGAAGAAGCAGTGTGGTGGCTGCAGACAGAAGGCGGGCAACCGTTCCCCGTAACACCAACACGAGGGACGTTGCCAGTACAACTGGTAGGTCTTCCAGAGTCTGGAATTTTTTTAAAGACTCTGCTGATAACCCCAAAAAGGCCATTAGGACCACCTGCCAGGCCAGCATCAGCAGGGGTGCCAAAACTACCAGCCTGACCACCACCAGCATGATCAGGCACATGTCAGCAAAGCACCCGACTTTGTGGGGCAAACCCCAGGGTCCACGACCAAAGTCAGCTGGTGTCACCACTGCTTCTTCCGCTGTTGTGCGTGTAAGAGAACCCCCTATTGTACGTGCAAGGCTATCCCCTGTCCATACTGCATGCAAAGATGCCCCCTCCTCTCAGTCTTCACTTGTTATGGCAGTTTCTCAATAAACAGCATCAACGTCCACGTCCCACCGCAGCGTTCAATTGTCCATATCCCAGACCATTGAATGAAAGCGCAAATTCGCAGCCAGCGGCCCACAGGCCACAGTCCTAAATTCGCATATTTCACGACTGCTTACTTTGGAAATGCTGCCTTTTAGGCTGGTGGAGACGGAATCCTTCCGCAACCTTATGGCGGTGGCCGTCCCTCAGTACTCGGTCCCCAGCCGACACTATTTTGCCCGGTGTGCCATCCCCGCACTACTCAAGCACGTGTCCCAAAACATCTACCGTGCCCTCAACAACGCAGTTAATGGGAGAGTCCACCTGACAACGGACAAGTGGACAAGTGCTTGTGGCCAGGGACGGTACATTTCCCTGGCGGCACACTGGGTAAACATAGTGGAAGCCGGGACCCAGTCAGACCTTGGGACGGAACACATCCTCCCCACACCGAGGATTGCGGGCCCTATGTAAGTCAGAGTTGCCCCTACAGTGTACAGCTCCTGCGTATCATCCTCCTCCTCCTCATGTTCAGCCTCCATCTCAGATATCACCACACCAGATACAAGCTGGAAGCACTGCAGTACTGTGCTGAAACTCATAAGCTTAGGTGATAAACCTCACACTGCTTGTGGGTTGTGGACAGCTGTGAAAGAGCAGGCAGATCGGTGGCTGAGACTGCTGAACCTAGATCCAGGCATGGTCGTGTGTGACAATGGCCGTAACCTTGTGGCGGCTCTGAGGCGAGGCAAGGTCACACACGTACCTTGCCTGGCTCATGTGCTTAACCTCGTGGTTCAGCGGTTTCTTAAATTGTACCCCGAGTTGCCAGATCTGCTCATCAAAGTACGCCGCCTGTCAGCTCATTTTCGGAAGTCGGCTACAGCTTCTGAAGCCCTTTCTGTGTTGCAGAAGCGTTTGCAGCTTCTGGCACACCGACTGGTGTGTGATGTCCCCACACTTTAGAACTCTACCCACCACATGTTGCAAAGGATTTGTGAGCAGGAGAGAGGAGTTGTGGAGTACCAGCTGCAACAAGGCCATCGATATTCAGGTCAGACTCCACACATAAGACCTCAGGAGTGGACCTGGATGTCTGACATATGTACAATCCTGACAAACTTTGAGGAGTCCACCAAGATGGTGAGTGGCGATGACGCCATCATTAGCGTCAGCATTCCACTTGTCTGTCTTTTGCAACGCTCTCTGCAGAGAATTAAAGAGGAGGCATTGCAGCCAGAGTGTGATGAGATGGATCAAGAAGCCATAGCAGGCGATTACACACAGCCCAGCCTCATCACATCCCAACGTGCATTGGGGGACAATGAGGGAGAGGAGGAGGAGGAAGAACAGGAGCTGGTATCATGCGCTGTAGACGGTGGTACCTGTACAACTGCTATCCCGTCGGTTCAGCGTGGGTGGCCTGAGGACAGGGGGAAGGAGGAGGAGAAGGAGGAGTGCATGGTCAGTCATCATCTTGGTGAGGACACCGAAGTCTTGCCCGTTACCAGTCTGGCGTGCAAGGCTCACTTTATGTTACGCTGCCTTAACCGTGACCCTTGCGTTGTCAAAATATTGGATGACAGTCATTACTGGTTGGTGACACTTTTAGACCCCCGCTACAAGGAGAACTTTCACTCTCTTATTCTTGAGGTGGAGAGGGCTACAAAAATGGGGCCCTTTCTGCAGAACTGTTAAAAAAATTCCCATCTGAACACGCTAGCGGCAGAGGTCACAGTTCATTGCCCAACCAAGGCGTACAGGCGAGAGAGACGCAATTCCCTTCCAGCAGAGGCAGGGGAACACTTTCAATGTTCTGGAACAGTTTTCTGAGACCCTCCCAGCTTACAGGCCCTGAGGCGCGGGGTATTCTCACAAGGAGTGGAAAGTTTCAAAAGATGGTGAGGGAGTACCTTGCCGACCGTACCAGTGTCCTCCGTGGTTCCTCTGTGCCTTTTAATTATTGGGTATCCAAGGTCGACACTTGGAATGAACTCGCTCTGTACGCCTTGGAGGTCCTGGCCTGCCCTGCCGCTAACGTGTTATCGGAGCGTGTTTTTAGTACCGGTGGGGTAATTATAACTAGAGATGAGCGTTGTTCGACTCGAACTGTTCGCCAATCTCAAATTCAAGCTGTTTTGGGCGGTGTTCGAGCCGTTCGGCGAACACGAACGATTTGAGAAAAATTCGGCTGTTCGAGGTTATGTTCGATAACTGTTCGTGCACCAAAATCATAACTAGATTTTTTCTCAGTAATGATGAAAATTAATGTTTATACGCAGTTTGAGTGTACAGCAGGGCGGGGGGGGGCAGGGGATGGATCTCTGCAGGAATAATGAAGATCTCCATTTTTTTTTCTCTTTCCCGCATTTACAGTGGGGAGGTGCAATCTGTCAGCCTATCAGCAGCGCACTCACGGAGCGAAGTGCTTTTTTTCACACAAGCAAGGGCATGTGTCATTGGCAGTGTATGTCACAGGTCCTTGCCCTATAAGACCCAGCCATTTTCCCCATCGCCACCATTTTCTCACTGCTGCTGCTGCTGCGTGTTAGACCGCACCGCTGTTGCTGTGTGCGCTATACCTTGTTAATTTCAAGCCAATTTTCGCACAAATCTACAGATAGCTTGGGAGTAGGGAATAGTTGTAATTGCAGTCCTTTTCAGGACTAAGTTACATCAGTTCCTATCAGTTTTTGCCAGGCAGGTCTGTGCCAGTGCTGTGCAAGTTTTTTTCACAGCATTTGGCTGAATCTAGCAAAGCTAATCCTTTTTGGCCTATTGCAGAGTGTGTTAGTCAGTGGAGTAGCCTATCTGTGTTGCAAGATACACCACCTGTGTATAGAATACCAATTTTTTTACTGCACCTAGTGAAGTAAAACCTTTTGGGCATAGCATCATTATATTAGTCCATCTATACTGACCTCCATATGGTTGCAAATTGAATATAATTTTTTTCTGCATCTAGCTCTGAAAAAATATTTGGCTTTCTAGCAGTGTGTGGGACTTGTTCTACTAGTCCATCTATACTGACCTCCATCAGGTTGCAAATTGAATATAATTTTTTTCTGCATCTAGCTCTGAAAAAATATTTGGGCTTCTAGCAGTGTGTGGGACTTGTTCTATTAGTCCATCTATTCTGACCTCCATCAGGTTGCAAATTCAAAATAATTTTTTGTCTGCATCCAGCTCTGAAAAAATATTTGGGCTTCTAGCAGTGTGTGGGACTGGTTCTATTAGTCCATCTATACTGACCTCCATCAGGTTGCAAATTAAAAATATTTTTTTTGTCTGCATCTAGCTCTGAAAAAATATTTGGCCTTCTAGTAGTGTGTGGGACTTGTTCTATTAGTCCATCTATACTGACCTCCATCAGGTTGCAAATTGAATATAATTTTTTTCTGCATCTAGCTCTGAAAAAATATTTGTCCTTCTAGCAGTGGGTGGGACTTGTTCTACTAGTCCATCTATACTGACCTCCATCAGGTTGCAAATTAAAAATAATTTTTATCTGCATCTAGCTCTGAAAAAATATTTGGCCTTCTAGCAGTGTGTGGGACTTGCTCTATTAGTCCATCTATACTGACCTCCATCAGGTTGCAAATTAAAAATATTTTTTTGTCTGCATCTAGCTCTGAAAAAATATTTGGGCTTCTAGCAGTGTGTGGGACTTGGTCTATTAGTCCATCTATACTGACCTCCATCAGGTTTCAAATTGAATATAATATTTTTCTGCATCTCGCTCTTATACAATATTTGGCCTTCTAGCAGTGTGTGGGACTTGTTCTATTAGTCCATCTATACTGACCTCCATCAGGTTGCAAACTGAATATAATTTTTTTCTGCATCTACCTCTGAAAAAATATTTGGGCTTCTAGCTGTGTGTGGGACTTGTTCTATTAGTCCATCTATACTAACCTCCATCAGGTTGCAAACAGAATATAATTTTTTTCTGCATCTACCTCTGAAAAAATATTTGGGCTTCTAGCAGTGTGTGGGACTTGTTTTATTAGTCCATCTATACTGACCTCCATCAGGTTGCAAATTAAAAATAATTTTTATCTGCATCTAGCTCTGAAAAAATATTTGGCCTTCTAGCACTGTGTGGGACTTGCTCTATTAGTCCATCTATACTGACCTCCATCAGGTTGCAAATTAAAAATATTTTTTTGTCTGCATCTAGCTCTGAAAAAATATTTGGCCTTCTAGCAGTGTGTGGGACTTGTTCTATTAGTCCATCTATACTGACCTCCATCAGGTTGCAAATTGAATATAATTTTTTTCTGCATCCAGCTCTGAAAAAATATTTGGCCTTCTAGCAGTGTGTGTGACTTGGTCTATTAGTCCATCTATACTGACCTCCATCGGGTTGCAAATTAAAAATAATTTTTATCTGCATCTAGCTCTGAAAAAATATTTGTCCTTCTAGCAGTGTGTGGGACTTGTTCTACTAGTCCATCTATACTGACCTCCATCAGGTTGCAAGCTGAATATAATTTTTTTCTGCATCTACCTCTGAAAAAATATTTGGGCTTCTAGCAGTGTGTGGGACTTGTTTTATTAGTCCATCTATACTGACCTCCATCAGGTTGCAAATTAAAAATAATTTTTATCTGCATCTAGCTCTGAAAAAATATTTGGCCTTCTAGCAGTGTGTGGGACTTGTTCTATTAGTCCATCCATACTGACGTCCATCAGGTTGCAAACAGAATATATTTTTTTTCTGCATCTACCTCTGAAAAAATATTTGGGCTTCTAGCTGTGTGTGGGACTTGTTCTATTAGTCCATCTATACTGACCTCCATCAGGTTGCAAATTAAAAATAATTTTTATCTGCATCTAGCTCTGAAAAAATATTTGGCCTTCTAGCAGTGTGTGTGACTTGGTCTATTAGTTCATCTATACTGACCTCCATCAGGTTGCAAACTGAATATAATTTTTTTCTGCATCTACCTCTGAAAAAATATTTGGGCTTCTAGCTGTGTGTGGGACTTGTTCTATGAGTCCATCAATACTGACCTCCATCAGGTTGCAAATTGAAAATAATTTTTTTCTGCATCTAGCTCTGAAAAAATATTTGGGCTTCTAGCAGTGTGTGGGACTTGGTCTATTAGTCCATCTATACTGACCTCCATCAGGTTTCAAATTGAATATAATATTTTTCTGCATCTCGCTCTTATAAAATATTTGGCCTTCTAGCAGTGTGTGGGACTTGTTCTATTAGTCCATCTATACTGACCTCCATCAGGTTGCAAACTGAATATAATTTTTTTCTGCATCTACCTCTGAAAAAATATTTGGGCTTCTAGCTGTGTGTGGGACTTGTTCTATTAATCCATCTATACTGACCTCCATCAGGTTGCAAATTGAATATAATTTTTTCTGCATCTAACCCAGCCAATAGTTTTGGCCTAATACCACAGTTTGGCCACTCAGCTCTGCTCGGTTCCCATCCATTGTTTTTTTGTGCAAACAACTCCAGAGTTGTGAATTAGTTAACCACCAAAATGAGTGGAAAAAGGCCTGCTGCTGGTGGAAAGGGGAATAGGCGTGTTGGGAAGGGGAAAAAAGGTTGTGTCCGTGGTATAGGTGTTAAAGCAACAGTAACATCTGCAGAAGAAATACCATCTTCCAGCCAAACTAAAATGTCTACTTCTTTCAGCGGACAATATGATAAGATCCCTTTCTTACGGCCACGCCAATCGCTACAAATTCCAGATGAGGCACAAAAACAGCAGGTGCTTCAACGGATATCAAGTGTTCCTTTAAGTGGGCTCTCCTCCACATTAACTTCAACATCACAAATACTCCAGTCCTCAAAGGTGTCACCCCAATCGCACTTGCTTCCTCACAGCTCCCAAATCTCCAGCTGCCCGTCTGAGTATGAGGTAGAACAGATGGTTGAGTCTGCAGAGCTGTTTACTCATACTATAGTCTGGGAATCAGAGGTCGGCTCCTGCGCTTCTGTGATTCCAGACGAGGAAATGATCTGCACTGATGCCCAGAATCTTTATCAGTCGGATCCAGGACCAGACGCTGAAGGTTCTGACCATAATGTAGACCCTCATTCCCAAACTGTAACTCCTGTTGGTGGAGACAATGAGGAAGACGATGATGAGACTCAAATACCTGATTGGAGCGACAACTTTAGTTGTTTGTCAGGGCAGGAACAGGTTGGCTCTGAGGACGACGGGTGTGATAACGCACAGGGTGATGATGATGAGGTTGGAGATCCCACTTACTGTCAACCCACAGTCAGCCAAGAGATGAGGTCAGCAGAGGAGGTGGAGGAGAATGCTAGTGACGACGAGGTCAGGTTGCGCCTTCCTGGACAGAGACGTAGTACTGGAAGCACATCAACAACTGCATCCTCAAACACAACTCTGCCTCTCACCACATGTCGTGGTGGCTCTTCAGGTCGCATGGGTGCTAAGCCTTGCATAGCCTGGGCATTTTTTCAGATCTATAAAGATGACCCAACTCGTGTTATCTGTAACATTTGTCAGCAAAAGCTAAGTAGAGGCCAAAAAATACATAGTTTGAGTACTTCATGCATGAGCCGGCTCATGGACATGAAGCATAAGTTGCAGTGGGAAGTTCACTGTGCTACAATGCGGCCTAGCCGGCCAGGCCAACCACCGTCTGCCATATCTTGTGCATCCGCGGCCTCTTCATCCTCTGTGACTGGGGGAACAGCAGTCACACCTGTTTTGGGGCACAGACCTGCCACCTCTTTACCCGCAACAGCCAGCGTGATTGGCAGGTCATCATTTTCTTTGGAGGTGGTAACACCAGCTGGTGTTGAGCGCTGTCCGACATCGATAGCACCACCTTTGTATCAAGGCAACCTAACATGTCTGCCTGCATCTTCCTCACAGACCGGCAGTTTGCCGGGGACACCCTTATCAACCCCGTCTAAGCACAATAGCCAGCCCTCGGTCCCTCAGATGTGGACAAGTAAAAGACCATTTCCTCCTAGCCATGAGAAAGCTAAGAGGTTGAATTTCACCATCTGCAAGCTCTTGGCTACAGAAATGCTGCCTTTCTGCCTGGTGGACACAGAGGATTTTCGAGACCTTATGTCCGTTGCAGTGCCCAAGTACCAGATGCCCAGTCGACACTACTTCTCAAAGAAAGGTGTGCCTGCACTCCACCAGCATGTCGCACACAACATCACCGCTTCTTTGAGAAACTCTGTGTGTGACAGGGTGGATTTCACCACAGACACGAGTAGGCATGGACAGGGGCGTTACATGTCGCTGACTGGGCACTGGGTAACTATGGTGACAGCAGGACAAGGGGCTGCTGTCCAAGTCTCGCCGTCCCCACGAGTTGTGCGTCAATCCTCTTTATCTCAAAGTTCCTCCACTGCTTCTGCCTCCTCAACCTCCTCTCGGTCCTCCACCTGCACCCAAAGCCTGTCTGGTCATGCCACAAGCTTTCTAACTGCGCAGAAGGGATCCTGCACACCTCCTTACTATGCTGGCAGTAGGGCTCAATGTCATCAGGCGGTTTTTACTTTGAAATGTCTGGGAAATGTGAGTCACACAGCTGAGGAGTTGTGGTCAGCTCTGGAGAACCAATTTCATGAATGGTTGTCTCCACTGGACCTGAAACCAGGGAAGGCCGTGTGCGACAATGCTGCAAACCTGGGTGCAATGTCACACACGTGCCTTGTATGGCTCACGTGTTGAACCTGGTTGTCCAGCAATTTTTAGCCCACTATCCCGGACTAGATGGCCGTCTGCAGAGGGCACGGTTGCTGTGTGCTCAATTCCGCTGTTCGCATCCCGCAGCTCAGCGACTTACATCTCTATAGAAGTCATTGGGCCTGCCACTTCACCGGCTAAAATGCGATGTGCCTACCCGGTGGAATTCAACTCTGCACATGTTGCAGCTACTGTGGCAGCACCGACAAGCCCTGGTGCAATACGCTCTGACGTATAGCCTGGGCCAACGAGATCCAGAGGTGGGGCAAATCACGCTGGAGGAGTGGTCTCAGATCAAGGACCTATGCACCCTTCTGCACAGTTTTGAAATGGCCGACGAAGATGTTTAGTGCTGACGATGCCATTATCAGCATGACTATTCCGGTGATTTACATGCTGGAGCACATGTTAAACAGAATTCGGAGTCAGGTGGTGGCACAAGAGGAGGTGAAGGAAGTAGAGGAGGAGGAGTTGTATGCGGAAGGGCTAACATCTGCAAGGTCCAGACGGTCGGCAGCACCAAGGCGGCAGGCATGTGAGGGTGGGAGAGATGGTTTTACCAGGGTGCATGGTAGCAGCCAAACTAGTGAGGAAGGTGCAGGAGCCCAGGAAGAAGTGGAGGATGAACTGATGGAAGACTCATCAGATGAGGGAGACCTTGATCACATTTCTGTTGTGCGAGGTTGGGGGGAGAGGACAGAGGAAGGAAGCATGATTGTTACCTCGCCACCAACACAACAGGGTCTTGGTGCTCCTGGATGCGCAACACACATGAGTGCCTTCTTGCTGCACTACCTGCAACATGACCCTCGAATTGTGAGAATTAGAAATAATCCTGACTACTGGGTTGCCACACTCTTAGATCCCCGGTACAAAAGTAAATTTGCAGAAATTATTCCTGCCATAGAAAGGGATTCACGCATGCAGGAGTATCAGCAGAGACTGTTGCAGAATCTTACATGTGCTTTTCCACAAAATACCAGTGGTGCACGTACTGAATCTCACAGTTCCAACTTGCCAACCGTGGGACCGTTAAGTGTTCAGCACTCAAACCGTAACAGAAACACAGTATCTGCTGGTAACATCAATTTTGCGGAATCATTTCACCTCTTTTTTAGCCCATCCTTTGCAAGGCCACAGGAGACAAGAAGTCTGACACATAGTCAACGCCTAGAGACGATGGTACAGGAGTATCTCCAAGTAAACATTGAAGCCATGACTGTGTCACTGGACCCTTGCTCTTTTTGGGCTTCCAATCTGGATAAATGGCAGGAGCTAGCCAATTACGCCTTGGAGATCTTGTCATGCCCCGCAGCCAGCGTTCTGTCTGAACGTGTGTTCAGCGCTGCTGGTGGTGTGCTGACAGATAAGCGCACGCAGCTCTCCACTGATAATGTAGACAGACTCACGTTTATAAAGATGAACAAATCATGGATCCGAAATGACTTTTCTACCCCTGTGTCATCCTGGGGAGAGTAAAAGCTTGATGATTGGTTAAAATCACCTCACCAACCATTTTAAGCTTTCAAATTACTAATCATGTTTATCTGTATCTTGGCTGGAAAATTATTTGGGCTTTGTAGCAGTGTGCAGTACTGATTCTATTAGGCCATCTATACTAAGCTCCACCAGATTTAAAATTACTAATCATGTTTATCTGTGTCTTGGCTGGAAAATAGTTTGGGCTTTGTAGCAGTGTGCAGTACTGATTCTATTAGGCCATAGAATCATAGAATCATAGAATGGTAGAGTTGGAAGGGACCTCCTGGGTCATCTGGTCCAACCCCCTGCTCAAAGCAGGATTCACTAAATCATCTCAGACAGATGTCTGTCCAGCCTCTGTTTGAAGACGTCCATTGAAGGGGAACTCACCACCTCTCGTGGCAGCCTGTTCCACTCATTAATCACCCTAACTGTCAAAAAGTTTTTTCTAATATCTAATCTGTGTCTCCTCCCATTTAGTTTCATCCCATTGCTTCTAGTCTTTCCTTGTGCAAATGAGAATAAAGATGATCCTTCTACAATGTGACAGCCCTTGACATATTTGTAGACAGCTATTAAGTCTCCTCTCAGTCTTCTTTTTTGCAAGCTAAACATTCCCAAATCCTGCAACCGTTCCTCATAGGACATGGTTTGCAGACCAGTCACCATTCTGGTCGCTCTTCTCTGAACTTGCTCCAGTTTGTCTATGTCTTTTTTAAAATGTGGTGCCCAAAACTGTACACAGTATTCCAGATGAGGTCTGACCAAAGAGGAGTAAAGACCAATAATGACTTCACGTGATCTAGACTGTATGCTTCTGTTAATACATCCCAGAATTGTATTTGCCTTTTTTGCTGCTGCATCACACTGTTGACTCATGTTCAGTCTATGATCTATTAGTATACCTAAGTCTTTTTCACATGTACTGTTGCTTAGCTCTATTCCTCCCATTCTGTATATGCTTTTTTCATTTTTATTGCCCAGATGTAGTACTTTGCATTTTTCCCTGTTAAAAACCATTCTGTTGGTTGCTGCCCACTGCTCCAGTTTATTTAGGTCTTTTTGAATCCTCTCTCTCTCTTCTCTAGTATTAGCTATCCCTCCTAGCTTTGTGTCATCAGCAAATTTAATCAGTTTACCCTCAATTCCTTCATCTAAATCATTGATAAAGATGTTGAACAATACAGGTCCCAGGACGGAGCCCTGTGGTACCCCACTTGAGACATTCATCCAGCTGGATGTGAAGCCATTTACAATCACCCTTTGAGTCCGATCACTAAGCCAGTTATGAATCCACCTAACAGTTGCCTGGTCCATTGCATACTTGGTCATTTTTTCAATAAGGATGGTGTGAGATACTTTGTCAAATGCTTTGCTGAAGTCAAGATATACTATATCTACAGCATTTCCCTGATCCACCCAGTCAGTGATTTTGTCATAGAAGGAAATTAAGTTAGTCTGACATGACTTGTTAGTTATAAACCCATGCTGACTCTGGTTAATCACTTCATTCTTATCCAGGTACTTACATACATGTTGTTTAATAATTTGTTCAAAGATCTTTCCTGGTATAGAAGTCAGACTCACCGGCCTATAGTTCCCTGGGTCCACCTTCTTCCCCTTTTTGAAGATAGGAACAACATTTGCTCTTCTCCAGTCTTCTGGGACTTCTCCTGTTCTCCAAGAATTTTCAAAGATTATGGAGAGTGGTTCTAAAATTTCTTCTACGATCTCCTTCAGTACTCTGGGGTGTAATTCATCTGGACCTGGAGACTTGAACTCATTTATGTTAGCTAAATATTCCCTCACAATCTTTCTGTTTACAGATAACTTGGATTCTTCTATTCCTTTAAAAGGACAGTGAAGATCAGTTGATGTTACATTTTCTTTCTGAGAGAAAACAGATGCAAAATAGGAATTAAAAAGTTTGGCCTTCTCAACATCCTCTCTTACCATTTCTCCATTTTCATCCTGTAAAAATCCTATAGCATCTTTGACTTTTCTTTTACTTTTGACATACCCCCAAAATCCTTTTTTATTGCTTTTGACATCTCTTGCAAGCCTTAATTCATTGTCAGCTTTAGCTAACCTGATACATGCCCTGCAGGATCTGCAGACTGCATTATAATCTTCTTTAGATATGCCTCCCTCTTTCCATTTAATAAACATTTCTTTCTTTCTTTTTAGCATGTGTTTAAGTTCTGTGTTCATCCATCCTGGTTTCCTTAAATGCTTCCCATTCTTCCTACTTTTCGGGATTGTTAACGATTGTGCTTTGAGAATCTCATTTTTAAAAATTTCCCATCCTTCCTGGACATTTTTGTCCTTAAGGACATCCAGCCATTGGATCCCTCCTATTCTCTTTCTGAGTCTCTTAAAATCTGCCTTTCTAAAATCTAACCTTGAAGTTTGAGTCTTCACATGTCTTCCTCCTCTAGTTATCCAAAATTCTATAATAGCATGATCGCTGCCTCCTAGGGTCCCAGCCACTTTTACCTCCTCAACCATTTCCTCCTTGTTTATAAGGATTAGATCCAAAGTAGCAGATCCCCTTGTTTTCTCCCCTACCTTTTGGAAGATAAAGTTGTCAGCAAGAGAGGATAAGAATTTGCTTGACCTGTTAGTTTTACTTGAGAGAGATTCCCAACAAATGTCTGGATAGTTGAAATCTCCCATGACCACTACGTCATATTTTTTTGAGAACTTGGTCATTTGATACATAAAGAGTTCATCCATATCTTCAGCTTGCCCAGGTGGCCTGTAGTAAATGCCTACAATGGTGTCCTTTCCGTTGTTCTCTCCTTGTATTCTTACCCAAACAGTTTCCACAGAACTCCCAGTCTCTGAAGCTTCAATCTCTGTGCAGATATACGCTTTTCTAACATACAATGCGACACCTCCTCCTCGTTTATCAAGTCTGTTTCTTGCAAATAAGTTGTATCCTTTTAGCCTTTTATTCCAATCATGTGTATCGTCCCACCAAGTTTCAGTGATTCGAATGACATCATATTTCTTTTCCTGCGTTAGTAGTTCTAATTCTCCTTGTTTGTTGCCCATGCTTTGTGCATTTGTATAAAAACATTTTAGTTTGTGATTGGTTTCTCTTCCTCCCATATGTTTATTATTTAAATTGTTTTGTCTTTGTTCTTCTTTTCCACTTCCAGTAGCAGAGATCTCAATAGTATTTGTCAGCTGTATGGCTTTTTCTGGCCTTTTGCTTCCCTTCCCACATTGTTCTAGTTTAAAGCTCTCCTGATGAGTGCAGCAAGGCAATTTCCAAATACATGTTTTCCAGTCTTCGTAAGGTGCACCCCATCTCTAGCAAGTAGTCCATCGTATAGGTAATTCATTCCGTGATCCAGAAATCCAAATCCTTGTTGACGGCACCATCGACGTAGCCAGTTGTTCACCTGTAGAATCTTATACTAAGCTCCACCAGATTTAAAATTAATAATAATTTTTAGCTGCATCTAGCCCGGAAAGTAATTTTGGTGCTCCGAGATGCGCAAGACACATAAGTGCCTTCTTGCTGCACTACCTGCAACATGACCCTCAGATTGTCAGAATTCGAAGTAATCCTGACTACTGGGTTGCCACACTCTTAGATCCCCCACACTCTTCGATCAACCTTTTCATTTTAATAAAGACCAAAAAAATGGTCATTTTTGAAATTATAAGCATTAGCAGGTTATTAGAACCTGAAACAAACAGTTTTCAACTCAAAACTTTATTCTAGGTGATGTTACATTTGCACATAGGACCCCTTGTTTGAAAGGAGCTTCTGAACTCTCTCGTCCATTGAATTTGTCAGGTTTTGGATGGTTTCTGCTTTAATTGTTTTGCATGAGGACAGAATACCCTCCCAGAGCTGTTGCTTAGATGTGAACTGCCTCCCGCCATCATAGACACTCCTTTTGATGATGCTCCAGAGGTTCTGAATGGGGTAAAGGTCAGGGGAGCATGGGAGTCACACCATAAGTTTGTCCCCTTTTATGCCCATATCAGCCAGAGATGCAGATGTGTTATGTGCAGCATGAGACGGTGCATTATCATGCATAAAAATGATCTTGCTGTCGAATAAACGGTTCTTCTTCTTGAACCATGGCAGGAAGTGCTGTTTGAGAAACTCCACATACATTATGGAGTTCATCTTTACCCCTTCAGGGATCCTAAAGGGGCCGACAATCTCACTCCCCATGATTCCAGCCCAAAACATTGCTCCACCTCCTCCTTGTTGGCGCTGTAGCCGTGTTTGCGTGGGGTGTCCATCAACCAGCCATCCTCCACTCCATCCATCTGGACCATCGAGCGTTGCACGGCACTCATCCGTGAACAAATTAGTTTTGAAATCAGTCTTCATGTAATGTTTGGCCCACTGGAGCCGTTTCTGCTTGTGTGAAGTGAATAGAGGAGGTCGACAGGATGGCGTATGCACAGCTGCAAACCTCTGAAGGACCCTGCATCTTGTTGTTCGGGGGACGTTGGAGGCACCAGCAGCTTCAAAAACTTGTCTGCTGCTATGACAAGGCTTTTTTGCTGCTGCTCTTTTAACCTGACATAATTGCCTGTAGGAAAGAGTCCTCAATTTGCCCTTATTAGCACACACACGTGTGTACTGTGAATCAGCTACATACTTCTTGATTGCCAAGACCCTTCATCCTGATCATCGCACATTATTGATTGTAGACATGCCTTGACCTAAAGACTCCACAATTTGTTGCTTCTCAGCAGCCGACACATCCTTTTTCTTTCCCATTTTGGCAGAAAATGTAGGCTGCTTAATAATGTGGGACAGCCTTCTTAAGTAGTCTTGCCTTTCATTGGACACACCTGCCAAACTAATTAGCACAGGTGTCTGCAATTGCTTACAGTGATATAAAGAGCCCTGACACACATCACCATCAATGAGTTTAACTGACAAACAAACAAATTCTTCCATTATCACTCCTAAACACTTTTTGCATAATAATTTGGAACACAGTGTACATGTGCTTTTCCACAAAACACCAGTGGTTCAGGTAGTGAATCTTACAGTTCTAACTTGCCAACCGTGGTCTGTATGGAGTTGTTCAATAAAGGGCCCAAAATTAAGATAACATAGATGGGAGAGGTCTCTATGAATAGGAATTCCTAAGTATTTGATACCCTGTGAGGGCCAGGCAAAGGGAAAGTTGGACTGGATGGAATCCTGTATGGATTTGGGGAGGGAGACATCAAGGGCCTCAGACTTCGCTGCATTGATTTTAAAATTTGACCATGTAACAAAGTGATCTATTTCAGCCATAACAGCAGGGATGGATATATGTGATTGAGTGATATATACTAGGACATCATCAGCAAATAGAGAGCACTTGTACTCAGTGCCTCCCACCTCAATCCACCTAATATTGGGGTTATGGCGAATTGATGAGAGCAGGTGCTCCGTCACTAGGATGTATAAGAGAGGGGACAGAGGACATCCCTGCCTTGTCCCATTGGTGATTATGAAAGGTGATGAAAATGTTCTGAAGTGCCCCCTGGGCCTTGGGACACCCGGAGCCGGACCTTTTTTGGTGGATGCTGGTGGTTGTAGTCTCCGTGGCGGCGACCCGGTTCCGTGGATCAGGGCGGTCAAACCAGTGGCGGAACTATTTATGTGGTTTTGTTGTTTAATTGACCGACTATGCCACCCGTGGATTGCGGTCAGAGTGAACCGCTGCTGCAGGGCAGACCGCTGAGGCTGGTGTTGTGGGTGCAGCAGCCAGAGAGGAGTATAGCCTCAGGGCAGTGTATGCGGAGATGGGGGTGATGGTGCAGGGCAGCAGCAGTAGCGACACGGAGTCAGTGATGCAGTTCAGGGCCTTTACTCACAGTTCTTATTATCCAGACCAAGTCTGCAGGTAACGGCTGCCCACGTCGTACTGTGCTCACCAGGTGAGGGGCTCAGACAACTCCCAGATAACTTTGGAGCGCTTCACAGGACCCTTTTTGTGTGTCCTTTGTCTGGCCTTTTTTAGCAACCCTTCTGTCCGGCTACCTCGGGCCTCCTCTTGGTAAACTTGGCGCCAGTTTCCCTGACCCTATGTGGTGCCTTCCTAGCGGGTGTAGCGAGGGGCTGCGCCACATAAAATGTCACAGCCTCCGGTTTCTAGCTGAGGGTCGTTTCCTGCCTCCACTAGTTCGGGGACCGGTCTCCCCCTTTGGCCTGACCCCTCCAAGCAGGTGGATTCGGGCGTGCGGTGGCGACTCACCCGTCCGCACCCCTGGGATCCCTTCGTTCCTCGTTCCTGGAGCCTTCTCCGCTCCTCTTCCTTCCTTCTCCCTCTTCCAGGCCTGGGCCTCTGTTACTAGGCCCGCCTCCGGAGCAGAGCTCATGCAGAGCCCCTGCTCCCTGTCACTTCTGCTCAGACTTCTCTGCACTGAACTAAGATGGTGCCCACCTTTTATACTCCCTTCTCAATGCACCCAGGAACTGCTTCCTCCCTGCTCCTGCACTACAGGGTTCCCCTTCCTCAGTGTTCCCTCCCCCCACTCCAGCCAGGGACAGGGACTGTCGTGCCCATCTCAGGGGCATATTGGTCGCCCTGCCCCACAGCAATGTGGTGTAATGCATGCAGGTGTCGGGTCCTGATCCACACTCCATCCTTACCTGAGAATGAGATATCACACCTCTGGGTGAGGTGCAATACCTCTGTAGCAACCGAGCCCTCAGGGTGCTACAGTTCCATTTATCTTCAGCCTAGGTGACGTATTGCGATACAGGGCCGTGATTTGGGCTATAAAAGGGTCCCCTAGACCCCTACCCCAAACTTTTTAAGAGAATAATATATGGCGTGCCAGGAGACTCTATGGAATGCTTTCTCAGCATCCAACGAGAGTATCTAATTACAAATTTTTAACTGCATCTAGCCCAGGAAATACTTTGTGCCTAGTAGCAGTGTCTGCTAGTCAGCGGATTATCCCGGCTGTTAAGCAAGCTACACCACCTGTAGTTTGGACAGTTAATTTTTTCAAAGGAAATGCTCCGGGACCACGGGATACTCAGTGAAGAGCATCAGGAGGCACTCCAAGGCATAGGGGCTGGGACTGGCAGTAGGATGCCTTGCGGTGGACTGCCGAGCTCGATCCTTATAAAAGCTTTTTAACTGCAGCAGCTTTAGTGGACGCTACTGGAGCTCGAATTACGCGGCTGCTGGCATGAGACTTGCCCTCCAATAGATCCTTGTAAATGGATTTAAAGTGTATTCATTCAAATTAGAGAGACAATTTAAATTAAAAAGCTTAGAGCTGCCTCCACCACAGGGGGGCTCACTCGACCCACCAGCGGACAGGCACCAGTATTGGGAGAGGGGGGCTGGCCGTCAGGGTTCACCGCGGCTCTGGCACAAACCTGGCGACACGGAGGAGGCATGGGCAGGAGCGGACTCTCTGTGTCGGCTTCTCACTTTTTGGATTTTAGAAGGGCATGACATGCCTATATCTGTGTCTCTCCCTCCTTTTACTCCTCCACCTCTTTTCTTTTCGCATGACTATATGTACTTGTCACTTTTCCATGTGTTAGTTATGTCTTCTGAGCAGTTTGTCAGCTTTTGGACACCTTTGAAGGTGTTTTCTATGTGTTTCTATGTGTTTTTGTTTGCCTGCCATTGGTTTTAACGGTGTTAGAAGGTGTTCGACGAACAGTTCGACGAACAGTTCGGCAAACACACAGGTGTTCGACGAACCGAACCGAACTCGAACACTACAGGGGTAGCTCAACACTAATTATAACTGATAAGCGCACTCGCCTGTCAACTGACAATGCTGACAAGCTGACCCATATCAAAATGAAAAAGGGCTGGATTGGGCCAGACTTCTCATAAACACCAAATGACAGCAGAGTAACATAAAGTCAAATCCACTGTGTTATTTCGGAAAGTGTATTCCCATGCGCTGCTTCACACCCACACATGGTTATACGCTTCCTCATTTCGGCTGTTTTTTGCTCTTCTCCTTATATTCAGCCTCCACCACCACTATACCACAAGGGTGACCGTGGTCTGTGTTGCCAGCATTGCAAGTTCCTCCATCCTAATGGGAATAATGTTTTTAATATGCTGTACTGCATGGCTCTTGTAAGGGGCATTGCAAGTTCCTCTGTCCTAATTTTTGGCAGCTTTTGCTTGGAAGGCATAGGCAAAGACTATGGGAGACCCACTCCCCAATAATGGGAATAATGTTTTTAATATGCTGTACTGCATGGCTCTTGTAAGGGGCATTAAAATCATCTTGTTAAGCTACTGTGACCTCCACGTCTCTTCCAAGTGTCATTGATATTGTCTTTTTATTCCACTGCGACCACCACCACTCTTCCAAGGTGCATTAAAACCATCTTGTTAAACCACTCTGAACTCCATGTCTCTTCCAAGGGGCATTAAAACCGTCTTCTTAAGCTACTGTGACCTCCACGTCTCTTCCAAGGGGCATTAAAACTATCTTGTTAACCCACTCTGAACTCCACGTCTCTTCCAAGGGGCATTAAAACCGTCTTGTTAAGCTACTGTGACCTCCACGTCTCTTCTAATGGTCATTAAAACCATCTTGTTAATCTACTGTGACCTCCACGTCTCTTCCAAGGGGCATTAAAAATGTCTTGTTAAGCTACTGTGACCTCCACGTCTCTTCCAAGGGGCATTAAAACCGTCTTGTTAAATCACTCTGAACTCCATCTCTCTTCCAAAGGGTATTAAAACCGTCTTGTTAAGATACTGTGACCTCCACATCTGTTCCAAGGGGCATTGATATTGTCTTTTTATTCCACTGGGACCTTCACCACTCTTCCAAGGCGCATTGATATTGTCTTTTTATTCCACTGGGACCTCCACGTCTCTTCCAAGGGGCATTAAAACCGTCTTGTTAAATCACTCTGAACTCCACGTCTCTTTCAAGGGGCATTAAAACCGTCTTGTTAAGCTACTGTGACCTCCACGTCTCTTTCCAGGGGCATTAAAACCGTCTTGTTAAGCTACTGTGACCTCCACGTCTCTTCCAAGGGGCATTGATATTGTCTTTTAATTCCACTGCTTCCTCCTCCACTCTTCCAAGGGGCATTGATATTGTCTTTTTATTCCACTGTAACCTCCACCACTCTTCCAAGGGGCATTGATATTGTCTTTTTATTCCACTGGGACCTCCACCACCCTTCTAAGGGCATTGATATTGTCTTTTTATTCCACTGGGACCTCCACGTCTCTTCCAAGGGGCATTAAAACCATCTTGTTAAACCACTCTGAACTCCACATCTCTTCCAATGGGCATTGAAATGTTGTTTTTAATTACCTCTAACCTCCACGACTCTTCCAACGGACATTGCATTTCCTCCTAATTTTAGTCAGCTTTTGCTTTTCAATGCATAGGCAAACACTAGGGGAGACCCACTCCCCAATAATGGGCAGAAGGATTTTAGTACGCTGTAATCCACGTCTGTTTCAATGGGCATTGCAGTTACTCATAATTTTTGGAAAGCCTTCCATTCACTGCTTAGGCCAACAGTGTACAGGAGATCCAGCTGCTATAAATGAAAAAAACGGTTTAGTTAAGGCCCTCTGACCTCCATGTCACTTCCAAGGGGCATTGGAGTGCCTCCAAATTTTTGGGAGTTATAGAACTGGAATAGTAGCAGGAAAACATCCCGCAATCCTCAGAGGAGGTAGGATATGCGCCAAAACGCTGACCACCTCAGCCCTAGCTGCTACTACATACATGCGCTTGCATTCCAAGGAACAGAAAGCTAAGGAGATGGATGGCCTCATGATCATGAATAATTTACTACTTGTGTAGGAGGCCGACCACTGCTGCTGTCTACCTTCTGAACTTTGTGTTGAAGCCTGATTGACCCAGGACTCACAATCCTCTGTGTCTGGAGGACGTGTTGCATCCCAGTGTCCTACTTTGTCCCTGCTTCCACAATATTAACCCAGTGTGAAGACGTCAGTGACATGGACCATCCCTGGCCACATTTACTTGTCCACGTATTTGTGGTTAGTCTGTCCTTCCCACTAAATGCACTGGGGAGGGCACAGGTAATGTTTTGGTATGCGCGCTTGTGTATAAGGCGCACCGTGACAAATAGGGGTGGCTGGGGACCGTGTGTGGGCACTCGGCCGTGGGGCGGCTGGGGACTGAGTATGGACACCCGGCCGCCGGGCGGCAGGGGACTGAGTATGGATACCAGGCCGCCGACGCAGCCATGACGTGGTGGCCAGATTCCGCCTCCACATGCCTAAAGGGCCCAATTTCAAGTGCAAGCAAGCAGTATGGTATTGCAGCCTGGGGGTGGGTGGGTGGCAGGCTGCATACTTGCGCTTGCATTGCAAGGAATGGGGGAGGTACAATTGAACACTGCCCTGGGAAAAGGACTCGCATGGGGATAGTTGCAAGTCTGCATCTTCTGATGCGGCAAGGATCACTTCTGTTGGGCAGACTTTTAGGCAGTGACCTGGGTGTCAGAGATGCTTCCAGGGGTCTTCCCCATGCTGTTCCCATGTCTTTTCATCACTGTATGCATGTGTCACACAGCACATGGCCAGATAAGGTTGTTAAATGTTAAAATGACATTTCCCGGTGAATGCATTTGTCACGGCTGAAAGCAATACAAAAGTGCAAAAACGCATAAAAAATGCTACTTGTGAACATAGCCCAAGGTGTGGAGGAGTATTTTTGTTTTTGGTTATTTATTTTACCTTGTACACAAATCTTTACCCTCGAAAGGATATTCCTTAACATATTTCACCGGAAAGCAGTTTCAGTTTTGTTTTTGAACGTTTTATTGAGAGCCAGTAAAAGTAGCCTAATACCTCTGACCACGTTGTTGACAGCAGTGACCTGGGAGTCAGAAATAGAGATGAGCGGTGTTCGACTAGAACTGTTCGCCAATCTCAAATTCGAGCTGTTTTGGGCGGTGTTCGAGTTGTTCGACGAACCCGAACGATTTGCAAAAAATTCGGCTGTTCGAGGTTATGTTCGATAACTGTTCGTGCACCAAAAGCGTGTCCTGCATGTCTGGCGCTATTTAGAGCACCAATCATGCAGGGATTGTCTGCCAGTCACTGTAATGCCACAGCCATGGTGGTTGTGGCATTACAGTGATTGCCCAAATCGATGGGAACAGTGCCAACAGTGAAACATGAAAAGCCGGCAATTCAGCAGCGGCATACACCTGTACCCGACAATTTAGAACCGAAAGAATAGAGCTTCACACATAGATTAGATAGATATAAACATGTCAGCCACATATATACGAAGTACAGTGAAAGTGCTGCTTACTGTACTTGTCATTTAGCGTAAAGGATTTATCAAAAAAAATAATAGTGTTTTCATGCACCGTCTCTTTAAAAAAGCCGGCCGGCAATTCAGCATCTGTACCCGACAATTTATAACAGACAGAATAGAGCTTCACACATAGATTAGATAGATAGAAACATGTCAGCCACATATATACGAAGTACAGTGACAGTGTTGCTTACTGTACTTGTCATTTAGCGTAAAGGATTTATCAAAAAAAATAATAGTGTTTTCATGCACCGTCTCTTTAAAAAAGCCGGCCGGCAATTCAGCAGCGGTACCCGACAATTTATAACAGACAGAATAGAGCTTCACACATAGATTAGATAGATAGAAACATGTCAGTCACATATATATGAAGTACAGTGATAGTGTTGGTTACTGTACTTGTCATTTAGTATTAAAATAAAGGATTTATTATTAAAAAAATTGGCGTGGGGTTCCCCTTAATTTTAGGCTCTAGCGGAGGTTAAGCAGACGGCTGGGGCAGATGTTTGAAGCCTGGGAAGGGGGTAATACCCACGGAGCTTCCCAGGCTACTAATATCAGCCCCCAGCTGAATACATAGCCTTTACTAGCTATTAAAATGGGGGACCCCCCAAAAAAAATGACGTGGGGTCCCCCCTAATTTAATAGCTAGCAAAGGCTAGGCAGACAGCTGGGGGCTGATATTAATAGCCCAGGAAGGGAGCCATGAATATTGGCCCCCTCCCAGGCTAGAAACACCAGCCGTCAGCCGCCCCAGAAATGGCGCATTCATAGGATGCGCCAATTCTGGCACTTAGCCTCGCTCTTCCACGCTGCCCTGGTGCGGTGGCAGGGGGTAATAGGGTTGGGGTTGATGTCAGCTTATAATGCCAGCTGACATCAAGCCCAGGTTAGTAATGGAGAGGCGTCTATAAGACACCCCCATTACTAACACCATAGTCAAAGTTAAAAAAAGCACAAACACCCAGAATAAAGTCCTTTAATTGAAATAAAGACACAATCCTTTATTGTTCTAAATTAAACCATACTTACCGTCACGCCCATTCCAGCTGAAGCCAACGATCTCCTGCAATAAAAGAAAAATAATAAAGCAACCGCATCCTTACCTTTCCATGGTTCCCACGACAGCTTCAGCTCTGCTACATCGAGATGACAGGCTGGACCGCAGCAGAACGTTGCCATCCAGCCTCTCATCCCGCAGACACTGAGAAGCGCAGGCATGCTTGCGCTGCTCAGCGTCTCTCTGTGACGACATCCAGATGAGCCGAGTTCATGTCCAATGAACTCGGCTCACCTCATGCACGTCACTGACAGCGTGGGAAAATTCTCACGCTGAAGCGGTGAGTGCAGGAGAATTCTCCCACGCTGTCAGTGACGTGCATAAGGTGAGCTCATGTCCAATGAACTCAGCTCACCTCCTGCACGTCACTGACAGCGTGGGAGAATTCTCCTGCACTCAGCGCTTCAGCGTGAGAATTCTCCCACGCTGAAGCGCTGAGTGCAGGAGAATTTTCCCACGCTGTCAGTGACGTGCATAAGGTGAGCTCATGTCCAATGAACTCAGCTCACCTCCTGCACGTCACTGACAGCGTGGGAGAATTCTCCTGCACTCAGCGCTTCAGTGTGAGAATTCTCCCACGCTGAAGCGCTGAGTGCAGGAGAATTTTCCCACACTGTCAGTGACGTGCATGAGGTGAGCCGAGTTCATTGGACATTAACTCGGCTCATCTGGATGCCCTCACAGAGAGACACTGTGGAGCGCAAGCAAGCCTGCGCTTCTCAGTGTCTGCGGGATGACAGGCTGGATGGCAGCGTTCTGCTGCGGTCCAGCCTGTCATCTCGATGTAGCAGAGCTGAAGCTGTCATGGGAACCATGGAAAGGTAAGGATGATGTTGCTTTATTATTTTTCTTTTATTTCAGGAGATCGTTGGCTTCAGCTGGAATGGGCGTGATGGTAAGTATGGTTTAATTTAGAACAATAAAGAATTGTGTGTTTATTTCAATTAAAGGACTTTTTTCTGGGTGTTGTGTTTTTTTTAAATACTTTACTAGAAATTCATGGTGGTCATGTCTAATATTGGCGTGACCCCATGAATTTCGGGCTTAGGGCCAGCTGATAATGCCAAGCTGGCCCTAACCCCTTTATTACCCAGTGAGCCACCGCATCAGGGCCCTGGATGAGTTGGGTACAGCGCCAGAAGATGGCGCTTCTATGAACGCGCCATTTTCCGGGGTGGCTGCGGACTGCAATTTGCAGCAGGGGTGGCCCAGAAAGCTTGGGCCTCCCTGCGCTGCGGATTCCAGCCCCCAGCTGCCTAGTTGTACCTGGCTGGACACAAAAACAGGGCGAAGCCCCACGTCAATTTTCTTTAAATTATTTCATGAAATAATTAAGAAAAAAAGGGCTTCCCTATATTGTTGTGTCCGGCCAGGTACAAATAGGAAGCTGGTGGTTGGGGGCAGCCCGTTCCTGCCTGCTGTACCTGGCTGGACACAAATATAGTGCGAAGCCCCACGTCAATTTTTTTTAAATTATTTCATGAATTTCCTGAAATAATTTAAAAAAATTGAAGTGGGGCTTCGCACTATATTTGTGTCCAGCCAGGTACAGCAGACAGGAACGGGCTGCCCCCATCCACCAGCTGCCTATTTGTACCTGGCCGGACACAACAATATAGGGAAGCCCTTTTTTTCTTAATTATTTCATGAATTTCATGAAATAATTAAAAAAAATTGAAGTGGGGCTTCGCACTATATTTGTGTCCAGCCAGGTACAGCAGGCAGGAACGGGCTGCCCCCATCCACCAGCTGCCTATTTGTACCTGGCCGGACACAACAATATAGGGAAGCCCTTTTTTTCTTAATTATTTCATGAATTTCATGAAATAATTAAAAAAAATTGAAGTGGGGCTTCGCACTATATTTGTGTCCAGCCAGGTACAGCAGGCAGGAACGGGCTGCCCCCAACCACCAGCTGCCTATTTGTACCTGGCCGGACACAACAATATAGGGAAGGCCTTTTTTTCTTAATTATTTCATGAATTTCATGAAATAATTAAAAAAAAAGTACGTGGGGCTTCGCCCTATTTTTGTGTCCAGCCAGGTACAACTAGGCAGCTGGGGGCTGGAATCTGCAGCGCAGGGAGGCCCAAGCTTTCTGGGCCCCCCCCCGCTACAAATTGCAGTCCGCAGCCACCCCGGAAAATGGCGCGTTCATAGAAGCGCCATCTTCTGGCGCTGTACCCAACTCATCCAGGGCCCTGGTGCGGTGGCTCACTGGGTAATAAAGGGGTTAGGGCCAGCTTGGTATTATCAGCTGGCCCCAAGCCCAAAATTCATGGGGTCACGCCAGTATTAGACATGACCGCCATGAATTTCTAGTAAAGTATTTAAAAAAAACACAACACCCAGAATAAAGTCCTTTAATTGAAATAAAGACACAATTCTTTATTGTTCTAAATTAAACCATACTTACCATCACACCCATTCCAGCTGAAGCCAACGATCTCCTGCAATAAAAGAAAAATAATAAACCAACCTCATCCTTACCTTTCCATGGTTCCCACGACAGCTTCAGCTCTGCTACATCGAGATGACTGGCTGGACCGCAGCAGAACGCTGCCATCCAGTCTGTCATCCCGCAGACACTGAGAAGCGCAGGCATGCTTGCGCTCCTCACTGTCTCGCTGTGACGGCATCCAGATGAGCCGAGGTCATGTCCAATGAACTCGGCTCACCTCATGCACGTCACTGACAGCGTGGGAAAATTCTCACGCTGAAGTGCTGAGTGCAGGAGAATTCTCCCACGCTGTCAGTGATGTGCATGAGGTGAGCTCATGTCAAATGAACTCAGCTCACCTCCTGCACGTCACTGACAGCGTGGGAAAATTCTCCTGCAATCAGCGCTTCAGCGTGAGAATTTTCCCACGCTGTCAGTGACGTGCATGAGGTGAGCCGAGTTCATTGGACATGAACTCGGCTCATCTGGATGTCGTCACAGAGAGACGCTGAGCAGCGCAAGCAAGCCTGCGCTTCTCAGTGTCTGCGGGATGACAGGCTGGATGGCAGCGTTCTGCTGCGGTCCAGCCTGTCATCTCGATGTAGCAGAGCTGAAGCTGTCGTGGGAACCATGGAAAGGTAAGGATGAGGTTGCTTTATTATTTTTCTTTTATTGCAGGAGATCGTTGGCTTCAGCTGGAATGGGCGTGATGGTAAGTATGGTTTAATTTAGAACAATAAAGGATTGTGTCTTTATTTCAATTAAAGGACTTTATTCTGGGTGTTTGTGTTTTTTTTTAACTTTGACTATGGGGTTAGTAATGGGGGTGTCTTATAGACGCCTCTCCATTACTAACCTGGGCTTGATGTCAGCTGGCATTATAAGCTGACATCAACCCCAACCCTATTACCCCCTGCCACCGCACCAGGGCAGCGTGGAAGAGCGAGGCTAAGTGCCAGAATTGGCGCATCCTATGAATGCGCCATTTCTGGGGCGGCTGACGGCTGGTGTTTCTAGCCTGGGAGGGGGCCAATATTCATGGCTCCCTTCCTGGGCTATTAATATCAGCCCCCAGCTGTCTGCCTAGCTTTTGCTAGCTATTAAATTAGGGGGGACCCCACGTCATTTTTTTTGGGGGGTCCCCCATTTTAATAGCTAGTAAAGGCTATGTATTCAGCTGGGGGCTGATATTAGTAGCCTGGGAAGCTCCGTGGGTATTACCCCCTTCCCAGGCTTCAAACATCTGCCCCAGCCGTCTGCTTAACCTCCGCTAGAGCCTAAAATTAAGGGGAACCCCACGCCAATTTTTTTAATAATAAATCCTTTATTTTAATACTAAATGACAAGTACAGTAACCAACACTATCACTGTACTTCATATATATGTGACTGACATGTTTCTATCTATCTAATCTATGTGTGATGCTCTATCTTTCTGTTCTAAATTGTCGGGTACCGCTGCTGAATTGCCGGCCGGCTTTTTTAAAGAGACAGTGCATGAAAACACTATTATTTTTTTAAATAAATCCTTTACACTAAATGACAAGTATAGTAAGCAACACTATCACTGTACTTATTATATATGTGACTGACATGTTTCTATCTATCTAATCTATGTGTGAAGCTCTATTCTTTCTGTTCTAAATTGTCGGGTACAGATGCTGAATTGCCGGCCGGCTTTTTTAAAGAGACGGTGCATGAAAACAGTAATATTTTTTTTAATAAATCCTTTACACTAAATGACAAGTGCAGTAACCAACACTGTCACTGTGCTTCTTATATGTGTGACTGACATGTTTCTATCTATCTAATCTATGTGTGATGCTCTATTCCTTCTTGTCTAAATTGTCGGGTACCGGTGTATGGCGCTGCTGAATTTGCCGGCCGGCTTTTTTAAAGAGAGTGTCTTCTGAGCAGTTTGTCAGCTTTTGGACACCTTTGCAGGTGTTTTCTATGTGTTTCTATGTGTTTTTGTTTGCCTGCCATTGGTTTTAACGGTGTTCGACGGTGTTCTAAGGTGTTCGACGAACAGTTCGACGAACAGTTCCTCGAACATCCCGGTGTTCGACGAACCGAACCGAACCCGAACACTACGGGGGTGGCTCAACACTAGTCAGAAAGGCTTCCTGAGGCAATCCCCATGCGGTCCCCATGTCATTTGAGCACTGTCACTATTGTTTTGGGCACTTTTTAGGCTTTCTACAGACTGCAAGGGGTGCCGCCGCAAAAATGCTTGGGTCTCCCATAGACTAACATTGGGCTCGTTGCTCGGGTCGAGCACCCGAGTATCACGGTGAGCTCGGCCCGAGCTTTGAGCACCCGAGCATTTTAGTGCTCGCTCAACACTAGTGATTAATTGTCGGTTCCCATGTGACATGAATTAGCCAATGAATGATGACTTCAGTGTTTTAAAAAGCCACATGATAGGCCCTGTCCCTTTGTCACAACGGTAAAGACAAAGTCTGTCTGAGGACATCAGAACTGCTATTATTAGCAAAGAGAAGACTTCCAAAGGGTATAATGCCATTTTCCAAAGACCTTGGTATCCCAGTTTCAACAGTGCATAATGTTATTAAGAAGTTTTCCAAGCATGGAACCATCATGAACCTCCCTAGATGTGGGGGAAGAGGAAAATTGACAAGAGATGTCTTCTAAGTTTTTTGCGAATGGTGGAAAAAACACCACGTCAAACATCTAATGATCTGAAGACCAACCTGGAACAGTATGGGGTCATGGGTTTTATCAAGCACCAAACGCCGCACACTAAACCAAGCAGAGCTTTATGGGTGAAAGCAAAGGAAGAAACCATTGCTGAAGAAAAGACAAAAAAAGGAATGACTGATCTTTGCCAAAGAGTACCTTGACAAACTACAATCCTTCTGGGAAAATGTTCTGTGGATAGATGTTGTGCGGTTGCTTTGCTGCATCCTGTACTGGAGGTCTTAACCGTATCACAGGAATCATGAAATCAGAGAATACTCAAGAGATTTTAGAGCAAAATGTTCTACCCAGTGTAGGAAAACTTGGTTGGAGTCGAAATTCATAGGTCCTCCAGCAAGACAATGACCCAAAGCACACAATGGGTCCTGACCTCAATCCCATGGAAAATTTTTGGGGTGAGCTGAAATCTGCCATTGGGAAAAAGAACCCTGCAAACATTCAAGAGCTTGAACAAACTGCAAAGGAAGAGTGGGAGAAAATTTCAGCTGAGAAGTGCAAGAAGCTTATAGATGGCTACAAGAAACGTTTGGAGATTGTCATCAATACCAGAGGGTGTGCCTCCAACTATTAATTAGGGGTGCCTTTATTGCTGCACATGCTGTTTATTCTGTTTCTTCTTTGAAATTGCGACATAGAAGTTGAAAAACAATATTTTATTGTTGTATTACTTTGGACCACTGATTAAAAGTTCCTGAGGATATGTTACATTTCCATTTATTTATGAAGATATTGTAGTTTATGAAAAAAATGAAGGGGTGCCAATAATGGTGAGCAGCACTGTATTTTGGTAAAAATAAACATCTCCTAATATGTATATACCAACTTCTGTCAACTAAATGTTCTAGAATCTCAAGGAAAGTAGAATGTACTTATGTCACAAATATTGTGTTACTAATTTATAAAGAAAAAAACTGGCCACTAAGCATAAAACTATACTATCACTTTTTTGTTATTTTCACTATCATTTTTTCCTCCCTTTTTTCTAAGAAGCAAAACTTTTTCATTTCTCCATCAACATAGCCATATGATGGTTTGTTTCTTGGCGGGATAAGTTGTAGTTTTGAATGGCATAATTAATTGTACCATGGAATGCGCTGGAAAACAGAAGAAAACATTTTTTGTTTTTGACATTCTTTTTTGCAGTAAAAATGACCTGGCAAAATGATTCTTCAGGCCACTCTGATTAGACCCCTGATGAAGCTGTGGTGAAACATGTATCTGATCTCTTGATGGGTGAGCTGACCACAAATAGGTATTATTGATCGTTTGTGTGGACACCATTACATGTGAAAAGGGGTCACCGACTGGTACAAGAGGAGAGAGGACCCTGCCTGCGAGGCAGCACAAACAATCTACAAGGGATGGTTGAGGATACAGTAGCTCAGGGTACAGCTGGTAGTGCAATGGTGTGCTGGGGGAAGGGTTACTGCAGATTGTACACTTGTCAGAAGAAGTGGGTCTTCAGCTTCCTTTTCAAGGTTTCCACGGTAGGCGAGAGTCTGATGTGTTTGGGTACAGACAGAGTTACACAGTAGGGAAGATTCACGGGACAAATTTGATGAGAGCCTAAATGAAGGTACGCTTCCAGGAGCTCACAACTGAACAGATTAACCTCTGCACTGCTAAAAGAAACCTACACCGATTAATATAAAGGCGAAAGGTTTCTAATTACTTCAGGAGTGGGAGGAATCAGACTCTGCGGTCTTCTGGCTCCTCTCTGTCACGGAAAACCCGTGACACAATGCAAGCTTCAACACAATATTCATAAGTTAGACAGCAGCGGTGGTCTGTCTCCTAGACAGTTAGATATTAGAGCCGAGAGGACAGATGAGGGCAGCACAGTGGCTCAGTGGTTATCCTTGCAGCGCTGAGGTCCTGGGTTCAAATCCCACTAAGAACAACATCTGCAAGTAGTTTGTATGTTCTGCCCGTGTTGGTGGGGGTTTCCCCCAGGTTCTGCGGTTTCCTCCTCAGTAAAAAAGCAGTGATACAATGTCCGGGAACCTTCACACAGACTTTTCTTAACCAGGGCTGCTTCTCGGCAGGGTTGGACTTGCCCACCAGAGAATCGGAGAATCCTCTGGTGGGCCCTGGCTTCTCCTTCAGGAGAGTTCATAGCGCAAACCTTGCATCTGCTATGGGGTCTTGAGCGGGGGAGAAAGGTGGACCCTCAGAATCAAATCCTCTGGTAGGCCCAATGTTCTTCAGTCTGTCACTGCTTCTCATTGGGATTTGTATTTCACCTCAGCCATATTCTTTAGGTCGGTGAAAGGACTGGCATAGAGGGAAACCATATCTACTCTGGCTGTCATTTCTCTCAGGAAATTCTCTAATGCAGCTTGTTCCATAAGCAATGTCAGCCAATCGAACATCATCTCACACTTCTTGGTGGTGCTTAGTCACACACAAAGATCTTTCTTTACGCCTTGAATTTCATGACTACAGAGTTGGGAAATGGCTTGATCTACAATGCTTTTTGAGAAATAACGTGCATAAGCAAAGCTATGGCTTAGGCTACTGAAGTTCATCATTAAGCAAAAATCATACTGCTTTCCCACAGACTGAAAGAGGGGTATTAAGATTTCCAAGTCATCCAAGACTTCCCTGTCCTCACCAAGAGAATTACTGTCCATGTTCTCCTCCTCCTCATTATCAACCAATCCGCATTCAGATGGAATGAGGCTGGGCTGTGTAGCATCACCCTCTATAGTTCCCTGCTCCGCCTGCATTGCCTCCTCTTTAATTGTGAGCAGCGAGCGTTTCAGTAGACAGAGAAGTAGAATAGTGACGCTTATTATGACGTCATCGCTTCTCACTAACTTGTTGGAGTCCACAAACTTTTGAAGGATGGCACAGATGTCAGACATCCATACCCACTCATCAGCCATTATGTGCGGAGACTGACCTGAATTCCAATGGGCGTGTTGAAGAAGGTACTCAACAACTGTCCTCTGCTGCTTACAAATCCTTCATAACATCTGCAACATTGATTTCCAATGTGTGGTCACATCGCATACCAGTCGGTGAGCTGGAAGCTGCAAAATCTGCTGAAGAACTGCCAGGGTGGCGGAAGCTGTAGCTGACTTTCTGAAATTGGCACACACGTGGCATACTTTCACAAGCAGCTCTGGCAGATCTGGGTAGGTTTTGGGAAACTGCTGAACCACTAACTTGAGCACATTTAGTGATCGCTCATCACTACTGTGTACTCCTGTATGGAGAACAATATCAGCACCAAAGAATTAAAAGATGAAATGTAGCCTGCTTTATATACCACTGAAGTAAGAAAACCAATTTCTATTACATCATGTGTACCCGTGACAACAATATCTTGCACCAAAGAATTCATTTCATTAGAGTAGAACAAGTATAATAGGGACCGACAACTCTTCCACTACAGCCAACCCAGTAGATGGAGACCCAACCAGGAATGTTCACATTTCAAAAAATTAGGGCCTGACACCACCATTTTCATGGCCAACAGATTGGAGATGGTGGAGTTCAATCTCTTAGTTTTGTCATGTGTAAGAGGAAGCAATCTTTTATGTGACCACAACTACGGGACCGAGGGCTGGCTGCTGTGGTGAGAGAGGGCGGAGTATGGTGAAACGGACAAACTGCTGGACTGTGAGTGAGATGCAGGCGGAGATGTTACGATGGATTGATAAAGTTGTGGTGTACTCGTTTTCAGAGATCAGTCAAAAGCAGCAGGCATGTCCGCTTCTTTTACACCTGACGGGCCCTCACTCAGCCTGACTGGAGCGGTTAGAAAAACAGAGGTTCTGCGGAGGGAGACCTGCTTGACAATACTTGGCACAGTAACAGAGGTGGAGGAAGAAGCAGCAGATGCGGTTGATGGGGTGGTTGATGGTTGTTGAAATCCAAATTTTATCGCAGTGAGATTGCCAGGGTAATGCATGTTGATTGAGCATGTAAAGGTTCATGCATGTAATAGTCAAATTATTGCACTTTTTACCTGTATTGAGTTTTTTTGTTCCAAAGTTTGCAGATAATGTCAGTTGGCCCATCCTTTGCGGTGTCAAAAAAGGCCAAGGCTAGGCAACCTTTGCCGCTAACTTGGGTCCCCTCACTGCATGTTTGGCGCTCTTTAGAATGCCAATCAACATGCAGGGATTGTCTGCCACACACTGTAATGCCGCAGCCATGTTGGTTGTGGCAGTACAGTGATTGGCTGGCCGCACAGCATCATCAGGTCTATATCAGACCTGGCGCCTCCATGCTCATCACAGTCTGCTCCGCAATCAGGCAGTGTAGGGAGAGGTGCTGCTGAGCTATGGAGAGATTCGGTTGTTTATTAGTTAGTGTAGGTATTCCACAAGATTCTCTACATATCCACCTCATATAACAGTCCTTCTGAGGACTAATCCAGCTGCAGAGCTATCAGTGCTAGGCAGGCAGGGTATATAGCAAACTGCAGTGCACGCAAGAGGGTCCATTCCAGTTCTGTCTGCTGCTGCTTTTACATATTTTTGTAGAAATAGGCCCAGGTATCAGGGGCCAGGAATAGTTTTTTTTATCTTAATCCTGATTATTTGCTTAAAAAGAAATCCAGAGAACACGGTTTTTCTGTGCCATTTGCTTGTTGGCACTACAGAATACAGCCAGGTTCTTTCCATAATACAGCGCTAAAAATCCAGCTATTTAAAACGTGGGTTTGTCCGTCACACTGATCACATATAATTGCACTAAAAATATTGCCATCTCTGGCCTCCATTGAAATTTTGTTGCAGTGTGTCAGTGAACTTTTTGACGCGAGGTCGACGCTGTTAAAAATAGTTACCTACAGGCCAGCTATTTAAAACTGTGGTTTGTCCATCACACGGATCACATATAATTGAGCTGAAAATTCTGCCATTTCTGGCCTCCAATAAAATTTTGTTTCAGTGTGTCAGCGAAGTTATTGACACCAGTTTGCTGTTAAAAATAGTTAACTACATGCCAGCTATTTAAAACTGTGGTTTGTCCGTCACACAGATCACATATAAGTTCGCTCCAAATTCAGCCATTTTTAGTGAGCGTAGAAGATATTGTCCTCCATTTAAAATGGGCAAGGGACGGGGAACTGGACATGATGGTGATGGTGATGGTGCATGCAGAGGCCGAAGCCATGGGCGAGCTGAAATTGTGCCACAAAAAATACCCACATCTTCTCGCTCGACTTTCCTGTCCCAATTAATAGGGGACCGCAAAACACCACTATTGAGCACAGAGCAGTGTTTAAAATTTATTCGTTGGATAGCAGACAATGCTTCCACTAACCACTCTGTCTTCCACACGGTCAAGTCTCAGAAGCCGTGAGTCTAGACCGCATATTCCTCACCCTGATCATCCTTCCTCTCACCATGCCGAGTGCCCAGAGACAACTGATTTCACACTTGGACACTCCGAAGAGCTGTTTACTTTTCCATTTATAGATTTGGCCCTCTCGCCTGGTCCACTTGAGCGGGGCAAGAGGAGATCGCATGTAGTGATGCCCAAATATTTGAGCAGCCACGGTCACACGAAGGTGACGGTGAGAAAGTGTCAGAAGAGGTGGACAATGATGAGGCACAACTGCCAGAAAGTCAGGAGGAGGACCAGGGTACGGAAGTGGAAGGCGAGGTGGTGGATGAAATAGTAACTGACCCA